>NW_024870978.1:0-2400000 GCF_019054845.1 Dipodomys spectabilis | reverse complement strand
ACCTCAATGCTTTTTTACTGAGGTCAGTAGACCGAATCTCTGGGCCTCATTGCTGTTTCTTACCTATTTTTACAGAGGGTAGGGTTTGAACTCTTGGCCTGAGTGCTGTCTTTGAGCTCTTCAGCTTAAGGTGAATGCTCGAGTTCTTCATCCACAGTGTCACTTAAGGTTTTCTGGTGGTTAATTGGACATGAGTCTCATGAACTTTCCTTCCCAGGAAGGCTTTGAACCGTGATCTTCATACCTCAGCCTCCTGAGTAGCTAGGATTACAAGACAGAACCACAAGTGTCCTTGTGTTTCTTAGCTTTTTGGCTCAAGGATGATGTTTTACAACTTCCACAGCTCAGCTTTTAGCTTTTTTTCTGGCTTATGGACATAAGATTCTAATGTACTTTTCTGTGTAGTCTGGCTACAAACTGATCCTCAGATTTCAGATTCCTGAGGTGCTCCAATTATACACATGAACCACAAAACCATTGCTCATTTTAAAATGTTAATATATTCTTTTTTCCACTTAAAATTTTTTTTTGAATTTTTTAAAATTTTGTATTGTATATGTGCTAGTCATGGGGCTACAAATCAGAGATTGGATACAATGCCAGAGGTTTTCCTTCAAGACTAGTGGCTTACCAAATGAGCCAAAGGAAAGCTTGTAGATGTACTTGTTTTGTCTTGGTGCTTGAACTAAGGCCCTAGGTGCTGTCCTAAAAAGTGATTGCCCAGTTTGCCATTTAAGTCACAGTTCAACTCCATTTTTTTTAAATTCTTGGTCGTTAATAAGAGATGAGCATTATGAAAAGCCCCAAATGAATCAGTTGCTTGAAATCTGAAGATCATGGTTCAAATCCACCCAGGGCAGGAAAGTCCATGAGACTTTTAGCTCCAATTAATCAATGAAAAGTTGGGGGTGGTGGAGCTCTATCCTTGAACAAAACATTCTCAAGCCATAGGATAGCACACAGATGCACACAGAGAGAAAGCCTTATGGACTTTCTTGTATGGGCTAACTTTGACCCATGCTCCTCAGATTTCATCCTCTCTCCATCCACTCTCCGTTTAAAATTTCATTGGTCCTGCGGCTTCACCTCTGACCCTGGGACCTATATCTTAGCTTTCACAATCAATGCTCGTGTTTTTAACACCTCTGCCACAGCTCAAGGTTTTGTGCTGTGTAACTGGAGATAAGAGTCTCAAGCAGGTTCCTCCCCTGGCTGACTTGACACTGCAATCCTCAGATGTCAGCCTCTTGTATAGTAAGGATTACACACATGACCAGCAACATTTGGGTCATTTTAAAACTTTAATATGTGCTTGCTTCCACCTCCTTTTATTTTTATTATTTTTTTCATTTTTGCTTGTCCTGGGAGTAGAAATTGAATTTCAGATGCTCTCTCAGTGCATACATGGGACTAACCATAACGTTTGGCTTTTGTGGGGAAGTTAATTGGAGAGAAGAGCTATGCCAGATTCAGGAGGCTGAAAATTGAAGAAAGTCCTTAATGCTCTCTTCTCTAATTAACCACTAAAGGCTGACTTGGACTTCCTATCACTCTACAATCCCTCACGACGGACCTGGTCATCTACAGACACTTTCTTGTAAATGTCACCCTTTGAAAACATGTACAATTCTATTTGTTCCTCATCTTAAGATCTAAACCTACGTAGCGCTGATCTCAATTAGTCATGGAATACCAAATACGATAGGAATACAAACCTGAGAGAGACACATGAAATACAAAAGCAGAGCTTGCTCAGTTCCTCAGCACTCAAAGAGGGGAGGATGTGGAAGGCAGTGAGAACTTCATGAGCCTGTCTACTCTTTATTTTAGCAGTGGGTTGTGAGAAATGTGTGGTTTTATTTCAACATGAAAATATCTCAATGCATGGCGATCTTGCCTGATGGGTTTATATTTTCTGCATAAATGTTATGGAAACTCATACATAACTCTCTTTTCATCCTGCAGTAAAGGTCAAAGCAGCAGCAAACGGAGATGAAAACAGATGATCGCCAGAGTCACAACTTAAGAAGGTTTCAGAGGATGGGGATTTTCCCTTGACTCCTTTTCCACTTTCTTCTGATAGCTCGTAACTGTAGGGGTGATGTTGACAGTTGTTTGTAGGAATTTTTGTTTTTCTCCAGATTCAAGTCTTATCTCTGCTTAGTTTGCTTCTCTATGCAGTATTTGACTTGCTCAGCTCCTGCCTGATTGCATCAACGAACTCCTCTTTCAGCTTGGTTAGTTCTTTTCTCATCTCATCTAAAATATCCTGCTTCAGTCTGTCACGGTCAAGGCTTTCTGTCTGGTCCCAGTCGGCAGTGGGCTGGGACAAGGGTGTGGACTTATAATGGCTCATAGGACCTGTTGTCAAAAACAATCTGATTTTTCCTTGGAGAATCTCATCTGGAGATGAAGGGTGACTTGCTGCCATTCATTGTATTTGTTCTTTCCCAAGGTTTCCTGGTTGGTTCAGGTGTACTTGTTGATGAGACCTTAGAAGTTACAGGTTCTGATTCTTCATTTTTTGCTTCTATTGTTGATCCCTTTTTGGCCATTCTCCTCCTTCTGGCCATCAGGAGACTCATTTCCTCCATTGAGCTGCTACCTGCCAAGGGAACAGGTCCATTTCCACCACCCATGACTGTTTTAGCTGACACGGAGTTCAAATCTGTGAACACCGGGCAAAGAGGCATCTTCCACCCGTGACAATTTCCTAAGCTTGGCTCCAGCAATCGCAGCTGCAAGTCCAGTTAAAGGACGATTGTCTTCTGAAAAGGATCCTGAAAAAAATCCGGATGCAGGAAGGGAGGGGCAGGAGGTGGTACAGGAGAGGGGCTTGATTAGGAAGAGGGCGTGGGGGAGGAGGGCCAGAGGATAGCAGTGGGGGTGAAGGAGGAGATTCTGGGGGAGGAGAGAATACAGAGGCCTGGGCTGGACCTGGTGGGAGTGTTGGAGGAGATGGAGGCGCAGGTGGTCCCAAGATAACACCCTGCGGGGCTGGAGCCTCCGACAGCTGAGAGGCTTCCTGAAAGCCTGGCTCAGAAGCAGAGGGGTCTCCCAGATCAGAGTTTACAGGGGTCTCCACAAAGACAGAGGTGGCAGTACTCAGCAGTCTGCTCTCTTGATCCCATTCCACTTGCTCCAGCTGCTCCATCTGCTCCCGCTCCAGCTGCTCCACCTCTCTCTTTCCAACCTCTATCCAGCCTCTCTCTCTCTACCTTTCTCTCTCTGGTCTTTTCCCTCTCCATTCTTTCTCTCTCCAGCCTATCCCTCTCCAGCTCCTTCTGACGTTTCTGTTCTTGCAGTTGTCTTCTTTGGATGTCCAACTCTTCTTGGGATGGGCCATTTTGAACTTGATCAGGCAGTTGTGAATTTTATCTAGGCAATTTTGGTCCTGCCTCCTGTGAATTCAGCACTTCTAAGGCATGCATCATTCCACTTGCGAAGACATTAGCATCCTCTTTCCTGCCATAGTTAAGACTGTACACCTGCCTGGCATCTTGCCACTGGTGGAAGGTCTGTGTTGCTTGATTATACTTTAATCCTTTGGGGATGGCACAGCTGATCACCAACTGATGATCCTGGATCTTCCTGCCCAGCACTCTGAATGTGTTGTTGCCTGTATGGTGATAGATATGAGTTCTGCTGAACCCAGTTGAACCACAGCTGGCACCCACTTTTATTGGCATCATCACAAACCAATGCAGCAGCTCTTCCCTGACAGATACTCTGTTCACTCATTGAGCCGGCGGGCCTGATGGATGCGGCACGGGAGTGGGCTCCTCTGGGACAGTAGGGTTGGCTCATTCAGTGCTACTCTGCTACAATGGCGGCCAGCTACTCCATCACCTGGTGTTGCGCCGGCCAGGCCTGGGTTGCAGGGTAGGTGGGCCGCTTTGGCTCCCTGCTGCTGCCGCTGCTGCTGCACAGGCCGCTGAGGACCGCGAGGACCAAGAGGACTGCAGCCCTCCCAGCCGTGGGAGGAGAGAGGGGCGTGCCACGAGGCGCTGGTGCGGGGTGTGTGGAACACTCAGGTTCTGCCCTCGCCCCGCCCTCCCTTACCGCTGTCGCCCTCCCCCTCTCTTCCCCAGTATAAGTAAACTTTTATATCTTACAAAAATAACTTTTAGCTGGGGACTGGTGGCTCATGCCTGTAATCCTACTCAAGAGGCTGACATCGAGGATCACAGTTTGAAGCCAACATAGGTAGAAAAGTCTGTGAAATTCTTATCTCCACTACACTACCAAATATACTAGATGTGTGGCTGTGACTCAAGTACTAAAGTGCTAGCCTTCATCAAATGATCTCAGTGCCCAGGCCACGAGTTCAAGCCCCTGGACTGGTACAAAAAGAAAAGTTTCATTAGTTTACATTACACTAGGATTATGGTGTGATACACCAATGCTGGGATTAAGAAACAACTTTTGTAGTAGCTGCCAACTTTTGATCTTTTCCCTAGGAGTTTTTATGATTGTTTTTATCCATGCCTTATATTTACATTCCACTAATGGAATTATTTTTTTGGTTGGAGGCACAATTCGATAATTCAATAACATATCAAAAACACATTTTTCGTTATTTTAAATAGAGAAGGGAAACATATGATGAGTCTGAGCCCAGCAGAGAATGAATGATGGTTTGATTGCAGATATGTGGAATGTATTCCAGGATGTGGGAACCTACCAATTTGGGTGCTTCAGTTATCAGGTCTTCCTGAACCTTCACAATAAGCTTCTATGATGTCATAGCTACCTTTGCTATCATAACTGATAGGTGTCAGGCACTGATCTCACCCTTAGGTGGACTTAGATACACAGGGAGGAAACATAATATTTAGAAGAAATGACGATTTACCATAAGACCATAGCTTGATGAGCTTTCCTGATTGAACTTTGAGATTTCATGAGCAGAACAGGCTCATCTCCCCACAAGACTACTAAGCACTGAGGACCAGGCACTATTGTAGGCAACTAGAGAGACAGATGTGAATACAGATGTGAATGGCCTGCCTCCATGCACATGTCATGCTGTTGGAGAAAACCATAAATCAAAACGATGATGTCAATAAATCAGAAGGATGGTCATGTGGGGAGACAGCTTCACTTTGAGGATTGGAGGAAAAGACAGGATATAATAGTAGGAGGCATCATCCATGCAATTATTGCTTTTCCAGGCTGGCTCCAATCTCAATCACAGATCTCATCCTCCTGAGTTACACATTATAGGTGTCAGGCACCTACAGTGGGCTCTTTGATATAAATATCTATAACAAATGTGTGTTAACTTTCTTGGAAGTTTTTTGTGAGAAAGGTTAAAAATTAAACATATTATGCACCCTAAACTTTCTTTTCACTATCTTCTAATTATTTCAATATGAGCAGTCTTACTCACTTTTTGGAAAAGTCAAGACATTTTTTTTTCATTGTTCAAATCCTGGGGAGGGAATAAAAATGACAGCTTCTTTGCTAAAGTACTAGAATGTACTAGTCAATTTAACTGACCAGTTTTGCCAAATAATATGTCTTGCCCTTCATGGATTTTTCATCTTCAATAATGTTAGATGAATAAAACTATAAATAGGAGAAAACTATAAATAGTAGCAAATTTATCACAATGACATATATAAGCTGTCCACTTTTTACCAAATGAAAACAGTTGCCACAAGCATTAAAAATTTGAATAAAAACTTGGAGATTCTTCCTCTTCATACAGTTGTTTTTTTTCTTTTTTTCTTCCTATTTTGTTTGTTTGTTTTGGTTGGTTGTTGGCCTTGACCTTTTGGTCTGGGGGCAGTCCTTCAGCTATTCAGCTCAAGGAGAGCGCTCTACCACTTGAACCAAAGCACCACTTCTGGTTTTCTGGTGGTTTTTTGGAAGTAGGTCTCACAGAGTTTCCTGACCAGACTGTCTTTGAACTGCAATCCTCAGATCTCAGCTTCCTCAGTAGTAGGATTGCAGATGTTAGCCACCAGCAACTGGTCAAAATAGTATTTTTTTCAATTTGGTTAGCTTGAATGATTGCCAAGGAAATAAATAGAACGTAAAATTGTGAATTTGTGCTAAAATTTGCAATAGTTTTACCTTGAAGAGTAGTGAAATATTTAGAATTACATATTTTGAGAAAATGTAGCTGATTAGCTTTTATTGATTTAAAATACTAATATACATCTCTTTTTTATTTAAAATACTAAAATATATCTCTCTTTGTAGACACTGAATTCTGAGTTCAAAACTTGTACTTGTTGGCAGTCACTCTGAGAGTTAATTCTGTCAGCTCATTTTTAAATCAATCATAGATTAAATAACTTGAAGCTTACAAGGTGTCTTTTGGTAAGAATAAGTGAAATAAGCTTAAACTCCTGCCTTTCGAGTAACAGAAGAAATCCTAACGTCTAGAATGTATAGACTCAAAATATGAAACACACAAAGAACATTAAGGGAAAAGAACAAATAATCTTATCAATAAATAGGTAAGTGAATTGACTAGATAGGCCTCAAATTAAATATAGATAGATGTCTACAGAATACACGAAAAATATTCAATGTCTTTAGCAATCAAGGAAATGCAAATCAAATATATGTTGAAGTTCCATCTCTGCCTAATGAGAATGCCTATTATCAAAGAAAACACAAATACTGGCAAAGAGGTGGAGAAAGACTCTACAGAGTGTTGGCAATTAAGTGAATCAATGTAGCCACAACAGAAATCAGTGTGGAAATTCCACCCAGGAAATCCTACATATACACCTGAAGAAATTTAAGTCAGAGTTATAGTAAAGCTGTGTGCACACACATTTTTTACAGCAGGATTCAAAATAGTCATGTTTTAGAATAAGCCACCACAGGCAGGAAAGTATGTACAACTGTTATCTCCAATTAACAATAAAAACAAATCTGGGAATAGAGCTGTAGATCAAATGGCAGAATACCAGCCTTGATGGATAAAAAGCCATGCAAGAGATGAAGACCCTAGGGTCAAGCCTCAGGACTGCCAAATGTGCATGTACGCACGCATTGCCCCCCTCCCCCGCACAATGCTGCCTATATTTTTTAGCCAAGCTTCTTATTCCCTTATGATTCATGCACCTATGACAGAGCTAAATATAATGGGAAAGTGATATTTAAAATGGTAAACTTATACTGAATATCCAGATATATTTCTCATTTTTTGGAGTCACTGGGCTTGATCTCACAACCTGAGTGCTTTCCTTGAGCTTTTTTACTGAAGGTTGGCTCTCTACAACTTGGAGCTACAGTTCAACTACCGGTTTTGTGATGGTTCATTGTAGATAAAGAGTCTTAAGGACTCAGTCCTCCACAAACTTTCTAACTGCAATTCTCAGATTTCAGCTTCCTGAATTGATAGAATTACAGGCTTGATCCACCAACACTGGGCTAGAACCTGAGTATTTTCACCATTGCTCATTGGAAGAATTCAATTCTTTTTCCTCCGGAATGCTTGCCATGCACATTTCTCTCTGGATAGCAATTGAGCAAAGAGAGAGGTTCCAGTAGCTCACACCTATACATCCTATCTACAGAAAAGTCTGATATCTGAGGACAGTCGTTCAAAGCCAGCCCAGACAGCAAAATCTGGTAGACTTTTCATCCCAATTAACCACAAAAAAGCTGTTTGCTGAGCTGTGCCTCAATCAGTAGAGCTCTATGTTGATCAAATATCTCAGGGATAGACCTCAGGCACTGAGTTCAAACCCCAAGATCAGTGAACACGGGTACACACATGATGTGCATACACACACACACACACACACACACACACACACACACACACACACAATTTTATAACAGAGTTCTCAAACCTAACAAGGTGCCATTCTAATCCCTTAGTGTCATGCTTTGCCTGGGCTGCAATCCATGCTGGTAAACAGCATCTACAGGGATTAAGAAGCTCAGAGCAAATCTGGACCCACCCAGACCGGAAGCAGGAGTGAAGTAACACAAGCATGAGGCCCCCACTAACTCACACTGGAAGGAGGAGTGAGGTGACACAGGCATGCGGCCCCCACTCATCCAGAGGGGACATAGGAGTAAGGTGACACAGACAATGGCAACTACCCAGCCAGACCAGAAACAGGAGTGTTGTGGTGAAAGCCCACAGCCCCCACTCACCCAGACCAGAAGCAGGAGTGAGGGGGTGCAGTCAAATGGCCTTACCCACCCAGACCGGAAGTGGGAGTGAAGTGACACAGGCATGTGGTCACACTTATCCTTCCAGAAGCAGAAGTGAGGTGACTGTAGCATGCCACACCAAAGGAGCCTCACGAACCATGGTGGCCCCCTGAGAAGGAAGGTATGGTTCTATGTCAATCCAGCCTTCTCTCCTGGCCTTTTGTGAAGGGCTGCTGGGTTCAATGGTGCACTCAGTAGGTCATAGGGCTCAAGCTATGGACCCTGCTGTCCTCTCCCAACTGGTACTGCACCTGCTGCAGCTTTGGCAGCAAACTTAATAAGTTCTAATTCACAGAATGTATACCATGAACCATTAGTGTCTTCAGGTACCATGTGACACTTGCTAGTCACTTAATATTACAGTTGCCAATGTCTTAAGTGCTTTCTGAAGAGAGGGGGAAGGGGTCATATATCCAACTGTTCAAAAATGCCTTTGGATGACACTGTATTGGCCCAAGAATGAGTCGACACAGCTGGTATCCAGGTATTTTGGGAAATTCTTTTTGGCCATGCTTTCTGTTTGGCCTTGGAGAGTCTTAGGCTTTTCTTTGTTGACACAGAAGATGGGAAAGCAATTGCTAAGGCTTATATAGTCAGGAGCCATTTCCTTTCTGCCCTTCTGAGATGGCATCTCACTACATAGCCAAGACAGCCTTGAACTTAATGTGTTTCTGCCTCAGCCTCCAAAGTGATGGAATTACAGGCTTACACCACCATGCCCAACTATCTGTCATGGTCCATTTGAAATAGAAAAATCATGACATGTGTTCTATATCTACTAACACTCTTGTGCAAAGATCAAATAACTTACAGCCTGGTTGTTAAGAATATAGACTCAGATTCAACTGAATTTCAAATAAAATTCTGGTTTCTTACCTGCTTTTGGTTAAAGAGGAAGACACTATATCACTGAGCTTTATTCACTTGTATACAAATGTGAATGGAGCCAAGAACAGGTGGCTCATGCCTACACTCTTACTCAGGAGGCTGAGATGGAAGGATTGTGTTTCAAAGCCAGCCCAGGCAGAAAAGGTCATATGAGATTCTTAGTTCCAATTAATCCCTCAAAAACCGTAAGTGGGCTGAGAAGGTGGCTCAGTAGAAGTGTGCTTTCCTTGCATGCATGAGGCCCTCGGTTGGAATCCTCAGAATCACATAAGAAGAAAAAGCCTGAAGTACATTATGCCTCAAATGGTAGAATGCTAGCCTTAACCTGAAGAGATGAGACACAGCACCCAGTCCCAGAGTTCAGGCCCCATGACTAGCAAGAATAACAACAACAACAAAATAAAACAGAAATGGAGCTGTGGCTCAAGTGGTGGAGTGCTAGAAAGTGGATCAGGGAGAGCACCCAGGCCCTGAGTTCAAGCTCCATGACCAACTAAGCAAAAACTAAAACAGAAATGGAGCTGTGGTTCAAGAAGTAGAGTTCTAGAAAGTGAATCAGGAACAGGACCTGAGTTCAAGCACCACAATATACAATTGGATACTGGTATTTCCCATCTCCTAAGGTTGTCATGATTATTCAATGAACAGAATTTTTTGAGCATTTCCTATTGAAAAAAGGGGTTTTTAATGACCAGCAAGTGATTTATGATGCTGCAGAGCATGCAATGGATACCCTCTACTTCAGTGGAATTGAATGTTAATTTTGTGAGTCCAGAAGCCAAACTGATGAGCCAGATACTCTTTTGGAAAATGGTTTCATATGGTAGACACAGTTTCCCACATGTCAGTTTGCTGTTCTGCTTCTAGTCAGAAGATCTCTAAGACTCAGGAAAGGATTCAAGCTCTCTGTTAAACCATGCTGTAGCCATTTTATTTTTATTAAAGGAATAAGTAATCTAGATATTGGTGGCTCATGCCTATTATCCTCGCTGCTTAGGAACCTGAGATCTGAGGATCATGATTTCAGACCAGCCCACGCAACAAAGTCCATGAGACTTGTCTCCAATTAAGCAGTGATAAACCCAGAAAAAGAGGTATGGCTTAATAGAGTATCTTTCCTAAGAAAAAGCTCTATTTAAGCTGTACCTTATGTTGGGACATTGCCACCTACAATACTTCCGGACCATGTCTTCCTTTAGTGTGTTGGCCTATGGCCTGGCTTTCACTCCTGTGGATATAGGCTGTTTGGCCATCCACCATGGGGGTGGAATGATCCATTTATCGAAAATACTGCCCAGAAAAAACAACTATGATGTAAACAATGTTTGACAAGTTGTTAAGTCCAAAGTTACAGTGGTAAGGATGATTATTGTTTAGCTTTTTTTCATTAAATAGTTAATTACTTTTTAAAGTTTATCTGCTTATTTAATGTTATGTAGGAAACCAAAAGTTAATATTTGGGTTTTTTGGTGAAATTTGGAACTAGGCAAGTAAAAGTACTCATTGTCCCCAAATTCAACATTTAAAAATATTAAAACATTGTTCATATGTTTTAGTCACCAGAAATTTGGGACAGGCATGGTAGCTCACACTTGAATTGCTAGCTGCAGAGAGGATTATTAGGATTTGAGGCTAGCCTAGGCAAACATTCACTTTATTGTATCTCAATCAATATCTGAACCAAAATCATTGTGCTTTTAATTTCATCTACTCAGAAAGGGTAAAGAGAAGGATTGTGATCCATTCTGGCCTGCTCATAAACAGAAAACCCTGCCATAAAAATGGCTAAAGCAGAGCTGGCCACAGGTGGTTCATGCCTGTACTTTTATTTACTCAGGAGGCTGAGGTCTGAGGATCACAGCTCAAAGCCAGTGTAGGCAGGAAAGTTTGTGAGACTCCTGCCTCCAATAAACCAATAGAAAACCAGAAGTGGAATTGTGGCTCAAACAGTAGTGCACTCACCTTTAGCTGAAGAGTGCAGGTACAGTGTCCTGGCCCAGAGTTCAAGCCACATGACTAACAAAACAGAAGTAACTAAGGCAAAAAGCGCAGGTATATGGTTCACCTTGTAGAGCACCTACCTAAAATGCATGAAGCCCTGAGTTTAATTGCTAGGATAGAAAGGAGGAAAGGATGTGAAGGAATGGAATGAAGAAAAGAAAGAAGGGAGGAGTTATGATATAATCAAATACTAGACTGACCTGAAGTATTAAAGGGATTACAAGTAGTTTATATAAAAATATACTGACTGTTTACTAAAAGGCAAATTTTAAAATGTGGAATTCAGGTTAAAATACATGTACAACTTTTGTTTTTCTGTAAAATGATACTTATGTGCTCCTTTAGTTCAAAAGTACTAAATGAGTTTAAAACAATACAAGAGTGGTTAGAATGAATAATTATTTCTCTGCTACATCCACTACTTATAAAATCAAAACAATGTTGATCATTTTAATTATTAATTCATTCATATAATCTTTCATCTTTAGTGTATAGTCTATTGTACACATCATTTAAATGTTTGAACTCTTTTTGTTGTTGTTTGTCTTTTGTGGGTCATGGTTCCTAAACTCTTGGCCTGGGCACTGTCCCTCAGCTCTTCAGCTCAAGGCTAGCACTCTACCACTTGAGCCACAGTGCCACTTCTGGCTTTTTCTGCTCATGTGGTACTGAGGAATCAAACCCAGAGGCTCGTACATGCAAGTCAAGAACTCTACCACTGAGCCACCTTCCCAGCACTGAACTCTTTTTTTTTCCCTTCAGATATGGGGCTTGAATACAGGGCATGGGTGCTGTCCCAGAGCTCCTTTGCTCAAGGTTAGCAGTATAGCATACCAGTTTAAAAAACAGTGCCATTTGTTGTTTTTTAGGGATTAATTGGTAATAGGAGTCTCATGGGAACTTTTCTGCCCAGGCTGGCTTTGAACCACCATCCTCATTTCTCAGCCTCCTGAGAAGGTAGGATTACAGGCGTGAGCCAGCTGCACACAGCTGCTCATTTTTTTCTTTTAACAGTTATACAAGTTTAGTTACACTCCAAATAAGTGCAAACTGAGATGCAAATTGGCTTTAAATAAACCACGAATTGAGGATGTTGAGATCACAAGTGATTGCAAATTCGTTTTTACTTATTTTTTTATGTGGTGCTTGAACTAAGGGCCTGGTTGCAGTCCCTGCTCTTTTGTGCTCAAGGCTATCACTCTACCAGTTTGAATCTCAGTTCTCCTTCTGGTTTCTTGGTAACCAGTTACTGAGATCATAGTCTCACAGACTTTCTTACACAGATTGTCTTTAAACCTCGATTATCAGATCTCAGCCACCTGAGTTGCTAAGATTACAGGCATGAGCCACTGGCACCAGCTTGTTAAAAAAGAACGATAATTCATAAGCCAGGTACCTTGGCTCATGGCTGTAATCCCAGAGGATGAGATCTGAAGATAATGATTAGAATCTAATGATGGTAAAACGTCTCTGTGATTCTTTTATCTCCAATAAACTGCACAAGAAAATCCAGAAGTGAAGATTTGGCTCAAGTGGTAGAGTGCACTCGAGCAAAAATAAAGCTCAGGAACAGCACTTAGATCCTGAGTTCAAGCTCCATTTCTGGCACACACACACACACACACACACACACACACACACACACACAGACACACACACAAAACAAAAAGTAAATAGAAAATGTGAAGAAATCAAGGGAAAAAATTGAATATTGTAAGGATTTTGGGTTTAGAGGTATGACTCAGTTGGTAGGAAAAAAACTAATGATTGAAACTATCAGGTACCAAGGACTTACAAAAACATAATTATCTGCTCTTTATTTCCCTTTTCTCGTATGTTCTCATTTGGGAGCTCTCTTCTTTTTGAAAAAATACTGTTGTTTTAGCGGTGATATACAGCAAGGTTATCTTTCTGCATGTCAGGTAACTAGTATAGTTCCTTCCTTTTCCATAGTCTAATCTTTTCCCCCATTCTGTTCCATTCCCTCCCTCCCATATCGATCCGCAAGTTGCATGGTTCACTTTCATCAATGTCCAGTAGAGCCAGTGGGCTCCGTGGCTGCAAATTTTCATCCACTTTCCACTGATTCTGTGCCCTTCTCCCATCTTCCATCACATATGCATGCATATATAGTGTATATTGGGTAAAGAATACAGAGTCATCAGAAAATGAAAAGAGAAATTAAGAAAAGTTCCTTGTTTCTTTATCTTTACAATTCAATTTAGTATATATATATAGATATATATATATGCATATGCATATATATATATTGTTTTATATACATAAGAAGAGGTGCTTGTGGATTATAACTTGGTGATTTCCTACAAAGGCTTTCCCTTACTGTACTCACTGTACATGATGCCTAGAATCCTGTACAGTTTTCATATCCCATTGTTTTTTAAATCTAACTTCCACATAATCAGGAAGAAAATGTGCCATTTGTCTCTTTGATCTTGGCTTAACTTTATTAACATGATTTATTCTAGTTCCTTCCATTTCCCTTCAAATGACATTATTTTATTCTTTCTAATGGCTCTGTCTGTAAAATTTCATTGTATATAGATAGCATAATTATTGGATACATTCATTTATTGTGGGGCATCTGGGTGTGTACATATCTTGTCACTGTGAATTGAGCAGCAAGGAACATGGTTGTGCAAGTGTCCTTGCCATATTCTGGTTCATGATGCTCAGGGTAGATGCCTACAAGTGGTATGGGTGTAGGGAGGATATTAGGGAAGGTCTGTGTTGCGATTTTTGAGTAACTTTCAGACTGCTTTCCAGAGTTGCTGTATTAGTATACATTCCCACCAGCTGTGCAGTAGGATTCCTCTTTTCTCCACTTCCCCATCAGCATTTGTTGTCAGAATTCAGAATATTTGGGTAAGATTGTATCTCAGGATTGCTTTGATTTACATTTTCTTTATGGCGAGGGATGAGGAACCTTTCCTATTATGTTTCTTTCCCATTCTTTACTTTTTCTTCTGAGAAGTCTCTTCTTGGCTCCCCTGCCCATTTAATAATTGGTTTATGAGGTTTTGGAGGGGTACTTTCCAGAGATCCATTTATACATTGAATATTAGCCCTATGTCTGATGTGTTGCAGGTAAATATCTTTTGCCAATTCCTTGGCTGTCTTTTTAGTTTAGTGGCTATGTCCTAGCCTGTGCAGAATTTTTTTTTCCTTTAATGTAGTCCCATTTGTTGGATTTATCTCCTATCTGTTCTGCCCCAGGAACTCTATTCAGGAAGTTCCTGCCTGTACATATAAGTTCTAATATCATCCCTATTATGTCTTACAGTAGTTTGGCTGATTTTAAGGTAGTTAATCCATTTTTAGTTGATGTTAGTGAAAGCACAGATCCACTTCTAGTTTTCTGCATATGGCTGCCAAGTTGCCCCAACAGGAATATTTGAAGAAGCTGTGATTTGTGTATGTGTGTATGTGTGTGTGTGTGTGTGTGTGTGTGTGTGTGTGTGTGTGTGTGAGTGTGTGTGTGTGTGTATGTGGTCGGTCGTGAGGCTTGAACTCTGGGTCTCGGCGCTGTCCCTCAGCTATTCAGCTGAAGGCTAGTGCTTGAGCCACAGTTCCGGTTTCCATTTTCTTGTGGTTTATTGGAGATAAGAGTCTCATGGACTTCCCTGTCCCTGCTGGCTTTGAACAATTATCCTCAGATCACAGCAGTTACATAAGCTAGGTAATGAGTATATTTCTTATCACCATTGTTACTTCCTCCTTTGTTTTTCCCTACCATCCCTTTCCTCCCATCACCAAAACTACACTCTCACTCCACCCCTGGCCTAAATTGTAAAGCTCATTTTTCCACATAGTGTATTGTACATCTCATTATTACAATGGGTCAACCTATATCTCTATTTAAGCATTTTGTTTTTCCCTGCCCCTCCCCAAATTAGAAAAGTGTATATAAAAGTTGCAAGGCACCAACATCAAATACAGTGAAAACAGGGGTTTTACAATGGGGGGGGGAACATACAAAGAAACAAAAAAAAAATCACATGGTATATTGTGAGTACGTTAGAAACAATAGAAAGAAAAAAAAAACACTTCGGTCCCTATCTTGAGGTTCATTTCTCTTAACATCATCTTATTGGGTCATATGTACATAGCTTTTGAACTTTTCTGCTTGTCCCTCAGATCTCTGCTTGATGTATACTAGTTATTAGAAATGAGGGAAACCATGAGACCTATGCTTCTTTAGGCCTGACTTACTTCACTTAATATAATCTTTTCCATTGGTCTTCGGATCTTTTTTATTTTTTCGTATTTTTCTTTTTTTTATTGTGAAAATACTGTAAAGAGGAGTTACAATTACATGGACAAGATAATGAATACATTTATTAACAAGCATTGTTGCCTGTTCTTTGTATTCCCTTCCCCATTCCTTCCCATTCTCCCCCCCACCCGCTACTACCCCCCCCCCACCAAAGTTGTAATGTTTGTTTTTCGACATAACCACTTGTACATCTCATTGTTGCAATGGTTATGCCTGTATCTCTAGTTAAATGATTTGTTTTTGCCCTTCCCCTCCACAAATTATACCACCATCAAATACAGTGAAAGCAGGAGTTATATCATTGGGGAAGGACATACAAAGCAACATAGAAATCATCTTATAAATATGCTAGAAACAATTTTTATACCGATAACAAGCTGTTTTTGTTACTGTGGCTCTTTAGTAGAACTTGAAGTCTCGTATAGTGGTATTGCCTGAATGGCTTATTTTGCCAAGAATTGCTTTGTCTGTTCTTGGTCTGTTTTTTTTTTTTTTTTCCATATGAACTTTTGGATTCTTTCATTTATCTGAGTAAAGTACATCATTGGGATTTTGATGGGGATTGCCTTGAATTTTATGTCAATTTTTTGCATTATGGCCATTTTCACAATATTCTACCTATCCATGAACATGGAAGGTCTTTGCATATTGTGATATACTCTGATTTCTTTCTTTAGATTTTTGCAATTTTTACATCTTTGGTTAGGTTAATTACTATTTTTTGAAGCTTTTGCAAATGGTGTCATTTTCATTATTTCCCTTTCTGCTTGTATATTCTTTGCCCAAGGAATGGTTCAGTAACCATTTGTTGTTGTTTTGGGTCGTGG
This sequence comes from Dipodomys spectabilis, assembly GCF_019054845.1. NCBI lineage: Eukaryota > Metazoa > Chordata > Mammalia > Rodentia > Heteromyidae > Dipodomys > Dipodomys spectabilis. The sequence goes on along the minus strand of NW_024870978.1, from coordinate 2,383,800 downwards.
TGCTTGAACTTTGAGCTGGGCACTGTCCCTCATCTCTTCACCTCAAGGCGAGCAAAAGCGCCACTTCCAGTTTTCTGGTGGTTAATTGGAGACTCATGGACTTCCCTGCCTGGATTGGCTTTGAAAAACGATCCTCAGATCTCAGCCTCCTGAGTAGCTAGAATTACAGGCATGAGCCACTGGTGCCTGGCCAAGGCTACTGAATTTTATGGATTGATTTTGCATTCTGATACTTTGCCAAAAGTATTAATTAGCTGTAGGAGTTTGGGAGTTTAGCTTCTGGGTCCTCAAGTATAAGAAATGGTCATCAGCAAATACTGTTAGTTTAATTTTTGCGTACTCTGTGTGGCTCCTTTAATGTCCTTTTCTTTCCTTATTGGTCTTGCTAAGAATTCCAGTATAGATTGAAGAGGAGGGGAGTGAAGGGGCAGCTTTGCCTTGTTCCTGATTTTAAGGAAAATAGTTTTAGTTTTCCCCATTTAGTATGGCCTGTTGTCTATGGCTCTTATTGTTTTAAGGAATGTTCCTTCTATTCCTTGTTTCTCCAGAGCTTTTAATGTCAATGCGTGGTCTTTTGTCGAAGGTTTGTTCTGCATTTACTGAGATGAGTATGTGGTTCTTGATATTGGCTCTACTGGTGTGAATTATTGATTTGTATATATTAAATCAACCTTGCATCTGTGGGATGAAGCCTACTTGATCATATTTTTATGACTTGTATTTGTTTCTGGGTTCTGTTGGCTAATATTTTATTGAGGAGTTTTGCATCTATGTTCATCAGAGAAATTGATCATTCATTCGCTTGTTTTGTTGGATCCTTACCTAGGTTTGGGATGAGTGTAATATTGGATTCATAGAATGAGTTTGGGTTTGCTCCCTATTGCATCTATTTCACAGAAAAGCTTCAGGAGGATTAGAATTACTTCATCTTTAAAAGCCTTATAGTGGGCTTGGAAGATAGGTTAGCGGTAGAATGCTTGCCTAGTATACATGAAGCCGTGTGTTCCATTCCTCAATGCCACATACACAGAAAATCCAGAAATGGCATGGTTGCTCAAGTGATATAGCACTAGTACTAAAACTAGCCTCGAGCAAAAACAGCTTTGGGACAGGTTCAAACCCTGAGTTCAAGCCCTAAGACTGGACAAAATAAAATGTCTTATAGAATTGAGTAATGAATTCATCTGGTCTTGGACTCTTTCTTGTTGGAAGACTTCTGATTACTTTTATGTTATTCCTTTGTTTAGTTATTGGTATTTTCTTGGTTCAGTATAGGAAGTTTGTATGGGAAACTCTATTTATGGTCATGGGTCGCTGTCCCTCAGCTCTTCAGCTCAAGGCTAGTGCTCTACCACTTGAGACATAGTGCCACTTCCAGCTTTTTCTGCTTATGTGGTGCTGAGGAATCGAACCCTGGGGCTCATGCATGCAAGGCAAACACGCTTCCACTGAGCCACCTTCCCAGCCCAGAAACTCCATTCTAGGTGCTGGCACCCAGACAAAGAGGTTTATTGGGCTTTTTGAACTGATGATGGAAAAGTGGGATTGTATGACAACTATTTCAACAAGTAAGAACTTGATAATGCTTACTTATTACTCAAATGACTGAAGAATATATCAGCATGAATTCAATTTTGAGTTAATAAACATATATGCACATCATTATTATCTGAAAGCCTTTCAAAAAATCTACCATGCTGACTAAGATTCAAAACTCAAAAATAAATAAATTTACTTATTTATTTTGGTGCCAATCCTACGACTGGAACTGAGGATACAATGGTAAGCACTTACTACTTGATCAACCACTCCCATTCCAGGTTTTCATGGATAATTGGAAATAAAGATTATTAACAAATGTTCTGGCCCAGGATGGTTTTGAAAATCTACGCCCAGGTCTTAGCCTCCTAAGTAGCTAGGGTTATAGGTAATTGGCCAGAGATATTTATTTATTTATTTATTTATACAAACAGACTTGGGACTTGAACTCATGTTCTGGGTCATTACCTGGACTTTTGTGCTCTAATACTTGAGACAGAGCTACAATTCCTGTTTTTTTTTAAATAATTAATTGGATATAATTGTCTCCCTGAGTTTTCTTCTGGGTCTGGCTTTAAACCTAGATTATCTGATCTCAGCCTTATTGCTAGCTAGTATAACAGGCCTTAGCCACTGCTGCCTTGCTCAGAAATTTATTTTTAAAATATCTTTTCATTGGGTTTTACGGGGAAACAGAGAAATGTATACATTTCCTGAATTGTGAACACCTTACAATATCTTAATAATAACAATAAATTATGTTTTTTTTTTCATTTTGTAGTAATTTGGCATTTGCAAACCACCAAAATGAACTCATTCTCTTTCAAAAACTATCATGCCGTTATGAAATTGAAAGTCACATATTAAGTTAGGTTATGGTGGCTCAAATCTGTTATCCTAGCTACTCAGGAGGCTGTGTTAAAAGCTAGCCCAAACAAGAAATTCTGTGAATTTGTAGGCAGGAGCTAGGTCTTCCTCCTTTCTGATCACAGTGAGCACAGTCCTTCACGTACTTGGTTCTTAAAAATCATACTTAGGCCAGGCATTTGGTCACTCATGCTTGTAATTGTCACTGGCCAGGATACTGAGATCTGAAGATAAAGGTTCAAAGCCAGACCCTGCAAGGGTTAGAGTCTTATATTGAGCTAAGCATAAAAAGTTGGAACAGAGTTGTGTTTCAGATAATAGAGTGCTATCCTTGAGTGACAAAACCAAGCAGGAGCAAGCAGACCTGAATTCAAGACCCAGCACTGGTAAATATATATATATATATATATATATATATATATAATAAAATAAAATAAAATAAAACCACCAAAAAAGTGCCTTTGTTCTTTTTAAAATTTTTGACATTTTTTCCTTACTTTTTTATCTGTATGTTCCTATATAAACACACAGAAGCTTATGGAACAAAGTTAAATTTTAAGAATATTCTTCCATTATCGACCATTATACCTTCATTATATTTAAGAAAATTAATGATATTTTCATAATACTGTTATTATATCAAATACAGATACACATCTCCTTGTTTGAGACAGATATTATTCTTGGTATTTTTCAAATTAAATTTTCAAATTAATTTTTCTTTAGGGTTCATTTCATGTTGTTATGTCTCTTTTGTTTTTAGTACTCTAAAATATCATCCCAGCCAGGCATTGGTGGCTCATGCCTATAATCCTAGCTACTCAGGAGCTTAGATTTGAAGATCGTGATTCAAAGCCAGCCCAGGCAGGAAAGTTCCTGAGACTTTTTTCTCAAATAAACCACCAGAAAAGCAGAAGTGGTGGTTTGGGTCAAGTGGTAGAGCACTAGACTTGAGCATAATAGCTTAGGTACAGTGCCCAGCCCAGATTTCAAGCCCTATTCCACTCCCAAAATAAATAAATAAATTAAAATAAAATAAAATAACATGCCACCCCAGTCTTTCCTTTTCATGATACTGCCCTTTAAGTCAAAATATTCTAAATTAGTTTTTAAATAAGATATTCTTTATATTTTACTCGCCTAGCTATTTCGTTAAGGTGGATTCTCATTCGTTTTCCTTTTTTGTTGGTTGTGGGGTTTGTACTCAGGTCCTGGATCCTGTCCTGAGCTTTTGTGCTCAAGGCTAGTGCTCTACCACTTTGAGTTACATTGCCACTTATGGTTTTCAGTGCTTAATTGGAAATAAGAATCTCATAGATTTTCTTCCCAGTCTCGTATTGAACCTTGATCCTCAGATCTCAGACTTCTGACAAGCTAGAATTACAGATGTGAGCCATTGGCTATGGGCGCCGATTTGTTTTTCTTTTATTTAATTTTTTGTCAGTCTTAGTGCTGTCCCTGAGCTCTTCAGCTCAAGTCAAGTGCTCTATCATTTGAACCAATGCCCACTTTTGGTTTTCTGGTGGTTAATTGGAGATAAGAATCTCATTAGCTTTCCTACCTGTGCTAGCTCTGAACTGCAATCCTCAGGTCTCAGCCTCACTAGTAGCTAGGATTATATGTGTGAGCCACCTGCACCCAGCTTCCACATTTATTTTCTTATGGTGAGTTCTATCTGATTTCTCTACTTCTTGTATTTCCTACCAACTACAAAGTAGGCCTAGAGTTCCTCATCCATTACAGTAGTTCTTAGGTCCAAGTGATGGCTGAGTGCAGGAATGGAGATGAGTCCAATATAAAATACAATGCTGTCTTGGTATTTAAGAAAACTAACAATCACATGCTAGTGTTTCACATCTGTAATCCTAGCTACTCAGAATGCTGATCTGAGGATTATGGTTTAAATACAAGATAATTTATGCTGAATTTCGATAAAAGCTCCCTTGGTGTTTTTAAATGTAGGCTTTTATTTATTTAATATTCTAGTTTTTCTTATTGTGACTACCAAGAAGCTGAGTGACTTCAATGGCTTCTATTGATGGCTGACTTTTGAGGTGCTTTAGAGACTTCATCAGAAGCCAGACATGTTATAATCAATTGAGTAGCCAGCTACAAAGCTATAAGTGACAATACTTAAAGTAAGCAAAATTACATAAAACCAAACATTCACTCAGTTTCAATAGCCATATTTCAAATAAAAATAGAATTCAAGTTTCAGGGAATGTTAATAAAGTTTTAATGCATTCATTCTCTCTGTGTCCTCTGTCATACTGCTACAGCAGAATGGAATACTGACAGCTTACCATGTGGCTCCCAAAGTCTGGACATACTTACTCTGATCTTTACAGAAAATGTTTGCCTGCCCTTTTCCCCTAGTGAACATCATTTATTATGCAGAGCTACCCTCTTTTCTATATGCAGTTATCTCTCTCTTTTCCTCCCTCCTTCTCTCTTCCCTCCCCCAATCGCTTCCACAATCCCTCCCTTTCTTTGTTTTAGGGATAAAACTCATGCATGTTAAGCTGCTAAGCTGAATCTCAGCCCTGTGTATGATTTTGTTTTTGGTGAGGGTATAGCTTTCCAGGGGCTTAAACTTTGATCCTGGACACTTTCTCTGACCTATTGTCCTCAAGGTTAGTGCTCTGCCACGTCAACCATAGCTTCACTTTTGTGTTTTTGATGGTTAATTGGAGATAAGAGTCTCACTGGTTTTCCTTCTTGGGCTGCGTTGGAACCACGATATTATAAGCTTGTGATTACAGGAATGAGAATTGGCATCCACCTTACATTTTTTTAAGTTTTCAAGTAGAACCTATATCCAAACGAATTCTATACCTTTTTTTAATTTAAAAAAGGACAAGTATGGAAACCATTCCAGAGAAGTAAACAACTTAAAACTGTGTAAATTTAAATAATTCTGTAAATATGTTAGAAACAATGGCAAGAAAGAAAAAAAATTTGAATACTTATCTTGGGGTTCATTTCACCTAACATCAACTTATCTGACCTTTTCTGCATATGTCTCAGACATATCTTAGTTATGGCAAATAAGGGAAACCATGGGACCTATGTTTCTTTGCACCTGGACTACTTCACTTAATATAATTTTTTCAAAGTCTTTCCATTTCCTAACAAAGGGGCAATGTCATTCTTTCTGATGGTGGCATAGAACTCCATTGTGTATATATACCACATTTTCTTGATCCATTCATCAAATAATTCTGTATCATCACAAAATTGCTAAATAATTTTATTACTATAATATTATATGGTGAATTTTCAGGACTAACACTAATAATGTAAATGGGGAAATGATATTGCTTTATTTTTAGGCATCCAATCCAGATACTTTATTCTATGTCTTAGCTGAAGAAAATCTGGGTCATTGTATACAATGATTCCTATCAATTTGTGAGGTACATAAAAATAATGACAGAGCTGGTTTAGTCATTGATTTTAGAGTTCTAAAACGATACCTACAAGATACTCTGTATTTTAAGTCATATAGTATAGTGATTTTGTCTAAAGCATGCTTTACTGACACACATCACTAGAAAAAATTTCCTTAAAAAGATAGTCAATTTGGAAAATCAGTCTATACTCAAATCTTGTCAAATTAAGAATATATTTGAATAGTGATGATATATGGCTAAGCAATAACTTAAAATAATTATCACTGTCCTGACAGGTAGGATTAGTAGCTTCTTAAATTTCTAGTTGTCATAGTATTTATACTTCAGTAATGCTACAGCTGTATTAGAGTACTTGGCAATTTTGAAATAGGCTGCCTCCAGGGACAGATAAGCCAGACACCAGTGGCTCACACCTATAATCCTAGCTACTCAGGAGGCTGAGATCTGAGGATCGCCATTCAAACTGTTATCTCCAACAGACCTCTAAGAAAACAAGAAGTAAACCAGAAGTGGTGTTGTGGTTCAAGTGGTAGAGCACTAGCCTTAAGCTGAAGAGCTGAGGGACAGCACCCAGGTCTAGAGTCCAAGTCCCATGACCGATAAAACAAACCAAAACAAACAATCCCACACTGGTTGAGAACTGACTATGTTTTCTAGATAAGGTGTATTTAGGGCTAGTTTTTCTATATTTTGGCTTACTTCATATATTAAATATTTTTTCCAATCAACTGAAGAAGGTTCTGAAATGATTTTTAAATGAATAACTGAGTTTGTAGTAAAATCATTTTCGTAAAACATTGTTTATTTTCACTATTGCTTTTTAACTTTTAAATCTTCCTCTGTTCTGCACCACTTTCCACTCCAAAGACGTCCACAGATTTCCAGGGTGTACCATAAGAAGTCTGTGTACACTTTAGCTTGGGGTTCACCAGTGCCTCCCATTTCATTTGGTAAGGCTATGCAACATTCTTTAACAAATATGTAGGGTGTTTCTATTCCTTTAATCCGAATGCATTTAAATTAGAAGAAGTTAAAAAAGTTCTAATTCAGTGACTGCACTTGTGTTTTGCTGTGTACCCAGAGATCGATGGAAGCAGTAGTAGCATGTGATAATGGAGCATCTAGGAGTTACTATTTACCTGTAAGCTCCGCTAACCTCTAAAGCACTGATAAGGCAGATATTTTTCATTTTACACATGTTTCTTTTTAGTGTCCTGACCTTTGATTAATACATTTGGTCGCTTTTTCTCTTCTAGCCAGTGTAAACATTGTCTTTGTTATTTTTTTATTGTGAAAATACTCTACAGAGGGTTTACAATTGCATAGGCAAGGTAATGAGTACATATCAAGCATTGTTACCTCTTCTTTTGTTTTCCCCTTCCCATCACTTCCCATCTCCCCATTCCTCCCTACACTCCCGCATCCACCCCTTCCCCCGCTAAAGTTGTAAAGTTCGGTTTTTGACATAATGTCTTGTACATATCAAAGAAATAAGTCAAACAGAGCATCAGTAGCTCATGACTATAATCCTAGCAACTCAGGAAGCTAAGATCTGAGCATCATGGATCATGGTTTAAAACCAGCCTAGGTAAGAAAGTCTATGTGCTTCTTATTTCCAGTAAAATTATGTTATTTCTTTATTACAATGAAACATCTTAAACATCTATAGTTCTTTTCTTAGATAGAGGAGCTAGATTATTAAGTCATCAAAACTTAATCAGTTAGTTTTTTCCAGCAATATAAGAATTGCTGTATATATGAGGGAAATACATGCTTTAGAAATGTTATAGTTGCTAGGCACTGGTGTCTCATGCCTCTAACGCTAGCCACTCAGAAGGGTGAAATCTGAGGATCATGCTTCAAAGCTAGCTTGGGCAGTAAAGTCCATGAGACTTTTATCTCTAGTTTACCACAAGATACCTGGAAGTGGTATTGTGGCTTACATAGTAGAGCACTAGTCTTGGGCTGAAGAGCTGAGGGACAATGCCTAGGCACAGTGGTGAAGTCCTATAACCAACAAAAAAAATCTTATTGTTTAGTCATAGCATTTTTTGCATTTCTGTATATTAAAATACCCAAAGGGTAGAATATATATTTGTGTGTGTGCGTGTGTGTGTGTGTGTGTGTGTGTGTGTGTGGCCTCAGTGGAACTTGATCACAGTGGGGTCCCTAATTTTTTTCCAACCAAGCCTGGTACTCTACCCCTTGAGCTACACTTACACTTCTGGTGTTTTTGCTGCTTAATTGGACATGAGTCTCAGGATTGAGTTTCCTGCCCATGCTAGCTTTAAATTTCTATCCTCAGATGTCAGCCTTCTGAGTAGTAAGGATCACAGGCATGGATTTCTGGTTCCCAGGTTAGAATGCTGATTGTTTTTCTTGTAAATGAGAAAATTAAAGCTTGGTTTGCTAAAATTTTAGATTTTTTATGAAAATTGAAATAACTATTTTAGAAAGTCTTAAAAGTTTTAAAACATACTTTTAAATAAAGGGAATGCTCAAAGACTGGTTAATTTATGAGCAATGAAATTTTATTTGGCTTATGGTATTAGCAATTTCAAGAGCATGGTGTTCACATATGTGACTGAGGTATTTTTTCTGTCTCTCCCCATGAAGGAAGGTAGAAAGGAAAAAGAGCATAAATGAGAGTCTGAGAGGATAAGATGGAACTGATTTTGCAATAGGATCATTTTCATAATGAAGTCATCTGTCTATGAGGGCAGCATTCTCCTTCATGATCATCTCTTAAAGATTCTACCCCTTTTTTTCTGTTCTTTTCTTTTTTCTGGATATAGGGCTAGAATTCATGCCTGGATGTTGTCCCTGAGCTCTTTTGCTCGAAGCTAATACTCTACAACTTAGAGCCACAGTCCACTTCTGAGAATGCCTGGGCACTGATGTCTCACACCTATAATCCACGAGACTCTTATCTCCAATTAATCACAGAAAAATCTGGAAGTGGCACTGTGATTCAAGTGGTGGAGCACAAACTTTGAATAAAAGCAGCTCAAAACCCAGGGCCAGAGAAAAAGAAGAGAATGCTAGACAGATACCTTGAAGGAAAATATAGGAATGTCTAGAAATAAAGCAAGGCTTTCCAAAAGCAGTGATGATTAGGCTATGATCTAATATATTAGATATGAATTATCTGACTTAATACTGAAGCTGTGTAAAATCCTAGACTCTTTTCCCAAAATAACAAACAAAATTGAAATAAAAAAGGCTTTGATATCAAATATCATATGATTTTGAAAGTATGAGTCTTTATATATTGTCTGATAAACCTGCATGACCAAAATAATTAATTTCAGGGGATGTGGAGTATGGGTTACAATTCTCAATTTTTGCTTTAGGAACAATGTGTTTTCAGATTCCAGCTTTGATTTCCCAGAAAAAAATGTTTAAAGTAATCATTTTCTGTCATAGAAATTATCACAGAATTAAGAATATCTCTTTTAATCTCTCTCCAACTGTGCAGAGCATCGTAAGGATAGTTTATTCCAGTGTATTAGATTACTTCAGATTTTTATTTTTTGATTTTCCTAATGTTATAGTCATACTCGAAAATCAAATCCTTAAGATGTTATAAGCATTTTTTGTGCTACAGGAGTAGGACACAGAATTTGCTTCACTTTATACAGCTGTGGAGGGGAAGGGATTGTCCTACATCATAACTTTTGAACGCTTAGTGGTGAGGTCTTTGACATCATCATTCACATCAGGGACACCAATTCAACCAAAGTGAGTTGCTGTGATCTGAATTCTCCCCTCCCCTTTCTCTGTTGCCATTTTGCAAGCTACATTTCCCATGTGATACCCTCCATGCTAGCCAGACTACTTAAGTTTTGTTGAAAGGGTATGAGTGAATGAAGGTGTTATCTTATGGTACTTTATCATTGAGTGACATGAACAAATTAAGCACAATAGAAATCAGTCCTCAACTGCAGTGATTTTTGAAGAGATTTCATATCTTCAAAATAAAGGTTCCTTTTATGCCAAGTACTTTAACTTGAACCAAAATTATGTCATGGCAAGTAGAAACTATCACAGGGTTTTTAAACCAACCAATAAGTTTCTGCACATGACAACATACAGTGAGCTACCCTCATTTCCAGATTTAATAATTGTTTGACCATATGAAAATTCTTCATTATGATTAAAATTTTAATCTATTTTAAAAATAATAAATAATTTAAATTCCCATATTTGCATCCCATTAGGAAGTTGAGGTGAGGCCCAGAAACACTCAGAACTGAATTTATGTCACTTAGATTTTTTTATGTGTGCTAGTCTTCTTTTTGTTGGTTTTGTTTTGGTTTTACTTTAGGCTAGTGCTCTACCACTTGCGATAGATCTACTTTCAAATGTCATTTTTTCTAGTGGAGGTATAGAATTCCATTGTGGATATATACCACATTTTCGTCATCCGTTCATCTACTGAGGGGCATCTGGGTTGGTTCCATATCTTAGCTATGGTAAATAATGCTGCAATAAACACAGTTGTGCTGGTAGCTTTAGTATGGTCTTGTTTGTTTTAATTTGGTTAAATGCCCAAAAGTGGGATTGCTGGGTCATAGAGGATCTCTATGTGGAGTCTCTTGAGGAACTTCCATACTACTTTCCAAAGTGATTGAACAAGTTTACACTCCCACCAACAATGCAGTAGGGTTCCCTCCTGGTCACATCCCCTCCAGCATTTGCTGCTATTAGAGTTCTTGATTATAGCCATTCTAAATTAAGTGATGTGGTATCTAAATGTTATTTTGATTTGCATTTCTTTTTATGGCTAGAGAGGTTGAGCATATCTTCATGAGTCTATTGGCCATTTGTATTTCCTCTTCAGAGAAGTTTCTCTTTAAGTCTTTAGCCCACTAATTTATTGGACAGTTGTTTCTTTGATGATTTGTTGTAAAATGAAAATTACTTTTATGAAATGGTAGCCATTCTATACAACACATTAACAATATCATAAAATTATTATTATTATTAGGAGGAGAAGTAGTAGTTTGTATGGGGCTTGAACTCTGGGCCTGGACATTTTCCCTGCACTCAAGGCAAGTGCTCTTCCATTTGAGCCACAGCGTCACTTCTGGTTTTCCAATGGTTAATTGGAGATAAGGATCTCATGTAGTTATGGGAAGTTGGCACAATGGTAGTGTTTGCCTGGCATGCCTGAGGCCCTGGGTTCGATTTCTCAGCACCACATAAGCAGAAAAAGCCGGAAGTGGCACTATGGCTCAAGTGGTAGGTCTCTAGCCTTGAGTTGAAGAGCTGAGGGACAGAGCCCAGGCCCGGAATTCAAGACCAGGTCTGCAAAAAATAATTTCATGGACTTTCTTGCCAGTGCTGGCTTTGAACTATGATCTTTAGATCTTAGCCTTCTTAGTAGCTTGGATTACAGCCATGAGCCACCAGTGCCAAGCTAAAATTATTTTTAAACCATAATTAAACTTTCTTTTATCATAATGTGGAAATTGCTATGTATAATGCTTGTTGTGGAGCCTGATGGATGGCCTCTTGTTCCAAAAATGCAGTTGTTTCTGTGCCCAATCTAAAAACTTTATTTTATCCTGGATTCAGTAACTTCCCATACTGAGATTTGGTTTTTAGTTCTTTTAGGCATTATTATTTCAAAAATTACATTTGTTTTACTTTAAAATTCACGCATGCCAAAATGGTTAATGTAGAAAGTTGCTAGTCCCCAGTGGCTCATGTTTTTAATCCTAGTTGCAAGGGAGCCTGAAATTTGTAGGTTCTCATTTAAAGCTTGCTGGTCAAAAAATTTGAGACACAATTATATCTGATTAACCAACCAAAATCCAAAAATAGAGATGTGACTCAAGGGGTAGAGTAATAACCTTGAACAAAAACACTAAAATTACTGAGAGGACTAGTTCAAATTCCATTTTTCACTTATGACAAAGTGCATCCATGCACACACACACACACACACACACACACACACACACACACATACACACACACACACACAAAACACATTTCTCTTATAATCTCATCCTTTAGTAGTAATCAATTGTATAAACAACACCAATTTTCTGCCACTTTTTCAGATATTAACCTAAATATATACATATGATAATATGTAGTTTTACATTTCTGGGTACTAATGTAAGAGAACATTCTGCTTCATTTGATGTAGAAGTCAAGGAATTGTTTTGTCCTTAACCTGTCCTTTACCCTGAGGGTTCTTTCCTATACATTCAAACCTAAAAACTAAGGAAACATCAAATTCTGTCTCCCTTTGGCCAGTTATGGACATGTTCTCCCTCCCTTCATGTCATCAGCTCTGCGCTCTAGGAGCCATTTTGCTTCTTCCAAACCCTTAAGGTAAGTCTGGATTTTATACTTAGAAAAAAAGAAAGGTTGTGATAACTATAGCATCCCTGTAAATCATCTTAAAAATAAAAAGAAATTAAAAAGGTTGCCAGAGCTGGAATTTCAATAAAAATCTGATAACTGCTAAAGCTAAGAGGATAAACATTGTAATTCATGGCTATTCAATATGGATGCAGAGGACTTTTATTCATCTACAAGGAGATATCAATCAATTTTTCAGTATGGTGATAACATTGTATAGGTTCACACACCACTATTGGGTATGGATGCTCCAAATCACTTGGATATATAAACTTTAATTGTTTCTTTTTTCATCTTCTCATAAAAAAAGAAACGTAGTGATAAAATATTTTTACACATTTCATTCTGATTTTCTTTTCTGCCAGTGTAGGGGCTTGAACTTAAGGTCTGCACACTGTCCCTGAGCTTCTTTCACTGAAGGTTACCACTCTACGACTTGAGCCCCAGCTTGGTTTCCAGCTTTTTTAGTTTATGTGTTACTGAGGAATCAAACCCAGGACTTCAGGGTAGAGCCCCAGTGGGAGCAAAGCAGGAATGGAAGACAAAAGCTACATCCAAGAGATGCTGGAGGCAATGACTCAAGAATTAAAGCGAGAAATAGACCAGAAATGTAAAGAACACTGGGTCAAAATATCGAAAGAGATGCAGGATATCAAACAGGAGATGCATGCGAAAATAGAGGCAGCACACACTTCACTAAGAGGTGAGATTAGTGTAAAAATAGAGGCAGTACACACTTCATTAAGAGGGGAGATTAGTAGTTTGAGAACAAACATCGAATGCATAAATGAGTCCATTTCCTCCATGCAAACCACAATGGAAGCCATAGATAACAGAGTGAACGAATTGGAATTTAGTGTCAGATACAAAAGACAGAATACACCAACTAGACCAAAAAATGACAGATATGGAAAAATCACTTAAATTATGCCAAAGGAAATCCAAGAGCAAGTGGATAGTGCCAAGAAATTTAACCTTTGTATAATTGCAGTGGACAAAGTTGGGGAATATCAAAGCAAGGGACTGCAACAACTATTCACCAAGATAATCGGTGAAAATTTCCACCATCTCAAAAAAGAATATCTTACCTACATAACAAAAGCATATAGAACACCAAAGATGCAAGATCCCAGGAGAAACACTCCTAGACATATTATAGTAAAATTGATAGATCTGAATAATAAGAAAACAATTTTGCATGCAGAAAAAATGAAGAAGGAGCTATACTAGAATGGGAAAAAAATTAGAATCACTGTAGATCTCTCCACAAAGACACTGAATGAAAGAAAGGCCTGGGCCCTGAAAGGCAATAACTGCCAACCCAGGCTGATATACCCGGCAAAGCTATCATTCACATTTGCTGGAGAACAGAAAATTGTTAATAGCAAAGAAAAACTAAATGAATACATAAACATTAAGCCAGCATTACAAAGAATACTAATGAAGGGAAACACAACCTAAAGAAAGCAACCAGGAACAGGGACCTGCACCCAGACAGGCATTAATAGAAGTCTAAGTGAGCAAGCACAGAAGGAAAGGTAAGAAGAAAAACTGAGGAAAACAGGAATGACAGGGACCACAGTGCATCTCTCCATACTATCTCTTAATATTAACGTTCTTAATTCACCAATCAAAAGAAAAAGAACTGCAGATTGTATTAAAAAAAACAAAAACATGACCCATCCACCTATTGCCTTCAGGAGACCCAATTCTCAGCCAAACATACAAAGAAACTCAGAGTGAAGGGTTGGAAAAGGATCTACCAATCAAATGCCCCCAGTAAGAAAGCAGGTGTAGCAATCCTGATATCAGACAAAATAAACTTTTCACTAAAATCAATAGAAAAAGACAAGGAAGGACACTACATATTAAAACAGGGAACAATCCAAGAGGAAGATATTACCATTATTAACTTACATTCCCCAAACATTGGCACACCCAAATATGTTAAGCAAATACTCTCAAATTTACAGAATAAAGTAGATCCTAACACAATAATACTAGGAGACTTTAACACCCCACTCTCACCAAAGGACAAGTCTACCAACCAGAGGATTGGCATAGAAGCTACCGAATTAAATGAGGATATACTTCAAGCAGAACTGACATCTATCGAGTATTTCCCCTAAAACAAGACAGTACACATTCTTCTCAGGAGCTCTAGGAACTTTATTCAAAATAGACCATAACATAATTCATGCAAGGAACTCAAGCAAATACAAGGGGATTGAAATAATCCCCTGTATCTTATCTGACCACAGTGGAATCAATCTAGTTCCTAAAAACCAAGCATACCGCAGAAATTACTCAAATACATGGAAATTGAACAGCACACTTCTAAGTAATACCTGGGTAACAGTAGAGATTAAAGAAATAATTAAAAAAATTCCTACAACTCAGTGACAATGATAACACATCACAAAGAAACTTGTGGGACACAGCCAAAGCAGTCCTGAGGGGCAAATTTATTACCCTCAGTGCCCCCATCAAGAAAATAGAGACAGACCAAGTATATAATCTCATGTTGCAATTTAAACAACTAGAAAAACATGAAAAAATGGAATCTAAAGTTACTAGACGGAGCCAGAAAACCAAATTAAGAGTGGAAACTAATGAAATATTAGGAGAATCATAGCTAAAATTAACAAAACAAAAAGCTGGTTCTTTGAAAAAATAAATCAAATTGATGGACCATTGGCAAGATTAATTAAGAAAAGAAGAGAGGAAACCCATATTAACAAGATAAGGGGTGCCACGGGGAAAATCACAACAAGTACCCAAGATATCCAAACAATTTTAATGGACTGCTTTCAAAAGTTATACTCTCTAAAGAAAGAAAACCTGGCAGAAATGGATGCATTTTTAGAGAAATACAAGTTGCCCAAACTGAGCAAAGAAGAAATAAATCAATTAAATAAGCCAATATCTTACAACGAGATACAAGAAGCAATCAGAAGTCTTCTAACAAGGAAAAGCTCAGGACCAGATGGATTCACAAGGGAATTCTATAAGACCTTGAAAGAAGAACTAATATCCATACTCCTTAAGCACTTCAGAGAAACAGAGAAGCAGGAAACTAACTCAAACTCATTCTATGATGCCAATATCACACTCATCCCCAAACCAAGCAAATACCCAACGAAAAAAGAGAACTACAGGCCAATTTCCTTGAACACAAATGCAAGGTTCCTTAACAAAATGCTAGCTAACAGAAGCCAGAAACATATAAAAAAAATCATACACTACGACCAGGTAGGCTACATCCCAGAGATGCAGGGATGGTTTAACATACGTAAGTCAATCCAACACATCGACAGAGCCAAGGTCAAGAATAACATGATTATCTCTACAGATGCAGAAAAAGCCTTTGATAAAATTCAACATTCATTCATGCTAAAATCTCTGGAGGAGATAGGAATAGAATTTTAAATAATGAGATTCATCTACTCACTCTTGTCTGCTCAGTTTCCAAATAAGGAAGCGGAAGTTCTCACAAATATGGTGATAAAGTATAATCAAAGTGAAGAAAGTTCCATTGGATCCTAATTGCATGCCTGTGAATTATCTGAGCTTTGTGTCTTATAGAATTCAGTCATCACTCACCGAGCTTCTCTGTCTTTTTTTATTTTGTCGGTCGTGGGGCTTGAACTCTGGGCCTGAGGGCTGGCCCTCAGCTCGCTCAAGGCTAGAGCTTTTCTGTCTTATAGAATTCATTCATCACTCACCTAGATTGACACCTGGGAAGAAAGGGGTGGAGATAAACACAAGCTGCTTGGGATACAGAGAATTGCTCCCTGAAGGTGAGAGTTGAGCATGAATTTTTGTATATTTAGTGGACAGCAAAATGTGAAGAATCCTGTAGGTAGAAAAATAATGTTTGTATTTCAATATGTCAAATAGGTGCTTAGTGTATCAAAATGGAGAGAAGTCAGAGAGGTGAATTCTATAAATATACAAATAAATACAGAAAATTTGCTACATTCTATTCCATGATAGGGCCTGGAATGAACTTTGATTCTTTGCACATACTCTGTAAATATGCACACACTAAAAAACAGAAATGTAATCCTTTATTACTGTTAAAATGCATAGAATATCTTCTTAAAATATATTTGTGGATGTATTTTTCCCTTAATTTCTTCCACACCTGCATTAAGAAATGGGTCTAAGAGAAAAGTTTCTAGATGTGTAAAATTTGAACTCCATCAATTTCTTTTGTTGAATTGTACTCTGGATAGGATTGAAGTCCCTATTTCAACTTAAGGCTTAGAACTAGAAAAAGAATAAGTATTCTCAATAAATTGTCATGCCTCATTTTTAAAGAGAGCTATGTATTTAATAGGAGAAATATGTATTGGTCTCGGTAGCTAGGAACCTTCAAGAAACAAAAGAAAAAGAAAAATTCCATGGCAGTCTCAAGTACTTGCATATCTAGAAGTGAACACTAACTCCTCTATATTCTATATTACATTTTCAAGAATATTTTTACAAGCTATTCCTCAGCTATTGTCATCCTCCAATGTAAAGTTCAGGCATGCCTATTGCTCATTATAGAGATCGTAGTTGCTCAAAGTCACAATGCATTGTTTGTATGGGTTTCACCTGGCTATCTTTACTTAGTCGCACTGAGGGCTGGGAGATTCACTTCAAATATATAAATACACACACAGACACAAATATACACACATCATAAATCGTCTAGCATCTTTAAAAATGTGACAAGTTCATTATTAAATTTCAAGTAGCTTAGATCTCTAGCTTCACAAAATTCTAAATACTCATATGAAGAAAAATATATACCTAGAATTTTGGTGTGATTCTATATTATGAAGCTCTTACTTTTCATTTTATTTGCCCAGAGGAGGCAACAATGTTCCACAGGAAAAGTACTCATTACCTTGCTTATGTAACTGTAACTCCTCTGTATTCTTACAATCAAAAACTTACAAAAAGGAAAAAAATGTAATTGAAAGTCACATATTTCCCATTAGAACTAACTAAATTTTAGGGCTTTAACGTTCTACAGGTTTTTAAGTACCTAATAATTTGTGGATATTCCCCAAGGCCTTTACTAAAAGCTGAAGGAGAGAGATCCAAAAGTGGAAGTAGATTGGCGACCTGAGCATAATTATGTAGCTTTAGTTCACTGTTACAATAACAGAAGTGTAAATCAATATGATGGTTCATAGTTAGAGGACCAGAAGCCATACAGGAAACTGACATCAGAGAAGGGTTATTCATTGTAGGCAAACACAAATAAGAATGCACCAAAGGATTTAATCAACAGTGTCCCAAAAAGAATTTATGTTGTGACAGATGATATATTATGGATGAATCTTTGGGACAGTCTGCTAAGTGAAATAAGCTAGTCATAAAAAGATCAAATATTACATGATTCTACTTATATCATTTACACAGAACAGTAAAATTGATAGAGACAGGAAACAAAATTGAACTTGATGCATATCTTGAAGCAGAGGAGAGTGGAAAATTGTTTTAATGAATATAGAATTTGCATCGTGGAATGTGAAAATAGTGTGGACCTTGAACTTGTACAATATTGTACATTTACTTACTACAACTATGCAGTATTCTTAAAATGATTAAGATAATAAAACCTGGGAGAGTAGAATGAGAATGATGAAGGGGTTAGTATAATCAAGGTACATTGTATGCCTATGTGGATATATCAAAATGAAATCCACTTATTTATCTAGCTAATGCTAATACAGTGTTTATAAAGATAATAAATTCTAAGTTGTTTGCGTTTGAACACAAATATGGATAAAAAGGAAAAAAAAAAACCAAAAAACAACCACAGGCTGGGAAAACAATTAAAATTGCCAGCATTCACGAAACCTGAGTTCAAAATTATATCTTACTTAAGTGTGTAAGGCCATTTGTTTAAACATGTTTTTATTTTTATTTTCCCATTCTACAAAACAGCCTATGAATACAAGGGGGCTGACAATATTATCACCCATCCTTCTTAAACCAACCTTTCTCCCACTGTTTTTTTTTTTTTAATTGCGATAAGTAATTACATTTTATTCATATATTTCACAGTATTGTGGAAGCATGATAGTTAGTTAAAGTCATAAACATGTTTTAAACTACACAAAGAAAATTATCATTTTCATGCTCAATAAAGTTTGTGAATTCTATGAGCTTTGACAATACAAATTATTATTCCACATCAGGTAATGTTTACGTTTCTTGCCTTATGCTTAATGTAGGCTATTCCTTCTTTCACTCTTATTCCTCCCTTCCTATCAGTGTTTTTGGATTGCTTAGTTCTTTTCCTTCTATGAGCAGTGCAGCTGATGGGCCTCTTGGTTGTATGTTGTTCTGTTTCCCACTCATCCCTCCTCCTGGCTTCCCTCCATAGAGTGCGGTGAGATTGTTTTTTAATGTAATGAGAGTAGGCTCAAGGAAAAAAAAACACATTTTGTCAAAATACATTGTAAATTTGCTGTAATTTGGATGTTATAATACACATTTTCAATATATTATAACATATGGAACATATAAGGTACCTTCCTCTTTTTCTTATACTTGAAAGTAGTTTCTAATTGCAAATAAAATGCATCGTCTATTCCCTATGAAAAATAGTAAAATATTACATATGAGGTCTAGAGCCCTCGATATACATAGCAAAACATTTCAGGTGCCTACCATAATATCCACACTTCTTTTCTGAATCAATAGAAAGACCTTGATCGATATCACTCTTTTTATCATTTTTCTTTCATTTGTTCATCAAAATGTCATTACCAGTTATATATTGAACATACTGTTCTGCTACTAACAACTTGCTTCCTCTGCAGTTTAGACTCCTAGGTATATGCTTTCAGATGCACAAATATGATCTTTTGCCTGAATGCAGCTCAGAATGTACCTTCTGGAGAAATTACTTCCCACATCAAAATATAGGACTATGAAGATAATACATGCACTCTGGGAAAGGTGGCTCCTACTTCAACGGACTTTAGAAATACAGTCCATTTATTTCTCTCCCCTAGATTTGCTAAAGGTATCTTACTATGTTGGCTCAAACCAGAACTGAATTTGCCTTCTGCAAATAGAAATCAAATTGCATTCAAGGTAAGTGTGCAATATTAAGTCAGAGGGCTTTGCTGCTTCAAAACAGCAATGTAGACAGCCAATCTCTTTGTCATCATAGTGTTTCATGGGACACCACAAGGTACAGTGCCCTGTGAGTGACAAGTGGAGATTTGCCACTCAGGGGGAGTTAAATCACTTCATCTACGTAGTTATGGATAAAAGATGATGGTTAGAACAGGTTCCAACCAGGCGTGGCTGAATGACACAGCAAAAAATACACACCTTGCTCCCATCAAGCTTTAAGAGCTAACACATGCACTGTTTCTGACTATGGTCTGGGGAGTGTCCCTCTACTTGTCCCTCTACTTCCCATCCAATCAAAAGTGTTTTCTGCACTTGTGCTCTGAGATGGGGCATCCAATAAGGAAAATTCTATCCTTATGCTTTGAGACTGGGAAACCAAATATGAGACGCCATGTAGCACAAGCCCACCCATTGACCAGTCAATCCAGGAACACGCCCTAAGGAGCAGAGACAAAGGGCTCTACATATACCTGAGGGATGTGGGCCCCTTCCAACCAGCTCTTGTTCCTCTTTTCCCTGAGGAGTCTGTTTCACTGCTCTGTTTTCACTTTGATGAGGAGTCTGTTTCACTGCTCTTTTTTCTGTTTGAAAGAGACAGGCTTTAAAAACTTTTCTGCTCTCGAATTCTTTAAAGAAAACAAAGGCAAGACATAGACAATACTGCTATTCTGAAGATGTTGGTTGGAGGGAAGACTTGGTCTTCAGCTTTGAGACTAGATTTAGAATTTGATAACTTAGATGGTGTGGTTTCAAATTAATTTGAACCAAGCTAATGTCTGCATTGGCTCAAGTCTTCTTACTAGAATCTCTAAAAGAATTAGCAATGAGATGTACAAGATGTTATGTCGAAAAAAGAACTTTACAATTTTGGCACAGCAGGAGGGGGGAGGAGGGAAGGTGGGAGATGGAGGCAGATGGGAAGGGATGGGAAGGGGAAACAAAGAGGAGGCACAAAAAATAACATTAAAAACAATTAGGAAAACAAAACAAAACGAAACAACAAGAACCCAGTACTAGGGTAGCAAAGGGTCCAGAAATTATCAGCATTTCTTTTTTTTTCTTCTATGAATCTAACAATGAAACTTAATGCAGAGGCTAGTATGTTTAAGAAGTTAAATTCTGTAGAATGTGATTTCTTTTCTTCCTCTTGTTCTGACATAGAATTTTATCTATTCTAAAGCCAAAAGATATGCTTTCCTCACCAGCTAGATCAGGTTTGCTGACCTTTTTCTGACTTAGAAACTGCTTAACTCCTGTAAGAGCGAATTTAAGACTGCCAAGCAGGAGGGATTGAGTGTAGTTGTGGGCAGTGTTCTCATCCTCTGCAACTAGAGGGCTAGAAAACATGTTGATCTGCTCGCTACCTCAAGAATTCAGAAAGTGGCTTGCATTTTCTAAAATCTAAATCCAAACTTTCACCTTCTCCTTCCCACCAAGAATTCTCCCTCAGGCCTCTTCCTACCATAGTGTCTTAGCAGCTTAGAACTGCTTTGCCTAAGAAATGTGGCATCAGAATTGTGCCTTGTGTAAGAACAGACCTCAGGACCAATGGAATAGAATTGAAAACCCAGAAATGAACCCACAGATCTATAGCCATCTAATCTTCGATAAAGGAGCTAAAACAATAGAATGGAAGACAGACAGCCTCTTCAGTAAATGGTGCTGGCAAAACTGGTTAACTACATGTAGAAAACTAAAGCTAGATCCTTATATATCACCCTGCACCAGAATCAACTCCAAATGGATCAAAGACCTTGAACTCAAAGCAGACACTCTGAAAACAATACAGGATGGAATAGGAGAAACCCTGGGTCTCCTTGGCTCAGGCCAAAATTTTCTGAATAGAGACCCGGAAACACAACATATCAAAGAAAGGTTGGACAAATGGGATTGCATAAGGTTGCAGAGCTTCTGCAGGGCAAATGACGTAGCTAGCAAGATCAATAGAAAGCCCACGGATTGGGAGAAGATCTTTACTAGCCATACAACGGACAAGGGTCTCATATCTAAAATATACTTGGAACTCAAAAAATTAAACCACCCAACAACAAATCCTCAAAGAAACAACTGCCCAATAAGTAAGTGGGCGAAAGACTTAAAGAGAAGCTTCTCTGAAGAAGAAAGAAGGAACGCCAATAGACACATGAAGAAATGTTCAACATCCCTAGCCATAAAAGAAATGCAAATCAAAACAACATTGAGATATCACCTCACTCCAGTTAGAACAGCAAAAATCAAGAACTCTAACAACAACAGATGCTGGAGAGGATGTGGACAGAAAGGAACCTTACTTCATTGTTGGTGGGAATGTAAACTTGTTCAACCACTTTGGAAAGCAGTATGGAGGTTCCTCAAAAGACTTCACATAGAACTCTCCTATGACCCAGCAATCCCACTTTTGGGCATTTACCATAACGTTTACAAAAAAGACCACACTAAAGCTACCAGCACAACTATGTTTATTGCAGCATTTTTACCATAGCTAAGATATGGAACCAACCCAGATGCCCCTCAGTAGATGAATGGATCAAGAAAATATGGTATATATACACAATGGAATTCTATGCCTCCATCAGAAAGAATGACATTTCCCCATTTGTTAGGAAATGGAAAGGCTTGGAAAAAATTATATTAAGTGAAGTAAGCCAGGCCCAAAGAAACATAGGTCCCATGTTTTCCCTTATTTGCAATATCTAGTATAGGTATGAGTCAAGCGGAAAAAGTCAGAGAATGTGATGTTAGAAAACGAGCCCTCAAATATGTATTTTAATGTTTTTGTTTCTTTCATGCATGTGTTTCTAACGCATTTATAAGATTATTTCTTTGTTGCTTTGTATGTTCCTCCCCCACAGTGTAACTCCCACTTTCACTATATTTGATGTCATTATAACATGTGGAGGAGACGGGGACAAACAAGTCGTTTAAGGATTCAGGTGGACCTATTGTAACAATGAGAAGTACAAAATGTCATGTCAAAACCAGCTTTACAATGTCGGTGTGGGGGGGGGAGGAGGGGTATGATTGGGTGGGGGGGAGGGGGGAGGCTGGGAAGGGAGGTGAAGGGTAAAAAAAAATAAAGAAAAAAAAAAAAAAAAGCTAGAGATCAAATTATACGCTAAAAAAAAAAAAAAAAAAGAATTGTGCCTTGTGGTCAGCCAAGAAGCTGGGATCTGACTGATTCATCTAAGCTCTGAAAATGCTGCAGCCCAATCTGTGCTCAGGGTTCAATATGTGTCCTCCAGCTGCGTGCCTCCAGAGAGAGCAGGCTTTCCTCTTTCTATTTGCAGTAGGAGCAGAGGCATAAGACCGGTTCTTTGTGATGAAGCAGCCACACATAGCTGTTGGTTTCTTACCCACTTGCGAGGTGAATTTGCCTAATGAAGCCAAGACAATATATGAATAAGTTGTTTTTACCTGGAATCTCGTAAGCCTCCATTCCAAAGAGGGAGCTGCTGATAATAAATTCTGTCTGAAAATGTACTGTGTAGGAGAATCTTTTTTCTCTGACTGTGATTTCTTGAGGGAAAGCATTAACTAAGGGTAGCCATCATCATACAAAAAGCTATTTTAAGTAAAGTTTATCCTGTAACTAAAATCGTTCTAGGGACTTGAGGCATAGTTTAATCCACAGTGCACAAGCTGAACAAGAATTTTCTAACAATTTCTGCTCTGGTTGTCCTGGTTTAGTGGAGTGCTCTGAAACTGTTGACCCCTTTCAAACTGGCCAGCTGAACTACAAAAGAGACAATTGAGCAAGTTTGTGAACACAATTTATGATCAATACCAGAATTAGTAACTCAATATGTGTAAAACCTGGGCAGAATTACTACTAAGAGTGGTTGATTAATTGGCTTCCTGTCAATAACAAGCCCTTGAACAGAACTAAACTTTGCTGTGCTAAGTTCCTTTCAAGTTGGTGATCTTTCTTGGGATATTGGGTTACACTGTGAGAGTAGTCGACCAATTTGTGGAGTTGTCATGCAAGGGGAATGCGGGGAGCCCCTCAGGAGGAAACTCATTTTGCCTTGTTGAAGTAGCACAAGGTTGGGTTAAACACCATCTATTATGGTTAATGATGGAAAGCGTATCAGCAATGTCAGGCAAGGGCCCAAGGAAGAACACAAATAACAAGCAACCTCATGCATTGGCTATGAGAGGAAAAATTGGACTGGAGCATATTACCTTGTTGTTTGGGATTTCCATGGGCTGAGTGAGTCTTAAGCACAAATAGAACATGAGTCTTGATTTGTGTTTTCATTATCTGACCCAAAAATAAAAATTTGGGAGCTGGAGGAAGCCATTTTTTAGAAATCTCCAGTATGGGGAGAGTTGAGTATGAGAAGGGTGCACAAGAAACGTACAATAGGGAGGATTAAGTGAGTCAAAAAATCACAAGAGACTTGCTAAAATGGGGGTTAAGAAGTCTAGGCCTAAAGAACCCAAGAAAAGGGCTGGGAAGGTGGCTCAGTGGTACAGCACTTGCCTTGCATGCTCGAGGCACTGGGTTCAATTCCTCAGCACCACATAAGAAAAAAAAAGCTGGAAGTGGTGCTGTGGCTCATGGTAGAGTGTTAGCCTTGAGCTGAAGAGCTGAGGGACAGTGCCCAGGCCCAGAGTTCAGGCCCCACGACCGGACCAAAAAAAAAAAAAAAAAAAGAACCCAAGAAAAATGATCCAAGGATAGGATTCTGTTAATCCATTGGGAGAATGGTCAAAAAGGTCTGAGAACACTATTTATTAATTAATGGATGATTTTCATTATTGAGCTCCATAATGTGCACTTGTCCAAACGAAAACTTTTTATGCACATGTGCTTGCATGTGTGTGTTTTTAAATCTTATATCCTCAAAGGGGAACTCAAAAATGTTCTACTCACTAAACTCCTTCAGCTGCCCACTTTGACTCTGAAGCTTGGATTGATCCTCTAGCTGATCCAAGGATATATGACATTGCAACCTCAGTTTCAGAAGCAGACTCTCTGGGTAGACTTGCAATTCAAGTCCAATGTCGGGAGCCAGTGGCTTGCACCTGAATTCCTAGCTACTCATGATCTGAGGATTGGGGTTCAAAGTCAGCCGGGCAGAAGAGTCCTTGAGACTCTTACCTCCAATTGACTGCCAGAAAACTGGAAGTGGCACTGTGGCTGAAGTAGTAGGGGTTTCACTTTGAGCTGAAGTGCTCAGGGACAGCTCCCAGGCCCAGAGTTCAAGTCCTATGACTAACAAAAATTAATGCTTGTGTGAAATGGATTAAATATTCTGCCCACCATTACTGTTAAGATTGTGTGGCACAGAGACCAGAAAAACAAGTGGTCCACTTCCCAGGGAAAATATCTGATGGTATTGTGGAGCTCCAGTGCTGGAGACCTTCCTGGCCAACTAGAGTAGAACCTGTGCTTTGGTTCAATTTACCATCACTTACATCCTAGCATTTCATCCACCTGTCCATTCTCAAACATTTTATACTAGTTAGGAGAGACCCCTTCCCTAGAAGGTCATTCGTATTTCATATTTACATAGGTACTATTCAGGATCCTCCCCCAAAAGTTTCCAAAAATTCAAACCAGGCCCCAGATAGCAGCTTATGAATCAGTATAATTAGTATAAATAAATTAGTATAATTAGTATAAATAAAATGTAGTTTGGAGGCTAGGAATATAGCTTGGTTTAAATTGTTTGCCTAGCATGCATGAAGCCCTGGGTTTTATTCCTCAGCACCACATAAAAAGAAAAGGCTGGAAGTGGCACTGGGTCTCAACTGGTAGAGTGCTAGCTTTGAGCAAAAGAAGCTCAGGGAGCAACAGGACTGGCCAAAATAAAATGTAGAGTAGAACAAGATCAACAGAGATTTGTTAATTATACTAAAAGATTTTTTAAACCCATAAATTAAATGCTCTAGTCGGATGGCATTGGAAAATTAATTCCAGAAACCTTATCTGTAAAGGGTAGAGTTTGTGTGGTGATTGGAGGCAAAGCTGCACAAAGGCCTTAGAAGAATTCCACATTGGCAAGTGAGTGAACTAAGAACTCAGATAAAGGGCTGAGAAAGTGGCTCAGCGGTAAAGTGTTTGCCTTGCATGTTTGAGCCTCTGGGTTTGATTCCTCAGCAACACATACGCAGAAAAAGCCAGAAGCAGTGCTGTGGCTCAAGTGGTAGAGCGCTATCCTTGAGCTGAAGAGCTGCGGAACAGTGTCTAGGCCCAGATTTCAGTCCCAAGACTGACCAAAAAAGAAAAAAAAGCAAGCTACACATAAAGGGTTTCCTACCAAGAGAAACGGAGGGTTTCCTACCAAGAAGGAGGGAGTCTGGTAGATTTCTATCTAGCAGGAATGCAAGTTCCCCTTCTAGTGGGAGAGGGATTGCCTTCTAATAAGGAGGGTGTTAATGATCAAATTGGTCAAAATCATCATTCAGTTTCATAATGCCCAGATAAGTGTCTAATGTTTGTCAGGTGTTGACTTGTGATAACATTCTGCTTAGGGAACTCCAAACAGTCTTAATGCCCTTAATGTTACCTTGCTTAGTTCCAGGGCCTCAATGGACCCTCTAGTTAATGCTACAATATGATTGCAAATTCAGTCATGGAGCAGACACTCTGTAGGACTTCCAATTTTCAGTCTAGCCAGATTGAAATTGTTACTGGATAAGCGAGGTAAATATTGTGGTGATTCTGTCCACATACTGAGTACTGCTATGACTGTGTGGTAGGGAGGCCACACAAAAGGTCCTCTTTGTGCTGTCATGGGGCTCAGACCGATGGGAATGAAATTCATGATAGGTCAACAAAATATGATATGAGAAAACTTGGAATACACTGTTGCTCTTATCAAAAGAAAGAGTCTATTACAAAAACCCTGAAACTGACCAGCTCCATTCTTTCAAGGTCAACTATACCTGGGGAAAATTTGACATTTCTGGGAAATTTACCTGGATATAGTGAAGGCCAACCCTTTGAGATGAGCAATAAGTACCAATAGCAAGGGGAAATGTCTGATGGTATTTCCGAAGACCACTATTGGAGAGGTTACTGGCCAACTGGAATGGAATCTGTGCTTTGGGTCAATTAGCCAACCCGCACCTGACCATTCTCAAACACATAAATTAAGTAAGGAGAGACTTCAGAGTTAGGTGGTCATTCAAACTTCATATTTACAACTGTGTTATTTAAGGGCCCCTGAAAATTTCCCAAAGAGCTGAAAACTAGAAACCAGAAACAGCAGCTCAAATTACTTTTATACTGTTGATCTCCACAATCTATGATCTCCACAATCGAATTATGCCCATTAGTGCTTTTATTTATCATCAGGGTTTGTTAGTTGGAAATGCCACCATGGAAAACTAACTAGAAATCACTGGGAGGATTGAATAGAAAAAATTATGTCAGATAAGATGATAGTATGAGAAATGAACCCCAAGATATGGAAACGAGTGGTTTTTACATTCTTGCTATTGTTTCTAACATATTTATAATGTTCCTTGTGATTTTTGTTTCTTTGTATTCCCCATCACCACCACCACGGTATAACCCCTGTTTCCATTGTGTTTGATGTTGGTGCCCTGCATCTTGTATATACACTTCTCTAATTTGGGGAGGAAAAGGGGGGGAAAACAAAATGCTTAAATAGGGATATCGGTTGACCTATTGTAACAATGAGATGCACAAGACACTGTTGTAAAACAAACTTTACACTTTAGGAGGGGGTGGTGGGATCTGTATAGTGTAGTTGTGGAGCTGGGAGATTAGGGATGGTAGGGGGGAAACAAAGGAGGAGGTAACAATGCTTGATAGGAAATGTACGCTTTACCTTGCTCATGTCACTAACTCCTCTGCAGTATTTTACAATAAACGTATTACAAAAGAGAGTAAATATAATTGAAAGGGAATCTGTGTCGTGATTGGAGGCCAATGCTACAGAAAGACTTACAAGGATTGAATACTGGCAAACAAGTAACCTAAAAACTGAGATGAAGTTGAGTGTAATCCTAGATGTTTAGTTGGCTGAGTTCTGAGGATTTGTGTTTGAAGGCAACGCAAGCAGGAAAGATGAGACTTTTATTTCCAATTAACCTGCAAAAAGATACTTCTGGAGTTGTGGCTAATGTGGTAGCCTTGAGCAAAAATGCTCTGTGACAATGCCCAGAGCATGAGATCAAACCCAAGACCAACCCAGAGTCACTTAAAAAAAAGGTTCTGTGTCTATGTGCCATGGCAGATCTCGTTACTAGGTTGATGATGGAACAAGCATTTTAAAAATGAGTCATTATATCAATATTTAGCTCTTTAGTAATTGTTTTCAGAGTAATGTGTGGATGGGTGCATTATCGCTTGTATAAGTTTTGTTCAGTGACTCAAAAACTTAACCAAACACTTTTTTAACGAAAATATCCTTTTGGATACTGCTGGATAGGAAAGTCAGTGCTTTCTAGGTTGGAAGAAAAGAAAGTAAAATCACATGGGAGAATTGTAGAAGGTAAATCATGAAGTGGTTGACTGATATGAGCACTGCCCTTGTAAAGGTATTCACAACTTTACCAATGCTATTTTGGAGAAGTGCTAGAGGCTAGAGGGCATGGCACTAGTGGTAGAACACCAGCTGGGTAAAAGTTGGTTATTTTTCTTTTACTATGGCCAGGTGTTCTTGATTTGGTTGATTATTAATGCTTTTGACTAGTGTGAATGGGGTCAAAATTTTGAGCCACCATGAAAGACGATCCCAAATTTCAAATTCGTGGGAGGCAGTGGTGTGCTTATTTAACTTGGAGATGCGACAGACAGGATGCCTTCTGCAGGAGTAAATGTTGCCTGGCTGAATTGGTGTTGGTAGGATACCTTAATTTCCCTCGGTATTTCCAACACAGATTTTCCATGCCATTCATGAGGGACCCTATGAATCCCACCAGAGGAGACACATCCAGCTGCCCTGTTGAGCCAAACTCCTGGATGGGCTAAACCTCCCATACTTTCTAGCTGAAAATGGACCTGAGATGTAAAGTTAATCCACAACATCAGGAAGAAGCCCAAACAGGTACCCTCAGAAGCAAGCAATCTCATGCATTGGCCTTAGTAGAAAAAAAATGAAACTATAAATACTGCTTTGGTGGTTATGCTTGAAGGGACTGTGTATGAGAGAAGAGTCTTAGATTCAAACTCTTCAATTCTTTGTCTCTAAGAGTCTTGATGTGCAGCTTCATTTGTCCAGCTGGGAAGAATGAAAAATTGGAGACAGAGTCAGCTCTGAAAAAATCTCTAATAAGGGAATTGAGAAAAGCAGTAAACAAGAAACACAGTTCTAAATTCTGAACCTAGGAAGCCCAAGAAAATTGGAGCTAAGAAGACTCCATCAGACATACGTAATATTGCTGTCTTTTGGGGAGAATGTGGGGAAAGATATGAAAATATTTGTTAAACCTGATTTTTATTTTTGTGCTCTAATTTTTATGTGCATTTGGTATACTAAATCCTCTAGATGCCTGTCTCTGTGTAAATATATTCAGAATGATCTGTTACAGGCGTTCACTAATTAACTGAGTAGCAAAAGGCTCTTGAAGTTGTTATTTACAATGTTCCAGGTCTAAAAAGTTCTTTTTATGACTACTGTATAAAAAACTTCATATCGGATTACTTTTTCCTGGATATTTTATTGAAAAGTATGTTATTTATGTGTGAAGGTTTTAAAGACCAGCAAATAGAGGAAACCGGAATGATGAGTACATGTTTTTGGAATAGTTATATATTAAGCCAGTCAAGATTGTTTCAAAGGCAGGGAAGGTAGCTCAGTGGTAGAGTGTTTGCTGTGCATGCATGAGGCACTAGGTTCGATTTCTCAGCACCACATAAACAGAAAAAGCCGGAAATGGTGTAGTGGCTCAAGTGGTAGAGCGCTAATCTTGAGCTGAAGGGCTGAGGGACAGTGCTCAGGCCCAGACTTCAGGCCCCACTACTGAAAAAAAATGTTTCAAACAGCCTTGGGTGAGGAATGTGGGTGGAGGGGGGGATGACTTACCATCTAAGCAATTGTGTAAAACCAACAAAATATTTAATGGGAGGGCTGATGTCAGACCTTATCAAGCATGACTTTCAGAACTTAAAGAGCCAGAAAAGATCATCCTGGACATGTAAGAACTTTCCTTTTAATAAAGATAAACTCCCTGGATCTTCCAGGGTAATTGAAAAGGTGGAAACCACATCTCAGTTGAGCCAGGCCCAATACTTATCGGTCAGCTCAAATCCACCAACTTTTATGAGCAAGGTTTGATCATCAAAGGACAAAATAGAATCCAAAAACAACTTTATTATTTAAATCCTAGAAAGGTGCCCGGTATTGCAGAGGACCAGTGTTGAAGAACTTACTGGCCAACTGGGTTGGAAACTGCACATTGTTTCAACATACACCCATTTCGCTCAAGCTGTTTGGACTGGTCAGGTTGAGAAAATGCTAACCATGTAAGAAGAAAGATCTCATCCGCAGAAGGTCTTCCAACCCTCATATTTATGTAGATGTTATTGGAGTCTCCCAAAGTGTTCCTCACCAAGACCTGCTATTTTATTTCCAGCTTTAAACTGGTAATACCTATAAAATGTAGATTGGGTTAGACTTATGTAGATTGGATTCGATTTATAAGCAGAGCCTTGATAATTATACACCATCAAGGCAATAACAAAACAACTGAATACCACTAGTAGGATGTCATGGAAAGGCTAGCTCTAGGTATGTTAGCTGGAAAGGGAATTGTCTCCGTGGTGATTAGAAACCAATGCTGCACAAAGGCCTTACAAAGATTGAAGGCTGGCAAAAAGTGAACAATTTCCTAGCTTGTTTGTCAATACTTTTGCAAACAAAGGAATGCTGCAATCCATATTTGCCTGTAGTACTCGCTTTCATAGCAATGCCTGTGTTTGTTTTGTAAACTGCCCTCATTCACACAGCAAGCAACACCCATTTCTTAAATATTTTCCCTTTGTATACTGCTGAATGGGAAAGTCTATTAAAGCTGACCAGGTTTGAAGAACAGATAAAAGAAGGCAGAACTGTAGGAGTTAGAATCTTTTCTGCCAAAGTACTTGACATATGAACTGCCTTTTAAAGGATAGCTGTTATCTTACAAAAAGTTAAGATTGTTTTTCTGACAAACTTTGCCCAGATGTATTGGTTTTGTCTAGTTTCAAAGTTTGTCTGAGGAAGAAAGTTTATGATCCTGAAATTGTGATGAGTGAGAGCCAATGGTAGACTGCCTGTTCAACATGCTTGTTTGGCTTCCTGTCAGTAGCACATTCTTCTACAGAAGTAGATTATGCCTTACTGGGTTCCTTTCGAGTTGGGATATGAGGTGTTATATAGGAGAAAATACCAAGATATTGCCAACAACTGCTCTGATACACTTAACTTCTTATTTGGGATAGCTTTGGAAAAACACAAGTTAATATTGTACATTAATTATACAAAGGGATTTTAACTGATACTTCCATGCATACAAAGTGTATTATAAAAACAGAATTTGATCACTCTTCCCTTCTCTTTTTATGGCCACTCTTACACTTTATATAATGCATTTCAATCATCTTCATCTCTATCACATTCACCTTTCCTGTTCTCCATCTAGCTGCTTCGTGCTCGAGTCCTAGAGTGTTCTTTTTTACCTTTAATATCTTTTACATAAATGATTTTAAGCAAAACTACTTACAGAAAATAGACTATAGATTGTGCCAACAAGGTTAAAAAGTCTTAAAAAGCAAGAAGCTTTATGTTAACTCAGATAGTGCCTATATTATAACTTTTCTATTTCATTCTTTTCCATGAGGGGCCTGCTTTCAATTCTCAAGTTTTTTTGTTATTTTCTGTTTAACATTTGAATTATAAGCATCTCCCATTTTTTATTCTGAAAATGTAGGCTCCCATTTGTGGTGAGCCTGCTGGGTAGTGAGCAAATGTAGGGTTTTTTGTTTCGTTTTGTTTTGTTTTGGTCGGTGTTGGGGCTTGAACTCTGGGCCTGGGTGATATCCTTCAGCTCTTCAGCTCAAGGCTAGCACTCTACCACTTGAACCGCAGCACCACTTCCGGTCTTCTGGTGGTTTTTATTGGAGATAAGAGTCTCACAGAGTTTCCTACCTGGGCTGGTTTTGAACCACGATCCTCAAGATCTCAGACTCCTGAGTAGCTAGGAATACAGGTCTGAGCCACCAGTGTCCAATGGTAGTTTTTATTTTATTGGAGCTTTGGTTCTGTTTATCAGCTTTTTATCTGCTTCTCCCCCTGCAATCTGCTTTTCACTCTGCAAAGCTTCCTGGAATATAGCTAAGCAGTGGCTGAGAAAGTAGTCAAATGCCATGTTCACTCAGTGTGCTAGTCACCAATCTGCAAAGTGGGTGTGTGCTCAAGGTGCTCCATTGAGGCATATGTAAGTTATAAATATATACACACCAGACAGTAATCTGTCTTTAGTAGAGATGTCATGAATACAAGATTTTGAAAATATTTTGCGGACTTCTCTACAATTGTGCTTGAGTTACTTAATTATTGGTTGGTATAATAAATATTTGAGATAGACACCAGAAAAAGAAAGGCTTATTTTGGCTCAAAAATTTTGAGGTACCAATCCATAATCAGGCAGACCTAGTGTGTTAAGCCCTTGTATGTGGAGGTTGGGGATGACTTGATGGGTGTATGGTGTAGGAAAACTATTCATGGTCAAGAAAAATCTGGGGTCCTATTTCTCACTTCAAGGATACCACCTAGATAATCAGAAGATCTCCAAGACACACCCTAAATAACCAGAAGACCTCCCACTAGGCCTTACATTCTCATTTGCACCATCTCTGAGAAGCTAAGGGCTGAATCTTTCAAACATAGGTGTTAGGTGGACCCTTAAGATCCAGATTATAGCATTGCTTTATTTATTTATTTACTTACTTACTTACTTTTATTGTGAAAAAACCGTATAACGGGGTTAAAATTAAATGGGCAAGATAATGAGTACATTCTTTATCAAGGATTGTAACCTCTTCCTTTGTTTCCCCTTCCCATCCCTTCCCATCTCTCAGCACCCCCAGCCCCGCCAAAGTTGTAAAGCTTGTATTTCTCCATAATGACTTGTACATCTCGTTGTAGTAATGGGCCCACCTGTATCCTTATTTAAACGATTTGTTTTTCCCATTCCCCTATACAAATTATACTCACATCAAATACAGTGAAAGCAGGGGTTATACTGTGGGGGAGGGACATATAAAGTAACAAAGAAATCATCTGATAAATATGTTAGAAACAATCGCATTAAATAAAAAAATCATTTGGATACTTATCTTGGGGTTAATTTCACCTAACATCAACTTATCTGACCGTTTCTGCTTGTCTCAGATGTATACTAGTTATTGCAAATATGGGAATCCATGGGACCTATGTTTCTTTGGACCTGGCTTACTTTACTTAATATAATTTTTTCCAAGTCTTTCCATTTCCTAAGAAATGGGGCAATGTCATTCTTTCTGATGGAGGCATAAAATTCCATTGTGTACATATACCACATTTTCTTGATCCATTCATCTACTGAGGGGAATCTGGGTTGTTTCCATATCTTAGCTATGGTAAATAAAGTGGAAAAACCTCCCATGCTAATGAACCCTAAGATATGTATTCAAACGTTTTTTCATCCATGCGACTGTTTCTAACACATTTATAAGATTATTTCTTTGTTGCTTTGTATGTCGCTGCCCCACAATATAATCCCTGCTTTCACTGTATTTGATGTCGGTATAATTTGTGGAGAGGAAGTGGAAAAACAAATCGTTTAAATAGGGATACAGGTGGACCCATTGCAACAATGAGATATACAAATCCTTATGTTGAAAAATGAACTTTACAACTTTGGTGTGGGTGGGGGGGGGTAATGGGGAGGACTGAGTGGGGGGGCGGGAGGTGGATGGGAAGGGATGGGAAGGGGAAACAAAGGAGGAGGCTACAATGCTTGATAAGAAATGTACTCATTATCTTGGCCATGTAATTGTAACCCCTTTGTACAGTATTTTCACAATAAAAAAATAAAAATTAACAAAAAAGATTTTTGTTTCACTATAATGTACATTGTTCTACACATGAACTTAGATATATGTACATATTTTCGATGACAAATAATCTCTAAAATTGTATGTCTTTCCACACGTAACATATATTATATGTATGTATATATATATATATACATATATATATATATATATATATATTTCTGAAAACAGACTTCCTCTAAAATTTTTTGCTTCTATTTTTGACCTTTTTCATTTGAATGATACAGTCTATTTTTCTTAAAGTTTCCTAGAATAAAATAAATAATATTTCAATAGAAAGTATAATTATTATTTTCAAGGGAATTTTAGATATACACATGATATTTAGTAACATTTATAGTATATTACTTGAAAAAATTGTGTTCCAACTCTTAAATATTTGTGTGTAGTTACGGAGAGAGAGTAACTTAATTCATAATGCTTAGGAATTTGGAATGCTTAAAAAAGCTATTCAATAATTTGTTATAAGCACATAGTCAAACTACCTGATATGTTTTGTTGTTGTTGTTTCTTTATTTGTTCAAAATTTTGGTACGGCTGCATGCACAATGGTAACATTAAAATTATTAATCACCCAGAACCTAGCCTCATCACAACAACTCGAAACTAGAAGAAACAGCCATCTCCCTCTTTTGTGATACTCAAATCAGATCTCCTTCCCATTGTACTAGCCTGGGAGGACAATCACAAAATCCTGGGTAAAACAGAACATTTTTCTGCCTGCTCAAAGTATATGTTTGAGTCAAGCGGAAAAGGTCAGATAATGTGATGTCAGGAAAATGAACCCTTAGATATGTATTTTAATGTTTTTTTCTTTCATGCATGTGTTTCTAACGCAGTTATAAGACTATCTCTTTGTTGCTTTGTATGTCCCTTCCCCACAGTATAACCCCTGCTTTCTCTGTATTTGATGTCAGTATAACTTGTGGAGGAGATGGGGAAAAACCACTTGTTTAAGGATACAGGTGGACCTGTTGCAACAATGAGAAGTACAAGTTTTCATGTCCAAAATGAGCTTTACAATGTCGGTGCGCGGGGGGGGGGGGGAAGGGGGTGGGAAGGGGGAGGAAGGAGAAGGATTGGGATTGGGGGCAGGGGGGAGGCTGGGGAGGGATGTGAAGGGTAAACAAAGGAGGAGGCTGCAATGCTTGGTAAGAAATGTACGCATTATCCTGCCCATGTAATTGTAACCCCTCTGTACAGTATGTTCACAAATTAAATTAAATTAAATTAAAAAAAAAAAAAGAAACCAACCAAGGCACAGAAAAATCAAACACCACAAAGACCAACAAGAGACTGGTTTATGGACACAAGAGAGATATAGGATCTTCCCATCCCCTCCAAAAATCAAAGAAATCTTTTTTTGTACCTTTTATAAAAATTTTTTCTAAAACTTTTTTTAATATTTAATTTCTAACTTTTCAAAAACATTGATTACTATTAACTTTTTTTTCTTCCTCTTATAATTTTTATTTTAGGAGTATATTTGTGTGAGCTTTTTTTCTTTTTTAAATTTTTTTTGTTTATCTCTACTGACATTTTGATCCTTTTATTTCACTCCTCATTCTTTTCACCTTTTCTTCTCTTTTGTAACTAAATTGCATAACTAAATTGCTGTTTTGCTCATCCTCAGATATACCTGGAGTTGATTATTAGGCCTTATCCCCGATTGTGTACACACTTAATCCAGAAATTTATTAGTCAATTCAAAACCCCTTAGACATTAATTCTTTAATAGCAGTACTACCTCTTTATTCCTATATAATATTTTAAGCATTTTTATATTTAAGTTTTTCACATCTCCTTTATATACTTCCCCTTCTCTTATTCTATCCACGTTCTTCTCTGAATATTACAATTTTAAATTTGCATATATTTAAGTGTTCCACTTTTTATTTTTTAATATTTGCTTTTCTATTTTTTCTTGTCTCTCTTTTTTTTGTCTTTCTTCTTTTTTTCTCTCTCTCTACTATCATTCTATCCAACCACTTTCCCGCTTTGAGTTTAGGACTTAGTTAACTCTGCCTCTGCCTTTCCACATCCCTCTATTCCTGTTTTAACCAACATCTCTCCCTAAACCTAATAATTTCTGGTTTGCCAAATTCTTATTTGCAGTTCGAAGCCCATTAATACATAGTTCTTTGATGTTGAATAGGTATATCTGTTGAACTAATTTGTATCTGCGGATTTTGACTGTGCAACTATAGACTTTGATTGATGCTTTCCTTAAGATAGTGTTCTAGCACAAAACAGGTCATAGTATCATCCCTGATGGGCAGAGCAAGTAGGAAAAATACAAGAAAAATGGCAAGTCCAGGTATCTGATTTCCCACTCATGATAATCTGGGAACAGGACAGATAACGAATAATCCATTAGAGACCTCCCAAAAAGCTCTACAAACACTACTGGTAAACATAGCAAATGAAAAGATTGAAAACCTGCAAAGACTCTGTATGAGCGTGACAGGGAGAAAGAGGAGGCAAACCAAAGGTCAATACAGGAATATCATGAGCCAGAGGAATCTACTCAAAGAATCATATAGGAATTGCGTGAGCTGCTTGAGAACTCTCAAAGATAAATGAAGGAATGGCATGAGCAGGATGAGATCAGTCAAAGCGAAATCAGGAATGGCGTGAGCAGGCAGAGAACACTTAAAGAAAACTACAGGAACTGCGTGAACATGAAAAAGCTAATCAAAGAGTAATACAGGATTTGAGAGAGCAGGATGAGAATACAGAAAGATCACTAAAGGCATTCATGGAATCCATAAACAGAGAGCTGAAAAAAGTTAGGGAGACCACAAACGGAATACTGAATGGAACCCAACAGAAGGAATGGGAGTCCAAGGAAACCACAACCCATCACCTGTATTGGATAGATCAACGTCGTGGAAAGGGCAATACTTCCCAAGGCTATGTACAAATTCAAGTTGATACCTATCAAAATTCCAACGTCATTGTTCAAGGAAATAAAAGAGGCAATCCAAAAATTCATATGGGACAATAAAAGACCCCGAATAGCAAAAACGCTCCTCAACAGAAAGAACACTGCTGGAGGAATATCAATACCAAATTTCAAACTCTACTCTAAAGCCATAGTAATTAAAAGAGCTTGGTACTGGCACAAGAACAGACCTCAGGAACAATGGAATAGAATTGAAAACCCAGAAATGAACCTACAGACCTATAGCCATCTAATCTTCCATAAGCGAGCTAAAACATAGAATGGAAGAAAGACAGCCTCTTCAGGAAATGGTGCTTGCAAACTTGGTTAACTACTTGTAGATAACTAAAGCTAGATCCTTACATATCACCCTGCAACAGAATCAACTCCAAATGGATCAAAGACCTTGGAGTCAAAGCAGACATTCTGAAAACATTATAGGATGGAATAGGAGAAACCCTAGGTCTTCTTGGCCCAGGCCAAAATTTTCTTAATAGAGACCCAGAAACACAACAAATCAAAGAAAGGTTGGACAAATGGGATTGCATGAAGTTGCAAAGCTTCTGCATGGCAAAGGACATAGCTAGCAAGATCAATAGAAAGCCCACGGATTGGGAGAAGATCTTCACAAGCCATACAACAGACAAAGGTCTCATATCTAAAATATACGTGGAACTCTAAAAATTAAATCCCCCAACAACAAATGCTCAAAGAAACAACTGCCCAATAAATAAGTGGGCTAAAGACTTAAAGAGAAACTTCTCTGAAGAAGAAAGAAGGATGGCCAATAGACACATGAAGAAATGCTCAACATCCCTAGCCATAAAAGAAATGCAAATCAAAACAACATTGAGATACCACCTCACTCAAGTTAGAATGGCAAAAATCAAGAACTCTAACAACAACAGATGCTGGAGGGGATGTGGACAGAAGGGAACCTTACTTCACTGTTGGTGGGAATGTAAAATTGTTCAACCACTTTGGAAAGCAGTATAGAGGTTCCTCAAAAGAATTCACATAGAGCTCCCCTATGACCCAGCAATCCCACTTTTGGGCATTTACCCAAATGTTTACAAACAAGACCACACTAAAGCTCCCAGCACAACTATGTTTATTGCAGCATTATTTACCATAGCTAAGATATGGAACCAGCCCAGATGCCCCTCAGTAGATGAATGGATCAAGAAAATGTGGTATATATACACAATGTAATTCTATGCCTCCATCAGAAAAAATGGCATTGCCCCATTTGTTAGGAAATGGGAAAACTTGGAAAAAATTTTATTAAGTGAAGTAAGCCAGGCCCAAAGAAACATAGGTCCCATGGTTTCCATGATTTGCAATATCTAGTATATGCATGAGTCAAGCGGAAAAATTCAGATAATGTGATGTTCGGAAAATGAACCCTTAGATATATATTTTAATGTTTTTTTCTTTCATGCATTTGTTTCTAACGCATTTATAAGATTATCTCTTTGTTGATTTGTATGTCCCTCCCCCACAGTATAACACCTGCTTTCACTATATTTGATGTCAGTATAACTTGTAGAGGAGATGGGGAAAAACAAGTAGTTTAAGGATAGAGGTGGACCGGTTGCAACAATGAGAATTACAAGTTGTCATGTCGAAAACGAGCTTTACAATGTTGGTGTGGGGGGGGGAGGCCGGGAGGATTGGGGGGGGTGGGAGGGGAGGATGGGAAGGGATGTGAAGGGTAAACAAAGGAGGAGGCTGCAATGCTTGATAAGAAATGTATGCATTATCCTGCCCATGTAATTGTAACCCCTCTGTACAGTGTGTTCACAAAAAAATAAATAAATAATAAAAAAAGAAAGAAGCAGCCAAACTTTTTTTTACATTAAGTATAATTGGTTTCCATTTTAGTAATGATGTGCATATACTTTGGTCATCTTTAAAAAATCTTATTGCTGGGGCTGGGAAGTTGGCTCAGTGGTAGAGCGCTTGCCTTGCATGCCTGAGGCCCTGTGTTTGATTCCTCAGCACCACATAAGCAAAAAGAAAAAAGCCAGAAGTGACGCTGTGGCTCAAGTGGTAGAGTGCTAGCCTTGAGCTGAAGAGCTGAGGGACAGCACCCTGGCCCAGAGTTCAGGCCCCACGACCGGACCCAAAAAAAATTAAAATAAAAATCTTATTGCTTTATTAAAAAGTAGAATTGAAATATTTCTTTCTAATTATTTTTGGCTTTTAATTGAATCCTACATGTAAATAAGTTACTGGAATTTCCCAGATTATGTATGTAATAAATTTGAATCATTCAAAAGCAAAAAAAAAAAAAAAAAAAAAGGAAACCATAAACAGAGAGCTGAAAAAAGTTAGGGAGACCACAAAGGGAATACTGAATGGATCCCAACAGAAGGAATGGGAGTCCAAGGAAACCACAACCCATCAATTAAGTAATTTGAGAATAAACACTAAGAACCAAATTAAGGAAGTAAAGAAGTTCATACAAGATCTAAAACAAAACCCCAAAAAAGAATTTGAAGCCATCGAAGCTGACCAACTAGAAGGAAAAGAAATTTTTAAAAAAGTAGAAAATCTTGATAGTAGGTTAGGCCATGCAGAAGATCGAATCTCGGGGATTGAAGACAGCCTAGATATTACAGAGAAAGAACATACAACCATCCAACACAAATCCAAGAAATATGATAGAGCTATTCAACATTTGGAAGACACCATCAGCAGGCCTAATCTGAGGATAATGGGTATAGAGGAGCATCTAGAGACAGAACTTAATGGTCTAGGAAATTTGTTTAACAGGATCTTAGCAGAGAACTTCCCAAACATGCAAAGAGATAGGCCTATTCAGATACAAGATGCTTTTAGAACTCCAAATAGAACAGACCAGAATAGGACATCCCACCGTCACATTATAATCCACACAGGATCAATTCAAACCAAGGAAAAGATCCTTAAAGCTGTCAAGGAGTAAATAGCAATCACCTATAAAGGGAAACCACATAGAATCACCTCAGATTTCTCAGCAGAGCCAATCAAAGCAACAAGAGCCTGGAATGATGTATGCCATGCCCTAAAGACAAACAATTATGAACCAAGAATACTGTACCCAACTCTCCTTCAAAACCGAAGGTCAAATAAAAACGAAGGATTTTTTTTTCAGGTAAGGGCTAGGTTTATTCAGTAGACCTGCTGGGACCAGGCAAGTGTGGCACTTCACATGGCTCAGAAAGTCCTGGGAAAGAGATAGAGACCTAGGAAAGAGAGAGAAAAAGATCTAGAAAAGAGCTAGAAAAGAGCAGAGAGAGGGTTTCTGGGCCTGGGCTAGGCCTTATCTAGGGTATGGGCAGAGAAAGGTGTGGCCACATCAAATTCAGATGTGACCTCAGCCGATGCAGATGTGACCTCTTCCAGGTATCCCAGTTGCCTATGTAATGCAGGTACTGGGTGGAGACTTTGCTGTGAGGAGGGTGGAGTCTACTAGCTATCCAGGAGTAGACCTTACATTCCAGTCTTTTAATAATCATGAAATAGGGTGCGGATTCTCTCTGGCTCCTTCCTGCTGACAAGGGGCGTCAACAATAGTGGTAAAAGGCTGGAATTTGGTACTCTCCCAGAGAAGGCTGTGAGCAGCAGCTGTCCGTTCTTGGCATGAGTCCTTAGTTGAAGTCTGGAAAAGTCTCAGGAGCATTGAGGGGCTGGAAAAAAAAAAAACTAGAGAGCAAATAATTGGCAAGAGGAAGGACTTGGGGATAAAAATGTTGGTAGAAATGTCCCTAGCTACTTCTGACATCTGGTGACTAGGTAGAGAAGTCCGGTGACAAAGGCAAGAATATAAATTCCAGTTCAGTTAATAGGTAGACAGGTATAGACATCGGATGGACAGGCTTCTTACTTCTACTGACCTCCCAGCTCTGGTTAATTTTGAAAGGGCAGGCACAAAGTTGCTGATATGACATCATCTCTTACTCCTCTCCATGGTCCCTTGTTCCCCAGATTGGCTGAGTCTAGGTGCTCATTGCTGGGATGGCTTGTCCTAGTTTTTATTCAAGGAGGTTTTAACTCAAGGCCTGGGCACTTGTCCCTGAGCACTTCTGCTCAAGGTCAGCACTGAACCACATTTAGATACAGTACCATTTGCAGAGTTTGCTGGTTAGAGATGGGAGTCTTGAGCCATGCTTCTAGCCTGAATATATGCAGGTTAGTTGGGAGATAGAGTCTTAGTGATTTTTCAGCCAGGGCTGGCTTTGAACTGCAATTTTTGCCATGAAAGCTCTTTATTATTTCCAATTAAAGCAACAAGGAGATCAACTAGAATAAGTAGAGCTTGCCTGTTTCTTATCAAGAATTGACCAACACATATTCTGATATGACAAACCTCGTTGGATGTGATGAGAATTTTAGCACAGTTATAGTATTGCTTTCTTTCTGATAACCCTAACAATTCTTAACTTAATCAACGTTACACAAAGAGCCTTAGCTTTTACAAATCCAAAGCAATTTTTCACCAGGAAATCAGCTGCATGTGATGGAAACTAACAAGACTCCAGTCTACTTTTACCATGGTGGAGGTAGTCAGGATGGTCTAGTCAGGAGTGAGGCCTGTCTTCCAGGTTAGAGGAGATGGACTGGATCTGGACTGCATGTAGACTAGCTTTCACTGAACTACGAATCCAAGCTAAACACACTTCAGGAATCTCAGACAATTTAAGAAATAACCTGATAACAATGCCAGATAACAAGTTTACACAGACACAGACATACACACATAGGCATATACACAAAGAATCAAGTTGAAGTGGTGCAAAATCAAGTTGGTGGGAAACAGCAGCTGAGCTCTCAAGATGCCAAGATGGCACATCCGCCACTTGGTCAATAAAAACAAAGATTTTTATAGCAAAGAAAAATTGAAACAATATATCTCCACCAAACCAGCCATACAAAAGATTCTAAAACATGTCCTACACATAGAAAACAAACAAGACCACAATAAAGGCCAAGAAACTGCATCCAAACTGTGAATCTAAGAATCATAGGAAAAACCCAGTTGTTGTAACACCAAAGAAGGTAGATAAAATGGCAGGAACTCCCAAAAACCTCTCAGTACTATCTCTCAATCTTAACGGACTTAACTCTCCAATTAAGTGACCTAGACTGTCTAGTTGGATTAAAAAGCAAGATCCTACTATCTGCTGTCTTTAGGAGACACATCTTGCCCATATAAACAAACACATTTTCAGTATGAAAGGCTGGAACACAATCTACCAAGCAAAGTGCCCTCATGAAGAGGCAGGAGTTGCAATCCTAATATCAGATAAAATAGACTTCAAATTAAAATTAGTGAGAAGAGATAAAGAAGGTTGCTACATGCTAATTAAGGAATCTCTCCTTCGGGAGGATATTACAATTCTAATTATCTATTTGCCAAGCAAAAGAGCATCCAAATTTATCCAAGAAACACTACTTTCCCTCAAATCTCACATAGATCCAAAGACATTAATTGTTGAGGACTTTAACACACCACTTTCCACACTAGATCAACTCGGCAAAAACTCAACAGAGAAATCACAGACCTAAACAACTGCAGAGATCAACTACATTTAACAGACATTTACCGAATATTTCACCCAACAGCATCAGAATGCACATTTTTCTGAGCAGCACATGGAACATTTTCCACAATAGACCACATTTTAGGTTACAAAGCAAACTTGTCCAAATTCAGAAACATTGAAGTTATACCTTGCATTCTCTCTGACCACAAGGGAATAAAATTAGAACTCAACACCAAAAGCCACCAAAGGAAATTCTGTAACACATGTAAGCTGAACAACACACTGCTGAATCACCAGTGGGTCATGGAAGAGATTAGAAAGGAAATTCAAATGTTCATGATATTCAACAAAAATGAACACATAAATTACCAGCTCTGCTGGGACACAGCAAAGACAGTACTCAGGGGCAAGTTTATAGTCTGAGTTCCTATATCAACAAATTGGAGAGCTCTGAAACTAACAGTTTAATGTGACATCTGAACCTCCTTGAAAAAGATCAGCAAGATAAACCCAATCCAGTTGACGGAAAGAAATAATTAAAATGAAAGCAGAATTAAATGAATTAGAATCCAAAAAAACCATAGGAAGAATCCACAAAACAAAGAGTTGGGTCTCTGAAAAAAATAACAAAATAAAGAGACCATTAGCAAATCTTATCAGAAAAAGAAGAGAACACACCCAAATGAATAAATCAGAGATGAGAATGGAAACATCACCACAGAAACAACCAAGATTCAAAACATTATAAGGGAATACTTCTCAAAACTGTATGCTAATAAGTTTGAGAACCTGGCAAAAATGGACCTTTTCCTAGCAAATATTGACATGCCGAAACTAAGTCAAGATGAGTTAAACCATCTTAACAGGCCCATATCCAGCATTGAAATAGAAACAGTACTAAGAGACCTCCCATCTAAGAAAAGCCCAGGACCAGATGGATTTACAGTGGAATTCTACAAGGCCTTCAGAGCAGAGCTCACAATACTCCTCCAACTCTTCAATAAATTTGAAAGAGAAAGTTCACTACCAAATTCATTCTACGAAGCCATCATAACCCTCATCCCAAAACCAGGCAGGGACTCATCAAAGAAAGAGAACTATAGACCCATTTCTTTAATGAACATTGATGAAGAACTCCTCAACGATATTTTGCCCAATCGACTTCAAAAATTCATCCAAAAAATCTTACATCACGATCAAACAGGATTCAATTCAAGGATGGAAAGCCGCTTCAATATATGCAAATTGATTAATATAATTCATCACATAACAGGAGCAAGGATAATAACCACATGGTTATCTCAATAGCTGCAGAAAAACATTTGACAAGATCCAACACCCTTTTATGATGAAGGTTCTGGACAGTTTGAAGTCAGCCTGAGCTGGAAAGTCCATCAGTCTCATCTCCAATTAACCATATGAGACAGGAAGTAATAGTTTTAAACTTGAGCAAAACCCCTCAAGTTCAAACCCATGTCTAGCACACTCAAAAAGAATTTAGTTGGGCTTTCCTGCAAAGGCTGTCTTCGAACTGTGATCTTTAGATTTCAGAATGGATTAAAGGTATGACTGTATATTTTAAAAATTAATTGGCTCTTTCCTTCTTCACATATATTTATTTGTTTATTTTGTTGGTTCTCTGGCTTGTTTTGAGGGCCTCTCCAATCTTGCTGAAGGATAGCATGCTCTAAAACTTTAGCCACAGTTTCACTTTGGTTCACTTTTTGGTTTTAGTGGTTAGTAGGAAGTAAGTATAGAGACTACCTCAGCGTCCTAAATTGTGCTAATTGTGATTCAATGTCAGGGGGCAAGGAAAGTCCATGAGACTCTTTTTTTCACATATTTCTTATTATGAAAATACCATATAGAGGAGTTATAATTACATGGGCAAGATCATGAGACTCATCTCATATTAACCTGCAAAAAACCAGAAATGATCAAGCAA
The DNA here is from genome assembly GCF_019054845.1 of Dipodomys spectabilis. NCBI lineage: Eukaryota > Metazoa > Chordata > Mammalia > Rodentia > Heteromyidae > Dipodomys > Dipodomys spectabilis. The sequence continues at coordinate 2,339,978 of NW_024870978.1, read as the reverse complement.
AAACTTGTAGTTCCTATCCCAGAAAGGCGCACGCGCACACATACACACACACACACACACACACACACACACACACACACACACACACACACACACACACAATGATTTTTCCTGTCCAGGCTGGCTTGGAATGATGATCCTCAATTTCAGTGTTTTGATGACCTAGAATTACAAGTGTGAGCCAGCAGTTTCTTGGTCATTTTATCATTTTTAATAGACTGTGCTCTCTTCCACTTTTTAAAAATATATTTTGTGGTTGTCTTAGTGCTAAATCTGATTTACACTTAGCTTTTTTAAGCCTTTTTTTCTTAGCTTTTTCTTAACTTTTTTTATGCTCAATGTTGCTGCTGTACGAATTCAGCCATAGCTCCACTTCTGCCTTTTTGCTGATTAGTTGGAGATAAGAGGCTCATAGATTTTCCTTCCCAGGCTGGCTGTGAACCACAGTCCTCAGATTTGAGGATACTGTGTAGTGTCCTTGGTTCCTGTGGTACATTTCTGTCCTATTTACCACCAAAGGAAAAGAGGGTGGGGCAGAAGTTGATCTGTGGTTCAAATAAGAGAGCCTGCAAGCCTTGAGTTAAAAAAAAAATGTAGAAGTCTAATTCTGGTACTAATTGTACGCACTGCTTGATCTATTCAAACAAAAAAACTTATGCACAGTGACCAGGTAATAAGGATTCCTGACTGATAACCAGGAACTAATTCTTGAACTCATCTCCTATAGCCTTTTTTTAGATATACATGGCCATTTGTGTAAGCTGAGGATTGATTAACGACCACACTTTGAGGGCCAGTTACACAGTACTTGGAAATCAGGATACATTTACTAAGCTTTTCAGAGAGTGACTAAAAACTTACTCTTCAACATTGCAAATGGTTCTTCCCTCTGTGCAAGGGGAAGAGTGATGAGAAGGTATAAATATGGGAAAACTAAGAAACCTCAAACAAGATTAGTAATGTTAACTTTATAGATAAAGTAAAACCTAGGTGTACAGTTTGCAATCCAGAAAAGGACATGTCACCTCTGTGTGGATCCCAGTTAATTTAGTTAATAAAATTAATCGATGGTAAGGAGAAAAACCCACTAATGTATTTATGGAAAGGAGGTACATGGCAGGCAAATCAGTTCACTAACCTCCAGGATTTTGAACACAAAGGAGTGAAATTGTTTGGCTCTGCTTGAGAAACAGGAAGGAACAGAGCTGAAGAGGACTGAGATGTGCAGACATTCCCAAGAAAGAACTGACTGACATCAAATCTTCAGATGCGTGCTGGTTGCTAGGGGCTCATGCTTGTAATCTTAGCTACTCAGAAGGCTTAGGTTTGAGGATTGTGGTTTGAAGCCATCTGGGATAAGAAAATTTGTAAGCCTTTTATGTTTTACACTCAAGAATGGTCTTATTTATTGCTAATCACAAACCACGACAGTGCAAATGGATACCAAGCTGAAGAAAATTTAAAAATACACAGACAAGTGTAGAGAAAAAGAACAAAATCATTGAGGACACGGGATCCCAAGGCTCACTGGCACGTGGTCCCCAGGTCACAAAAGCAATCATATTTATTTGAATTCACACTGGGAAGGTTACTATGGATACATGAAAAAATGAAGCATCGATACTACAATCAGAGTCACACGGTGAGTGAGAAACACTGGTTCCCTTGTTGTTTTGAGAAAGAAGACTGCAACCCAGAGAAAGTCCAGAAATGTGGTCTACTTTATCTAGCTTCCTAGGTTAAGTTGTCAGCTCTTTTACCTCCCAGGCTTCAAGGACTTTAAAGCTCCATGTGTGTGGGGGGGGGGGGGGCAATAAATTTACCCTCTCCAGAGCTGTGTTTTAACCCTTCCACGGACAGATCTCAGCTTTCTATGTAATATTGAGTTGGCGTTCAACCTTTCAAACCTTTTCCAGTTTCAACATCTCAGCTTGAGTCCCCTACTCCTATTAATATTAATAGCATGGATTACAAACACAGTAAAAATAGAAAAATAACATTAGACATTTAAACAGAAATAACTGACTGCATTCTTTTATCCAGTACAAGAAATTTGGCACTGCTGTTTAAGTCACTAATAACACTTTTTTAGGTATAATTTCATGGCTTTCAAAGAACCTCCTAGATAGTCCTTAGAGTGTCTTTTTGCTTCCCATTTTTATTTGTTGCATTTGCATTGTAGTATAGTATATCATCTTTAAAAGCATATTACCTCATAATTAAAGTTTATCTTATAAGTAAATACTTGTGAGGATCAAAAAAAAAAAAAAGCTGGAAGTGGTGCTGTGACATAAGAGCTATAGTGCAATCCTTGAGCAAAAGAAGCTCAGGGGCAGTGTCCAGGCCCAAAGTTCAAGCCCTAGTGTCCACACATACACACGTCCCCACCGGCCACCCCCACAAACAATCAGATGATAATGTCTATCAGATTCTTCCTTAGGATGATCTTTTTGATGTCAGCAACTGTATCAAGATTCTATCTCTCTTCCATGCATTTGTGGTAATAGACAGCAGAGTCACTGTAGTATAATATGTGTCCAAGTCCTGTCCATTAGTAAAGGCTGTCATGTAACATATCCAACACAATGTCCAACTCTCTTGATGATAGATCTGCACATCTTGGGTCTTTGATAGGACCCATGAACTCTTCAACTGGCTTTCCCATATTCTGTGCGACCTGCTTCAATGATTCACCATCCATGCCAAAGAGGCTTTCATAAACTTTCCAAAATTATCTGAATCTTGGATGCCAGAGATGTCATGGAAAACCTCTGTGGCTATTCCCCTCCCTGACAGGCCATTTTACCTCCTATGCTATCCTCACAGATGTGGGCAATGGTCTCTGAGAGACTTCAGTGCCAGATCTCGGAGACATTTAGTTTTATTGTGTCCATAAGCTTTGGGAAATCATGCAGTGAAGGGTCCAGTTTAGAAATATAGGGGTATGCATACCTCCTCTTCCTGGAAGTTTTCACATGTGTTCTCTTGGCCACTGAAAAGAAGTGGGATCTCTGAAAGGAAACTTGTATGGTGATCTCTGACTGCCTTGGTCCATACAACAGAGAACCACTTTCCCATCCCTTCAATGATTTTGACATGCTCCATGTTATTTGTGCTGAACTGTTCTCAATGTTTGATAAATGTGGAGGTCACAACTGGATGGTGTGTGGATAGCTGTCCATGCTTAGGCATGAGTCCCCTTGCCAGACAGGGCCCATAACTCCATGCTAGGAAAGTGAGAAGATGATTAGCTGGCTTATATCTGTGTAGTCTGAATGACCCCAGTAGGCATTGAGGCCTCATCTTCTTGTCCAAGGCCCCTCGGCATATTGATAAAGACTGGTTCACCATGGCCAGTCATCATCAAAATACTTAGCTGTTCCCGGGCATTATCTCCAGCATCTCACCCACTTCTAGCAACTTCCATTCTTTCAAGGTCTTGCCAATTCTCCTCCTTGTGTTCTCAGGTAAAATGCTGCTGTCAGTGAGTAAAGAGCTGAGGACAAGGAAGCAGGTACCATAGAGAAAGTGAAAACTGGAGCCTCTTCCATGGTGAGAAGATAATGCAGCCTGCAACTATAGAATAGTGAAAGAGTTAAGATGGTTGTGCACAGTTTGTGCACAAAAATTCCAGACCTAGTATGCCCTATTCAGAGTTTCAGTCAATAATCTTCTGTAACAAAGGCATCACAACTTCTGTGCCATTCTGGGTCTTGCACTCAGGAAATGGACACTATCCCTGAAGTTTATTTTTTCCCTTTAAGGCTAATGCTTTACCACTGGAGCCACAAATCTACTTCTAGATTTATTTTTATTTTTTTATTTTTATTTTTGTGCACATACTGTACAGAAGGGTTACAATTACTAGGGCAAGATAATGAGTACATTTCTTATCAAGCATTGCAGCCTCGTGCTTTGTTTACCCTTCTTGTACATAATTGGAGGTAAAAGTCGTACAGGCTTTCCTGCCCAAGTTGGCTTCAATCACTGATCCTCAGCTTCATGAATAGCTAGGATTTCAGGCATGGCCGATGAGCCTTGGCAGCAACTCTCTTCCTTTTTTATTTTCTTTTCTATATTTTCTTTGTCAGTTATGGGCCTGAATTCTGGGCTTGGGCACTGTCCCTCATCTCTTCAGTTCAAAGCTAGTGCTCTATCACTTGAGCCACAGCGTGACTTCCAGGTTTCTTTCTGCTTATGTGGTACAGAGGATTGAATTCAGGGCCTCATGTATGCAAGGCAAGCACTCTACCACTAAGCCACCTTCCCAGCCTCATCTTTCCTTTAATTAAAAAAAGTATTATTAGGAAGATGATGTTCAGACGGTTAACAGTTAAGTAAGTTGAATGAAACTGTCATCAGGTAAAGAATTTGGGGGGACATTTACACCCCTTCCCTTGCTCTCAGTTTATCTCTCCCACTAACCACTTTTTTTGTGGTTAACTGGAGATAAGAGTCTCCCAGACTTTGCTGTCCAGGGTGACTTTGAACCACAATCTTCAGACATCAGTCTGCTGATGAGCTAGGATTACAGGCTTGAGCCTGAAAGACAGGATGACTGTTCTAAAGGTTGTTCTATATTGGCTATAGGGCTTTTGGCCTGAATGGATTTAGGCAGTGAATGCCGGGCAGGTCACTCATCTGGAAGCATGTGTCCCTTTTTAACCCTGACTGTCTCTCAGAACAGATAGGTGATTCTTTCAGAGCAAGAACCAGTGTGTACTAGTACAAAGAAGGTCCTCAGTGTATTTGTCTTATTCAACAAATATTGGGTTGCTTATATTATCAAGATTTTTGCTTTCTTAAGAACATTTTATTGTGAGATTGCAATAACTACAGATTCATAATGGCCTAGGAATACATTTCTTTTATCAGCTTTAATATCTAAGCCACATAGCAGCTCCAAATCATGTTTTGTTGATCTTAAAGTCGTTCTTGGATATTACTTTTTATTAGTAATGATATTATTAATATAAGTACTAAAATTCTTCAAACATATTTCTCTTATTAGATGAATCCTTACAGTGACATTAAAAGCATCTTCTGGAGCAGCATTGGAAAAGATACTTGGTTAATACTAAGAATGAAGGATGAGAAGTGTGAAAACCAGAACTAAGAGACTTACCAGTGTGACTGGGAAACATCTTCCACAGAGCAGAATCTCAGACTTCTGGAGGCATGTCAGTTTGAGAACAGGTCTTCAACCAGTACATGTGACCACATGGGTGAGTCTCAATGTTGCCACATAGATATTATTCTGATTCTTATATAAAAGTCTCATGTCAGATGGGCTTTCACATACCCAGATTTATGAAAGTTTATTGTCTTCTTTGCTTCAATATTACTTCATACTTTTCTATTGAGTGCAATTTTTCTTTTAAAACATGAAAACTCAACACCATCTCTTGGACTGAGGCATTTCCTGTCTCCTTGTGAATTGGTCTGTTATTTAAGAGGCTTCCTGACAGGTGCCAGTGCCTCACTCCTTTAATACTAGCTACTCTGGAGGGTAGGATCTGAAGATCACAGTTGAAGCCTCCTGGGTATGAAAGTCCATCAAACTCTCATTTCCAATCAACTACCAAAAAAGCCAGCAGTGGAGCTGTGGCTGAGCTGGTACAGCACTAGCCTGGAGCAAAAAAGGCATAAGGTCAGGCAGCACCCAGCCTGAGCCTGGGCCCCAGACCACACTTCAGGCACACACACACACACACACACACACACACACACACACACATACACAATCACACACACACACACACACACACATAAGTGGCTTCCTGCCAGATTTGTCCATTTGGTCCCTGAAATTGTTGGAGACCTCTTTTCAAATGGATGCGCCCTTCCAGTAATGTGCAAATTGACAATCAGTCACCTATAGGTCCATTGGTTCCGGTTGTGTACATTGTATCCCACTTCCTCTGCTCCTTTTATGAGGTGAGTCTTGTAGCTCAACACAGCTGTCCATACACTTTAAGATGCTACTTATGGTCTCAGGGCCTGCATTCACACTCCAAATGGAAAAATAAAAAATGACCTGAGACCCTCTGCTTACTTTGAGGACCAGCTATCCAAGCAATGGCAGCTCCCTATGAATGACATACTAGAATCCAGGCACAGGGTATTCACAGTAGAAAGAAGTGAGGTGTGTGGGGCTTGAGTTGGTCTAAGGAACAGCAGAGAATGGAGGAAGACAGAGGAACAGGGAAAAGACAATCTATTTTCCCATGTTTCCTTGCAGTTCCTGAACCACAGTATAACGTTTGCTAATTGCTCTGCTGTGTATATGTGTGTGTGTGTGTGTGTTTGTGTGTGTGTGTGTGTGTGTGTGTGTGTGTGTGTGTCAGTGTGTGTCAGTGAATGTCTGTATGTGTACAGCGGTTCTGGGCCTTGAATTCAGGGGCTTCACACTGGCAAGGCAGGGTGAATGTGAGCAAGTACATCATATGCATTTATGGAATTAACTCCATCAAACCTCTCACTGTGTACAACTAGTATATACTAATGAAAGTGAAAAAATGATTAAGTAATGCTCAAACTCCTTAATAAGCTATTTAGAGATAACTTCAAAAAGGGTATCAGAAAGCATGGTTGGTAGGGGATATGAAAACAGCTGTAGTTAAAACTATGGGATTATTCAATCCAGGTTGTGGTGGCTCATGCTTGTACTCCTAGATACTCAGGAGGCTGAGATCTAAGGATCATTACTTGAAACCTGCATAGGCTGGAAAGTTATGACATTCTATATAAAATATACTACTCAGAAAAAGCTCAAAGTGGTGCTATGAGGCTCAAGTGGTAGAGTGCCCAGTATTCAAATCACAGGAGTGGCAGAAAAAAAAGAAATAGTCCAAACTTAATATATCTAGGGACTTTTAGGTTAATGTTCTATAAAAACAAGTTACTATATTTTGGGGTTAATTTGTTGTTATTTTAAATATATAAGTTTTTGGTTTCCTTTATATATTCTTCCCCCTATGAGATATCAACTTTTGTCACTGTACTTGACTTTGATACTTTGCCTCTTTTATATACATTTTTCTAATTTGGGGAGGGGAAGGGAAATAACAAAATGCTGAAACAAGGACACAGGACGACCCGTTGCAACAATGATACCCATAAGACAGTATGTGGGAAATTAACTTTACAACTTCGGGTGGGGATGCGAGGAGTGGGTGGTAAGGGATAGCAGAAAAAAAAAACAGGGAAGGGGTAACAATGCTTGACCAGAAATGTACTCATTGCCTTATTCATGCAACTGTAGCCCTTCTATAGAATCTTTACAATAAAATAAAATTTTAAAAAATGAAAATAACTAGTTACAGCTAAAGTAGGAAAGGAAAAATCCTTTCACACATTGGCCTGTGGCAACAGAAATTAGAAATATAAAGTCAATAGGTATTAATTGCAAACCCTCCACAGATTCATGCCCATAGCTAGTTCACCCTCCTTGTCTCCTTGTACCCGGGGAAAGTCAAAAGAAATCAGTACAAGCCTCCTATCCTATGATAGTCTACTCAATTCCTGTACCATCTGTAGGACATCAGATGGAAAAAGTTAACATTCCTTCCAAAAGGGTCTCAAATGAACCTTAAATCCATAGCTTCCTACTGTCATGATTTAAATCTTATTTTCCTTCCCAACTACAAATACATATATAAACTTGTGGAGGGTTCTAGAGAGATGGACAAAGACTTATAAAACATATACTATGTTTCACATCTGTAGAAAACTAAAACTAGATCCTTATATAACACCTTGCAACCGAATCAACTCCAAATGGATCAAAGACCTTGGAGTCATAGCAGATACCCTGAAGACATTACAGAAAGGAAGCGGAGAAAACTCTAAGGCTCTTTGGGACATGCTGAAAGTTTCTTAATAAAGACCCAGAAACACATCAAATTAAACAAAGCTTGGACAAATGGGATTGCATCAAACTGCAGTGCTTCTTCATGACAAAGGACATAGCCAGCAAGATCAATAGAAAGCCAAAAGACTGGGAGAAGATTTTCACTAGCAATAAAATGGTCAAGGGTCTCATATCTAAAATATATTTAGAATTCAAAAAATTGAATCCCCCAAAAACAAATCCTCAAAGAAACAGCTCCCAGATAAATAAGTGGGCTAAAGACTTAAAGAGAAACTTCTCTGAAGGGGCAATATGAATGGCCAACAGACACATGAAGAAATGCTCAACTTCTCCAGCCGTAAAACAAATGCAAATCAAAACAACATTGAGATACCACCTCACCCCAGTTCGAATGGCTATAATCAAGAAATCTAATAATAACAGATGCTGGAGGGGATGTGGTCAAAAGGGAACCCTACTGCATTGTTGCTGAGAGTGTAAACTTGTTCAACCACTTTTGAAAGCAATATGGGTAATCTTTAAAAGACTCCATAGAGCTTCCCTATGACCCAGCAATTCCACTTTTTGGCATTTACCCAAATGATCACAAACAAGGCTATATTAAGCTACCAGCACAACCATGCTTATTGCAGAATTATTTACCATAGCTAAGATATAGAACAAACTCATATGCCCCTCAGTAGATGATTGGATCAAGAAAATATACACAACGTAATTCTATGCCTCCGTAAGAAAGAATTACATCACCCCACTTGTTAGGAAATAGAAAGACTTGGAAAAAATTATATTAAGTGAAGTAGGCCAGGCCCCCCAAAACGTAGGCCTTATAGTTTCCCTTTTTTACAATAACTAGTATATGTCTAGGACATGCAGAAAGGGTCAAAAGCTATATACATTTGACCATATAAGGTGATGTTAAGCGAAATGTATCCCAAGACAGGAACAGGTTTTTTTTTTTTTTTTTTTTTTTTTGCTATTGTTTTTAACGTATTTATAATGTACTATTCGATTTTTTTTTTTTATTTCTCTGGTATGTTTTTCCAACACAGTATTACACCTGTTTTCACTGTATTTGTTTCTGGTGACCTGCACCTTGTATGTATATTTTTTATTTGAGGAAGGGAAAGGAAATAACTTAATACATAAATAAGGATAATACCCATTGTAACAATGAGATGTATAAGACAGTATTTTGTAAACAAACTTTACAACATTGGGGGGGCGGGGGAGGAGTTGGTGAGGTGGGGAGGGAAGAAATGGTAGGGGAAAAAGAAAGGAGGAGGTGACAATGCCATTAGGAATTGTACTCATTACCTTACTCATGTAACTGTAACCCTTCTGTACAATATTTTTACAAGAAAAACATTTTTAAAACAGCTTAAATAACATATACTATGTTTCAATAAATTGAATGAGAAATCAAAGCAAGCATGTTTTGAATTTTTTTTATTTTTAAAATAAAATGAGGGCTGGTAAGGTGGCTTAGGAGTAGCGTGATTGTCTTGCAAGCATGAGGTGCTGAGTTCGATTTCTTAGCACCACATAAGCAGGAAAAAGCCAGAAGTGGTGCTGTGGCTCAAATGGTAGAGCACTATCCTTCAGTTGAAGAGCTGAGGGATAGCGCCCAGGCCCAGAGTTCAGAATTCAGGCCCCATGACCAACAAGATGAAAAAGAAAGAAAGAAAGAAAGAAAGAAAGAAAGAAAGAAAGAAAGAAAGAAAGAAAGAAAGAAAGAAAGAAAGAAAGAAAGAAAGAAAAGAAAGAAAGAAGAAAGAAAGAAAGAAAGAAAGCAAGGAAGGAAGGAAGGAAGGAAGGAAGGAAGGAAGGAAAGAAGGAAGAAAGAAAGAAAGAAAGAAAGAAGAAAGAAAGAAAGAAAGAAAGAAAGAAAGAAAGAAAGAAAGAAAGAAAGAAAGAAGAAAGAAAGAAAGGAAGGAAGAAAGCAAGGAAGGAAGGAAGGAAGGAAGGAAGGAAGGAAAGAAGGAAGGAAGGAAGAAGAGAAAGAAAGAAAGAAAGAAAGAAAGAAAGAAAGAAAGAAAGAAAGAAAGAAAGAAAGAAAGAAAGAAAGAAAGAAAGAAAGAAGAAAGAAAGGAGGAAAGAAAGAAAGAAAGAAAGGAAGAAAGAAAGAAAGAAAGGAAGGAAGGAAGGAGGAAAGAAAGGAAGGAAGGAAGGAAGAAAGAAAGAAAAAAGAAAAAAAGAAAGAAAGAAAAAGAAAGAAAGAAAGAAAGAAAGAAAGAAAGGAAGAAAGAAAGAAGGAAAGAAAGAAAGAAAGATAAAAAGAAAGAAAGAAAGAAAGAAAGAAAGAAAGAAAGAAAAGAAAGAAAGAAAGAAAGAAAGAAAGAAAGAAAGAAAGAAAGAAAGAAAGAAAGAAAGAAAGAAAAAAAGAAAGAAAGAAAGAAAGAAAAAAGTAAAATGGAAAGGAGGGAGGGAGGAGAAAGGAAGGAAGGAAGGAAGGAAAGAAAGAAAGAAGGAAGGAAAGGAGGGAGAGAGGAGGAAGGAAAGGAAGAAATTAAAAAGGAAGGGAAGATATAGAGAAAGAATGAAAACACCTACACTGAGTCTGATCATATCAGGGAATGTTTGATGGTTTGGTTGCTGAGCAATTGGACTGGCTTCAACTTGATTGTTAGATTTCAGCGTCCTGAGTAAGTAAGATTCCTAAGTGTGGAACCCCACTGTCTTGTGTGCCTCAGGTGGGGGTGTAGGTGGTGGTGGTGGTGGTCCCCCCTCACAGCTTCAAAAAACAATAGCCATATATTACTTCTTTTATTTTGCCAGACTGGGGACTTGAACCCAGTGTGTGGGCACTGTCCCTGTGCTTTTTTTTGCTCAAGGCTAGCTCTCTACCACTTGAACCACAGTGACCCTTTTGTCTTTTTCTGTTTGTGTGCTGCTTAAGCATTGGTTGCATGGTAGGCAACCAGTCTACCACTAAGCCAAATTCCCAGCCCAGGCCATTAACTTCTATGATATCACAGCCACCTTTCCCATGGCAACAAATAGGTGTCAAGCAATAATCTTGTCCTATAGTGGACTCAGCTACCCAGAGAGGCAAAAATAATGAGAGGAAATGACAGCTATCTACCAGACTACAGCTTGATGAGTTGTCCTGACTGGATTCTAAGATTACCAGAGCTGAATCAGGTTCAATTCCACAAAATTCTCCTTTGATCTAAAAGACCAGTGACTACTGCTGTCTTTGGAGAGACAAAAGTGAGTGCAGCTGCCTCCATACAGCTTTCACACTGGAGAAGAAAAACAGAAATCACTATGATAATTTCTGTAAATCAGAGGCATGAGGTTAGTGATGTGGTGGGAATAACTTCACAGTAGGGATGAGAGGAGACATCCCTGAGGAGGAGACATTTGATCTGAGAGCAAGGCCATCGTCCATGCAATTATTCAGGAGCAGGTTTTCCAGGCAGTGAGAACAGCAAGTAAAACCCCAATGAGGGGAATGGACCTGACTTGCTTCACAAAAGGTAAACAGCACTGACATGCTGAAGCTCACGAAGCAAGGAAGGAATGGTACAAAAGAAAGAAATAGAACAGATGTGAAGACAGGAATAAATTAGATAGATATTGTATGCTACAAGTTACAAGGAGAAACAATTCATTTTGTTCTAATTGTTTTGTTACCCACTGCAGCCAAAGTGTTCAAATGGTAGCCACACATATCAGAAAAACCTAGAGAATACTTTTTTAAAAATTTTATTGTGAAAATAGCTACAGAGGGGTTACAATTACATGGGAAATTTAATGAGGACATTTCTTATCAAGCATTGTTGCCTCCTCCTTTGTTTCCTTTTCCCATTCCTTCCCATCTCCCATCCAGCACCCCCACCCCCACCCGACCCCTGGCGAAAGTTGTAAAGTTCGTTTTTCCACATAACGACTGTACCTCAAATTGCTGCAATGGGTCCATCTACAAATTCAATGTGATACCTATCAATATCCCAACCTCATTCTTCAAAGAAATAGAAGAGGCAATCCACAAATTCATATGGAACGATAAAAGACCCCTAATAGCAAAAACGATCCTCAACAGAAAGAACAGTGCTGGAGGAATATTAATACCAAATTTCAAACTCTACTACAAAGCCATAGTAATCAAAACAGCTTCATACTGGCACAAGAACAGACCTCAGGACCAATGGAATAGAATTGAAAACCAAGAAATGAACCTAAAGACATATAGCCATCTAATCTTCGGTAACGTAGCTAAAAAAATAGAATAGAGAACAGTTAAAATGTGATTCTAGCCAAGTTAACGTGCCTCAAACCTGGAATCCCACCTAATCAGGAGGCTGATATCTGAGGATTAAATTTTCTTTTTGGCGGGGGGAGTCTGGTCATGGGGCCTGAACTCTGATCCTGGGTGCTGTCCCTCAGCTCTTCAGCTCAAGGCTAGCATTCTACCACATGAGCCACAGCGCCACTTCCGGCTTTTTTTCTTTTTGCTTATGTGGTGCTGAGGAATCGACCCAGAGCCTCATGCATGCAAAGCAATCGCTCTACCACTGAGCCACATTCCCAGCCCCCTGAGGATTAGAGTTGAAGCCAGACCAAATAGGAAATTCAATGAGAATCTATCTTCAATTAAATACCAAAATTTTGAACTGGAGTTATAGTTCCAGTAGCAGAGAACTAGCCTTGAGCAAAATAAAAAAAAAAAAAAAAAAGTCAGTGACAGTTCCAGGGTCTCAGTTCAAATTCCAGGATAGGGATGAACAAACAAAATGTGACTCTGATTCCTTATGCTTGGGGGCTCTAGTTCATGAGCCTTGGAAATGATATCACTACCAAATGCTCTCCTCCCAATCCTGCTTCACAGACACTTTTCAAGGCTCCAGCATCACCACTGTCTCCTGACAGTTAGCATAGCAGTCTACCACTGAAAATTGGAAGCCACAGCACCACTTCCAGTTTTCTGGCGGTTTGATGGAGATAAGAGTCTCAGGGTCTTTCCTGCCAAGGCTGGCTTTAAACTGTGATCCTCAGATCACAGTTCCTGAGTATCTGGTATGACAGCCATGAGTTACTGGCACCAGCCAAAGATACTTTTCCATGCTTTCATCCTATCTCCTCAGGAGACTAAGATCTGAGGACTGCAGTTGGATGTCACCCTTGGCAGCAAAGTCCATGAGAACTCTTTATCTCCAATTAAACACCCAAAAAAGTTGGAAGTGGAGCTGTGGCTCAAATGGTAGAGTGCTAGCTTTGAGCATCAAAGAAAAGGGATAGGACCCAGTCCATAGTTTCAAGCTTTTTCTATCATACACCCACCCAAGAAAAGGAACCAGATGGGCACACGGGAGCTCAAAGTTCACACATAATACTCAAGCCTCCTAGAACAGACCCCATCCTGCTCTGATTCTCTATGTTCTATGTCCTATATCATGGCAGTCTTAGATGGGACTGACCACACCCAAGTTAGGACGTTCAAGTACAATCTCATACTGAGGATACCCTGACCTTATCAAAGACTCAGGATTTCTCATTGTCCTGCTTGGACACTGGGCAGTGATGTGAGGTCTAGTTATGCAACCACAGGATGTGTGAATGAAAGGATTTCTCAGCCAATGGACGCAGATTGGAGGGCTCTAGGTCCCTCTCTCTCAGGAAGGAGAAAAGTGCTGATCCATCCCAGCAATGATTCTGGGTTGTGAGTATCCTCAAAGAAACAACCCTGCTCAGAGCCCAGGGCCTCTTGTTTTCCCACCAGCCTCTACCCAACCCTGCCACACCTTCAGTTGGCCCTCTCTGCATCCCAGATCTGCCATCTAGACTAAAGGGTGAGCCAGAAGAGAGACCCACCTATGCCTCTGAGAATAGCAGTTAATGGGTCCTAGTGGCCCCTAGAGGAAGTCTCGGGGATACACGGGTCCCGACTCCTACCCTCATTCCCTGGCTGTTCTGTGCCAGTGGCACACTTCCCTCTGTCTCTGGTGGAGGAATGAACACCGGTGGTGTTGTGAAGCCTAATTCAGGAATCCTTACCAGAGACCGTCACCAAGCCAACGGTTACAACACTTTTTATACACTTTTTTAGGGAAGGCAGGGTTTTGCATACATCATAATTTCTTGTAACATATCACTATAAACCACGGGAAAAATCATAAAACAACTCTATAGTATGATTGGCGCACTACAAAGTGGGAAAGGACCAGAAACAAGTTGTTGGTTAGGTCATAGGTCCCCATGTTCTTTAAACTGTGGCTTGCACCACAGGGGAGTCTCAAGAGGATACATGATAAACTGCAGAGCTACTTTCTTAAACAAACACCACCTGTGGCCTGACTGCTGGTTCACCAAGCCCTACGGCACCTGCCTGCCTGTGGTTTTACCAAGGACTGTTTATGTTCCTAGTCACCTGGGAATTGCTTCTTCTGTTCATTCCCAGGTAGGTTTCATGGTCAGTTGCATAACTCATACCTCAGAAGATGCTCATTAACTCAAAATGGAGTCACCCAGGCCTCAGGCTTCTCAAGGTCATCTTCAAATTGAGCTTGGGAAAGTCCCAGTCCCCAAGCATCTTGCAGCAGATGACAGCCGGGTGGTCAATGGTGAACCCAAGGTGCCAGGACTTTTAATACCCATGTGGCTGGGTTGAAGGCTCTATCAATGAAGGTCTAGTTTTCCGGCAAGTTCATGGCTCCAATGTCCTGACACACCTGACCTGGGATTGTCCTCCCTCTTCATCTTCCTGCTTGTACCTTGCCCCACCCCCTGCTTGACACTCACTCACCCCAAAACCTCCCTAGCTCTTGGACCAGAAAATAAACTTGTTAGGGCTAGGGATGTTCAAAACCTAGTGACACACTCTGAGCCCTAGGGTCTACCTGAGGCTGCTTCCCTCTGCAGTCGGTGACCACAAAGCTCTTGGATGTCATGAAGTTGCTGAGGGGTCAGTGGCTTTGTCCTACATACTGGCTTTAGGCTCCAAAACTGTCCCCACAGAGATTGTGAATGGTTGGCTCCCTTGATACAAGGACTCCAAACCAAGGCTCTTATACTCCTTTCTTCCTTCCTTTCTTCTTTTTCTCCCACCATCCTTCCCTCCTCTCTCACTCTTTCCTTTCTTTCTCTGACTCCTGTGCCTTGAACTCGGAGCCTGTTTGCTGCCCCTGAGTCTTTTTACTCAAGGCCAATAGACTACGGATTGAGCCACACATCCACTTCTGGCGTTTTCTTTTTGGCAGTTAGTTGGAGATAAGAGTCTTACAGGCTTTCCTGCCCAGAATTTAAGCCTCAATCCTCCCATCTCAGCCTCCTAAGTAGCTAGGATGACAGGCATGAAGCACCAGCATCCAGCTCAAACCAAGTTTTCTTCATGTGTTGTGGAACCAGCACTGGAAATTTTCATCATCTATGACCCCCTGGAGCCTGGAGCACACTGTAACTCTGTTGAATAAATAAATGAGCATCTATCTACGACAATACTACAAAAAAGTCCCATCCGATTCTGGCAAGCATCTTGTGTGGGGGCAAAGCCTCATGCAGCTCTCCCACATTTCTCCCTACTCCTTCTTCCCGCCTTTCTGGTGCTACTGCACTTAACTTTTTGACTCCGAGGACGTAAGCCATGATGTACTCGCTGGATTCTGGGGCCTCTTGGATGCCTATCTTCCCAAAGATCTCTGTCCAGGGGCTGAGTAGCTTTGTGGCACTCAATTCCTCACTCAGGTGTGAACAAGTTTTCCGTGAGCTGAATGCCTGGCTCAAGGGGCCTCCTTTCCGCCCCTGGGGCCAGACAGGATGGTAGACCATATCCGGCTCCCAAGTTTCATGTTGCAGAGAAAGGATCCTTGAGGCATCCCGGGTCTCTGAACCTCCCAAGTCCAGTACAGGTGCTAGGAATCATCTCTGCTCAGAGCTGGCAGGCTGGGGATGGTGAGGTCACAATCTCTGCTCCCCACGATGTCCTTGACTGTGGTGGTCACCCTAGAGAGGGCCAGAGGCTAATCAGTAGCTGCTGGAGAAAGGCAGTCAGGGCACAACGTTCATAGCAGGAGAGCATCTGGCTAGGGAACTCTGCCTGTGCTGCTTTGAACATCATTGTTTGGCAGCTGAAATGGTCGGTCTAATTTGACCCATAATCCCAGGTGTTAGTGGAAATTGCCAACTTCAAGAAAAAAAACCCTGGAAAAAGTGGCATTTCACTTTTCCCAATCAAACTTAAAGGGTTCCAAAGTCAGTGGGCCCTTTTCCTTCCAGACAGCCCTTCAGCAGGCTACAGAAACTGGCATTCAGAGAGTCCTAGCTAACTGCCATGTCCTCATACTGCGTAGGCTCCATCAGGGAGAACGCACTTGCCTACCACTCCCCAGCTGGAAATGGCCTAGTCGGAACACAGATTTGAGTCTGCAGGACTACAGGGAGGACTGCTAAGGAGTGCACTGACACAGAAGGGAATCCACACCACCAGTGGGGACCTGGAGCCCCCGCCCAAATGCCCACGGACAACATTAATGCCCTGGGTAAGGTTCCCCTCTCATCCTCTGTCGTGGTGAACCATCTGCCATATCACACCGTTCGCCACTTCCCAGACCCTCCTAGCTGCACAGCCCCTGCCCTACCCCCTCCATCTCATTCCATAATTATGTTTGGCAGACACATTCCCAACCCTTGAATTAGTTCCAGCTATACACAGGAGAGCAGAGTGTCTGCCTGGAAGAGTGCGGCTGTGGTCACACTTGCCTCATGAGCCTTCTGGCTGAAGACAGAAGGACGTGTCCACTCTGGTCTGCGGTTCACACAGGCCACCTATGGGAGAACCACACAAGCCTAGCAGCTACAGTGGGCTATGGAAAAGGGGAAGAGGGAGGTGGAAAGAAATGGAAGGAAATCTACTGAAAACTTCCCCAAAGGAGCCATGAAACTTTGAAGGAGAAAACAGATTGTGGCTGGGCTTGTACTGGGTATTCATAAAAAAGAACAACAAACACACACATACACTCAAATAAAACGCTTTTGCTCTTTTTAGATATGGTGACTTAAATATATTTTCATTGTTCTCATCTCCCTACTCTCCCAACACACACACACACACACACACACACACACACACACACACACACACACACACACACACACACACAAATCTAAACCGGTGACAGAAGACTCATCCATGCAGCACCTGCCATTTGCCAACTGATCATTTACCTGAGCACAGTCAGGCTGTGATCTCTCTCTCTCTCTCTCTCTCTCTCTCTCTCTCTCTCTCTCTCTCTCTCTCTCTCTCTCTCTCTCTCTCTTTCTCTCTCTCTCTGTCTCTCTCTCTCACACACACACAGACTCAGATCAGTGTCTCTCCCGAGTTAGTTGGTTCCTCATCTGGGAAATGTACAAGATTGAGTTTGGAGGTTCCCTTGTCAGAACCAGAGCTCCCACCAAAGGGGAACATTGCTCTAATTACGCAGAACCACACTGCCTTGCCCTTTCTCCAGGGTCAGACCCTACCCCTTGGGAGCAACCAGCTTTGACTCCCCATTCACTAAAACCCTAGGCCAGGACGCTGGGTGAAGGAGTCCCGAGACAGGTGGCTCTTCAGAGCTGGGAGAGAAAACAAAGCAGGTGGTCATGGTGCCTCCAGAGGGGTGTCTGATCTGGACTGGGGGCATTGTTGGGGAATTTGATAGGGTCCTAAATGCTATATACATGGATGACCTCCCTACTTCCATCCTAGGTGCTTCTAGGTGACTTTGTGGATTCTTGGGGAGAATGAGGAAAACAGATGGACTAGCAGAGCTGGCAGAACTGGGAAATGTGATCACCCTGTGAGAACTGTTAACAGCTGGAGTGGGGGGAGGACAGGACAGGTGTATGTGTGTTGGAGGGGGTGTGTTCCTCTCAAATATTCACCTCCTATCTAACCCCCAGTGCCTTTACCTCCCCAATGGGCTCTTCTGGGACCCTCCTCAGGTGAAAATATGACTGAGCAAAGAAGACAAGGGCTCCTAAAGCAACGGGGGGGGGGGGCTCCATGGCAGAGTCCTCTATGTGGTCAGGAACCCTGACCACTCCTTTGGCAGTTTCCAAGCTGTCTTGAAGTTGCAATTCTTCAAAACCTTTCTGCTCCTCCCTCCTTTCGCCCATTTCGGAGCCTGAGACATCTGAAGTGGCGGTGGTGTCGGGGAGCTCAGCCTGTGCTGGCATCTGGAGCATGCTGTCCACGCCTTCCCCTGCGAGGAGCAAAAGCAGCTCCCACAGCTCTCTCTTCTCCATCTTCTCCTAGGAGAGCTGGCAAACGTGCTTAGCTTTCTCCTGACACAGCTCAACCAGGACAAACATCTGCTCTTTACACGCCACGATGGACTCTGCTATGATGCAAATGTGTGCCAACAGCTATCTGCATGTATGGTGGAGTTCATCTGCTGGACTATGGATGTCCACCTCATCATGCAGGTTATGAATGAAGAAGATTTTCTTCTCTGATGCCCACGTGTGCCACATCCTATCCCCACCCTTGCTGTGGTGGAAGCTCACGGGGTGGGGGGCCTGTAGCTCCAGCTCTGTCTAGCACTGAGCTGCCTTGTGGGCAGGGCACCTACACCAGTGTCGCTGCTACTGCATCAGGAGTTTCCGCCTGTGGATATCAGCCTTTGAGAGTGCTTGCAGAGCCATGTCACTCTAGCTCCGGGGCATGTCTCCAAACTCTGCGATGGTTATGTTGGGAGGAGTCACCTCCTCACATTTTGCTTCTCCAGGGCTCACACCTTCCCCTCCCCAGGGAAAGCCAGGAAGCTCAGTTGGGCCTGCAGGTGCTCCTCTTGTGGTCTGGTCACTTCCAGGCACTTGAGAGTGTCCTGCCACTTTCAGGGCACCATCTGGTCCCCCCAGTTGGTTGGGCCCTGCACTTACTTCAGCTGCACAAGCAGATGGGTCTGCCTCTGCAGGTGCTATTGCAGGGCCTCCTTCTTAGAATTCAGCCACATATTGGAGGCAATGTGCTGCTCACAGGTGGCTCTGAGCTCCGGTAGGTTGTCCAGGGACTGCTCCTGCCGCTCCTGCAGCTCCCAAGCCACTTGGCTCTCTCTCTCAGCCACCTCTTTCCATTCCTCTATCTTCTCTGGGTAGTCTAGCTGTTCCAACAGATGTTTCTTCACCTGCTAATCTGAGTCCAGGATGCTAGTAAGCTCCTCCTTCTCACCATTCACGCTGTGGAGAGCATCCCACATAAGAGCCAGCTGTTCCTCTTGCTATGGGTTGCACACACATGCACATCGTGGGATCTCCGGGATCTCCTGCAGATCCTTGACCTTCTCCTCTAGTCTCCGTAGTTGCTCCTGCTGCTCTGCATTCTGGAGACAGAGTCTCTGGTTTTCCCTGACCTGGATGTGAAGTTGTTCCTACAGGTTTTTCAACTCCACCTGGGTGTGGTAGGCCTGGGCCAGCCACTGCTGCTCGGCCTGAGATGGTTCTGCTGCTTCCTTCTCAGTTCCCCCAGCTCATTCTCTATGTCCAGCACCTGCCTCATCCTTCACTCCTTCTCCTCTGTCAGTTGGTTTACCTGGTCGGTGAGCCACTGAACCTCCTCCTTCCATGCAGACCTCTCAATGCTCAGATCCTCCGTGATGGTGTCTCTCTTCAGATTTGCGGAGGTCACCATCCAGCTCATGTTGTCCAATAGTCCCTTCAGTACACATATCTCGCCAGCACTTGTTGGAATTTGCAAATTATGTTCTTCCTGTTACTCTTCTCTGTCCAGAACACTTCCAGTTTCTCCTGCAACTCTGTGTTCACTTGCTCCAGGTCGTCGAAACTTTTAGTCTTTTCCTAGAGCTGAAGTGTCACATCTTTCAGCTGTTTGAAGAACATTTCTATCTCCTTCTGTGCAGTAGTGACCACAGAAGCCGCCATTTCCAACTCTGCCATGCACCACTTTGCGACCTGCAGGCAGCTGGTGAGAGCTTCTCACTCCATTTCTCTGCCATTGGCAGTGTGCTTGACTTGGGCCGGTGCAGATTGTAAATCGCTTTCTGCTGAAACCAAACTCTGTATGGGTGGCTTGTGGATCTCTAGCTCTGATTTTGGTGCTTTGTGCACCTGAGCTATCTTCTCCCTCTCTTTCTCCAGTCAATCCCACAGGTCTGTCTTTTCCTGCTTCAGTGGTTGGATCTTGGCACAGAGTGCCTAGTTTCTTTTGCTGCAGTCCAGGGTGGGCATCACGTGTCGCTAGCACCTCTGCAGATCTTTGGTGGTATGGGGAATGTTGATACTCTGGACCCTGGTGGCTGTGACTGTGTAAAAAGGCAAGGGAGGCCCGCAATCAGGATCACCTTCGGCCAGACCCTCCATTGAATCACGCTCCCCAGTGGTGTTTGTCTTGGGGATCCCTCCCTTTTTCGTGTTCTCTGTTTTCTTGATTGTTGCAGGTCTGATGGGAGGATTCTTCCACTGGTGTTCTGGCAGTAGTTTCTTGTCCGGAGCTCTCTCATGAAGTCTTGTTTCAGACATCTGAGCACTGGAAAGATGGGCTGGCCACATTCCCAGGCTCTGGGAAATCCTCTATTCTCCCACTCACTGACTAGGACATCAATTTCCTATTCTAAACCAAAGTCTCCTCGAGTCTCCTGCTCCCCTCTACCTTCCTCAACTGCTGGTGGTACTGTCAACCAACTGAGGGAATCCTGTGGTGGGCAGCATGGAATGTGGGCATGGCTATGATTCTTGTATCGCATTGATCAGAAAGATCCATGAAAGAATGGGGGTGTGGCCGGAATTCTGTGATGCAAGCAGCATGGGCGGAGTCAAGCTGACAGCGCCTTCCCCACTTCCTTTCCCAGGGAACTCGGTCCCATTCAGTTGGGTACAAGAGGGTGACCTGCTTTAGATGGATGGCTGCACAGATTGTTGTATATATCTGTGTGTTGCCAGTCCTGGACCTTGAACTCAGGATCTGGGCACATTCCTTGAGCTGTTTTGCTCAAGGCTAGCCCTCTACCACTGGAGCCACACAGCTCTACTTCTGGCTTTGTTGGCACTGAAGTTGGACAGGGGTCTTAAGGACTTTCCTGCCTAGGGTAAATTATACCATGATCCTCCTATCACAGCCTTATAAATATCAAGGAGGACTGCTGAGAGCCACTGGTGCCTGACTAATCATTGATCTTGCTGATCTTGGACATACCAGTGAGTACCCTATCCTCAGGTTTAAGTGGTGGGAGCTGGAGTCCACAGTTGGAATCCTGGTCCTGTCACCACCAAATGGCAGGAGAGCCATAGAATCTCATTTCTATCTATATGAATACCAGTAGAATGTGATGTATGTTATGACTGAATAGGCAGTTCTTGAATGATTCTAGGATAAAATTATACACAATTTTATTATAGGATACTGATTGATTTCAATCAATACTTTATGAAGCATTTAAACAATCACATTCATTGAATGTAGGCATAATGAAATACCTAAGAATTGGGCGTCACATAGTAAAAAGGTGCCAATTTTTTCTGCCAGAACTGGGATTGGAAATCTTGGTCTGCGTAACTCTGTTGCACTGTGTGGGTAGGGGAAGCTCGCTTCCTAGATGTCAAGAAATTCATGTGTGCTCCTTAGATCTGAAATGATCCCCAGCAGTAGATAACATCCTATTCATATACATTTTAAATATATGATATATATTTACACACATATGTTGACTCCATATTGCATTCAGTGTATTCATTTTATGTTTTGTTTCATTCATGTAGTGACTGTTGATTTTATTGGTTATTATAACACATAGAACATTGATTACATTGATTACGTAGGATATAGGTCTGCATATGTATTACAGTTATACCTGACACCAAGGACTTTCACAGGAAAGGACAATATGTGTCACCATCAGCTTCTTACTCTACGATTCATTGTTTGAACTTATGGCCTATAGGGCTAAATTCATGAATGGGTGAGGGTCAGCATGCCATCCTGGGACAAATTGAGCTGACAGGAAGTTCCCAGGACCTGAAATAGAGCCCCAGGGTTTGACAAAATATGAACAGATTGACATTCAGATTGCAGTACACTAATAAATATATATGTTTACAGAGTGCCAGAGATGTCTATACATTATTCACTTATAGAGACTATATTCCTACCAATTCTTGGGTATTTATTATGCCTCCATGTAATTAATGTTATTATTTTCATCCTTAATAAACTATTAAGTAAATTAGTGTCCTGAAATTATTGCATTCCTGTGAGAATTAGTATTTTTAATACTTCATAAGATAATTAAATAAAATCAGCCAACTGATATCATGATGTCTAATTTTATATGAGTATCATTCATGAGCAACTTATTCAACCGTGACATTGATAACATTCCATAGTTATTCCTGTGGATGGGATCGAGTCTCTTAGGATCCCCCACCATCCGGAAGTGACATGACTGGGATTCGAACTGTAGGGCTATGTTGCCGTGCGGGACTATGGCTTCCCCAATAGCCACAATTAAAAAAAATATTTAGCTCCCTGGTTCAGAATTCGTGCAATTTTTTCTGCCAAGCCTGGGATTTGAACCAAGGTCCGGGTAAATATGCAGCACTGTGAGGGAAGGGAATCTGACCATTCTTGAAGACAAGAAATTCAGGCCTGTTCCCTAGGCCAGAATTCAAGCCTCCGGCCTGGAAAACATACTCCTTATATACATTTTAAAGATAGGATTTATACTTCCATACAGATATTCAGTCCATATCGTGTTTGGTGTGGTTTTTCATTTTGTTTCTTGTTTTATTCATTTATTTACCATTTATTTTATTGAATCTGATGACACCTCTACCATTTATTACATTGTTTACATCCTATCACATAGCATCCAGATTTGTAGATATGTTCTCCATCATGCCTGACACCCAGAACTTTTCTAGAAAAGGAAAACATGTGTCACACTCGGCTTCTTATTCCAAGATTAAATTTTTGGGAGTGCTGGGATCTGAATTCAGGCCTAGCAGGCCCAATTCATGAATGGATGAGTGTGAGCATGGCAGCCTCTAGCCAATGAAGCTGTCGGGTGGTTCCCAGGTGCTGACATCCAGCCCCAGCTTTGGCCAAAACAGCGATACATGGATATGCAGAGGGTGGTATACAAATAAATATATATGGGTAAAGAGCACCAGAACCGTCTATCTATGATTGAATGACACCTACTACGTTCCTACCAACTATTAGGCATGTATTATACAACCATTGAAGGAATATTATTCTTTTCATGGTTAATAAGCTATTAATTAGGATCAATCAGCTTCCTAGGATTATTGCATCCAATTTTAGACTATAACAAAGCATGACCTACTCTTTCAATTGGTATTCCTATGCATAGGAACGAGTCTCTTGTTATCTCCTGACATTGGTAGGACCAGGATTTAAACCCAGGGCCTATGTTCACAGGTTGGCCTATGGCTTCCCTGATAGCCCTCCAACTTCAGCAATGGTAGGTCAAGTCCACTTTGTAACTGTGTCATCCAGACCCAGGATGGTCACTGCAAAGAATAAAACATAAAGCCCCCACCCTTCTGCAGTTCACCACGTTTTGTTCTATACTACTTTTTTTCTTCCTGCAAGACCTGTGGGCCTAGGATCCCAGGATTGGCTGTGGGTCCAGAGGCTGCACTCCAGCCTAGGGAGATTGAAACTGAGGCAGAGTTGCCACTACCTGAGTTCAAGCCCCTTGTTTGCAAAATAAAAAATAAATTAAAAATTAATTCATTATTTAACTAAATTAAAAAAGAAATAAAAATCCCTGGTTGGGAATTTCTGCCAGTTTTGTTTCTTAACCTGGGATTTGAATTCAGGGTCTTGGTAAATCTGTAGCAGTGTGTGGGAAAGTGCAGAGTTGCCACTTCTTGAGTTCAAACCCGGTGTAAAGCCAACAATAAAAAATTAACTCACTGAGTTCAGCAGGGGGAATAGATGTGGAGATGGGAGGAAAGGGATGATAGGTGCAAAACAAAGGAGACAACAATGCTCAAAAGGAACTATACTCATTACCTTGCTCATTTAACTGTAACCCCTTTATACAATATTTTTACAATAAAAAATGAAAAAAAAGTAGTGCTCAGAGAAGCAGTTCGGGGGTAAGAAAAAGACATCTGAATAGATGTACAAAATTCTACATTGCTTTTATTTTAATGTTCAGTATGGAACTGAATAAACATAACTGCTTCCATTAAAAAAAAATAAGTCTCTGTCTTGGAACTGGGGCCAGAATTCCCTTCAGTGCTGGGATTTGATCTCATCATCCAGGTAACATTTTTGCACCTTGGGTGAAAGCAAACTCACTGTCCTTGAGGAAAAGTAATTCAAATTAGAGTTACCAGGCTCTGAATGAAGGCCCTGCAATGGAAAAATATTTCTATATGTGTGTAATATATGATATATTTACGTATGTATGTTTATAACATATTATGATTTGATTTTATTGAATTTGTATTTATTTTAGTTTTTACTTGACTCATTTATTTATTGTCTATTGTATTTAGAATTATTATTTTTTGGGGGGGGTCCGGTCGTGGGCCTGAACTCTGGACATGGGCGCTGTCCTTCAGCTCTTCAGCTCAAGACTAGCACTCTACCACTTGAGCCACAGCACCACTTCTGGATTTTTTTTCTGCTTATGTGGTGCTGAGGAATCGAACTCAGGACCTCGTGCATTCAAGGCAAGTGCTCTACCACTGAGCCACTTTCCCAGCCCCAATTTAGTATTATTGTACACATAATATTTAATACATGTTGCACATCTATTATAAAATTATACACAATAATATAGGACATTGACTCATTTTTTATTAATACTTTTTAAGTGTTGAAACATGATACATAATTAAATGGAAGCATTTGCCATAGTCTTCACATGTTTAGAGTCCCTCCCAAATATAAGCTGTGTATTCTGTATCTTTGGACACCTTCCTATAGGGATTTCTTTAAATGATTTATACTCAGAAGCCTTTTCTTGAGGACAGGCAAGCTGAGGGATAAAATTGTAAGGGAGGGGCTAGAAATGTGGCTTAGTGGTAGAGAACTTGCTCAGCATGCATGTATGCCAGGGTTGAATCCTCAGTGCCACATACAAAGAAAAAGCCAGAAGCTATGGAGTGGCTAAAGTGGTAGAGCGCTAGCCTTGAGAAAGAGAAGCTAGATACAGTACCTAGGCCCTATGATAAAGCCCCATAACTGTCAAAAACCATAGGCCAGATGCCAGTGGCTCACAACTGGAACACTAGCTTCTCAGGAGGCTGAGATCTGAAGACCACAGTTCAAAGACAGCTTAGTCAAGGAAAGCCTGTTAGACTCTTACCTTCAATGAACCACCAAAAGACCCTATGTGGTGTTGTGGCTCAAGTGTTAGAGTGTTCGCCTTGAGATGAAGGGATCAGGGACAGTGCCCAGGTTTGAGTTCAAGACACACAACTGGAAAGAAAGAGGGTTAAAGTACTTTTTTCTATTTTCTAAATAGGAGAACATTCTCTGGAAAATGAATGCTGATGTACACCAGAATTGGAGTCAGAGCTCAAGGTTCAAGTGTAGCAGATCAAGATGCCCAGCCTCTCAGACTCTAGCATTATAACCTTGTGTCCTACAGGGTTCTGAAAGATCCAATGTTGAAAGGGTTAATATACTCCCCAAGCCCATTGTGATGAGCAGTTCACTTGTATTGTCAATGACATTAGAGTTTTGAACAAATGTGACTATGGCATTGATTTTGGTGATATCACAGTAAGCTGATGCTCTCATAATAAAAATGTGATGTCACATTGTTGAGGATGTCACAAACACTTTTTGATGTTATGTCTGATTTCAATTGTCAGTTAACAACAAGGATATGGGTAAACAAAGGGACTGGGCTGTTGAAAAGGGCATGGATTTTTCAAAGGACCTAAGAGGTCAAAATAGATTTGAGATGTCACAATGGAATCATGATGTCACAATGACAATATTGTCACAATGGGTTTATGATGTCGTGCTGATGATGATGTCAAAATGGGTTTGTGATGTCACAATGAGTTTGTAAAATTACAATCAAATTTCCAATTTCAATTGCTACTAGTTCACAAGGAGGGTACTGTAATAATCAGCAGGGCCCCAATAATTTATAGGGTTCGATAATCAGCCAGACACCATCTCCTGGCCAGCTGGAGAGGGCAAAGTATGCCACCAAAGAAGGTGGGGCATTCTGTGGAAGGGGCTGGTGTATTAATCACCACATTTTGAGCTGTTAAGAAGTGATTGGGCTGTGGGCAGTTTGGGATGTGACAGTTGAAAACTGTTAGGCAGTTGGTGTAGAGAAGACTTTATATAGGCTACTTGTTCAGAGCAATAAAAGGAAAGAGAAAAAGGAGAAAGTCCTGGAAGGAAGTGGTGTGATAGCAGAAGGGGAAAGACCTTGGAGGAGAGGAAGTTGAGGGGACACAGGAGGTGAAGGATGGCAACTGACGACCCAAGCAAAGCAGTTCAGACCTGTGGAGAGTGGAGAGGCCTGAAGAGAAGCAGGAACTGGTAGAAGGGAAAAATGGAAAGACATCAAAGGATGTATAGTTCTGTAGCCAAGGAGAGACAAAGGGAAGGGGGGAAAAGGCTTGCCTTTTGCTGTTTGGAGCTTTGGATATCATAATTTTGGGGGTTGGTGGTTTGGAGAACATTTATTATATTAAATGTGTCTCGATGGATTCTCTTGAACTACAAAGTTCCTAATTTTCGGAAAACCCCATCAAGATAATCAATTTGGATAACATCAGGCCTTGGCCCCAGGGAAAAATCCCCATAGGTGAAAGTGTCAACTCTCAGGGTTAAGAATCTACCTCGAGTGTTTGTCGCCGGAGGATCAACATTGACAAAAATCATTTAGGTCCCTCTAAGGGTGCGTCTGGGAAAGCTTGCCAGCCTGTTTTGGGAACCTGATCTGGAGGTCATTTGTGGCTTGAGAGGTCATGTAGGGCTTCCTTGGGAAGCCATCTGGAACCCCTTCAAGAGTACATCTGCGACTTCCTTGAGAAGCCATCTGTAAACTACCCTGGAGTTCATCTGGGACCTTCTCCAGGGGCCATCTTGGACTTTCGCCAGAGGTCATCTGGGGCTTTCGCAGGAGGCAACCTGAGACCTCTTCAAAAGTAGTCTTTGGGGCTTCCTTAAGAGGCAATCTAGGACCAGCTCCTGAGGTCATCTGGAACTTCTTTGGGAGGTCAGCTTGGGTTACCTTGATGAGAAATATATGACTGTCTTCAAACATCATCTGGGACTTCCTTCAGAAGCCATATAGGACCCTTTCTGGAGATCATCTGTTACTTTCTCAAGAGGATTATCTGGACCCTCCTCTGGGGTTCATATATGGCCTCTTTGAGTGGCCATCTGGGAGCTATTTGAGAGGTAATCTCAGCCTCATTGAGAGGACATCTGGGACCTCTTTGGAGGTCTTCTGACACTTCCTTGGGGAACCATTTGGAACCTCCATGAGAGATTATCTAGGGCCTCCTAGGAGGACATATGTGACATTTTCCAGGGGTCATCTGAGGCCTCCTCAAGAGGCAATCTGGGGCATTCTCTCTGTCATCTGGGACCTCCTGTAGAGGTCAACATTGAGAGGTATGGGACATGTAAGTTAAGTGTCTGTGGCTATTGGTATGATTGTGTATGCTGATAGTTCTATCTGTTTCCTGTATGCACCTCTGTTTACTCCTTTTCTCAAGATGGGAGAACAAGGCCTAAAGTTCCTATATCCAAAAAATATTCTCCCCAAGGGTTATAGAGTCCCTCAGAGGCAGATGCATTGATGTACTCTCTCTCCTATTCTTTACCACCAACACTTGTAATATTAAGTCCTCCCATACCAAAAGTGGTTACTTTTACCAGCCTGTGGTGGTACAATGTGCTATGTTACCATTATTACCCTTGAGACAGGAGCCTGGAGGAGATGGTAGGCAGGCCCCCTTTTTAATATATGTTCCCTTTGCAACTAGTGACCTGTATAACGGAAACAGCACACTCCATCCTTCTCAGAAAAACCAGGGGTTCATTATTTCATTAGAGACAGTAATTTTCACACACAAGCACATCCGCAATGAGTTTCAGCAAATTTTACAGGTGCTTTTCACCTGGTAGAAAAGGGAGTGAATCCTGCTTGGTGACTTGAAAGTAGTCCTTGGACCAGACAGTTCCCCCACTATTAACTAGACCATTTGGAGCATGTCTTTCCACAGACTTACCCAAGCTGAGACTAACAGTGATTGAGGGATGGAAGTGCTTACCTATTATTGCTAGGTTTGATTAGCAGGGATACCTCAGTGGTTAGAAAGCCAAGCCATCAATCTAAGGTGATTGAGATGGTACAGTTCCCCAGTGAGTACCCTGGAACTTCTCCCAGATGCCTATAGGACATATAGGCCTATAGATCTTGAAGTTATGGAGAATCAAAGAGCCCTAAATATGGCCTTTGTTACCCAGTCAGCCCCAGATATTAGAAAAAAAAGCTTCAAAATTTAGAAGGTTTTGAGGTTGCCCAGTAGGTGTTTGATAAAAGTGATACCCTGGATAAAAAAGACTCTAAGAAAGGGGGTTGAGTTTTTTTTTTAATTTAATTTTATTTTATTTGAGAACATACTATACAGAGGGGTGGGGGTTGAGTTTTGATAGGAGCACCAGAATAGGGATCAAGAAACCCTTGGCAAAGACAGTGCAATTCATTTGCAAATGGCAGTAGGGAACCTCTAGGACTAGATCAGTGTGCTTATTGCAAGCAAAATGGACATTGGGAAAAGGAATGTCCAAGGAGGAGAAAGATAGAAAATGACAGTTTATGTAATCACATTAACCACCTGGAAAATGTGTTCATATCTCTGGAGTAACATGCAAAGGAGCTTTGGGCTCTGAATTCCAACTGTGTTCAATTTAAAAAACAGCCCACTGAACTTAAGAAGAAATGCGGCAAAGAAAAATTCACACACTTCTATCTCAAAACACAGGCTTATAAAAGACTGAATCTCCATTATGTGCCAGTCAAAACCAACCAAGAGATTAAAAGCACATAGAAGAGCACATTGGAGAAAACAGAGAGAATTATTTGACGTGAAGAAAAGATTTGAAGATATAAACTTGTGAGAGTGAAAAATGAGAAGAAAATCCTCAAAGGAACCTAGAAAACACTCAGAATCAAATGAAATTCAAATACATTAGCCTGGATGAGTATGAGGCAAATTAGGGTACCACAGGCCGACAGAAGCACAAGAGAGCAATACTGCCATCCTTGCTAACCACAAGTGAAGCCAAGAAGAGATCCTGATGTTGCATTAAGAAATCATGGACATGAAAAATGAGCTGGAACTGATATAAAAAATGTATTAGGCTGAAGTACGTGTCGATTATAAGCTTTGAAAAGTGTCACCAGAAATTCAAAGCAAGAGAGAGAGAAGGGAAGAGTAGTTAGCAGAGAAGACGGGGAAGTGCTCTCATAAATGAGTCCAAGAAAAGTGAAAAGGAAAATATCTGGCTCGAGAAAGAGATTGTTACTCTTCAGAAAGAGTTAAGGAGAAAGAGCATTAGGAAGAAAATCAGTAGAGCTAAACAAACAGTTGAAAGATCTGTCACAAAAATACACTGAAGTGGAAAACTAGAAAGAGAAACTACTAGAGTAAAAGCCCCAAAAGACTGCTGAGATCTTCACCATAAATGTAATGCAGAAGCATCGTGTCCCAATGGAACAGGTGGAGGTGGGAAAAAATACCTCGCAATAGTACCTTTGTGAACTTAAGGGAGGAGCTGAAGAGCAAGCAAAGGTGTGATAAGAAGTAGCAGCAGTTGTCCAGTCAAAGTAACACTCCTGTGACCCAGCCAAATCAGTTACAGTTTAAGGAGCACATTGAGAAGGAGAGTGGGATTTTGAAAGCAAGTTTGAGAGAAAATGGGGAGAATAAAATAGAAGAAGTCTCCAAGGTTCAGAGTACTGTACAGGAGTTCAAGAAACTAGAGACCCTAAGATACAGGGAAACATCTGAGCTGATCAGGTAGCTTGGGAGATCACTCTAAAACCAGTGGGATCTCGAGAGCTACTAGTCGTTAAAATTAAAGGAAGAAGCAGAAACAGTTGTAATAAGTGTGCAAATGTTGACACTGAACTTGTGAAAAAAGCATACAGGCTCAAGCTTTCTGTCAGTTTACGTGTAGATATTTGCACCCTGGTAAATTTCCTGAGACCACTAAACTGCTCTGAAAACCAGTGGGGCCTTAGCGTGACAATACTTTGTAAGGTGTGTAGGTAATTTCCAACAGGTAAATGCTGAAAAGCTGGAAACTATGGAAAGAATTCATATGTGAGGAACCTCAGATGGTGAATTTGGTAAAGTGGATTTCACAGAGGTAAAGCTTGGAAAGTATGGGTATTGGTATCTGTTAGTAATAGTGGACACTTTTTCAGGCTGAGCTGAGGTGTGTAATAATTCCTTGATTTGGCTTACCCTTAGCTGTGGGGTCCAAAGATGGCCCTGCATTCATGGCCCAAGTTCTCAATTATTAACTAACACTCTAGGAATAAATTGGAAGTTACAATCCATTTATAGAACTCAGAGTTCAAGGCATTAGAAAGAATGAATATGCCCTCAAAGGAAACTAACTAAATTAAATACAGAGACTGTCCATAGCTAGGTGAGCCTCCTCCACTTTGCTCTCCTTCGAGGAAGATGTAGCCCTTATGATAAAGGATTTATCCCTTTGAAATACTTTAGGGTAGACCACTCCCTTTGGTTCCTAAATTTGGGAAGGCTATATTAACAGAAATGTCTAATTACAATCTGCATGCTTTACAACATATTCTTTTATGGACCTATCCTTTGGTAACCAAGGCTCACCGGCCACCTAAGAAAAACTCCACACCTTACTTTATTTTTGGTGGAAGTGTAAACTTGTTCAACCACTTTGGAAAGCAGTATGGAGGTTCCTCAAAAGACTTCACATAGAGCTCCCCTATGACCCAGCAATCCCACTTTTGGGCATTTACCCAAATGATTACAAACAAGACCACACTAAAGCTACCAGCACAACTATGTTTATTGCAGCATTATGTACCATAGCTAACATATGGAACCAACCCAGATGCCCCTCAGTAGATGAATGGATCAAGAAAATGTGGTATATATACACAATGGAATTCTATGCCTCCATCAGAAAGAATGACATTGCCTCATTTGTTAGAAAATGGAAAAACTTGGAAAAAATTATATTAAGTGAAGTAAGCCAGGCCCAAAGAAACATAGGTCCCATGCTTTCCCTTATTTGCAATATCTAGTATATGTATGAGTCAAGTGGAAAAGGTCAGATAATGTGATGTTAGGAAAATGAAACCTTAGATATGTATTTTAATGATTTTTTCTTTCATGCATGTGTTTCTAACGCATTTATAAGATTATTTCTTTGTTGCTTTGCATGTCCCTCCCCCACAGTATAACCCCTGCTTTCACTATATTTGATATCAGTATAACTTGTGGAGGAGATGGGGAAAAACAAGTCATTTAAGGATACAGGTGGACCTGCTGTAACAATGAGAATTACAAGTTGTCATGTCCAAAACGAGATTTACAACGTCGGTGCGGGGGGGGGGGTAGAAGGGGGAGAAGGATTGGGATTGGGGGGGAAGGGGGAGGCTGGGAAGGAATGTGAAGGGTAAACAAAGGAGGAGGCTGCAATGCTTGGTAAGAAATGTATGCATTATCCTGCCCATGTAATTGTAACCCCTCTGTACAGTATGTTCACAAATAAAATAAAATAAAATAAATAAAATAAAGGAAAAACTCCACCTGAAGGGAAGGGGTCAAGATGGCAATGGAACAGTAAGAAAACACCACAGCTCTCCCCAAGGAAATACAGTGTTTGGATTTCAATGCTCCGTTTCTGCAAGTGACCCACAAAAAAAAATGCGATTACTCAGAGAGATACAGAAAGTGAAAAAAGAAAAGGGAAAAACCTACACAGACAGTAAAGAGGGAAGACCCTTCCCCTACCCCTTGTTGGTGATGGGGCTCCCCGCTGAGCAGCCTAAGTGGTGGAGCTTTGTGCCAGGTTGCTTAAATGGCCTGGCTCTGGACCTTCCAAGGACCACACACTGGCGAGCATCCCAAGGCTCCCAGAAGACTCCCAAGGTCCAGTGCCAACCCAGAGAATACAAACCAAAATCTCAGAAGACAGAGCCGGCATGAAGATTCCCCTCACCCTCCCTGGCATGGCACCTCTGCCTGGCTGGTGCAAGCAGCCCAACCCAGGCAGGAGCAGCAATAGCTGTCAGCAGTGGCGAACGACCCTAGACTCGCAGTGTGGCACCTCTGTCCTGCTGGTGTAAACAGCCTAGCCTAACCTGGAGCAGCAACAGCAGCTGGCAGTAGTGGCAAACCACCCAGACTCTGGGCACAATGCCTCTTGGCACTAGCCCACAGGAACAGCCCAGACCAGCCCGGGGCAGCAGTAATAATTGTGGCGGGGACAGCTGCAGTGAACAACTCCAGACCCATGGCGGTTTGTGCCTCTCCATACTGGCCCACATAAGCAGCCTAGCCCAGCCTGAGGCAGTAGCACTAGTTAACATCTGACTCATGGTGGGGTGGAGCACCTCTCCATACTGGCTTGCATAAGCATCCCAGCCCAGCCCATAGTGGCAAAGATGGTGAACAACCCCAGACATGAGGCGGGGTGTGGTGCTGAACAACCCCAGAAAAGCCTCATGAACTTTCCTGCCTGGTCTCGCATTGAACCTGAATACACAGATCTGAGCCTCCTGAGTAGCTACAATTAGAGGCATTCACACCAGCAGGGTCTAACTCTTGCCAACCCCTTCACTTTTTCTACAATAGATCATTTCTTAGTTCATACAAGGAATTTAAGCAAATACAAGAGGATCGACATAATACACTGTACTCTATCTGACCATAGTGGAATCAAACTTGTTCTAAATAACAAGGCATAAAATAGAAAAAACTTTTACACATGGAAATTAAACTGAACTAAGTTGAACAATACATGGGTCACAGAAGAAGTTAAAGAAGAAATTAAAAAGGTCCTACAATTCAGTGAAAATGAAGAAACATCACAAAGAAACCTATGGGACCCAGCGAAAGCAGTCCTGAGGGGCAAATGTATTGCTCTCAGTGCACATATCAAGAAAACAGAGACCAAGTAAACAATCTTATGATACAAATAAAACTGCTAGAGAAACAAGTAAAAAAAAGGAACCTAAAGTTTCTAGACAGAGATAACTGACATAAGAGGTGAAATAAATGAGATAGAGACTGAGAAAATTATAAATAAAATTAATAAAACAAACAACTGTTTTTAAGAAAAAAATCAATAAGACTGACAGACCACTGGCAAGAGAAACTAACAAAATAAGAGAGACCAAAATCAATATTATCAGAGATACCACAGGAAAAATTACAACAAACATCCACGACATCCAAATAATCATAAAGAAATAATTCCAGACTCTACTTACAAAGGATGGAAAACCTAGCAGACATGGATGAATTTCTACAGAAATACAAATTGCTATCTCCCCTTTCCTTTTTGGACCTGCTTCTCCACCATGTAAGGTTGGGGCAGCAGTTCGGTAAATAAACTTCTTTTCCTGCCTTAATCTTGTGTAGTATTCTCCTCATAGGCTACATAATGAAACCTACCTATTTAATGTTCCTTACATATGATGCTGTAACTCAGATAGGGTTATTGAGTTGAAAATGTTAGAATTTCCTAACCACTCCTTTTCTGTGAACTAAACTGCCTTGAGACACCACACGAGACTTCTCACCAATACCATTGCTGGACTTCACATTCATGTCCACACCACTTCTCTTCTCTGGTGAGTGAAACTACTCTCTACTGCTCTCTGTTGCTCAATCTTTGTTCACATGTGGCACTATGCCAGAAAGCTCCTATGGCCGTTAGCAGAAAGGCTGGTCACTTCTGAACCTGAGGATGATTGGTTATGGGGTCCTGGCCATTTCTCTCTAGAGACATCTCTATGGACATCGCTTCTGCCTGGTCAGCTCTCCTTCACTCACCAGACTGACTCTCCTACACATTTAATGGGGTGCTACGAGTCATGCCCGAGCCATGAAACCCCTCTGAAATGGCTCCTGTGCTCCCTGGATAGCCAGAGCATCTAATTTCATATGCTTTTCTCAGATTTAGACAATTTTTGCCTCTGCAATGGTAAATGGTCAGAAGTCTGTTCACTTTCAGGATCTCTTTGCTCTCTGCTAATCATGTCCAACTTTCTATATCTTTCCTTTTCTTTTCTACAACTATTTGTATTGTGCCATGAAGCGTGCGACATGGGCTGGATCCAAGGGACCCATTCTAGATTCCCTCTAAAAGGCTAGCCAAACTAGGCTTGATTTTTTGTTCAGGCTTTCTTTGCATTTATTTTTTTAGAAATTTGCCATCTTGAGTTCGCTATCTTGGCAAAATGGTGGGTTAAGGATTTGGCCCCCTCCAATCCTTACGCTTCCACCAAACTTACTTCTCCTCCATCCATCTATTCAAATGTGCCTTGCTAACCAGTTGCTCTTTTCACAGAATCTGGTAACTGAGGCCCAACCATCTGATGTGCTTTGTTAGCAAAGATGTCTAAATATTGTTCTCTAAAATTTTAGGATTTGAGTTTTGCCTTTTTTGTTTTGTGTTGTTTAGTACTGACTATGTGATTCTAAGTTATTGGGCATATCTGTGCTAAGATTCTCCCATCTAACAAGTTTTGTCATTGAAGAATATTTGGTGAATTCTTGATAAGGACCAGGTAAGCTCTACTTATTCTATTTGATCTCTTTGTTGCTTTAATTGGAAATAACAAAGGGTTTTCGTGAAAAAAGTTGCAATTCAAATCCTGTCCGGGCTGAAAAATCCCTAAGACTCCATCTCCCAACTAACCAGCAAAAAGCCAGGCTGGAAGCTTGGCTAGAGCCTCTTAACTATAACCAGCAAACACTGCAAGTGGTACTATAACTCAAAGTGGTAGAGTGCTAGCTTTGAGCAGAAGTGCTCAGGGCCAGTGCCCAGGCCTTGAGTTCAAACCTCCTTGACTACCAACTGGGACAAACCATCCCAGCAACGACACTTAGACTCAGACAGTCTGTAGAACAAAGGAACATGGAAAGGAGTAAGAGGAGATGATACACATCATCTACATTGTGCCTGCCATTTCAAATTTAACCAGAGCCGTGAGGTTAATAGAAGTAAGAAGACTGCCCATCTAATGTCCATACCCGTCTACCTTTCAACTGGACAGGAATTTATATTCTTGCCTTCGTCACTTGACTTGTTCTCTACCCAGTCTCCAGATGTCAGAAGTAGATAGGGATATTTCTACCAACATTTTCAGCCCCAAGTCATTCCTCTTGCTATTTATTTGCTCTAGACTATTTTTTTTCAGTCCCTCAATGCCTCGTGAGACTTCTCCATACTTCGACCAAGAGAATTGCCTCCTCCAGACTTCATCTAAGGACTCATTGCCAAAGTGACAGCTGTTGCCTGCTGCCTTCTCTCAGATGTGATCTCATTTCAGCCTTTTACCCCTACTGTTGATACCCCTTGCAAACAGGAAATAACCAGAGAGAATCTTCACCCTTTTTCATAATTATCAAAAGGCTGGAATGTAAGGTCTGAACAGGAACACCTCCCTCCTTCTTGGCTAAGTTTCTGCCCAATATCTGTTACATAGGTAACTAGCAGACCTGGAAGCAGTCACTTTCCCCTCCTGCTAGGTCACATCCTGAGCCACCTCTGGTCACAAGCCTCCCATCTGATCATAGGAGGGTCCCAGACCCTGAGGTAACATTGAGATCCAGTGTGGCCACACCTTTCCCCCACCTGACCACACTTCTTCCTTTCCCTAGGCTAGATAAGTCTTGGCTCAGAGGTGGGTCGCTCCCCTTCCTTTTAAGTCATGCTTCTCCACCATACATGGTGTGGCAGCAGTTCAGTAAATAAACTTTTTTCCTGCCTGTAGAAAACAAATACAAATTGCCCAAACAGAACCAGGAAAAAAGAAATCAATTAAACATGTCAATTACCTACAATGAGATAGTAGAAGTAATCAGAAATCTTCCAATAAGAAAAGCCCAGAACCTGATGGATTCACTACAGAATTCTATAAGGCCTTTAATGAGGAACTAATACCCACACTCCTCAAGCTCTTCAGAGAAATAGAAACAGAGGGAATAATCCTAAACTCATTCTATGAAGCCAATATCACATTCATCCACAAACCAGGCAAAGACCCAACAAAAAAAGAACTACACACCAATCTGTTTTATTAAGACAGATACAAAGCTCCTCAATAAAATTGCAGCCAACTGAATCCAGAAACATATCCAAAAAAATCATATATTATGACCAAGTGGGCTTCATCCCAGAGATTCAGGGACTGGTTTAACATATGTAAGTCAATAAACCTAATCCATCACATCAACAGATCCAAGGTCAAGAACCATATGAGTATCTCCATTGATTCAGAAAAGGCTTTTGATAAAATTCAGCACTCATTTATGTTAAAAGCTATGGAAAAAATAAGAATAGAAGGAACATTACATAAGATAATAAAAGTCTTACATGGCACATCAAGGCCCAATATTATACATAATGGGGAAAACTACAACCAATTCCCCTAAAAACAGGAACAAGGCAAGGATGCCCACTCTATCCACGGTTCTTCAATATAGTTCTGGAATTTTTAGCCAGAGCAATAATGCAAGAGAAAGACATTAAAGGGATCCACATAGGACAGGAAGAAGATAAACTATCACTTTTTGCAGAAGGCATTATTTTATAAATTACCAATCCTTAAAGTTCCATCCCCAAACTCTTAGAGCTTATAAACCAATTTGGCAAAGTAACAGGATACAAAATTAACCCACAGAAATCAGTCGCTTTTCTGTATAGTAACAATGTACAAATAGAAAGGGAAATCAAAGAAACAACCCCATTCAAAATAGCCTCAAAATAAAAAAAATAAAAAAAATGTATCTAGGAATCAACCTAACCAAAGATATAGAGAGTCTGTTTCATGAAAACTATAAAAGCCTAAAAAAGGAATCATAGAGATTACCAGGAAATGGGAAGTAATGGGAAAAATATTTACCAGCAATATAAAAGACAAGTGTCTAATATCAATTATATTATAATATCCATTATATTATATATGGTGAAGTCAAGAAAGTAACCCTTCACAAACCTAACAAACCAATCTTGAAATGATCAAGGAAGCTAAAGAGAGACTTCTCAGAAGAAGAGTTAAAAGTGGCAAAGAAACAAATGAGGAAATGTTCATCATCCCTGGCTGTAAGGGAAATGCAAATAAAAACAACTCGGAGATACCACCTTACCACAGTCAGAATGGCCCACATCCTAAATTCAGCCAATGACAAGTGCTGGAAGGGACACAAAGAAAGAAATATTACTGCATTGTTAGTGGGAATGTATACTAATACAACCACTTTGGATAGCAGTCTGGAGGTATCTTCGAAAGCTAAATATCCACCTGTCCTATGAACTGGCCATACCACCCTAGGCATCTACTCTGAACAACAGGAACCAGTGTACATAGACATACACACCTCTCTGATTATTGCAGCACTGTTCACAAAAGCCAAGATTTGGAAACAACCCACATAAGCCACAACTGATAAGTGGATCCAAAAAATGTGTAACCTATAAACAATGGAATACATGTAGCCATTAGAAAGGACAAAATGATAGAATTTGCAGGGAAATGGATGGAGCTACACCAAAT
This sequence comes from Dipodomys spectabilis, assembly GCF_019054845.1. Classification (NCBI taxonomy): domain Eukaryota; kingdom Metazoa; phylum Chordata; class Mammalia; order Rodentia; family Heteromyidae; genus Dipodomys; species Dipodomys spectabilis. Next base: position 2,302,367 of record NW_024870978.1, on the reverse strand, counting down.
TATTTGAGTGAGGTAAGCCAAGAACAATGAGACAAACAGCATAGGGTCTACATGATACGTAGATGCTAAAGCCAAAATGCAGGTACGTCAAAGTAAACAGGACTCCAGAAACAAAGGACAGCCACTCATTTTGTTGTATCACCATTAATGACTCCATGTTCTTGACTATGTAGACGGTAGAAATATGCACGCAATGGAGGGAAGCCAGGAGGAGGAACACCATACAACAAAGGGGCCCATCAGCTGCACTGGACATAGAAGAAAAATAACTAAGCAACCCAAACACAGTGATAGGAAGAGATGAATGAGAGGGGAAGAGGGAAAGAGGGAATAGCCTACATTAAGCAAAAGGAAAAAAATGTAAATTTCACCTGAGGTGGGAAAAATAACTTGGATTGTAAAAGCTCATAGAATTAACAAACTTTGGACCATGATGACAATAATTTGTCTTGTCAAGGTTAAAATGTGTTTGTGACTTTAACTAAGTATCACAATTCCACAATACTGTAAAATATGTGTAATATATGTAATCACCTATCTCAATTTTTACAAAAAATTGTGAGAAGGGAAGGGTTAGGTAGGATGGGTCACAATGTTGTCAGATACCTTGTATTTGTGTACTGTTTTGTAGAATGGGAACTTCTTTTTACAACTATTTCAAGATAATAATAACCAAAAGTGTTTAAAATAAACATTAGGATGAAAATAAAAATTTCAAATATAAAATAAGAAATTAAATCCAGTTGGAAGGAAAATTTCTTTGGGGAGAGTAGTTTCGTTTATCCTCTAGCAAGTCTCACTTCAGAAATAAATCCAAAAACTAGACCCCAGGTAAGTGAAATACACTAAGAAATGGAGTTGAAAAAAGAAAATAAGAAACTCCACTGACTCTCTTTCCTGGGCAGCTGGTGTGGGTAAAAATTCATCATGTTCCTGAATTGGAACCGATGTGTCAAGGACTTTACTTGGTGGTCCTAACTTCACTGTCGCCTATTAAATTAGCACAAAAATAGCACTGGATCCATCAGCCTAAAGTGGAATAGGTAGGGGACCAATATACAGAGAAGGCTGCTAGATGGACTGTTAAGGATAAGACTTACTAAGTGTTAATTACTGTTAACTAGTGTGTTTCTATAATTTACTTGTTTTCTATTAAATTTACTTTTTAAGCCTGTTCATTGGGTGGAAAGAAGGGAATTTTTAGGATTTGGTAAGAAGGAATCAAGGATTTCATTGGACATGAAAAACAGCGGGGGATGTATAAAGCAGCATGGTCCTAATAATGAGCAGGGCCCACTAATCAATGTTGCCCCATGACCTGGCACACTGGAGTGCATGGGGCATGCCACACAAGTGAGCAGGGCATGCTGCTGGAGGGGGTAGAATGTCATCCTCACATGATGAGTTGTGAAGAATTGATTGGGGAACAGGCAGTTTGTGAAGTGATGGTTGAAAACCCACTGGAGTGATGTAGGAGTTCAACCTATATATAGGCTGCATGGTCAGAGCAATGGAATTGGAGAAAACCAAGGGAAAACCTGCAAGGAAGGAAGTAGTGAGACAGCAGGAGGGGAAAGACCTGGGAGAAGAGGAATTTGAGGGAGAGCAGGAGGGGAAGGAAGCCAATTGGCCACCAGGCAGAGAAGTGTAGTGGAGAGGCCTAAAGAGAAGAAGGAAGTGATGGAAGGAAAAAAGGGAAATGAAGGAAAGGACTATAAACAAGGAAGGAATAAGGGAAAAGGAAAAAGCCTTACCTATTGAAGTTTGGAGCGTGGAGATGATAATTTGGGGGGTTGGTGTTTTGCAAACCAATTAACTATTCCTATTGGACGTCTGAGGTTTGGTGGTTGGGGCTGGGCTGTCACTGAGTGTACAGCTCAGGACAAGGCAAATGCAGGCCCATTTCTAGTGTAAATAAAATTATCTTCAATGTGCCTCATTGGGTTGCCTTGTGTTTTATGCATCGTAACTATACAAGTTCACAAGTTAATAGTCTCAAAGGCCACGATTTTTGTAAAATGTTATGAGGTCAAAATAGGTTTGAAAAACCCAATGGAACAATGATATCACAATGGCAATATGATGTCACAATATTGAGTGATAATATTTTGATGTTATACTTAGTTGGTGATGCCATAATGATGATGAGGTCACAATTACGATGTTACAATAAGTCATAATAGGTTTTTTTATTGTGAAAATACTGTACATAGGGGTTACAATTACATGGGCAAGATAATGTGTACATTTCTTATCAAGCATTGTAGCCTCCTCCTTTGTTTCCCCTTCCCATCCCTTCATATAAATACCATGATCACACAATAGGTTATGATGTCAGTTATGATGTCCGTTCCACCCAGGAGAAAGTCATCCCGCCCAGGCAGAAAAAACTCCGCCCACAGAGAAGTGACTTTCTTCACCAGGTAAACACAGCCTGAGACTGCCCCTCCCTACAACAGCCTAGAGAAACAATTGAAATTCAGTAAACATAAACCCCGAGAAAAGCTCCAAGCTGGGCTCTGTGAGTGTCTCAGGAATTAGCCCCTCAGGGAAAAGCTACTGTTTGCTGGAGGACCTCAACCCTACACAGAACCTAGCCATATCACAGCATCTCCAAACTAGAGGAAACAGCCATCTTCCTCTTTTGTGATACTCCAAGCACATCTCCCTCCCACTGAACTAGCCTGGGAGGAGGATCAAAAAACATGCCTAACAGAGAAGTTCTGTCGGCCCAAAGAGACCTAAGAAACCAATCAATTCTTAGGAAAACCAAACACCAGAAGCAGACCCGAGACTCCACAAAGAGACTTGTTATGGACACAGGGAGATACAGGGTCTTCCCATTCACCCCCAAAAAAAACAAAAAAATTAAGGAACTGTTTTTTGAAACTTTTCTTAAATTTTTATTGTTTAAAAGTGTTTTCTGTTTATCTTTTTTCTCATAATTTTTATTTTTGGGGTATTTGTGTGTGTGTATGTGTTTAATCTCTTTTGACCTTTTGGTCCTTTTTTATTGTTTTCCTTTTTATCTCTCCTTTTTTTTTTTTTTTTTTTTGCATGACTCAATTGCTGTTCTGTTCATCCCCAGATATACACCTGTCTTCAATTATTAGACCTTATCCCCCATTGTGTACATACTTAATCCAGAAATTTATTACTCAATTCACAATCTCTTAGGCTTAACTACTTCAAGAGCAGTATCATCTTTTTATACCTACATAATTATCAAGTAACTAATTTTATTTTTTTATTTTTTTCCTTTCATGTTTCCTTTCTATCCCTCCCCTCCCCTCATCCTATCCTTTTTCTCTCAATATCATTTCTTTAAACGTACATAATTTTTGTGTTTCACTCCTTAAATTAATTTTTGTTTTTCCAATTTTTCGTATTTCTCTCCTGTCATTATGTCCAATCCATTTCCCTCTCTGAGATTAGGAATTGGTTAAATTTACTCTCCTTTTACCCCTCCACATCCCTCTAGACCTATTTGTTCCCACATTTCCCCCTAAAGCTAATGATTTCTGGTTTGCCAAATCCTTTTTTTCTGTTTGTAGCCCATTAATACATAGTTGTTTGATGTTGAATAGATTGTATCTGCTGAATTAGATTGTATCTGCAGCCATTTTGATTGTGCAACTACAGGACTCTGGTTGATGCTTGCCTTCAAATAGTGTTCTAGCACAAAATTGGTGTTACTTTCATACCAAATGGGCAGAACAAGCCAAAAAGTACAATAAAAATGGCAAGTCCAGGTATCTCAACTCCCACTCATGTTAATCAGGTGACAGAATTGTTAATGATAATCCAGAGGAGTTCCATAAAAACCTATACAAACGCTACTAGTAAACAAAGTGAATGAAATGATTGAAAACTTGCAAACGACTCAGTGTGAGTGTGATAGGGAGCGAGAGGAGGCAAACCAAAATTAATACAGGAATCTTGTAAGCATTAGGAAGCTACTTAAAAATTAATGCAGGAATTGCATAATCAGGTTGAGAAGAGTCAAAAATACAGGAAATGCTTGAGCAGGCTGAGCACAGCCATAGAGAATTACTAGAATTGTGTGAACTTGACTAAACTAATCAAAGAGTAATACAGGAATTACGAGAGCAGGATGAGAATACACAAAGATCAATAGAGGAATTCATGGAATCCATAAACAGAGAGCTGAAAGAAGTCAGGGGAATCACAAATAGAATACTGAATGGCGCCCGATAGAAAGAATGGGTGTCCAGGGAAACCATAACCAATCAACTAAGTGATTTGAGAAACAACACCAAATTAAGGAAGTAAAGAAGTTCATACAAGATCTAAAACAAAGCTCCAACAAAGATTTTGAAGCCAACAAAGCCGACCAATTAGAAGGAAAAGAAATAAAAAACAAAGTACAAAATCTTGACAGTAGGTTAGACCATGCAGAAGATCAAATCTCAGGGATTGAAGACAGCCTGGATATTATAAGAAAAACAATACAACTATGCAAGACAAATCCAGAAAATATGATAGATCTATTCAACATTTGGAAGACACCATCAGAAGGCCTAATCTGAGGATAATGGGTGTAGAGTTGCACCTAGAGACAGAAATTAATGGTCTAGAAAATTTATTTAACCGAATTCTAGCGGAGAACTTCCAAAACATGCAAAAAGTTAGACCTATTCAGATACAAGAAGCTTATGGAACCCCAAATAGACCAAACCAAAACAGGACATCCCACTGTCACATTATAATCTGCACAGGATCAATTCAGACCAAGGAATGGAGCCTCAAAGATCTCAAGGATAAAAGAACAATCACCTATAAACAGAAACCAATTAGAATCATCCCAGATTTCTCAGTAGAGCTGATTAAAGCAAGAAGAGCCTAGAATGGTATATGCCATGCACTAAAGACAAACAATTATAAACCAAGAATACTGTACTTAGCTAAACTCTTCTTCATAACTGGAGGTCAAATGAAAACTGTCCATAGTAAAGAAAAGTTGAAACAATATATCTCAACCAAACCAGCCCTACAAAAGACAAAATATCCTACACATAGAAAACCAACAAGACCACAGTAAAAGCCAAGAAACAGCATCTAAGGGAATAAAATTAGAACTAAACAACCAAAGCCAACAAAGAAAGTCCTGTACAACATGGAGCCTGAACAACACAATGTTGAATCACCAATGAGTCATGGAAGGGATTAGAAAGGAGATGCAAATGTTCATGATATTAAAAAAAAAAATGACCACACAAATTACCAGCTTCTTTGGGACACAGCAAAGGCAGTACTCACAGGCAAGTTTATAGCTCTGAGGTCCTACAACAACAAATTAGAGACATCTGAAACCAACAATTTAATAAGACATCTGAACCTCCTTGAAAAAGAACAGCAAGATAAACCCCAATCCAGTAGATGGAAAGAAGTAATTAAAATTAAATAAAAATTAAATGAATGAGAAACCAAAAACATCATAGAAAGAATCAACAAAACAAAGAGTTGTTACTTCAAAAAAAATTAACAAAATTGACAGACCCTTAGCAAATCTTATCAGAAAAAGAAAATAACTCACCCAAATAAAATAAAAAAAAACTCAGAGATGTGAATGGAAACATCGTCACAGAAACAACCAAGATTCAAAAATTATAAGGGAATACTTTTCAAACCATTGTATGAATAACTTTGAGAATCTGGCAGAAAGGCACCTTTTCCCAGCAAATTTTAACATGCCGAAACAACCAAGATGCAGGACCAGATGTATTCATAGCGGAAATCAATAAGGCCTTCAAAGTAGAGCTAACACCAATACTCCTCCAACTCTTCAATGAAATTGATAAAGTTCATTACAGAATTCATCCTATGATTCCATCAGAACACTTATCCCCAAACCAGGCAGGGACTCATCAAAGAAAGAAAACTGTACACCCATTTCTTTAATGAAAATTGATGCAAAATTCCTCAACAAAACTTGGGCCAATCGATGTCAACAATTCATCCAAAAAATCATACACAACAATCAAACAGCATTCATTTCAGGGATGCAAAGCTGGTTCAATACATGCAAATCAATTAATAAAATTCCACATCAACAAGAGCAAGGATAAGAACCGCATGGTTATTTCAATAGATGTAGAAAAAGCACTGACAAAATCCTACATTCCATTGTGATGAAAGCTCTGTAAAACCTATGAATAAGTAGCAGGGGAAAAATTAACTCTCAAAAATCAATGGCTTTTCTGTATGCCAACAATGAGAAAAGCATGGCTGAAATCAGGAAAGCAATTCCATTCATAATAGCCCATAAAAAATAAAATATCTATGTACTAACTTAATCAAAGATGTGAAGGATCTTTATGATGCAAACTTTGCAAACCTGAAAAAGGAAATAAAAACAGAACTTAGAAATTGGAAAACCTCCCTTGATCCTGGATTGGAAGAATCAACATCGTGAAAATGGCAGTACTTCCCTTGGCTATCTACAAATTCAATGTGATGCTTATCAATATTACAAACTCATTCCTCAAGAAAATAGAATAGGCAATCTAAAAATTCATATGGAAGAATAAAAGACTCTGAATAGCATAAAAGATCATTAACAGAAAGAAAAGTGCTGGAGGAATATCAATACCAAATTTCAAACTCTACTACAAAGTCATAGTAATCAAAATAGCTTGGTACTGGCACAAGAACAGACTTCAGGACCAATGGAATAGAATTGAAAACCCAGAAATGAACCCACAGACCTATAGCCACCTAAACTTTGATAAGGAAGCTAAAAAAATAGAATGGAAGAAAGAGCCTCGTCTATAAACGGTGCTGACAAAATTGGTTAATCACTTGCAGAAAACTAAAAGTAGATTCCTATATATCACCCTGCCCAAGAATCAACTGCAAATGAATGAAAGACCTGAGAGTCAAAGCAGACACCATGAAAACAATGCAGGACAAACTAGGAGATAACCTATGTGTCCTTGGCACAGGCTGAAATTTTCTTAATAGAGACCCAGGAGCACAACAGATCAAAGAAAGTTTGGACAAATGGAATTGCATGAAATTACAGAGCTTCTGCATGGCAAACGACATAGCTAGCAAGATTAATAGAAAGCCGAGTATTGCAAGAATATCTTCACTAGCCATACAACGGACAAGGGTCTCATATCTAAAATATACCTGGTACTCAATAAACAACAAATCCTCAAAAAAACAACTGCCCAATAAATAAGTGGGCTAAAGACTAAACAGAAACTTCTCTGAAGAGGAAAGAAAGATAGCCAATAGATACATGAAGAAATGCTCAACCTCCCTAGGTATAAAAGAAATGCAAATCTAAACTACACTGCGATACCACCTTACCCCAGTTAGAATGGCTATAATGAAGAACTGTAATAACAACAGAAGCTGGACAGGATGTCGTTACGACTGTAATCTTGTTCAACCACGCTGGAAAGTAGTATGGAGGTTCCTCAAAAGACTCCATATAGAGCCCCCCTATGATACAGCAATCCCACTTTTGGGTATTTACCAAATGATCACAAACAAGCCCATACTAAAGCTACCAGCATCACTATATTTATTGCAGTATTATATACCATACCTAAGATATGGAACCAACCCAGATGCCCCTCAGTAGATGAATGGATCGATAAAATGTGGCAACAATGCTTGATAAGAAATGTGCTCATTATCTTACCCATGTAATTGTAACTCCTCTGTACGGTATTTTTACAATAAAAAATGTGGTATATATACAAAATGGAATACAATGCCTCCATCAGAAAAAATAGCATTGACCCATTTGTTAGGAAACGGAAAGCCTTGGAAAATATTATATTAAGTGAAGTAATCCAGGCCCAAAGAAACATAGCTTCCATGGTTTCCCTTATTTGCAATAGCTAGTATATGTTGGAGATAAACACAAACTCTCAGACAAGTTGATGTTAGGTGAAATGAACACCAAGATAAGGACTCAAATTGTTTTTCTTTCTTGCTCTTGTTTCTAGCATATTTACAAGATGATTTCTTTGTTGCTTTTTATGTCCCTCCCCCACGGTATAATCTCAATTTTCACTGTATTTGATGTTGATATAATTTGAAGAGGGGAAGTTAAAAACAAATTGGGATACATGTGAACCCATTGCAACAATGACATGTACAAGACATTATGTCGAAAATCAAACTTTACAACTTTGGTGCAGGGGGCGGGGGGGGGGGGTGCAGAAAGGGAGATGGGAAGGGATGGGAAGGGGAAACAATGGAGGAGGCAACAATGCTTGATAAGAAATGTACTCATTACTTTGTTCATGTAATTGTTAACGCTCTGTATGTATTTTCACATTAAAAATCATGAAATAGTAAAGTAAAAATCCATGCCAATATTTTTTACCTGTCGTGGGGTTTGAACAATCGGCCTGGGCACTGTCCTTGAGCCCTTCAGCTCAAGGATAACACTGACCACTTGAGCCACAGTGCCATTTCTAGTTTTCAAGAGATATATTGGCGATAAGAGTCTCACAGACCTTTCTGCCCACACTGGCTTTGAACCACTATCCTCAGATCTCAGACTTTTGGGTACTTAGGATTTCAGGCATGAGCCACTGTAGCCCAGATTCAAGACAATTTTTAAAAAGCATGCTTATTGAAAATTCTGGCTTTTTCTAATAAATAATGTTATTTTTCAGCTTTAATTTATAATTATGAGTAATTTTTAGATGTAACTGGGAATTTTTTACTAGAATCAAATATGTTTTACTATTACTCAGTATCTCACAAAAACCCACTGTAATTGACTTTCCCCAAAAGAAATTATTACATGCTATATTACTCATTATTATTATTACACTCTATATTACATACAGTGTGAAGTGAAAATAGTTTGGACCATTTGGTATAAATTAGTAGATGCTACTTTTACATTATAAATTCACAACTGTGATTTTAAATGAAGGAAAGATTTTCGAGTTAAAATTAAATATAAATGTATAATGTGTCCCAATTGAATCAAGAATTCTGAGTTCATACTAAAATATTTTCTTTCCACTGAAGTGTTTGAAGTAATACCATTGGAAATAGTGAGGCAAGAGGAGGAAGAATTAAAATCATGTCAAACAATGTCTGTTATTCTGCTATCCCCTCCACTATGAAGACCTGCCCATTCCCAGTTGTCACAAAATTTCAAGTGTCTCTCTTAGAATCTATTTGGAAAAGTTGTAAATCACTGACTATTTTTGTAATTTATGTTATATGAAGCAAAATACTGACACAAAACAATTGAAATAAAATTCACACATATGTTGAAGTCTCCACAACCAACAAAGTAGAAATCCCCCAGGAACAAAAACATGTTGTGACCAGTTTTTTTTAGGCACAAAAACCACAAATACATGTTAACTTGAAGTAGAGCCATAAAGATAACTGTGTCTCAGAAATATGGTTGCATTAATATGTAATTAAATTCATCTAGATGAACCTAATGTTGCAAATACCTTCAATGGATAAAATTGTTTAAAATGAAGGTGACTGTATGGGGAGTGGGATCTGCACATATTTAAAAGAATAAAATAACAAAATCATGACATACTTAAACTCAGAAAAGCAATGAATAAGTCCAATATTATCCATATTGAGAACTAATTCCTACTGATTTAACAAGACAAAATATGCAACTAATAGAATCTGAGCACTGTACATGAGTGTATATAAATTTAAACTATTCCAAATTATACTTTGTAGAAGACTGAATGTGGGTAATCTAAAGGAGAACATCACACATGATATAAATGCAATTAGAAATCTCATGAAAAGAGAGAAGTAGTTTCTGGAAAATAATAGCTTAACAAATGGTGGTCAAAATCTTTCTAGTACTGAAAAAATTGCACACCTATTTATTTAGATCCAAAAAAAGACCCCAGGTTCTCAAGCTGATTTGAAACTTTGGCAAAGTAGAAGGATACATCTGTAACATTATTATGGATGTTGACTCTGGCATGGAACCCATTTCCTCTTTAATCTGACAAATGAATATATGAAAGAACATAACTTCTCCAACTAAATATCAAGACTTAACTAAACATATCACCAGAAAAGTCATTATGTAAGCCATATTGCAACTGGCGTAAAAGAAAAATTAGTTATAGTGATACTGTATTTATTGTAAATGTTGATGTTTTTCATAAATTATTTCCTTTAGTTTGCATTTTTAAAACATTGTGTTACATTATATATATCTTGGTAACTAATTTTGGATCCATCCTTAAATTTTGTTCTGAGTATAATGTCTCTCTTCAGTTCCTAACCCATGAAATGATGTTGATTCCAAAAACATTCTAATAACCACTGTTTATAATACACAAAATCTCATAAGCATGACACCAGTAAGCATTGGTTAAAATTTGATACCAGGGTCTCATGAGTGATGAGGCCTATCTGCATGAGTTTCATTGTACCTAGATTCTTCAGCCTAAATTTAGCCACTGTTAAAGAGTATAAAGCCTAAGAAAAATGATAAATTAAGAATTTAGATTTTCTGGATATAAAGTAAACAATATGCAGCATAGAGTAACTCACTGGTTTAAAGTCAACCTATTTCATCAAAACATTCTAAGCATTACCTTACAAGGTGTATTATTCTTATGAAGGGCAAGGGGAATATGAGAAGAGAACTAACCAATCACCTGTCTTCAAAATATATATAATTTGGATTTATCTCTATATTTCACTATAAACATTTCTGATAAAAACTGTTTGAATAATTGATTTATAATATATCCTAGTTTCATATAACAAATTACATTCAGAAAATGGGATATAACAATTAAATAAAGAAAGTCCTGGCAGAAAAATGGCACCTCTATACTATGTGACACCCAATTCTGAGGTATTTCATTATGCCTCCATTTAATGAATGTGATTGTTTAAATGTTTCATAAAGTACTAATTAAATTGATCAGTGTATTATAATCTAATTTTTACAATTTTATCTGAAAATCATTTAAGAACTTCCCATTCAATCATGACATACATCACATTCCATTGGTATTCATATGGATAAGAATGAGTTTCTTAGGATCTCCTGCCATTTGGAGGTGGCAGGACCAGGATTCGAACTATGGGCTCCAGCTCCCACCACTTCAACCCGAGGATAGGGAACTCACTGGTCTGTTCAAGAACATCAGCAAGACCAATAACTAGGCAGGAACCAGTGGCTCTCAGAAGTCCTCCTTGATACTTACAAGGCTGTGATAGGAGGATTATGGTCAAAGTCACCCTAGGCAGAAAATTCCTTGAGAGCCCTGTCCAACTTCAGGGCCAACAAAGCAGAAGTATAGCCATATGACTCCAGTGTTAGAGTGCTTGCCTTAAGTAAAGCACCTCATGGACTGTGCCCAGATCCTGAGTTCAAGGTCCAGGAGTGTCAACAAACAGATATGCACAACAATCTGTGCAGCCATTTGCCTAAAGCAAGCCACCCTCAGCAGCCTTTATTTATATTTTATTATGAGGCCAATGTAGGAACAATCACAAACCAGGCAGGGGAAGAGAAAGTCAGGTTTCTTAGAAGTAACCAATATTCAGAAAATTAAAATTAGGGACATACAATGGTAGCATACTTATGTAAAATCTACCATTAAGAAAAAGATGAGGGGGCTGGGAATGTGGATTAGTGAGAGAGTGCTTGTCTAGTATGCAAGAAGTCCTGGGTTTGATTCCTCAGTAACACATTCAAGAAAAAGCCAGAATTGGTCTTGGATATCAGGAAGAAAGAATGGAACATTCCCCAGTCATGAGGCCTTCTGCAGTGTGCCAGGACACCAACATGGTCTTCACACAACCACAGAGCAAGAAGACTGTCTCCCACTTCTCAGGCAGCCAAGGGCCCCAGAGTCAAGAGGGTAGAGACAGGTTCTAACTCAGGTACTTGTAGCCAGAAGAGAAAGGGCCTTGCCTCTCCTTGGACTGGGGATTTGCATTAATGATGTGGACTGGCAGAGGTAGAAGAAGGGCCTTCAAATCTGACACATGGAGAGTCAAAAACCCACTCACTAAGACCAAAGAGCAAGGCTCTGTATTGTTAACTTAAAGATAGCCTGAAGTTCCCTTCACCTGAGGGAGGAAGGTTAATTGGTCATTGTTTGAAGAGGATGAGAAAAGCCTGATCCTTGTGTAACTCTGAAAAATGTTTCAGGTTTTCCCTCATTGCTGGCCGTGTATGGAATGAATGAAGTGGTTTTGCAGCTCACTTCCCTGTTGAGTGTGTACATTCTGCCTCCTAATCCTGTAGGCCTAGGTCTCTTCGCCTAATCTGGCTTTTGAAACTGTTTCCTGCCTTCAAATATTGTTACACTGGAGTTCTTTCTGCTAACAGGACTAGGGCTTGGAATCTGAGAACTTCATTTGAACCCAGGATTGGTCAATGATGTTTATTTCCCGCTTTTATAACTCAAGAACTCTAAGAACATTTAGAGTGCAAGCACTTCTCATTACCAAGGGAGACACGGGAAGCTCTTGAATATCTGACCATTCAGCAGTAGAAGTCAGAGTGTCAGATTTTCTAGCCCTGGCTAGCTTCATCCTGTGATCCTCAGACTTCAGCCTCCTGAGCTAGGGTGGTGGGCATGAGCTACCGGTGCTCTGCTAGGTTCAGAACTGTAATAACTTTGGCATTACAAGTCAACGATTTATCACAAAGGGCTTGGGCAGCATATTAGGCCTTTCAACATTGGACCTTTCAGAAACCTGTAGGACAAAAGGTTATAATGCTGGAGTCTGAGAGGCTGTGCATATGGATGGGCTACACTTGAACCTTGAGCTCTAACTCCAATTCTGGTGTACGTGAACATTCATTTCTCCAGAGAATGTTCTAATTAGCAAAAAGGAAAAGTACTTTGCTTAACCCTCACTTTATTTTTCCAGTGTTTTGTCTTGAACTCAAGCCTTGGCACTGTCCCTGAACCCTTCAGCTCAAGACGAACACTCTACCACTTGCCCCAAAGCACCACATGTGGTCTTTTTTGGTTCATTGGAGATAAGAGTCTAACAGGTTTTCCTTGACTAGGCTGTCTTTGAACTGTGGTCTTCAGATCTCAGCCGTCTGAGAAGCTAAAGTTCCTGTTGTGAGCCACAGGCATCTGGTCTGTTGCTTTTGCCAGACTTAGGGCTTGAACTAAGGGCCTGGGTACTGTCTCTGAGCTCCTTTTTCTGCAGTCTAGTGCTGTACCACTTGAGCCACTCCACAGCTTCTGGCTTTTTCTGAGTATGTGGCGCTGAGGAGTCAAACCTTACCATTCATGCATGCTAAGCTAGCTCTCTAGCACTAAGCCACACTTCTAGCCCCAACCTTACAATTTTATCCCTCAACTTGACTATCCCCAAGAAAAGGCTTCTGTGTATAAATCATCTAAAGAAATTCCTATAGGAAGGTGCTAAAGATAAAGAAGACAAACTTCATACTTGGGAAAGACTCTGAATATGTGAAGATTGTGACAAATGCTTCCATTTAATTATGTATCATGTTTCAACTCAATAAAATATTAATGAAAAAACCAGTCAATGTCCTAAATTATTGTGTATAAATTGATGATAGATGTAGTACAACATGTACTAAATATTATGTGTATAATAATACTAAATACAATAAACAATAAGAAAATGAAAAGTAAAAAATAAAATAAATACAAAATCAATAATAAAAATTATAATATGTAATAAACATACATATGTAAATATATATCATATATTACACATACATAGAAATTTTTCTCCATTGCAGGGCCTTCATTCAGACGCTGGTAACTCTAGCCTGAATTTCTTTTCCTCAAGGTCAGTGAGCTTTGCTTTCATCCATGGTGCAAAAGAGTTACCTGGATGGTGAGATCAAATCCCAGCAACGATGGAAATACTGGCCCCAGTTCCAAGACAGTGATTTATTTTTTTTAATGGAAGAAGTTATGTTTATTCAGTTACATATTGAACATTAAAAAATGCAGTGTAGAATTTTGTACATCTATTCAGACACCTTTCTCTTACCCCCAAAATGCTTGTCTGAGCACTACTTTTTTCAATTTTTATTGTAAAAATGTTGTATAGAGGGGTTACAGTTAAATGAGCAAGATCATGAGTACATTTCCTATTGAGCATGTTGCCTCCTCCTTTGTTTTCCCCCTACTATCCCTTCCTTCCCATCTCCACAACTACTCCCCCTGCCGAACTCAGTGACTTAATTTTTATTTTTGGATTTGCATGGGGTTTGAACTCATGTAGTAGCAAATCTGCACTTTCCCTCACATTGCTACATATTTACCAAGACCCTGAGTTCAAATCCCAGGCTAGGAAAGAAAACTGATAGAAATTCAAAACCAGGGAGCTTTATTCCTTTTTTAATTTAGTTAAATAATTAATTAATGTTTTTATTTATTCTTTATTTTGCCAATACGCGGCTTGAACTCTGGTCATGGCAACTCTGCCTCAGCTTCAATCGCCCTAGCGTGGGGCACCCTCGAACCCATAGCCAAACCAGGGATCCTAGGCTCAGAGGGCTTTCAGGAAGAAAAAAAAAAGGTAGCATAGCACAAAAAGTGGCAAGCGGCAGAGGGCTGAGAGTTTTATGTTTTTTTCTTTGCACAGTGACCATTCTGGGTCTGAATAACATGGCTGGAAAGTGGACCTGACTTGCCATACCTTAAGGCTGGCTTGCTATCAGGGAATCCATAGGCCAACCTGTGAACATAGGCCCCGGGTTCAAATCCCAGTACTGACACATAACAATGGCAGGAGATCACAAAAGACTCATTCCTATGCATAGGAATACCAATTGAAAGAGTAGTTCATGTTTCAGTCTAGTCTAAAATTGGATGCAATAATCCGAGGACACTGATTGAACTTAATTAATAGGTTATTATGAATAAAAAGAATAATATTCCTTCAATGGCGATATAACAAATGCCTAAGAGTTGGTAGGAATGTAGTAGTTGTCATTGAATCATAGATAGACTGCTCTGGCGCTCTTTACTAATATATATTTATTTGTATACCATCCTCTGCCTACACATGTATCATTGTTTTAGCCAAACCTGAGGCTGGACCTCAGCACCTGGGAACCACCTCACAGCTTCATTGGCTAAATGCTGTCATGCTTACACTCATCCATTCATGAATTGGGCTTGCTAAACCCTGAGTTCACATCCCAGCATTGCCAAAAATTTAATCTTGGTGTAAGAAGGCAAGTGTGACACATGTTTTCCTTTTCTGTGAGAGTTCTGGGTGTCAGGCATGATGGAGAACAAATCTGGATGCTGTGATAGGGTGTAAACAATGTACTAAATGGTAGAAGGGTCGTCAGAGTCAATGAAATAAATGGTAAATAAATGAATAAAACAAGAAATAAAATGAATAACCACACCCAACAAAATATGGACTGACTATGTGTATAGAAGTATAAATCCTATCTTTCAAATGGATATAAGGAGTATGTTTTCCAGCTCTTAGGCTTGAATTCAGGCCTAGGGAACTGGCCTGACCTTCTTGTCTTCAAGCATGTTCAGATTCCCTTCCATCACGGTGCTGCATATATACCCAGGCCTTGAGTTCAAATCCCAGGCCTGGCAGAAAAAATGTCATGAATTGCAAACCAGGGAGCTAAATATATTTTTTTTAATTGAGGGCTATTGGAGAAGCCATAGTCCCGCATGGCAGCATAGGCCTACAGTCATGCCACTTCCAGATGGTGGGAGAACCAAGAAATTCGTTCCCATCCATAAGAATAATGATGGAATGTTATCAATATCTCAGTTGAATGACATGCTCATGAATGATACTTGTACCCAATTAGACTTCATGATTTCAGTCAGCTGATTGATTTTATTTAATAACTTATGAAATATTAAATAATACTATTTCTCACAGGGACGCAATAATTTCAGGACACTGATTTACTTAATAGTTTATTAAAGATAAAAATAATGACATTAATTACATGGAGGCATAATAAATACCCAAGAATTGGTAGGAATGTAGTCTATATAACTGAACAATGGATAGACAACTCTGGAAATCTGTAAAGATATATATTTGTGTACTACGATCTGCATGTCAATCTGTTCTAATTTTGTCAACCCCTGGTGCTCGATCTCAGATCCTGGGAACTGCCTATCAGCTCAATTTGTTCCAGGATGGCATGCTGACACACACACATTCATGAATTTGGCCCTGTAGGTCTTGAGTTCAGATGCCATCACGCCCAAACAATGAATCATGGAGTAAGAAACTGATGGTGACACGTTTTCCTTTTCTGTGAAAGTCCTGGGTGTCAGGTATAAGTGGAATACATATGCAGTATCTATATCCTATTTAATCAATATAACCAATGTTCCATGTGCCATACTAGTCAAAAAATAAAAAGTCAATACATGTTTGGTCTTTGTTTGCCCCCGAAAGATGGATGGTGCCCGGGAATGGTAAGTGTGCCACTTGTCCATTCCCCAACCTCCCTTATCCCAGGAGACATTCAGACACAGTGTGGAGTCAAGTCAAGCAAGAACTCGTTTATTACCACACAGCAAGCACCTTTTAAAGGGAAAAACTGCGAGGCATGGAAGGGGAGGGAAAGGAACCAACCAATCACTGTAAAGGTCACACACTATCATGCACTTAAGCTTTATCCAATCAGATTTTAAGGTAAACAATTGGGATGTGCACACTCAACTTCCTCTCAGCACAATCTTTGCTGCACATGTGCCCCACAATCCCATGAATAAAACAAAAAATAAAATGAATAACCACACTGAATACAATATGGAGTCAACCTATATATGTAAATATAAATCATATATTTAAAATGTAAAAAATAGGATGTATTCTAATGCTGGGGATTGATTTCAGACCTAAGGAACAGACATGAATTTCTTGACTTCAAGAAGTCTAGCTTCCCCTTTCCACACAGTGCAACAGAGTTACTCAGACCATGAGTTCCAATCCCAGTCCTAGCAGAAAAAATGGCACCTTTATACTATGTGACACCAAGTCTTAGGTATTTCATTATGCCTCAATTTAATGAACGTGATTGTTTAAATGCTTCATGAAATATTGATTAAAATCGATCAGTGTCCTATAATTGTGTATAATTTTATCCTAGAATTATTTAAGAGCTGCCCATTCAATCATAACATACATTACGTTCCATTGGTATTCATATAGATAGGAATGAATTTCTAAGGATCTCCTTCCATTTGGAGTTGGCAGGACCAGGATTCCAACATTGGGCTCCAGCTTCCACCATTTTAACTCGAGAATAGAGAACTCACTGGTCTGTCCAAGAACTGCAAGACCAATGATTAGGCAGGCACCCGTGGCTCTCAGCAGTCCTCATTGATGTTTACAAGGCTGTGATATGAGTATCATGGTCAAATTCACACTAGGCAGGGAAGTCCTTGAGATCACTGTCCAACTTCAGTGCCAACAAAGCCAGAAGTAGAGCCATGTAGCTCCAGTGGTAGAGTGCTATCCCTGATCAAAAGCAGCTCACAACACACATACACACACACACACACACACACACACACACACACACACACACACACACACTGCAGTCTAATCATCTATGTATTGGCCATTCCTAGGGGTTGATCTCAGGTCCTCAAATTTGCCCGCCAACTTCTCTTGCATCAGACTGGTGTGCTAACATTTACCCAGTCACGAAGTGGGCCTGCTAGGCCCTGAGTTCAAGTCACAGAACTGACAAAAACTTAATCCTTGTGAAAAGCCAATTGTCTCACTTGGTTCCTTTATCCGTGAAATTCCTGGGACTCAGGAATGATGTAGAATACATAGGCAAATCTATGTCTTATGTAATAGGATGTGTAATTATATTCACTAAAATATATGAGAAACAAATAAAACACAAAATAAAATGAATACACTAACTGTAATATGCAGTAAAAATGTGTAGGTCAATAAAAAGCATGTACTTAAAATATATACGAATATTATTTTTTCGAGTGCTAAGACTTTAATTCAGGCCCTAGAATCAGGCCTGACTTCCTTGTCTTCCAGAACGGTGATCTTCCCCATCCCCCACAGTGCTGCAGATTTACTCAGAACCTGAGTTCAAATCCCAGCCCTGGCAGAAAAAATGGGATGAATTCTTAGCTAAGGAGCCTCATAACTTTTAAAAATATTTTTAATGTATGTATGTATGTATGTATATGTGTATGTATTTTTCTTTTGTCAAGCACAGGGTTTGAACTCAGGTCATGGCAATGCTGCCTCAGCTTTGATCACTCTAGGCTGGGTTGCAGCCCCTGGACCCACAGCCCTACCTGTGTTCCTGGGACCGAAAGGCTGACAAGAAAAAAAAATAATTAATGTGACACAGAAAAAAAAAAACAAAAAACTGGCAACTTGCAGATGGCTACCGGTTTTACATTTGTCTTCTTTGCAAGGTGACCATCCTGCGTCTGAATGACACGGTTGACGAATGTTGGTGACTTGGCATTGCTGAAGGTTGGCAGACTACCGGGGAAGCCATAGGCCAACATGGCAATATAGGCCCTGTGTTTGAAGCCAGGTCCTGACCCCTACCAATGGAGGGAGATCCTAAGAGTCTCCTTCCTATTCATAGGAATACCGATGGAAAATTATGAATGGCAAGGTTGAATTAGTTGTTTCTGAATACTACTATATAAATAGAGTGATTTTTGGAGGCAAATGGATTTTAATGAATATTTTTGACACATTCAAAGAATACTCTTAATTACATGGACACAATAATTTCAGGACAGTGGTTGATTTAATTAATAATTAAGGATGAAAACAATAATATTAATTACATGGAGGTATACTAAATACCCAAGAATTGATAGGAATGTAGCCTATATAACTGAATAATGTATAGACATCTCTGGCACTCTATAAAAATCAATAATTATTTTTGTACTACCATCTGCATGTCAATCTGTTCTAACTTTGTCAACTCCTAGAGCTGGATCTCAAGTTCTGGAAATTCTTGTCATCTCAATATGCCTCAGGCTGGCATGCTGACACTCATCCATTCATGAATTGGGCCTTGTAGGCTGTGACTTCAGATGCCAGCACTCAAAAAATTTGAATCATGCAGTAAGAAGCCCATGGCGACACATGTTTTCCTTTTCTGTGAAAGTCCTGTGAATCAGGTGTGAAGTTTCATACATAGGCAAATATATATCCTATGTAATAAATGTAATAAATATTTCATGTGTAATAACAGTCAATAAAATAAATGGTAAATAAATGAATAAAACAAAAAATAAAATGAATAAGTACACTTAGCACAATATGGGGTCAACATACGGGATTCTATTTCAGGGCCTGGGAAGTGCCTGGCAGCTGAATTGTCTAGAGGCTGCTGTGCTGACAGTCAGCCATTCATGAATCGAGCCTTCTAGACCCTGAGTTAGATCCCACCACTGCCAAAAAATGTAATCTTAGAGTGAGAAGCCGAGCGTGACACATGTTTTCTTTTCCTTTGAAAGTGCTCGGTGACAGGTAGGATGTATAATTCAGATGCAAATCTATATGTTATGTAATAGGATGTCATAAATGTAAAAAATGTCATAGGTGGAAGAGTTGTCACTACAATAAATGAAAAACAGATTGAAATAGTCGTGAATCATTCTAGGATAAAATTAGAAACAAAAACTATAGGATGTGGGTTAAGTTTAATATTTTATTAAGTATTACCAGAATAAAAATGTCATGGAAATATAAATACCTAATAATTGGTAGTAACACATGATGCATAATTTAATAATGTATGGACATCTATCTCATTCTATAAAATATGAAGTTCTGTGCATGGATGTATGTAGATATGTGATAAACAATAATAGGATATTGAGTAATTTAGTTAATGCTTTATTAATTGTTAACTGGGACACATCATAAAATGGAGACATAATTTAATAAGTAATAATTGGTAGTAATATCTATAAAATAATAATATACAGACATCTTTCTGTGTATATAATGCTTACATATATATCAATCTCTATCTATTTATACCTCGTTCACACCTGGGGCTCAGTGGTTAAGTTCTCACCTTGTGAGTATGAAGCTCTGGGTTCGATTCTTCAGTGCCACATAAACAGAAAACACGGAAGTTCTGCTGTCTTTCAATCAATTGCATTCTACCCTTGAGCACAAATGCTTAGGGACAATGTCAAAGCCCTTAATCGAGCCCCAGTACTGCCGCCAAAAAGAGGTACTATGTTCTAACTGCAACTATATAAGGACAGTACTTCAAATACCACATGACAGAGCAAGCTAGGAGTCTGGTGCTGACAGCTGCCACCTAACCTGACTTAGCCAGATGTAAACTGCTGCAACCCAGCTCCATAGGTACCCCCATCATTCTGGGTTACCCTGGCATACCCCCGATATCCTGGTTGCTCTGGGGCTTTAAAACCTGGCAGGAAGTCTGCTCGACTCTTTGAAATATGGCTCGAAGTGGTAGAGTTCTAGCCTTGTGCAAATGTTATTAGAACAATAATATCCCCGAGCTTTAAGCTCAAGCTCCATGACTACCCCCCCCCAAAAAAAATAAAATATCCTACTAAACACTTAGGTGTGAACTTTTGTGGTTTGTGAAATGTTCCTCAAAGAATTTTGATATTGATTAGAACGCCCTAAGTCTAATGACAGCTTGTGGAACAGAGCTATGTGCTGAGTCCTCCATAGGGTACTCTGTGCTGAGTCCTGCACATGGTGCTATGTGCTGAGTCCTTCACAGGGTGCAGTGTGCTGAGTCCTGCATTGGTGCTGGGTTCCGAGTCTTTCACAGGATGCTGTGTGCTGAGTCATGCAAAGAGTGCCATGTGCTGTGTCCTTCACCAGGTGCATTCTTTCATTGGGTCCTTGTAAGTTCTCCCCTCTGAGATGATTTTGCAGACAAGAATATTGAGGCTCAGATATGTCTCCATTGGAAGGCAAAATTATGTACTACTGAAGACTAGTGAGTTGTCTACTACAGACAATTGTTTGTTTTGTTTTTTTCTCAGTCATGAACCTTGAACTATGGGCCTAAGCTCTCACCTTTACCTCTTGGGCTCATGACTAGCACTCCACTGGGTAGAGCCATGGACCCCCTTGCTGCAAAGGCCACAGCCTAGGGGTCTATAGCTGAGGTCTCTCATCCTGCCTTCTCAGGAAGCTGAGATCTGAGGATCTGGGTTCCAAATTATCCCAGAAACAAAAGGTCCCCTTAGCCTATTATCTCCAATTCACTACTAAGAAACCTGAAGTGGAAGCCAGGTACTTGTCACTCATGCCTGTCATCCTAGCTACTCAGGAGGATGAGATCTGAGGATCATAGTTCAAAGCCAGCCTGGATAGGAAAGTCCTTGAGACACTTAGCTCCAATGGACCACCAGAAAAGCAGAAGTGGCTTTTGGCTCAAGTGGTGGAGCACAAGACTTGAGCTAAAGAGCTCAAGACCAGCACCCAGGCCCAGACATCAACTCCTACAATAATAAAAAAAGAAAGAAACAAACTAAGAAACCTGAAGTATAGGGCTGAAGAAATCTGAAGTATGGGTCAATTATGTTTCTTTCTTGTTTCTATAGCTCAAAAACTATAAGAACATTTAGAATGCAAGTACTTCTCATGACCAAGGGAAACACAGAAAGCTCTTGAACATCTGACCTTTCAGAAGTGGAAGTCAGAGTGTCATAGACCTTTCTGCCCTGGCTGGCTTCACCCTGTGGTCCTCAGGCCTCAGCCTCCTGAGCTAGGATGACGGGCCTTAACTACTGGTGTTCTGCTAGATTCAGAACTGTGATGACCTTGACAATACAAGTCAACTGCTTATCACAAAGGGCTTGGGGAGTATATTAAGCCTTTCAACACTGGACCTTTAAGAACCCTGTAGGACACAAGATTACAATGATAGAGTCGGAGAGGCTGGGCATATGGATGTGTTACACTTGAACCTTAAGCTCTGACTCCAATTCTGGTACACATTAGTGTTCATTTTCCAAAGGATGCTCTCATAATTAGCAAATAGGAAAAGTACCTTGATTAACCCTCACTTTTTTTCCCAATTGTGTGTTTTGAACTCAAGCCTGGGCACTGTCCTTTAGAACCTCAAGTCAAGGCTAACACTCAACCACTTGAGCCGCAGTGCCACATGGGGTCTATTCGTGGTTCACAGGAGATAAGTGTCTAACAGGCTTTCCCTGATTGGCTGTCTTTGAACTTTGGTCTTCAGGTCTCAGCCTCCTGAGAAGCTAGAGTTCCATGTGTGAGACACTGACATTTCATCTATTGTTTTTGGCAGTCCTTGGGATTGATTTTAGGGCCTGAGTACTGTCTCTGAGCTCCTTTTTCTCAAGGTTAGCCACTTGGGCGACTCCACAGCTTCTGGATTTTTCTGAGTATGTGGCACTGAGGATTAAACCCTGGCATTCATGCATGCTAAGGGATTTCTTTACCACTAAGCCACGTTTCTAGCCCCACTCTTACAATTTATCCCTCACTTGCCTATCCTCAGGAAAAGATTTCTGACTATAAATCATTTAAAGAAATCACAACAGGAAGATGTCCAAAGATTGTATAAAGCTCATACTTGGGAAAGACTCTAAACATGTGAAGACTGTGACAAATGCTTCCATTTAGTTATGTATTATGTTTCAACACTTAATAAAATATTAATAAAAATGAGTCAAAATCCTAAATTATTGTATAGAATTTTATTATAGATGTTCAAATTGTAATAAATATTATGTGTATAATAATACTAAATACAATAATCAATCAATAAATGAATAAAAGAAAAACAAAATACAAAATCAATAATAAAAATCATAATATGAAATTAACATACATATGTAAGTGTATATTATATATTAAACATGTATAGACACATTTTTTTCCATTGCAGAGCCTTCATTCAGGCCCTGGGAACTCTAGCCTGAATTTCTTTTCCTCAAGGACAGTGAGCTTCGACTTTACTCATAGCATAAAAGAGTTACCTGGACAGTGATCTCAAATCCTAGCAATGGCAGAAATACTGGCCCCAGTTCCAAGAGAGTGACTACTTTTTTTTATTGGAAGCAGTTATGTTTACTCAGTTCCATACTGAACATTAAAAAAAGCAGTGTAGAATTTGTACAGCTATTCTGACATCCTTTCCTTACCTCTAAAGTGCTTCTCTGAGAACGACATGGTTTCTCTTTTTTTGTACTTTTTTATTGCAAAAGTGTTTTACAGAGGGGTTACAGTTACAGGAGCAAGGTAATGAGTACATTTCCTATTGAGCATTGTTGACTCCTTCTTTGTTTTCCCCC
This sequence comes from Dipodomys spectabilis, assembly GCF_019054845.1. NCBI lineage: Eukaryota > Metazoa > Chordata > Mammalia > Rodentia > Heteromyidae > Dipodomys > Dipodomys spectabilis. The sequence goes on along the minus strand of NW_024870978.1, from coordinate 2,279,073 downwards.
TACCATCCCTTCCCTCCCATCTCCACATCTACTTCACCCTGCCGAGGTCAGTGACTTAGTTTTTCTTTTGTGGTTGGCAGGGGGTTTGAACTCAAGTAGTGGCAACACTTCCCTCACATTGCTATAAATTTACCAACACCCTGAGTTCAAATCCCAGGCTAGGAAAGAAAACTGGCAGAAATTCCAAAACAAGGAGCTTTATTTTTTTTATTTAGTTAAATAATTAATATTTTTATTTATTTATTTATTTTTTAGCCACCCATGAGACTTGAACTCAGGTCGTGGAAACACTTCCTCAGCTTGCAACTCCCTAGGCTGGGGTGAGTCTCCAGACCCATAGTCAATCCTGAGATCCTAGGCCAGAGGTCTTGCAGGAAAAAAAAAAAAAAGCTGGAAAGCACAAAACATGGTGAGCGGCAGAGGGCTGGCATTTTACGATTTTGGGGGGCATGGTGACCATCCTGGGTCTGAATGACATGGCTGCAAAGTGGACCTGACCTGCCATTGCTGATTCTGGTGAGCTATCAGTGAAGCCATAGGCCAACCTGTCAACATAAGCCCTGGGTTCAAATCCCAGTCCTGACACTAATGGCAAGAGATCACAAGAGACTCATTCCTATGCATGGGAATATAATTGAATGAGTAGTTCATGCATCCGTCGAGTCTAAAATTGGATGCAATAGTCCTATAATGCTGATCGATCTTAACGTATAGTTTATTAAGCATGAAAAGAATAATATTCCTTCAATGGTGGTATAATAAATACCTAAGAGTTGGTAGGAATGTAGTAGGTGTCATTCAATCATAGATAGATGGCTCTGGCACTCTGTAACAATATATATTTATTTGTATACCACCGTCTGCCTATCCATGTATCGCTGTTTTGGCTAAACATGGGGGTCGATCTCAGTGCCTGGGAACCACTTGACGGCTTCATTGGCTTGAGGCTCCCATGCTCAAACTCACCCATTCATGAATTGGGCCTGCTAGGCACTGAATTCAGATCCTCACATTGCCAGGCATGATGGAGAACACATCTAAAATCTAGATTCTATGTGATAGGAGGTAAACAATGTAATAAATGGTAGAAGTGTCATCAGAGTCAATAACATAAATGGTAAATAAATGAATAAAACGAGAAATAAAATTTATAAACGCACCAAACCCAATATGGACTGAACATCTGAACGGAAGTATAAATCCTATCATTAAAATATATATAAGAAGTATCTTTTCCAGGACTAAGGCTTGAATTCAGTCCCCCTAGGAGAAAGGAATGGCGGGAGATCGTGAGACACTCATTTCTGGACCTAGGAATGGCATGCGATTGATCTCATCCTTAAATGAGTAGTTCATGCATGAAGTGAGTAGGAAATGATACATAAGACTCATGGACTATAGATTATTTGTAAAGAAGAGTTGATGAAGCAGTGCCACAATCATCATATACATGAAATGGATGCATCAGAAAAGATCCAAATATAGGTACTCACAGATTGGATTCCATCGCAGGTCACCACAATCTTACTTTATAAAAATATTTGCATTCTACCTTCAGCTTATGAAAGGATGACTATTGTGCTCCCCACACTCCCCCCAAGGGGGCTCAAACTCAGGTACTGGGAACTCCTAGCTACTTTGTTGCTCACAGGCTTGTGTGCTCATGTGGACCCATTCACCAATTGTGCCTGCTAGGCCCCTAGTTCAGATCCCAGCCCTGCCAAAATATTCATCTTGATGTCAGAAGCCAATTGTTGCATCTATTTTCCTTTCCTGTGCAAGTCTTGGGTCTCAGCTAGGATGCAGAATGCATGGGCCTCCGTATGGTCATGGGAATAAGTTGTTATCCATGTCAACCCAGTTATACCTGTCATCATATACATAAGAAAATACACAATACATCCATGAATATCATACAATATAAACACAATAAGTACACTCAATGCATGAAGCAGTCCACACACGGATGTGAATATACATCCCATGTTTCAATGATGCATTAAGCACTATTTTGGCCTCCCTGTGGCTTTATCTCAGTTCCTGGGAAGAGCCCATCTCCATAGTGGCTCACAGTCTGGTGTGATCACGTGGACCGATTGGACAGTTGGGCTTCCCAGGCCCCGAGTTCGAATCCCAGCACTGCCAAAAATTCACCCTGATGTGAGAATCCAGTCGTTGCACCTGTTTTCCTTTGCTGTGCAAATTCTGGATCTCAGCCAGGATGACTACACCAAATACAAGATGCAGCCCACCAATGTTTGGAAATACAGATCCTTTGTTTAATTATGAATTTTTGACTATATTGGACTCCCACCAGGGCTCAATCTCAGGTCCTAGGAATGGCCTGGCTCCTTAGAGGCTCACAGGCTGCTGTGCTTAACATGACCCATTCAGCAATTGGGCCTGATAGGCCTTGAGTTCAAATTCCAGCACTGCCAAAAGATTCATTCTGATGTGTGAAAAGCAAAGTTGCATGTTTTCCTGTTCTGTGAATATCCTGGGTCTCATCGAGGATGGAGAATGCTATATACGCAAATCTATAGCCATGGGAATAGGTTGTCATCCATGTCAGCACAGTTATATCTGTCACCATATTCAATAAAATGCACAATACATCAATGAATAAGACACAAAATAAAAATAATAACTACACTGAATGCAAGATGCATACCACTCCTGTAGGTAAAGAGATATCCTATGTTTAAAAAAGGTGGGCTTGCTATTTTGTCCAGTGCTGGGGCTTCAAATCAGGCCCTACACCAGGCCTGAAATTCTAGTCTTCAAGGATGGTGAGCTTCCCCATCCCCCACAGTGCAACAAAGATACCCAGACCTGAGTTCAAATCCCAGCACTGACAAAAATTTCATCCTGATGTCAGAAGCCAGTTTTACAATATGTATAAATAGTATGTTTCCAGGGCTGGGCTTCAATTCAGGACTAGTGAACAGGCCTGACTTTCTTATCTTCAAGTACAATGATCCTCCCCTTCATCCACATTGCTGCAGATTTACCCAGATCCTGAGTTCAAATCCAAAGCCTGTAAGAATAAACTGTGTGAATTGCAAGCCAGGGAGCTAAATTTTTCATTTTACTTTTCTCAGTACGGGGCTTGAAGTCAGATTGTGGCAACTCTGCCTCAGCTTCGATCACCCTAGGCAGAGTGCAGCCACTAGATCTACAGGTGCTTCTGGGATCCTAGACCCCCAGGTCTTGCAGGGAAAGCAATTCACAGAAAAAATGTGGCCTTTTTATGTTTTCTTCCTTTGCTCGGTGACCCTCATGGGTCTGAATGACACTGTTGCAAAGGGTACTTCACCTTGCAATGCTGAAGGCTGGCAGACTACCTGGGAAGCCATAGGCCCACATGGCAACATAGGCCCTGATTTCGAATCCCCCTCTTAACACCAACCAATGGCAGGAGATACTAAAAAATGGTTCCCATCCATAGGAAGAACAATGGAATATTATCAATGTCAAGGTTCAATGAGTTGATCATGAATGATGCTCCTATAAAATTAGACAGCAGCATTTCAGGAAGCTAATTGATTTTATTTAATATTTATGAAGCATAAAAAGAATATTATTACTTACAGGAACGCAATAATTTCAGGACACTGATTGATTTCATTAATAGTATAAGGTTGAAAACAATAACATTAATTACATGGACGCATGATTATTACCCAGGAATTGGTAGGAATGTAGTCTACATAACTGAATAATGTATAGACATCTCTGATACTCTCTAAAAACTCATATTTATTAGCATACTTCCATCTGCATGTCAATCTGTTATTATTTCGTTAACTCCTGGTGCTTGAGCTCAGGTCCTGGGAACAGCCTGTCAGCTCAATTTGCCCCAGGATGGCGTGCTGACACTCACCATTCATGAATTGGGCCTTGTAGGCTTGTAGGCTGTGAGTTCAGATGCCAGCACTCCCCAAAAATGAATTGTGGAGTAAGAAGTTGATGGTGACAGATGTTTTCCTTTTCTGTGAAAGTCCTGGGTGTCAGGTATGAAATGGAATATATATGCAGGCCTCTATCTTATGTAATCAATGTAATCAATGTTTTATGTGCCATAATAATGGTCAATACATGAATAAAAAAAAATTAAATAACTGCACTGAATGCAATATGGAGTCAACATATATATATAAATATAAATCATATATGTAAATTGTACATGAATAGGATGTTTTCTATTTCAAGCCTAAGGAATAGACATGACTTCTAGGAGGCCAGTTTCCCCTTCCCACACAGTGCAACAGAGTTAACAAGACCAAGGGTTCCAATCCCAGTCTTGGCAGAAAAATGGTACCTTTATAGTATGTAATAGTATAGTAATTCTAAGGTATTTCATTATACCTCCATTGGATTAATGTGATTGTTTAAATGCCTCATAAAATATTAACTAACATCAATCAGTGTCCTATAACATAATTGTGTATAATTTTATCCTAGAATCATTCAAGAACTGCTCTTTCAATCATGACATACATCATATTCTATCGGTAATCATTTGGACAGGAATAAGTTTTTTAGGATCTCCTTCCATTTGGAGGTGGCAGGACCAAGATTCCAACTGTGGACTACAGCTCCCACCACTTAAACTGGAGGACAGGGAACTCACCAGCCTGTCCAAGAACATCAACAAGACCAATGATTAGGCAGGCACCAGTGGCTCTCATCAGTCCTCCTTGATACTTACAAGGCTGTGATGGGAGGATCCTTGTCAAAGTCACCCTAGGCAAGAAAGCCCAACTTCAGTGCCAACAAAGCCAGAATCCCTGTGGCTCTAGTGTGGAAGGCCAGCCTTGATCAAAAGCAGCTCACAGACTGTGCTCCTATCCTGTATACAAGGTCTGGGACTGGGAGCAAACAGACATACACAACAATCTGTGAAGCTATCCAGCTAAATGAGATCATTCTTTTGTCTCCAACTGAATTGGACATTGTTCCCTGGGAAAAGGGCTGGGGGAGCTGCTATCTTCTTGACTCCGCCTATGCTGCTTGCATCACAGGATTCTGGCCACACCCCCATTCTTTCATAGTTCTTTCTGACCAATGAGATGCAAGAATGGTGGCCACGCCCACATTCCATGCTGCCTGGTAGCACCAGGATTCCCTCTGTTAGTTTATACCACTACCAGCAATTGAGGAAGGTAGAGATGTTGAGTGGTGAGGAAGAGACTCCAGGCAACTTTGGAATATAGAAGGAAATTGAGATGCCTGCCCACACCCAGGCTTCCTTCCCTCCTTCACAAGGTGCGGAATTTCAAACATCAGGCAATGGCACCCTGCCAGGCCATGTAAAGCCCCAACATGATCCCTGGCCCTGGTTTTTTGCTCTGAGGCCATGTGTCTGCAATGCCACTGCCATCGCTGCTCGCCCCACCTGGAGCAGCCTAAAGCAAGTTCTCCCAGCAGCACAGGTGAGTGGCTGCCCCGAAACCACCCCTACCCCGGATCAGACACCCCTCTGGGTGTCTGATCTGACCCCCTACTTGTGTCCTCTCCCTGGCTCTGAGTAGCCACCTTTCTGTCTTGGGCATTTCTGAAACAGAGACTCAAGATATGCTCTGGCTGGGCTGGATCGAGGTCCTCCTATCTATGACAGGTATGCTTCACCAGACCTGGTCCTCTGGAGTTGGGATGGTAGACGTGTAACAACCTGCCCAGTCATCGATTTAGATGGATTATCGCAAATGTTTAGTCCACAGCAGATGATTCTTTTTTTCTTCATATTTTTATAGTGAAAATACTGTACAGAGGGGTTAAAATTACATGGGCAAGATAATGAGTACATATCTTATCAAGCATTGTAGCCTCCTACTTTGATTCCCCTTCCCATCCCATCCTTTCCCCATCTCCCTATCCTACTCTCCACCTCCCCCTAACAAAGTTGTAAAGTTCATTTTCGACATAGGACTTGTACGTCTCATTGTTGCAATGGGTCCACCTGTAATCCCTATTTAAATGATTTTCTTTTCCTTCCACTCCATAAATTATAACAACATAAAATACAGTGAAAGCAGGGATTTTACCGTGGGGGAGGGACATAAAAAGCAACAAAGAAATAAACTTATAAATGTACTAGAAAAAATGGAATGAAAGTAAAAATTTTTGAATACATATCTTACGGTTCATTTCCCTAACACCAACTTATCTGAACTTTTCTGCTTGAGTCAGACATATACTAGTTATTGCAAATAAGGTAAACCATGGGACCTATGTTTCTTTGGGCCTGGCTTACTTCACTTAATATAATTTTTTCCAAGTCTTTCCATTTCCTAACAAATGAGGCAATGTCATTCTTTCTGATGGAGGCATAGAATTCCATTGTGTATATATACCACATTTTCTTGATCCATTCATCTACTGAGGGGCATCTTGGTTGGTTCCATATCTTAGTTATGATAAAAAAAAAGGCTACAATAAACATAGTTGTGCTGGTAGCTTTACTGTGGTCTTGTTTGTGAACATTTAGGTAAATGTCCAAGAGTGGGATTGCTAGGTCATAGGGGAGTTCTATGTGGAGTCTTTTGAGAAACCACCATACTGCTTTCCAAAGTGTTTGAACAAGTTTATACTCCCAACAATAATGCAGTAAGGTTCCCTTCTGTCCACATCCCCTCTAGAATCTGCTGTTATTAGAGTTCTTGATTATAGCCATTCTAACTGGGGTGAGGTGGTATCTCAATGTTGTTTTGATTTGCATTTCTTTTATGGCTAGAGAGGTTGAGCATCTCTTCATGTGTCTATTGGACATCTTTCTTTCCTCTTTAGAGAAGTTTCTCTTTAAGCTTTTAGCACACTTATTTATTGGGCAGTTGTTTCTTTGAAGATTTGTTGTTGGGGGATTTATTTGCATTCCAGGTACATTGTAGATGTGAGACCCTTGTATGTTGTATGGCTAATGAAGATTTTCACCCAATCCGTCGGCTTTCTATTGATCTGGCTAGCTGTGTCCTTTGCCATACAGAAGCTCTGCAATTTAATGCAATGACATTTGTCCAAACTTTCTTTGATTTGTGTTGTTTCTGAGTCTCTATTAAGAAAATTTCAGCCTGTGCCAAAGAGACCTAGGATTTCTCCTCTTCCATTCTGTAATGTTTTCAGTATATCTGCTTTGTCATCGAGGTCTTTGATCCATTTGGAGTTGATTCAGGTTCAGTGTGATATATAAGGATCTAGCTTTAGTTTTCTACAAGGAGTTAACCAATTTTGCCAGCACCATTTACTGAAGAAGCTGTCTTTCTTCCATTGTATTTTGTTAGCTCCCTTATCGAATATTAGAAGGTTATAGGTCTGTAGGTTCATTTCTGGGTTTTCAACTCTGTTCCATTGGTCCTGAGGTCTGTTCTTGTGTCAGTACCAAGCCATTTTGATTACTATTGCTTTGTATTAGAGTTTGAAATTTGGTATTGATATTCCTCCAGCACTGTTCTTTCTGTTGAGGATTGTTTTTGCTATTTGGGGTATTTTATTGTTCCCTATGAATTATTGGATTGCCTCTTCTATTTCCTTGAAGAATGAAGTTGGAATATTGATAGGTATCGCATTGAATTTGTAGATAGCTTTGGGAAATATTGCCATTTTCACGATGTTGATTTTTCCATTCCAGGAACATGGCAGCTTTTGCTATTTTCTAAGATCTGTTTTGATTTCATTTTTGAGGTTTTTAAAGTTTTCATCATAGAGGTCCTTCAGTTCTTTGGTTAAGTTAATTCCTAGGTATTTTATTTTTTGTAGGGCTGTTACGAATGGAGTTGCTTTCCTAATTTCAGCCACACTTTCCTCAATGTTGGTATACGGAAAGCCATTGATTTTTGAGGGTTAATTTTATACCCTGCTACTTTGCCAAATTTTTGAATCACCTTGAGTAATTTGTGAGTGAACTCTATGGGATTCTCTAACTACAAGATCATGACATCTGCAAAGAGGGAAAGTTTTACTTCTTCTTTCCCTATTTGTATCCCCTTTAGGTTTGCGTCTTGTCTTATTCCTGTAGCTAGGCATTCTAATACTAGATTGAACAGAAGTAAAGAGCTTCGACATTCACGTATCATTCCTGAGTTAAGAGGAAGTGGCTTTAGTTTTTCACCATTAAGTATAGTGTGGCTGTAGGTTTATCATATACAGCCTTTATTGTATTGAGGAAAGTTCCATGGATTCCTAATTTTTCCAGAACCTTCATTATAAAGGAGCATTGGATCTTGTCACATGCCTTTTCGGCATCTATTGAGATAACCATGTGGTTCTTACCCTTGCTCCTGTTGATGTGATGAATTATATGAATTGATTTCAGTATATTGAACCAGCTTTGCATCCCTGAAATGAATCCTGTTAGATGATGTATTGTTTGAATGAATTGTTGAAGTTGATTGGCCAAAATTTTGCTGAGAAGTTTTGCATCAATGTTCATCAAAGAAATGGGTTTATAGTTCCCTGTCTGGTTTGGGGATGAGGGTTATTATGGCTTCATAGAATGAATTCGGTAGTGAACTTTCTCTTTTAATTTCATTGAAGAGTTGAAGTAGTATTGGTGTGAGCTGTGTTTTGAAGGCCTTATAGAATTCTGCTGTAAAGCCATCTGGTCCTGGGCTTTTCTTAGATGGGAGGTGTGTTATTGCTGCTTTTATTTCAATGCTAGATATGGGCCTGTTAAGATGGTTTAACTCATCCTGGTTTAGTTGCAGCATGTCAATATTTGCTAGGAAAAGGTCTATTTCTGCTATGTTCTCAAACATATTAGCATAAATTTTGAGAAGTATTCCCTTATAATGTTCTGAATCTTGGCTGTTTCTGTGGTGATGTTTCCATTCTCATCTCTCAGTTTATTTATTTGGGTGTGTTCTCTTCTTTTCCTGATAAGATTTGCTAAGATTGTCAATTTTGTTAATTTTTTCGAAGTAACAACTCTTTGTTTTGTTGATTTTTTCTATATTTTTTTTGGATTCTAATTCATTTAATTCTGATATATTTTTAATTATTTCTTACCGTCTACTGGATTGGGGATTATCTTGATGCTTTTTTTAAAGGAGGCTCAGATGTCTTATCAAATGGTTGGTTTCAGATCTCTCCAATTTGTTGATGTAGGAACTCAGAGCTATAAACTTGCCCCTGAGTTCTGGCTTTGCTGTGTCCAGAGGAGCGAGTAATTTCTGTGTTCATTTTTGTTGAATATCATGAACATTTGAATTTCCTCCATGAGTTACAGGACTTTCTTTGGTGGCTTTTGGTGTTGAGATCTAATTTTATTCCCTTGTGGTATGAAAGAATGGAAGGTATAACTTCAATGATTCTGAATTTGGACAAGTTTGCTATGTGGCCTATAATGTGGTCTATTTCAGAAAACATTCCATGTGATGCTGACAAGAACATGTACTCTGATGCTAATGGCTGAAATATTGGTAGATGTCTGTGAAATCTATTTGATCTATGCAGTTGTTTAGATCTGCCCTTTCTCTGTTGAGTTTTTGACTAGTTGATATATCTAGTGTGGAAAATGGTGTGTTAAATGCCTCAACAATTAATGTCTTTGGATCTCTGTGGGATTTGAGGGAAAGTAGCGTTTCTTGGATAAATTTGGGTCCTCCGTTATTTTGTGAATAGATATTTAGAATTGTAATATACTCCTGAAGGAGAGATCCCTTAATTAGTATGGAGCGACCTTCTTTACCTCTTCTCACGAATTTTAATTTGAAGTCTATTTTATCTAATATTAGGATTGCAACTCCCACCTGTTTACTGGGGCAGTTTGCTTGGTAGATTTTATTCTAGCCTTTCACATTGAAAATGTGTTTGTTTTTATGGGCAAGATGTGACTCCTGAGGCAACAGATAAAAGGATCTTGCTTTTTAATCTAACTAGATAGTCTATTTCACTTAATTGGAGAGTTAAGTCCATTAATGTTGAGAGATAGGACTGAGAGGTATTTGGGAGTACCTGCCATTTTATCCACCTTCTTGGGGGCTGAGGAAACTGGGTTCTTCCTGAGGTTATTGGATTCTCAGTTTGGGTACAATTTCTTGGCCTTTATTGTGGTCTTGTTGATTTTCTATGTGTAGGACATCTTTAAGAATGTTGTGTAGGGCTGGTTTGGTGGAGATATATTGTTTCAATTTTTCTTTGTTATGGAAGCTTTTTATTTGACCTTCAGTTATGGAGAGTTTATGTGGGTACATAATTCTTGGTCGATAGTTGTTTGTTTTTAGGGCATGGCATACACCATTCTATGCTCTTTTTTGCTATGATTGTCTCTGCTGAGAAATCTGAGTTGATTCTAATTGGTTTCCCTTTATAGGTGATTGATCTTTTCTCCTTGACAGCTTTAAGGATATTTTCCTGTGTCTGAATTGATCCTGTGTGGATTACAATGTGACAGTGGATGTCCTATTCTGGACCGGTCTATTTGCAGTTCAAATAGCTTCTTGTATCTGAATAGGTCTATCTTTTTGCATGTTTGGGAAGTTCTCTGCGAGGATCCTGGTAAACAAATTTCCTAAACCATTAACTTCTGTTTCTAGGTGCTCCTATACACCCATTACCCTTAGATTAGGCCTTCTGATGGTGTCTTCCAAGTGTTGGATAGATCTCTCATATATCTTGGATTTGTCTTTGATGGTTGTATGTTCTTTCTCTATAATGTCTAGGGTGTCTTCAATCCCCAAAATTCGATCTTCTGCATGGTCTAACCTGCTGTTGAGACTTCATACTTTGTTTTTTTATTTCTTTTTCTTCTAATTGGTCGGCTTTGATGGCTTCAAATTCTTTGTTGAAGCATTGTTTTAGATCTTGTATGAACTTCTTTACTTCCTTAATTTGATTTTCAGTGTTTATTCTCAAATCACTCTGTTGATTGGTTATTCCCATTGCTTCTGTTGGGTTCCATTCAGCATTCCCTGTGTGGTCTCCCTTATTTCTTTCAGTTCTCTGTTTATGGGTTCCATGAATGCCTTTAGTGATCTTTCTACATTCTAATCCAACTCTCTCAATTCCTCTTTGCTTAGCTTCTTCACATTCATGCAGTTCCTGTAGTTCTCATTGATTGATCCCAGTCTTCTCACGACATTCCTTTATTTCTCTTTGAATGTTCTCAAGCTGCTCATGCAATTCCTGTACCAATCGTTGAGTAGCTTCCTCATGCTCATGATATTCTTGTACTAACCTTTGTTTTGCCTCCTCTCTCTCCCTATCACGCTCATTCAGAGTCCTTTGCAGTTTTTCAATATTTTCATTTAACATGTTTACCAGTAGTGTTTGTAGAGCTTTTTGGGAACTCTCCTCTGGATTATTCATTATCTTTTCTGTCCCCTGATTATCATGAGTGGGAGTTGAGATACCCGGACTTGCCTTTTTTCTTGTGTTTTTCCAGGTTGCTCTGCCTATTTGAGATGAAAGTAATGCCAGTTTTGTGCTAGCACACTATTTTAAGGCAAGCATCAACCAAAGTCTGTAGTTGCAAAGTCAAAAATCTGCAAAAGTCTAGTTCAACAGATATACCTATTTAACATCAAACAACTATGTATTAATGGGCTACGAACCGCAAAGAAGAATTTGGCAAACAGAAATTATTAAGTTTGAGGAGAGATATGGGTAAAAATAGCGTATAGGGATGTGGAAAGGCTGTGGGAGAATTAACTAAATTCAATCCTAATCTCAAAGCGGGAAATAGGTTGGATAGAATGATAGTGGAGAGACAATAAATAAGAAGAAACAGAAAGAAAAAAAACAAGAAAAAATAGAAAAACAAAAATTAAAAATTAAGAAGTGTAACATTTAAAATTATGCAAATTGAAAATGTAATATTCAGAGAAGAACGTGGATAGAATAAGAGAAGGGGGGATAAAAAGGAGATGTGAAAAACTTTAAAATAAAATTGCTTAAAATATTATATATGTATAAAGAGGTAGTACTGCTATTAAGGAATTTAAGTCTAATAGGTTTTAAATTGAGGTTTTAAATTTGTGGATTAAGCTTGTACACAATGGGGCTAAGGTCTAATAATCAACTATTGGCATATCTGAGGATGAGCAGAACAGCAATTATGTCATGCAAAGAAGAATGAAAAAGAAGAAATAGTGAAAAGGATGAGAAGGAAAGAAAAAAATGATCAAATGGTCAGTAGAGTTAAACAAAAATTTAAAAAAAAATGTACACACACATATACTCCTAAAATAAAAATTATAATAGGAAGAAAAAAAGTTAATAGAAAACAAAATTTAAAAGTTAAAAATTAAAAAAAACTTTTAGAAAATTTTTTTTATAAAAGATATTAAAAAGATTTCTTAGATTATTTATTGGGGGGGGAGATAGGAAGATCCTGTATCTCACTGTGTCCTTAACCTGTCTCTTGTTGGAGTCTCTTGTCTGCTTGTGGTTTTTGATTTTCCTGTGGCTTGAATGGTTTCTTGTCAGTTTGAGCAGGCAGAAAAATCACAGCAGACGATTCTTGACCACATATGAAGCTCTGGGTAGGGTTGCAACCATTCTCCTTACAGGACAGTTGTGACGAAAAAAGGGATTTATACAGAGGGATCTCTGGAGCATGGCTAGGCACAGAGGGACTGGCCTTCAGAGAAGGTTCTCTGCAATTCTGTGAGCAAATGACAGGAAGATACCCAGAAAGGGCTCAGGTGGACCCTGTTATTAATCGTGCAACAGATGTGGGATTATCAAACAAAACATGGCTGCCTTTCATCGTTACCCTATCCCCATGAGGAAGAGGATCCTTCACTGTGTTGAGTTTTACAGCTGGTGAAACCAAGGCACAGAGAAGCCAGGTGACCTACTTATGATGTCAACTTCACAGGAAGCTCTGTCTGACTTCGCTACCATGCTCCCTAGGACAATGGGTGCTATTCAGTCCACTTCTTGTGTTAGGAAGTTCACTTCTTGTCAGTCGTGGGGCTGGAACTCTAGGCCTGGGTGCTGTTCCTGAAAGCCTCAGCAAAAGGCTAGTGCTCTACCACTTGAACCCACAGCACTACTTCTGATTTTCTGGTGGTTATTTGGAGAAAAGAGTCTCACAGACGTTCCTGCCTGGGCTGCTTATGAACCATGATCCTCATATCTCAGCCTCCTGTGTAGTTAGGATTAGAATTCTGAGTTACCGGCACCAGACTTAATTGTAATTCTGACTTTTTTCTCTCTCTTTCCCAAGACCTGGTTGAATGGGTGATGGAAGAGGGGCCCAAGCATCCCCATGCGGATGGAACCCAAGGTGGCCCTCTCATTCTGGAGGTGGGCTGTGGGTCAGTAGCTGTCTCGCTAGCTTGTTGAAACAGATTCATGAGATAAGCCCTTCTGTTCCCTGGCTAGACCATGACAGTTATTCATTGTCCATCCAGCCTTACTAGACTTTTTGTATTGTATTGCTTTCTACATCATTTTCTAGCACCTGGCTAAAATTATGATATATACCTACGGAATGAAAATGTAAGGCCATCTTAAGAAAGTTATTTAGGGCTCTGGGAATTTGGCTTCATGGTACAGTGATTGCCTAGCAACCGTGAAACCCTGGGTTCATTCCTTAGTAACACATTAAAAAAAAAACAACAACACTGGAAGTGTTGCTGTGCCTCAAGTGGTAGAGTGCTAGCCTTGAGCTAGAAAGAAAACCTCAGGAAAATTCCCTACCCCTGAGTTTAAGCCCTTCGACTGGCAAAAAGAACAAAAAACAAAAACATTTAGTTAGTAAATACAAAATAAAGAACCCACATTTGGAATATAGAATTGCTTCTTCCATACTGACACCTGACAACAGTCCCTAATTTATGTACTTTACTTATGTTAGGATACTGTGTTGAAAAAGTTTTGTTCATTAAGTCACAGCAATTAATGCCAGGAATGTGCTTAGATGTCAGGTAAAGTTTAATTCTGGAAATTCAATGATTCCAGGATTTGTGTTGTCACTGCTAATCACAAAGAGAACGGTAGGCTAAGTGTGATTTTGAAAACTTTTTGGTGAGTTATAGCACCAAAAAGGCAGAGGCTAATTAATATTTGTGAAAGAAAATAAGGAATAACTCCAGATAGAAGGAAAAAATGATAGTAATTAAGGTATACCAGAAACTGTTCTAGAGAACCATTTTTGATTATTGTAGAACTTGTTGTCAACTAGGCTTTTCCTCATTGCTTTTAGCATTCTAAATCTCTTAGGCTAGCTCTTAGTTTCTGTGTGATAAATGTATCTCCTTATATGCTATTCTTTCATACCTTATCTCCTTTGTTTTCTAAAAATCTCATTCTTTCCATATTTCTCTATGAATATTTCCTGATACTAAATACACCTGTACTGATGGCAGAGGATGATAATGTAAGGGTCCCAAAGCTCATCATTCATTGATGTAAAAAAATGGAAAAGGAGGACATATTTATTGCTAATTCAATTTTTCTGAAATGCTGCAATGTCATTATTTGGTTAAAATTTCCATTCTTTGTCTACACAGTGTCATTCAGTGCACATAAATGCAAATATGAGCCAGATGCTGGTGGTCTACACCTGTAATCCTAGCTACTAAGGAGGTTGTGAAAAGAGGATTGTGGTTCAAAGTCAGCCTGCTCAGGAAAGTCCAAGAGACCCTAACCTTTAATTAACCACCAGAAACCAGGAGGTGGTGCTGTAGCTAATCACCCAGGATCAGTGTTCAAGCCCCACAAGAACAAAAGTGGTTAAATATGACTTAAAGTTTCCCTAAAAGGAACGACAAATCAATAATCTTCCCAATCAAAAAAAAATTCCAAAATGATTCAGTGCACCTACTTTTGCTGAGTTATGTTATGGATTGTTTGCTGGACATATTCTCTAAAAACAAATCGTTTAACTAGGGATACAGGTGGACCCATTGCAACAATGAGATGTACAAGTCGTTATGTCGAAAAACGAATTTTACAACTTTGGTGGAGGGGGAGGATCGGATGGGGGAGGAGGGTATATGGGAAGGAATGGGAAGGGGGAACAAAGAGGAGGCAACAATGACTGATACGAAATGTACTCGTTATCTTGTCAATGTAATTGTAACTCACAAAAAAGTTAGAAAAAATGTTCAAATATTAGCTTTACAATAAACTTCATCTAATATTTCTCATTTGAAAAGAGAAGACTGTATAGTTGATGTCTCTGGGCTTTCTTACTATCTTAGTTCAAATCCAACCCAGGCAGGAGAATCTGTCAAACTCCTATCTGTAATTACACAGCAAAAAATCGAGAAGTGGAGTTTTGGTTCAAGCAGTAGAGTACTAGCTTTGGGGGCTAGTGGGCAGGAACAAAAACTGTTCAGGGACAGGGTCCAGCCTCTGGATTCAAGCCCCAGAACCAACATAAACTAAGCAAAAAAGCAAACAAAAAAAAACAGATTATTTCATTGGGACCCTCCTTAAAGGAGTACTGGTCTGAGAAGTGGCTCCTTTTGCTGATCATACGCACTGGATGCTCTTTTGGAATCTTTATTGTTCTAGAAAACTCATGACCAAACTAAAGGAATTGATAACTGACTCCTGCAGTAAGAGAATCATGTCAGGAGTGAAATATCCATCCATAAAACACTTTAAAACCTCCATGTCTTTGTTTCTTTGGAGTAGAATTTTTTTTGGGTCCAGTCGTGGGCCTGAACTCGGGGACTCGGCGCTTTACCTCAGGTCTTCAACTCAAGGCTAGCGCTCTACCACTTGAGCCACAGCACCACTTCTGGCTTATTTATGCTCATGTGGTGCTGAGGAATCGAACCTAGGGCCTCAGGCATGCAAGGTAAGTTCTCTACCACTGAGCCACCTTCCCAGCCCCTGCAGTAGAAAATATTTAAAACAACGTTATTTCCTTCTGTTCTATGCTGGCCACCAAATGGCACATTATTTCTTTTTGGAATTCTCTCAACTAGAAGTTTACAGAAAAATTATATATGAGTAAAAACACAGTAGACAAAGTTAAGGACAGAGTTTTCTTCAAGCCTTCGTATTCTCTTCTTTTACAGTAAAAAGGAGAGCACAAGTTAACTTGAGCTTTGTCAATCCTCTATGTTCCATTCCTCTCCTGGGATCAGTTTCCACATCCAGTAACAGTTACTTCCAGGAACAATCTATGGTGCTGCTTGAGGTATAGTGAATGATTTCTGGCTTCACTGAAATAACACAAGGACACCTTTGGACCTGAAGTAACACGAGTTTTAGAGACAACTTAATAAAGAGAAAATATGAAAATTATATTGCTTATAAATACATTATCCATGAGTATATTGAGTTCAAACTTTGTAAATTCTCTGTAAATTAAGGCGAATTTTAAAAGGTAAGAAGTTTCTCAGATCATTTTATTTTGTGAGTGTATGTCCTGCGCATTATTTCCCAAGTGTACATGAATTTGTTAACTCATGTTAACTATTGCAATAATAAGAGAAAGAGAAATTCTGTGTTTAAGTATAAGGGTTCAATACACTATAGAAGACTCTACGAATAAGACCACATTGAAACAATAAAGCCAAGTACAGTATGTAGATTTATGAGAGTGATATAGAGAAAGCATTACTCCTACGTGAAACAGGAAGTATAAGGCCACCCCCTTTCTAAATCACGCTTGCTAATGACACAACTTTGTAGAAAGTAGAATGGAAGAATAATTCTGTTTTCAATGCAAGCCAGATATAAGAGCATGGACTTAATTGAAAAAAACAGTCCATCTTGAGAGAGCAGGGATTATACTAGCTATGAACTGGTGGATAAGATCACATTTTTTTCTTTCCTTTACTTATATTTTGTTTGTTGGTGGTGGTCTTGGAACTTGAACTCGGGGCCTGGGCACTGTCCCTCTGCTATTCAGCTCAAGGCTAGCGCTCTACCACTTGAGCCACAGTGCTGTTTGCCTCCTCCTTTGTTTCACCTTCCCATCCCTTCCCATCTCTACCCCCCCAGCCAAAGTTGTAAAGTTCACTTTTCGACATAATGTCTTGTACATCTCATTGTTGCAATGGGGCCACCTCTATCCCTAAAATTGTGCAGCAAAATATGTCTAAGAAATATATTTTTCAATAAGATGTTTCAATCCTTAGATAAAGTTCATTTTACTTTAATATAAAGTTATCTCCAAAAATAAATTCTGCAACTAACCTAATGTATGTTTTCTTGCACAAAATGCTGTGACTTCTAGTCTTGTTATGTGATTTTAATTATATTTTTATTCGCGACATAATCCCTACTTACATTTATTACAAATTTCTGTAATTATACAAATCATGCCTGTACACACTATTTTGCATACTCTAATATTCAAACAAAATTATCTTTTTTCCTGTCTCCCATAGGGAAGGATGAGGTGCTGAAGTACATGGAATGGAAATTTGCAACGTGAGGATGGGATTATGAGAAATTTCTACTTGGCTGAACAGGAATTCTTGTTTCTCCAATACATTCTTACCATTTAATCACACAGGGAAAGCCACAAAATTTGAAGTTCATATGAAGGAATTACATTCCTAAAAGATGTTGCAACCCGACTCAAAAGTTCAATCTTATCACCAGTTCTTTGTGCTTGCTGGCTGATCTATTTCTCTATCCTGTGTTTCATGTTGTTAAGTATATTAGTAATTCAGCTGTCAGTACATGGCAGGAGACTCCTAAAATCACAGCCATTGCTGTGTAATATTCCGAAGATAGGAAAAAGATTATATTGATCTCCAATTCCTCTCTTTGGCCTTTAATATACTAATTAATTGTCAAAACAATCTCGTAAGATGTTAGTTTATTTTCCCTTTTTAATTAGAGATTAAGCAAGTGTTTATCACAGCAAAAAGTGTTAGTGCTACCAGAGGTCTGATATGAACACCTTCTCCCTAACAAGTAATGCTCTATGGACTGTAAATATGGAAGCCACAATAAAATTCTCTCTCTTTCTTTCTCTCTCTCTCTCTCTTTCTCTCTCCCTCTCCCTCTCTATTTCTCTCCCTCTCTCTCTCTCTCTCTACACACACACACACACACACACACAAAGCTGGCACCCAGACAAATGAGACATCAGTTCCATTCTTTTGTAATTATAGTTGATTGTTGTTTCCTCCATAGGTTTTTCTTTACTTAAGGATCTTGCCTGGACTTGTATCTTTCCCTGAAATCAAGTACATTAAAGTCAAACTCCATGAATTCATACTACTACTCCAAAATTCTAAAGTGTATTGGATCTAGAGACTAATAAAACACCCACCTTGTTATTTTAGTAGAAATTGACATCAAGAAAGTAGAGGAATATTGATCAGGAACTGAGGTAAGAGAACAGGAGTATGTGGGAAAATGTAGAATACTGTATGTGTGTTAGAGATACAGAATCAACTTCTGTAGACTCATGTATGGAAAACTTGTCATTCTATATTGAAAGCTCAATTTACATATACAGTTTTCCAGTTACTTTGCGTACCTATCACTTCTGATCCCAAATCCTCTTATGAATGTTCATAGTATCTTTGAATATATCACAAGATTTGCATGTACTTATAATCTTAAGCAGACAGTCTGCTACTACATCTCTCATTCTATGTGATGAACCCTTATTTTTTTTGTTTCTCTATTTGCTGAATAAATGTATTCCTGGAAAAAGGATATTGACAGCAAATCTGGGTGTAATTTACATTTTGTAAATTTCAAAAATAACATAAACTTTCTATTGACTAATCATTTTCTAAAAATGAGTGATATTCATGAATACAATATTTTGGTGCCTTTAAGTAAATTGAGAATTGATGTGGTAGTTCTTGTGTCTAATTTACTTAACCACTAGATTGTTCATGTATGAACATGTACATTGGACTTTTTTATTTTTACATATAAAGTAGTCCTCAAGGGTTTGCTTTAAACTGATAATGGGGTGGTATCTTCCTATTCCAAACTTTATATATACTTCAGTAAAAGTACTAGAAACACATGATGTTTACTGGAGCAATATAAAAGATGAGAACATATTTCTAAAGAGATTTGATTTGTTGATTAAAACACAGAAAAGAGCAAAATAGGTTCCTCGCTTGATACTGAATAAATTTCATATGAATGTAGCTCAAGATGAGACTCAGATAAATTCATATTAATAATAATGAGATTTATATCACAATATGAGCAATATAGGTATTTTTTAAGGAATTGGTCATTCAAAGCCCTAGATACCTCATGGATGAAGAATGGAATTGAAAATAGCAGAGAAAAACAATTCAACATGCAGCTATTATGATTTTATAATGCTAATATGAAAGAAATGGAGCTTTTGCTTTTCTGAAGAAGAAAGTTTAGGCAGCAATTTCAATGTAAAACATCAGTTATAATGAGTCTAACGTCTTTTCCTCCAAGATATCCAAGAGTACTATACTCATCCTCTGAAATGTAAATAAGTAATAATTTTAATTAGCCTTTGTTAATATTAATTTAATTGTGTAGCAAAAAGTTAAAATGTTTGCTATCATTCCTTCAATATAGTAGCATATCTTTATACTTTACTGTCTCTTCATACAAGCCTGAAATCACTACTTCAAAGAAGCACAAACAGAAAAGCAAAAATAACCTAATACAACAATCACAAATCCTAAATTATGTGAAAAAGACCACAATAAAAATAAATAAATCTGGGCTGGGAAGGTGGCTCAGTGGTAGAGCGCTTTCCTTGCATGCCTGAGGCCCTGGGTTCAATTCCTCAGCACCACATAAGCAAAAAGAAAAAAAAGGAAGTGGCACTGTGGCTCAAGTGGTAGAGTGCTAGCCTTGAGCTGAAGAGCTGAGGGACAGCACCCTGGCCCATAGTTCAGGCCCCACGTCTGGACCCACCCCCCCCCAAAAAATAAGATGAATAAATAAATAAATCTGAGGAAGAGGAAAAACAATGACAGAAGAACAACAGAATATTACTCTGGCTCTCTCTAATGAAACAGATTTAGAGTTCTAGCAGGTACTTCAGGTCTAGAGGGTCACACCAAGTCAGCTATAATTATATATAGATATCCTATTCGAAAGAAGAGTTTATACTGTCTTCAGAAGAAAACAGAAATCTATGCAAAGTTACCCAGACAGGTAGGTGACTGCCGTGACTGTGTTGGCCAACATATTCAAAAGCACATCTGCAGTGTGGAAATAGGGCAACATGGAAAAAAGCAGGAACAGAAATGTACATCAGAGAAAGCCACATCCATCTACAGAGACAATTCACCATACCACTGGACAGTGTGAATTGTAGCTGAAACTACAAATATTAACATCACAACATCTCACCTCAATTTGTTTCTACGCCTACACTTAATGGTCTAGACAAAAACCTAATTCCAGAAAAGCAAATCACAACAGAAAACCAACACCAGGCAAATCAACCAAGAATACAGAGAGTCATGTATGAAGTTCATAGATTCCCCCAAAATAAAACCTCCAAATGACAGAACAAATAAGAAAAATGCAATAAAAATGATGTCAAGGTAGTATAATTCACATAGTAAATAACCAGGCATTGGAACAGACAAGGACCTTGAAGTTAGTTATCAAAATACATTACAAATCCTGCTGAAAAATGTGATTAATGGAAAGATAGAACACCTCTAAAGGAAATGTGTGAACAAGATGAGACCAACCAAAGATTAGCAAAATAATTCAGGGAGACTACAAACAGAAAGATAAAAAAATTCTAAGAAGGCAAGAGAGTACAAGAAAAAATAGATGCCTAATTAAAAGATATGAGAGAAGACACAGAAAACAAGCTTTTATTCTCCCACACCCAAAGAAAATACAGAAAGTCTATACAGGACCTAAAACAAAGCTTTAATAAAGAGATAGACCCCCTAAAAATGACCAATTAGAAGATGGGGAAATCAAAAACAAAGTAGAAATTCTCCATAGCAAATAGATGACATAGAAGGTAATCTCAGGGTCAAAGACAGAATAGGTCTAATAGGAAAGAGGAGATAATCATTTAGAACAAATCCAAGAAATAAGAAATGATCTTGCAGAACTTCAAGATTCAGAAGATCCAATTTCGGGGAGATAGGTATCAAGAAAGAGAAGAGCAGGAAGCTAAATTGATGGGAAACAAATTACAGAATTCTAGCATAGAACATGCCAAACATCCAAAGAGATAGGCTCATTCAGAGAAGAGAAGCCTTTAGAACACCAAACAGAGAATTCTAGAACTGAAAAATCCACCACCACATCATAATCCATTAGAGGATCATTAAAGATCAAGGAAAGGATTCTTACAGCTGCCAGAGTGAAAAGACTGATTATTTATAAAGAATATATAGTCAGAATAAATACAGATTTCTTAGTTGATATGATAAAAAGGAGAGCCTGACATGATATATGACAAACATTAAGGGTAAACATCTACCAATTCATCCCAAGCGAAACACTCCTTTACATTTAAAGGTTATATAAACATATTTCATGACAAAGAAAACTTGAAACAATGTATATCCAGCAAATCAGCTGGATAGAAGTTAATCAAATATATCCTACATAGAGAAGATCAAGAAGAACAGGAAATGGTTATATAAAATGCTCCCTACCAGAGAACAAGGTAAATATGTTAACAGTAGATGAGGAACAGCTCCTAACAGCAGGGGTATAACATAGCAGGGCTTATCAGATATTTCTCAGTCTTAACTCTCAATATGAATGGATTTAAATTTCCAAATAGAAGACATAGATTAGATAGTAGTATCAAAAAAACAAGAGACATAATTTATTGACAAAAACAAACATGTACTGAAACTAAAAGCCTGAAAGGAAAATTTTCAAGCAAATGGACAACATAAACAGGCCACAGTAGGATTACTAACATAAGATAAAATAGAATTCAAATTAAAATTAGTAGGAAGAGACATTACATATTGATAAAGTCAACTCTCAATTAGGAGATATAGCCAGTGTAAATATCAATGACCTGAATCCTGGAGCATTCCACTTCATCAACCAAATTCTACTTAACCCCAAAAGACATCTCAACACATCATTTCCATCTATGGATTTGTTATCCAGGAAAAACTCAACCAAGAAACTGCAGACCTAAATATCTTCATTGAACACCTAGCCCTAACAGACATCTACAGAATATACATTCAGTGTCAGAATATACATTCTTCACATCAGCTCATGGAAGATTCTCCGAAACAGAACATATCCTATGTCACACAGAAATTCTGTCCAAATTGAAACAAAAATTAATTGAATTCCCATATCTTGTCAGACCATAACAGAATAAACTTAGAATTAAGCAGCTAAAGCAAAAAAATTGTCAAACCCATGAAGAGTGAACAAAAAGTTGCTGAATGACCAGTGCAACACTGAAGGGATTAGAATGGAAATCTGAACTTTTCTAGAATTTAACAAAAATGAATACACACAATACAAGCTCCTCTGGTATTTGTAGTAATTACAGGAGGATTTATAGCTCAGAGTGCCTACATCAATAATTGAGGAAATCTCAAATTATTTTAATTATGTATCTCAAGCTCCTTGAAAACAGGAAGAAGCCCAAAACCCAAAGCAGTAGTCAGAAACAAAAAAAAAATCAGAAATAACTAAATATAGTCAAAATAAAACATAGAATCAACAAATCAGAGTTGGTTTTTTAAATAAATGAACAGACTTGACAGATCCATACCAAATCTGACTAAGAAGAGAATTTATATAGATAGATAGATAAAAAGCATGAAGATTGGGAGAAGAAATTTAATTGCTCTGCAACTCACAATTGCCTCACATCTCAAATATATTTAGAGCCCCAAAAGTTCACCCACCAAAAAAAAATTCTCAAAGAAACAACAACCCTCTTAATAAGTGGGCTAAAGAGAGGCCTCTCTGAAGAAGAAATATGCATGACCAAGAGACACATGATGCAATATGAAAAATTTCTGATCATAAAAGAAATGCAAATCAAAGCAACATTGACATTCCACCTCACCCCAGTTAGAATAACCATTATGAAGAAAATTAATAACAGATGCTGGGATGGTGGAGATGTGGCCTAAAAGCAACATTACTACACTATTGTTGGAAATGTAAACTTGTTCAAATACTCTGTAATGAAGTATAGAGGTTCCTCAATAGATCTCCCCTATCACCCAGCAATGATGAATCAAGAAAATGTCATATATATTCACAACCAAATTCTATGCTTCTGTCATAATGAATGACATTGACCCATTAGTAAGGAAATAGAATCACTTGGAAAACATAATAAGTCAAACAAGCCAGACCCAAAGAATCATAGGCTAGAAGTTTTCAATCATTTGGAAAAACTAGAATATGTCTAGGATATTCACAATATCTCAATAGCAACGTGCATATCACCATATAAAATGAAGCTTATTGAAATGAGCTCCAAGAAATGGATACAAGGTGATTGAATAGTGAACTGTGTTTAGTTATTTCTATTTAGTTTTTACCCTTTGGCTTATTCCTTGTAGTCATTTGTTTTTATTTCTGTACCTTTGTCCTTTACATAAATTAATGTGATTTGGGGAAGGGAAGGGAAATCACAGAAATGGTCGGATAAAGATTAACCAAAGCAACAGTAATATACACTAGACACTATGTTAGAAATGAATTTCGTAACTTTAGGGTGTAGGATGTCAGGGTTGGGGGAAGGAGGAAAAAATGAGGAAGGGGTAACATTGTTAAAAAAATGTACTCATTACTTACGTAACTCTAACCCACCCCTCAGTATATCACAGTCATGATATAAAATAAAAAAAAATATAAGAGCACTCACACAATTAGAGAAAATTAGAGACAAAAATGAGACAACACAACAGATACAAGCAAAATTAAGAATGCTATAAGAGAGTACTTTGAAAACTTTATGCCAATCACCTGGAGAATCCTGGAGAAAATGATGCTTTCCTATACTCGATCTGAACCAAGAAGTAACACATAAGAAGTAATGAAAATGACATGTCAATAAACAACTTCCCATTTCAGAAAAATCTAGGACTCAATGAATTTATCATGAAATTAAGGCCTGTAAAGAACTTACAATACTCAGATGTAACTCTTCAATGGAATAGAAGAGGAAATGGAATTTTCAAAACACATTCTTTGAGGCTATAATTAGACTCTTCCCCAAATCACATAGGAACTCCAAAGAAAGAGGACTATTAACCCAAATCTTTGATAAGCATTGATGCAGAACTTATTATTAAAATTCTCGCCAACCAATTTCAGGAACTAACAAAAAATCATATGGTATGATCAAATAGGATTCATCATTCATAAAAATGGATTCAATATTGTTGCCAATAAATATAATACAAACCATCAGCAGAAGCAGGGACAAGAAACAAATGATCCTCTATAGGGGCATAGAAATAGCTTTTAACAATCTCGAATACCACTTTATGACTAAAAGGACTGAGAAGCTAGGAATGCATGGAACATTCCTCAATATAATACTGAGTATGTATATGACAGAGATAATTAGCCTTTACCTAATAGTGGAAGCAGGAAAACATTAACATCAGGAATGAGACAAGGATTTCCATTCTCTCTACTAATCTTCAATATGGTAGTGGACTTTCTAGCACAAGCAATACAAGAGAAAAACAGAAATCAGATACAAACAGGGAAAAAGTAAAACTATCCCTTTTTACAGATGAAATGATCTTGTATTTAAAGGACCCTATAGCTTCCTCCCTCAAGTTAGTAAAGGTGATGCTTCCCTTCAGCAATGTAGCAGGGTATAAAACACACAGGAATCAGTAGTTTTCTGACCAAGAATGGGAAAATCCAGGCTGAAATCCAAAAAACCTCATATGTATTAGCCTCAAAATCAAATCAAATCTAAACAAAACAAAACAACAACAACCAAACTAGGAATTAATTAATTTAACTAAAAATGTGAAGGACCTCTACTCTGAAAACTTTAAAAATCTAAAAAGGAAAATGGAAGGAGATTCAAGGAAATGGAAAGTTTTTCAATGCTCCTGGTTGGAAGAATTAACATTGTGAAAACTGCAATACTGCCCCTAAACAATTGGCAATGCAATACTCATCAAACAACAATATTCTTCAATGAATTTGAGAAAGCAATTCAAATTTAATAGGGAATTACAAAATTACAGATGAAAGAGAAGGCTTAGAAATGAAAACATACACACACATAATGGAATTCTATTCACCCATCAAAAAGGATGACTTTTCACCAGTCTTATGGAAAATGAAAGGCTTGGGAAATTTATAATAAGAGAAAAGAGAAAGGAATGCAGACGCAGAGCAATATAGGTTTCATGGATTCATTCACTTATGGTAGCTAGAAGGTGCCCACAACTCTACAAGTAAACAAGACATATTCTACCTCATCCCAGTTAGAATGGCCATTATCAAGAAAACTAACAATAGCAATTGCTGGCATGGATGTAGCTAATTGGGAAGTCTATTATACAGTTGGTGGGAAATTAAACTTGTTCAACCACTGTGGAATGCAGTTTCCTAAAAAGATTAAATATAGATATCCCTTAAGACCCAGTAATTCCCCTCATGAGTAGTAATCCAATAAATAACAATCTCACATGCAAGCTACCAGTATAACCACGTTCAGTGCTCCTGCCCAGAGTTCAAGGACTGGAAAAAAGTTACCACTGCTGGTATTTGTTCCAGCAAATATGAACTGTTTGACATAAGATACCAAATCATTCTATTTTCAGTAGCTTTGATAGTACTTAAAAGTAGTGGGTGATAAAATGGCTTCTTTGTTGAATATTAAGAAAAGATGTAGGCAGTCCAAGAAAAGAGAGATTTTTTTGTTGTTGTTGTCGCTCGAGGGGCTTGAAGTCCTGGCTTGGGAACTGGCCCTGAGCTCTTCAACTCAAGGTGAGTGCTCTATCTCTTGAGCCACAGTTCCTCTTCTGGTTTTCTGGTGGTTAAATGGAGATAAGAGTTTCAGGGACTTTCCTGCCCAGGCCGTGTTTGAACTGCAGTCTTCAGATCTCAGATTCCTGAGTAGCTAGGATTATAGCTGTGAGCCACTGGCACTAGGCTAATAATGGGGAATTTTAGAAAAGAAAATACACCTCTTCACTTGTGTCTAGACCTCAGATATCACTATTAGAACACTTCACCTTCAACTCATTTCATCAGACATTTGTAAATTTTCTCTTTTTGTTCATGTAGGAATACTGCAGTCAATATCAACTCAGCTGTGGGATTGGATCAATTGTAGGGCAATTGCTAGCACCTAAATCAAGGACTGTTACATCAAAACAAATGAGACCTTCTTTTGGAATAATTGTTTTCTCTTTTTATTACAAATCTTTGCTTGATTACTTCCTAATGTGATATTGGACCTCCTAACAGAGTGATGACCTTTTTGTTCTCTTCAGCTTTCTCCCACATGAGGTCAAGTATTTAAGAATTCAAAGACGTCCATTGATAATTTATTAAGCTGACCTCTAAATAAATGTGCATTTCTAGAATTTGGTCAGCTGTCTTGTTCTTACATGCACAGGCTTTCTTTGATTTATTTGTTCTACAAGGAATTATACTTTCTAATCTGTGTGTGATCAATTTTAGTCTCTCTGATCAGTCTTTCTGACCTTCTCTCTGGAGTCTCATTTCAGTCTGCCTCATAGAAAATATATTATTTATCAACAAAATGACTCTCAGCTTCTGTTTTTTGCCTGACCTCGTTTAGGGTGTGATAGTAGCCCTGATAGCAGCCAGTGCTTACTGGAGTTTTTGTTTGTTTGTTTTATGTGGGGTTTTTTTGTATTAATGGTCTAGGACTACTATTCAAGGTAGTAGCTTCTCTGGGTCCCAGTGATCCCCTGACCTAGATTCAAAGGATTTTTCTCCTAAACATACAAAAACAGCTGTCTAAATTCCTGTTTTAATTTTCTCATAATGAGGCAATCTGGCATCCTTGCAAAGCCATCAATAATTCTATGTACCCACTTACAGAAATATTCTATGAAGATGGCTTTTCAAGATTGACTGTAAAAATTTTTCATTTCCAAGTCACCACCATAAAGCAGATCACATTCCTCAGAGCAGACTTTTGGAAGGAAGGTTACCTTTCCTTCCTTCTCTTATGATACATCAAACCATAATATTCTGCAGTTGTGGCCAGCCTGGAGCACATTTTCTCAAGAATATTTTGTAGTGTAAAAGAGGACCAACTATCAAAATAAAGGTGAAAATACTTGTCTACTACAGACTGATTTATCTTGCTTATATCTGTTGTTATTTTCATTATTTCAAACACAGCGATAAATTATATTGGGATTAGACAAGTGGCAAAGGATTAATGGAATAAACATTCAGTTTACTTTCATATATCCAATATAATACAC
This sequence comes from Dipodomys spectabilis, assembly GCF_019054845.1. NCBI lineage: Eukaryota > Metazoa > Chordata > Mammalia > Rodentia > Heteromyidae > Dipodomys > Dipodomys spectabilis. The sequence continues at coordinate 2,251,777 of NW_024870978.1, read as the reverse complement.
TTAACCCCTTAAGGAAAATTAAATCCAATTGTAGAAACAATTTCAGAAATATAAAATAAGCCTCAATATGAATAATCTGGCACACATACACCACCATCTACTCACAAATTCAGTCTCTCTATAAATATTTATTTGGTACAAGATAAAAATTTAATTAATGAATATGACTTCTAAGTATCATCTGAAATACTCCTCGTATATATAATTGTATATAATTTTTAGATGTCACGTAGACAGGACTTTAACATGCATGTAGAAATCAAATTTCAACAACTTAAGTGAGATTAGAGGAGTCATACCCTCCTCTATTGTGTGGTGTGAATCTTACCACAGTGCTGAACCTTTCCATGTAATACCAAGAGTCATGCGCAATAATTTATTATTTGATGTTAAGATGAGTGTTGAGTGTAGGATACACTTTGTATTAATATATTAATTCACACAAATGAAATGATGATGATATTTGTTTAAATATTAATGCTTCTCAATTTTACAATTCATGAAATATATTATTAAAATTAGTTTCACTTTTTCATTTCTATAAATGCAGAAATTAAAATTATCTATTAAACATTCAATATTAAGATATCAATAATAAATATACTATTATTAAAATGATATATTATTAAAATGTGATTTGAATTATAGTTCTAACAAATTGTAATGTAAACAACATTTAATAGAATTATGGGTAATACATTTTAAACTAACCAGCTTGTTATTGTTTCCTAATTGTGTCATTTGTTATTCTTGGTCCAAGTCATCTATTCACCTTATTTGTTTAGTTTTCTATTTTATCTCTATTGCTTTGCTGATTATGCATTTTGTTTTTTCTTTTTAGTGACCTACATGAGGATGAAAATCTGTATCCTAATTTATTACTTCTGATGTTAAAGTCAAATTGCTGCTCTTCACAGCTGTTCTACACTTCTTTGTATAGTATAGAATTTCCCCTAGTCCCATCGACTGTATTGTTGCTCTCATATATTTTATTTTATTTAAATTTAAATTTTATGGTCAAGGTAATGTACAGAGGGATTATAGTTACATAAGTTAGGTAATGAATTCATTTCTTTTCTAACTTGTTACCCCTTCACCCATTTTTCTCCCTCTTCCCTCCCAATGCAACTCCCAAGATCATTTCCAACATATTGTTTTGTGAGTATCACTGTTGCATAGGTTCTTTCTTTGTCCTTTGTCTCACCATTTTGTTTTGTTCATTTCCTTTCCCCAGTTCAGATCAACATATTTACAATACCCAGGGTATCAAAATCAAATACAGTGACTAAAGAGGATACACCATAGGTGGGTAAAACACAAAATGATAAAAATAAATCAACTAGTACATTAAGAACAACAACAACAAAGAACATATCTTGGAGTTCATTTCACTTAAAATCACCTTATACGGTCATAGGTACATAGCTTTGAACTATTCTGCTCATCTACTAAGATTGTCCTTGATGTACACAATAATGCTCCCCTATTACCAAGTAATCCCACTTCTGGGCATTTAACCAGGTGACCACAAACAAGGCCACACTAAAGCTACCAGCACAATTATGTTTATCACAGTAATATTTACTATAGCTAAGATATGGCATCTAATTTGAATTACCCTTTCTTTATCAGAGGGTAATCAACTTGAATGTTATCCACCTATACAATATTTTCACAATATACTTGTCATTATTTTGACAAAAAACATATTTTAGTATTTTCTCATAGTAAAACAGAAAATAGTTTAATTCAATTGAAAGTTCTAACTTTCAAAACTGAATAATTGTTAACAGGACAGAATATATGTGTTCTTCAAAATTCTTGTAACTACTAATTATTCATTTTCAAATTCTGAACATTTCTTTCAAGAGACATTCAAAACAGTACCTTTTTGCATGTTATTTAATTCTGCAATAGATGCAGATTCCAATGGGTTTTTACATATTGATAAGTCAACAGAAAATATAGCCACATTTTAGTAGAGGATAAAACTATGAAGTCTTTATAAAAATTAATTCCTCAAAAGTAAACATTTGTTCATCAGAGTAAGCTATTATTTCTATGACCATCAATCCTAAGCTTTTATGCCATAATGTCATCCCACCCCAACAGTTTCCAACTTGTAATGTGCAACTTAAAATTCCCTTAATTCACATCATGCATAGCTTATGAGTATTGTGAAAAAATTCAACACTTCTGCTAATATGATGCCCTTCCTATTGTGGAAAGGACACTACACTAAACTTTGTTGCAACATTCCCCCATCCCCCTCCAGTGGTATTCTTGAAATCAAAATACTTGCAAAATATTTTTTATATTCATACTTTTTTAACTATAATAGATATTCAGGAGGCTAAGATCTGAAGATTATGCTTCAAAGCCCACTCAGGCAGGAAGGTTCCTGAGATTCTTATCTCTAGTAATCTTCTCAGGAAAAGAAAGAGACAACTGGCTCTGAGGTTGAGGTGGTATAGCACTAGCCTTGAGCACAAACAGGTTCAGAGAGAGTGGCCTGACACAGAGTTCAAGTTCTAGGACAAACCAAAATAAAATAAAATAAAATAAAATAAAATAAAATAAAAACAAACCTCAACTCTAGCATTTTTCTCATTGTATGCAGAGGCACATAATTTAAGAAATTGCTTAATGTGTTAGGAATAGATAGAAGAACCAAGATGTCACACATTTACTCTCTTCATACCATGTTACACCAAAGCCTCAAAAAATTGCTTTTTCTAAATTTATAAATTAATATCATCCATTTGTTGGCAACTGTGTCTAGGTTATTCACATTATTTTATACATGAATTCTTGGAATTATCTATTAACTAAGTTCTAATTATACCTTGCTTGAAATAATATTTTAGGAAAATAGAATGTCAGAATCATTCGTGAATTTGTCAATTAAACCTTCTACTTAAAAAGAATTTTGTAGTATCCTATAGAATATAAAATTACAAACAAAAACAAAACATTTATTTTAAATCTAAATTCTAATTTAGCAAGCTCTACAAAATCCTACATTAGATGAACTTTGCAATTTTTCCAGGCTTAAACTTTTGTAATCTGTCATCATTTCTTTGGAATCCAACAGAATGATGCTTACTTTTTCAAAATTTTGGTTAAAATCATAAGCCGTTTTCCATCTAGGGATGTTATATAATGAAGAGAGCATTAAAACACAACTGAGTATTATTTTTAAGAATTTTTATTTTATTTTTTTGTTTTTCATGTCTCCTTTCTAACCCTCTCTTTCTCTCATCCTATTCTTTTCTTCTCTCAATATCATCTTTAAACTTACATAATTTTTATGGGTTTTACTTTTTAAATGTAAATTTTTGTTTTTCCATTTTCTTTGTTTCTTTAAATCTCTCTCCTATCATTCTGTCCAATCCATTTCCCTCTCTGAGATTAGGACTTGGTTAAATTCACTCTTCCTTTACCTCCCCACATCCCTCTATTCCTATTTTTCCCATTTTCCCCTAAACCTAATAATTTCTGGTTTGCCAAATTCTTCTTTGCTCTTCTTATCCAATTAATCCATAGATGTTTGATGTTGAACAGATTGTATCTGTTGAATTAGATTGTATCTGCAGCAACTATAGGACTTTGGTTGATCCTTGCCTTAAAATAGTGTTCTAACACAAGACTGGTGACTTGCATTTCAATAGGAAACTTGACTTCTCAAAACATAATGACAAAATTAACCCAAACATCCAACTTTGTATACCTTTCTTGTTGTTTGGTATGTTTCATTGAGACAAAATTATACTACCTGGTCCAGGGAAGGTATCACTATGTAATTCCACTTTCTAACCTCATGTCTTAGTCTGAATGCTAGAATTCCAGGCTTTTATCACATTGTCCTGCCATAATTTGTTGGTTTATTTAATCTAGAAACAGACTAGCAATTCTGAAATTCTCCAATGATCTTATCAACTAGGCTGATTGCTCAGACTGTATATGTACAATTTTTAAAGATATTCTAACATTTGACACAGGATATGAACATTTCCAGATGCACCTGCAGGGGTCTCTGATTCATTCCTCCATGGATCTGATCCATTTAATCATGATTACTTAACTCTCTTACTATCTCTGTTCCCTACCTATGTATTAGTCTCAAAGATTTTTGAAGAATGTTCACTTGAGGACTTTTTAATATTAGAAAATGTCATTTAATCTAGTCTTATTCAGGACATATTTTCTATTGTTTTCTAACTTTTTTACATATTCTGGGAGTTGTTTCATTTGTGTATTTGTGTGTGCACATATAAGTGCCTCTGTGTATATATGTATGTTTGTATGTATGTATGCAAAAGCCTCAAGCTCTTATTCAGCAATCTTGATCACGATATTCCATCTCTTGAACCATTCTTCCAAAGCAATTTTGGCTGGTTAATTATAGATAGTGTCTCAAACACTGTTCGGCCCAGGCTGGATGCAAACTGAACTTTCCAGAATCCTTTACCTCCTTAGGTTTTATTTTTTCCAGCAGTATCAACTTTAAAACCAGAAATATTTTCGTGAGTGTGAAGTCGAAGCTCTAGCCTAGATTTTTAACTCAAGAATTCATATAAAGATAGGTGAACATACACACTACATATTCTGAGTATATACTGTTAGAAACGTGAGCTTAAGCTATGTGCCGTTGTCTCATGCCTATAATCCTAGCTACTCAGGAGGCTGTGATCTGAGGATTGCAGTTCAAATCCAGCACGAGTAGGAAGGATTATGAGGCATTTATCTCCAATTAACCAACAGAAAACTGGAAGTGGTGCTGTGGCTCAAGTGGTAGAGCACTAGCCTTGAGCTGAAGAGCAGAAAGACATCGCCAGGGCCCAGAATTCAAGACCCCCCGCCATGAACATAAAAATAAAACAGAAAGAAAAAACAAAGACAAAGAAATGGACTATTTTTCCAGTTGAGTCCATGATCTCTAACTTGCTTTGGAACCAGAATTATTCTTCCATTCTATATTTTACACATTTGATTGATTAGCTAACATGATTTAGAGCTAAAAGATGAAAGAGAATGGCCTCATCCTTCATGTTCCACCTAGTAGTAGTGCTTTCTCTATATCACTCCCATACTTATACATACTGGCCTTGGCTTTATTGTTTCAAAGTTGTCTTCTATAGTATATTGAACCATTATATTCAAACACAGAACTATTCTTTCTCCTATTATTCCTATTGTTTCTTCTACCGTTAACTTATGTACACTTGGGAAATAATGCACAACACACACTCACAAAAAACAAAACAAAAAAAACGAACAAACAACAACAACAAAAATAAACGTTTATGAGAAACATATTCCCACTAAAAATTGGCCTTAATTTATGGAGTACTTATGAAATTTGAACTTAAAATGCTCCTGGATAATGGTTTTTTTCATATTTTTGTTATAAAAATAGTGTATAGAGGGTTTAGAGTTACATAAGTAAAGAAATGAGAATATTTCCTATCTTGCATTGTTACCTCCTCTTTTATTTTTCCTCTGCTATCCCATCCTTCCCCATCTCCCCAACTCCCCCCACCACTCCGCAACTTGTAAAGTTCGTTTTCTACATAGTGTCTTGTTTATCTCATTGTTACAAAGGGTCATACAGTATCCTTGTTTCAGCATTTTGTTTTTTCCCTTCCCCTCCCCACATTAGATAAATGTATGTACAAGATGCAGGTCACTGACATCAAATCCAGTGAAAATAGGGATTATATCGTGGGGGAAGAGCATAGAAGAGAAAAAAATCACGTAGTACATTTTAGATACATTAAAACAATAGCAAGAAAGAAAAAAATGCATGTTGTGTAACTATCTTGGGGTTCATTTCACTTAACATCATCTTATATGCCATATGCATATGGAAAATGTTTTGGTATACCATTTAAATTCCATATTTTGTCTTTTCTAAGTTGTCTATGAATCTCGTGTTACCTCATGACCAAAGATGTCTTTGTGCTATTTCAATGAAGCCAGAAAATATTCATTTTACCTCGAGCAGCACCATAGATTGTAACTGGAAGTTAAGTGGAAGGAACTATTATTGCAAGTGGAAACTGATCCCAAATGAGGAATTGAACATAGGGAAATGACCAAGTTCTAGTTAATTTGTGCTGTACTTTTTACTGTACAAGAAAATAATCCAAGACTTGAAGGAAACTCTGTCCCTGAATTGTTCGAGTGGTTTATTTACTCATATAAAACTGTACCATGAAGCCACATTCCTAGAGCCCTAAGTGAGTTTCTTAAGATGGCATTACTTTTTCATACTGTTACTACGTATTATAATTCAGGCCAGGTGGTAGAAAGAAGTGGAACACAAAACTAAGTCTAGGAAGGCTGACATTCCTATTACATTAAAACCTGCAAGACTCATAGGGCTGTTACATGTGAAATTTTTACATAAAACATCATTAACCCATAATATTCTGCTTCCACTTACAAGCTAAAGAGCCAAATATCTAAGCCTTTTTATTGATTGGGTATGTTTCCTAGGAAGGAAGATGGAGGATGTGGAAGGTGATGGTGGAATAATATGTATATTGGATCCCTGTCCACATTTTCTGCATTTTTAAAAAGTGCTACTGTTGAACTCTCATTTACATCTAATTGACTATGCTATCTGCAGAAGATGCAGATATATGAAGTCATTTATTCTGGTGTATAGTCACATACATTAACAAATTCCATTTCTGGAAAAAAAAGATACTAGGTAAGAAAGTATAAAGTATTGTCGATAAAATGGTTTCTTCTTCTAGCAGAAGAAAATGTAGTATTGAAATAATAAATCCAGGTTTCTTTGAGATTTTATGTTTTCTTATTATCAAAATCTTCTCTAATTCCTTGGCCTTGGCTAATTTTTTTAAATAGTTTTTTTTAAATAAATAGTAATTTTTAAAATTTTTAAAAATACTTTTAAATAATTATTAATTTGTTGTTTGCTTTGGGCAGGCATGAAATAAGACTGCATTAACATTGTGTGAGTTGAGAGGCTAAATTTTTATCAGAATCTAAACATAATGAAAAATAGATGATTTTAAGGCAAATAGCTTATATGTTGTTCAAATTTAATGACAGGATAACAGTTTACAGTAGAAAGAATGCTAAACAACAAAATACCTTCCCAATATATCTATCATCCCCACATATCTAGTGCCTCAAATGTAGATTTACAGTTTATATATATATATATATATATATATATATGTATATATATATATATATATATACATATACACATTTATATGTAAAATAATCACCTTTCATCACTCAAGGAAAGCATATTTGAATAATTATCAGATGGGAGAAGTATACTCAAATAGGTACTTAAAAGTCCCACTTGTATTTCGAAAGGGACATGATAATGTAAGAAACAGCACAAAGATGTAAAGAAGCTACATTAGAAGATAAAGGAAAAGACAACAACCCAGATTCTGAATTTTCTGGAAAGCAGAAGGGGAAGTAAATGCCTTTCCACTAAAATCATCTGAAAAGTATTTCAGTTCTGTCGGTGGCTCGATTTTAATCTAGTGAGACGTCTTTTAGATTTCTGTCCTTTAGAACTGTAAAATGATAAATACAGATGGTAAAATCCACTTAACTTGTAGAAATTTGTGACAGCACATTTAGTTTAGTAAACTAACTCAACTACGGCCTTTTCCTGATGCAAATACAGGGACAACGTATGTCCTTGTTTCTGAGAATAAAAAAAAGTTGCAACTAGTGTTGTACACATGTATGATGTACATACTACTAAGGGCCTTGCATTAATAAAGTCTGGAAATTTTAAATAATATCTAAATAAGAAGCTCCGTATCTTTATTTTCACATATGGGGATCACTAAGTACCAAAGTTATGTAGAAGCCTAGGAAAGGAAAATGGAAATGAATGCATTAGAAACAAATGCATGAAATAAAAAAGCATTAAAATACATATCTAAAGGTTCATTTTCATAACATCACATTTTCTGACCTGTTACATTAGACTCATACATATACTAGATATTGCAAATAAGGGAAACCATGGGACTTATGTTTCTCCGGGCCTGGCTTACTTCACTTAATATAATTTTTTCCAAGGTTTTCCATTTCCTAACAAATGGGGCAGTCTCATTCTTTCTGATGGAGCCATAGAATTCCATTGTATATATATATACCACATTTTCTTGATCTATTCATCTACTGAGGTGCATCTGGTTTGGTTCCATATCTTAGCTATGGTAAATAATGCTGCAATAAACATAGTTGTGCTGGTAGCTTTAATGTGGTCTTGTTTGTAATCATTTGGGTAAATGCCCAAAAGTGGGATTGCTGGGTCATAGGGGAGCTCTATGTGGAGTCTTTTGAGGAACCTCCATACTGCTTTCCAAAGTGGTTGAACAAGTTTACATTACCACCAACAATGAAGTAAGGTTCCTTTATGTCCACATCCCCTCCAGCATCTGGTGGGGGGGGAGGGAGGAGGGAGGATTGAGGGGGATGGGGGAGGTAGGGAAGGGATGTGGAGGGTAAACAAAGGAGGAGGCTGCAATGCTTGATAAGAAATGTACGCATTATCCTGCCCATGTAATTGTAACCCCTCTGTACAGTATGTTCACAAAAAAATTAAATTAAAAAAAAAGAAAATGGAAATGAAATCTGTCTCCTAATATTATAAAAATAAGTTATGTCATTTTGAGGTACACTTTCTAAAGTAATAAAAAAAATAAGATAAAACAGAAACAGAAACTCAATTTTTCATCCTTCCTAACATTCCAACAGAAATTAGAGAATCCAATAAAGATATAGCTATCCCAGAATGATATAGGATGTTATAGGATCACTAGATGGTGAAAAAGAAGATAACAAAAATGGATCTCCTGATATAATGGGAAACAAAATCTACACCTTCAAATTGAGATATAGCTAGAAAATAGTTTCCACTATGGTAAGTCTTTGATATTTTTGTGTGTTTACACAGCAACATTCCTCTCAGGAAATGATTTTATTAATACTCAAGGGTTTGCATCTTATAAGCCAGCAACAAATAATGCTTCTAAATGTAAACAAGCATGATACCAAGAGTGACCAAGGCTACTTCCATTGCTATAGCTGATAAATAAAAATGTTCTTGGGGAATAGTCAGTCTTGAACTTTTTCAATCCTTTCCTCTTCTCCAACATGAGAAGTCCAAGGCAAGATATGTAAAACATTAACAGAGGAATCTTATCTGTTTTATTGTTCACACTAAAGCAAATACACTTTCACACTTTGAAAGAGTCAGACCCTCACAATCATTTTATAGACGAAAGTTTACTGCTTTGGTTTAGATGTTTTCTAGCCTTTCGGTGTTGCTCTCTATTATTTTGGCAACTACATTGAAAAACAAGATAAATCCATCATGGGTATGTTGGATTGCTCAAAGTCAAGGTGTCTCCAAACAAAGTTTTCTTTCTTTTTTTTTTATTGTGAAAATACTGTACAGAGGGATTACAATTCTATGGGCAATGTAATGAGTACATTTATAATCAAGCATTGTAGCCTCCTCCTTTGTTTCCCCTTCCCATCACTTCCCTTCTTCCCCCTCCCCCCCACAAAATCCTCCCCTCCCTCCTACCTCCCCCCCCCCCCCCCGCACCAAAATTGTAAATTTCGCTTTCGACATAATGACGTGTACATCTCATTGTTGCAATGGGTCCAACTGTATCCCTATTTAATTGATTTGTTTTTTCCCTTCCCCTTTACAAATTATACCAACATCAAATACAGTGAAAGCACGGGTTATACTGTGGAGAAGGGACATGCAAAGCGAGAAAAAATAATCTCATAAATATGTTAAAAACAATTGCATGAAAGAAAAAAAAAACCACTTGAATACATATCTTAGGGTTGATTTCCCTAACATCAACTTATCTGACCTTTTCTGCTTGACTCAGACATATAATAGATATTACAAATAAGGGAAACCATGGGAACCATATTTCTTTAGGCCAGGCTTACTTCAATTAATAAAATTTTTTCCAAGCCTTTCCATTTCCAACAAATGGGGAAATGTCAATCTTTCTGATGGAGGCATAGAATTCCACTGTGTATATATACCACATTTTCCAGATCCATTCATTTACTGAGGGGCATCTGGGTTGGTTCCATATCTTAGCTATAGTAAATAATGCTGCAATAAACATAGTCGTGCTGGTAGCTTTAGTGTGGTCTTGTTTGTGAACATTTGGGTAAATGCCCAAAGTGGGATTGCTGGGTCATAGGGGAGCTCTATGTGGAGTCTTTTGAGGAACCTCCATACTGCTTTCGAAAGTAGTTGAACAAGTTTACACTCCCACCAACAATGCCGTAAGGTTCCCTTTTGTCCACATCCACTCCAGCATCTCTTTTTAATAGAGTTCTTGATTTTAGCCATTCTAAATGGGATGAGGTGGTAGCTCAATGTTGTTTTTATTTGCATTTCTTTTATGGCTAGGGAGGTTGAGCATTTCTTCATGTCTCTATTGGCCATCCTTCTTTCCTCTTCAGAGAAGTTTCTCTTTAAGTCTTTAGCCAACTTATTTATTGGGCAGTTGTTTCTTTGAAGATTTGTTGTTGAGGGAATAAATTTTTTGAGTTCCAGGTATATTTTAGATATGAGACCCTTGTCCGTTTAGGGGTAGTGAAGATTTTCTCCCAATCCGTGGGCTTTCTATTGATCTTGCTAGCTATGTCCTTTGCCATGCAAAAGCTCTGCAATTTCATGCAATCCCATTTGTCCAGCCTTTCTTTGATTTGTTGTGTTTCTGGGTCTCTATTAAGAAAATTTTAGCCTGAGCCAAGAAGATCTAGGTTTTCTCCTATCCCATCCTGTAATGTTTTCAGAGTGTCGGCTTTGACTCCGAGGACTTAGATCCATTTGGAGTTGATTTGGGTGAAGGGTGATATATAAAGATCTAGCTTTAGTTTTCTGCAAGTAGTTAACCAATTTTGTCAGCACCAAGTACTGAAGAGGCTGTCTTTCTTCCATTCTAATTTTTTAGCTCCCTTATGGAAGATTAGATGGCAATAGGTCTATAGGTTTATTTCTGGGTTTCCAATTCTACTCCATTGGTCCTGATATCTGTTGTTGTGCCAGTGCCAAGCTGTTTTCTTTACTATGGAGTTGCAGTAAATTTTGAAATTTAGTATTGATATTCCTCCAGCAATGTTCTTTCTATTGAGTATCGTTTTTGCTATTCCGGGTCTTTTATTGTTCCATATGAATTTTGGGATTGCCTCTTCTATTTTCTTGAAGAATAAGGTTGGAATTTTGATAAGTATCACATTGAATTTGTAGATAGCCTTGGGAAGTATTGCCATTTTCACGATGTTTATCTTTCCAATCCAGGAGCGTGGGAGTTTTTTTCTACTTTCTAAGTTCTGTTTTGATTTCCTTTTTCAAGTTTTTAAAGTTTTCATCATAGAGGTCCTTCACTTCTCTGTTTAAGTTAATTCCTAGGTATTTTATTTTTTGTGAGGCTATTACAAATGGAGTTGCTTTCCTAATTTCAGCTACACTTTTCTCATTGTAGGTATACAGAAAAGCCATTGATTTTTGAGGTTAAATTTTATACCTTGCTACTTTGCCAAAGTTTTGAATCAGCTTGAGTAAATGGGAGTGGTGTCTGTGAGATACTTTAAATACATGATAATGTCATCTGTAAATAGGGAGAGTTTTACTTCTTCTTTCCCTCTTTGGATCCCCTTTATGTTTGCATCTTGTCTTATTGCTGTAGCTAGGCATTCTAATACTAGATTGAAGAGAAGTAGAGAGAGCAGAAATCCTTGTCTTGTTCCTAAGTTAAGAGGAAATGGTTTTAGTTTTTCACCATTAAGTATAATACTGGCTGTAGGTTTGTCATATACAGCCTTTATTGTATTGAGGAAAGTTCCATGGATTCCTAATTTTTCCAGAACCTTCATCACAAAGGGGTGTTGGATCCTGTAAAATGCTTTTTCTGCACCAATTGAGATAACCATGTGGTTCTTATCTTTGCTCCTGTTGATGTGATGAATTATATGAATTGATTTTCCAGCTTTGCCTCCATGATATGAATCCTGTTTGATCGTGGGGTATGATTTTTTGGATGAATTGTTGAAATCATTTGGCTAAAATTTTGTTGAGAAGTTTTTCATCAATGTTCATCAAAGAAATGGGTCTATAGTTCTCTTTCTTTGAAGAGTCCCTGCCTGGTTTTGGAATGTATGTTCAGATGGCTTCATAGAATGTGTTCGGGAGTGAAATTTCTCTTTCATTGAAGAGTTGGAGTAGCATTGATGTGAGCTCTGCTTTGAAGGATTTGTAGAATTCCACTGTAAAACCATTTGGTCCTGGACATTTCTTAGCTGGGAGGTCTCTTATTGCTGTTTGTATTTCAATGCTTGATATGGGCCTTTTAAGGTGGTTTAACCCATCTTGGTTTAGTTTTGACATGTCAATATTTGCTAGGAAAATGTGCATTTCTGCCAAGTTCTCAAACCTATTAGAATAAAGTTTTGAGAAGTATTCCCTTATAATGTTCTGAATCTTAGTTTTTTCTGTGATAATGTTTCCATTCTCATCTCTCAGTTTATTTACTTGGGTGTGTTCTCTTCTTTTTCTGATAAGATTTGTTAAAGGTCTGTCAATTTTGTTAATTTTTTTGAAGAACCTACTCTTTGTTTTGTTGATTCTTTCTATAGTTTTTTTGGTTTCTAATTCATTTAATTCTGATTTAATTTTAATTTTTTCTTTCCATCTACTGGATTGGGTTTTATCTTGCTGCTCTTTTTCAAGGAGGTTCAGATGTCTCATTAAACTTTGGTTTCATATGTCTCCAATTTGTTGATTTAGTAACTCAGAGCTATAAACTTGCCCCTGAGTACTGCCTTTGCTGTGTCCCAGAGGAGCTGGTAATTTGTGTGCTCATTTTTCTTGAATACCATGAATATTTGAATTTCCTTTTTAATCTCTTCTAATCTCTTCCATGACTCATGACTCAGCAGTGTGTTGTTCAGCCTCCATGTGTTACCGGACTTTCTTTGTTGGCTTTTGGTGTTGAGTTCTAAATTTATTCCCTTGATGTCTGAGAGAATGCAAGGTATAACTTCAATATTTCTGATTTTGGACCAGTTTGCTTTGTGTCTTATAATATGATCTATTTTAGAAATTGTTGCATGTGCTGCTGACAAAAACATGTATTCTGATGCTGCTGGGTGAAATATTCGGTAGATTTCTGTTACATCTAGTTGACTATGCAGTTGTTTAGATTTGCGGTTTCTCTGTTGAGTTTTTGCCGTGTTGATCTACCTAGTGGGAAAGTGGTGCGTTAAATTCCCCAACATTTAATGGCTTTGGATCTATGTGGAATTTGAGGGAAAGTAGTGTTTCTTGGATAAATTTGGGTGCTACATTGTTTGGCGAAAAGATATTTAGAATTGTAATATCTTCCTGAAGGAGAGATCCCTTAATTAGTATGTAGCCACCTTCTTTATCTCTTCTCACGAATTTTAATTTGAAGTCTATTTCATCTGCTATTAGGATTGCAACTCCTGCATGTTTTTGGGGACCTTTTGCATGATAGATTTTGTTCCATCTTTTCACAATGAAAATGTGTTTGTTTTTATGGGCAAGATGTTACGCCTGAAGGCAGCAGATAGAAGGATCTTGTTTTTAATCCAACTAGACAGTCTATGTCGCTTAATTGTAGTTAAGTCCGATAATGTTGAGAGAGAGGACTGAGATGTATTTGGGAGTTCCTGACTTTTTATCCACCTTCATGGGGGCTGCAGCTACTGGGTTCTCACTATGTTTTTTGGATTCTCAGTTTGGGTGCGGTTTCTTGGCCTTTATTGTGATCTTCTTGGTTTTCTATGTGTTGGACATCTTTAAGAATGTTTTGTAGGGCTGAGTTTTTGGAGATATATTGTTTCAATTTTTCTTTGCTATAGAAGGTTTTTATTTGACCTTCAGTTACGAAGGAGAATTTAGCTGGGTACATTATTGTTGGTTGATAGATGTTTGTCTTTAGGGCATGGCATACATCATTCCAGGCTCTTTTGCTTTGGTTGTCTCTGGTGAGAAATATGAGGTGATTCTAATTGGTTTCCCTTTATAGGTGATTGGTCTTTTCTCTTTGACAGCTTTAAGCATCTTTTCCTTTGTCTGAATTGACACTGTGTGGATTAAAACGTGACGGTGGGATGTCCTATTCTGGTCTGGTCTATTTGGAGTTCTAAAAGCTTGTATTTGAATAGGCCTATCTTTTTGCATGTTTGGGAAGTTTTCTGCTAGGATCCTGTTAAACAAATTTCCTAGACAATTACCTTCTGTTTCTAGGTGCTCCTCTACACCCATTATCCTCAGATTAGGCCTTTTGATGTTGTCTTCCAAGTGCTGAATAGATCTATCATATTTCTTGAATTTGTCTTGGATGGTTGTATGTTCTTTCTCTATAATATCTAGGCTGTCTTCAATCCCCGAGATTCGATCTTCTGCATGGTCTAACTTGCTTTCAAGTCTTTCTACTTTGTTTTTTATTTCTTTTCCTTTTATTTGGTCAGTGATCTCAAATCCCGTCAATGGCAGAAATACTGGCTCCAGTTCCAAGACAGTGACTTAATATTTTTAATGGAAGCAGGTATCTGCCAAGATTTTATTTTCATTAACAATGATCTATTTGTTCCATTATATAAATTTAACATATTTTTTGTTTCACAGTAGATTAATATTTATAGAATTTCTTTCCTTTGGAGACCAGCTTCTGCAGTGTAGAACAGGCTTTCCTTGCCTCCTTATTTTCCTGTGTCAGGTTCCTGAGTATTGGCTGACATTACCATGTGTTAGCATAGTACCATGTCCAGCTATATTATTTATATTTTGCACAGTAGAATATTAATGTGAGCAGCTTTAAGCCATATATCTTCATGAGTATGAATGAATTCCTTGCAAAAATGTTATAAATAGAGTTATTGAGTGAAGCAAATTATAGTAGGCATGCCTGTAATCCCAACATCCAGGAGGATTGTTAGTTTAAGAGCAGCCTGAGTTACACAACAAGTCGCTTTTAAAACAAAAAAAACAACAACTGGTGAGCTTGGTAGAAGGAAAGTATTGTTAAGTGGGGTGATAGGAATATACAAAATTGTGTGTGTGTGTGTGTGTGTGTGTGTGTGTGTGTGTGTGTGTGCTTGTGCCGGTCTGAGGGCTTGAACTCAGGGCCTGGGCACTGTTCCTGAGGCTCCATTCTTTCACTCTACCACTTCAACCAAACTCCACCTCAAGCTTCTTTATAGGTCATTGGATATGAGTCTGATCCAGCTTCCTGTCCAGGCTTAGAAACTTGATCCTCTTTTTTAAGTCTCTTTTGTAAGTAGGATTACAGGCATGTTGTAATACTGTTAAGTAATATAGTAAACATCATGCCAGTTTATAGACCTTCCAGCAGTTTTTGAGTGTTGCACACACACCTAAGATAAGACCATCTCCATGTTTGATGACATCCAGATCTCATAATCCCATGAGATAAGTATTGTTATGCTCACTCTACCTGACAAGCAATTGAGATCCAGAGAGTTTAGTTAATTTTGAGTCCCCAGTTACTATACAGTGGAGCCTGTATTCAAGCTCAACTATTTCTGATAATTTCAGAAAACATGGAGTCATCATGTAGTCTAGTCCACATGTGTTCTAGCAAGTACTGCTCTTTGCAAGTACAGTTCTGTGCCTGACAGATTACCTTTCTCTCCCTTTAACTGTTTGTACCCCCTTTCTAAGCTGGGGACAGCACAAATGATGAGAAGAGCCATTTTTGAACGGGAAATTGATAATGGGGATTGACCTTGGTATCACATACTTATTAATCTGATCTTCCATTTGAGTTATGCCTTCAGCAATGTATTTGTTTTTTCGTTTTTATTATTATTATAAAGACCAGTTACACAGAGGTTACAGTCATATATCATGTATGGATATATATATTTTTGAAAGGTCACCACTTCCCTTGCTCCTCAATTTTTCTCTCTCACCAGTTAGGTTTTATTAACTTTTCTTCTTCTTCTTCTTCTTCTTCTTCTTCTTCTTCTTCTTCTTCTTCTTCTTCTTCTTCTTCTTCTTCTTCTTCTTCTTCTTCTTCTTCTTCTTCTTCTTCTTCTTCTTCTTCTTCTTCTTCTTCTTCTTCTTCTTCTTCTTCTTCTTCTTCTTCTTCTTCTTCTTCTTCTTCTTCTTCTTCTTCTTCTTCTTCTTCTTCTTCTTCTTCTTCTTCTTCTTCTTCTTCTTCTTCTTCTTCTTCTTCTTCTTCTTCTCCTTCTCCTTCTCCTTCTCCTTCTCCTTCTCCTTCTCCTTCTCCTTCTCCTTCTCCTTCTTCTTCTCCTTCTCCTCCTTCTTCTCCTTCTTCTTCTTCTCCTTCTTCTTCTTCTTCTTCTTCTCCTTCTTCTTCTTCTTCTCCTTCTCCTTCTTCTTCTTCTTCTTCTTCTTCTTCTTCTTCTTCTTCTTCTTCTTCTTCTTCTTCTTCTTCTTCTTCTTCTTCTTCTTCTTCTTCTTCTTCTTCTTCTTCTTCTTCTTCTTCTTCTTCTTCTTCTTCTTCTTCTTCTTCTTCTCCTTCTCCTTCTCCTTCTCCTTCTCCTTCTCCTTCTCCTTCTCCTTCTTCTTCTTCTTCTCCTTCTCCTCCTTCTTCTCCTTCTTCTTCTTCTCCTTCTTCTTCTTCTTCTTCTTCTCCTTCTTCTTCTTCTTCTCCTTCTCCTTCTTCTTCTTCTTCTTCTTCTTCTTCTTCTTCTTCTTCTTCTTCTTCTTCTTCTTCTTCTTCTTCTTCTTCTTCTTCTTCTTCTTCTTCTTCTTCTTCTTCTTCTTCTTCTTCTTCTTCTTCTTCTTCTTCTTCCTCTTCTTCTTCCTCCTCTTCTTCCTCCTCTTCTTCCTCCTCTTCTTCCTCTTCTTCTTCTTCTTCTTCTTCTTCTTCTTCTTCTTCTTCTTCTTCTTCTTCTTCTTCTTCTTCTTCTTCTTCTTCTTCTTCTTCTTCTTCTTCTTCTTCTTCTTCTTCTTCCTCTTCTTCCTCTTCTTCCTCTTCTTCCTCTTCTTCCTCTTCTTCCTCTTCTTCTTCTTCTTCTTCTTCTTCCTCTTCTTCCTCTTCTTCCTCTTCTTTTCTTCTTCTTCTTCTTCTTCTTCTTCTTCTTCTTCTTCTTCTTCTTCTTCTTCTTCTTCTTCTTCTTCTTCTTCTTCTTCTTCTTCTTCTTCTTCTTCTTCTTCTTCTTCTTCTTCTTCTTCTTTCTCCTTCTTCTTCTTCTCCTTCTTCTTCTTCTTCCTCCGCCTCCTCCTTCTATTATTATTATTTTTTATTTTTATTTTTTTTTGTGCTGTAGAGGGTTTAGTTCGATTCGTTTGGTAATGGTTACATTTCTTTTGTCTTTGTTTTTGTTTTAGTCAATAATGAGGCTGGAACCCAGGACCTGGACACTGTCTCTGAGCTCTTTTGCTGAAGAATGGCACTCATATTGAGCCACAGCTTTAATTCCCTGAGTGCATTTCTTTCTGGACAATGTTACCCTTTCCCGTCATCTCTTACAGTTTTCCCGTCCTTCCCCACAAACAAGTTGCATAGGTCATTTTCAACATAGTACCAATTGAATACTACTCTTGCACATGTTCATCCTTTGTCCCTCCTTTTCTATGATGCCTTTAACTTCTCAAAGAGAGGTAAATTTTTTAAAAATGTCAAAAATGAAAGAAAATAAAGAAAAATACCATCTTTTTTCCGTTTCCTGGTCACTGGTTATTTTTGAGATAGGGTTTGTGTGCGTGTGTGTGCGTGTGTGTGTGTGTGTGTATGTGTGTGTGTGTGTGTGTGTGTGTCTGTGAGTGTGTGTATGTGAATACTGGGGCTTGAATTCATGGAACTGACCTTTAGCTTCTTTACTCAAGGGTAAGTCTATGACTTGAAACAAATTTCCACTTCTTCATTTTGAATAGTAAATTGGAGATTAAGGTTTCACAGGCTTTTTCCTAATTGGTCTAGCTCCAATTCACTTTCCTCAGATCTCAGATTTCTAAATAACGAGAGTTACAGGTATGATCCACTGGTGGTGTTATGCCTACCTTCTTTTTGTTAAGTAGTTGAAATGTAAAAGACAGTTGAACCCATAGTAAAAATGAAATCAATTTAACTTTGCCAACTTCATTAAATTTTAATATTTTGTCACATTAGATATGTACAGGAAAATATTTTTGTAAATGCTCCTGCAATTTAGTTTTCATCTGTGTTTTTTTCCTCATGATGAACTTGATTTTATAGCTTTTTATCTACTAAATATTGATGAGAATATGTCCAGAGGGCATTATTGATCTTTTGTTGGCTTTCATAAGGAAATGGTGCAAGCTAACACTTGTGATAAATTTGTGTGCAAGATCCCGATGATATATCCACATTCTTAACCAGAAGACAGTAGTGCCTGTTACAAATCATCTAGATCTGACAAAACCCTGACTCAGGCCTTCTTACCACCTTCCTGTAGGTCCTCTTAGGTGCAATCCTGACACTTCAGTGACCATGACAGAGCCCTGCTGGATGTTCTCAGGACACAGCCAAGGTCACCAGTCAGATGTGGCACCTACAGTGTGATGAGAGATTGTTGACTGCTTCCTATGATGGAACGACACAGGAAATGTTAAATCCTTAAGCTGTCATCAGTCCCGAGGGCTCCTCATTGAGCATTTGATCCTAAGATTTAAGGAGAAATCAAACTGTTTCTTCCTTGTACCAGTTGTGGATCTGTTTTTCTTCTGCTGCTGTCATATTCTGTGGAAAGAGCTCTATAAGCCATTTTGCTTATTCTAGACCCTTAGGGTAAGTCTGGCTCTTATACTTAGACAAAAAGAAATGTAGTGATAAAAAATAGGAAACAACTTTTTTTCTAGTCATTACCCAACTATGTTTACAAATTCTACAAGTAATTCTTATTAGTAAGAGGCACTTAATTAGCAGTCACTTTCTCAAACTCCTAGGTTCCTCAGTGAGCTGTGTGAGAGAAACCACATCAAGTGTTAGGCGTCCTCCAGACTAACTTCTTGGCCAGGGAGAAGTGTCTCTATGATAGGCCTCCAAATTGAACAAAGAATACTTCTTATAAATCAGATTACATGTCCAAGCTATACATACCAAAGAAAGCTAAGGAAAAGACATTAATCTGACTTGGGAACAATGCAGATCACAAATATGAATTCTAAGTAAATAGAAATGAAAAGAAATTTTCCTTTATTCATATAATGCAATTAAAAGAGCTACTTTTCTCATTATCGCTTAATTGTGGTTATAGGTACTTAGTACTAGCTTCTTGAAAGTCCTCAAAAATTCTTTGACATGAACTCAGACATAATGTGGTTATCATATCAGCTTGAGATTTTATGAAAAAAAACTTTTTTAATTTTTATGTTTCTAAAAATCGATTTTATTATAAAGCTGCTGTACAAAGGGATTACATTTACATAAGTAAGTTACATTTCTCATTGAACACTGTTACCCACTACAGAGTTTTTCTCCCTCTGTCCCTTCCCTCCACCCCCCCCACCATTACATTGTAAATTTAATTTCTTCCATAGTGTCCTGTGAATACCATTGTTGCAATGGGTCAGCTTTTGTACTTCTTTCAGCATTTTGTTATTTCCCTTCCCTTCCCCCAATCAGATAAATGCATATACAGGATGCAGAGTACCAAAATCAAAGAAAGGAATTGTCATGGATAAAATCGAGAGGAAAAGAAAAATGACATAAAGTAAGAAGAAAGAACTACCTGCAGTACATTGGCTACATCAAGCTTGACAACTAAACAAAAGATGACTTGCTGTTTCTATGCCTTGCCGTTCATTTCAATTAGCATCATTTTGTATGGTCATATATATGCTCATAACTTGAACTATTATGATCCACTTTCAGGAGTAACAGGCTAATGCTAACCATTGCAAATGAGGGAAATCATAGAGTTCATGTTTCTTTGGGCCTGGCTTGCTTCACTTAATATGATTTTTTCCAAGTCTTTCCATTTTCTTACAAAAGGGACGCTGTCATGCTTTCTGATAGAAGCATAAAATTCCATTGTGTAAATATACCACATTTTCTTGATCCATTCATCTATTGAGAGGCAATTGGGTTGGATCTGTAGCTTACCTATGGTAAACAATGCTGTAATGAACATAGTTGTTCTGGTAGCTTAATGTGCCCTAGTTTGAGATCACTTGGATAAATGCAGAGGACTGGGTCTTCCTACTAAGGCAGGCAAGCCCACCTAGTCGTCCAGAGTGACAGAGCCCACCACAACAAAGTTGTTAACCAGGAAGCAATTTTACTGAGAAGGTTCCTACACTGACCTGTCAGGGCCCCAGCACAGGCTCGGGAGCTGATAATACGACCCCTAGCAGCCCATGTACTTTGGTTTTTAATGGCAAAATTCACGAAGTCAAGCCTGGTCACGCAGGGTGACCAATGAGATTGTCACACACACACAAGATTGCACAGTCATACTAGACCATACACAGGTGGTCAATGAGGTTACAGTTTGTGACATAATATTTGTTTAAAACAGCCTATCACTTTTGGTTTAAATGACTCACAAAGTTAGTGGGAAAGGCGAAGCACACAAAAAAGGCAGAGTTTACGGTAATCATACACAACGGAGGAGTTTAGTGGAGTTTACCATAAGCACGTGAAATATGTGGAGATATTTCCAGTAGGAGCCAAATTAAAACCTATCAGTTTTATTGGTC
This sequence comes from Dipodomys spectabilis, assembly GCF_019054845.1. Taxonomy (NCBI): domain Eukaryota; kingdom Metazoa; phylum Chordata; class Mammalia; order Rodentia; family Heteromyidae; genus Dipodomys; species Dipodomys spectabilis. The sequence continues at coordinate 2,231,046 of NW_024870978.1, read as the reverse complement.
AGTCTGTAACAGAACAATCAAGGTGGGTTAGATTCTTAAGGGGGGGGCATAGGGGTATTCTTTACATTCCGAGAACTGGGCTGGTTGGAGCCAAGGTCTACTAAACTTATTTTTAAAGTTGTTTTTTTTGTCTCTAAAATCCCTAAAGCAAAAGCAAAGCCTGGAAAGAAACTGTACCAGCTCAAGTTTCCTTTCAGGGCCTACTTCAGATCTTAGGGGAGCTCTATGTTTAGTATTTTGAGGAACCTCCATACTGCCTTCCAGAGTGGTTGAACCAGCTTACATTCCTACCATCAGTGTAGTAGTGTTCCCATTTAGCCAGATCAACCGCCGCATCTGTTATTGTTTGTTCTCTTGATAATGGCCATTCTAACTGGGGTGAGTGGAATCTAAATGTGGTTTTGGTTTTGATTTGCATTTCTTTCATGACCAGTGATGCTGAGCATCCCCCTTCTCTTGCTGAGAGACCACACTATTTCAGGTTTGTAGTGTCTCAACAGAGGCATAGAAACTTGTAATATTGTATGCTTTTTGTTGTACATTCAATTAACTTGGAGCTTCCAATGACTCCTATAACACATAATAAAGGTTTATATTATTTCCCTTACTGAAAAAAACACCTATTTTCAAAAAGCATAGAAAAAAATCCCTGTGTCATGGGTCTCAGTGAATTCTAAGGAAGATTATTTACTGGGAAATTTTATTTGGTTGCTTCTTCATTACATAGCTTAAACACATGTTGAATTTGGGGTTTCCCCACCAAATCATCACCAAACCAGAAACTATGTTGCCTCATTGGATTTTGCCTCAAAAGTTACAAAAGATTTTGACATATTTTTGATTTGGTGTTTTGGAGGTTTTTGGTTTTTGGGCTAGATTCAGGCTTGAACTGAGGGTCTGGAACTCTCGCTTAGATTATTTTACTCAATGCTGTCACTGTGCCACTTGAACCACATCTCCACTTCTGGCTTTTTGCTACTTAATTGAAGATGAGAATATTGAGAAGTTATTAGCTTGGGTTGGCATCAAACTGTGATTCTCAGATCCCACTCTCCTGAGCAGCTAAAATGACAAGAATGAGCCAGAACCTGGATATATTGAGCTCCCTATGAAACTTAAACAAGGGCACACAATTCTGAAGCATGTATGAATGGTTATGTATTTCAAAAGTAGTTAGAAAAATATATCCTTAAAAAAGAAAAATATAGCCCTTTATGTGTGTGTGTGAATGTGCTAAGGAAAATGAGGATGTATCTACTGATTTTGAGGAAAGAGTTCACCTAGGGCTTTTCACAGACTGAGCTACGCTGTACAAAATGCTTGAGACTAAAGGTGAGGTAAATGATGCCATCATCCCATTCATCTACATCCCTTGCTAACATAAGCATATACTGTGGTGTTGTCATGAGTATCTTGTATATGAGAGCCAGTACTGGGGCTTGAATTCCGGGCCTGGGTTCTGTCCCTTAGCTTTTGCACTCTACCATTTGAAGCATAGCTCAGCTTTCTTCATTACTGTTTAATTGGTAGTAAGAGTCTTTTTTGCTCAGTTGGCTTTGAACTGAGTTTCTCATATCTCAGGGTTCTGAGTAGCTAGTTTTCCAAGCCTGAGCTTCCAGTGCCTAGCTTTTGATTATTACTTTTACAAGATACAAGTTCACACACATTCCTTGCATTTAAAATCCTCACTGTTCAGGCTGACTGACAATTTGTGAGGAAAGATGGTTGAATGGATAAGTTACCAAATGGGCCTCTAGCCCCATTAACATCATTCTGGTCAGTAACTTACCTTTCAGTGAGTAAGTACATATTTCCATTTTCACACTGCCTTTTTAAACAGGAACTCATGAAATGTTTGGAAATACCTTTTAAAATATTATCTCCCAAACAGGAGATATTACTTGAATGTATTTGATAATATTTCACATTGGGGTGGTCTTGTGTTTGGGTGTCTATGGGCAGAAGCCTTCCAACTGGGCTTCAGGCCCAGAGCTGATGCTTCTGTCTGCTGGTTGCAGAGAGGAAGGTTTTCTTCCTGGTCAGGTTTTGAATTGAGATCCTTTCATCCTAGACTTCGAAGTAGCTAGGATAACAAGCATAAACCACCAAAAACTGGCTTGTTTTAGAAGCATTAATTGTTTTTCATTCATTGCTTTTTTTCCTGACGAGGTGATTTAAATACCCTTTGCCTCTGGCATTTCTGAAACTCATTTCCTCAGTTCTTGGCAAATGAATTTGTTCTAAAGCCAATAGCATTTTCCTTCTGAGATATTAGGTCACTTATTTAAATCTCTTATCCTTTCCTTTGGCAAAACAATCAGGATGCTTTTTAAAACCCTACTTGTTGAGAGTATTATAGTTAGAAGTTATCATGTTCGCACTTTCATATAGTCTCTCCTTTTATAAACATATGTTACATGATTGGGTGGAAGAATGATGACTATTGAATTAATTTGATAACCACTCTAGAATTGTTAAGCCTTAATGCTTATTAAATCAAAGGATGATTAAAATATTCAGGATAGTGGAATGTGGCTACTACTCATTTGATGTATGTGGAAAATGATCAGAGTTCTTATGATTAATAAAATATATCTTCAAATTTCCAGTGGTAGACTGCTATGCTAACTGGGAGGAGACAGTGTTGATGCCTGGGCTTTGAAAGCTGGTAATGAAGAAAAATATCCGGGGAGAGCATTTGCTAACAACGAAATTTCCAAGGCTCACACCAAATATATTGAATTAGAATGCTAAGTGATGAATGAAAGCACCAAATTTTGTTTGTTGACTTCTTTGTTTTGTGAAGTCCTGGGATTTGGACCTAGGGCCCGGGTCCTGTCCCTTAGTTTTCTCCTCAAGGCTAGTGCTCTACCAGTTGAACCACAGTTTCATGTCCATATTTTTAGTGGTTAATTGGAGATCAGTCTTACCAAAATCCCTCTTTGGGCTTGCTTTTAACCTGATCCTCAGATATCAGCCTCCTGAGTAACTAGGATTCCAGTTGTGAGCCACCTGAGCCCAACTAGAATCACATTTTAAAAGTATTCTTTACTGAATCAAATGTGTCTGACTACTATTTTAGCACTCTGTTTCCATTGGGTCAGATTTAAACTAAAATCAGAACTTTTCTTCTTGTAACCGGCAGCATCCAATATCTATCTAATTTATTCCTATCTTCATTTCTGATCTTTTTCTTCTTTGAACTTTTCCATTCTTATTTCACAAGCAAGCATGTCAGTGCTGTTTTCCTTTTCTGAGGCAAGTCAGTTCCATTCCCATCAATGGGGGATATACTTACTGTTCTTACTGCCTGGAGTACCTGCTCCTAGATAATTGCCTGGATGATGGCTCTCATATCAACATCCCTCATCAATGTGAAGTTGTTGCCACAAAATCATCAATTTCATGTCTCTGATTTATAAAAATTATCATTAATATTTCTGGTTTTCTTCCCAGCATGAAATTAGTGAAGAGAGAGCCGCATTCACTTCTGTTTCTCCAACACCTGTAATAGTGCCTAGTCCTTAGTACTCAGGAGCCTTACATGGAGATCAGCCTTCTCCAACTCAATTGATCCTAGCTTCTGGTCAGGAGAGCTCTTCAGGCTGAAGTTTGTTGGCCAATTGTCATTCCCTCTCATTCTTTGTGCCTTTTGGTGTTGTTGAGTCCACTTCAGGGCCAAATCAGTGCCTGACACCTATTTCCTGCTATGGCAAAGTTGGATGTGTCATCATCGAATTTATGGCCATTGTATTGTTAAGCTGTGTGAGGACACCCACGCCCACACAATTTCCCAGGAATCCATTCAACAATTCACAACCAAACTATCACCAGTTCCTGATCAACTCAGAGTATGTGTCCATTTCCTTTAAAAAAAATTCAAGACATGCCTTTGATGATTTGTCATTGAATTACTGAAACAGAATATATAATTTTATGTATTTGTATGTCTTTGACCATCTCTCTTGAGCCCTTGCCATATTTCTATGTGTTTGCAGCTTGGGAAAGGAAATAAGTTTTAATTCAATATAGTCAGAGATTATAGTTCAGAAGGCTCTTTTTTAGAACCTTTTGGAGGGAATACCAACTTTCCATTTGATGTTCTACAGGTGGCCATCTTGGTACAGGTACTGAGTAGACTGTCATAAGATCAGAGGCTTGTACTGATTTCTACTGACTTTCCTCTGGGGTCAGGTAGTATGATCCCACTGTATATGTGTCTCTTTGCTACACTGAAGGGCCCAGGCCTCCTCCGAAAATCTAATGCTTGGGTTAAGAAATAATAGAACTCAGAACCCAGCTTCTAACATCACTAGGATTACAGGCCTGAGTTTCATGGACTCAACTTTTGTATACATACTGCAGTCAATTTCATAATACTCACTTTCCTTATATTCACTTCATAGACAGATATATACAAATATATGTATATAATTATTCATCTATTTATAACAAGTGTTATATCTAGAAACACACGTATATATATTCATATAACTATAATCAATTTATATCACTTCTTTCCCCAATAATACTTACACTAATGTTTTATGCAAAAAATACTGAAGACTAAAAAGTTAAATGCCTTTGTAATTTGAAAAATCATATTCAAACATATATTATATAAAATAGTACATATTACATTAAGAATATAACATATTTACATCAAACTGATTTAATTGTGGAGGTTTTTCTTCCTGATTTTGTGTTTGTTCACATCTGTAAGCCTTCTTTCTTCTATTGATGATGGTTTATAAATTCCAGTGTGTGTATATATATATATATATATATATATATATATATATATATATATAATATTTTGTCAAATATTTTCAGCACTAAGTAGACTTTTTATATTATTGGAGCCAAATTTTTCTTCCATATTTGCCCAAAGCACAATGAAGATGTATACAGATTGGAACTCACTGTTGGAAGCGTGTCCCACATAGCACTATAAGTATTGAGGCATTTATACCAATTGACAGATTAACTTTCTAGGTCATCTGATCTGCTGTGTCCTAGACCTTTTGTAACCACCTTATCATCCCATGCTAGCATGGCCTGGCTTCATTGCCACTCCCAGTGAGTTTAACAGTTCCCATTATATCCAGTAGGATCTCTTGTACAGCCTCCTGTCACTGTGTTTTCCCTCCCACAGAACACGTATACACGATGCTTCAGATTGTAAGTTTAAAAGGAAATATATCAAGAATTCTAGAATATGTCAAAAAACATTGACATTTTAATAAAGTTCAAAAAATAAATAGAATGAACCTTTTACAACAATCAGGACAAAAAGAAAAAGAAGGATTTTCTCAGGAAGGGGAGAAGGAATCTCGAAATCTAGATTGGTCTCTAAGTTGCCTTCAGGAAGAAATTCTGCCTCAGAGTCCTCAAAGGGACTTCCTCATTAAAAACAGGATTTTCTTCCTGAGTCCAGGTGCCGCGGACTGGGTTCTGTCGGGACGACGGAGGATACCTAGGGGAGGAACCTGGAATAGGATGGGGAGATGGCAAACAGACAACTCACACACATTAGGAGTGGATGCTGAGTGCTGAGTGCTGAGTGCGATTTAATGCAGAGGATAACAAACTTTTATAGCAAAAGTCTTCATAAGAAAGGGGCAAAAGGTTACACAATCTTGCTGCAAGGCTTGGTTCTTGGATGGTCACCAGCTGGTCACCTGAAAGGGCAAAAGTTTACACAATCTTGCTGCAGGGCTTCATTCTTAGGTCGTCACCAGCTGGTCGCCTGAAAGGCACTTGTTTCCGGCTTATCTCTAAGAAATATAATGGGTTTCGATGTTTGTCACCAACTAACCATTACCTTATTTCTATAGAAGCCTTAATTATCCCATAAGATTTTTCCTGTTCCTTCTTTAATAGTAAGGTCACGGAGGCCTAGATCTAGCAAGTCTCAGTAAATGAGAGTACCAGGAAGTTCTTTCTCCTAAGTAGTTATCTCAGCAATTGCCATACATTCCTTATGTTCTAGCCGCACCTACAGCTTCTTGTAAATTTCTTACAATTCCTTCTGCTGGAGTGACTTTGTGAAACCCCCAATACTTTTATATTTGCATATAACTTGTCTGCTAGCCTTCATAAGATGGGTTGCAGGGTAGCACTTAACTCTGGTGAGTTAGTCATATTTTTGAGACATTCATCAGATATTGGAGTCGTCAACACTCTTAAGAAAGAGCTTTGAATAAGGGAACGTTGACAATGAGTAAGCACAATGAGCAGCAGAAACAGTAAAAGATTAATAGGCGCTCTTATACAGTGAGGAAAAGAAAGGCAGAAACACATCTTTCCCAGGTGCTTGCCAGCCTTTTTCCAGGAGTAGGCCTCTTAGAAGCCTTATTCTCCAAGGTAGACTTCGGTGAAGTCCCAAAACTTGGAGATAGGATTCTGTAAAGCCCCATTCTCTGAGGTAGACTTCGGTGAAGTCCCAGAACTCAGAGATAGGTCTCTGAAGCCCCTATCTTGGTCTGATAGATGGTTTCCCATGCTAAGCAGACTCCACTGGAGTTGGCGTGGCATCCAGGTAGGGACAGATTCTAAATTCTCAATTGGAAATTGGATCCCCTGCAAGAGCACAGATTGGTCTGGGTATTCTGTGAGGGAAGATTTTCTGACCTCATCTGAATCTAGATTTTGGACTTCACATATTGGTTTTTCTCAGGATAGACTGGGGTCATTTTCCATTAGCATACATTTACCCTGAACACTATGACATGTTTTTTTTTTTTTGACTGGTTTGTAGCTGATCTAGCTGGATTATGAACATCAATGGGAAACATTCTGGATCATCTTCTTCCTTGGTGGTATGTGCAGGTACATCTGCATAACGTGGGATTCAAAACGAGTGGATTGTCCACAGGATTCAAAATCTACTTGAGCTTTTCTACAAATTGAAGAAAAAAAGCCCTCTACCTTCACATGTTTTCTGGAGATCTGTGATGGATTCTGATCTCCATCAGTCACTATAGACGACATCACTGATGGGTTCTTTGTCTGGAGTTCTGCAGGAGCTGCTCTATGGTGATGCAAACTTGAGAATGGAAATAGGTACAGGAGTCTTAGAGTAGACCCTACAAGTTAAGGTGTGACTAAACTTCCTTGAGGATCGAATGGGGGAAGCTGTAGAACTTGAGTTTGGACTGAACACTGATGAGAAGCTAGGGTGTTTTAAACGAGTGGCTACTTCTAAGTGCTTTCAAAAGGAGAACAGTTATTACCTGGCATAGAATATCCATAAAATGACATTTTTGCCAAGCTGGGGAGTACTACGGGCTCTTGGCCAATCAGGCCCATCCCTAGAGATGCAGGTTCCATACCTACTCATGAGCTCTGAGGCATCTAAACAAGGACTTCTTCCACTTTTTCTTGGTCTCATGGGTTCCTCCAGCTAGTCCAGAAGAATGTGTATGCAGAAGAGCAGGTCTGAAGAGGGCATGTTGAGCTTGACATGCTGTGTATGTTCTTTCAGGGTGTCATGGCCCTTGGGCTCATAGAAATCATCAGGGTAGAAGTCCCTCCACATAGGGAGGATGGAACAAACATTGCTGTGGGAAGATTGGTGACAAGGAAAATGAGAGACCACCTTCCCCATTCTGAGTCTTGTACTATAGCCTCTGTCTGGCAGGACTTGTTGTTTGGAAGTGGGAAGAAACTCCTGTAAGCAGGATGCTCCTCAAAACCCACTTCTAGAACTTTCTCAAATATAATCCCCTAAATTTCTCCCTGTAATAGGAAGAAAATGTTGTTTCCCTACTGGATCGGACTTGCTATACAAAGCCCTCCCTGTCATCCCTGAGAGTCCAAAACCGCAAGCAAATCCACAACTATGTAATCTGCTATCCTCTGAAGTGCCAAGTCTAAATCCCCTAGTGAAAATTACAACTGGTGAGCAAAGAAGAAAGTTGACTTTGATTCAGAAACGTCAAACATACCAAGTTTTCAAGGACAAAACTTCTCTTTATGCCAACATACACGTACTTTTTCACTTGTTCATCTTCCTCCCAATTACGGTAGAAGGATCAGTACCAATGGGAGGAGAGTAGGAAGTTAACTCTATGCTTCTCCTTTTCTGAATTAACATGACACACATGGGACTGGCTATGTCCCACATGGTAATGTAAACGTGAAAGACAAAAAGTAGAGTTATATCTATACAATTTCATGGAAATTCTGTGAGGATGCTTATGTACATCTGCCCAAATACATACACAATAGATCATGCCTCTAATCCTACTAATCAGGAGAGTGAGATCTGAGGATCACAGTTTGAACCCACTCTAGTTTGTAAAATTCTAAAGACACTTATCTTCAATTAACCAGCCAAACGACATAACTGGACCTTGGGCTCAATTGGAAGAGTGCTACAAATCGGACAACACTCAGGCCCCAGATTCAAGTTCAAGTTGCATCCTTACTTATGTTTATATTCCTTCAAAGTCCTCCAAGGTAGTTATTTCCTAGGTGAGGGTGAATATTGGGTGCCACTTGCTCATTCCTTTAATCCTAGTCTCTCAGCATGCAAATTGCTAAACTTCCACTAGCTTATGAGGCAAATGAAATATTCTGGCAGCCCAGTAATAAGAAATTAAGCAGGAAGTGCACTTCTTTGTCTAAAGCCAAATTCATTTGATAAGAACCCAGTGAAACAGTCTCGGAGAGGTAGCAACTATTCCAATACTCTGCCAGGGGGTCTCATCAGCCCTGGGTTTGTTTGTCATGGGGCTTGAACTCTGGGCTTCAAGTGCTATCTATCCCTCAGCCCTTCAGCTCAGGGGGAGTTCTCTTCCGCTTGAGCTACAGCACAACTTCCAGTTATCTAGTGGTTTATTGGAGATAAGAGTCTCATGGACCTTCCTGCTAAGGGCTGGCTTTGAACCGTGATCCTCAGATCTCAGCCATTGACTGTAGTGCTCTAAGAGTTGTCCAAAGTTCCACTGCAAGCTTTTTAGTAGTGAACTGGAGAGGAGAGACTCATAAAATTTCCTGCTCAGGCCATCTGAGCTAAATCTCAGGTCTCAAACCTCTGATTATCTAGTTATAAATATGAGCCTACAGAACCTGGTGATAAAGCATTGTTACTGGAGACAGTGGGGTTGCAAGTTTTAGTCCACCTTCACAACACTCTATATCATAAAACAGCAACAGTAAAACCCTATATCAAAATACAATAATAAGAAGTATGTAGAATATAATTTAGTGATATAGTCTGCTAGCAAAACTTTCAGGAAAACCTTGGTTTCAATGATTTAGCATCACAAAACCAAACAAATTGAGATAATTTCAGTAGATTCTACAAATTTTTTAATTAAATCTTAATAATTTCAAAACATACAGGAAAACATTCATACTTATAAGGAAAATGTAAAAAAGTTAAAAGATGGCAGATTATGAAATGGAAAATTCTACACTGCAGGAAAATTATTGTCATGGTGAATATATAATAATGTTCTTCAGAGCAGCAATAGATAAATATATATTTACTACACATAGTCTAACTTGTCTGTCTCTATCAACTTCCAATCTTCTATACACATTATCAATGTATTCATGTTTATGGTATACTCCAAAAAATAACTGGCAGAGTCAGGAGGTTACCAAAATCCATTAGCTTCAATGTTTTAGGAGATAAACGTGCTAATTATATTGACTATTCTATATCTTAAACATGTAGTGTATTATCATTGTATCTCTAAGTATATGCAAACACTACTTCAAAGTGAAACAGAACACAACAATGTTTTGAAGGCATATACCTGTAAAGCTACCTATGTGGGACATCATTTCAAGACCAGTGTAGTTTTACCTGCAATGCTGTCCAACCTCTGGCTCTGCTTGATGGAATATGTCTACAATCCCAGGTCCATGGGGAGCTGAGAGCAGGAGTATTTGAATTCTATGTCTTTCTAGGCAAGAATTTCCACATGGTTCCATCTCAACCAAAGAAGGTTCAATACTAGCTAGCATCTATCTCCCCCACCTAGGTGAAAATAAAAATAAGAACTTTGTAGTATAAGAAACAAACAATATTAAAACAAGCCAACACACACCTAGTGTTTGTTTCTCATACCTGCAATCCTAACTATAGTTAGAACTGTGTATGTGAGCCAGAAGCACAAAGCAGTTCATCATATTTAAAATGACTATTTGAGTGTCTTGACTCCGAGGTCTGATCTATTTGGAGTTGATTGTGGTGCCGTGTGATTTATTAGGATCTAACTTTAGGTTTCTACAAGTGAATAACCAATTTTGCCAGCACCATTAACTAAAGAGGCGGTCATTCTTCCTTTCTATTTTTTTAGCTCCCTTATCAAAGATTAGATAGCTGTATGCCTGTAGGTTCATTTCTGGGATTTCAATTCTATTCTATTGGTCCTGAGGGAGGTTCTAGTGTCACTACCAAGCGATTTTGATGAATATGGCTTTTTAGTAGAGTTTGAAATTTGGTGTTGATATTTCTCCAGCGCTGTTCTTTCTGTTAAGGATTGTTTTTGCTTTTTGGGGTATTTAGTTGTTCCATATGTATTTTTGGATTGCCTCTTCTATTTTCTTGACGAATTAGGTTGGAATATTGATAGTTATCGCATTGAATTTGTAGATAGCCTTGGGAAGTACTGCCATTTTCACGATATTGATCCTTCCAATCTTGGAGCATAGGAGGTTTTTCCACTTTCTAAGTTCTGTTTTGATTTCCTTTTTCATGTTTTTTTTAAAGTTTTCATCATAGAGGTCCTTCACGTCTTTGGTTAAGTTAATTCCTAGGTATTTTTTTTTTTTTGTGGGGCTATTACGAATGGAGTTGTTTTCCTGATTTCAGCGACGCTTTTCTCATTGTTGGCATACAGAAAAGCCATTGACTTTTGAGGGTTAAATTTATACCCTGCTACTTTGCCAAAGTTTTGAATCAGTTTGATTAATTTGGGAGTGGAGTCCGTGAATAAGAGAAACACTAGGTCAGCTTGGCACAGACCAATATTTTTGTAAAAGAGACCCAGAAGGACAACAAATAAAAAAATGTTTGGAGAAATGGGATTGCATGAAATTGCAGAGCTTCTGAAAGGCAAAGGAAAGAGTTAGCAAGATCAATAGAAAGCCCACATACTGGGAGAAGATCTTCACTAGCCATACAACGGACAAGTGTCTCATATATAAAATATACCTGGAACCCAAAAAATCAAATCCCCCCCAAAAAATCCTCAAAGAAACAACTATCCAATAAATAAGGAGCCTAAGACTTAAAGAGATTCTTCTCTAAAGAGGAAAGAAGGATGGCCAACAGACACATGAAGATATGTTCAACCTCCCTACCCATAAAAGAAATACAAATCAAAACAATATCAAACAACAAACACCTCACCCCAGTTAGAATGGGTATAATCAAGAACTCTAATAACAATAGATGCTGTAGGAGATGTGGCAAAAAGGGAACCTTATTGCATTGTTGGTGGAAGTGTAAACTTGTTCAAAAACCTTGGAAAGCTGTATGCAGGTTCCTCAAAAGACTCCACACAAAGTTCTACTATCACCCAGCAATCTCACTTTTGGGCATTTACCCAAATGATCACAAACAAGACAATACTAATGTTACCAGCGAAACTATGTTTATTGCAGCATTATTTACCATAGCTAAGATACAGAACCAACTCAGATACCCCTCAGTAGATGAATGGATCAAGAAAATATGGTCTATATACACAATGAAATTCTCTGCCTCCATCAGAAAGATGCCCCCATTTGTTAGGAAATGGAAAGCCTTGGAAAAAATTATATTAAATGAAGTAAGCCAGGCCCAAAGTAACAGGTCCCATGGTTTCCTTTATTTTCAATAACTAGTAAATGTCTGAGACAAGCAGAAAAAATCAGATAAGTTGATGTTAGGTGAAATGAACACCAAGATAAGGATTCAAATGTATTTTTTTTCTTTCATGCCATTGTTTCTAACATATTTATAAGATGATTTCTTTGTTGCTTTGTATGTCCCTCCCCCATGGTATAACCCCTGATTTCATTGTATTTGATATTGGTATAATTTGTGGAATGGAAGGGAAAAAACAAATTGTTTAAATAGGGATACAGTTGGAACCATTGCAACAATGATATATACAAGATGTTATGTTGGAAAAAGAACATTAAAACTTGCCTGGAGGAGGGGAGTGAGTGTGGGTTGGGGGGCTGGGGAGGTGTGTGTGGGTGAGATAAGAAGGGATGGGAAGGGGAGTCAAAGGATGGGGCAACAATGCTTGATAAGAAATGTGCTCATTACTTTGCCCATATAATTATAACCCCTCTCCATGTTATTTTCACACACACACACACACACACACACACACACACACGACCATTTCAAGCCAGATGCCAGTGGTTCATACCTGTAATCCCAGCTACTCATAGGCTGAAATCTGAGGATTGAAGTTCAAAGCCAGCCCAGGAATAAAAGTCCCATAAGACTCTTACCTCCAATTAACAACTCAAAAGCCAGAAGTGGCTCTGTGGCTCAATTGGTAGAGTGCTACGTAACTTGAGCCCAGAGTCTCAGGGACAGTGCCCAGGCCCTGAATTCAAGCCCCACAACTGACAAAAAATATAAATAAACATGTAAATGTCTAAATTTCTTGTGAAATGGTAACCTCACTGTACATACATAAGTAACAATTACATTTAAAAAAGAATCAGAAATCCCGAAGCCATGGGTCATTAGGATGTGCATTTACTTTCCAGAATTTCAAAGTCCCATCGTCTGAGCTGGTAGCACACAGGTTGTAGCCCAGGGTGATGAGAAAATATGAAGCCAGAGATCCTTTCAGATTGTCCCACTAACTCTTTTATTACTTTAAGCAAAAAACAAAAAAAACAAAGGAAAGCAAACAAAATAGACTTTATGCTTAATTAAAGTGCTATTAAAGATTCCAGACAGAATTATATTGTTTAATGATGAGTATGTACATATGTTTTGTAGATACAGAACTCACATGTGTCACAAAAGTATCCATAGATTCATACTAGAAATTCTTAAGTGTAAAGCATGTTAATTAGGCGAGTTTCATTAAGTAGTCAATGAAGAGAACACCACACGGTATTCAGTCAGGTAAGTAGTTTATTTACTGAACTGCTGCCCATGCCATACATGGTAGAAAGGCATGTACAAAAAATGGGGTGACCCAACCTTGGGAGAGGACGTATCTAGGGATGAGGTGTGGCCAGGTGGGGGAAAATTCTGGCCACACTGGATCTAGATGTGACTTTAAGACCTGGGACTCACCTCTGGTTTGATGGAAAGTGTGACAAGAGGCTGACCTGGTTGTGACTTAGCAGGAGGGAGAGGTGGCTGCCTCCAGGTGTGCCAAATACCTAGATAACAAAGGGTGGAAACTTAGTTAAGAAGTGGGAAGGTGTGTGCAAAGGGTCTGCATGGCCTGGGGCAAACCTAATACACAATACAGGTAGTACCTCTGCCATGTGATTCCTGACTCCAAAAAAATTCATTCTCAATAATTTTCTTTCTTTCTCTTTCGCTTTCTTTCTTTCTTTTTTCTTTTTCTTACTTTCAAACTTACCATATATTTTAATATCAAATCACCTATATTAGCCAATGATTAAATCAAATTATCTGTAATCATTTATTTCCATAATATCATCTAGAGTTAGGCAGAACTGGAGCTCACACCATTAACTAAAGTGATAGAATTTGAGAGGATCACTGTTCTGAATCCATCTAGGAAGGAAAGTATCACCCATATCAACCTACAAGGTAGGGATATTGGAATGCAATCATGATCCCTGCTTTTTGGGATGGGTGCAAAAATTGCTACTCTATGAGTACAGAAACTTAAAAACAAGAAAGGATTGCTGGAATGACTCCAGTGGTGGAACACCTGTCTGGCAAACACAAAATCTAAACTCAAATCACCTTCCTAAAGATAAAATAAGAAAAGAAACAAAGAACAACTCATACTGAGCATGTGTTTAATGTAAACATTTACACTAAATTATTGTACTTATAAATGCCATCTCTTATTTCTAGGGGCAAACACATTTTGTGTCAAGCCTAAATGAAAAAATAACACACTATATATAAAGCCTTGGTAAAACACAGTTCTAGCTTACAATGATGAACACATAAGTTTGCATGTGCAGTGGTGTTGCAGGGTTGATATATATAAATATACATATATATATATATATATATATACATGTATACATACATACATACATATATATACATGTATGTATTTATATATCAAGCAACATAATAATTAAAAATAAAAAATTACAATGAATAAATTTAGTTCACGTATACCTTTCCCAGAGTATTATTTTACCTGAACCAATTCATGTCTTAAAGTCTCCAATGCTATATGACTCTTACATGGTTGCTGATCCCTTTCAGCTTTTTTATGATATTGTTTTTTCTTTGTTTTTCAGATGAAAAAGCCTGGCAATAAACATACTTGTATGACATTCCTTTCTTTAGAAAATGAAAAGCATGTTGTGTTAACTGGCTCTTTATGTATCATCAAACTAATTTTTTATAATTTCAAGTACACATTATCTTAGACTGAGATCTCACTCATTCTCTTCCAACAGTACCCATGGGAAGGAGAATATGAAGGATCATTTTGTTACTTTGGGAGCTTCTATCATTAATCACTGAAATAAATATTATGAAAATGAAACTCTGAAATTATTTAGAGAGATCACTTGAAAATTAACTTTCTACACACTAATTATACTCCCTCAACTATATCATAGAACTTAAAATAAGTAACAATTTAGCTGTGTGCCAGTGGCTCATGCCTCTAACCCTAGCTACTCAGTAGCTGAGATCTAAGGATGGTAGTTCATAGCTAGCCCTTACAGGAAATCCATGACATTCTTACCTCCAATTAACCACCAGAAAACAGGAAGTGGCACTGTGGCTCAAGTGGTAAAGTGATAGCCTTGATCTGAAGAGCTCAGGAACAACGCCTAGATCCAGAATTCAAGCCCCATAACCAAGAAAAATTAAAAAAATAAAAACCGGTCAAAATGTAATATTTTAAAGCTAATGTGCACATATACACAAAAACTGTATATAAATAAAACTGTAACAGTCCCTGGACTGGCAAAGAAAAAGAGATTAAAATGAAATTGCCTTCAATAATTCATTTAGATGATATATATTGACAGAGAAGCCTACTGGAACTCACATCACTAATTGAGGTAAAATTTGAGAAGATCACATTTCAGGACCAATATGCAGGAAAGTACTAAGAGTCTCATATCATCCTAAAGCCTGGCATGTTGGAATACATTTGTGATCCCAGCTACTTGGCAGACAGAAGTGAGGAACTTAGCCTCTGTTAAGCCCTCAGCAAAATTGAAAACCTATGAGCAAAGTAAATAAATCGAAAAAGGATGTTCTAATGGTAGAATATTTGTTCAACAAACAAAATATCTAAATTCATACTCATTTCCTAAAAGAGGAAATAAAAGGGAAGAAATAATGTAAGAAAGAAAGAAAGGACGAAAGGAAGAAAGAAAGGACAAAAGAAAGGACGAAAGAAAGAAAGAAAGAAAGAAAGAAAGAAAGAAAGAAAGAAAGAAAGAAAGAAAGAAAGAAAGAAAGAAAGAAAGAAAGAAAGAAAGAAACAGAAAGGAAAAGGGGCTGGGAAGGTGGCTTAGTGGTAGAATGCTTGCCTTGCATGCATGAGGTCTTGGTTTCAATTCCTCAGCACAACATAAGCAAAAAAAAAAAAAAAAAAAAAAAAGCCGGAAGTGGCTCTGTGGCTCAATTGGGAGAGAACTAGCTTTGAGCTGTAGAGCTGAGGGACAGCACCCAAGCTCAGAGTTCAGTCCTCACGACCAGACTCCCCCCGCCAAAAAAATAGAAAGAAAGAAAGAAAAAGAAAAGAAAGAAGGGAGGAAAAAAGAAAGGGAAAAGGAGAGGTATAAATAAAAACCTCAGCATGCATTAGATGTTAATAATGACCCTAAATCATTTTAACTATAAATGCCATCATTTAATTCTGGGCAGAGACATTTTGTATCACGCCTGAATAAACCATAGCATACAAAGCTTCGGTAAAATACCACTTACAAAGCTTTGGTAATGTCTGGCTTATTCTGTTGGACCAATAGGAGTGTATGTCTAGTGTTGCTGCAGGTATGTTAAGGTGTGTGGGAGTTTACCATCCTGATGATCTTGCAATGATGAAATTGACTACACAATTACCTGGGCAGATCCCTGCTGAGACCTATATTAAGTCACAGGTTAGGAAAGTACAATATTTACAATGATATATATATATTATATATATATATATATATAATTTACAATGAAATATATATATAATAAAAATAATTTTGGTCACAAAATTTTGCGACCAAAATTATTTTTACCTGATTCTGTTTATGTTTTTCATTCTATGTACAAGTTCCTCATTCCCTTCTGTCTCATTATGTTGTCTTTCCTTGGTTTTGTTTTGTTTTCAGAACCATGGTATAACAGGACATTTATTGTATTTTTGTCTTCTAGTCTTCACAAAGTCTGCAGTTAAATATTCTTAAGTTCCTTTTGTTAGAAAATTTGAAGCACATTGAATGGGATCTTCATCATTATTTTGTTATGTTCTCAAATACGTTTTTATTTCTGGCATTTCACCTGTGTAATCTTACTTCAATCTTTTCCAAAGGTCACTTTAGTGGAAGAAGGAAATTCAAAATGGATTCTGGTAGAGAATTTCTGTTACAAAAATCTCTGATACATAATAAGGCAAGCAACTCCAAAATTATTCATTAGAGAGATGAGCTGAAAGTCATCTTTTCAGAGGCTTGTGTTGGAGCAGGGCTGGCTTTCCAGGCAGGAGATGGGCTATGTGAGAAGCTTCTAGCCAAGCAAGGTGTGGCTTCAAGGGCAGTTATAGGGAAGTGAAGGTTTTTTGGTATAGCATTATGGGCTTTGTGGGAAGAAGTAGGTGCAAGGCTGTGTTTGCGAGGTTAGGCCATTTAGAAGTAGGCTAGTTATGGGGAAAGTTTCTGATGAAACGAGGATGGGCTTGTGGGAGAAGGCTAGTTGTGGGTGGGGTATGAAAGGGAAGGGAGGAGCTTGGAGGTACTAGGATATGGGAGCAATGGGACTATGAAGGACTAGAGTAGTTATGGGCCCGGTATCTGATGGATGAATTGAGGATTCGAGGGAGGAGCCTGATGTAGGCGGGGTTCTTGGTGCAGCAAAGCAGGATATAGAAGGAGGAGATATGGCTGTATCTTGGTTTCTGGTGGTGCAGAGCAGGGATTGCAGGACGGGGTGGAGTGGAAGAAGGCTTTCCCTGTAGCAAAGGAGGGCTTTCAGGAAGGAGTCTGATTGCAGTCAGGCCTTTGAAAATTTATAGCGGGACTACCAGGTGGTATGTTAGTTAAGTTTTGACTTTTTAAGGTGGAGGCTGACTGGAAGTGGTTTTCCAGTGGATCTAATCATGTTTTATGGGAAGAGGGAATTGGAAAGACGCAAGACTTAGTGAAGAGTGGGGCTAAAAAAATAAACAGTTACTGCTAATAGGAACACGATTTTCTGTCACTATAAAATTATATTACTTTATGTATGCGAGAGATATTGGAGAAAGTAACCAAGTAATTTTTCCTTCTTAGTGAAATTTTTCTCTATTCCAGTTGAGTGAAAGTAAAACCACAGGTCACATCAGGCTCAGGCACGCGGTAGACTAAGGCACATAAAGCACTGGACTTGATTCCCCAGCACAACCTTTAAGGACCACAAATAAAAAGCTTAAAATGTCTCACTTGAACATAATGGACCCTCTATGGTCTTAATATTGTGAATGAATAGAACTTTTACTCTGGCCAATTTAGAAACCCTAAAACTAAGTAAGTAGTAATGTTTTAAAATTATGTAATAAAATTATATAATATTGGAAAGTATATTAAAATAATTATGAAAATATAAAATTGAATATAGAATGTTCATTCTCCCCCATCATTTTTTAATCTAAAAGAATTTTAAACCAGAAAATTGCCATATAATGAGATTGCAGCATGGTTTCTTTTCAGTCATCATAATGGTGACTTAAGCAATGTGTCTTTGTCATTGGATACATCGATGTTAAAACATATCTAAGAATGTGAAGGACTAAGATGGTGGAGGAGAAGATGGAGGTGAAACAAGCTCTTGCATAGAAAGCAGTTTTAGTGTTCCAGTGAACAGTCCTAGGCCAGAGAATTACACCAAGTGTGCCATCACTGTACAGAGAGTGTGGCCAGAGAGAGAAAATCCAGGCAACGAGACAGATCTGAGTACTTGCCGGCTGCCGCCAACACGGCAGGGGCCATAGCTGCCATACCTGCAACACAGTCCTGGACAAAAATGTCAGATGCAGCAGGTAAGCAGATTCTACTCAACACCAGCAAGAACTAACCCTGCAGATTGCAGACCAGAGATGACCCTGGAACCAACACTCCGGCGGTGTTAGTAGAAGCCTGACGTCCTCACTCCTTCTCAGGGAGCAGAGGAGGGAAGGCCACTCATCCCCCAACCTACTACCAGAGATCTCCATCTTTGATACTGACAAAGGCCCAGCTGAGCTGCTAGCACCAACTAAGGCCTTGAGAGAAAAACAGAGAGTCATTTAGCAGGTCACAGGAACCTGCCCAGACCTGCCAGGCTCAACTCCACACAAGAAACAGTCACCCACCACAGGCAGAGGAAAATCTGTCCCCAGGAGTTGCTCTCGTTACTGCATAAACAGAGCCAGAGGCTGCCCCTCCCTACAGCAGTCTTGACAATCAATTGAAATTCATTAAACATAAACCCTGAGACTGGCTCCAGGCTGGGCTCTGTGAGTGTCTCAGAAGCTAGCCCCTCAGGGAAAAGCTACTGTTTGCTGAAAGGCCTCAACTCTACACAGAACCTAACCTCATCACAGCATCTCCAAACAAGACATAACAGCCATCTCCCTGTTTTGTGATACTCAAAGCAGATCTATATCCCATTGAACTAGCCTGGGAGGAGGATCACAAAATCCTGGGAAAAGCACAGCATTTTTCTGCTTGCCCAAACAAACTGACTTAAGTAACAAATCAAGCCACAGGAAAACCAAACACCACAAGCAGACCAGAAACTACACCAAGAGACTGGTTATGAACAAAAGGGAGATGCAGAATCTTCCCATTGCCCCCCCCCAAAAAAAAAAGAACTTTCTTTTTTTGTACCTTATTTTTAAATATTTTTTAAATTTCTAATTTTTAAAAAATATTTTTCTATTATTTTTTTCTTTTCTTCCTGGTATAAATTTAATTTTAGGTGTTTATGTGTGTATGTTTTTTTTAAAATATCTACTGACATTTTGATCATTTTTTTATCTTTTTCTTTTCTCATTCTTTTCAATTCTTCTCTTTCATTCTTTTCTGTGTGACTTAATTGCTGTTCTGCTCATCTTCAGATACACTGTTGCCAATTATTAGATCTTGTCCCCCAACGTGTACACACTTAATCCAGACATTTATTACTCAACTCAAAACCTTAGACTTAAACTCGTTAATAGCAGTATTACCTATTTATACCCATATAATATTTTATTTTTTATTTATTTATTTTTTTTTATTGTTTTTGGGTCCGGTCGTGGGGCCTGAACACTGGGCCTGGGTGCTGTCCCTCAGCTCTTCAGCTCAAGGCAAGCGCTCCACCACTTGAGCCACAGCATGACTTCCAGCTTTTTTCTTTTTGCTTATGTGCTGTTGAGGAATTGAACCCAGGGCCTTGAGCATGCAAGGCAAGCGCTCTACCACTGAGCCACCTTCCCAGCCCCCCATATAATATTTTAAATTTTTTTTATTTTTCTAGTTTTCATGTCTCCTTTTGGCCCCTCCCCTCCTCTCATCCCATCCCCATTCTTCTCTGAATATTAGTTCTTCAAACTTGCAGTTTTTAAGCGTTTCACATTTTAATTGTAAATTCTTGTTTTCCCATTTTTTGTCTCTTTTTTTCGTTTTCTTCTTTTTTCTCTTATTATTTTTTTCTTTTTCTTTTTTCTCTATCTGCTTTCATTCTGTCCAAACCATTTTCCTATTTGAGATCAGAACTTGGTTAATTCCACTCTCCCTCACCTTCCCACATCCCACTAATCCTATTTTTCCCCACATTCTCCCTAAACCTAATAATTTCTGGTTGCCAAATTCTCCTTTACTGATCTTTGGCCACTAAGACATATTTGTTTGATGTTGAATAGATTCTATCTCTTGAACTAGATTGTATCTGCAGACTTTTGACTGTGTAACTACAGACTTTGGTTGATGCTTACCTTAAAATAGTGTTTGAGCACAAAACTGGTGTAACACTCATCCCAAATGGGAAGGACAAGCCAGAAAAACTCAATAAAAATAGCAAGTGCGGGGATCTCAGCTCCCACTCATGTCAATCAGGGAACAGAACAGATAATGAATAATCCAGAGGACATTCCCAAAAAGCTCTACAAACACTACAGATAAACAGGGTAAATGAAAAGAGTGAAAATTTGCAAAGGTATCAGTGTGAGCATGATAGGTAGAGAGAGGAGATATACCAAAGATCAATACAGGAGACTCATGAGCCTGAGGAAGCTACTCAAAAATTGATACAGGAATTTTGTGAGCAGATTGAGAACACTGAAAGAGAAATAAAGGAATTGCATAAACAGGTTGAGATCAGTCAAAGACATAGATAGGAATTGTGTGAGCTGACTGAGAACAGACAAAGAGAAAGTCAGGAATGGCATGAACAGGCTGAGAATACTCAAAAAGAACTACAGAAATTCCGTGAACATGAGGAAGCTAACCAAAGAGAAATACAGAAACAGAAAACCGGATGAGAATAGACAAAGATCAATGGAGGCATTCATGGAATCCATAAACAGAAAGCTGAAAGAAATCAGGGAGACTACAAATGGAATGCTGAATGGAACCCAACAGAAGGAATGGGCGTCCAAGGAAACCATAACCGATCAAGTAAGTGATTTGAGAATAAACACTGAACACCAAATTAAGGAATTAAAGAAGTTCATGCAAGATCTAAAACAAAGCTCCAACAAAGAATTTGAGGCCATCAAAGCCGACCAACTAGAAGAAAAAGAAATAAAAAAACAAAGTAGAAAGTCTTGGCAGTAGGTTAGACCATGTAGAAGATCGAATCTCGGGGATTGAATACAGCCTAGATATTATAGAGAAAGAATATACAACCATCCAAGACAAAACCAAGAAATATGATAGATCTATTCAACACTTGGAAGACACCATCAGGAGGCCTAATTTGAGGATAATGGGTGTAGAGGAACACCTAGAGACAGAAGTTAATGGTCTAGGAAATTTGTTTCACAGGATCCTAGTAGAAAACTTCTCAAACATGCAAAAAATAGGCCTATTCAGATACAAGAAGCTTTTAGAACACCAAATAGACCAGACCAGAATAGGACATCCCACCATCACATTAAAATCTGCACAGGATCAATTCAAACCAAGGAAAATATCCTTAAAGCTGTCAAAGAGGACAGACCAATGACCTATAAAGGGAAACCAATTAGAATCATCTCAGATTTATCAGCAGAGACAATTAAAGCAAGAAGAGCCTCGAATGATGTATACCATGGTGTAAAGACAAACAACTATCAGCCAAGAATACTGTACCCAGCTAAACTCTCCTTCATTACTGAACATCAAATAAAAAAACTTCCATAGCAAAGAAAAATGGAAATAATATATCTCCACCAAACAAGCCCTACAAAAGATTCTTAAAGATGTCCTACACATAGAAAACCAACAAGACCACAATAAAGGCCAAGAAACAGCACCCAAACTGAGAATCCAAGAACCATCGGAAGAACCTCCATCATCGCAGCCCCCAAGAAGGTGGATAAAATGGCAAGAACTCCCAAATAACTCTCAGTCCTATCTCTTAACATTAACGGCCTTAACTCTCCAATTAAGCCACATAGACTGTCTAGTTGGATTAAAAAGCAAGATCCTTCTATCTGCTGCCTACAGGAGTCACAACTTCCCCCCCAAAACAAACACAGTTTGAATGTGAAAGGCTGGAACAAAATCTACCAAGCAAACGCCCCTGGTAAACAGGCAGGAGTTGCAATACTAGTATCAGATAAAATAGACTTCAAATTAAAATTGATTAGAACAGATATAAAAGGTTGCTACATACTACATATCCTATTCAGGTGGATATTACAATTCTAAATATCTATTCGCCAAACAACGAAGCACCCAAATTTATCCCAGAAACACTACTTTCTCTCAAATCTCATATAGATCCAAAGACATTAATTGTTGGGGATTTTAACACACCACTATCCCTACTTCATAGATCAACTCGGCAAAAACTAACAGAGAAACCGCAGACCTAAACAACTGCATAGATAACTAGATTTAACAGACATCTACTGAATATTTCACTCAGCAGTATCAGAATACATGTTCTTCTCAGCAGCACATGGAACATTTTCCAAAATAGACCACATTTTAGGTCACAAAGCAAACTTGTCCAAATTCAGAAACATTGAAGTTATACCTTGCATTCTCTCATACCACAAGGGAATAAAGTTAGAACTCAACACCAAAAGCCACCAAAGAATGTCTTGTAACTCATGGAGACTGAAAAACACACTGTTGAACCAACAGTGAGCCATGGAAGACATTAGAAAAGAAATTCAAGGGTTCATGATATTCAACAAAAATGAGCACAAAACTACCAGCTCGGAAGTGGCACTGTGGCTCAAGTGGTAGAGCGCTAGCCTTGAGCTGAAGAGCTGAGAAACAGCACCCAGGCCCAGAGTTCAAGCCCCATGACGAAAAAAAAAACTACCAGCTCCTCTGGGACACAGCAAAGACAGTATTCTGAATACCTACATTAATAAATTGGAGATATCTGAAACCACAATTTAATGAGACATCTGAGCCTCCTTGAAAAAGAGCAGCAAGACAAACCCAAATCTAGTAAACGGAAAGAAATAATTAAAATTAAATCAGAATTAAATGGTTGCTTGGTTGCTATCCGTGAACATGGATGTTCATGTTGATTTATATTCCTTCAATATGTATCCAGTTGTGATAAAGGTCATCAACATATATGTCTTTTTGGTATTGTGTAAACTTCCATTATGATCTCCATATGGGTTGCACTAGTTTACAATACCACAAAACCAAATACAGTTCCTGATTTATTTCAACCTCTCCAGCAGTTTACTTATTTGAGTGGTGATAGCTATTCTGGAGTATAAGATGGGATCTCAGTGACTTTGGGCTTTATTTTCTTATGTATTTTCTATGTGGTTAAGAATCTCAAACATTTCATTTATTTATTAACACTTAAATGTGTACTTCATTCCCAATCAGTGTCTTTCTTTTTCTTTTGGTATTTGATCAATTTTTAAGTTTTATAATATTTGACTTTTTCCCATTCCATATACTCACTTTACTAAAAAGATTTTTTTCATTACACTGGTGTACAATTTACTAAAAACAACCGATTGTATATTTATACTATTGGATGCTTGTGCTTCTATTTACAACCAGGAAATTATTTCAATAAATATGCTGAACTTCTTTCATTAGATAGACTAAAAGGATAGTATCATATTGGCTTAAACTAATCTCAGAATTAATAGTCACAGCCTGGGACACAACAGTCTTGGCTAATTAAAACCTCTAACAGCACAAACTGCATTTAAAGAGACAAAAGGTTAGAAGTTAGAAGAAAGTTAGAAGAAAGGCACCACCTTCATGAAGCAAATGTGGAAGTTCACAAGCAGACCTTCGAAATCTGAATATCAAGAAGATCAAAGGATAAAAGTATTTAGAACAACAACTTTAGAACTCAGAATTGGGGAGGGGGGACAACCACTAGATACCAAAACTCAATGCTGAAGGGAAGAAGTGTTTTACCCCAAACATTAGCTGTGTCTGACTCTCTCAAACCAAACACACACACACACACACACACACACACACACACACACACACACACACACACACACACACCCCTAGTAAGAGGCCTTAGCCAAAGTACAGGAATTGTGGACTTAGACTCCATTTTGAAGGCCTTTACCGAAAGTATGCATGGTGAAGATCTTTACTGAAAGTACCCATTGTAAAGACTTTTACAGAAATTTAGAACTCAGGTTCCTGGAAAAACTTTGAAATGTCCCAATAACGTTCTGCCCGTAACTCCCCTAGCAATAGCCATCAGCGGATGACAGAAAGGTACCTAAAGCTACAGATGTTTCTTAAGATAGGTAGTTAACAGTTTGCTGCTTACTGCTTAGCCTGCACATGTTAGCCAATAAGATTGTTACAAGATTCAGTCACTAAATATCAACTAATCATGTAACTGCCAAGGTAGGAACTCCCTTACCTCAAACCTATACCCAATAAAAACCCTGTTAACTGAAGGATTGGGGCTCTCAACTTTGATCCACTGCAATGGAGACAGTTATGAGTCCAGGCTCCAGCTTGCAATAAATGAGTCTCATGTGCTCACATGGGAACTGGGTCCTTGGTGGTCTTTGGGGATCCTTATCTCAGCACAAGACCACTGTACACAGAGAACCCCAGGGGCAGCTGTATCTGGGACAATGAAGATTTCTTCCTCTTCCTTTTAGATAATCAAACATGATGTTGCAGTTGTCTCCATAGCTGCCCCTGGGCCTCTTGCCCCTGAGCAAGAGGGAGGAAAAGATGCCTTAGACTGCAGGATGGCCTTGTGTACACCTGGCTTTCTGTGTAAGATTGCAGTTCATAGTTCCCTAGGCAGGGGTGGCCAAGCTGAAATGGGTACACATTGCCTGGAGGAAGGTACCCTGTGAGCCCTGCATGCATGGTGAACCAGCCTGGAAAACCCTGTGAGCATCTCCAGGATGGCCTCTCAGCAGCTTGGAGAAGTTGACTCCTGTAGTTGGACATGGCAGGAGGCAGGAGGACAGCAGGAATCCAGAAGATGGGAGAGGCACAGGAGCAAATGTGTCTCTCCATGGAGACTCCTTGGCCATGCTAAGGAAGTTCACAACATGCATGTGGTAGCCACCTAGCAGGTCCCCAGAGACTCTACTTGTTTGGAGAGCAAAGCCTGGTCCTGATCCAGAGGCACAACTTCCCCAGTGGTCCTGGGCCTGGCTGGGCTAGAGCAGCGCCTACTAGACATGCTTCCTCCTCCCTGCTGTGCATAGCCTCCTAGCACCTGCCTGGTCTTCAGCACCCACAACAGGCCAGCTCCATGGGGCAGGCTGAGGCTGTGCTGGAAATGCCTGGTGCCTGCTTCAAGGTGAGAGCAAGGCCTAGGCCATAGCGTAGCTGGCCCTCACTCACTTCCAATGGCATCCAGAGATGCATGACAATCACAGCCCCAGCTCTGCTGCCCTCCTTGCCCCCAGAGTTTACCTATAAGTCCCTGCCTGTGTTCTTGAAATTC
The DNA here is from genome assembly GCF_019054845.1 of Dipodomys spectabilis. NCBI lineage: Eukaryota > Metazoa > Chordata > Mammalia > Rodentia > Heteromyidae > Dipodomys > Dipodomys spectabilis. The sequence goes on along the minus strand of NW_024870978.1, from coordinate 2,205,599 downwards.
TGTAGCCATTGGTTGTCTCATTTCGAATTGTTTGTTTGGGTGGGACTTGAGACTCCTTCCTCTCCTCACCAAGCAAACAGGCCTCAGGGGATCCACCCCAAATTCCGCACCTCACAGACACTACCCAGAACCCAGCTGCCTTTGGGGTTGCTGCTGCCTGAGCTGCTGGCCTACGATCTCCTTCCTCCCTTCACAGCCTCTGCCAGGGCATCCCATCCTCTCCCCACCGCCCCCAGCCCCAGCTGAGCTTCCCCTGTGGCCTCCCCCCTGTCCACATAGCTCACATCACCAACCCCGGCAGGGCCACTGCTCTGAGGAAGACAGTTGTGGGCCTGGTACAGCAGAATCAACACAGTGTGTAGCCAGCTGAGAATTGGAGGCAGCATAAGTTTCTGATCACTGTCTTTCACTTCACTTACACGTATTAATGTATTAATTTGGTATTTAATATTGGATCTCGTAACTTCTTATTAATCCTTTGCAGAATAGCTGGTAGAAATATAGTCCCAAAATTCGGATTGTCTCTTGTTTTATTCTTTCGAGATTCAGAGATGTTTTAAGTAGTTATAACTACCATGAACTCTCATTTCCATAGCAGAGTGCTATTCAGAAAATGCTTGCTTATGCATCTGTTATCAATTATTTACAAGACTTGAAATTTTTAATGTTTCAAATATTACAGGAAGATCTTTGAATCATGTTGAATGGATATGAGTAGATTGAGCTGTTGCATACATTCAATTGTGTGTGTGTGTGTGTGTGTGTGTGTGTGTGTGTGTAGGGGAGGTTATGTGTATCATTGCAAACAAGGATAATGAATTTGTTTCCTTTTTCTGAGATATTCATTATGGTATTACTTTGTTGTGGCAGGCTCTGACTGCTTGCCTTTGCCTAATATGCACATTCCAGCTCAGTTTTTCAATTAAAGATTCTTATTGATTATTGAGCATATAGTGCTCTGATATTGCTTTGTCTTTTGTCTGCCACCTAGGCTCTTACTTTCCTCTTTAAAAATTAACATTCAACATAAATTTTACCTACTGACTGATTTTCCCATATAATTTGCATTTAAAAATAAGTATTAAAAGACCTTTGATTTGTTAGCACCAAGATCTTAAAATTCCTTTTGTAGCTTTAGTTTAAAATACCTCCTTCATATTTTTAGCATGGGAAGACAAACAATGATACAGTTTTATTCATTAAAATATCAGATAATTCATAATTTTGAATATGTCTAGTGGCAAGTGAATACATTTGCTCAATAGATTTGCTTGATAGACCGTGCACAAAAATATCACTCATAGGTCCTGAGAAGGTGGATAAGTGGTAATCAGCTTACCTTGAATGCATGAGACCCTGGGTATGATTCCTCAGCACCACCTAAGCAGGAAAAGCTAGAAGTGGTACTGTGGCTCAAGTGGTAGAGCACTATTCTTGAGCCGAAGAGCTGAGGGATGGCAACCATGACCAGAGTTCACCACCACCAACAAGGTAAATCAATAAATAAAACTCACACTCAAGTACATTAATTTCAAAGGTTGATTACCATTTTAGTTAGGGGCAGGATGCCAAGATATAGCAGACCTCTTTCGCAAAGTTTTAAGAAGGATTTCAACACCTGAGAAGTACTAAAAATCAGAAGTAAAATATTAGCTCTGCCAACAACATATAGAATCACCACTCAAAGAGAAACTAATGCTAAGAATGAAATACTTTTTATAACGTTTCTTAAGTGATTCTGGCTCTATACTAATTATTGTATAATGTGAACTTCAAAAACTCCATAGGTCAGCCTGAGCCTTAAGGCCTCCTACAAAAACTGAAGGAGAGAATCCGTAACCCTGATTACTAAAATTGCTATTGTTAAGGTAGTGTACATACAGATCACCATTTTGTAAGTCGGTAATGAGTTCGTTTCTTGTTTGACAATCACTTCCATTGCTCTCTCCCTGATTTTCGCTCCTGTCCCTATCCACAAGAGATATAGCTCATTGTGAATACAATATCTAAAAAGTACAACTGCTGCATTTGTTTCCCTGTTCTTGAATTTCTGTGGTTCCCTCAATGCCCATGAATGGATAAACAAGAACAGAAAAATCCAATTCCTGGAATTCATTTCAATATAAACATCAGTAGTTTTATGAGAGTGTCAGACTCTGTCCACACATTCTGAACACTTATACTTTCTGCACCCAGTCATAATTTCCACCGGATTCTAAGGCCACAACGTAATTTTTTTCACTTTCCACACAGGAAGAAGCTGAGAGTCAGAAAGGTTAAGTAACTTGCATAATGGCTCAGATCTGAAGATCATAGTTTGAAACCAACTCAGGTTGACATAGCTATTACATATTTATCTCCTGTTAACCAGAAGAAAGGAAGAATTGACTGTATCATGTACTAGAGCTGGAATGCCACCTGAAGTGAATGGGAAACCAAAAGGATAGTGTCAATATGATGGTTTTTAAGAACCAAATCTCGCCCATAGATAATTTCAGACATCACACACACACTCACTCACACACACACAAACACACACACACACACACACACACACACACACACACACACAAACAGAATCCTTAAAAACGATATTAGTACTGAAATCCAAATAGTTTTTTTTAATTTTTATGTTTTATTTTTAGCTTTAGTGAGGTTTGACACGATAATTTCTACAGATGAGCCCCAACTTAGAACTTTTTTATAATTCTACCCATGTCCGTATTCAGAGTAACAGTCTCCTAGTTAAGTCTTCCTCCTTTTCCAGCAATGATAAGTTTTCTCTTCTTGTCCCAGTTTCTTCTTTTGGGACCCAATATGTTAGACTTTTCTGTCTTGCATGGTCTGTAAGTTCATTGATTCATAGATCTCAGCCATCCTAATAACCAGGATTATTGGTGGCAACTACTGTACTGTACAGAACCTGCCTTGGGAAAAGTGTTCTAAGTTCACCATTCAGTGGAAGTTATTAGTACTCACCCATAATCACTTTGTCTTCAGAACTGGGAACTTGTTAGGTCCAGGAATTCAGGGCAAGCACTCACTCTGTGCTATTTCATACTTTTTTAGATGTAATGGCAACTTCCACCTATTGTCTACTTTAAGCAATTTGTGAAGAGAAAGATTACCCCTAAGAGACAGAGCACTGTACTAACTGTTGCACTCAAAACTCATTAGGAGGGAAAGAAGCTCTGAAGGAGCCATATAGCATATACACTGTGTTTTTAGAAACTCAAGCTGCCTTTAATGTTATCTTCAATAAAGACCTGTTGCAACAATGAGAAGTAAAAGTTGTCATGTCCAAAACAAGCTTTACAACGTCGGTGCAGGAGGGGGGGGAAGGGGGGGAAGGAGAAGGATTGGGATTGGGGAGAGAGGGGGGAGGCTGGGAAGGGAGGTGAAGGATAAACAAAGGAGGAGGCTGCAATGCTTGGTAAGAAATGTACGCATTATCCTGCCCATGTAATTGTAACCCCTCTGTACAGTATGTTCACAATAAAATAAAATTAAATTTAAAAAAAAAATAAAGAAAATCAGAAGGGGCGTTCCAGGAAGATGGCGGAGGAAAAGCTGGAGGCTAAATAAGCTCTCCCATAGAAAGCAGTTTTAGAGTTCCAGTGAACAATCCTAAGCCAGAGAATCACACCAAGTGTGCCTTCACAGGACAAAGAATTAGCCTAGAGAGGGAAAATCCAGTCAAGGAGACAGATCTGAGCTCTTGCCAGCAGCCGCTGCCGCCGGGGTGGCAGCGATTATGGCCATGGCTGAACCCGCCATACCTGAATCACAGAGAGTCGGGGACGAAGGAGCCAGACGTGGTGGGAGAGCAGATTCTACTCAACACCAGCAAGAACTGACAAGGAGCGGATATCTTCATCCTGCAGTTGGCAGATCAGAGACGACCCAGGAAACAAGACTCGGTGTGAGTAGAAGCCTGATGTCCTCAAACCTTCTCAGGGAGCAGAGGAAGGAAGGAAAACCCTCCCCCCCAGTACCAGAAATCTCCATCTTGGATACTGACAAAGCTTGGTAGAGTGCTAGCTCCAACTCAGGCCTTGGAAGAAAACTGGATTCATTTAGCAGGTCACAAGAACTTAATGGCTTGACCTGCCAGACTCAGCTCCACCCAGGGAAAAGTCACCCAGCTCAGGCGCCAGCTCCAGGAGTGGCTTTCTTCACTGGGTAATCAGAGCCAGAGGCTGCCCCTCCCATTAGCAGCCTTGACAATCAATTGAAATTCACTAAACATAAACCCTGAGAGTGGCTCCAGGCTGGGTTCCATGAGTTTCACACAAACTAGTCCCTGGGAAAAGCTACTGTTTGCTGAAAGGCCTCAACTCTACCCAGAACCTAGCCTCATCACAGCATCTCCAAACTTGAGGAAAAAGCCATCTCCCTATTTTGTGATACTTTTTTTTTTTTTTTTTTTTAATTTTATTTTATTTTATTTGAGAACATACTGTACAGAGGGGTTACAATTACATGGGCAGGATAATGCATACATTTCTTACCAAGCATTGCATCCTCCTCCTTTGTTTACCCTTCACCTCCCTTCCCAGCCTCCCCCCTCCCTCCCATCCAATCATACCCCCCCTCCCCCCCCCCCACCGACATTGTAAAGCTGGTTTTGACATGACATTTTGTACTTCTCATTGTTGCAACAGGTCCACCTGAATCCTTAAACGACTTGTTTGTCCCTGTCTCCTCCACATGTTATACTGACATCAAATATAGTGAAAGCAGGGGTTACACTGTGGGGGAGGGACATACAAAGCAACAAAGAAATAATCTTATAAATGCATTAGAAACACATGCATGAAAGAAACAAAAACATTAAAATACATATTTGAGGTTTTGTTTTCCTAACATCACATTATCCGACTTTTTCTGCTTGACTCATACCTATACTAGATATTGCAAATAAGGGAAACCATGGGACCTATGTTTCTTTGGGCCTGGCTTACTTCACTTAATATAATTTTTTCCAAGCCTTTCCATTTCCTAACAAATGGGGAAATGTCATTCTTTCTGATGGAGGCATAGAATTCCATTGTGTATATATACCACATCTTCTTGATCCATTCATCTACTGAGGGGCATCTGGGTTGGTTCCATGTCTTAGCTATGGTAAATAATGCTGCAATAAACATAGTTGTGCTGGTAGCTTTAGTGTGGCCTTGTTTGTGATCATTTGGGTAAATGCCCAAAAGTGGGATTGCTGGGTCGTTGGGGAGCTCTATGTGGAGTCTTTTGAGGAACCTCCATACTGCTTTCCAAAGTGGTTGAACAAGTTTACATTCCCACCAACAATGAAGTAAGGTTCCTTTCTGTCCACATCCCCTCCAGCATCTGTTGTTGTTAGAGTTCTTGATTTTTGCTGTTCTAACTGGAGTGAGGTGATATCTCAATGTTGTTTTGATTTGCATTTCTTTTATGGCTAGGGATGTTGAACATTTCTTCATGTGTCTATTGGCCATCCTTCTTTCTTCTTCAGAGAAGCTTCTCTTTAAGTCTTTCGCCCACTTACTTGTTGGGCAGTTGTTTCTTTGAGGATTTGTTGTTGGGTGGTTTAATTTTTTGAGTTCCAAGTATATTTTAGATATGAGACCCTTGTCCGTTGTATGGCTAGTAAAGATCTTCTCCCAGTCCGTGGGCTTTCTATTGATCTTGCTAGCTATGTCATTTGCCCTGCAGAAGCTCTGCAACCTTATACAATCCCATTTGTCCAGCCTTTCTTTGATTTGTTGTGTTTCTGGGTCTCTATTCAGAAAATTTCGGCCTGAGCCAAGGAGACCCAGGGTTTCTCCTATTCCATCCTGTAGCAGATCTCCCTCCCATTGAACTAACCTGTGAGGAAGATCGCAAAATCCTGGGTGAAGCAGAGCATTTTTCTGCCTATTCAAACAAACTGACATAAGAAACCAACCAAGCCACAGGACCACAAGCAGACCAGAGACTCCAACAAGAAGCTGGTTAAGCACACAAGGGAGACACAGGATTTTTCCCACCCCTCCCAAAAAAATCAAAAAAAAATTTCTTCTTCTTCTTCTTTTTCTTTTTACCTTTTATAAAAAAATTTTTTCTTTTCTAAAACTTTTATTAATTTTTAATTTTTACCTTTTTTGAAAAATATTGTTTCCTAGTAACTTTTTTTCCTCTTATAATTTTTATTTTAGGGGTACATGTGTGTGTGTTTTTCTTTCTTTTTTAAAAAATTCTTTTTGTTTTTTGTTTAGCTGTACTGAACTTCTGATTTTTTTTCTTTCTTTCTTATCCTTTTCACCTTTTCTTCTCTTTTGTTCTTCTTTATGTGACTTAATTGTTGCTCTGCACATCCTTAGATAAACCCGTAGTTGACTATTAGACCCTATCTCCCATTGTGTACACACTTAATCCACAAATTTATTACTCAGTTCAAAACCTCTGAGACTTAAATTCCTTAATAGCAGTACTACCTCTTTATACCTATATAATATTTTAAGTATTATTATTTTTAAGTTTTTCACATCTCCTCTATATCCCTACTTTTCTCTCATTATATTCACGTTCTTCTCTCTATAGATGTTTTTCAATTCTGTATAATATATTAATTTTTACTTTTCTATTTTTTCTGGTGTCTTTTTCTCTCGTTCTCTTTCTTCTTTTTTTTCTCTCTCTCTACTTTCATCCTGTCCAACCTTTTTCTTGCTTTGAGATTAGGACTAAGCAAAGTTAACTCTCCCTGTGCCTTCCCACATCCCTCTATTCCTATTTTTTACCCACATCTCTCCCTAACCCTAATTATTTCTGGTTTTCCAAATTCTTCTTTGCGGTTAGTAGCTCATTAATATATAGTTGTTTGATGATGAATAGATGTATCTGTTGAACTAGATTGTATCTGCAGACTATTGTCTGTTCAAATACAGACTTTGGTTGATGCTTACATTAAGTTAGTGTTCTAGCACAAAACTGGGGTTATTTTCATCCCAAATGGGCAGAGTAATCTGGAAAAACACAAGAAAAATGGCAAGTAAGGGTATCTCAACTCCCACTCATGATAATCAGGGGACAGAACAGATAATGAATAATCCAGAGGATAGTTCCCAATTGCTCTGCAAACACTGCTGGCAAACATGATAAATGAAGGGATTGAAAATATACAAAGGACTCTCATTGAGCATGATAAGGAGAGAGAGGAGGCAAACACAAAGGTCAATGCAGGAAAAGATTGAAAACCTACAAAGGACTCTCTATGAGCATCATAGGCAGAGAGAGGAGGCAACTCAAAGGATTATACAGGAATATCATGAGTGTGGGGAAGCTACTCAAGAACTGATACAGGATTTGTGTGAGAAGCTTGAAATACTCAAAGAGAAAGGCAGGAATGGCCTGAACAGGCTGAAAACACTCAAAGAGAACTACAGGAATGGCGTGAACGGGAGGAAGCTAAGCAAAGAGTAATAGAGGAATTGAGAGAGCAGGATGAGAATACAAAAAGATCACTAACGGCATTCATGGAATCCATTAACAAAGAGCTGAGGGAAGTCAGGGAGACCACAAAGGGAATGCTGAATGGAACCTAACAGAAGGAATGGGCGTCCAAGGAAACCATAACCAATCAATTAAATGATTTGAGAATAAACATTGAACACCAAATTAAGGAAGTAAAGAAGTACATACAAGATCTAAAACAAAGCTTCAACAAAGAATTTGAAGTAATCAAAGCTGATGAATTAGAATGAAAAGAAATAAAAAACAAAGTAGAAAATCTTGATAGCAGGTTAGACCATGCACAAGATCGAATCTCGGGGATTGAACACAGTCTAGATTTGATAGAGAAAGAACATACAACCATTGAAAACAAGTCCAAGAAATATAATAGATCTATCCAACACTTGGAAGACACCAACAGAAGGCCTAATCTAAGGATAATGGGTGTAGAGGAGCACGTAGAAACAGAAGTTAATGGACTAGGAAATTTGTTGAATAGGATCCTAGCAGAGAACTTCCCAAATATGCAAAAAGATGGGCCTATTCAGATACAAGAAGCTATTTGAACAGCAAATAGACCGGTCCAGAAGAGGACATCCACTGTCACATTGTAATCCACACAGGATCAATTCAGACACAGGAAAATATCCTTAAACATGTCAAGGAGAAAAGATTAATCACCTATAAAAGGAAACCGATTAGAATCACCTCAGATTTCTCAGCAGAGACAATCAAAGCAAGAAGAGCCTGGAATGATGTATGCCATGCTCTAAAAACAAGCAACTATCAACCAAGAATACTGTACCCTGCTAAACTCTCCTTCATAACTGAAGGCCAAATAAAAACCTTCAATAGCAATGAAACATTGAAACAATACATCTCCAACAAACCAGCCTTACAAAAGATTCTTAAAGATGTCCTACAGCAGAAAACCAACAAGACCACAATAAAGGCCAGAAACTGCAACCAAACTGAGAATCCAAGAACCGTAGGAAGAACCCAGTTTTTACAGCCCAAAAAAGGTGGATAATATGGCAATAACTCCCAAATACCTCTCAGGTCTATCTCTCAATATTAACGGACTTATCTCTCCCATTAAGCGACGTAGACTGTCTAGTTGGATTCAAAAACAAGATCCTTCTACCTACTTCCTTCAGAAGTCACATTTTGCCCGTAAAAAAACAACACATTTTCAATATTAAAGGCTTGAACAAAACCTACCAAGCAAATGGCCCCCATAAACAGGCAGGAGTTGCAATCCTAATATCAGATAAAATAGACTTCAAATTAAAATTCATGAGAAGAGATAAAGAAGGTTGCTATATACTAATTAAGGGATCTCTCCTTCAGGAGGATATTACAATTCTAAATATCTATTGGCCAAAAAATGGAGCACCAAAATTTATCCAAGAAACACTACTTTCCCTCAAATCCCACAGGATCCATAGACTTTAATTGTAGGGGATTTTAGTACACCACTTTCCCCACTGGATAGATTAATTCTGCAAAAACTCAACAGAGAAAACAGCATACCTAAACAGCTGCATAGGTCAAATATATTTAATAGACATCTATCGAATATTTCATCCAGCAGCCTCTGAATACACGTTTTTCTCACCAGCACATGGAACATTTTCTCAAATAGACCATATTTTAGGCCACAAAGAAAACTTTTCCAAATTCAGAAACATTGAAATTACACAAAATTGACAAACCCTTAGCAAATCTATTCAGAAAAAGAAGAAAACACACCCAAATAAATAAACTGAGAGATGAGAATGGAAACATAACCACGGAAACAACCAAGATTCAGAACATTTTAAGGGAATACTTCTCAAAACTTTATGCTAATAAGTTTGAGAACTTAGCAGTAATAGACTTTTTCCTAGCAAATATTGACATGCCAAAACTAAACCAAGATGAGTTAAACAATCTTAACAGGCCCATATCAAGCATTGAAATACAAACAGAAATAAGAGACCTCCCAGCTAAGAAAAGTCAAGGACCAGATGGTTTTACTGTGGAATTCTATAAGGCCTTCATAGCAGAGCTCACACCAACACTCCTCTAAATCTTCAATGAAATTGAAGGAGAAAGTTCACTAGTAAACACATTCTATGAAGCCATCATAATCCTCATCCCAAAACAGGCAAGGACTCATCAAAGAAAGAGAACTATAGACCCACTTCTTTGATGAATATTGATGCAAACATCTCAACAAAATTTTGGCCAATCGACTTCAACAATTCATCCAAAAAAACCATACACCACGATCAAACAGGATTCATTTCAGGGAAGCAAAGCTGGTTCAATATATGCAAATCAATTAATATTATTCATCACATCAACAGGAGCAAGGATAAGAACTACATGGTTATCTTAATAGATGCAGAAAAAGCATTTGACAAGATCCAACACCCCTTTATGATGAAGGTTCTGGAAAAATTAGGAATCCATGGAACATTCCTCAATACAATAAAGACTGTATATGACAAACCTACAGCCAGCATTATAATTAATATTGAAAAAAAAAAGCCATTCCCTCATAACTCAGGAACAAGAGAAAGATGTCAACTCTCTCCACTTCTGTTCAATCTAGTATTACAATGCCTAGCTACAGCAATAAGAAAAGATGCAAACATAAAGTAGATCCAATTAGGGAAAGAAGAAATAAAATTCTCCCTCTTTGCAGATGACATTATCATATATTTAAAGAATCCCACAGACTCCACTCCCAAATTACTCAAGCTGATCCAAAACTTTGGCAAAGTAGCAGGGTATAAAATTAATCCAACCAAATCAGTCCCTTTTCTGTATGCCAACAATGAGAAAAGTGTGGCTGAAATTAGGAAAGCAATTCCATTTGTAATAGTCCCACAAAAAATAAAATACCTAGGAATAAACTTAACCAAAGAAGTGAAGGACCTCTATGATGAAAACTTTAGAAACTTGAAAAAGGAAATCAATAGAGAATTTAGAAAATGGCAAAACCTCCCATGCTCCTGGATTGGAAAGATTAACATCATGAAAATGGCCATACTTCCCAAGGCTATCTACAAATTCAATGTGATACCTATCAAAATTCCAACCTTACTCTTCAAGGAAATAGAAGAGGCAATCCAAAAATTCATATGGAACAATAAAAAGACTCCGAATAGCAAAAACTCTCCTCAACAGAAAGAACACTGCTGGAGGAATATCAATACCAAATTTCAAACTCTATTATAAAGCTATAGTAATCAAAATAGCATGGTATTGAGATAAGAACAGACCTCAGAACAAATGGAATACAATTGAAAACCCAGAAATGAAACTACAGACCTATAGCCATCTAATCTTTGAAAAGGAAGCTAAAACAATAGAAAGGAAGAAAGAAAGCCTCTTCAGTAAATGGTGATGGCAAAATTGGTTAACTACTTGTAGAAAACTAAAGCTAGATTCTAGTATATCATCCTGCACCAGAATCAACTCCAAATGGATCAAAGAACTCGGAGTCAAAACAGACACTCTGAAAACATTATCGGATGGAACAGGAGAAACCCTAGGTCTCCTTGGCTCAGGCCGAAATTTTCTGAATAGAGACCGGAATCACAGCAAATCAAAGAAAGGTTGGATAAATGGGATTGCATGAAGTTGCAGAGCTTCTGCATGGCAAAGGACATAGCTAGCAAGATCAATAGAATGCCCACGGATTGGGATAAGAACTTCACTTGCCATACAACAGACAAGGGTCTCATATCTAAAATATACTTGGAACTCAGAAAATTAAATCCCCCAACAACAAATCCTCAAAGAAACAACTGCCCAATAAATAAGTGGGCTAAAGAGTTAAAGAGAAAGTTCTCTGAAGAAGAAAGAAGCATGGCCAATAGACACATGAAGAAATGCTCAACATAAAAGAAATGCAAATCAAAACAACATTGAGATACCACCTCACTCCAGTTAGAATGGCAAAAATCAAGAACTCAACCAACAACAGATGCTGGAGGGGATGTGGAGAGAAGGGGACCTTACTTCATTGTTGGTGGGAATGTAAACTTGTTCAACCACTTTGGAAAGCAGTATAGAGGTTCCTCAAAAGAATTCACATAGAGCTCCCCTATGACCCAGCAATCCCACTTTTGGGCATTTACCGAAATGTTTCCAAAGAAGACCACACTAAAGCTACCAGCACAACTATGTATATTACAGCACTATTTACCATAGCTAAGATATGGAACCAACCCAGATGCCCCTCAGTAGATGAATGGATCAAGAAAATGTGGTATATACACAATGGAATTCTATGCCTCCATCAGAAAAAATGACATTGCCCCATTTGTTAGGAAATGGAAAAACTTGGAAAAAATTTTATTAAGTGAAGTAAGCCATGCCCAAAGAAACATAGGTCCCATGGTTTCCCTTATTTGTAATATCTAGTATATCTATGAGTCAAGCACGAAAGGCCAGATAACGTGCTATTAGGAAAAGGAACCCTTAGATATGTATTTTAATGATTTTTCTTTCAAGCATTTGTTTCTATCGCATTTATAAGATTATCTCTTTATTGCTTTGTATGTCCTTCACCACAGTATAACCCCTGCTTTCACTATATTTGATGTCAGTATAACTTGTGGAAGAGATGGGGAAAAACAAGTCCTTTGAGAATACAGGTGGACCTGTTGCAACAATGAGAAGTACAAGTTGTCATATCAAAAACGAGCTTCACAACATTGGTGAGTGGGGGGGAGGGGGGAGCATTCGGTGGGAGTGGGCAGGAGGCTGGGAAGGGATGTGAAGGGTAAACAAAGGAGGAGGCTGCAATGCTTGATAAGAAATATACCCATTATCCTGCCCCTGTAATTGTAACCCCTCTGTACAGTATGTCCACAAAAAATAAAAAATAAAAACGTGAAAAAGGAAATTAAAACAGAACTTTCAAAATGGCAAAAACACCCCTGCTCCTGGATTGGAAAAATTAACATCGTGAAAATGACCATACTTCCAAAGGCTATCTACAAATTCTATGTGATACCTATCAAAATTCCAACCTCATTCATGAAGGAAATAGAAGAAGTAATTCAAAAATTCATATGGAACAATAAAAGACCCCGAATAGCAAAAACGCTCCTCAATGGAAAGAACACTGCTGGAGGAATATCAATACCAAATTTCAAACTCTACTATAAAGCCATAGTAATCAAAACAGCTTGGTACTGACACACGAACAGACCTCAGGACCAAAGGAATAGAACTGAAAACCCAGTAATGAGCCTACAGATCTATGGCCATCTAATCTTTGATAAGAGAGCTAAAAAAATAGAATGGAAGAAAGACAGCCTCTTCAGTAAATGGTGATCGCAAAATTGGTTAACTACTTGTAGAAAACTAATGCTAGATCCTTATATATCACCCTGCACCAGAATCACCTCCAAATGGATTAAAGACCTCGAAGTCAAAGCAGACACTCTGAAAACCTTATAGGATGAAATAGGAGAAACCCTAGGTCTCCTTAGCGCAGGCCAAAATTTTCTTAATAGAGACTGGGAAACACAATAAATCAAAGAAAGTTTGGACAAATGGGATTGCATGAAGTTGCAGAGCTTCTGCATGGCAAAGGACATAGCTAGCAAGATCAATAGAAAGCCCACAGATTGGGAGAAGAGCTTCACTAGCCATACAACAGACAAAGGTCTCATATCAATAATATACTTGGAACTCAAAAAATTAAATCCCCCAACAACAAATCCTCAAAGAAACAACTGCCCAATAAATAAGTGGGCTAAAGACTTAAAGAGAATCTTCTCTGAAGAAGAAAGAAGGATGGCCAATAGAAACATGAATAAATGCTCAACCTCCCTAGCCATAAACGAAATGCAAATCAAAACAACATTGAGATACCACCTCACCCCAGTTAGAATGGCAAAAATCAAGAACTCAATAACAACAGATGCTGGAGGGGATGTGGACAGAATGGGACCTTACTTCATTGTTGGTGGGAGTTTAAACTTGTTCAACCACTTTGGAAAGCAGTATGGAGGTTCCTCAAAAGACTCCACATAGAGCTCCCCTAAGACCCAGTTATTCCACATTTGGGCATTTACCCAAGTGTTTACAAACAAGACCACACTAAAGCTACCAGCACAACTATGTTTATTGCAGCATTATTTACCATAGCTAAGATATGGAACCAACCCAGATGGCCCTCAGTAGATGAATGGATCAAGAAAATGTGGTATATATACACAATGGAATTCTATGCCTCCATCAGAAAGAATTACATTGCCCCATTTGTTAGGAAATGGAAAGACTTGGAAAACATTATATTAAGTGAAGTTAGCCAAGCCCAAAGACACATAGGTCCCATGGTTTCCCTTATTTGCAATATCTAGTATGTATATGAGTCAAGCAGAAAAGGTCAGATAAGGTGATGTTAGGAAAACGAACCCTAAGATATGTATTTAAATGTTTTTTTTTTCTTTCTTGCATTTGTTTCTAACACAATTATAAGATTATTTCTTTGTTGCTTTGTATGTCCCTCCTGGACTGTATAGGCCCTGCTTTCGCTCTATTTGATGTCGGTGTAATTTTTGGACGGGAAGGGGAAAAACAAGTTGTTTAAGTAAGGATACAGGTGGACTCGTTGCAGCAATTAGAATTACAAGTTGTCATGTCGAAAACGAACTTTACAACTTTGGGCAGGAGGGTGGATGGGGGGATGAAGGGAGGCTGGGAAGGAATGGGAAGGGTAAACAAAGGAGGAGGCTACAATGCTTGATAAGAAATGTACTCACTATCTTGCCCATGTAATTGTAACCTCTCTGTACACTATTTTCACTATAAAATAAAAGAAAGAAAATCAGAGACTGCAGTGGCTTGTTAGCTCCATTTATATTCCTGAGCATGGGGTGCCCTTCCCCTTTCCCTTTCTGACCCTTTACATCAGGGGCAGGTGGGAAGATCTAACAAGAACACCTAGAGTTTGGCCCTGGGAATAAAAATTCCATTTTGTGATCATAAACCCTCCATCACTTCTTGAATTGGATCTGAGGGGCAGAAGAAAGTTAGGTAAGATTATTCAGAAACTTTATTACTTCTAAGTTTGCTATCTAAAATCATTCCTTCCCACACCTTAGAATCTTATTTCCCACCTGTGTACACAGCCTTACACTGTTCTACTGGAGCTTTTGAGTGTGGGGTATCATGTGCTTCTTATGTGTACTGCTTTACAAATGGAGATTTTCTCCTACACTCAAAATGATTTCATTGATGGGGACACTGTTCAATAGGCTAAACAGGGTTTGTTCATGTGTTCATACCCTAGGTAGGACTCGTAAGTTCTAAGTAGTAGTCAGGACTCACTTGCTGTCAGTGGTATTGTTCTGAGTAATTACTGTCAATGTTGACCACAGTACCTAGTCCAAGGCCTCTCAGAAAGGCTCCAGACCCAAACTGCTTGAGTCTCTGTGTGAGCTAATCATCATTGAGCAACTATGTTCCGTGGTTTGTGAGATATTCACTTCTGTGAGCATATGCATATGAGGGCCCAAGAAGAGAGTTACCTGGAAGGGAGGTCCTAGAATGCAAAATGTCTATTAGGACAATGGAAACTCATGGTTTGGCATGCTTAATGTTTTAACCTATGCACTGAACTACCAGGAAAAAACAACATACTAAGAAATCTGCCAGTTATGCCAAATAAAGAGATGTTGTGAAGGTTAGAGAAAGGACATTGATTTCATGGTAGTCATGACAAGACAACACCTTAGCACATCTTCAGAATACTAATCCATACTCACTTTTCTATTCACCCATGTTACTAGGTCTGAGTTGTATGTAAAAGTCCTCAGTGACTTCAGAACAGGAAGATCTAGGGGGAGAGACTAAGATTGGTCTACCATTTTGGAAATTAACTAGTTTGATGAAAGCCCTTAGTAGTGTCCAACAAATATGTGCATTTACCCTACTACATTTGATAAGTATCCCCTCATTAAATTATCTTTGGTTGGTTCACTTGCTGACATAGCAGCTGCCTGGTAGATCCATTGTGACTTCACTTTATTCTGTTGAACCAGAAATGGAAAAGGAGAGACTGACCACAACACATTTACATCTTTCTCAATGAGCAGTGAATGGCAGGGGCGTATTTAAGATGCTCCCCATGTTCTCAGTTTGCTAGTAAAACCTGGGATTCCAGCTCAAATCTTGATAAACAGATACAGAAGTTACATGTAGATGTTTTGCCAGATTCACAGCTAGAGAGGTAGATGAGAAAGTGGAAGGGCTTGGTGTGAAAGCCACAGGTTGATATGAAGCAGAATTCAAAGGATGTGGAGATGAAGCAAACTACTTGGAGGGAAAAGGAAAGGCAGCTGAAACTAATGAACACCTACAGAGAGAAGATAGAGCAAGTTTGAGGCCACCTGGACATCAAAGTAACCCATCTGAGGTACAATAGTCTGGGTATTCAAAGCCACAGAGAGAAGTTGGAAGAGCACCAGCAAGTGCTCTTGACCAATTCTAGGGAGCTCCCAGAATGCCAGGGTAAGAATTGATAGCTTCCCAGAGCATTGGTGCTGAACACAACTCAGATCCCTCCTTACCATGATAATTGACACTGGAGAGGAGCAGCAAGAGTTGTATGAATTGATAGCAGCTCACTTTGTGGAGCTTGTTCTGCAGCATTGTGAAGTGTGGCCTCTCAGGATGCTTAGGGCAAAGATCCTAGAGCTGGTGCCAAAGAATGCAATCTACTTGGAGTAGACATTTATAGATGGTATGTACCTGAACACAACAACTGATAATGAGCTGATAGAGTTAGTTCCCTAAAGATCTAACAGCCAAAAGTGGAGAGGCAAACCCGGAGCTCTGCACCACATCAGTCCACCATGCCCATTGCTTCTACCCTATTACTGGGTACCCAGTTTGCACAACCATGACCTTGTTACCCTGTTGTTCCCCACAATCCCTCACAACTTTTATCTTTCATTTTGTCTATGATTCTTTGTCCCTGATAATCTGTTCTTGATGCCTGTATTTGCTACGCCAACCCCTGCAAAGCTGTTGCTGCTATCCAATTTCTGCCACTGCAACTCAGCAATTATAATCACAATTACCCTTTCCCTAGTATCCTACTCTCTGCTACTCTTTTCTGCTTCCCACAATTCTTAACACCATGGATCCAGCGCCCTGATACCTGACACCCCTGTCTATGCCACTCCATTCCCAAAGTAAATCAAGAGTGGGCACAGACAGTCGACTTGGGTAAACCTCTTGCAGGCACAATATGACAAGTTATTCCTCAGGTATTTTACAGGAGGGAATAACTGGTGGTGGAAGGAAAGTTACTAAGAGGTGACTAAAATCCAAGGACATCAACTTATATCTTGTTGCTAGGAAAAGCAGGCCCTAAGGTGGTAGTTAATGAGAAAAGAAAATTTTACAAAGAATATTGGGGATGATAAAAAAGGTTTAGCTTAGTCTCTTCTACTAGTGAGCTGAATTATTTTATGATATAGATATGTAACTCCTTTCCATTTTAAAAAGCATATGAAGATGCACATTTATGTGGTACTTATATTGATTTATGGAATATTTGCAAATGATCAGATTAATGATATTCAATATTTTATGCTCTATGATATGCTCATAAATCTGCCTTTGGCAATATGAATTGAGCTCTCAAAACAAATGGAATTTCATTGTCAAATACTATAAGGAGATTACTGAGGCTAGTAACAAAATGAAGGCTGGAACAAGAAAACTGAATAAAGCTACAAGTTTGAAGGGAAGGGATCAGTGGTAAGGTCTATGATAAAAGAGAAATTCTTCACCATGGAATCTTGGAAGAATAGAATGCATTTTGTTGAATTACTAGCTTTTTAAACTTTAGAAAGCAGAACATGATTCTTGATTCTTGCTTTTTGGAACTTCTTTAATGAGTGGTGTAAAAAAAAATTATCAAAATGACTTTGAAAATTCACTGGCGTGAATTATCAGATTAACATTTTACTCAAAGTAGCCTTGAGATGCAGGCATCCTGGATTCTTTTTCTATTAAATTAATGGAATGAGCTTCATTTTGAATGGCTGGACAGTCCATGACACTTGTTCCAAAACAAGAAAAGATACTGGAGAAAAAAAAAAGAGGAAGAAGACTCAAGGCTGCTGAAATTATCATATTTCCCATTTGGAATTTAATGGGTTGTTTCTACAAAGAATAAGGATTTCATCTTAACATAATAATTTCAAAATGGATGTACTAGAGAATAGCTTCTAAATGTAATATTTAATGTTGTTGGATTACTTGAAGGCAAAGGTTTACAGCAAACTTTAAATTTTAGGAAAACTAATGCACCAATAAACAACTTGAAGAAATATAATTTAAAAATTCACCGTTCAAAGCAAACCCTGGCAGAAAAGTCTGTGAGACATTTATTTCCAAACAGGAAGTGGCACTGTGGCTCAATTGGTAGAGGGCTCCCCTTGAGCTCAAGAACTAAGGGATATGTTAATACCCAGGCCCTGAGTTCAAGCCCTATGACTGACAAAAAAAATTTAAAGAATTAAAGCATTAGGGCTGGGAAGGGGACTCAGTGGTAGAGTGATTGTCTTGTATGCATGAGGTCCTGGGTTCAATTCCTCAGCACCACATAAGCAGAAAAATGTGGAAGTGGCGCTGTGGCTCAAGTGGTAGTGCTCTAGCCTTCAGCTGAACAGCTCAAGGACAGAGCCCAGACCCAGAGTTCAGGCCCCCTTCCAACAACAACAACAATAATAAAAAATTAAAGCATCAAACAACCTGAGGATGTTGTCCAGAATAATAAATGTGGCATTATCTGTTTACATGACTTAGTGAATGTAATCTAGTTTACCAGGGCAGGTGGTGGGCAATTTGTGTTTGCCAAAACCTGCAAAATTATTTTCTACTTTCCCAAGGAGGGAGAAAGGAAGGAATGGGGGGAGGAGAGAGGTGTTTGGTGGCTTTGCCTTTTGGTTCAGTGATTGTTTTCTGGAGTCAAATTCAGAGAAATTCTGCTTGCAATCCTAGTTGCATGAGGAATGAAGAAGCCATGCCATGGAAGTGGTTTTGATTTGTCCTTGGTCTGGTTCCAAACACCACTGGACAATACAAGTCCCACTTCAGGACCAAGATTCCTTGAAGACTACTGATCCACTGGGCATGTGGACCTAAACGCAGCCAGAAAAGGCAAAATGCAATGCCGAGGGCAGCACTGGAAATCTACACCAGGCAGAGATTTTTAAATATATTTTTATTGTAAAAATACTGTACAGAGGGCTTACAGTTACATGACTAGGTAATGAGTACATTTCCTATCGAACATTGTTACCTCCTCCTTTGTTTTTCCCCTACCATTTTTTCCCTCCCCACATGTCCAACTCCTCCCTCCTCCACCCTATCCTGACATTGTAAATTCATGTTCCACATAGTGTCCTGTACATCTCATCGTCACATTGGGTCACCCTGCATCCCCATTTAAGCATTCTGCTATATCCCTTCTACTCTCCAATTACAAAAAATGTATATAAGATGCAGAACACTGGAAACAAATACAGTGAAAACAGGGATTATATGTGGGGGGATGAACCTACAAAAGAATCACATAGTTCATTATTAGTATATTAAAAACAAAAGCAAGAAATTAAAAACCGCTTGTTCTTTGACTTGGGGTACATTTCGCCTAACACCTCGTATATGGTCATATGTATCTAGCCTTTGATCTTCTCTGCTTGTTCTAGACATGTACTAGTCCTTGCAATCATGGGAAAAACAAGGTAAACCGTGGGACCTATGTTTCTTTGGGTCTGGCTTACTTCACTTAATATAATTTTTACCAAGTCTTACCATTTCCTAACATTTTTACCAAGTCTTACCATTTCCTAACAAATGGGACAATGTCATTCTTTCTGATGGAGGCATAGAATTCCATTACGGGTGTGTGTTTGTGTGTGTGTGTGTGTATACCACATTTCCTTGATCCATTCATATACTTAAGGGCATGGGAGTTGGTTCCATATCATAGATATGGTGAATAATACAGCAATAAATATGGTTGTGCTGGTAGCTTTGGTATGACCTTGTTTGTGATCATTTGGGTAAATGCCCAGAAGTGGAATTGCTGTGTCATGGGTGAGCTCTACGTGGAGTCTTTTGAAGAACTTCCACACTGCTTTCCAAAGTGGTTAAACAAGTTTACACTCCCACCAACAATGGAGTAGAGTTTCCTTTTAGCCACATCCCCTCCAGCATCTGTCATTATGACATTTCTTGATTATAGCTATTCTAACTGGAGTGAGGTGCAATCTCAGTTTTGATTTGCATTTCTTTTGTGACTAGAAAAGTTGAGCATTTCTTCATGTGTCTAATGGACATTTTTATTTCCTCTTCAAAGAAGTTTCTTTTTAAGCCTTTAGCACGTGTAGTTTTTGGGCAGTTTTTCCTTTGATGATTTGTTGTTGGGGATTTAAGTTTTTGAGTCCTAAGTATATTTTAGATATAAGACTTGTCTGTTTTATGACTCATGAAGCTCTTCTCCCTGTAAGTGGGCTTTCTATTGATTTTGCGAGCTATGACCTTTGCCTTGCAGAAGCTCTGCTGTTTCATTCAATCCCATTTGTCCAACCTTTCTTTGATTTCTTTTGTTTCTGGTTCTCTATTAATAATATTTTGGCCTGTGCAAAAGAGCCCTAGAGTTTCTCCTATTCCTTCATGTAATGTTTTCACGGTGTCTGCTTTTATTTTGAGGTCTCTGATCCAATTGGAGTTGATTCTTTTGTTGGATGATATATACGGATCTAGCTTTAGTTTTCTACATGTGTTTAATCAATTTTGCCAACACTATTTATTCAAAAGGCTGTCTTTCTTCCATTTTAGGTTTTTTAGCTTCCTTGTCAAAAATTAGCTAGCTATAAATCAGTGGGTTCATTTCTGAGTCTTCAATCCTATTCCATTGGTCCTCAGGTCTGTTCTTGTGCCAGTACCAAGCTGTTCTTATTACTATGGCTTTTTAGTAGTGTTTTAAATTTGGAACTGATATTGCTCCAGTGCTGTTCTTTCTGCTGAGGATTGACAAACCTGCAGCCAGCATTATACTTCCTGGTGAAAAGTTAAAGCCATTTCTCATAAATTCAGGAATGAGATAAAAATGTCTGCTCTCTCTACTCCTCTTCAACTTCTCTTGAATCTCAATTACTAAAACACAAATTTCACAATGCATTTACAAGTAAAAATACAAAAACCAAACATGGCAAATGGTTAGATACAGGACATTTTACAAAAACCCAGAATATAACTCTCTATATTAATATATATTAATAACTCTATATAAATTAACAAACAAACCCAAAAGAGCAGCCAGGTGTACTAGACGTGAGTGTCCCTGACATCTACTACATGGACAAGGAGCATGGAAGGGCTTCCTGCTGGAGAGTGCATGGAGGAAAGTTTTCTTGTCAGCCTGAGTACAAAAGTTAGCTTCAGTCTGCCTGGGCCTGTCTTTCTTGTTTTCTCCCCACAGCGGAGCAGAATTGTCCCCTGCTCTATGGAGAATAAATACTGTACAAGCCGAGCTGTAATGTGGCTTCTGTTTGGTCTTCACTCTTTCCTAGGTGGGCAGTCACCGCCCCACGGTGTGTGTGTGCTCCCAGGGGCTGATTCTCAGGGCCCAGGCCCAAAGGGCACATGGGTGCTAGATGTGAGTCAGTGGCACTGTGTCATTCATGCTGCCGCTGCCGGGTAGCTGCCCTAGCCCAACAGTAGTTACATCCTGATCTTCTCCCACAGTCCCAGGAGAGGTGCCCACAAGCGCCCGAGTTGGGTAAGCTGACACTAGGGTCCTACTTCACCAGAGGGACCAGAATGCAAGATGAAGTGGCTTCAACCTAAATTACTAATTATATTATGGAGCAGTTTTAAACAAAGTGATACACATTAATGTATGATATATAATGCTATATTCTAGAGTCTGTAGTCTCCAAAATCATTGGACTTGATAATAGCAAGAATGGATTTTATTGTTTGTATTTACAAGGCCATTATGGCAATCTGAAATAAAAGTACAACAAAACTCTTATCCAAAAAACACATGATTAAATCTCAGAATTAAAAAAAGTATGTAAGCAGTGCAAATGAAGTTATACTAGAATAGTAAATTACACACAAAATATATTACATTAGTTACACTCAAAAGTAAAATAAGTAATTACAAAAAGAATTCCTACTGGATAAAAATATTACAGTGGTTTAACAGGTTGAAGTGATATAAGTTATATATTTTTTTAATAAAACTTATTTATATCTCCCAGTTCTGTTTATCTCAGAGAAGGAAAATGTTAGGAAGTAGAAATTATACGTGGCACCTCTTGTTTCCAGTACCATGAAGGGGACTGGCACATCATAATGGGAGTCTTGGGGTGACACCCACACCCAGTCCATGTAGAACAATCAGAGGTCCGTGTGGTGACCCTGAGGGGGTCGAGGACAGGACATTGCTGCTGGAAAAGGGGCAGCACTTGTTGTGGTGGGATGCAGACAACAAAGCTCCATCAGTGACCAAACCAATCAACCCAGCCTCAGGTGCCAAAGCCAGGAGGGTAGGCAGGGCAGACCCCAAGCCCTACCTTCAATCTGTGCAGCCTACACTGCCAAGGCCAGACCCATTGCCCTGATTTGGAGCCCAACATGGGTAGGAAGTGTGCCCATTGTCTGCAAACGGAGCATCCCCAGAATGGCACCCAGAGCTGGGCCCATGTCAACCAGAAGGATGACAGAGGAGGCTACAGAGCAAAGTCAAAGGGGCTTCAGGCTCCTGGTGCAGAAGCTGGAGCATTGCAAGTCCAGGCTCCTCTGGCACTGATGGGCATATGCACGGATGGCCCTGTACCTGAGTCCACAGAGATAAGAAAATGGAGGTCCAAGGGGATGCTGAAGGGGCTCCAGGTTGCTGAGCTTCTGCAGCTGTCACAAGCCCTCTGGCAGAGGGGACAGCACATGGCTCCAGTCCCCAGACCACCTTAAAGACTGATGAGGTGAACCAAGGCTGGGCTGCCTGCTCCCAAGGGGGCAGACTACATGCTTAGCCTTCCTTCTCCCATGGGCTGTGCTCTGTAGAAACATGGTGTCCCCCCAACCCCACACCCATGGGGGCAGGCAGTGACCCTAGAACGGCGTCTCTATAGGATTGCACTTGCACCCAGCACCACTGCAGACCAGTACCAGCAGAGCTGGAGGAGGAGAGGGAAGCAGTGGACTCAATTCTAGCTCCATGGATTCCAGCTCCTGGGTGAAATGGAGCAATTGAGACTGGGATGAGAGGTCGGTAGGGTGAGCAATGCTCATCTGGCAATGCTGGGGAGCATGCACACACATCTCCTCACTGCACATCCGCCACAAGGGAGGGGGCCCCACTTCTCAATGGGTGACCTGAGGAGGCACTCACACCCACATGGACTACAGAAATGGTGGTTAACGTGGTGATTTGGAAAGGGCTCTAGGGCACAGCTTTGCTGCAGTACTGAACAACTGGCAAAAAAACTTTTCATCAATGATAACCTATTATACTTTAAAAACAGTTTTACTTTCCTCTTGTCCTATATTTTTGCATGAGGGCCTCTGTGTTAACCAGAAATCTCCAGGATTTCTTCATGCACAGTAATACAAATAAAAATAGCTTCTGCTCTTTTTTTTAATTAAGGGAAGTTACATTTAGTTCTTTCTCATGTTAGATTCATGAAAAAGAAATCCTGAATTATATCTATAAAACACCAAACTCAGGATTTCTTCTGAACTCTCTGAAGAAAGAGAATACAATGACCAAGCAATAGGTATCACCCATATTGTCAATCTGCTAGCTCTCTCTCTGATTAGAAAATAATCCTGCCAGGGCACATGCAGATTACTTATGCAAAATGTTTTCCAAAAATTCTTGTTGTTATATTGCATTTATTTTCCTCCTCCTGTCTCCCCTCTTGCGGCTCTTCCCCAGGGTCCTGTTTCCTTCTTCCTTCTCTCCTCCCCTCTACATTTTCCCTGTCCCCTCCTCTTCTCTCTCCTGCTATGCACTTCCTCTGCTATTATCCCTTCCTCCTCCTTTCCTTTCCTCTTTCTCCTACACTTTGACTTTCTTCTACTTCTTCTTTATGGTCCTGTGGGTTGGACTCACACTAAGCAGATGCTCTGCTGTTCGCTACATTCCTCCAGTCTGGACTTCACTTCAATGACACTCTATTTCTTATTTTCTTTTAAAAAGCAAACCCAGCAAAGACTTTTGTTTCAGAATTTAATTCATTGTACATATTTTACACCATAAATATGTGCTACTTCATACAGTGAGGCTAATAGGTTTGATTATGCTTTGGGCTTCAAATAAACTCATCAGAAACAATGTGTTTGAAGTCAATCTAATGTGATCCTCTGTTGCTACCAAATTAATGAA
Organism: Dipodomys spectabilis; assembly: GCF_019054845.1. Classification (NCBI taxonomy): domain Eukaryota; kingdom Metazoa; phylum Chordata; class Mammalia; order Rodentia; family Heteromyidae; genus Dipodomys; species Dipodomys spectabilis. Next base: position 2,181,697 of record NW_024870978.1, on the reverse strand, counting down.
CTGGTTACTTTGTATCTTGCACAAGTACTTCTATATTGCTCCCAGTTTAGTGAGCTGTCACTTTGTGGTAGCACCACAGTAACACTAACGCAAGGATTGCTGGGGATCAGAAGATTAAGTCCAGACAGGAAAATCCATAAGATATGTATCTCAAATTAACTACTAAAAAGCCATAAGAAGACCTGTGGCTACGTGGTTTAGTGCCTTCCTTGCACAGAATAAGCTGATGACAGGACCCAGGCCTAAGTTGAAGACCTGTGGTAGGTGCACACACACACACACACACACACACACACACACACACACACACACAGAATTTCCCTGCTAGAGGAAGTAAAAATAGCTCTTTTCCCAATAACATGTCTGAGTTTTTAGCCTATGTGTTTGGATATTTTTGAAAGTTGTATTATTAACTTACCTAATTTTAACAAATGACATCTTGTTCACTATTATTTAATCCTGGTTGAAAAATATTTTAAGACATATTTTCATGTAGAAATTTGAGTTTGTTCCCCAAAATCATGACTGTCCTGGTTTATAAGAAATAATTGTGCTTTTACTTCATTAGTTCATAAATTAGAAAAGTAACCTTAACTCTAGAACCAATGGCCTTTGGATTCTAAAAGCCACACAAATACGTAAGTTTTTATTCATCCTATCTTTGATTCAGCTCATCTTTCTTAAAGTAATTCATAGTTTTACTCAATATCTTGCCATTTTTCTAACCCGAACCCTAACTGGAACATTCAGGATAACCTCACACTAATCATACCCTAATCCTAACATTATTAGCAGTTTCCTATTTCACATTCATCCAAATTCTAACTTGATGTATTATTCGAAGATTTACTTTCAGTTGGACCCTAAATTTTCCATTTCCCTAATACTAACACTAACCCCAGCTGGAACTGCAACCTAACTTTCACCCTAATGTTTAAGAAAAAGAATCTAGTTTTTATTCATTCTAATGAATACTCCAGTTTGACCACTGGAAATGAGTTTCAGTTTGCCCTTATTCCCAAAAGTTTCTTGACTCTACTGCTGAAGCGATCTTGTTCCCTAACATGATCCATTATATTACTTTTCCTCACATTTTCTTATCAGGAAAGACACTGTAGTTTCCATTGATTCTACCTTTTCCAAAACTTCTGTTCCCTAAAACAGTTTCAGATTTACTTACCATGTTGTCCATTATTTAATGCTAATTCTCAACCTAAACTTGGCTGGAAAACTCCCATTAATCATTACAAGAATGATCACTGAGAAATAAATATAATGATAATGCTCTAGTTACTAATCAGTCCCACATTTTTGCTTCTACTTGTTAGTGAAAACTGAATTTTCTTTTTTTTGGTCGGTCATGGGGCTTGTACTCTGGGCTTTGGTGCTATCCTTCAGCTCTTCAGCTCAAGGCATGCGCTCTACCACTTGAGTCACAGCACCACTTCCGGTTTTCTAGTGGTTTATTGAAGTTAAGAATCTCACGGATTTTCCTTGCCAGGGCTGGCTTTGAACTTTGATCCTCAGATCTCAGCCTCTTACAGGCGAGAGCCACGGGTGCCGGGCTTGGAAACTAAATTTTATAGTAAAGTCTTTCCTATTCATAACACTAATCATAATCAGAACAAAATATTGACCCTAATGTTAGTAAAATTATATGTCAATACTAACATTAACACAAGTAAACTAGTTTTCACTCATCCTAACTTCATTCAAATAAGCCTTCTAAACATAAGCTTCAATTTTTTTCCCAATATCTTAGTCATTTTCTTACCCTAAACTTTATCTTTCTTAACTGGAACATTGAGAATAACCATACACCTAATTGTAAGTCGATTCTAATATTAATAACAATACTCTAGTTCACATCCATTCTAATTCTTACCATGTTTATTCTAAAATTTACCTACAACTTGAGCATCATTTTTTTCTCCTACACTCTAACCCTAACCATGTCTAGAATCTTAATGATAACCTTGACACTAATAGTATCCCAATTGTAAAATTTATGTAAAATGCTTGCTGTGTCATCCTCGCTGAAATTCCACTTGTAATTCTTCAAATAAATTGCAGGTTTTCCTAAAGCCTACAGATTTTCTCACTCTTAACTCTGAATCTATCTTGTTCCATAACAGGAATCATTATACCGATTGATCTCAAATCTTGATATTATGAAATACACTGTACTTCCATTATCCCTGCTTTTCCTGAATTCCTAGAACTTAAAATAAGTTCAGATTTACTTAACATTTAAACCATTCCTTTTTTTCTTTTTGATGGTCGTGGGATTTCGTCTCTGTGCCTGGGCAGGATCCCTGAGAACTAGGCATGGGCATGATCCTTTAGTTCTTTAGCTCGAGTTGTGCACTTTGCCACTTGAGCCTCAGCACCACTTTCATTTTTTCTGGTGGTTAATTGGAGATAAAATTCTCACAGACTTTCCTGCCTGGGCTGGCTTTGAACTGCAATCCTCAAAAATCAGCTTCCTGAGTAGCTAGGATAATAGACACAAGCCACCAGTTTAACCAATTTCTTTACTCTTTCGTCAACCCCCTTTAACCAGAAACCTAATCCTAATCACAATCTGAATTAACACCAAATGGTTAATGTAAGGAAAATTGTCTGGATTCTATTCAATTAGTCATTTTTTTGCTTCTACTTCTTAGCGGAAAACTAAATTTTACCTTAAAGTGTATCCTTCCCTAATCCTAACAAGAACTAAAATAGCATCTCACAATTAAAACCAAATCATATCTGAATGTTTAAAGTAACATAGACATTGGTTTTCATTCATTCTAACCTTGATGACATTCATTCTTCTTAAAATATGTTGCAATTTTACACAGTATCTTACATATTTTTCTCATCCTACTCCCAGCTCTAACTGGAACACCTTGCCTAATCCTAAACCTACAGATAATTGAATCATAATGTTAATAGCAAGCCACTATTTCACATTTATCCTAACTCTTGCTAAGCATGTAGGCCTAAATTTTACTTGCACTTTGAAACTAAAAATTTTAAAGAGTTTCTCTATTTCCTGTCAGGTGTTGTTTTACATTATTTTTTAAAATTTTATTTTATTGTAAAGAGGCTTACAGAGAGATTACAGTTACATGTGTAAGGTAATGAGTTCATTTCTTGTTGAACATTGTTGCCCTGTTCTTTGTTATTCTCCCACTATCCCTTCCCTCACCCATATCTCTAACTCCACCCTCCCCATGGTGTAAATTTCATTTTCAATATAGTGTGCTGTGAGTATCATTGTTGCAATAGGTCATCTTGTGTTGAACCTAAATTTTCTTTTCTCTAACCCTAATTCTAATTCTGTCTGGGATCCTAAACCTAACCATAGTAGTAATTATATTATATATATATATATATATATATATATGTATATATATGTATATATATATTTATGTATATATATTATATAGTAATTCAGAAATTAACAAAAATATTGAAGTTTTTATTCATCGTTAATCCACTATATATCTTGAATTAAGTTGCAGGTCACCTTAAATCTTCCAAATTAGCTTATATGTGCATATAAAAAGATGTAATTTGATGTGAAAAACAGAAGATCTTGGAGGAAGGAGTAATGAAAAGGAAATACAGGGAGTACAATCAAATGCTTTAAATATATTTTGGAAAGAGCATAACGAAACTGCCACTTCTAACAATTACTAACCATTAACAAAATAACTAAAAATTAATAAGTAAATAATATACTGCCTTCTAGTGTTCTTTAAGAGAGCCATAATATGTCTTGTGAATAAAATGCTTATGTTAGATAAAGTATGTTCATGCATAATTTATTTTATTATTGGCCAATTATTTAATTTAATCAATAAAAATATGTCAAATAAGATTACATGATAAAAATGTAAATAAGTTACTTAGCAATTGTTTGTGAAAAAATAGTCATGACTTTTAAGAAACTAAATGTCTATTTCCCTACAAAGCACTGCTTTCGGTTTACAAATCTAATATTTCTACTAAGTTTAGAGATCATAATTGGCATGAAAAACAAGTAACTGTACATCTTATTTCTTGAATGACTGATGTTTGAAACATTATCTTTTATTCAAATGAATATTTAGGTCTACATTTTCAAAATAAATGCAATTTTATCTCCTTTCAGAACAAGTACTTTCTCTGCAATTAGTTCTATTAGTATATTCAGGTATTTATACGCTAAATTTTCTATGTTTGTTATGTAGATCTACATATTCAGAATTACATGGTTTTTCTATTCACAAATGTCTAACCTGTGGGATTTTTGTTTCATTAATATAAATTATCTCTGGTTGTTGTGAAGGCTCCAGTAAGCAGTATGGTCAAAAACATTTCCTGAATTCTAAATATTAAATCTAATCCTTTTTAGGCTTTGATAATATCATTCATTTTCTCTTCAGAGCAATTAAACTAAAATAAATACTACTTTTTAAACATTTCACTCATATTGTAAATAATATTAACATAGTTCACACAGAGACTAATTATTTCAAACTCTCCATATTTAATGATCATAGTGTGAAGTATATGGAGAGTAGAGGGTCCTCAATAATACTTGTTGTTAAATTAAATCAAATCATATATCTGGATTTCTAATTTGGAGTTTAATTATATGGAAACAGGAACATACTAAGAAAAATGATTAATTTGGGACCATTTTCTTCTTAAAATTATGCAGCAAAAGTATCTCTAAGAAATATATTTTTTAATAAAATGTTTCAACCCTTAGTTAAAGTGCATTATGCTTTCATATAAAGTTTATCTCAAAATAGAAATTCTGCAACTAATCTAATGTATGTTTTCATGAACAAAATGCTGTGACTTCTAATCTTGTTATGTGATTTTAATTATATTTTTGTTGTGACATGATTCCTATTTACACTTAATACTAACTTGATACAAATCATGCCCATGCACACTAACTTACATAAGATAATATTCAAACAAAATTATCTTTCTTCCTATCTCCCACTGGGAAGGGTGAGGTGTTGAAGTATATTAAATGAAAGCACTCTAAAAGAGAGTCTTTATGAAATGGAAATTTGTAACGAGAGGATGGGATCACGAGCAATTTCTACTTGGCTTAACAGGAGTTCTCTTTTTACAGCACTTTCTAAACTTTTAATCAACAGGGAAATCCACAAAATTTGAAGTTCATATGAAGGAATTACATTCCTAAAAGATGTGGCAACCCTGCTCAAAAGTTTTGTCTCATCACTAGTTCTTTGTGTTTGCTGGCTGATCTATTTCTCTATCATATGTTTCATATTATTAAGCATATTAGTAATTCAGCTGTGAGTACATAGCAGGAGACTCCTGAAATCACTGCTATTGCTGGGTAATATTCAGGAGAGAGGAAAAAGATTATATTACTCTCCAATTCCTCCCTTTGGCCTTCAATAAACCAATTAATTGTCAAAACAATCATGTAAGATGTTAGTTTACTTTTCTCTTTTTAAGTAGGATTAAGCAAGTGTTTTTCACAGTAAAAAATAATGACAGTAGTATCAGAACTCTGATATGAGTAACTTCTCCCTAACAAGCAATGCTCTATGGACTGTAAATATGGAAGTCACACTTAAATTCTCTGTCTTTACAAACACTCTCACAGACACAGACACAAACATACAGACACAGAGACACAGACACAGACACAGACACACACACACACACACACACACACACACACACACATACACACACACACACACACACACACACACACAGCTGCCACCCAGACACATAAGAGATCAGTTCAATTCCTTGGTAATGATAGTTGATTGATGTTTGCTCCTTTGGTTTTTCTTTTTTTCAGGACCTTGCCTGGACCTACATCTTTCTCTGAGATCAAGTCCCCTGCTCATAGTATACTGTGTTTATGTATTCATAGTATGTACCTGGTTCCTTCATGCCAATTAATAATACCCTGAATAGAGTATCCTCAAACTTGACATTCAAGTCAAACTCCATGAATTCATACTATTATTTCGACATACTAAAATTTATTGGATCTAGAAACAAAAAAAAACACCATTTTGTTATATTAATAGGAATTGACATCGTGAAAGTAGAATACTATTGATCAGGAACTGAGGTAAGAGGAGAGGAGTAAGTGGGAAAATGTAGAATACTGGATGTTTGTTAGAGATATAAAATCATCGTCTGTTGGATCACTTAGTGTAAACTTATCCTATATTGAAAGCTCAATTTACATATACAGTTTACCAGCTATTTGTTTACCCATCACTTCTGATCACAAATCTTCTTATGAATTTTTATACTATCTTTGAATAAATCACATAGTTTGCATGTGCTTATCATCTTAAGGAAAAACAGTCTGCTTCTACATCTTTCGTCTATGTGACGTACCCTTATTTTTGGTTTCTCTGTTTGCTGAATAAATGTATTACTGAAAACAAGATATTGACAACAAATCTGGGTTCAATTTTCATTTTTTAAATTTGAAACATAATATAAACTTTGTTGTGACTAGTCATTTTTTAAAACTGATATTCATGAACACTAATGTTTTGGTGCCTTTAAGTAAATTGAGACTTGATGTGGTATGGTAGTTCTTGTGTCTAATTGACTTAACCATTAGATTATTAATGTATAAACAGGTGCATTGCACTTCTTTATTTTTATATATAAAATAGTCCCCAAGGATTTACTTTAAAGTGATAAGGGGGAGGCGGTTGTCTTCATGTTCCATAGTTTATATTTATTTCAGTAAAAGTACTAATAATACATGATGTATGCTGGAGCAATATAAAAGATGAGAACATATTTCTAAAGAAAATGGGTTTATTGATTAAAACAGAAAACTTTGAAATAGTCATGTTTCTTGGTTGAAACTGTATAAATTTCATATGAATGTAGCTCCAGATGAGAATCAGGGATAAATTAACATATTACTGAGATTTACATCACAATGTAAGCAATATAGGTATTTTAAGGAATTGGTCATTCAAAGCACTAGATACTTGATGGATGAGGAATGGAATTGAAAATATCAGGGGAAAACAATTCAACATGCAGATATTATGATTTTATAATACTAATATGAAAGAAATGGAACTTTTGCCTTTCTGAAGAAGAAAGTTTGGCCAGTAATTTCAATGTAAGTCTTCAGTTGTAATGAGTCTAAAGTCTTTTTCTCCAAGATATTCAAGAGTACTATGCTCATCTTCTGAAGAGTAAGTAATTATTTTAATTAACTTTGCTTAATATTAATTTACTTGTAGCAAATAGGTTAAAATGTCTCCTCTTTCTTTCAATGTAATAACATACATTTCATATTATTAATGTCTCTTCATACAAGCCTGAAATCACTATTTCAAACTAACACAAACAAAAAACAAAAATAACCTGATACAACCACCACAAATCCTAAATTATGTGAAAAAAATCAACAATATATAAAATATATCTGAGGAATAGGAAAAACAATGGCAAAATAACAACAGAAAATTCCCCTAGCTCTCTCTAATGAAACAGAGAACTAGAGTCCTAGCAGGTACTCCACTTCTAAAAAGTCACATCCAGTCAGTAATAACTATATATAGATATACAATTCAAAAGAAGATTTTATACTGTCTTCACAAGAAAACAGAAATATATGAAAAGGTGCCCAGCCAGGCACGTGACTGCTGTGACTGTGTTGGCCAACATATTTAAAAGCACAGCTGCAGTGTGGAAATAAAAGGTCCACATGGGAAAAAAAAGCAGGAACAGAAGTGTACATCGGAGCCAGCCACATCCATACTCAGAGACATTTAGAGATACCATTGGGCAGCCCGAACTGTCACTGGAACCACAAGTATTAACATCACAACATCTCACCACAATTGATTTCTACTCCTACACTTAATGGTCTAGACAAAAACCTAATTCCACAAAAACAAATCACAACAGAAGATCCAAACAACATATGGCAAATCAACCAAGAACATAAAGAGTCACCTATTAAGATTATAGAGCCCCCAAAAGAAATCCTCCAAGTGAACACGGCAAATCAGAAAAAATACAAGAAAAGTGATGTCAAGGTAGTATAATTCACACAGTAAATAAGCAGGCATTAGAACAGACAATTAGGGACCTAGAAGATAGTTTTCAAAATACATTACAATTACTGCTGAAAATGTGATTAATGAAAAGGTACAGAACCTCTACAAGAAATTTATTGAACAAGATGCAAACAACCAAAGATTAGCAAAATAACTCATGGAGACTACAAATAGAAAAATAAATTCTGAAAAGGCAAAGGAGTCCAAGGAAAAAATGGATGCCTAGTTAAAAGATATGAGAGAAGATACAGCTAAATAAACAACCCTACCAACCCCCTCACCCAAAGAAAATAAGTAAAGAAAGTCCATACAAGGCCTAAAACAAAGCTTTATAAAGAGATAGAAGCCCTAAAAAATGACCAATTATAAAACAGGGAAATCAAAAACAAAGTATAAAGTCTTCATAGCAAATAGATGACAAAGAAGATAATATCAGGGGTAAAAGACCAAGTAGGTCCAATAGGAAAGAGGAAATAATCATTTAGAACAAATCCAAGAAATAAGAAATGATCTTGCCAGAACTTCATGACTCAGTTAGAAGATCAAATTTGGGGGAGATTGGTCTCAAGAAGGAGAAGAGCAGGAAACTAAATGGATGAGAAACATATTACAGAATTCTAGCAGAGAACATTCCAAACATCCAAAGAGATAGGCACATTCAGAAAAGAGAAGGCTTTAGAACACCAAACAGAATTGTAGAAGAGAACAACCCACCACCACATCATAATCCATTAGAGGATCATTAATGATCAAGGAAACGATTCTTAAAGCTGTCATAGAGAAAAGATTGATTATTTATAAAATATATACAGTCAGAATAAACACAGATTTCTTAGTTGATATGATAAAAAGAAGAGCCTGGCATGATATATAACAAACATTAAAGGCAAACAACTATCAACAGTGAATATGGTCCCAAGCCAAACTCTCCAACACATCAGCAGGATAGAAGTTAATCAAATATATCCTACAGAGAGAAGATCAAGAAGAACAGGAACTGGTTATATAAGATGAGAACTAGGTAAATATATTAAGAGTAGATAAGGCACAGCTCCTAAGAGCTCCTAAGAGAATTCACCCAAATAGATAAAATTAGAGAAAAAATGAGACATCATAACATAAATTAGCAAAATTGTGAATGTTATAAGAGTACTTTGAAAACCATATACCAATCACCTGGAGAATCCTGGAGTAATTGATGCTTTCCTATACTCGAACTGAACCAAGAAGTGATACATAAGAAGTAATGAAAATGAAACGTCAATAAACAATTTCCCATAACAGAAAAATCTAGTACGCAATAGATTTACCGTGAAATTAAGGCCTGCAAAGAACTTACAATACTCAGCTCTAACACTTCAATGGAATAGAAAGGGAAATGGAATTATCAAACACAATCTATGAAGCTAGAATTAGACTCTTCCCCAAATCAGCTAGAGACTCATCAAGGAAAAAGAACTATGAACCCAGCTTTTGATAAGCATTGATGCATAACTTCTCAATACAATTCTCACCAACCAACTTCAACAAAAAAATACATGCTGTGATCAAACAGTATTCATCCTAGGATATGGCTGGATTCAATATAATTGTCAATATACATAGCACACACCATCAGAAGAAGCAGGGACAAGAACCATATGATTGTTTATATGGTTGTAGAAATAGCTTTTAACAAACTCCAATACCCCTTTATGATTGATAAGAACGCATGGAACTTTCCTCAATATAATACAGAGTATGTATAGGACAAAGAGAAAATAAGCATGTACCTAACGATGGAGGCATGAAGACATTAAAATCATGAATGAGAAAAGGATGTCCACTCTCTCTACTACCCTTCAATATAGTAGTGGACTTTCTACCAAGGACAATAGGCAAGAGAAAAATATAAAAGGGATCCAAATATAAAAGAAATAAAACTATCCCCTTTCACAGATGAAATGATACTTTATATAAAGGACCCTATAGCTTCCCCCCCCAAAGTTAGTAAAAGTGATGCTAATCTTCAGCAATGTAGCAGGGTATAAAACCTACAAGAATCAGTAGTTTTCCTGTGTTACCAACAATGGGAAGATCCAGGCTGAAATCCAAAAAACAACCTCATATGTATTAGCCTCAAAAGCAAATCAAATCTAAGCAAAACAAAACAACAATAAAACTAGGAATTAATTAATTTAACAAAAATGTGAAAGACTTCTATTGTGAAAACTTTAAAAGCCTAAAAGCGAAATTGAAGGAGATTCAAGGAAATGGAAAGTCTTTCAATGCTCCTGGTTGGAAGAATTAGCATTGTGAAAACTGCAATACTGCCCCCAAACAATTGGCAATGCAATACTCATAAACATCCCTACAATATTATTCAATGCAATAGAGAAAGCAATCCAAATGTATTATTGAATTACAAAATTACAGTTGAAAGAGAAGGCTTAGAAATGAACTCATAGGCCTATAGTCATCTTACACACACACACACACACACACACACACACACACACACACACACACACACACACACACACACACTGGAATTCTATTCACCCATCAGAAAGGATGACTGTTTACCAGTCTTAAGGAACTTCAAAGCCTTGGGAAAATTATACCAAGAGAAAGGAATGCAGACTCGAGCAATATAGGTTTCACATATTCATTCATTCATGGTAGTTAGAAGGTACATACAAATCTACAAGAGAGATTCTTCTATGGCTATGGAGGTTGAGCATTTCTTCATGTGTCTATTGGCCATCCTTCTTTCTTCTTCAGAGAAGTTTCTCTTTAAGTCATTAGCAGTTGTTTCTTTGAGGATTTGTTGTTGGGGGATTTAATTTTTTGAATTCCAAGTATATTTTAGATATGAGACCCTTGTCCGTTGCCCAAACCATAAAAGAAATACAAATCAAAACAACATTGAGATACTACCTCTCCCTAGTTAGAAAGGCAAAAATCTAGAACTCTAATAACAACAGATGCTGGAGGGGATGTGGACAGAAGGGAACCTTACTTCATTGTTGGTGGGAGTGTAAACTTGTTCAACCACTTTGGAAAGTAGTATGGATGTTCCTCAAAAGACTCTACATAGAGCTTCCATTTGACCCAACAGTCCCACTTTTGGGCATTTACCCAAATGTTTACAAACAAGACCACACTAAAGCTACCAGCACAACTATGTTTATTGCAGCATTATTTACCATAGCTAAGATATGGAACCAGCCCAGATGCCCCTCAGTAGATGAATGGATCAAGAAAATATGGTATATATACACAATGGAATTCTATGCCTCCATCAGAAAGAATGACATTGCCCCATTTGTTAGGAAATGGAAAGACTTGGAAAAAATTATATTAAGTGAAGTAAGCCAAGCCCAAAGAAACATAGGTCCCATGATTTCTCTTATTTGCAATATCTAGTATATGTATGAGTCAAGCAGAAAAGGTCAGATAAGGTGATGTTAGGAAAATGAACCCTAAGATATGTATTTAAATGTTTTTTTTTCTTTCTTGCATTTGTTTCTAACGCAATTATAAGATTATTTCTTTGTTGTTTCGTATGTCCCCTCCCCCACAGTATAACCCCTTCTTTCCCTGTATTTGATCTCGGTATAATTTGTGGAGGTGAAGGGGAAAAAACAAGTCGTTTAAGGATACAGGTGGACCTGTTGCAACAATGAGAAGTACAAGTTGTCATGTCGAAAACAAACTTTACAATTTGTCGGGGGGGGCGGGGGAGGATTGGGTGAGGGGGGAAGAAGGATGGAAGGGATGGGAAGGGTAAACAAAGGAAGAGGCTACAATGCTTGATAACAAATTTACTCACTATCTTGCCCATGTAATTGTAACCCCTCTGTACAGTATTTTCACAATAAAAAAATAAAAATTAAAAAAAGAGAGATTCTTCCTCCAGTTTGAATTGCCATTATCAAGAAAACTGACAGTAGCAAATGCTAACGTGGATATAGCCAAATGGGAACTTTATTACACTGTTGGTGGGAAATTAAATTTGTTCAACCATTCTGAAGTGCAGTACAGACTTTCTGCAAAAGACTAAACAGATCTCCCTATGACACAGTAATTCCTCTCATGGGCAGTAATCCAATAAATAACAAACAAGCTCACATTAAAGCTACCAGTATAAGCATGTTCAGGGCCCGGGCCCAGAGTTCAAGGACTGGAAAAAAAGTTACCACTGTTGGTATTTGTTTCCCCAAATATGAACCTTTTCACATAAGATACAAAATCTTTCTATTTGCAACAGCTAGAAAAGGACTTACTTGTAGTGGGTGATAAAATGTCTCCTTTGTTGAATGTTAGGAAAAGCTGTAGGCAGTCCAAGAAAAGGGAGACTTTTTGTTGTTGTTGTTGGTGGTGGTGTTGTTGTTCGAGGGGCTTGAAGCCTGGGCATGGGCACTGTCCCTGAGCTCTTCAACTCAAGGTGAATGCTTTACCTTTTGAACCACATTGCCACTTCTGGTTTTCTGGTGGTTAAATGGAGATGAGTCTCAGGGACTTTCCTGCCCAAGTTGGCTTTAAACAGCAGTCCTCAGATCTTAGCTTCCTGGGTAGCTAGGATTACAGCTGTGAGCCACAGTCACCAGGCAAAAATGGGGGATTTTTATAAAAGAAAATCCACCTCTTCACCTGTGTCTAAACCTCAGATATTACTATTAGAACACTTTAACCTCAACTCATTTGATCTGACATTTGTAAATTTTCTCTTTTCCTTCATGTGGAAATACTGCAGTTAATGTCAACTCAACTGTGGGACTGGATCAATTGTATGGTAATCGCTAGCACCTAAATCAAAACATTTACATCAAAACAAATGAAACCCTCATTTCGAATAATTACTTTCTCTTTTTATTACAAATATGTGCTTGATTACTACTTAATGTGATATTGGACCTCCTAACAGAGTGATGACTTTTTCTTTCTCTTGAGCAATTGTCCTTCTTCCACATGGGTCAAATATTTAAGATTTCAAAAATTTCCATTGATAATTCATTAAGCTGACCTCTAAGAAAATGTGCATTTCTGGAATTGGTCTTCTCTGTTGTTCTTACATACACAGGCTTTCTATTATTTATTTGTTTTATAAGGAATTCTATTTTCCAATCTTTGTGTGACCAATTTTAGTCCCTCTGATCAGTCTTTCCTACCTTCTCTCAGGAGTCTTTAATTTCAGCCTGCCTCATAAAAAATGTATTAGTTATCAGCTAAATGAGTCCCAGCTTCAGTTTTTTCCTGACTTCATGTAGGCTGTGATAGGAGCCTTGACCGGCCTTGCTTACTGGAGTTTTTTACTTGTTTGTTTTGTTTTTAGAGGTCTAGGATTACTAGTCAATGTATTAGCTTCTCTGGGCCTCAGTGATCACCTGGACTAGCATCAATGGGTTTTTGCCCTAATGATACAAAAACAGCTGACTAAATTCCTGTTTTAATTGTCTCAAAATGAGGCAATCTGGCATCCTTGCAAAGCCATTAATCATATTCTGCTACCACTTACAGAAATGGTCTATCAATGCTTATCAATGGCTTTTCAAGGTTGACTGTAAAAAATGTTTATTTCTGTGTGGGAGGACCATATAAAAAACAAAAAAATCACATTGTACATTATAAATACTTTAGAAACAACAGCAAGAAAAAAAAACCCACTTGTGTCCCTATCTTGGAGTTCATTTAGCTTAACATCACCTTATCTATTCATATGCACATAGCTTTTGACCTTTTCTGCTTATCCACAACATATATTAATTATTGCCAATAAGGGATACCACGTGACTGATGTTTCTTTGGACTTGGATTATTTTAGTTAATATAATTTTTCCAAGTCTTTCCATTCCGTAACAAATTAGGCGATGTCATTCTTTCTGATGGATGATAGAATTCCCATACACACACACACACACACACACACACACACACGCACACACACACACACACACAAACTCACAATGTTTTCTTGATCCAGTCATCTACTGAGGGACATTGGGGTTGGTTCCATATCTTAGCTATGGGAAATACTGCTGCAATAAACACAATAGTATTGATGATTTTAATATGGTCTTTTTGCTGACTATTTAGGTGAATGCCCAAAAGTGGGATTGCTGGGTCATACGGGAGCTCTATGTGGAATCTTTTAAGGAACCTCCATACTGATTTCCAAGTGGTTGAACAAGTTTACACTCCCACCAAGAATGAAGTAGGGTTCCCTTCTGGCCACATCCCCTCCAGCATCTGTTATTGTAAAAATGTGGAGCGCTTCTCCAATTTGTGTGTCATACATGCACAGGGACCATGCTAATCTTCTCTGTATTGTTCCAATTTTAATGTATGTGCTGTTGAATTGAGCACAGAACATTTTTTATATATAAAGTGGAATTGATTTTCTTAAACTAGACAATTCAACAAAAAATAAGTTCAAAAGAATTGTGAAATTTTAGAACCATGTATTTCTTACATAAGCACACATTTAAGCCTAAAGTCAAGATTGATATGTCAAAAACAAAATAATTCCTCATATTTGTTGTTCAACAGATGTGTAGGAGGAGGCACCTATCATAATGAACACTGCAGCAAGTGTTAAGTTTTTTTTTAAAGTTTTAATGTTTTAAATATGTTTAATTTTGGGAACTTGCTTATATGCCAAAATTAAGATTGTTTGGTAGGTCATATAACTTTTCTATAAAGTATTTAAGATTTATGGTGGCATACATATACTACTAAGTATGTACATTTCAGAGTTTATAGAAACCTTACTAATGAGAAGCTGCAAAGTCTTTGTATGAAGAAACAGCGAAGAGTTAAGGCTTTGTTTTTTTTAATTAATTAATTTAATTTATTTTATTTGTGAACATAATGTACAGAAGGGTTACAATTACATGGGCAGGATAATGCGTACATTTCTTACCAAGCATTGCAGCATCCTCCTTTGTTTACCCTTCACGTCCCTTCCCAGCCTACCCCTCCCTCCCCAGTCCCAATCCTTCTCCCTCCCCCCCCCAGGCCCCCCCCTGCATCGACGTTGTAAAGATCGTTTTCGACATGACAACTTGTACTTCTCATTGTTGCAACAGGTCCACCTGTATACTAAAACGACTTGTTTTTCCCCATCTCCTCCACAAGTTATACTGACATCAAATAAAGTGAAAGCAGGGATTATACTGGGGGGGAGGGACATACAAAGCAACAAATAAATAATCTTATAAATGCGTTAGAAACACATGCATGAAAGAAAAAAACATTAAAATACATATCTAAGGGTTCATTTTCCTAACATCACATTATCTGACCTTTCCTGCTTGACTCATACATATACTAGATATTGCAAATAAGGGAAACCATGGGGCCTATGTTTCTTTGGGCCTGGCTTACTTCGCTTGATATAATTTTTTCCAAGTCTTTCCATTTCCTAACAAATGGGGCAATGTCATACTTTCTGATGGAGGCATAGAATTCCATTGTGTATATATACCACATTTTCTTGATCCATTCATTTACTGAGGGGCATCTGGGTTGGTTCCATATCTTAGCTATGGTAAATAATGCTGCAATAAACATAGATTTGCTGGTAGCTTTAGTGAGATCTTGTTTGTAAATATTTGGGTAAAGAACACTGCTGGAGGAATATCAATACCAAATTTCAAACTCTACTATAAAGCCATGGTAATCAAAACAGCTTGGTATTGGCATAAGAACAGACCTCAGGACCAATGGAATAGAATTGAAAACCCAGAAATGAACCTGCAGACCTATAGCCATCTAATCTTCGATAAGGGAGCTAAAACTATAGAATGGAAGAAAGACAGCCTCTTCAGTAAATGGTGCTGGCAAAATTGGTTAACTACTTGTAGAAAACTAATGCTAGATCCTTATATATCACCCTGCACCAGAATCAACTCCAAATGGATCATACCTCGAAGTCAAAGCAGACAACCTGAAAGCATTACAGGATGGAATAGCAGAAACCCTAGGTCTCCTTGCCTCAGGCCGAAATTTTCTGAATAGAGACTCGGAAACACAACAAATCAAAGAAAGTTTGGACAAATGGGATTGCATAAAATTGCAGAGCTTCTGCATGGCAAAGGACATAGCTAGCAAGATCAATAGAAAGCCCACGGATTGGGAAATCTTTACTAGCCATGCAATGGACGAGGGTGTCATGTCTAAAATATACTTGGAACTCAAAAAATTAAATCCTCAAACAAACAACTGCCCAATAAACAAGTGGGTGAAAGACTTAAAGAGAAACTTCTCTGTAGAAGAAAGAAGGATGGCCAATAGACACGTGAAGAAATTCTCAACATCCCTAGCCATAAAAGAAATGCAAATCAAAACAACATTGAGATAACACCTCACTCCAGTTAGAATGGCTATAATCAAGAACTCTAACCACAACAGATGCTGGAGGGGATGTGGACAGAAGGGAACCTTACTTCATTGTTGGTGCAAATGTAAACTTGTTCAACCACTTTGGAAAGCAATATGGAGGTTCCTCAAAAGACTTCACATAGAACTCCCCTATGACCCAGCAATCCCACTTTTGGGCATTTACCCAAATGTTTACAAACAAGACTTCGTTAACTATACTGTTTCTGTTAAAATTTTAGGGCTTCCTTACTTTATATGTTAGTCAGGAACAAAAATGATTATATAAACCATATACAGATGATGAGATGAGACATAAATAATAATCTTAGAGGGTAAATTTAAAGACTACTCATAGCCTATAAAACTCTTGTTGAACATCATAATCTTAGCCAGTTTTAATTGTACTGGAATATGAGAAAATAGTAAAATCTAATATGTAGTACACTTCAAATATTGGAAACAGTGGTATTTGGTTTTTATTTTATTAATCATTAATACTTAATTATTGGTTTTCTTTATTTGTAGCATTGTTTTCCTTGTTGTAATATAATATAACTTTTTGTAAGTCATCATTACAAAATACTTTGAAAATGTTACTGGGATGGCTATACCATTTTTTATTTTTATTTTTTATTTTTATTTTTTGTTGGTCGTGGAGCTTGAACTCTGGGCCTGGGCGCTGTCCCTCAGCTCTTCAGCTCAAGGCGAGCGCTCTACCACTTGAGCTACAGCGCCACTTCCGGTTTTCTGGTGGTTTATTGGAGATAGGAGTCTCACGGTCTTTCCTGCTCAGGCTGGCTTTGAACCACGATCCTCAGATCTCAGCCTCCTGAGTAGCTAGGATTACAGGCGTGAGCCACCAGCGCCCGGCCATACCATTTTTTATAGTTGCATGTGAATTTACAAAGAGCAAAATTAAGAACAAAATATTGAATAAAATTTTCTCAAGTAGAGTTTGAATCCGGAGTGTTGATAAATGTCCACACATAAATCTTAGCCCTAGGCTGAAGCAGTGGTTTTACAAAGTTGAGGCCACAAAATTGAGAGATGGTTTTTGTGTTTAGTTTTTTGTTTTTGTTTCTGTTGGTTGTGGGGCTTGAACTCTGGGTCCTGTGTACTGCTCCTCAGCTCTCCATCTCAAGGTTATTGCTACCACTTGAGACACAGCACCACTTCCATCTTCTTCTGCTTATGTGGTGCTGATGAATGTGGTGTTGATGGGTTATCATACATCAAATACCTTCAAATGTACATGTAGAGTCTAAAGATAGCAGTATGAATATTCTCATACAGCTCTTGTTTATCTGTTATGCACTTTCAGTATTATGATATTTCTCTCTTTCATTCTCTCTTATTTCCTCTCTTTCTCTTTCATGCTCCATGTCTGCTACTTAGAATTTCTGCTGGGCTACTATTATCCTTCAGGACCCACTGGGATTTTGGGAACATGATAGGGACCTTCAGTTACCCTTGCATTTTTTAAGAGTTATAAGAGTGACGTGATATTATCCTTTGCCATTCTAAATGGCAAAACAACAGATCTAGGAATTCCTGTTCACTTTTAGTACTATTACAAATTTTCCTCATAGGAATCATTGGGATGGATAAGATACTTTTAACCTGTGTCCTAAAGATCTTTTCCTTTTACAAGCAACCCTTTTCTTTTATTATCAGTAAGTAACAAAAACAAAACTATCCTATGGAAAGTAGGCTGAAGTTGTTCACAGGGATGAAAAACAAGGAAGTGGGGGAAATGAGCAAAGATCCTCATAGCAGTTTATCATGTACACTTTGTCAGAATGACAATGTGCTGGGAAGTCTAGATTAAATCACTAAACACCTGAAATATATAAATATATGTACATATATTTATATATGTATATTTATTTATATATGCATATATGTGTGTATATGCCCTTATATATGTACACATGTATATTGCTCTACATACAAATACACACATACATATACACATGTATACATGCACACATGGAGAAAGACGCATAGATACAGCCAACACAAGTTTCACTACTTGTTGAATATGCCCTAGACGGAATGCTTGGAACCAAATATGTTGAAGATATATTTGTCTCTAAGAGTTCTTTTAGCACTTCTCTTATGTCTTAAAACTGGTAGGTTTTGACAGATTCAACTTGCAAATGCAGTACAAGTGAGTAAATCACCGAGAAATCTCAGTAAGTATAGGTTATATGGTGTCTCCTTGCTTCCCACGGAATCCTTGCTCTTGTAGACACTCTCAACAACCAAAACAGTAGGAGAATATCCTGGTAATGAATAAAGTTACACGGCACTCTTTCCTTGAGCTCTTTTCCAACAGCCAGCATCAATTCCTAAGGAATGAGTGAATCCACAGAAGACTGGAGCACAGGTCATTTAACCAACCCATGTGATAAGTCTAAAGTGAAAAATGCTGACCGAGGTCTTGCATTTCCTGGCCACGAAAATAAGAAAAGTATTTGTAATGTATTAAAATTTGAGAATAATTGGTACCCTGTCAATAAATGTGTAGAATACAATTATACCAACTGACAAAAGATGCATTTCATTTGTGTGCTTTTGGACTTGGCGAGTGATTTTTGGTGAGTCTACACAAGTAGAATCAACATAAATCAAGCCAGCATTTCTTCATTTAAGGTACAAGGAAAGGATACAGGTTGACCCATTGTAGCAATGAGATGTACAAGACACTCTATCTGGGGAGACTAAGACCACATGATGGGTTTTTCTACAACCCCCATTATTCCACCAACCTTACTCCCCTCTCCTCTTCACTCTTCTAAGGGTTAAAATATTTAATTCATATACTAATCCACCTCATCACCAAATTTGATTTAAAGGATTTCTGCTCTTGTTATCAATGTTTGTTTAAGGGTTCAAATTCTGTTTGTCAAAATTTGCCTTGCATTTTGTTTGGTATTGCCTACTATTCTGACATTGACCACGTGGTTTTATCATGTTGGGAAAAAAATATCACTTTGTCACTGGAATTCCAAAAAAACGTATGGCTGATTTTCATTTTTTAAAAACCTAAGTGCATCTTAGAACTTTAGTTTAAAAATGTGTGTGTGAAAACATGTTCAACATAATCTCATTATAAAAACTGTGTAGCAAGTTATCTTCTTCTATGTCTTGATAGTGATACTTCCTATCAAATTTGCTGTTTGTTAAAAGAAAACCCTTATTCAAGGGTAGTAGTAAAAGGAATGAGACCCAGCTCAGCACCTAGCCAGCTGTGATGAAAAACAAACCAGTAAGGAAGTAAGAATTGTCTTAAAATGTTTGTTCCACATATCTGTTTATGTCCCCAGAAACTTCGAGTATAGGAGATGGTATGAGTATGCCTTAAAAGACAGCTTGTGAATAAAGTTGGTAAGTAATTCTTGGCTGTGATTTAACATTAAAACTAGCATGTCATTCTCTATGTCCATCTAAAGGCGTTTCTTTAACGTATGTGTATAATTTTGTAAGTAACTAAACAGGAGTTTTGACAATTCATCTGAGGGAGGCGGTCTTGCCCAGATCCTGCCTGGACCATCCTACCTCCACCATGGTACACTGGACTCCTGCCTGACTTCATCACACACAGCTGATTATTGGTAAAATACTGATTTAGATTTACAAACACTAAGACTCTTATGGGACACTCTCTGCAAACCTTACTCATCCTGATATGAAAAAGCCAGCTATGTTGTTATACTATTGAAACATGTATAGGCCAGGAGAGCCTCTCATACAATTTAGTTATCAGGTTTTCCAGGCATACAAGCTATGCTCAAACTCTCATCCCATCTATTGAATTTTGTCATTGCAGAGTTCTGGCAAGTATTTGTTGATCAATTCTTGGCAGGGTGCACATAAACTCTACTTGTTCTCACTGATCCCCTTGTTGCTTTAATTGGAAATGATAAAGGGTTTTTTGTGGCAAAGATTGTAGTTCAAAGCCAGCCCAGGCACACAAATCCCTGAGACTCTATCTCCCAACTAACCATCAAAAAGCCAGGGTAGAAGCTGGCTCAAAAATTAACCAGCCAAATGCTAATGTGGCCCTGTGACTCAAAGTGGTAGAATGCTAGCCTCGAGCAGAATTGCTCAGGGAAATTGCTCAGGCCTTGAGTTCAAAGCTCATATCCCAGCCACAAGTACCTAGATCCCAGGACAAGGTGGAAAAGAATAAGAGGAAAAGATGTTACATCATCCACTTTGTGCCTGCCTTTTCAAAATTAACCAGATCCAGGAGGTCAATAGAAACAAGTTGAGAATCTTGTCCATCTAATGTCCATATCTGTCTAACTCATAAATGCACAGGAATTTACATTCTTGCCTTTGTTACCTGCTATTTATAGGAAATGATCAAGGTCTCTCACCAGGCCCTTAACTACTCAAATCCAGCCCTAGTTTCTGACTGGTTTTAGGCTCATGATCCAAATGGAACTTTTCTGGTTTATTCCCTGGTTGTGTTTTCTGATGTCACTCATATCAACTAGTCCTGCCACCTTGTCAGCCTTTTGCCTGATCTCAGTATTTTCAAGTTTCTCTCTAACAGGATAACAGCCCTCACTCAAACCTGGGACCAAGTCAAGGACATCCGATTACTGCAGGCAGCCAGAGGCTTTGCTTACACTGCTCTGGACCGAGCACAGACCTGGACCTGAAGACGCCAGCCCCAGTAACTCCTGGACACACTTATGACAGAAAAGACCATGATGACCCTCCACCTTTTATACTCCAGGGTTCAAAATGATGGAATCTGCTTTGTTCTCATAACTGCATGATTCTCCTCTCTCAGCCCAATTCTTTTTATGTATCCAAAGATCCTATATGAAGAACTTGCTTCTTCCCACTTGGCCCTATCATTTTATGTATCTAAAGATGGAATATGAAGGATTGACCCCCACCCTGCTGTCCCAGGCTCATACACAATACAGGCAAAATCCCAGGTATGTGTGAACTCCTTTTATGTGCAGGCAGGGCAATCCATATAATCCAGTTGTAAACATCCCACTGTGGGCCAAACTGAAAGGCCTCCACTTTCCTTGACCTAGGGGCTTTTCATTAACCTCTACCTCCTTGCTCAGTCCTCCTATAAAAACTCAGATCCTGTTTCAGGTCCCTCACACAACCTCCAAACCTGCTTTTGTCAATAAACAGTCCTCTTCTCTTGATGATGAAGTCCATCCTATTCCTTTTCCATTCTCCTAAATTTTCCTAACAAGGACAGGCTGTATTCTATGACACAGAAGAGAGAAAATTACTAAGCATTCATTTACAGCTTTCTGAATATTTCTGATTCTGCACACATCAATTATCTATCCATACCTATGTCCGAGTGAGAGGATTTTAAAAGAATTTAGTGTTGGTTCTAATGCATTACATTAAGATATTTAGAAACAACTGAGAAACCTAAAGGTCTATACGATTTTTTGGTGGGACTGAAGGGATAGCAGAATTTGGTTTTCTATAATTTGAGCAATTTGCAAAAAGAATTGGCAAATTACAATTTACATTTGCAGCATACTTGACACATTAATTTTTGTGTATTGAAAGGAGCACAAGACTCAACAATATGTCAATGCTATCCTCTTATTTATCTCTAAAGGTTTATGTTCTGGTCATTTAATATTAAAACTTCAAAAAAAAATTAATCTTTAGCAAGTCATGCAAAGGGGTTTCACTTCATATTGTCAGTGTTGAATAATGTGTATGTGCATTTCAATGTACAATACATCTGGATCATTGTCAATCATTCCACTTTCCGAATTTTTATACATTTTATAGTAAAAATCGTGTACAGAGGGGTTACAGTTATATGAGTAATGTCTTCTGCATCATATTCACATATTTTAAGTGAATATCGAAGGTAATTTACCTAATATTGGAAGTTTAGGAGCGGTCTTCTTTTTCTGATAGTAGCAAGAGTCAGTTTAATTATGCAGATTCCACTATGGAGTGAGCCCTTTAGTCTTCTAACTTTTAGATAAATTTAGAGTTATTTTTTATTAATAATTACAAACGTTTTATTTCAGTATTTGAAAACGCTGCCCTAATTATTTTAAAACTTTCACATTAAGCTAGGCTGAACTTTTTTTTCCCATTTGCCCCACTAGCTCAGGTTAAGTCTCCTTTGGCTTTATTGTTTGAGAGGCAAAGGGAAGAGGGTAAACAGAAAGATGATTATTACTCAGATATCTCCTTCCTCTTCTGGTTTTGCTATTCTTATTGAGAGGAATACTAGATCAGTGAACAATAGAAATGCTTGATTTCACCATACAAGGGAGCATTCCTGGCATGTCAATTATTGTTTCTCAGAATCACTTGAACTGATTACTCTTTCCTTTTCTGTAACAGTAACCTCACTCTGGCACCCTTTGTGCAGAGGGAAGCACACTAACAGGTTTTTAGCTGTAAATTGGTATTCTATATCTTAACTTACTACTACCAAAAATATAAAGCTTTGGCTATATAAATGCAAAGGCACTGATTGTCCAATAATACCTTATAGGCAATTCTACTCAGCTCTCTCCTCCTCTCCTATCCTCCCTTCTCTTCTCCTCATTTACTCTCCCTTCCCTTCTTCATTCCTTTTTTCTCTGTCTTCGTAATCATCTCTAACTTCTCACTTTCTATCTTCCAGTAGCAAGTGATTTGGTTTATCAGACAACACATAAATCATTGAACAAATATTTTTTCTCCTTTTTGTGATTATTTATTCTTAAAAGAAGTGAGTTTTAGTAGAGCACCAGTGGCTTCCACCTAGCTACTAGGTAGGTTCAAATTTGACAATTGCAATTCCAAGCTATTCCAAACGAATAAACCTAAAAGATTCTTTTCTCCACTTGTAGTAAAAGGAAGAAATGAAGGTGTGACTCAGGTGGTATAGTCCAAACATTGAGAATTAATGCCCATATAGAGCTCAAGGCCAGTAGTTCAAAACCCAGTACCAACATAATATTAAAAAATGTGTCCTTCAATTGAAAACCCAGAAATGAACCTACAGACCTATAGCCATCTAATCTTCGATAAGGGAGCTAAAACAATAGAATGGAAGACAGACAGCCTCTTCAGTAAATGGTGCTGGCAAAACTGGTTAACTACATGTAGAAGATCTTTACTAGCCATACAACGGACAAGGGTCTCATATCTAAAATATACTTGGAACTCAAAAAATTAAACCACCCAAAAACAAATCCTCAAAGAAACAACTGCCCAATAAGTAAGTGGGCGAAAGACTTAAAGAGAAGCTTCTCTGAAGAAGAAAGAAGGATGGCCAATAGACACATGAAGAAATGTTCAACATCCCTAGCCATAAAAGAAATGCAAATCAAAACAACATTGAGATATCACCTCACTCCAGTTAGAACAGCAAAAATCAAGAACTCTAACAACAGATGCTGGAGGGGATGTGGACAGAAAGGAACCTTACTTCATTGTTGGTGGGAATGTAAACTTGTTCAACCACTTTGGAAAGCAGTATGGAGGTTCCTCAAAAGACTCCACATAGAGCTCCCCAACGACCCAGCAATCCCACTTTTGGGCATTTACCCAAATGATCACAAACAAGGCCACACTAAAGCTACCAGCACAACTATGTTTATTGCAGCATTATTTACCATAGCTAAGACATGGAACCAACCCAGATGCCCCTCAGTAGATGAATGGATCAAGAAGATGTGGTATATATACACAATGGAATTCTATGCCTCCATCAGAAAGAATGACATTTCCCCATTTGTTAGGAAATGGAAAGGCTTGGAAAAAATTATATTAAGTGAAGTAAGCCAGGCCCAAAGAAACATAAGTCCCATGGTTTCCTTTATTTGAAATATCTAGTATAGGTATGAGTCAAGCGGAAAAAGTTAGAGAATGTGATGTTAGGAAAACGAAACCTCAAATATGTATTTTAATGTTTTTGTTTCTTTCATGCATGTGTTTCTAACGCATTTATAAGATTATTTCTTTGTTGCTTTGTATGTCCCTCCCCCACAGTGTAACCCCCGCTTTCACTATATTTGATGTCTGTATAACATGTGGAGGAGATGGGGACAAACAAGTCGTTTAAGGATTCAGGTGGACCTGTTGCAACAATGAGAAGTACAAAATGTCATGTCAAAACCAGCTTTACAATGTCGGTGGGGGGGGGGGGAGGGGGGGTATGATTTGGTGGGAGGGAGGGGGGAGGCTGGGAAGGGAGGTGAAGGGTAAACGAAGGAGGAGGCTGCAATGCTTGGCAAGAAATGTATGCATTATCCTGCCCATGTAATTGTAACCCCCTCTGTACAGTATGTTCTCAAATAAAATAAAATAAAATTAAAAAAAAAATGCGTCCTTCTATTTTGAATGGGGATATTTCTCCAAAAATTCATACCCAGGACAATTTTCAAGGTAAAAGTTTTTCAAAGGCTCTTTAAGTTCTTAACCTGATTTCTCTGCTTGATTTACTTTATAGGAAATAGGAACCATTTGTTAGGAAATGGAAAGACTTGGTAAATATTATATTAAGTGAAGTAATCCAGACCCAAAGAAACATAGGTCCCATGGTTTCCCTTATTTGCAATATCTAGTATATGTCTGAGTCAAGAAGAAAAGGTCAGATAAGTTAAACTAAAAATTTTTCATCATGTCCTTAACAAGAATCTCCAAGATTGGCCTTGATAATTCCGTCATAGACGACTGGGTTCATGCAAATGTCAGTTATGTTTTGGTTACAATATTTTCCACAGTTGCTTAGGTTGCAAATCTCTCACAGCACATATAGTGTCTGGAAAAAGTGCTGTCTTGCTAGGAACTTAAGGTATTTTTGAGGATCACAGTTCATTGCCAGCCCGAGTAGGAAAGACTATGTGATTCTTATCTCCAATAAACCATCAGAAATCCGTAAGTGGCACTATGTCTGAAGTGATTGAGTGCTGGCCTTGCGCCCCATGACTGACCAAATAAAAAAGAAAGAAAAGTATATATACATATATATATATATATATATATATATGATGAGATGAATTACATTTAAATATGTATACATATATATGATACATATTTAAATTAAATATATGATTTATTTATAGTATATTCGTATATTTATATATATAACATGTTAATATTTTATCTGTATGTTTATAAATATATTTGTAATTTATATCCAAAGAATACATCTGAAGATTTTGGGGAAATTTTAGTTTCTAAAGGATTACCACTGACCCATCATACTTTCAATCATTTTTTCCACTTATTACAATGTCTGCAGTACTAAGACTGAATGATTATGGAACAGAGCAGTTGTTTTATTCCTTAAGATTTTGGATTAGAAACATCTACTTATTTGGTATGAAACCTACCAAAATGTGATCTTGAAATCACACTCCACAAACTGGACATATACATCAATTTAGCAACTTATAAGTCTCAAACTTTTATTTGAATTCTGTATGTCATATACATTCAGCTTCCCTACAAACATGCATGCATATTCATGTTCACATACATCCCCATACTCACATGACATACTAAATGTAACACTGTAATAAAAAATAACTTAATTACTGAAAAAGAACACCTTCACAAATGTAATTAAATATCATTTTTTAAATACAATGCATTATTGAAATACTGATGAAAGTGCAGCTGGGAGGATGTTTCACATAGAGTGCCAACCTAAAGATCACGTTTCTCAATCCAAACACCATTATTTCCATCCTTCTTTCTCCCATTAAAAAAATGATTACAGAATTCACCTACATGTTTCTTAATCATTGATTGAATAAAGAAATTGTAATATATATATATATATATATTTATGCATATATACACAATGATATATTATTTAGCCAGTCATTGTAATGGAATACCTTCATCTTCAGGAAAATAGATAGAAATGGAAACCTTCAGATTAAAGCAATAAGCCATACTGTGTAAACAAATACTAGATTTCTCACATATAGACTCTAGATCCAGAAAGTAAAATGAATAACCCACGTATAAAAGATGGAACTGATTGAGTTTGGAAAAAAGTGAATAAGGAGATGAAGAGAAATAGTGTGGAGTAAATATGTTCAATTACTTCATAAGTTAGTATGATCACATAATAAAATTTCAGTTATAAAAATAGGATAATTAATTAATATAAAGAATAAAATTTAATACGCAACATTATGTGGACATATGTGTATAAAACAATAAAATTACTTTGTGAAATTAATATTTGGTAATAAGAAGAAAAATTCATTCCAGTTGTTATAGATTCATATGTTAATTTCCTTTTTTGTCAGTTATTTCCCTGACAAACTAAAAGGAGAAATAGGCTTTGCTCATTTAGAAAGACAATCTTGTCCAATTAGCATTAAAGTATTCTAGCTAATTACTGTCAATGTGAAATTGTTCAATCAAATTCAGTATTATATTAGAATATTTCTAATGCATTCTTCAAAATATTCTCTATAGGTATGTATTTTTGCTATTTATTGAATATGTTTTGTTTACTTAATTGCTATATTCCATTTTCTGAATGGAGTTTGGCTTACGCAACTAGGATATATTATACCTGACCAGAAAATCAATTATTCAAACAGTTTTTTTTTTTATCAAAAATGTTTATTGTGAAATAAAGGGCTAAATCCAAATTATGTATATTTGAAGACAGTACTTGGTTAGTCCTCACATTCCCCATTCCCTTCTTGAGAATAATACACATTGTAAGGAAATGCTTAGAATGTTTTGGAGAAATAGCTTGACTTTAAACCAGTGAGTTACTCTATGCTGCGTTTTGTTTACTTTATATACAGAATAGCTAAATTCTTACCTTATCATTTTCCTTAGGCTTTATACTCAGGTTTAATAGCTAATTGGAGACAGATAAATATATAAACATTTTTTAACAGTGGTTAAATTTAGGTACAACTATACTCATGCAGATAGGCCTCATAAGTCATGAGACCATGATATCAAAATGTTAACCTATACTTACTGGTGTCATGTTATGTGATTTTGCGTATTATAAACAGTGGTTATTAGCATTTGTTTTGTAAACAACATCATTTCATGGGTTAGGAACTGAGGTGAGATATTATACTCAGAACAAAATTTAAGGAGGCACCCAAAATTAGTTACCAAGATATACATCATGTAACACAATGTTTGAAAAATGCAAGCTAAAGGAAATACTTTATGAAAAATCAAAAATTAAAATAAATACAGAATCAGTATGACTGATTTTTCTTTTACCCCAGTTGAAATACGGCTTGCATGATGACTTTTCTGATTTTATGCTTAGTTAGGTCTTGAAATTTAGTTGGAGAAGCTATGTTCTTTCATGTATTCCTTTGTTAGATCAAAGAGGAAATGAATTCCATGCCAGAATCAACATGCATTATAATGCTACAGTTGTATACTTTGCCAAAGTTTCAAATCAGCTCGAGTAGCTTGGGTCTTTTTCGGATCTAACTAAATAGGTATGCAATTTTGTCAGTACTAGAAACATTTTGACCACCAATTATTAAAATAGTATTTTCCAGAAACTACTATTCTCTTTTCATGAGATTTTTAATTTCATTTATGTAATGTGCTGATGTTTTCCTTTAGATAACCCACATTCAGTAATCTACAAACAGTGTAATTTGGAGTAGTTTAAAATTATGTACACTCATGTACACTGCTCAGATTCTATTATTTGCATATTTTGTTCTTGTTAAATCAGTGGTATTTACTATTGGACTTATTCATTGCATTTCTGAATTTTTTTAGTATGTCATGATTTTTGTGATTTATTACTATAGCATTTTTCCTTTTAAATATGTGCAGATCTTTCTTAATATACAGTTACATTTGTTTTAATCAATTTGATCCAAAGGATTTGCTATATTAGGTTCATCCAGATGAATTTAATTACAAATGAACACAACCTTATTTCTGAGACACAGTTATAATTATAGCTCTACTCAAATTAACATGTATTTGAGGTTTTGTACTTTAAAAAAACTGGGCCCAACATGTTTTTGTTCCTGGGGTAGTTCCACTTTCTTCATTGTTTTTCCAGCTGTGATGACTTTAACATATATGTGCATTTTATTTCAAGAGTTTTGTGTATATATTTTGTTTCATATAACAGGAAGTACAAAAAAATCCGTGATTTAGAACTTTCCCAAATAGAATTCTAAGAGAGACACTGACAAGTGGGGAGCGGGCAGGTCTTAGTGAAGGGGGTAGAAAAATAACAGAGACATTGATTGATTTGAGTTGAATTCTGCTTCCTTTTCCTCACTAGTTCCAAAGGTATTACTTCAAAGGTTTTAGTGAAAGGAAAATAATTTTGTCTGTAGGAACTCAGAATTTTTGTTTTAATTGGGACAAAATTGGGAAACACTACACATTCATATTTTATTTTAACTCTAAAATCTTTCTTTGCCTTAGTGTAAAACCACAGATGTGAGTTTATAAAGTTAAAATAATACCTAGTAATTTATATAAAATGGTGCAAACTATTTTCACTTTACACTATATGCAATATTGAATGTAATAATAATAGTGTGTAAGATAGTATGTAATAATTGACTTTGTACAAAGTCAATGATAGTGGATTTTTGTGAGATACTGAGTAATAGTAAAAATTATATTTGAATAGTTTAAAAAATCCCAGTTACGTCTAAAAATAACTCATAGTTTTATAAAGTAATGCTGAAAAAATAAAATTGTTTATTGGAAAAACCAGAAATTTCAAAGCTTGCTTTTTAAAAATTGACTTGGATCTGTGCTTTGTTGTCTCATTCCTGTAATCCTCGGGACTCTGGAGTCTGAGATCTGAGGATAGTTTTTCGTAGCCAGCCTGGGCAGAAAAGTCTGTGAGACTCTTATCTCCAACAAACCACCTAAAACCAGAAACTGCACTGTGTTCACGTGGTACAGTGGCACCTGTGAGCTGAAGAGGTGAGGCAGAGTGCCCAGCCCAGAGTTCAAGGCCCACAACTGACAAAAAATTGACATAGAGTTTTACTTTATTAATTCATGATTTTTTATTAGTGGATGTTCAGTGAAAATGTCATTGGTTTTTATATTTTGTGTTGACATAAAATGAACCTAGTATTGTCTTAAATTAATAAAAAAAAAACTCTGATTCTATAACAGCATGAATTTTGTGGGTAATGGTAAGACCAAGTTGCCTTTTTGAAAAAATATATTTATAACACCCCCCCACCAAAAAAAAAGAGGAACAAAAGAAAGTATATGCCAGAAACTTATTCTGTAAATCTTGATGGACTAATACTCTGTCAGTTTGTTTTAACATTTAATATAAGATTAAAGTAATACTGGATAATATGAACCCATTTAAATTTCCTCATCCTTGTCATTTAAGATACTTTAAAAAGAAATTCAACAGGTGACAGTGTTTTTCATTACTTTTCCAAAGAAATGATCATTTCATCATTATATTGTATAGCACAATATACCCAGAAAGCATTTGTTAAGGAAAAAAATCCCATTCTTTGGTTTGCTTCTATAAGTTTTCCTTCAGAAAAGTTTTATGAAATAGCATGCTTTCATTCATAGTGCTTTCCAAAATATATCTCACAAATGCCAACAATGAAGCACAACCTGAAACATCTGTGGGTTTTTCCACTTAGGGCGCAAAGTAATCACTTTCCATACTCCTAAGAACTAGCTGTTCACAGGCATTAATTGCTCTGTCACTTCCATGCTTTAGAACAGCAGCATTTGACAATGGCGTTCATATTAATTTGTTTACCACATCTGGTTTGTTTTCAGCAAGGACTGTCTTCATGGAAGATGGTAATAGATGAGTTTTGCAATTATGTAGTTTAATAGGGCTCTAAGTTGTAGATATAGAACATACATTTAAGTAACTAAATATTTAAATTAAATCCAATAAAGTATATTCTTTCAATTTTCTGGCTAAAGTGTTCAAAAATCTAGGAATTTTTAAAAGAAATATTGTATGTTGTTTCCTTGGTGACAACGTAATTGAAGACTTAAAATTTTCCAATGCCATGGCCATCTTAAACGAGGTAGACGTACTTGGGTTGGCATGCAAAACTTTTGAGATAGCATGAATGTTTGAATGTTGGATAGGATTTGATTGGGAATTGTAGCAGACTTTCATGGTATGGGAAGAAAAATGAAAGGATATACTAATATTTTTATCTGCTACATTGTTTATTAATTTATTCAAACACAAAATACACACATACAAACACACAGATCTACACATATGTAGTATAAAGACCCAGTCAGTTTGCAAAAAAATATTTTAATAGGAATTCCATAAAATATTTAGTCTGCTGGGCACTGATTAGAATTTATAGAAATATCCAGTCGCTTCCACCCCTGGACAAGTCATTATCATTGGTGAAGATGTTGCCATTTGAATTTAGAATTCCCCAGAAAGACCTATGTGTTAAAGAAAAATGACTTTCTATTTCCTACCAGACTGTGGAAAGTACCTGAGTAGTTCTTATGGAGATTAAGTTCTTCCGCATGAAACCTATGAGACCATAGATACTCATCTACATTCTTCTTTTATCTTTTAATCATTAAGTCCAAACTTTTCTCTGACATCCTCCCCATGTCTTGTCATAGGCCTCCAAAGCAATAAAACCAACTGAACATACACTGAAACCTTCAAACTTGTTAATCTTAGAAGCCTTTCTGTTTAATAAATGGACAGTATCACTTACTATGGAAGGTTATGAAGCTAACACAGAAGTCTAGTCTTCCTAACAATGTAGAGTATATTAAATTGTGCTTCATTCTAAAATATCTAACTCCACTTTTTAATTTATGTTTTAGTTTCTGTTGATCTCAGGGCTTAAACTCAGGGTCTGGGTTGTGTTCTAGGCCAGTGCTCGACATACAATCTAAACTGGAACTCCGTTTGCCCTGGTGGTTAATTGGAGATAAGAATCTAATGAACTTTCCAACTCAAGCTGGCTTTGAACTGGGATCTGCAGATCTCAGCTTTTTAACTAGCTAAGATTACATCCTTGAACCACCAGTGCCTAGCCACGTTGCATATTTTGTGTAATTCCACCTTTCAAGATTGTATAGATGCTCCTACTATAATATATATAAAAAAACTTAACCCTGTTTTCACTGTATTTGATGTTGGTATAATTTGTGGAGGGGAATGGAAAAACCAAATTGTTTAAAAAGGGATACATTGAAACTCATTGCAACAATGAGATGTACAAGATGTTATGTAGAAAAATGAAGTTTACAACTTTGGCTCTGAGTGGGGGGGAGGGTCCACAGGGGGAGATGGGAGGGATGGTAAGGGGAAACAAAGGAGGAAGTAACAATGCTTGATAAGAAATGTACTCATTACCTTGCCAATGTAATTGTAACCAATTTGTATGGTATTTTCACACACATACACAAAAAACTTAAAACATACTAAGAATATTTGTAAAGTATATAATGAAAGAAAAATTTTCATCCTTTACAAAATCTATGCAAAATCACTGCTAATCTATTGATATTTTACTGTAACGTTCCTGCAACCAGTTTGATATAGTTTAACACTTGTCATGCGAAGTTTCTCTATATTCTACTGGAGATTTAATTTTTCATATATGTATGTATATATGTGTATATGTATGTGTATCTATCTATCTATATTCCAAAGTAGATCATCAGACTTGAAACTTTGCTTTGTTTTGCTGTTCAGTAGTTAACCTGGTTGGCTCATTCTGTGACAATATCTGTGCACATTCTTTTTTCTTTGTCATCATTTTTTTTGCTTATGTGGTGCTGAGGAATCGAACCCAGGGCCTCAGGCATGCAAGGCAAGCGCTCTACCACTGAGCCACCTCCACAGCCCCCTCTGTGCACATTCTTATTATTCCTTTATTGACCACACGATCAGCCTTCTAAAATCAGCTTCATTTCCTAGAGAAGATTACCAATCAGTCCAACGAATATACACCAAGAGGGTTTTAATAAAACAAGCTTTAAGGAAGGAAGATAACATAAAGTGACAACTACAGAATTTCTACAGAGACTTGACATCTTTCACATTTCTGCCTTCCTCCTCATACTTAAGCATTGACTAACACTATAAACATACTGCATTTATACTTAAGGAACAGAGTTTTCTTTCCAACCTGAAGTCTTGTTTTCCATGATTTTTGACATAAACTTTTGGGAGATTTTTTTATTGTGATGGGATTCCATCCAAAACAAAGCCATGTATATCAAAAAGCCAATATTTTCAACTCAGTGTACTAAACAAAAGAGGGGAAAAATTAAGGTTAGCTATATATGTTACCCACAAATATAGGCAATATCAAGATATTTTGAAATTGTACACTTTTACCAGATAAAGTGACTCAACTCTGTAATCTTATATACTTGGGTATCAAAAATTGGAGAATCCCAGTTCCATGCAAGCCCAGACACAAAAAGAAGTTTCAGAGACTAACCATTTGCTGGGTGCAATGTTTTATGCTTGTGTTAGGAAGACCGCAGTCCAAGAAGACCCAGGCATAATGATACTACCTCAAAATAACCAATCCAATTATAATCTGCAGATATTGTAGTAGTAGAGAGGCTATTTTACAAGTATAGGATTTTGGGTTCAATCCTCCAGTACTGCTAGGAATTTAAGTATGTGCCAGGATAAGAATTTCGCATGTCTAAGGTCAAGACTTCATACTCGTTTTACAAGCTCTATTAAAACCTTTACCTCTTTTGCTATTTTTTAAGTATAACCATAATTCCATGCCCCAAACAAATAATTTTCTATTAGAAATTTTCTTCTACCAATTAAGTAATATGCTATGTGTTGGACACTGTCCCACTGAAATCATAGTAAAGATAAAAAAAATTCATTGTCTTACAAAGTGACTGCATATGAAAACAGAATCTCAAAGGTAACATTTAAGTTGAAGTCTCCTCCAAGAGACGCAGAAGGCCTTGAATATGCCAAGGAAATAGGACTCAGAAGAAGCCAAAAATGATCTTGGAGTTCTAGTTCCACCAACTCAGAGGCAATGTATTTACCGTATTAATGCTACCCAATTTGTGGTCATTTATGATTACAATTACTAGTAAACATGTGGAATCCATAGGACATGAAAAGTCATTGATTCTTGGGTTCCAAGACTCATCTCTATAATCCTAGTTATTAAGAAGGATGAGACTTGGGGGATAATGGTTTTCCACCTGGTAGGAAAGTTCATGAGGTTCTATCTCCAATTAACTACAAAAATTTCTGGACTGGAGGCATGGTTCAAATGGTAGATTGACTATCGTTAGCAAACAAACTGAGATCATGAGGTATGTTTAAGCCCCAAACTGGGAGAAAGAAAAAGTCCTTAGAAGAATACTATGAGAAGAAGCATTATGAATAGGAAAGCAGAAACAACAGAAATAAACTTATTGATATAGACAAAGCTTCCCAATGTGAAATATGGCACAAACTGTAATATTTAGGTTTTTCCTTCCTATAGAGTAGAAATAAATGGTATTTTTACTTGAAACTAAAATGTAAAACTATGCAATAAATAGTCACATTACTTTTGTGTTTCCATAATTTAACTTGTTTTCCTACAAATTTCTATAATAGTGTTGCTTTGGAAAATCAATAAATATTGCATTTACATATAGGATTACATACCCTTGCAAGTGTTGTCTAAAATTGATGTACACTGAAATGATTGCCAATGATATCTTTATGAAGATTCCAAATGGTTATACTTTCAGCTGACCTTCCACAAAACTCATAAGCCAAACATAACTTTTTAGCTTGTTAATGCAATCATAGGAACATGAACATATCTTTCAAAATGGTAATTACCTTTATCTGCTGTCAATAATGTAGTATAGCTAATAGAATTAAGTATATACCGTGAGGGAAATAAGATACTTCCTTCTAAATACAGACTGGCAGGCACACACACACATAATTACCACTCTGACTCAGGTTAGGTTCCTGACATTGGGTATCAGACAATGATCTAATAATCAAACATTCCTGCCCAGTCAAAAAATACATTCATAATTCCACACATACGAAAACACCACATCATTCAAAATAATGGGAATATTTAACAGAACCAACCAGCTATTGAGCCATCTATTCCTTGATTTCATTCAATCATGATGATGCAATTTTCATATAATAATTAAAAATCTTCTTGAGTCTCTGAGATTAGCAGACAAAAATGCTATTCATATAATAGAAAATGTAGATAAAATTACTTGTCCCTTGGTAAGCTTTACTATATCTTATCAAAGACTTCTGTTTCCTTCTTAAAGAATCTGTTTCTGGCATTTTGCTCTAATTTCTAATATTAAATTACAAAGAACATGCCATATTTCTTAATTCATTTTTCCTAAACTATGGAGTTGAATCTGATTTGTTTGCTGATTCTAAATCAAATTTTCTCAACAACTTGAATTATTGATTATGTTACTCCTAAGCCATTTGAAATATCAAATAGAACTTGAAATTCACCTTGGCAATGATTTGTGAATTGCATTTATGGTTGTGGAGGAATGAAGGCCTTGATTTATCTAGAGGGCCTTAAAAATGGCACTGTTATTCAAAGGGCTGATCTTTCAGTCAGCTTTTAAAGTGTGGTCTTTTTATTTCATCTAAGAAGATAAAAGTACGCTTTTCATCACATTCGATGGAGAGATTTCTTTATCAATATTTCATGTCCTTCTTTGTCTCTTTTTACTTTCACGACACTTTCAATTTAAAGCCTATTTTATCTAATATTATTTTAGCTACTCTGGCATGATTATGAGGTCCATTTTTATTTTTTAAAGATGATGTACAAAAGGGTTACAATTACATAAGTCAGATAATGAGCACAATTCTTTTCGAACAGTGCCACCTGTTCCCTCATGTTCTCCAAGTTTTTCCCTTTAACCTATCTCTCCTATAAGTTGTATAGTTCATTTACAATGTAGAATCTATTGAGTAGCAGTGCTGCTTTTGTTAACCCTTTGTACCAACATTTCTGTGTTCCCCTTTGCCCTTTCCAGACTTGCACATAAGACCAAAGTGCACAAATTAATAAAAAAATAAAACAACAGCATCAGAACACAGAAGGAAAAAGCAAAATAATAGAAAAACTCTCATTATCATTTCTTGGAGATCATTTTATATGATAATATTCATACAGCCATTGAGCCTTTGTGATCCTCTCCAAAGGGCATCCTCCTTTGATCTCACTGTATAAATGTTTAGAATCCCATATAATTTATCATGTCAAAGTGTAAAGTTTTCTCTTTTACTATCCAAGTTTGTTTACTTGTAGAATTAGAGGTACATTCTAATACAACAAATTAGGGAAATCAGGCAACTTATATTTCTTTGAGTTTGTCTTTCTACACTTAATATAAGTTGGTTCCAAGCCTTTCCATTTCCTTATGAGTGGTCTAATATCATTCTTTCTTGATCAATGGAATTGCATCATACTGAAGAGTTTCTTCATAGCAAAAGAAAAAGTTAGCAGGATATATAGAACAGAACAGAATGAAAGAAGATTTTTCTACCTAAGGATCAGAAAAGGGTTTTCATAACTAACCCATATTTAGAGATCAAAAAGTTAAATCCAACAAAATAAACCCTCAAATAAACAAGAACCCAATTAAAATATGGGATAAAGGCTTAACCTCTTAGAAGAATAAGTAAGAATGAGAAATAGACAAAACTCTCTCCATTAAAGAAATGCAAATCCAAACAACAGTGAGATTCATCTCACCCCTGTTGCAATATCATGAAAAAACAATGAATCACAGATACAGATAGGGATGTGACCCAAAGGAAACTGTATTGCACTGTTGGTGGGAATGTAATCTTGTTCAACCACTTTGGAAAACACCATGGAAATTGCTCACAGAACTGAATTGTGAACTACCTATGATCCAGCAATTCCACTTATGGTCATTTATCCAATAGAGCAGAAACAAGGACACACTGAAGCTACTAGCCCAATCATGTTCATTATTATATTGTTTTCTGTAACCAAAACACAGAATCAGCACAGATGCCTATCATTGTAAAAAGAGATCAAGAATTTTATATGTATATACAAATTATATATACATAAAATTTTATTGATCCCAATTTGCAAGTATATATGTATGTATATAATGTATGTATATATGTATGTATGTATATATGAATGTATGTATACATACATATATGTATGTATACATATATATATATATATACAAATATATATATATACATACATAATAGAATTCTGTTCATCCATCAGAAAGAATAATATTGTACCATTCTTAAGGAAAATGAAACACTTAGAAATAATATTAAGAAGTTCCTGGAAGATGGCAGAGGAGAAGCTGGAATCTAAACAAGCTCTCACATAGAAAGCAGTTTTAGAGTTCCAGTGAACAGTCCTAAGCCAGAGAATCACACAAAGATTGCCATCACAGGACAGAGAGTCAGGCCAGAGAGGGAAAATCCAGGCAAGGAGACACATCTGAGCTCTTGAAGCAGCGGCGGCAGCTGCGGTGGCTGTGGCGGCGGTGGCCGCAGCCATACCTGAGCCACAGAGAATCCGGGATGAAGGAGCCAGACGCAGCAGGCGAGCAGATTCTACTCAACACCAGCAAGAACCGACAATTAGCTGACATCTTCTTCCTGCATTTCGCAGACCAGAGACGACCCAGGAACCAAGACTCGGTTTGAGTAGAAGCCTGAGGTCCTCACTCCTTCTAAGGGAGCAGAGGAGGAAAGGCCACCCCTCCCCCCCCAGTAATGGAGATCTCCATCTTGGATACAGACAAAGCTCGGCGGAGCTGCTAGCTCCAACTAAGGCCTTGGAATAAAACTAGAGTCATTTAGAAGGTCACAAGAACTTAACGGCGGAATGAACTGCCAGACTCAGATCCACCCAGGGAAAAGTCACCCAGCTCAGGCGCCAGCCTTAGGAGTGGCTTTCTTCACTGGGTAATCAGAGCCAGAGGCTGCCCCTCCCTCTAGCAGCCTTGACAATCAATTGAAATTCAGTAAACGAAAACTCTGAGAATGGCTACAGGCTGGGCTCTGTGCGTTTTTCACAAACTAGCCTCCGGGAAAACCTACTGTTTATTGAAAGGCCTCAACTCTACCCAGAATCTAGCCTCATCACTGCATCCCCCTCTTTGGTGATACTCAAAGCAGATCTGCCTCCCATTGAACTAGCCTGGGAGGAGGATCGCAAAATCCTGGGTAAAGCAGAGCATTTTTCTGCCTGTTCGAACAAACTGACTTAAGACCAACCAAGCCACAGGACCACAAGCAGACCAGAGACTCCAACAAGAGACTGGTTACGGACACAAGGGAGATACAAGATTTTTCCCACCCCTCCCAAAATAATCAAAGAACTTCTTTTTTCTTCTTCTTCTTCTTCTTCTTCTTCTTTTTTTTGGTACTTTATATAAAAAAATTTTTTTTTTCTTTTCTAAAACTTTTTTTAATCTTTAATTTTTGCCTGTTTTGAAAAAAATTGTTTTCCAGTAACTTTTTTTTCCTCTTATAATTTTTATTTTAGGGATACGTGAGTGTGCATTTTTCTTACTTTTTCTGTTTTCTTTCTCTTTTTTTTCTTTTTTAATTATCTTTTTGTTTTTTGTTTAGCTCTACTGAACGTCTGATCTTTTTTTCTTCCTTTCTTATCCTTTTCACCTTTTCCTCTCTTTTGTTCTTCTTTATGTGACTTAATTCTTGTCCTGCACATCCTCAGATAAACCTGCAGTTGACGATTAGACCCTATGCCCCATTGTGTAGACACTTAATCCACAAATTTATTACTCAATTCAAAACCTCTGAGACTTAAATTCCTTACTAGAGTACTACCTCTTTATACCTATATAATATTTTAAGCATTTTTATTTTTAAATTTTTCACATCTCCTTTATATCCCTCCCCTTCTCTCAGTATATTCACGTTCTTCATTAAATAGATTGTTCTTGTTCTATATAATATTATTAATTTTTACTTTTCTATTTTTTCTGGTCTCTTTTCTTTTCCTTTTCCCTTTCTTCATTTTTTCTCTCCCTCTGTTTTCATCCTACCCAACCTATTTCATGCATTAAGATTAGGACTTAGTTAACTCTCCCTGTACCCCCCCACACCAATCTACTCCTATTTTTTACCCACATCTCTCCCTAACCCTAATAATTTCTGGTTTTCCAAATTCTTCTTTGTGGTTTGTAGCCCATTAACATATAGTTGTTTGATGTTGAAAAGATGTATCTGTTGAACTAGATTGTATCTGTAGACTATAGACTGTGCAAATCCAGAGTTTGGTTGATGCTTGTCTTAAGATAGTGTTCTATCACAAAACTGGTGCTATTTTCATGTCCAATGGGCAGAGTAAGCCGGAAAAACACTAGAAAAATGGCAAACCTGGGTATCTCAATTCCCAATCTTGATAATCAGGGGACAGAACAGATAATGAATAATCCAGAGGAGAGTTTCCAAATAGCTCTACAAACACTGCTGGCAAACATGATAAATGAAAAGATGGAAAACATACAAAGGACTCTGTATGAGCGTGATAGGGAGAGAGAGGAGGCAATCCATAAGTTTATACAGGAATATCATAAGCGTGAGGAAGCTACTCAAAAACTGATTCAGGATTTGCGTGAGCAGCTTGAGAATACTCAAAGAGAAAGGCAGGAATGGCATGAGCAGGCTGAGAACACTCAAAGGGAACTACAGGAATACCACGAACGGGAGGAAGCTAATCAAAGTGTAACACAGGAATTGAGAGAGCATGAAGAGAATACACAAAGATCACTAAAGGCATTCATGGAATCCATTAACAAAGAGCTGAAGGAAGTCAGGGAGACCACAAAGGGAATGCTGAAAGGAACCCAACAGAAGGAATGGGAGTCCAAAGAAACCATAATGAATCAACTAAGTGATTTGAGAATAAACACTGAACACCAAATTAAGGAAGTAAAGAAGTTCCTAAAAGATCTAAAACAAAGCTTCAACAAAGAATTTGAAGCCATCAAAGCTGACCAATTAGAAGGAAAAGAGATAAAAAAAACAAAGTAGAAAGTCTTGACAGCAGGTTATACCATGCAGAAGATGGAATCTCAGGAATTGAAGAAAGCCTAGATATTATAGAGAAAGAACATACAACCATCCAAGACAAGTCCAAGAAATATGATAGATATATCCAACACTTGGAAGACACAATCAGAAGGCCTAATCTAAGGATAATGGGTGTAGACGAGCACCTAGAAACAGAAGTTAATCTTCTAGGAAATTTGTTCAACAGGATCCTAGCAGAGAACTTCCCAAACATGTAAAAAGATAGGCCCATTCATATACAAGAAGCTTTTAGAACCCCAAATAGACCAGACCAGAATTGGACATCCCACCATCACATTATAATCCACACTGGATCAACTCAGACCAAGGAAAAGATCCTTAAAGCTGTCAAGGAGAAAAGATTAATCACCTATAAAGGGAAACCAATTAGAATCACCTCAGAATTCTCAACAGAGACAATCAAAGCAAGAAGAGCCTGGAATGATGTATGCCATGCCCTAAAAACAAACAAATAAAAAACATCCATAGCAATGAATAATTGAAACAATACATCTCCACCAAACCAGCCCTACAAAAGATTCTTAAAGAAGTCCTACACATAGAAAACCAACAAGACCACAATAAAGGCCAAGAAACAGCACCCAAACTGAGAATCCAAAAACCATCGGAAGAACCTCCATTACCGCAGCCCCCAAGAAGGGGGATAAAATGGCAAGAACTCCCAAATAACTCTCAGTCCTATCTCTTAACATTAACGGACTTAACTCTCCAATTAAGCGACATAGACTGTCTAGTTGGATTAAAAACAAGACCCTTCTATCTGCTGCCTTCAGGAGTCATATCTTGCCCGTAAAAACAAACACATTTTCAAAATGAAAGGTTGGAGCAAAATCTACCAAGCAAACGGCCCCCATAAACAGGCGGGAGTTGCAATCCTAATACCAGATAAAATAGACTTCAAATTAAATTTTGTGAGAAGAGATAAAGAAGGTCGCTACATACTAATTAAGGGATCTCTCTTCCAGGAGGATATTACAATTCTAAATATCTATTCGACAAACAATGGAGGACCCAAATTTATCCAAGAAACATTACTTTCCCTCAAATCCCACTTAGATCCAAAGACATTAATTGTTGGGGATTTTGACACACCACTCTCCCCACTAGATAGAACAACCTGCCAAAAACTCAACAGAGAAACCACAGATCTAAACAGATGCATAGATCAACTAGATTTTACAGACATCTACGAAACATTTCACCCAGCAGCATCAGAATACACGTTTTTCTCAGCAGCACATGGAATATTTTCTAAAATAGACCAGATTTTAGGCCAAAAAACAAACTTGTATAAATTCAGAAACATTGAAGTTATACCTTGCATTCTCTCTGACCACAAGGGAATAAAATTGGAACTCAACACCAAAAGCCACCAAAGAAAGTCGGGTATCACATGGAGGCTAAACAACACACTGCTGAATAACGAGTTGGTCATGGATGAGATTAGAAAGGAAATTCAAATGTTCATGCTATTCAACAAAAATTATCAGCTCCTCTGGGAAACAGCAAAGGCAGTACTCAGAGGCAAGTTTATGGCTCTGAGCTCCTACATCAACAAATTGGAGAGATCTGAAACCAACAATTTAATGACACAGCTAAACCTCCTTGAAAAAGTGCAGCAAGATAAACTCCAATCCAGTAGACGGAAAGAAATAATTAAAATTAAATCAGAATTAAATGAATTAGAATCCAAAAAAACTATAGAAAGAATCAACAAAACAAAGAGATGGTTCTTCGAAAAAATTAACAAAATTGACAGACCCTTAGCAAATCTTATCGGAAAAAGAAGAGAACACACTCAAATAAATAAACTAAGAGATGAGAATGGAAACATCACCACGGAAACAACCAAGATTCAGAACATTATAAGGGAATACTTCTCAAAACTTTATGCTAATAAGTTTGAGAACTTGACAGAAATGGACCTTTTCCTAGCAAATGTTTGCATGCCAAAACTAAACAAAGATGAGTTAAACCACCTTAACAGGCCAGTATCAAGCATTGAAATAGAAACAGCAATAAGAGTCTTCCCAGCTAAGGAAAGTCCAGGACCAGATGGTTTCACAGCAGAATTTTACAAGGCCTTCAAAGCAGAGTTCACACCAATACTCCTCCAACTCTACAATGAAATTGAATGAGAAAGTTCACTACTGAGCACATTCTATGAAGCCAGCATAACCCTCATCCCAAAACCATGCAGGGACTCATCAAAGAAAGAGAACTATAGACCCATTTCTTTGATGAACATTGATGCAAAGCTTCTCAACAAAATTTTGGCCAATCAACTTCAACAATTCATCCAAAAAAATCATACACCACGATCAAACAGGATTCATTTCAGGGATGCAAAGCTGGTTCAATATACACAAATAAATTCATATTATTCATCACATCAACAGGAGCAAGAATAAGAACTAAATGGTTATCTCAATAGATGCAGAGAAAGCATTCGACAAGATCCAACAGCCCTTTATGATGAAGGTTTTGGAAAAATTAGGAATCCATGGAACATTCCTCAATATAATAAAGGCTGTATATGACAAACCTACAGCCAGTATTATAATTAATATTGATAAACTAAAGCAATTTCCTCTTAACTCAGGAACAAGTCAAGGATGTCCAATCTCTCCACTTCTCTTCAATCTAGTATTAGACTGCCTAACTACAGCAATAAGACAAGATGCAGACATAAAGGGGATCCAAATAGGGAAAGAAGAAATAAAACTCTCCCTCTTTGCAGATGATATGATCTTATATTTAAAGAATCCCACAGACTCCACTCCCAAATTACTCAAGCTGATCCAAAACTTTGGCAAAGTAGCAGGGTATAAAATTAACCCCCTAAAATCAATGGCTTTTCTGTATGCCAACAATGAGAAAAGTGTGGCTGAAATCAGGAAAGCAACTCCATTTGTAATAGCCCCACAAAAAATAAAATACCTAGGAATTAACTTAACCAAAGAAGTGAAGGACCTCTATGATGAAAACTTTAAAATCTTGAAAAAGGAAATCAAAACAGAACTTAGAAAATGGCAAAACCTCCCATGCTCCTGGATTGGAAAGATTAACATCGTGAAAATGGCAATACTTCCCAAGGCTATCTACAAATTCAAAGTGATACCTATCAAAATTCCAACGTCATTCCTGAAGGAAATAGAAGAGGGAATCCAAAAATTCATATAGAACAATAAAAGACCCCGAGTAGCAAAAACGCTCTTAATGGAAAGAACACTGCTGGAGGAATATTAATACCAAATTTCAAACTCTACTATAAAGCCATAGTAATCAAAACAGCTTGGTATTGGCATAAGAACAGACCTCAGGACCAATGGAATAGAATTGAAATCCAGAAATGAACCCACAGCTCTATAGCCATCTAAACTTCCATAAGGGAGCTAAAACAATAGAATGGAAGAAAGACAGCCTCTTCAGTAAATGGTGCTAGCAAAATTGGTTAACTACTTGTAGAAAACTAAAGCTAGAACCTTATATATCACCCTGCACCAGAATCAATTCCAAATGGATCAAAGACCTCGAAGTCAAAGCAGACACTCTGAAAACATTACAGGATGGAATAGCAGAAACCCTATGTCTCCTTGGCTCAGGCCGAAATTTTCTGAATAGAGACCCAGAAACACAACAAATCAAAGAAAGGTTGGACAAATGGGATTGCCTGAAGTGGCAGAGCTTCTGCATGGCAAAGGACATAGCTAAGCAAGATCAATAGAAAGCCCACAGATTGGGAGAAGATCTTCACTAGCCATACATCCGACAAGGGTGTCATATGTAAAATATACTTGGAACTCAAAAAATTAAATCCCCCAACATCAAATCCTCAAAGAAACATCTGCCCAATAAATAACTGGGCTAAAGTCTTTAAGAGAAGCTTCTCTGAAGAAGAAAGAAGGATGGCCAATAGACACATGAAGAAATGCTCAACCTCCCTAGTCATAAAAGAAATGCAAGTCAAAACAACATTGTGATACCACCT
Source organism: Dipodomys spectabilis (assembly GCF_019054845.1). Lineage (NCBI taxonomy): Eukaryota > Metazoa > Chordata > Mammalia > Rodentia > Heteromyidae > Dipodomys > Dipodomys spectabilis. Next base: position 2,138,154 of record NW_024870978.1, on the reverse strand, counting down.
CACCCCAGTTAGAATGGCTATAATCAAGAACTCTAACAACAACAGATGCTGGAGGGGATGTGGACAAAAGTGAACCTTTCTTCATTGTTGGTGGGAGTGTAAACTTGTTCAACCACTTTGGAAAGCAGTATCGACGTTCCTGAAAAAATTTCACATAGAGCTCCCCTATTACCCAGCAGTCCCACTTTTGGATTTTTACCCAAGTGTTTACAAACAAGACCACACTAAAGCCTCCAGCACAACTATGTTTATTGCAGCATTATTTACCATAGCTAAGATATGGAACCAACCCAGATGCCCCTCAGTAGATGAATGGATCAAGAAAATGTGGTATATATACACAATGGAATTCTATGCCTCCATCAGAAGGAATGACACTGCCCCATTTGTTAGGAAATGGAAAAACATGGAAAAAATTATATTAAATGAAGTAAGCTAGCCCCAAAGAAACATAGGTCCCATGGTTTCCCTTATTTGCAATATCTAGTATATGTATGAGTCAAGCGGAAAAGGTCAGATAATGCGATGTTAGGAAAATGAACCCTTAGATATGTTTTTTAATGCTTTTTTATTTCATGCATTTGTTTCTAACGCATTTAGAAGATTATCTCTTTGTTGCTTTGTATGTCCCTCCCCCACAGTATAACCCATGCTTTCACTATATTTGATGTCATTATAAATTGTGGAGGAGATGGGGAAAAACAAGTCGTTTACGGATACAGGTGGACCTGTTGCAACAATGAGAAGTACAATGTTATGTCGAAAATGAGTTTTACAACGTTGGTGCGGGGGGGGGATAAGGGGGGAGGATTGGGTGGTGGGGAGGTAGGAGGGAGGTAGGGAGGGATGTGAAGGGTAAACAAAGGAGGAGGCTGCAATTCTTGGTAAGAAATGTATGCATTATCCTGCCCATGTAATTGTAACCCCTCTGTACAGTTTGTTCACAAAAAATTAAATTAAATTAAAAAAAAGAAATAATATTAAGTGAAATAAAACAGACCCAGAGAAACTTATCTAGCATGAATTTCCTTATTTGTGGTAGATACAAGGTGCCTATAAATGTGAAAGTAAACACACTAGATGATATGGAAGGAGGTACAAAGGAATTGTCTGAAGGCTCAGAGTCCATGGAGAGTGAAAATACTGTAATTCTCTTAAAAGACTAAGTCAAAACCAAACAAAATAAATATCAGTAAATGTATAATGAAAGAGAGGTCAGTAGGAGGCAATGTGAGAGGGGTAGGAATTTGAAAGGGAAAGTACAGGCAAGAATCCATTGTATACTTCCCAAAATTGAAACATACAAAGCAAAGGGAAGTGTGAAATTGGGGTGAAGATGTAGAAATGGTAACACAATTCCAGGTTCATTGTACAATAAACTGCTTTGTTAAATGCCAAGTAATTCCATAACATAATATTGAGATACATAAGGATTGGGAGGGGTGGATGAAAATGTTGAAAGGCGTGACATTGATCAAGATGCTCTGTATCCACACACTGTTTCAGTGAATGGCAACCCCTTCATACAACTAAACATAATAAAAATATTCAAAAAAATAATTATGAGAGTTGAATAGAGAGTTGAACCTCAATTCAATTCCCCTTTAAAAATATTTTCAACCTGGAGACTTGGAGAATAAAATTCAAATAAATTTTATGAACCTTTTTTATCAGAATTCGTGAAATTTAAATATAAACTGCTTTGCTTTTTGTCAGCCTTTGGTCTGTTATAATAGAATATTTCAAAGTAAGTGGTTTAAAAATACCAGGAGTATATTATCCAATATCTGGGAGCTTAAACATTGGTTATAAAATTGGTAATTCAAAGCAATCATTTGTCTTTTTTTTGGGGGGAGGGTGCGGTCCTGGGACCTGAACTCTGGGCCTGGTTGCTGTCCCTTAGCTCTTCAGCTCAAGGCTAGCGATCTACCACTTGAGCCACAGCACCACATCTGGCTTTCTCTTTTTGTTTATGTGGTGCTGAGGAATAGAACTCAGGGCCTCATGCATGCAAGGCAAGCGCTCTACCACTGAGCCACCTTCCCAGCCCAATTCTTTGTCTTATGGGGGTCCACTTTCTGGTTCATTATAATCTATTTTCTGGACCTTCACATGGCAGAGTAATTATATTCGGCTTCTTTTATTAGGATCATTATTGCTGGGTCACTTTGAAAGGTTCATTCTAAAGTCACCAAGCAGGGGACTAGAATTGCAACACATGTATCTGGAAGGAGTTACATCGCCCAATACACTGTGCAACATTTTCTTTAATTCAGTGTGTTGTATCATTTGGATATTATTTCATAGAAGATAATTACTTAAGGACAATCTTATATCATGTGAATTATGTGAATGATTCTTCTTACAATAGGAATAATTATAGTGATGGCAAAGTGAAGTATGATTGTTTAGTGGCTCTTGAATCACATCATAGATAACCATGCAAAAGTAGTACAGTCTTACTAGGGACCTTCTGATGTATTTGAACAATCTCTGATGAGCTCATTGCTTTCAGAATTATTCGTTTGAGCCAACAAATACAGAACTCCTTTGATTTTAATTACATTCCACTATTAGGACCCACAGACACCAAAATCAGAGGGTGCTAATTTCTCTGATGAATTACATAAGAAAATTATTACAATTAATATATATGAGAACAGTAATATTAATAGCACTATAATTCCTAGTATTCATATTATATAATATATTGACATCCTTTGGTTACCTCAATTTTTAGAATATTTATAACTAAATGTAAATTGTTTGCATATAATTCTTTGATGATGTATAGAAAATGAGTAAAAGATTTGCTTACATATTTACTGCATGTGCAAACAGATTCACCTGGTTTTATCTGATTCTTCATTTGTTGGTTTCATTCATGCATGGTGAACTTGCAGAGTAATGAAAATTTCAAATTTACAGTTACTAAAAGGTTAATTATATGAACTTTATGTTGGGCTAAATAGCAGATTTTATATTGCTTTTGTCCCTACCTTCCTCCTTCCCTTCCTTCATTCCTTGGTTCCTTCCTTCCTTCCTCTTTTCCTTCCTTCCTTCTTTTGTTCTTTCCTTATTTCCACCTTCCCTCCATCCCTAAATCTCTCTCTCCTTTCTTTCTTTCTTTTTCTTCCTTTCTTTCATTCTTTTTCTTCCACCATTCTTCCTTTCTTTCTTTTACTCACAATGTTTCTTATGGCTATAGAAAAAATACCAACTGTTGTACTCCAAGGTGTTATGAATAATTATAAATACACTAGATTAATATTAATTTTAATAACATATTTTAGGACAAATTGTACTAAAAACAACTTCACAGAAATTGTGAGATATATGCCAAATATTACTTTTGATATTATTTCTTCAAACAAAAATAAAAATGTAGGGCTGGGAAGTTGGCTCAGTGGTAGAGTGCTTGCCTTGCATGCCTATGGCCCTGGGTTCAATTCCTCAGCACCACATAAGCAAAAAGAAAAAAGCCGGAAGTGGTGCTGTGGCTCAAGATGTAGAACGCTAGCCTTGAGCTGAAGAGCTGAGGGACAGTGCCCAGGCCCAGAGTTCAGGCCCCATGACCGGACCCTGCCCCCCAAAAAAACAAAAAAAAAATTAAAATTTAGACATAATATTTTTTGTATGTGTTATTCTTGTGATTTGAACTCAAGACATATCTTTTAGTGATTTTTTTCCCCTCAAGGATATTGCCACATTTGAGCCACAACTCCACTTCTGGCTTTGTGTGTGTGTGCGTGTGTGTTGTAATGTGTGTGTGATTAATTGAGATGCGACTCACAAACTTTCTTGACAAGGCTGGCTTTTTTATTTTTTTAATTTTTTTATTGTGAAAATACTGGACAGAAGGGTTACAATTACATGGGCAAGCTAATGAGTACATTTATTATCAAGCATTTTTGCCTTCTCCTTTGTTTCTGCTTCCCAACCCTGCCCATCTCTTCCCCCACCCTCTCTACCCCAACTCCCCAGCCAAAGTTGTAAAGTTCATTTTTCTACATAACGACTTATACATCTCATTGTTGCAATGGGTCGACCTGAATCCTTATTTAAACCATATGTTTTTTCTATTCCTCTCAACAAATTTTATCAATATCAAACACAATGAAAGCAGGGGTTAAACCATGGAGGAGGGACATTTCTGAGACAAGCAGAAAAGTTCAGGTAAGTATATGTTAGGTGAAATGAACTCCAAGGTAAGTATTCAATTTTTTTTCTTTCTTGCAATTGTTTCTAACATATTTATAAGATGATTTCTTTGTTGCCAAGGCAGGCTTTGAACCCCAGCCTCCTGAGTAGTGAGGATTACAAACTTGAGATACCATATTCAGCACAGATATAATATACTACGAATAAAACAAATTTCTTATTATTTGAATTCTAGAGGCTCAATTTAACAAATGAACATTTACATATTTATTTAGCAATTAAACCTGAAATTTCTCTGTGAAAAATAGTTTTCATTTTTATGAAAAAATATACACTCAAAGGTTTAAATGACAGAATCTTTGCACAAATTGAAATATCCTATTATTCAAAAGTGACAAAGAGATCATTAATCTCATGTAAGCTAAAAGCAATAGGCTCTGTCAGGGTGAATGAAGCAATTTTTCATTAAATCATTATCTACTGCGGTCACATGATTTTCTCTTCTTTTAAACCTAAACTTTTTTGACATAAAGTATAGATTCATACATTTTTGAGTATATAAAAATCTTAGTTACTGGTCATGTTTTTCTGAGGTTTTATTACCAAGACATTTCACAGAAACACTGAATTTCATGTATTTTATGTCAACAGTGATTTTTAGAAATTGAATCAATCTTCATATGCTATAAAGCAAGATATTTCATGACTTATGCCATTATTCCTATAGACTTGAATATAACTTATTTTTGAATGGTAGGAAATTCATATTATACCTATTCTATAGAATAATTAAGAAATAAGTAATTGTGATAGTATTTAATTTTCCTTCAACTAGGAAGAAAGAACCTCACTTTAGATAACAAAAACTTGAATGGAAATATTATAAAATTATGAATAATTCAAGTCATTATGAGTTAAATGAAATAGTCATTTTTGAACAACAAAAATGAAATCTATTGAAGCTTCCTTATCTGTTAAATATAATGTATTTGCACTCAAAATAGCTATCCAGCAATAGTATAACCACCTCCATGTCAAATACCTTCTCTGATTAATTCAAATAAATATTTAGGAACAGAAGTTATCGCAATGTATAGAAATATTTACCCACCACTCTAGAAATTAAATCTTAAATCATAAAGGATTAGGATTAATAATTATCTTTCATTATGTTACCATAAAGAGGTGAACCCTTTCATGTGGGCATAGTTGTAGAGATTTGGTTACTGAGAACTTGTGATCAAAGAGGATGTAAAGGTCAAAATCCTTTCTTCTTCTTCCTTCTTTTTCTTTACGTTTCCTTCTCCTTGTCCTTTTCCTTCTTCCTCTCCATTTTCCCCTCCTCCTCTTTCTCCCTCTCCTACCCCTATTCCTCCTCTTATTTAATTCCTGGTTTCCACGAATACACATACTCCATCACATGTTCCTGACATGGGGTAATGTGTCACCACCAACCCAACACTTTCCACACTAGATAGATCAACTCGGCAAAAACTCAACAGAGAAACAGCTGATCGAAACAACTGCATAGGTCAACTAGATGTAACAGATATCTACCAAATATTTCACCCAACAGAATCAGAATACACTTTTTTCTCAGCAGCACATGGAACCTTTTTCAAAATAGAACATGTTTTAGGCCACAAAGTAAACTTGTCCAAATTCAAAAACATTAGACTTATACCTTGCATTCTCTCAGAACACAAGGGAATAAAATTAGAATTTAACAGCAAAAGCCACCAAAGAAAGTCCTGTAACACATGGAGGATGAACAACACACTGCTGAATCACGAGTGGGTCAGGGAAGAGATTAGAAAGGAAATTCAAATCTTCATTATATTCAACAAAAATGAACATACAACTACCAGCTACTCTGGGACACAGCCAAGGCAGTTCTAAGTAGCAAGTTTATAGCTCTGAGTTCCTACATCAACAAGTTGGAGAGATCTGAAACCAAAAATTTAATGAGGCATCTGATTCTCCTTGCAAAAGAACAGCAAGACAAACCCTAATCCAGTAGATGGAAAGAAATTTTTTCATAATTATATTTAAATCAGAATTAAATTAATTACAATCCAAAAAAAACATAGAAAGAATCAATAAAACAAAGAATTGGCTCTGCGGAAAGAGTAACAAAATTGATAGACCCTTAGCAAATCTTATCAGAAAAAGAAGAGAACACACCCAAATAAATAAATTCAGAGATGAGAATGGAAACGGAATACTTCTCAAAACTTTATGCTAATAAGTTTGAGACCTTGGCAGAAATGGACCTTTTCTTAGCAAATATTGACACACCCGAAACTAAGCCAAGATGAGTTAAATCATCTTAACAGGCCCATATCAAGCATTGAAATAGAAATAGCAATAAGAGATCTCACATCTAAGAAAAGCCCAGGACCAGATGGTTTTACAGCAGAATTTTACAAGGCATTCAAAGCAGAGCTCACACCAATACTCCTCCAACTCTTCAATGAAATTGAAAGAGAAAGTTCACTAAAGAACTCATTCTATGAAGCCATCATAACACACATCCCATAACCAGGTAGAGACTCAAAGAAAGAGAACTATAGACCAATTTCTTTGATGAACATTGATGCAAAATTTCTCAACAAAATTTTGGCCAATCCACTTCCACATTTCATCCAAAAAATCATACACCACGATCAAACACTATTCATTTCAGGGATGCAAAGCTGGTCCAATAAACACAAATCAATTAATAGAATTCATCACATCAAAAGGAGCAAGGATATGAACCACATGGTTATTCAATAGATGCAGAAAAAGCTTTTGACAAGATCCAACTCTCCTTTACGATGAAGGTTTTGGAAAAATTAGGAACCCATGGGACATTCTTCAATATAACAAAGGCTGTATATGACAAACCTACAGCCAGCATTATACTTAATGGTGAAAAATTAAAACCATTTCCTCTTAACTCAGGAACCAGACAAGGTTGCCCACTGTCCCCACTGCTCTCCAATCTAGTATTAGAATGTCTAGCTACAGCAATAAGACAAGATACAAACAAAAAAGGGATCCAAAGAGGGAAAGAAGAAGTAAAACTCTCCCTCTTTGCAGATGACATGATCATGTATTTAAAAAATCCCATAGACTCCACTCCCAAATTACTCAAGCTGATTCAAAACTTTGGCAAGGTAGCAAAGTATAAAATTACCCCTCAAAAATCAATGACTTTCAAGAAGAAAAGGTCAGAAAAGTTGATGTTAGGGAAATGAACCCTAAGACAGGTACTCAAATGTTTTTTCTTTCATGTGATTGTTTCTAATGCATTTATAAGATTATTTCTTTGTTGTTTTGTATGTCCCTCCCCCACAGTATAACCCCTGTTTTCACTGTATTAGATGTCGGTAAAATTTTTGGAGGGGAAGGTGAAAAACAAGACGTTTAAATAAGGATACAGGTGGACCCGTTGCAACAATGAGAAGTACAAGTTGTTATGTCGAAAACGAATGTTACAACTTTGGTGGGTAGGGGGTGGGAAGGATTAGCTGGATCAGAGGAGGGATGGGAAGGGATGGGAAGGGGAAACAAAGGAGGAGGCAACAATGCTTGATAAGAAATGTACTCATTATCTGGTCCATGTAATTGTAACCCCTCTGTACAGTATTTTCACAATAAAAATTAAAAAAAAATCAATGAATTTTCTGTATGCCAACAATGAGAAAAGTGTGGATGAAATTAGGAAAGCAACTCCATTCGTAATAGCCCCACAAAAGATAAAATACATAGGAATTAACTTAACCAAAGAAATGAAGGACCTCTATGATGAAAACTTTAAAAACCTGAAAAAGGAAATCAAAAGGAACTTGGAAAGTGGCAAAAACTCTCATGCTCCTGGATTGGAAAGATCAAAATCGTGAAAATGGCTGTACTTCCCAAGGCTATCTACAAGTGCAATTCGATACCTAGCAACATTCCATCCTCATTCTTCAAGGAAATTGAAGTGGCAATCCAAAAACTCATATAGAAAAATAAAAGACCCAGAATAGCTAAAATGATCCTCAACAGTAAGAACAGTACTGGAGGAATAACAATACCAAATTTCAAACTCTACTACAAAGCCATAGTAAGCAAAATAGCTTGGTACTGGCACAAGAACAGACCTCAGGACCAATAAAATAGAATAGGACACCCAGAAATGAACCTACAGATCTATAGACATCTAAGGGAGCTAAAAAAAATAGAATGGAAGAAAGACAGCCTCTTCAGTAAATGGTGCTGGCAAAGTTGTATAACTACTTGCAGAAAATTAAAGCTAGCCCTTTATATATCACGCTGCACCAGAATCAACAACAAATGGATCAAAGACCTCAGAGTCAATGCAGACACCCTGAAAATATTACAGGATAGAACAGGAGAAACCGTAGTTCTCCTTGTCACAGGCTGAAATTTTCTTAAGAGAGACCCATAGACACAACAAATAAAAGAAAGGTTGGACAAATATCATTGCATGAAATTGCAGAGCTTATTTATGGCAAAGGACATAGCTAGCAAGATTAATAGAAAGCCTAAGATTGGGAGAAGATCTTCACTAGCCTCACAACAGACAAGAGTCTCATATCTAAAATATACCTGGAATTCAAAAAATTAAATGCCCCAACAACAAATCTTCAAAGAAACAACATCCCAAAAAATAAGTGGGTCTTAAAGAGAAACATCTCTGAAGAGGAAATAACAATGGCCAATAGATACATGAAGACATGCTCAACCTCTCTAGCCCTAAAAGAAATTTAAAACATAACAACGTTGAGATACCACCTCACCTCAGTTAGAATGGCAATAATTAAGAACGCTACTAACAACAGATGCTGGAGGGGATGTGTTCAGAAGGGAACATTATTGCATTGTTGGTGGGAGTGTAAACTTGTTCAACCACTTTGGAAAGCAGTATGGGGGTTCCTCAAAAGAATCCACATAGAGTTCTACGACCCAGAAATTCCACTTTTGGGCATTTACCCAAATGATCACAAACAAGGCCACACTAAAGCTACCAGCACGACTATGTTTATTGCAACATTTTTTTTTACCATAGATAAGATATGGAACCAACCCAGATGCCCCTCAGTAGATGAAAGGATCATGAAAATGTGGTATATATACACAATGGAATTCTATGCCTCCATCAGAAAGAATGGCATTGCCCCATTTGTTAGGAAATGGAAAGACTTGGAAAAATCATATTGTGAATTTATCCAGGCCCAAAGAAACATAGGTCCCATGGTTTCCCTTATTTGCAATAACTAGCATATGTCTGAGTCAAGTAGAAAATATCAGATAAGTTGATGTTAGGGAAATGAAACCTAAGATATGTATTCAGATGTTTTTTTTCTTTCAGGTGATTGTTTCTAACACATTTAAAAGATTATTTCTTTGTTGATTTGTATGTCCCTCCTCCATGGTATAAGCCCTGCTTTCACTCTATTTGAGGTTGGTATTATTTGTGGAAGAAAAGGGAAAAAACTAATAGTTTAATTAGGGATGCACGTGGATCCATTGCAACAATGAAATGTACAACTTTGGTGGGGGTACTATACAACTTTGGTGGGGGTGAGGAATATTGGGTGGGGGGAGGATGGGAAGAGACTGGAAGGGGAAACAAAGGAGGAGGCTACAATGATTGATAAGAAATGTATTTATTATCTTGCCCATGTAATTGTAACCTCTCTGTACAGTATTTTCACAATAAAAAGAAAAAAAGGAAACATAAACTGAAATGCATAAAATCAGAAGCCAAGATTAATCTTTCCCACTTTTAAATTAATTTATAAAGTAGTTTATCATATTAATAGGAGACTGTCACAGTATGCTCTCATTTATTATAAGTGATAAGGTTTACTCAAAAAAAAAACTGACCCTCATCACCCTAATGAAATGATTGATTAAATTAATATTATCTTAGGACAAATCTACATTAAAATAACAGATATATTTCAATAAGAGGCAAAAAATCATCTCTATGGTTTCCTATAAAAAACTGCAAAATACAATCTGTTCCTCAAGGAAATTGACCTATAATTGGCGGTATTGTCAATTTCATAATTGATGTAAGAAGACTATAGTACAAATTTCAACTCAAACTAAATGATATGAAATTTACTTTGTCCCATGTATACTATCTATATCTGGTTCCCAAAATGACTTGTATTTTATCATATTTTTAATTGACTTTAATTAGTTGTATAGGAGTTTCTGTTTGACAAAGCAGTTTATGAATAGTTCTTAGTGAGCTTTTTTTTTCTTTTTTCTCTCCTGAGATTTGAACTCTGGGTCTGGGCACTGTCCCTGAGTGCCTTTGGATGAATGCTAGAACCCTATCACTTGAGGCATAGTAGCACTTTCAGATTTTTCTGATATTTAATTGGAGATAAGAATTTCACAGACTTTCTTGCCTGTGTTGGCTTCAATCCTCAGCCTCCTGATTATCCAGGATTTCAGGCGTGAGCCGTTAGTGCCTGGATTAATTCAATGCATTTTTTTGGCTAATCCTGGGTCTTGAACTCAGGGCCTTGGCAATATCCTTGAGCTTCTTTTTCTTCAAACTAGCACTCTACGACTTGTGTCATAGTGTCAATTCTAGCTTTTTTTGTTTATATAGTACTGAGGAATCAAACCCACACATGCAAGGCAAGCAGTCTACCACTAAACCACATTCCATGGCCAATACAATGCATCTTGATGATCTTTATCCCTCATCGTCTCAATCCTATCTCATCCCTCAATTTACATAATTTTGTACAATATTCACTGACTCACAATGTCATGTATAGTCACTCAGAGGATGTATCACAGATCATATTTTATTAATAGTCTTATTCATCAACATACAGATCATATTTTATTAATAGTCTTATTCATCAACATACTAAAGTTGTACATTATAGAATTCTGTGATTTTAAATTCTAAATTATAACTCTGATTCACCCAATATTATACTAAAATTTTTCCTTAGTTTAATGCAAAAGCTCTCTGTATTCTTTGATAAAGTACAATGATTCTTAGAATGATAAAGAGTTGGAGTAAGAACATCACCTTCAGTTCTATAACATTTTGTCATTACTACTCTCTCAAAATACTCCAGTATTTATTAGTAGTCACTTCCGGTCATCATTTCAACCTACCCTCCCCTTGAGCAGCTATTATTTCATATTCTACCTCTACAGATGGGCCAATTTTAAAAAGCTCATATAATTAGAAAATGTAGTCTATTTTATCCATTTCTCCCATGTAATATTACTATTTGCAAAGTAAGTCCATGTAAATTTTTCTCATGGATAGAGTATATTGTTTTGTAAGCATATGAATAATTGTATAACATCCTCAATGGGCATTTCAATATTTTATTGTATGTTATTGTAAAAGATTTTGCTATGTATATTCTTGTATATGTATGTGTCTCATTGAACATATGTTGAAATCTATTTTTATATAAAATTATGATTCAAAATGCCGGATCATAGAGGCAACTCTATGTGTAATATTTTAAAGATTGCCAGTATGTTTAACTGAATATATCATTATAAGTGCCAAGCACCACTGTATAAGGATTCCAATTACTACATAATGGTTGTGCAGGGCTATATTATTTTCTCTATTATCACTAATCTCTATATGTATGCAATGTCTAGCTATGTTATGATCTTTCCATATGTTCCTTTGTTGTTTTTACATTACTGTAGAGATACGTATTTGGAATTTTTGATAACTTATTCAGGATGGTTATAGTATTTCCTTGACATTAATATGCTCTTAATATATTTCTGATTCAAGTCTATTTAAATAAATGCATTAGTATGCACACTCTGTGTACATATGTATAGATTCATACTTATATTTGTATAAATACAAATACCTATATATGCATATATACAGATGTGTACATATATGTATATAGGCATTTACGTATATTATTATTTTCATTTGTCTGTAAGTTATCATTTTACATTATTTGCCAAACATGTCTTTTTTTGATTTTACTTTATTTTATTTTATGGTTAAGATGTTGTACACAGGAGCAGGGCGCCAGTGGCTCACACCTCTAATCCTACTCTGGAGGCTGGGATCTGATGATCGAGTTTCAAAGCCAGCCTGTGCAGGCTATGAGACTCTTATCTCCAATAAATAACCAGAAAACCGGAAGTGGTTCTATGGCTCAAGTGGTAGAGCTCTAGCCTTGAGCTTGAGAGCTGAGGGACAGCACCCATGCCCAGAGTTCAAGGCCCATGACCACCACCACCAACAATAATAATAAAAAAGAATACTAACTAAAAAAGCAATAGTATTAAGCAGTCTTAAAGATAGAGTCAAGTCTAACATTTTAGTATTATCTTAGATACCAGCAACCTTCTAGTCCAATGAGCCATGAGCCCTCAGAATGTTGACCAAATTTTGTAGTTTATTTACACAATCACTATAAGTATGTATTTTCTCATCTATCTTTCTTTCATTTCACCACAGAATGTGTATTTATCCTTTATATCATGCTTGAGTACCAAAGCCTTTGGAAGATATTTATGAATTCGTGTATATTAATTGTATGAAGAAATCTTATTTGAATATTTTCCACTCGCACATATTGATGAAGGGCCTGATTAACCCGTTTCTCTTTCTCCATTCCCATTGCCTTTTATGTTTCAACTGTTTTCTGTGAATTTCTTTGTGCTATCTTCACACATCGTCAAAATGTGTTAAAGTGTGTTCACCCACTGTCATTGAGAATTATAATATAATGAATATAAAAGCAAAAATCTAAATAAATGGAGACATACATTTTTTTGTGGGTTGGAAGATACATTTGAGCAAACATATAAATTGTCTCCTGCCTTTTTTATCATCATTCATGGGCCTTGAAATCTGGCCCTGGGTGCTGTCCCTCTGCTAATCATTTCAAAGTGAATGCTCTAGTCATTGAGCAATTGTGCCACTTCTAGTTTTCTGGTGGTTAATTGGACATAAGAGTCTTAAAGACAATCATGTTCCAGCTGGCTTTGAACGGCAATGCTCAGATCTCAGCCTCCTATGCAGCTAGAATTAAAAGCAGGAGCCAAGAGTGGCCAGCTTCACAGTTTTATTTATGTTTATGACAATTTCTAAAAACACCTGACTAGCAATCTTTGAATTACTGACAAAGAAAGATAATCTGTAATATATTTCTCTGTCAAATTGTAAAGGTGTAAGTTTAAAATTGTTATATTTGTAGAGGAAAGATTATACAGCTCAAAGTGTCTGTAGGGCACCAGATTAGATCCACATAAATATTATCAAGGAATATTTAATAAGGGTTAAACCAAATATTTGTGGAATGACATTCTCTTTAATAAGTGGTGATAGGTTAGACAGAATTTGGGAAAATTAAAAAGTGAACTTTTACTTACACATAAAAATTTATTCAAATATGAACTTCTAGCAGGATTAAAACGTATATAAAACAAAAAGAGTTATGAAAATGAAAAGCAAAGGAAGATGTCTTGATAATTTTGGAGATGAAGCATTCTTAAATTTAGCATTAAAATTATACAAAAGGGAAGGAGATTCTGGGAAGATGGCGGAGGAGAAGCTGGAGTCTAAACAAGCTCTCGCGTAGAAAGCAGTTTTAGAGTTCCAGTGAATAGTCCTAAGCCAGAGAATCACACCAAGTGTGCCATCACAGGACAGAGAGTCAAGCCAGAGAAGGACAATCCACGCAAGGAGATAGATCTGAGCTCTTCCCAGAAGCCACAGAGGCAGTGGCAGCAGTGGTGGCAGCGACCGCAGACACCATACCTGACCCACAGAGAGTCTAGGACGAAGGAGCCAGACGCAGAAGGTGAGCAGATTCTACTAAACACCAGCAAGAACTGACAAGGAGCTGACATCTTCATCCTGCAGTTCGCAGACCAGAGACGACCCAGGAACCAAGACTCGGCGTGAGTAGAAGCCTGACGTCCTCACTCCTTCTCAGGGAGCAGAGGAAGGAAGGAAAACCCTCCCTCCCACCAGTACTGGAGATCTCCTATTTGGATACCGACAAAGCTCGGTGAAGTTGCTAGTTCCAACTCAAGCCTCGAATAAAAGGGGTCATTCAGCAGGTCACAAGAACTTAACAATGGCATGACCTGCCAGACTCAGCTCTACCCAGGAAAAAGTCAACAAGCTTGGGCAACAGCCTTAGGAGTGGCTTTCTTCACTGGGTAATCAGAGCCAGAGGCTGCCCCTCCCTCTAGCAGCCTGGACAATCAATTGAAATTCAGTAAACAGAAATCCTGAGAATGGCTCCAGGCTGGGCTCTGTGAGTTTTTCACAAACTAGCCTCTGGGAAAAGCTACTGTTTGTTGAAAGGCCTGAACTCTACCCAGAACCTAGCCTCATCACTGCATCCCCCTCTTTGGTGATACTCAAAGCAGATCTGCCTCCCATTGAACTAGCCTGGGAGGAGGATCGCAAAATCCTGGGTAAAGCAGAGCATTTTTCTGCCTGTTCGAACAAACTGACTTAAGAAACCAACCAAGCCACAGGACCACAAGCAGACCAGAGACTCCAACAAGAGACTGGTTACAGACACAAGGGAGATACAGGATTTTTCCCACCCCTCCCAAAATAATCAAAGAACTTCTTTTTTCTTTTTCTTCTTCTTTTTTTTTTTTGGAACCTTATATATAAAAAAATTTTTTTTCTTTGCTAAAACTTTTTTTAATCTTTAATTTTTGCCTGTTTTGAAAAAAATTGTTTTCCAGTAACTTTTTTTTCCTCTTATAATTTTTATTTTAGGGATACGTGAGTGTGCGTTTTTCTTTCTTTTTTTGCTTTCGTTCTCTTTTTTTTAATTATCTTTTTGTTTTTTGATTAGCTTTACTGAACTTCTGATCTTTTTTTCTTCCTTTCTTATCCTTTTCACCTTTTCCTCTCTTTCGTTCTTCTTTATGTGACTTAATTCTTGTCCTGCACAACCTCAGATAAACCCGTAGTTGAATATTAGACCCTATCCCCCATTGTATACACACTTAATCCACAAAATTATTACTCAATTCAAAACCTCTGAGACTTAAATTCCTTAATAGCAGTACTAACTCTTTATACCTATATAATATTTTAAGCATTTTTATTTTGAAATTCTTAACATCTCCGTTATAGTCCTCCCCTTCTCTCATCATATTCATGTTCTCCTCTAGATAGATTGTTTTCGTTTCTGCATAATATTATTAATTTTTACTTTTCTATTTTTTCTGGTCTCTTTTCTTTTCCCTTTCCCCTTCTTTTTTTCTCTCTCTACTTTCATCCTACCCAACCTATCTCCTGCTTTGAGATTAGGACTAAGTTAACTCTCCCTGTGCCTTCCCACATCAATCTATTCCTATTTTTTACCCACATCTCTCTCTAACCCTAATAATTTCTGGTTTTCCAAATTCTTTTTTGCGGTTCGTATCCATTAACATATAGTTGTTTGATGTTGAATAGATGTATCTGTTGAACTAGATTGTATCTGTAGACTATTGACTGTGCAGATTCAGACTTTGGATGATGCTTGCCTTAATATAGTGTTCTAGCACAAAACTGGTTCTATTTTCATCTCAAATGGGCAGAATAAGCCGGAAAAACACCAGAAAAATGGCAAATCCGGGTATCTCAATTCCCAATCTTGATAATCAGGGGACAGAACAGATAATGAATAATCCAGAGGAGAGTTCCCAAATAGCTCTACAAACACTGTTGGCAAACATGATAAATGAAAAGATTTAAAACATACAAAGGACTCTGTATGAGCGTGATAGGGAGAGAGAGGAAGCAATCCAAAATTTATATAGGAATATCATAAGCATGAGGAAGCTACTCAAAAACTGATGCAGGATTTGTGTGAGTAGCTTGAGAATACTCAAAGAGAAAGGCAGGAATGGTGTGATCAGGCTGAGAACACTCAAAGAGAACTACAGGAATACCACAAATGGGAGGAAGCTAATCAAAGAGTAACACAGGAATTGAGAGAGCAGGAAGAGAATACACAACGATCACTAAAGGCATTCATGGAATCCATTAACAAAGAGCTGAAGGAAGTCAGGGAGACCACAAAGGGAATGCTGAAAGGAACCCAACAGAAGGAATGGGAGTCCAAATTAACCATAACCAATCAACTAAGTGATTTGAGAATAGACACTGAAAACCAAATTAAGGAAGTAAAGAAGTTCATATAAGATCTAAAACAAAGCTTCAACAAAGAATTTGAAGCCATCAAAGCTGACCAATTATAAGGGAAAGAAATAAAAAACAAAGTAGAAAATCTTGACCGCAGGTTAGACCATGCAGAAGATCGAATCTCAGGGATTGAAGACAGCCTAGATATTATAGAGAAAGAACATACAACCATCCAAGACAAGTTCAAGAAATATGTTAGATCTATCCAACACTTGGAAGACACCATCAGGAGGCCTAATCTAAGGATAATGTGTGTAGACGAGCACCTAGAAACAGAAGTTAATCGCCTAGGATTGTTTAACACGATCCTAGCAGAGAACTTCCCAAACATGCAAAAAGATAGGTCTATTCAGATATAAGAAGCTTTTAGAACCCCAAATAGACCAGACCAGAATAGGACATCCCAAGGTCACATTATAATCCACACAGGATAAACTCAGACCAAGCAAAAGATCCTTATAACTGTCAAGGAGAAGAGATTAATCACCTATAAAGGGAAACCAATTAGAATCACCTCAGAATTCTCAGCAGAGACAATCAAAGCAAGAAGAGACTGGAATGATGAAAGCCATGCCCTAAAAACAAACAACTATCAACCAAAAATAGTGTACCCAGCTAAAGTCTCCTTCATACCTGAAGGCCAAATAAAAACCTTCCATAACAAAAAAAAAATTGAAACAACACATCTCCACCAAACCAGCCCTACAAAACATTCTTAAAGAAGTCCTATACATAGAAAACCAAGAAGACCAAAATAAAGGCCAAGAAACTGCACCCAAACTGAGAATCCAAGAACCATAGAAAGAACCCAGTTTTCGCAGGCCCCAAGAAGGTGGATAACATGGCAGTAACCCCCAAATACCTCTCACGTCCATAGCAAAATAAACCCCAATCCAATAGATGGAAGAAAATAATTAAAATTAAATCAGAATAAATGAATTAGAATAAAAAAATAGAAAGAATCAACAAAACAGAGTTGGTTCTTTGAAAAAATTAAGAAAATAGACAGGCCCCCCAGCAAATCTTATCAGAAAAAGAAAGGAACACAGTAAAGACAGTACTCAGTGGCAAGTTTATAGCTCTGAGTTCTTACGTCAACAAATTCGATAGAACTGAAACTAAAAATTTAATGAGACACCTGAGCCTCCTTGAAAAATAGCAAACTAAACCCCAATCCAGTTGACGGAAAGAAATAATTAAAATTAAATCAAAATTAAATGAATTAGAATAAAAAAATAGAAAGAATCAATAAAACAAAGAGTTGGTTCTTCGAACAAATTAACAAAATTGACAGACCCTTAGCAAATCTTAACAGAAAAATAAGAGAATTCACCGAAATAAATAAACTCAGAGATGAGAAAGGGAACATCACCACGGAAACGACCAAGATTCAGAACATTATAAGGGAATACTGATCAAAACTTTATGCTAATAAGTTTGAGAACTTGACAGAAACGGATCTTTTCCTAGTAAATATTGACATGCCAAAAACTGAACAAAGAAGAGTTAAACCATCTTAACAGGCCATATCAAGCACTGAAATAGAAACAGCAATAAGAGACCTCTCAGCTAAGAAAAGTCCAGGACAAGATGGTTTTACAGCGGAATTTTACAAGCCCTTTAGAGCAGAGCTCACACCAATACTCCTCCAACTCTTCAATGAAATTGAAAGAGAAAGTTCACTACCGAACACATTCTTTTTTTTTTTTTGTCGGTCGTGGGGCTTGAAATCTGAGCCTGGGCGCTGTCCCTCAGCTCTTCAGCTCAAGGCGAGTGCTCTACCACTTGAGCTACAGCGCCACTTCCGGTTTTCTGGTGGTTTATTGGAGATAGAAGTCTCATGGTCTCTCCTGCCCGGGCTGGCTTTGAACCGCGATCCTCAGATCTCAGCCTCCTGAATAGGTAGGATTACAGGCGTGAGCCACCAGCGCCGGGCTGGAACACATTCTATAAAGCCATCATAACCCTCAGCTAAAAACCAGGCAGGGAATCATCAAAAAGAGATCTATAGACCCATTTCTTTGATGAACATTGATGCAAAACTTCTCAACAAATTTTGGCCAATCTACTTCAACAGTTCATCCAAAAAATCATACACCACGATCAAACAGGATTCATTTCAGGGATGCAAAGCTGGTTCAATATACCCAAATCAATTAATATTATTCATCACATCAATAGGAGCAAGAATAAGAACCACATGGTTATCTCAATAGATGCAGAAAAAGTATTTGATAAGATCCAACACCCCTTTATGATGAAGGTTTTGGAAAAATTAGGAAACCATAGAACATTCCTCAATACAATAAAGGCTGTATATGACAAACCTACAGCCAGCATTATACTTTATAGTGAAAAACTAAAGCCATTTCCTCTTAACTCACGAGCAAGACAAGGATGTGTACTCTCTCCACTTCTCTTCATTCTAGTATTAGAATGCCTATCTACAGCAATAAGACAAGATGCAGACATAAAGGGGATCCAAATAGGGAAAGAAGAAATAAAACTCTCCCTCTTTGCAGATGACATGATCTTGTATTTAAAGAATCCCATAGACTCCACTCCCAAATTACTAAAGCTGATTCAAAACTTTGGCAAAGTAGCAAGGTATAAAATTAACACCCCAAAATCAATGGCTTTTCTGTATGCCAACAATGAGAAAAGTGTGGCTGAAATTAGGAAAGCAACTCCATTTGTAATAGCCCCACAAAAAATAAAATACCTAGGAATTAACCAAAGAAGTGATGGAACAGTAGGATGAAAACTTTAAAAACTTGAAAAAGGAAATCAAAAGAGAATTTAGAAACTAGCAAAACCTCCCATGCTCCTGGATTGGAAAGATTAACATAGTGAAAATGACAATATTTCCCAATGTTATCTACAAATTCAATGCGATACCTATCAAAATTCCAACCTCATTATTCAAGGAAATAGAAGAGGGAATCCAAAAATTCATATGGAACAATAAAAGACCCCGATTAGCAAAACACTCCTCAACGGAAAGAACACTGCTGGAGGAATATCAATACCAAATTTCAAACTCTACTATAAAGCCATAGTAATCAAAACAGCTTGGTATTGGCATAAGAACAGACCTCAGGATCAATGGAATAGAATTGAAAACACAGAAATGAACTTACAGACCTATAGCCATCTAATCTTTGATAAGGGAGCTAAAACAATAGAATGGAAGAAAGAGAGCCTCTTCAGTAAATTTTGCTGGCAAAATTGGTTAACTACTTGTAGAAAACTAAAGCTAGATCCTTATATATCATCCTGCACCAGAATCAACTGCAAATGGATCAAAGACCTCGGAGTCAAAGCAGACACTCTGAATACATTACAGGATGGAATAGCAGAAACCCTAGGTCTCCTTGGCTCCAGCCGAAATTTTCTGAATAGGGACCGGGGAAACACAACAAATCAAACAATGTTTGGACAAATGGAATTGCATGAAGTTGCAGAGCTTCTGCATGGCAAAGGACATACCTAGCAAGATCAATGGAAAGCCCACGGATTGGGAGAAGATCTTCACTAGCCATACAACAGACAAGGGTCTCATATCTAAGATATTCGTGGAACTCTAAAAATTAAATCCCCCAACAACAAATCCTCAAAGAAACAACTGCCCAATAAATAACTGGGCTAAAGACTTTAAGAGAAAATTCTCTGAAGAAGAAAGAAGCATGGCCAATAGACACATGAAGAAATGCTCAACATCCCTAGCCATAAAAGAAATTCAAATCAAAAGTACATTGAGATACCACCTAACTCCAGTCAAAATGGAAAAAATCAAGAACTCTAACAACAACAGATGCTGGAGGGGATGTGGACAGAAGGGAACCTTACTGCATTGTTGGTGGGAATGTAAAGTTGTTCAACTTTAGATTGGAAAGCAGTATGGAGGTTCCTGAAAAGACTTCACATAGAGCTCCCCTATGACCCAGCAATCCCACTTTTGGGCATTTACGCAAATGTTCACAAACAAGACCACACTAAAGCTACCAGCACAACTATGTTTATTGCAGCATTATTTACCATAGCTAAGATCTGGAACCAACCCAGATGCCCCTCAGTATATGAATGGATCAAAAAAATGTGGTATATATACACAATGGAATTCTATGCCTCCATCAGAAAGAATGACGTTGCCCCATTTGTTAGGAAATGGAAAAACTTGGAAAAAATAATATTAAGTGAAGTAAGCCAGGCCCAAAGAAACATACATCCCCTGTTTTCCCTTCTTTGCATTATCTAGTATATGTATGAGTCAAGCAGAAAAGATCAGATAATGTGATGTTAGAAAAATGAACCCTTAGGGTGTATTTTAATGTTTTTTCTTTCATGCATTTGTTTCTAACACATTTATAAGGTTATTTTTATGTTGCTTTGTATGTCCCTCCCCCACAGTATAACCCCTGCTTTCACTATATTTGATGTCAGTGTAACTTGTGGAGGAGATGGGGAAAAATAAGTCGTTGAAGGGTACAGGTGGACCTGTTGCATCAATGAGAAGTACAAGTTGGCATGTCGAAAACGAGGTTTACAACGTTGGTGGGGGGGGGGGAGGGAAGGTGGAGGATTAGAGGATTAGATGAGGGGTGGTGTGGGAGGCTGGGAGTGGTGTGAAAGGTAAACAAAGGAGGAGGCTTCAATGCTTGATAAGAAATATGCGCATTATTCTGCCCTTGTAATTGTACGCCCTCTGTACAGTATGTTCACAAAAAAAATGAAATAAAATAAAATGAAAAAATATTATACAAAAGGAAAACGATATAGTTGACCTCAATAAAAGTATAGAACAATTTAGTCTGTGAAAGCTCAAATACAAGTAGTGAATAGATGTTGTTAGCAGATGGCTCATTTATCTCATCCTAGCTACTTGGGAGGATGTGTGATTTTAGTATTGCTGTTTGAAGGCAACCCACAAAATAAAAGCCCTGGGAATCTTATTTTTGTAATCTGCAAAAAGCCAGAAGTGAGGCACGACTCAAATGGTAAATTGTTAACTAATTGCAACAAATCCCAGGGACCCTGAGTTCAAGCCCCAGAAACATACGTAGATGTACAGAAGTTATAATAGTATTACTAATATGATGACGATGCTGCTGTTGATGATGATAATGATGATGAAGGGTACCCATAGTCCAGGATAAAATATTTGCAAATCCTATACCTGAAGAATGCTTTAAATATAGATTCTACATAGAACTTTCAAACCTAATGTTTAAAAGAACATCAATTAGAAACTAGCAAAATACATCTTGTGAAAAATTAGCACAAGAAAAGCATCATCAGTCATTAAATAAATGTACATTAAAATTAAATGACATCGTAAAACATGTATGAGAATTACTTCATGTAATACAATAATGACCATACTAAATGCTATCAAGAAACAGAGAAACTGGATTCTGAGTGGGGCAGTGCATAGTCACAGGCACTGTGACTACTCTTTCACATGTTACCCAAGAGTCATGTTTCAACACAAATGACTACAATGTGATAGTGCAAAAGAGATTGAGACTTTTCCCTCTCATGAATCAGAATTCTGTCAAGTGATTTCCGTCTTCCAGATATTTACACATTTCTCATGATCTTTTCTAATATTTTGTCTTCATTACTGATGTTCACAGTACATTTTTGCTGTTGTCTTGTGTGTATATCTCATTTTTAAGGCTTGAAGTCTGTGTTTAATGGTCTCCATTGTATTTTTTGCTCATGCCTGATGACACTCTATCCTTGAGCCACATCCTCACCTGCTGCTTCTTGCTGGATAATTGGAGATAAGTTTTCACATTTTTGTCTGTTTGGACTGACGTTGAACTAAAATATTCAGGTCTCAGCCTCCTGAGTTCTAAGATTGTACACGTGACTGGCTAACACCAATCTTTGCTTTACTGTTATTTTAATTATGTGGTAGAGGAAAGTGGAAGTATATTTGTGTTAAGTGTGCAATTTTCAAATACAAGTTTGTATCAACTTGATATAATGTAACTTTTATCAATTTTAACAGTTAAGTCAATGACTATTACACATTCCCACAGAAATACAATTGAAAACAAAAGGCATAACTATTTTCTTAAAACAAGTAATGGAAACATGAATTTCTTTCTCTTTACAGTTCATGTTTTATATAACTTTAATAAGCAGACTTACATGACTAAAGTAAATATATTAATTGTATACCACAAGAAGCAAAGTGATTACATTAAGGATAGATATTTTCTCACAGCCAGAAGATAAGTTTTTGAGCATTCTCACGAAAAAGAAATGTTACATGCAGAAATTAATGGATATGATGTAGCTTGATCATTACACAACATATAAATGAATGAGATTAGCACTCAATACTTCATAAATATGTAAAAATAATTATGTAGCTAAATGCCAGTGGCTCATGCTTGTAACCTTAGCTACTAAGGAAGCTGAGAGCTGAGAATCATGGTACAAAGCTAGCCTAGGCAGGAGAGTCCGTGAGACTCTTATCTACAATGAGCCACAAGAAAACTGGAAGTGCTCAAGTGGTAAAGCACTAGTCTTGAGATGAAGAGCTGAGGGACAGTGTCCAGGCCCAGATTTCAAGCCCCATGACTGACAAAAATTAAAAATATACAGTTACAAATAAACACATATTTTGCCATAAATGTTAAAATATATATTCTAAATTTTTTTAAATCCTCAATAGATATACTAGTTTATATAAATATAGAGAAGTGTGTTCTGGATTTAGTTGTCATTGAGTCAATTTTGTAACTCACACATTTCTCACTCAATTCATATTTGTATGTTTATATACTTATATACCTTAACTATAATTAACTGATACGTGATAGGCAATTCTGTTTTAGGAATCTACCTTGGCTTTCTAACATTAACCCTTCTACCCTAACATCGATATGCCCTCCAACATTGTCAGAGGTTTCATCTCATTGGAGCAGAAACGTGTAAGCCAAAACCATTGTTTGGAACAACTGTAACATTTTACATGTATTTCACTTAGTTTAAGAACCAAAATATTCAATTCATCTTAACCATGTCAGTAACAGCAAAATGTCTTCTGAGCTTTTCAGTCTCTTAAGAGATGAAAATCTTTAATTATACATCGATTTTTTTTTCTGTCAAACAGGTTATATCTTAGGAAGATTTTTGGGTAATCCTGTATTCTTGATCAGAAGACCGGAACAAAGGTAATAATGAATATAGCTAAGGAAAATACTTGAAAACAATTAAAAAAGCAATCACAAACACTCCTGTTTTCACCGATTTCAATGAGAATATACATTTAAGTATCACATTTTTGTTGCATTTAAAGAGTAATAATTAAACTTTTATTATCCGTGAAAAAGGAAACAGAAAACTTTCTTTGAAGACAGCTTGACTTTGAACAATCCAACATAAGCATAATGGATTTAACTTGTTTTTCTATGTATTTGCCAAAATAATTGAAAGCAACCACAAAAGGCAGGAAAACATCTAAGCCAAAGCAGTAAGTTTTATCTATAAAATAATTTTGAGGGTCTGATTCTTTCAAAGTCAGGCTTGCAAAGAGGAAATTATATTTGCTTTGGTGTGAACAAGAAAAAATATAAAAATACTTTATTAATGTTCATCATATCTTGACTAGGGCTTCTCGTTTTGGAGAAGAGGAAAGGTATGAAAAAGTTCAAGACTGTTTAACTATTCTCCAAGATCATTCTTATTTATATGCAATAGCGATGAAAGCAGGCTTGGTTGTAAATAGTATCATGCTTGTTTACATTTAGAAGCATTGTTTGTTTCTGGGTTGTAAGCTACAAATCTTGAGTATTAATAAAGGATCATTTCCTAAGAGAAGAAAGTTTTTGTGTAATCAAACCTAAAATATTGAAGACAGCATAGTAGATACTATTTTCTAGCTATTTCACAATCTGTAGGTATGTCAGCCTTACTGGACTTAGTATTCTTTTCCAGTTCCTTTTATACCACTTGTCCTAAATTATAATACATATTAACGGAATGAAAAAGTAATACCATCTTAAGAAAGTCCCATTGCCACAAGATGTTATGTCAAAAAACGAACTTTACAACTTTGGCGGGGGTGGGGGGCCGGGGAGCGATTGGTGGGCAGGGATGATAAGGAGAAACAAAGGGGGAGGCAACAATGCTTGATAGGAAATGTATTCACTACCTTGCTCATGTAATTGTAACCTCTCTGTATTTTCACAAAAAAAAAACTTGTTAATATTAAAGAAGAATGTCATTTAGGACTCTGGGAATGTGGCTTCATGGAACAGTTATTGCTTAACATGCATGAACCTGGGTTCAATTCCTCAGTACCACATAACCAGAAAAAGAAACACTGGAAGGGGTGCTTTGTCTCAAGTGATAATGTGCTAGCTTTAATCAAATTATAAAAAGAGCTCAGGAACAGTTCCCTAGCCCTGAGTTCAAACCCCAGGTCTGGCAAAACAGTCATTTAGCTAGTCAATGCAAAATAAAAAAAACCATAATTGGAACATATAATTGCTTCTTCCAACTGATACCTAAAAATAGTCCTTAAATCATGCATGGACTTTACCTATATTAAAATACTGTGTTGAACAACAACAGTATTTTTTTTTGGGGGGTCCGTCGTGGGGCCTGAACTCTGGGCCTGGGCGCTGTCCCTCAGCTCTTCAGCTCAAGGCTAGCGCTCTACCACTTGAGCCATAGTGCCCCTTCCGGCTTTTTATTTTTTGCTTATGTGGTGCTGGGGAATCGAACCCAGGGCCTCAGGCATGCAAGGCAAGCGCTCTGCCACTGAGCCACCTTCCCAGCCCTGAACAACAACAACAAAAAAAAAAACACGTTTTTTTAATAGGTCATTGCAATTAATACCAGGAATGAGCTTAGATATCAAGTGAAGATTAATCCAGGAAATTCAAAGATGCCAGACTTTTGAGTGGTCACTGCTAATCACAATGAGAAGGGTAGTATAAGTGAGATTTGGATATCTTTTTGGTAAGTAATGATACCAAAAAGGCAGAGGTTCATTAATCGTTTTGACAGAAGAGAAGGAATAACTCTAGATGGAAGGAATAAATGATAATAATAATTAACTTATACCACAAACTGTTCTAGAGAACCATTTTTGGTTATTGAACAACTAGTTATTAACTAGGATTATTTCTCATTGCCATTGCAATCTAATCACTTATGCCAGTTCTTAATCTCTGTGTGGTAAGTTGTTTATCCTTCTATGCTGCTCTTTCATACCTAATCTCCTTTTCTAAAAATCTCAGACTTTCTCTATTTCTCAATGAACAATTTCTGATACTAAGTCCACATACGGAGACAGCAGAGGATGCTAATGTAAGAGTCCCATAGCTCATGAGTCATAATGTAACAACATAGAAAAAGAGGACATATATAGTGCTACCTCAAATTTTCTGAAAAGCTACAATGTCATTTGATTCAAATTTCCACTATTTGTGTACAATGTCTTTAAGTGCACATAAATGCAAATATGAGTCGGGTGTTGGTGGTTCACCCATCTAATATTAGCTACTCAGGAGGTTGAGACAAGACGATTGTATTTCAAACCTAGCCTGGTCAGGAAAGTCCATGAGACTTTCCTGAAACCCAGAAAGTGGTGCTGTAACTAAACTGGGAGAGCACTCAACATGAGCTGAAGAGCTGAGGGACAGTGCTCAGGATCAGAGTTCAAGCCCCAATACCAACAGAAAAAGGACAAATATGACTTTAATTTTCCCTAAGAAGAATGACAAAGTCAATAGAAATCTTCACAAGCGGAGAAAATAATTCCTAAATAGTTCAGTCCACCTTTTGCTGAGTTAAGTTATGGCTTCTTTGCTGGACATATTCTCTTCTTTTAAAAATTGTCTAATATTAGCTTTATAATAAACTTCACCAAAAATTTCTTGGTTCAAAAGAGAAGTCCACACAGTTTATGTAACTTGGATTTAAAAATATCACAAAGCCAACAGAGACAGGAGAGTCTGTCAAACTCTTATCTGTAATTAAACACCAAAAAAGACAGAAGTGGAGTTTTGGCTAAAGCAGTAGAGTACGAGCTTTGAGGGCAGGTGGGTAGGAAAGACTGTTCAGGGACAAGGTCCAGCCTCTGAAATCAAGCCCCAGAACCAGCACAAACTAAACAAACAAACAAGCAAACAATAAAAAACCCACATATATTTCTTTGGGACCATCCTTAAAGCACTGGTTTTAAAAGAGGCTCCTTTTGCTGATCATACTCACTGTATCTTGCTTTTTGCAATCCTTGTAGCTATGGAGAACTCAGGAGCAGATTAAAGGAATAGATAACTGACTCCTGCAACAAAAGAATCATGTCAGGAGTGAAATATCTATGAATAAGGCACTTTTAAAGCACTATGTCTTTGTTTCTTTGCTGAAAAACACTTTTAAAACAATGTTATTTCCCTAACATAACCTTATCTGACCTTTTCTGCTTGACTCAGACATATACTAGTTGTTGTAAATATGGGAAACCATGGGACCTATGTTTCTTTGGGCCTGGCTTACTTCACTTAACATAATTTCTTCCAATACTTTCCATTTCCTAACAAATGCCATTCTTTCTGATGGAGGCATAGACTTCCATTGTGTATGTATACCACATTTTCTTGATGTGAGGGGAATGAACCCCAAGATAATTATTCAAATGTTTTTTTTTCCTTTCATGCAATTGTTTCTAACATATTTCTAAGATGATTTCTTTGTTGCTTTGTATGTCCCTCCCCCACAATATAACCACTTCTTTCACTGTATTTGATATTGGTATAATTTGTGGAGGGGAAGGGCAGAAATAAATCGTTTAACTAGGGATACAGGTGGACCCATTGCAACAATGAGATGTACAAGACGTTATGTGGAAAAACTAACTTTACAACTTTGGTGTGGGGGTGAGGGGAGGGAGTATAGAAAGGGATGGGAAGGGGAAACAAAGAGGAGGCAACAATGCTTGATAAGAAATATACTCGCTATCTTGCTCATGTAATTGTAAATCCTCTATACGGTATTCTCACAATAAAAATAAAAAAGAAAAGAAAAAAATAAAACAACGTTATTTCCTTTTCATCTATGCTGGCCTTCAAATGGCATATTGTTTCCTTTTGTAATGCTCTCAACTAGAAGTTTACAGACAAGTTTTATATAATTGAAGAACACACTTGAAAATTTCAGGGACAGAGTTTCCTTAAAGCCTTAGATTCTTTTCATGTACAGTAAAAACGAGAGCAAAAATTAACTTGAACTTTGTCATTTCTCTATGTTCAATTATCAAAGAATTAGCATAGTAGAAACTATTTTCTAGCAATATCACAATCTTTAGATGTAGATTTTGTTTCCCACTGTTCCATGGGACACATTTTTGTTAACTTCTTTTTCACCATCTAGTGATCCTATAACATCCTATACTGTCCTGGGATTGCTGTATCTTTACTGGATTCTCTAATTTCTGTTGGAAAGTTAGGAACGATAGAAAATTGGGTGACTGTTTCCGTTTTACCTTTTTTTTTTATTACCTTAGAAACTGTAAATCAAAATAGCATAAACTATGTTTATAATATTAGGAGAGAGATTTCATTTCTACATTCTTACCCTAACCTTCTACATAACTTTGGTACTTAGTGATCCCCAAATGTGAAAATGGAGATAGGGAGCTTCTTATTTAAATATTATTCAGAATTTCAAGACTTCATTAATGCAAGGTCCTTAGTAGTATGCACATCATCCATGTGTACAAAGCTGGTGGCAAATTTTTCTTATTCTCAGAAACTAGGACATGTGGTATTTTTGTAGCTGCATCAGGAAATGGCTGTAGCTGAGTTAGTTTATTAACCAAATCTGATGTAAAATATTTCTACAAGTTAATTGGCTTGAATAATCTGTATTTATCATTTTACAGTTCTAAAAGACAGAAATTTAAAAGAAGTCTCACTAGATTAAAATTGAGCCATCTACAGAGCTAAAATATTTTTCAGATGATTCTAGTGGAAAAGGCATTTACTTCCTGTTCCGCTTTCCAGAAACTTCAGAATCTAGATTGTTGTCTTTTCCTTTATCTTCTAATGTAGCATCTTTACATCTTTCTGATGGTTCTTACTTAATCATGTCCCTTTGAACTGCACAGACAATGGGATAAGCATCTTCCCCTAGAAATAGCCTTTGACCACTTCTGGTTCACTTTTGTAAGCTGAAGTAGGTCACATGACCCATCTTGACATTGCAGAGTAGAGGTAAATCTCACCTACAGGAAACTGATGCAGGACAGACTAATATGTCAATATTTGCAACACTTGAGATGAAGAGGAAAAAGAAGACAACTATAATACAATCAGTCATACTTGCCATCACATGTCTCTGCATGTACTTTTGTTTCTAAAACTACTGAGATCTTCAAATCATGTCTTTAATGCTTGTATATTACTGGAATTAGAGAACATTGTAATACTGAGACAGCATAAAATCTCAAAGAAATCTGGAGAAATAATTTCAATATTACATCTTGTTCTACTAGGACATGAAATGATTTTATATACAATACTTTATACTAGTAAATTTTCCAGAACTGGATTTTGCTAATATATGTGACTATCCACCAGAATAAATGTCTTCATTTATCCGCATCTTGTACAGGCAGCATAGTCAAGCAGATGTGGGAGTTCATCAGTAGCACTTTTTAAAAATGCAAAAAATGTGCACTGGGAGCCAATATGAATATTTTTCCAACGTCACCTTCCACATCCTCTTTCTTCCTTCCTAGGAAACAACCCAATCAATAAGAAGGCTTAGATTTTTGGCTCTTGAACTTGAAAGTGGAAGCAGAATGTTATGGATATCAGAGATGACTGTTCATGGTTTTTTACATAATAATGTCACATGCAACAGCCCTATGAGTCTTGCAGAACTTAGCATTGTACTTCCTTAGTGATGTGATAGGAATGTCAGCCTTACAGGACTTAGTATTGTTTTCCATTTCCATTTCTACCACCTAGCCTAAATTATAATACCTAGTAATGGAATGAAAAATTAATGCCATCTTAAGAAAGTCATTTAGGGTTCTGGGAATGTGGCTTCATGGTACAGTGATTGCTTAGCATGCATAAAACCCTGGGTTCAATTACTCAGTACCACATAAACAGGAAAAGAATTTGTGCTGTGCCTCAAGTGGTAGAGTGCTAGCCTTAAGCAAAAAAAAAAATCTCAGGAAGAATTCCCTGGCCCTGAGTTCAAGCGCCAGGACTGGCAAAAAATTCATTTAGCTAGTAAATGTGAAATAAAGAACCTACACTTGGAATATACAATTGTTCCTTCCAACTATGACCTAACAATAGTTCTTAATTCATGTACTTTACCTATATTAGAAGATTGTTTTGAAGAAAAATAAAACATTTTGTTAGTAAGTCATGACAATTAAAGTCAGGAATGTGCTTAGATATCAGGTGAAAATTAATCCTGGAAATTCAAAAATGTCAGGCTTTTGAGTGGTCACTGCCAATCACAATGAGAAGAGTAGTCTAAGTGAGATTTGGAAATCTTTTTGGTCAGTTGTGGCACCAAAAAGGCACCAGCTAATTAATAGTTGTGATAGAAGTGAAGGAATAAATCCAGAAGGAAGAAATAAATAATAATAATTACTAAATTATACCAGAAACTCTTCTAGGTAACCATATTTGATTATTGAAGAACTATTTATCAACTAGGCTTATTCCTCATTGCCTTTAGCATTCTAAGTCACTTAGGTTAGATCTTAATCTCTGTCTGATAAGTTGTATCTCATTCTATGTTGTTCTTTCATATCTGATCTCCTTTGTTTTCTAAAAATCTCAGTTTTTCTCTATTTCTCTATTAACAATTATTTATACTAAATCCACCTACGCAGACATCAGAGGATGCTAAAGTAAGAGTCCAATAGCACGAGTCATTAATGTAACAACATGGAAAAGGATGACATATTTATTGCTACCTCAAATTTTCTGAAAAGCTGCAATGTCATCATTTGATTCAAATTTCCATTATTTGTGTACAGTGTCATTAAGTGCACATAAATGCAAATATGAGCCAGGTGCTGGTGGTTCCCACCTGTAATCTTAGCTACTCAGGAGGTTGAGACCAGACGATTGTATTTCGAACCTAGCCTGGTCAGGAAAGTCCATGAGACATTTATCTTCAATTAGACACCTGAAACCCGGAAGTGATGCTGTAACTAAACTGGGAGAGCACTCAACTTGATCTGAAGAGGTGAGGGACAGTGCCCAAGATCAGAGTTCAAGCCCCAATACCAACAGAAAAAGGACAAATATGACTTTAATTTTCCCCAAAAGGAATGACGAAGTCAATAGTAATCTTCACAAGCAGAATAAAAATTTCCAACATGATTCAGTGTACCTACTTTTGCTGAGGTATTTATGTTATGGCTTCTTTGCTGGACATATTCTCTTCTTTTAAAAATTTTGAAATATTACCTTTATAATAAACTTCAGCTAATATGTCTTGGTTCAAAAGAGAAGTCCATACAGTTGATGTCACTTAGCTTTCTTACTATCTCAGTTCAAAGCCAACCCAGGCAGGAGCATCTGTCAAATTCTTATCTCCACTTAAACACCAAAAATCCAGAAGTGGAGTTTTGGCTCAAGCAGTAGTGTACTAGCTTTGGGGGCATGTGGGCAGGAAAGACACCTGTTCAGGGACAGGTTCCAGACTTTGAGTTCAAGCCCCAGAAGCGGCACAAACTAAATAAACAAACAAGCAAACAAAAAATCTCATATATTTCTTTCGGACCATCTTTAAAACACTGGTTTGAAAAGAGGCTCCTTTTGCTGATCATACTTACTGGATCCTGCTTTTTGTAATCCTTATTGCTATGTCGAACTCAGGACCAGAATAAAGGAATGGACAGCTGACTTTTGCAACTAGAGAATCATCTCAGGAGTTAAATATCCATGCATAAGACATTTTAAAACTCCATGTCTTTGTGTCTTTGAAGTAGAACACTGTAAAACAATGTTATTTCTTTCTTTCTATGCTGGCCTTCAAATGGCATATTTTTTTTTCCTTTTGTAATATTCTCAAGTAGAAGTTTACAGAAAAGTTTTATGAGTAAAGAGCACACTAAAAAAAAGTCAGGGACAGAGTTTCCTTCAAGCCTTGGATTATTTTCTTGTACAGTAAAAACGAGAGCACAAATTAACTTGAACTTTGTCATTTCTTTATGGTCAATTTCTTTCCTGGATTCATTTTCTACTTCCAGTAAAAGTTCCTTAAAATGAGTGTTTTCTGGCTTCAATGAAATAGCCCAAAGACATCTTTGGACATGAGGTAGCACGTGTTTCAGAGACAACTTCGTAACGAGAAAATATGGAATTTACATGGCTTATAAAACATTATCCATGTACATATGGCCATATAAGACAATGTTAAGTGAAATGAACCGCCAAATAGGGAAACATCTTGTTTTTTAATTTCTTACTATTGTTTTTAATGTATCTAACATGTACTATGTGTTTTTTTGTTTCTCTTCTATTTTCTTCCTCAATGCTATAACCTTTTTCCACTGTATTTGATGTCAGTGACCTGCATCTTGCATACACATTTTTCTAATGTGGGGAGAGGAAGAGAAATAAAATGCTGAAAGAAGTATACAGTATGACCCGTTGTTAAAATGAGAAGAACAAGACACTATGTTGAAAACGAACTTTACATCTTGGGGATGGGAGGAGAGAATTGGGGTGGTGGGGAGAAAAGGGATGACAGGGGAAAAACAAAAGAGGAAGTAACAATGCTCCTTAGATAACGTACTCATTAACTTACTTCTGTAACTCTAACCCCTTTGTCCACCATTTTCACAATAAAAAACATGATAAAAAAACATTATCCTGGAGTATATTAAGTTCAAATTTCCTAAGTGCTCTGGGAAGAAGGTTTTCAGAAACATTTTTTGTCAGTGTTTGTGTTGTACATTATTACCCAAGTGTACATAAGTTAAAAGAAGGTGAAATAATAGGAATAAGAGAAATAGAAGTTTTGTGTTTAAGTATAATGGTTCAATACATTATAGAAGACTCTGCAAATAAGACAACTTGGAAACAATAAAGCCAAGGCCAGTATGTAGACTTATGGGAGTGATATAGTGAAAGCATTACTCCTAAGTGGAACATGAAAGATGAGGCCACTGTCTTTCTTTTACTAGCTCCAAATCATGGTAGCTAATCATTCAAATTTTTAAAAAGGAGAATGGAAGAATAATTCCGGTTCCAAGCAAGTCAGATATAAGAGCATGGATTTAACTGGAAAAAAGGCCATGTTGAGAGAGCAGGAATTATAATAGCAATGAACTGGTGGCTAAGATCACATTTTTTTTTGTTTTTTTCTTTTTCTTTGTGTTGGTAGTGGGGCCTGAACTCTCGGCCTGGGCACTATCCCTCTACTCTTCAGCTCAAAGCTTATGTCTACCTCTTGAGCCACAGTACCACTTCCACTTTCCTGGTGAATTAGAGATAAGTGCCTCAGAAACTTGCCTACTCATGCTGGATATGAACTGCAATCTTCAGATCTCAGCCTCCTGATTAGCTAGGATAATAGGCATGACCCACTGGCAACCTGCTTAGGATTACATTTCTAACAGTGTACACTCAGCATATATAATGTGTATGTTCATCTATCTTTATATGAACTCGATTTAAAAATCTGGGCTACAGCTAGATTTTACACTCACAAAAATGTTTGCAGTTCAAAAGTTGATACTCCTGGAGAAATATAACCTAAGAATATAAAGGAGTCTGGGAAGTTCAGTTTGCATCCAGCTTGGGCAGAACAGTCTTTGAGACACTATGTATAATTAACCAGCCAAAAAATGCATTGGAAAAATGACTCAAGTGATGGAATACTAGTTATGAGCAAGATTGCTGAATAAGAGTTTGAGGTTTTTGCACACATATATACATACAAACATGCACATACACACATAGGCACTTATATGTTCAAACACACATAGGAAACAATTCTCAGATTGTGTAGAAAAGTTAGAAAATAATAGAAAATAGGTCCTGAGTAAGAATAGAATCAAGTGATAATTTTTAATAATAAAAAGTTGTCAAGTGAAATTTCCCCCAAAAAGCTTGAGAATATTACATAGGTGGGAAAAGAGATAGTAAGAAACTCAAGTCATCATTAATAAATTATACTTCAGCAATTCTTGGCACATTCTACTTTGGGCCTTTGTCTTCTTTGCACATTCCTTTTGAGTTCATAGTTGCTCTATTTCCATTTTATCTGTAAATACTGCTAAGAAAATTGTTCAACTTCCACTTCTTCTTTGCACACGCCCAGTCTATGTATGAAGGTACATTGTCCATGTTAAGCAATAGGGTAGTACTCACTCTCTGAGGAATAAAGTTCCACAATTTAACCCTATGCCCACATTAGAGTGTGTAGAATTTAAAGCATTTTGAGACAAACAGTGATATTAGAATTGAAAGAATGTCCTTAGGGACATTTCCTTGGAGCTCATTAGTTTTCCCAGGAGAAATATAAATATCCACAAAATTTGGAGGGAGCTAATTAGTTAAGTATCTGAATGAAAACTAGATGTTGTGTTAATACAAGTCACCACTGTATTATTGTTACATCAGAATGCTTCACTACTTCACAATATGTATGAGAAAATGAAAGAAAGGCATTAAACACAATATATTATCTTTTTAAGCATTTAATCCAAGTGGTGAGGGTAATGTCTGAACTCTTCCATTCAATAAAAGCTTGAAGTTTATTAAAGCACTTCCTACATATAAGAATTTGTGGCAGGTTGATTGATAGAGCTATTTCAGCATGGAGATATCCCTAAAAAGAACTACACTTAAAAAGAATATGTGGCAGTTATGATGTGTCAATGCCTATTGAAGCATTTTCTATTCTAAAGAAGAATCAATTGAGGAGTCTTCAGTTACATCCAAAAAGCTCTATGTTCAACCTAATACCTAGTGTTACTTATCCTAGATTTATAAAGAGTAGGTGATAAAATATACAAACATATCTAAAGATATTTCAATAAAATCCCAACCTGATATAGATTCATTGGTCACTCATCGGAACTGTAGAATACATTAGGCTTGTTTGTGCTGTAATTCAATCTATAGTCTCTTGGCTAAACAAATCTTCAAAAATATTCACAGAATACCTCTAAGTAAAGTTCATGACAGTTATATCTGTATAATTCTTCTAAGGTTAGGATAAAACCATTTTGTCCCAACATTTAAAATCAACAGGATCTGTTGAATTCATGAATCCACAATTTTATGGCTTCACATTCATATCTCAAAATTTTACTAATATGACTTTCACCAAAACACTGTTCTTATTGAACTTGCTTGTCTATGTCCCTTTAGTTTTCAAATCCAGATAATATATTTCCTACAATATCTTCCTGAAAATTCTTTCCTTCCTTTACTTCTGTAAATCTGTGTTTAATACTTTTTTTCCCCTTATTTATCCCTTTCTTCCAATCTTGTCCACACTGGTGCACACATTGCTCACATTTGTGTCAGAACTTTCCTTTTCCTCTTCCCTCCAATAATTCTCCCAATTTTATTATTCTTTTTCACATTAATGGTCGTGGATATATTGATGATATCTAAACAGACATATCTTTGCGTCTTTTTAACATAAATTTTAGAACTATCAGAGAATTTTTACCTCTAAATCCATCTTTTTCACCTGTAGTCGTTATCACAAGAATATCACTAACACAGTTGCCAGCCAGAGAAGTGGAAGCACTTCAGATTTCTTCTTATCCTTCTACTCTCGCCCACTAGATAAGATGAATGATCAAGATGTTCTCAGTTTCTGTCACTAATATGATTTCTATGTACTCCTTTTTATGCCCCTAACTTTAGCCTATTTCAAATACTCATCACTGGTCACCTAGTCTTTAAACAACCATTTCGAAAGTATGCTTTTTCCCCATAGTCTTTTCATATTGGTCCTCTCCATCACTAAATTACTCTCCTTGTAAGCACACAGAGTGAAGAGCTCAGACACAAATTCTAGTATCATTATTTACTCACTACATTGACTGTTGGCCTTACATTTCTCATCTGTAAATGAATGTAATTTACCAGAAATACTGTTGACTTGTAGACCAGGAAAAAGGAAAAGTGAAGAGTCCTTACATTTTTCACCGTAGCTTACAAATAAGGAAAGAGTCAAATTCAGTTTGTTGGTATAAAGTTACAAATTGTTTCATGCAGAAATAAAAATAAATTTTACCTCCTGGCTCTACGGCCTGTGTCCTTTTAAGACAACATGTAAGTGCTATTATGTAAATTGTGTCATGTGTTCACAGCTGTATTGAAGATCATAGTCTTAACATATCATTGGTTTTTGAATAGTATCTATATGAGAATGTTATTTGAACTAATCACCATAAGTTGAAAACTATATCTTAGTCCATCAAAATGTGGAAATAAATTATTTGATTTATTAAAAAACAATACCACCAAGCCAGGCGCTGCTGGCTCACAGTGAAGTGCCCAGATTTCGCATGCCCCACCAGAGACTATGATCAATGCAAACATCAACGAGTCATTTATTGCAAGCTCGAGCTTGGTCTTCTGCGCACTTGGTAACCAGTGATGCTAAGAGGCCCCAAGCTCAAAATTCAAAATTAGCACAGCTTTTATAGTATCAAACAAACAAGTGTAGGGGGTTTCCACACAAGCAAGTTCACAAGTTAGGGGGTTTAAGTCCTCCCTGATCACACTTCCCTTTTTCTGCTGGAACACCTGGACAACTGTTCTGTTCCTTAAGGGTGGGCAGGGTTGGCGGCAACCTGGGGTTTTTCTGAGAAATATTTTTCTCTTTGGCAGCACAGCTCTCTTTGGGGGTTACTCTGAGGGCAGGAGAGCTGAAGGGGCTTCATATTAAAATGGAGTTACTTTAGCTCTTCACACACGTTTAATCCTAGCTACTCAGGAGCTTGAGATCTGAGGATCACTATTCAAAGCCAAGCTGGGCAGGAAAGACCTTGACACTCCTATCTCCAATAAACTACCAGAAAACCGGAAGTGGTGCTGTAGTTCAACTGGCAGAGCGCTCACCTTAAGCTGAAAAGCTGAGGGACAGCGCCTAGGCCCAGACTTCAAGCACCACAACCGACCAAAAAAACCCAGAAAAAAAAAAATACTACCAAGAAAAGTGAGTATACAGGAGTATGCAGGAATAACATTAGGAATTTTACTGTCTCTACCTGTTTATGTGACTGTATTTCCTGATATTGAATCTCTCCTCTTGTTATTCTTATTGTATGTAATCCAACGTCATTTATTACTATGAATTCAATGTGGGAATCTAGCTTTAAAGATGTCTAAAGTTTCTTCCTTTTCAATCAAAACATTGTCGTTATCATGATACACTGTGGTCATCATCATCATCTTCATCGAAATTATTATTAGCATCAGAAGTGCTAATTATTGAAAGTGTGTTTTGTGTCTATGATTTTGTTATTATTTGTCTTTTTATTAATAAGTTTAATATCACCACAGTGAATGCATCCAAATTAAAATTTTGAACAAATAAAGAAACAAAAAACTAAACCACATCAGATAGCTTGACTATGTACTTATAACAAATTATGGAATAGATTTTCGAAGCATTGCAAATTCCTAAACAATATTAATTAACTTCCTCTCTCCCCATCACTACACACAAATATTTAAGAGTTTCAACATAAATTTTTCAAGTGATATACTGTAAATGTTACTACTATATCAAATGCATTTCTAAAATTTCCTTGCAAGTAATAAACTCTATTTTCTATTGAAATATTAGCTATTTTATTCTAAGAAACTTTTAGAAAAATAGACTATATATCTTTGAAATGAAAAAGGTCAAAATAGTAGCATAAAAGTTTTAGAGGGAGTCTGTCCTCGCTCTCTCTCTCTCTCTGTCTCTCTCTGTCTCTCTGTCTCTCTCTCTGTATATATATATATATATATATATATATATATGTTATGTGTAGAAAGATACATTTTTAGAGATTATTTGTCAGAAATATATACATATATCTAAATTTATGTGTAGAATGATATACATTAAGTGAAAAAAATATTAAACATAATCAAATTTTTTAATTCATCAAACCAAGTGCAGGTAACTCACGCTTATAATTCAAGCTATTCTTTTTTTTTTGTGGTCTGGTCCTGGGGCCTGAACTCTGGGCCTGGGCGCTGTCCCTCATCTCTTCAGCTCAAGGCCAGCACTCTACCACTTGAGCCACAGCACCACTCCCGGCTTTTTTCTTTTTGCTTATGTGGTGCTGAGGAATCGAACCCAGGGCCTCAGGAATGCAAGGCAAGCGCTCTACCACTGAGCCACCTTCCCAGCCCCTAATTCAAGCTATTCTTGTGCTGAGATCTTAGAATTATATTCGAAATTAGTCCAGACAGAAAATTAATTTTTAGATTCTTATTTCCAATTAACCACTAAAAACAGAAATTAGCTCTGTGCCTCAAGTTGTAGAATGCTTTCCTTGAGCATAAAAAGGCTTAGGGACAATGCCCAGGCCTTGCAAACAATAACCACAACAAGAAAATGTATCACATTAATTTTACAAAAGCATCTTTTAACTGCTGTGAACATTTCTTAGAAACATGAATACATGCCCTTGGAAAATGTTAAGTTAAAATGTATACAATATTTATGTCTATGTTAAAGACATGACTATTTAGATTAAGATATTTAGGTAATGATTAGGAATTAAGAATAATGATGGGTAGGTAAAATATTGGGACTGGTCTTTAATTCTATTTTACAATAGTAATAAAATGATATTTTAATGATTATATAAAATTACTCTTGCTTGTTACTTGAATTATAATAAGTGATAAATGTTTTTAAATGATTTCCAATGCAAAGGAGTATCAATGTTTTGTAATTTCAAAACAACGAAGAAAATGATTGCAAGGCTGGCTCACTCTAAGACTATATTTGTTTTCTTGTTCTAGTTTTTATATGTTCGCAGAAATTCTAAAAATTCAATAGATGTTGGCATTCAGGAACCGCTTCATTGATACTAATATTGGAGCCCTTTAAGTGTAATTGTTTTATTTCATTTGTTATTTTCACAAATAAATCAAGATGATTGTGTATTTTGTTTCTTTTCACTGCTTTTGGCTCTTGTCTTGAGAATAATTTGGTTTCCTAGCAAAGTAGAGAAAAGCAATTGGACTAAGCAAGTAATGTATGGCTTTCATAAAATACAGATGCATAGATTTGTGTCTTCTGTTATTTGCTAAAAGTTTCTTCCAGAAAAGGTTATCAATTACTTATAAGTGATGCATAATTCCTAGGTATTCCAGTTATCACATAGACTTTTTGATTGAATTATCTCTGTATAAACTCAAAATAACAGACAAAAAAAACCCTCAAAATAAACAGAAATCACATTTTGTTTAAAACGCTTTAGTTTACAGAGTTTTTAGCCAACACCAAAAATATCTTTTTAAGTATTCTGCATTTTGTGTGAAGAATTTTTAACAATAGTTTTTTGATGACATGTAATTAACTTACAATATATTATCTCCTTTTATTGTATACATTTTAGTACTTTGGAAGTGAATTGTACCTTCATAGGTTTTCAAAGCCTAATTTTCACAAACTTGCATTTCTTCAAATAGAAATGCTATAAATATTAGAACAGACATTAAAATAGATATAAAATTCTGTAACAGGAATTTGTCCAGCATGCATCCTCTATAGTGTGTCTTTTCAAAGTTTGTTTTTGGGGATTATTTCCAGGGTCACACAAATACTATTCAAGTGCACTGTCAATGAACTACAATTCTCTGTCCAAACACGTTTATTACTTCTCTTTAATACATTCATAGATGGGGAAAAACCAGTTGTTTAAGGATACAGGTGGACCTGTTGAAACAATGAGAAGTACAAGTTGTCATGTCCAAAACGAGCTTTACAACGTTGGTGCGGGGGGGGGGGGAAGGAGAAGGATTGGGATTAGGGGGGGAGGGGGGAGGCTGGGAAGGGATGTGAAGGGTAAACAAAGGAGGAGGCTGCAATTCTTGGTAAGAAATGTACGCATTATCCTGCCCATGTAACTGTAACTCCTCTGTACAGTATGTTCACAAATAAAATTAAATTAAATTAAAAACAAACAAACAAACAAAAAGAATGATTACTGGAAATGCAGTCTCTAATACTGCAAAGTATATCGACTTGAATTTACTTCTGATAATTAACTTGAAGCTGCATGTATAGAGTTAGTAAAAAACCTAATTGTGAATTGAATATGAAGACCTACAACCAATTATAGGCATGAAGCTTAGCTAGAGGCACAGCCTTTTTACTCAAGTTATTTTCTGGCAAAATCATCTGTCCTCTGAATCTCTGAATGGGAAAGCCCTAGGGAATGAATGAAATTTTCGCAGTATATACAAAGAACATATTTTGTATTCTATTCCTTGTAAGGACTCACTGAGTATAATAAAAAATATCTTCATTTAAAAAAAAAAAGAAATTCGACGCCTTAAAACAAAATTGTTTTTCAGGCCTCAATTTCTCAATGATCTACATCTTCCCCAAAGGAGAGATAAGCCTCTAAATACAAGTAGACCACATCTTTCTAACCCGGGTTTCTCCGGTCTGCATCCTAGCTTGGATGAAAGCCACTTATACTGTCCATCCACAGGAACCAGTCCAATTTTGTCTTCCAATTCTGGGAGAGCTGACCAGTGTTAGCGAGTTCAGCATGCAAACGAAAGTTTGAGTAAAGCAGAGAAAGTCAGATAAGGTGATGTTAATGAAATGAACCCTAAATATGTATTCGAAAGTTTTTTATTTGCTTTCAAGCGATTGTTTATGACACATTCATAAGATCATTTCTTTTTTAATTTGTAAGTCCCTCCCCCATTGTATAACAACTGCTTTCACTGTATTTCATGTCGGTATAATTTGTGGAGGGGAAGGGGAAAAACAATTCGTTTAAATAGGGATAGAGGTGGACCCATAGCCAAAATGCGATGTACAAGTCGTTATGTCCAAAACGAACTTTACAACTTTCCTTTGTGAGTGGTGGGGGGTATGGGAGAGGGAGGACTGTGGGGGAGGGTAGGAGGAGGATGGGAAAAGATGGGAGTGGGAAACAAAGCGGACGTTACAATACTTTATAAAAAATATACTCATTATCTTGCACATGTAATTGTAACCCCTCTGTACATTGTTTGCAAAAAAAATAAATGAACAAATAAATAAATAAATAAATTTAAAAAAAAATACATTCATAGAAGTGTAATGAATGGATCCTATACAATTCTCTTTGACCTTTTAAAGACTTGAAAACTTGCTTGCTAAAATGATTGCAGTGTTATACAAATAAAATCAATATGAGGAGTATATCAATTTCTCCACAAATGCATTACTATTTTTTGTGTCATCTTTTTATATTAGGGTCATACTAGTCAGTATTCTTTCTCTTTTTTCTTAGATACTAAAGAGGAGCTTATTTCATATGCTCCTCATCTTGTGTATTAATTTACATATGTTCTTTAAAGAAATATCCTATTCAGACAAAACTTCATATAGAATTAGAAGATATAAAAATGCTTAAGGTTCAGAATCATTGTAGCATTAACATTACAGCATTAACAAATATGTTCCCTCCATCTGTTGGATGTTTTCACTTCGGTTATAGTGTCCTTTGAATTATGAAAAGTTATCACTTGATATAATCCAGTTTATTCTTGCTTTTCTTTAGCCACTAATGCTTTCCACGTCAAAGTTTTAGAAACCTTTACTGTCCAATGTCATGAATTTTTACATTTATGTTTTTTAGGTTTTTACATCTCACATTTAGTTTAATAATCATTTTTTATTTTAATTTTTTTATATAAGGATTGAGGTAGGCCGGGTGCCTGTGGCTTACACCTGTAATCCTAGCTAGTCAGAAGTCGGAGATCTGAGTATTGTGGTTTAAAGCCATCCCGGGCAGGAAAGTCCATGAGACTCTTATCTCCAGTAAACCACTAGAAAACCAGTAGTGGTACGGTGGCTCAAGCGGTAGGGCTCTGGAGTTGAGAGGAAGAGCATACGGACAATGCCTAAGCCCAGACGTTAAGCCCCATGAGTAACAAAAAAGAAAACAAAACAAAAAAATGATTGAAGTAGTAGTCTACGATCATTCTTTAAATCTCCAGAGAAAATAGTGCCAATACACCCATTTAAGATTCTATTTTTATTTCATAAAGACATGGGATACTTTTCAAAATCTATTCACCATAAAACTAAGAATTTATTTTTGACAAATCTTTTACATTCTTCTATGTGTCTGCTCTTATTGTAGAATTATGTTTCCTTCACTACTAAACATGGAAATAAGATTCAAAGCTAGTATGAAGGCTTAAGCTACACCATTTTACAAGGTTGTTCTGACTGACCTGTATTCCTTGAATTTGCATACGATTTTATTGAGCAGATGAACCAATATTCTGCAGAGATATCTAGATATTTGATAGTCACTCATATTTTGTACCTTGTGAAAACACAAGACCTCAGATATTATATATAGAGTATATATAGATATGTCTTTAAAGAATACTTGAAACAACTAAAATTAATTTAGGAATGAGTTAAGATTTAGATAACGCTGTAGCATAATAAAGTTGAATGATAACAACTTGAGCTGTACAACAGAGGAGAAAGAGAGTGGAAAGAATGATGGACCACATAGGAGCTATATGTCATTGCTCCTGTGTTTCAAAAAACAGAAAGGCTTCAGAGAAGAGAAGGAGAAAAATAAAGTGTCCTGAGTCAAGTTTCTTTTTAGCCTATCTAATAGTTTGGACTAAAAGTCAGCCAAAATGGGAAAAAATAAAATAGAAAATAAAGCATTGTATATACCTGTTACAATGTAAAGAAATTGTCATAGGAATATGATAATTAATTTCCAAAGACATAAAAGAAAGAACAGGAAATCTCTAAAGGGCAAAAGAATGAAGAGAGAAAAGAAGCAAAGTAAAATCTTTATCAATAACAAACACAAGACTTTGAAAGTGGAAAGGCAGTGGAAATATTCAAAATAACAATAAAATTGCTAGGGTGGATAGACTATGGATCCCATTTTATCACATATAATTTTGAAAAAGCATACTAGGAATGAAAGTTTAAAAGTCATGATTTAAAACATTATTTGGATTATAA
This sequence comes from Dipodomys spectabilis, assembly GCF_019054845.1. NCBI lineage: Eukaryota > Metazoa > Chordata > Mammalia > Rodentia > Heteromyidae > Dipodomys > Dipodomys spectabilis. The sequence goes on along the minus strand of NW_024870978.1, from coordinate 2,095,595 downwards.
CTAGACAGTATAGCTCAGTGGTCAAACATTGGTCTAGCATATGTGAAGCATATAAATTAGCATTGTAAGCTGTGTAATATATATGTGTATGTATGTATCAATGCATTCAGAGAGAAATATTTTAACATATTTTTGTATCTACAGTAGATTTATGAAATCATCCTTCATTATAAAATAAAATGGATACAAAAGTTAATAAAGTGCAAAACAAAAGGAATTGTTACAGGTTTCTTTTTGTTGAATGGAATATGAATTGTGAGAATCAGTTTGGGAAAATTATCTCTACTTTACCAGAATGGATAATTGCTATTAATTCCAATCCATCTATTTGCCCATATTGTGCATCCTCACACATGAGTATCAAAATCAAACCACTCTTTTTGCCTTTGTATTTAACTCACCTGTCATAATTTAGGAGATAATCAAATAAAGATTAAAGTAATAGTAAGTGAGGCTATGAGTTAGAGCGTAACAAGATTTTAAATATGATAATAACTATTTTAATTGCATATATCTTTTACTCTGTTGTGATGTCCCTCATTCCCACATTAGGAAAGTACATAGAAGGTTCTCACTAAATTATATGTACAATTATGAAAAATGTATTGAAAGAATATGGGCACAGTGTGGTTTTAGCTTATTGAGACCTGTATGGGGTAGTGTGTTTTTGAGGATTTGCAATACTTTTTGATGGAGATGAAGGGAAGGATGTGCTTATTCTAGAAAACAGGTTAGAGGATTGCTCCCAGAAAGATAGTGATGAATTCCTCCAAAAGGTTACAGTAAAAACACTTCCACAACCATATTCACTACTGCACTATTCACCATAGCCAAGTTATGGGAACAGCCCAGATGCCCTTTGGCAGAGGGATGGTTGGAGAAAGTGTGTCATATATACACAATTGGATTGCACCTATCAATTATGAAGATTGTTACATTATTTGCAAAGAAATAGATAGATCTAAAAATATGTTAAGTAAACTAAGTCAGAACCAGATACACAAAGGACCCATGTTCTGTCTCATATTTGGAAGCTAGAACTTTATACAAGTTTACAAAACAATATTAACCAAAGCATGCTATTTGCAGAAGAGTATTTAAAAGGTGTAGTTTTTTTATAAAATTGAACTTTTAATCCAACAAAATGAATACCAGGAAATTATCACTTGGAAGATATGAGGGGAAATCAAAGGGAAGGAATAAAGAGAGTTATGCAGGAAGAGAGTGAAGACAGTATATTCAATGCAGATAGTATGAAATTAGTAAAAATGAAGATGGGGTGAGGTTTGGAAGGGTAGGGAAAAGTTATATAAAGATCCATTATACTTAAAAAATGATTTATTGGATGGAAATTCCTTGTACAACTAGTTAAGGTAATAAAAATATACTTAAAAACAATGGAGACATCTTAAACTGCCTTCTCTTAAACCATGAGTCAATATAATAGTTTCCTCCTGAGAAATTTTCTTTGCAGGGCTGGGAAGGTATCTCAGTGTTGGAGTGCTTGCCTTGCATGTATGAGGCCCTGGGTTAGATTCCTCAGCCCCACATAAGCAGGAAAAAAAAGCCAGAAGTCCCGCTGTGGCTCAAGTGGTAGAGCGCTAGCCTTGAGCTGAAGAGCTGAGAGACAGCATCCAGGCCCAGAGTTCAGGCCCACGACCAGACACAAAAAGAAAAAAAAGAAATTTTCTTTGCAGGTATTTTCCTAATAGTGACAGAAAAGTGATCAATGCAATGAATATCAATACATTACATTGCACATCATTAAGAGACAGTATATAGAATCACGGTAAAAATGTTAGAATTCATCAAATGATAAAATAACAGGTAGAATGTGCCAAATGCTAATTGATTCTTTTTCCACGTTCTTTAACCATGGTATCTAATTTAATCCTCACAATAATTCCATAAAGTGGAACTATTTACATTATTAATTCTCAGATGATGATACTGAAGTCTTCAGAGTTGGAATTACTAGTACAACATTGCACACATGGTAAGTGTTATCCTGAGATACATCTCCAACTGTATCAATTAACCTCATTCTATTTTATGACTAAAATATCAGCACTTAGTCTACAATTTCTAGGAGAAATTCTCAGAATTATTGTGTACACTCATAATATTTCACTTTATCTTTGTTAGAAAATAGGTAACGCGGGCTGGGAAGGTGGCTCAGTGGTAGAGCGCTTGCCTTGCATGCCTGAGGCCCTGGGTTCGATTCCCCAGCACCACATAAGCAAAAAGAACAAAGCCGGAAGTGGCACTGTGGCTCAAGTGGTAGAGCGCTAGCCTTGAGCTGAAGAGCTGAGGGACAGCACCCAGGCCCAGAGTTCATGCCCCACGACCGGACCCAAAAAAAAAAAAAAAAAGAAAATAGGTAATGGTAATATGAAAACTCAAAATTCATAATCAATGCATATCTCCCTGGTGAAAGGAACTGCTAAAGTATAACATTCTTGATTTCTAGCTCAAAATAGTAGAAATCATATTGTATCCCTTCACTCAACACTGCACTGCCTGGGGACCCTATCACTGTTTAACAAAGTCTTACTGAAAGAATGACCTCCCCAATTCCTGATGGAAACAGACTGCAGGTCTTATGGACCAATCATTTCCACATTGTAGCTCACCTAAGTTGTTTACCATTAGAAGTGTTTTGATTGCTTTTTATACCCAATATTTTGAGCGAAAGGTACTACTTTAAAATGTCATTAAAGCCAGACTGATAAAAATCAATTTTGACCTCAGAAAAATATTTTACCTTTCATATACCCAAAAATGCCGTCTGACCTATCATTAATGTTAGGAACAAGAGGTTAAAAATCATAGATTCCAAGACCTAAGCATGAATTAAAGATTCTCCAACTTGTGAATACAATTGGTTTAAAAAGACATAAAGGGCTGGGAAGGGGCTCAGTGACAGAGCGTTTGGCTTGCATGCATGAGGTTCAATTCCTCAGCACTACATAAGCAAAAAGAAAAAAGCTGCAAATGGTGCTGTGGCTTAAGTTGTAGAGCTTTTCCCTTGAGCTGAAGAGCTGAGGGAAAGCGCCCAGGCCCAGAGTTCAGGCCCCACTACCAGACCCACCGCCCCAAAAAAAAGACATCAATACTACTACATTTTTTCAAAATTTCCTATGATACTGAAGATTAAGTCATAAACTATTAATACTTGAAAATAACTCATTTTCTTGGGAGTAGGACACAAAACACAAGATTAATCCAAATCATTTTCAAAGACCTTTATTTATACTACAAATTCACTATTATATCTACAAAGATTTTAAAAATAACTGAAGCACAGTGACACAAAGGACATAATTTAACTGCATCAGCTACATTCAAAGGACTGTGTTAATAGAAAACAAAGTTAAACTAATAATTAGCTTACAAAATTCACTTACATTCTTTTATTCTATTTCTTTTATTTTCATAAAAACTGGCTTTCCATAAAATGATGCATAAAAAGCCTATATACCCACTTACTTTTTCAGATTTTAACAATGTTTATTGCAGAAATGTCTTTAGCTCTATAGTCAATGAACTGAAATAATATTAAAATATTCAAAGGGTTTTCAGAAATTGTAAGACTCGCTCTGAGATGTTATTTATATTCTAAAAGATATTCAAAAAGCCTTATTTGTTAAATTTGTGATAATTACTCCAACAAAAGAACTATTAACGAAGAAATCTTTGTATGTACAAAACAACTTCAAATGCATCCACAGTCTGGAGATGACACATGCTTTTTTTTTTGTCGGTCGTGGAGCTTGAACTGTAGGTGTGGGAGCTGTCCCTGGGCTCTTCAGCTCAAGGCAAGTGCCCTACCACTTGAGCTACAGCGCCACTTGACACATTCTTTTTGTTTCTTTATTTTTGAAATGTAAATCTAACAAGCATATCCACAATATTGATTTTCAGTCAGTATGATGGGATATTCAAATCTAAAAAATACGGGGTTTATTATATTAGTGTGAATAGATACGATCTTACCAAAAACGTTATTTTCAACAGAAATGCGTAAAGAGTTTATCCACCTTGTGTTTCACAGGAATAACCAGAAAGTAATACCTGTTTGGTCAAGTCACTCAAAATCACTCCATGAGTATATCTTAAAAGTATAACCAATTTAAGAGGTCAAATACATATTTTGTACTTACAGTTCATCTTACAGCAATAACTTACTACCTAATTATATGTGTATCTTCTTACCTAACAAATACTAAGAGCTGAAAGTGATCTCTTTTATCTAACTTAATGGTGTAAATGCTTTGATAATGATATTTTTATCATTTGAAAAATAAAATGTACAGAAGGGTGGTTCCACTGAAATGACAGAATGGAACACTGATAAATAAAAATATAACAACAGCTCTTTTAAGCCTCACCCTGTCCACATTGGCAAGCAACATTGCAACAGCACAAAGCACACATATACACATACACACAGGTGTGCACATGCACACACAAATATACACGCATGCCAAATTCAGGGTTTATTGTACAAAAAAGTTCAAATAAAATGTTAGTGTTTAGGACAAATGATAATTTGCCTTATTACAAAATAATACATAAGCCAGTCACCATGGTTGTTACATTTTACCTTCCACTCCACATGTGACCACTTAATTTATTTTTAGTTAATTAATAAATTCATTCATTCATTAGTTTGTTGCTAATACTAGAGCTTGAACTCAGGACCTGTCTCTGTCCCAGAATTGTTATGTTTTTTTGTTTTAGTTTTCTCAAGGCTAGCATTTTACTGCTTGTACCACAGATCCATTTCTAGCTTTTGCAGGTTACTTTCAAATCAAAATCTAATAGACTTTTTTTCTTGGTCTGATTTCAAACCACAATCATCAGATTTCGTCTTTCTGATTAGCTAGGACTAAAGAAATGAGCCACCAGTGTGGATCCTACTATTTCCTATACTAATCTAATGCACATACTTAGATAGTAATTTAAAACTGAGAGCATAGAAGCAAGATGTACAGTGATGATATTGTCCTGTCAGAAATTCAAGTTAGTAATGTAAATTTCTTCTTAAGAACATGCACAAAAAATACTTAAGAAGAAATCTAATGATGTGTGTGTATATGTGTGTGTGTGTGTGTGTGTGTGTGTGTGTGTGTGTGTGCACGTGCTGTTGCAATATGTTCCACATAGAAGCACTGTGCAGGGTGTCCAGCCATTCACAGTTATTGCATGAATATCTACCTTGACTACCAACTCATGGACAATGTCTAAATGTCCACTCTAGGTTTCCCTATGAAGAGGGATATACTCATCCTCATCCCTAGTATTCATATGAATGGCCTTTTTGGAAAGTAGTCTCCGCACTTTAGTAAGCTGCAAGGCAAGCACTATACCATGAGCCACCTTCCCAGCCAAAGGATTAAAAATCTTGTCTGTAATTTGGTCAAAGGTATGTCTCTTTACGTAGGCTACTAAAAATGTGTTTACTAATTTAAGGTGAATAAATGAATTCTATTTCCATCTCTTTAAAAAAATTGTTCTGTAAATTGATCAGAAGCATGGATTTTGTGGCTAGATAGGTCATTGCACATCTGTATCTTTCTTCCTCTCTCTCTTTCATGTTTCTCATAGATAATATAATTGCTCCATAATTATCCTACTTTGTTTTGCTTTTATATTTTCGGTTGTATCATTTCACTTTCTGCCCTGCCATTTCCCAAATCAGCACCACATAAACAGAAAAATCTGGAAGTGGTGCTGTGGCTCAAGTGGTAGAGCACTTGCCTTGATTTGAAGAGCTCAAGGACAGTGCCCTGGCCCAGAGTTCAGGCCCCACAACTAATTTAAAAAAACACCTAAATCCTTTAAAATTCTAGTAACAGATCTGACTGAAATCAGTGGAATCACACTTTTCCTGTACAATGAAGGAATAGGTCCAGGCTAGGAAAGCAACTAGAGAGGCAGACTGATTGTATCTGTGATAAACCTTTTTGGAAAATGGTATCGAGTATTACTTACTGGTGATCCACTTGTGCTGGAAGCATGATTCTGAACTATTGCTTGCTGATTCTGAACTATTGCTTTGATCATTATATTCTCCAAGAAGAAAAGTGAAATTTAATTGATAGCAAAGGATTACTAATACATTTTGACTTCTCATTAAGCATCTTCAATCATCAAAATCACCTAAAGACAATAAACAGGCCTACTTTTTTAGATGAAAACAAGTGTCTTTAAAAAAAAAAAAACAAGGAATTTAAGTAGTTATGCAAAGGACTTCTATTTTACTACTGCATTATACATTTTTTTTCTAATTTGAGTACCAATAAATTATGGATCTATTAGAAAGGTCTTATGTTGAATAGTGAGTACTCTTACACTATATCATGGTATTTCCCAAATCATTTACATAGAAGGTATTGTTTCCTATTTTCTCATTCCTAGAATAAGCTGCTCATGAAGATACCACTGGTCCTCATTTTCAGTCTGTACCTTTGAATACGGAGGAAAATCTTTCTCTGCTCTCTATCAATCCCTATTCTCCTGGTAGAATAATTTAGAATAGTAAAAATGGAAAAAGAGAAAATGAATCACGGTGAAAAAACATACCGAAAATTCACCGGATTTTTCCAACAAGTTCAACCAACGTGAACTATACGGGAAATTCATTGACACCTCATTCCCACTGGTACTCAAAGTCTCTGGTTAGGCAATTCTGATGAAGACAAGGAACAATATGAAAAATGAGAAATGGTATCAATTACGAGAAAAAATGGAGAAGGATCCAAGTAAATTTCTTCTTTGGGATGCCGAAATTAATCGGCTTACTACAGTGCGGAGACTACTTTCCAAAAAGGCCACTCATATAAATACTAGGGATGAGGATGAGTATACCCCTCTTCATCGAGAAGCCTACAGTGGACACTTAGATATTGTCCATGAGTTGGTAGCTCAAGGCAGATATTCATGTAATAACTGTGAATAGCTGGACACCCCTGCACAGTGCTTATATGTGGAATAATATCAGAGTGGTTTCTTTCTTACTTCATCATGATGCAGATACAAATGCCCAAACTAAAGTCCTCTTGACCACCTTGCATCTTGCTGCTGGGAATAGAAATAGCAAAGATATGCTGTATCTACTTCTGTTGAACCATTATATCAAACCAGGTCTGAAGAACAACTTGGAAGAAACTGCATTTGATATTGCCAAAAGGATAAGTATGTATCACTACCTCTTTGAAGTTGTGAAAGGCTTTACAAATTGTTCTCCTAAATCGTAATGGTTTGGTTAAGTTCTTTAAATTTCAAAAATGCCAGTCCATCCTTTGTGTCCCTCCAAAAGTCGTAATGGTTTGGTTAAGTTTCTTAAATTTCAAAACTTTCATCATTCATGTCTTTACAAAATATTTTCACAATGCAAAGCAACAGCAATATCTTACTTTAAAAAATCATGGATTCCATGTTATTCTTCCAAGTGAATTGCCTGACATTGATGTCAAAATGTATTCAAGAGTTGTTTGTATACATCTATAATGTTTTTTGCAGAGTTTGTGATTTTTTAAAATCAGAAATAATTTTAACTTATCTGTGGAAATGAATAGTATAGAAACTTAAGTTATTCCTGGTGCTTCTCTGAAAAAAGTATATCTATGTTTGTATAATGTCCATAATCCATTTCCTTCTCTCCTAGATATATTTTGAATTCTACATTGTTTTATAATATATAGGTTAATTAATAAATGTGTCCATTCAAATTGCATTCCTTATAGAAAAAGTTTAAGATTCCTTTTTTTCCCTAGGTCCTTATAGTATTTTATTTCTTTGGGATAAGATGACAATGTTATCTAATTTCAAGTTGTGTAAAGGTTATGCTATGTAAAGGCCTTTCTAAGGTGAAGATTTAAACACTGATGTCAACCTAACCTTTAATTCTATGAATTATATATGCTGTTACACTTGTGTTTTTGTAATCAACCTTTTAATAACTGTTTTTCATTTCTTGCATCTGAAAAATGAAAAATATGGAATACTTCACAAATTTTTATATCATCCTTGTGCAAGTGCCATGTTAATCTTGGTATTGTTGTCATTTGGGTAGAACTGCTGCTGAAGCCTGTAGTATCCTCTAAATTTAAGTAGTTAATAATGCAATCTTTATACAGGCATATATCCTTGGTTGCCTATTTGTAACAATGAACCCTTATTGTTCCTAAAAACGGTATTGATCTTATTTCTCTAAATCTCTGTTTATAGTGGAAAAAAACTTATATTGTATGGTGGATTGCTCACATTTGCAATTTTTCTGTCAATGACTATTTTGTCTTTTTCATTTTAAATTTGATCATATTTTGAAGCCTTTATAGCTAAGTCCAAAGGTGATGGCTTTTCAAGTACTTACTTATCAACTGAGTTAGCTTTGTGGAGCTAATGGATTCAAAGTAAGCCTTCTTAAAAGCTACTTCGAAACTTCTGCAGCTTAAAATTTCCAAAATGAGGTCTCAATGGCACTAATGTCTTCCTCACCCTTTACCCTTCTTCCATGTAGGAAGAGACCAACCAGAATATCTTACCGTGACAGCATAGATTGTCTTACTGGAACAAAACTAATCTTAGTTACAAGGGATCATAGAGAGATGAATAGTTGAGAATGAATTATTCAGAATAGAAGGTATTTTCTAAAAATAGGCATGAGGATGAGTATACCCCTCTTCCTGGGGAAGCCTACAGTGGACACTTAGACCTTGTCCATGAGTTGTTAGCCAAAGGCAGATATTCAAAGTATTTTATTAAAATACCTTTGTTTATTATACCAAACATTTCAAAAGTAGCTAAAGCCAAGAAGGTGAAAATATTGTTCATATGCATGATTACCTAATGTCCTAGCCTGTCTACAATCCAACCAGGCAGGAACTTACACTACTGACTTTCTATCAACAAATATTTTCATAGCTCCTGGACAAGTCCTTGATATTAGGCCTTAAATTGGTAATGTTTTAATCACAGTGTTTCCTCTTGCCTCTAGACTGTAAATCTCGAAATGGTAAAGCTTTAGATCTAACTCTACCAAAAACTGAGGTAGAGATAATGGAACAATACTTTAAAACGGAGTTGCCTTTGATACCCTAACCACAACAAAACAATGGAAAATAATTTCTTATATTATATATACTTATATATTTTTATTTATATGTGTTGATCTTAAATTTCACACAGTGAAACTTACTAGAATTAGATGATAATTTGACAACTAAATTGATATTTATTCCCATAAATAGATTGGAATATAAATAATTATTTTTACAATATAAAAAGTATCAATGCAATGTCTTCGGTATAAATTTGTGATACCATCTAAGTGTTCTTGATCTTCTGAATTTACATGGTAAAAAAACAGTATTGTTTTCCTCTAATCTATAATGTATTTTACTCTGCTGCTCTGTTTATTGTTTTAAGTCGCTGGTCCCAAACTCTTTTTCTCCATATTTCTGAAGCATTCTTACTGATTTTACCAAAATTTTGCTGATATGATGTCTAAAAGCTATTATTCTTCTGCAGGACCCACGGGTCCTAGGATACCAGTTCCCAGTTATCTGCATCATCAGATAACAAGAGCAAGAGTTTTCACCTAGGCCCATTCAACAGGCCAACAGTAAGTAATTGAAGACATGTCTCAATTTCTCATTTCCTATAATATTTCAGGTCCTTAATTCCTTGCAGGATTTAGATGTAAGCTATTGTGAAATGCAAGTCAACTTAAAATGAAAGATGAGATCATAAAATATGAGAGAAAGTACTGTAATTCAAACTTTCAATTTACAGATGACAAGCCCATTTGAGTGAACAAAATCACAAATGTCACAAGAATATTTTTAATACCTTCTCCTAATGATTAATGAAAGATTTCAGCCCAGCATAAGTAGGCCAAAAGTACTTCCTGGAACGGTAGATCCATACATGGTCTACCAAGGCTAGGAAATCTTGACTTAGAAGTCAAATATAATTTAGAAAAACTTTAATTGAGAAGATCCTTAGAGCTTCAAAAAACTGTTACTTCAGTAAAACTTGGTTCTGTAGTATAAAAATGTTGTCTTTCTCAAACCAATGATAACCTACATTTAATCTTCTGAAAGTATATTCCTTTTCAAATAAACTTTTTAAAATCACATTCGCCAGAATAACACTTGGCAAGTAGATGATAGTGACATTACAAGTTTTTCAATGTAGGGGCAAGTTACAATAGAATTGATTTATTTACCCAGCACTAATCCCAAACAAGTTCAACCATTCATTAAATTGTAGAAATATTACCCCCCACACCATTGGCATTGTTCGAGTAGATGCCTTCCCGAAATATGTTAAACAGATCAGCATCCTATATTTCAAACCCAAATATTAGCTAATAAAGTAAATTTCATCACATAAGAAGGTACATTTTAAAAAGTCACTAATAGTTGCCTTATCATGCGTTGTTTTATGTGTTCCCTGTTTAACATAGTTAGAAATATGACTTCAAGTCTTGAATATGGGTCCTCATCAGAGATGTGACAAACATAAAATCTGTCTTCTATTTCTATCATATACCTCTATAGTAGTAAATCTTAGTTTTCTTCTTTTTCCAAATAAATAAAATAATCACACCATTTTACAAAGCCATCTATAAAAACTAGTACAATAAATTCTAAGCCATTTTTAAACTTTTTTGTTGACTAAAGATTAATGTTCCAAATGGATTAGAATAAAATCATGTCTAGGTGCTTCACATCTCCAGTCTTGCAAATGAATTATGGAAATATAAGCTGACATCACTTCATGTATATGCGGGATTGAAACTGCAGGAGATGTATATAAACCTTTCAAAATATTAACAGACAGTTCAACAGAATGACTATCAGGAAATTGAAACCTGAGAGGAATAATAGTAAAGACATAGAATGAATGAAAAATGGAACAAGGGCAAATATATCTAGAACACTCAATATACACATGTAATAAATGAAGTGGTAAATCTGAAATACATCTTGGAGAAGGGGGTTGGTAGAGAATGATAGAAGGAGTGACTCTAATCCTGGAGCATTTGACAATTAGATGGACATATTCAATTGTAATATACTTGCACAACCTTTTGAAATTCAGTTAAAAACACAACAACAAACAAAAAAACACAAAAATCACAACCAAACAACAATCTCAAGAGAGTATGAATATGACCTATCAAAATTTTAAGCAGTTAATGAAGGGAAGTCTTGGGAAAAGCAAACAAAGCTGTTCAAAGAGGGCAGTTTGGGGTAGGGGAGAATTTAGAACAGATTAAGTACATTGTCAAAGGTTATAAAGCACCTACATCTACTGCGAATATTTTCATCTGCGAGTGCTCTTTGTCTGAACTGGACACTCCAGTCATGAGGCACACTTGATAGCTTGTGAAGATAGAATGGAAGAAACAAGATCAAAAACGCATTATTCTACTGGAGAGAAAACATTTCTCTGTGTTTCCTCTCATCTGTCTTCATTACTCTTTTTTCATACCTTTAATAAAATCAAGTGATTTTGAATTATATCTTTCCTTCTTTGTTCTGGCAAAGTAATTGTTCAAAATATTTCACTAAATTTTATTTCCCATTATTTTCTATCATAGTGTTTACTTGTCCAAGTGAGTCCATTAAACTTCCCCTTTGCATTTGGTTGCCACGAAAACTCAACATCTATGTTAATGAGGATAAACTGTAATGCAAAACTTTGTCTCCAAAAAACCAGTTCAAGAACCTGTAATCACAAATATTTAGCTATAATTTTTTTCTTTGTTCATTTACCTTGAAAATCTTCTCGTGTCTAAAGTGCCCTCAAAAATAAATACTCTACCTTGAGAGCATTGGCACCCACCCCTGGGTATCTAGACAGGGAACAGACCTTAGAAAGGAAACCTCCACTTTCAAAAGTGAATCATTTGGGTTTGAGGAACACCAGCGAACTCTTCATTTGTTTGTTTAGCTTTACTTGATAATGTAACCCAGTTCTTGAACGGCAGTAGATTAGAATAAATTTAGGGCATTAAATATTAAAAAAACAAAAATAAATAAATACTCCACCACTTTTTGCTTCAATCACTTCTAACCTCAAAGATATATTTTGCTAACAAGATGCTTAGAAGAAACCAAAGAATACTCCACTTTTATCTTCACTCTTAAGACTCTCCTTAGATACCATATCAAGAACAGTGAAGTTATTCTTTGCGGAATTATTTCAATAGATTATTTTTCTCATGGTCTTGCATTTGCTCAACAAAATGTATGGAGAAGAATAGAGTTAAATCACCCATTCCTTGGATTACAGTGTCTGTTACAAAGGCAATACTTCTATGTCTTACTTCTCTGTTCTCCTCTTTGCTCTTGACTGATTTCCAATTAATCACAGCTTCTTAGCTTCAGGTCTAGTAGCTGAAGGACTATAAGGCCTCCCGCACTGCTATATCTTCATGGTTTCTCTTTCAAAACTCTTTTATTTGGATGTGGAATTTATTTTCATGTCTTCAATGTGTTCTTCAATACACTGAGCCAAATAGACTCTGTAAAATCACTTTAGGTAGCAAAAACATTAAGAAATCTACATCAAAAAGTTTTGGCCTCCCTCCACTGCAGAAACCAATACACTTAACTAAGGCTTCTAAGAACGTGTTTTCTTACCTTTTCAATATTCTCAATTCTTTTCTGATCCCAAAAGTTTTTGGCTTATGTAATAAGAGAAGTCTTCATTATCTCATGTTAATAAGGATATTATATTTTTGAGCTACTTAGAAATGCGAAATAATTGGTTTGATGTATCCATTCAGATTTTTTTCTGTGTTTCACTGCTTCACGTGGAAAGAAATTGTGGAAAGTATTACAAACAGAAAAGTGTAAACCCAATACCTTCTTTCATTGTGGAGGACACTCTCTCCCTAAATAATTTGAACCAAATTATCTTATTCAGAAAATTACTGTTTGGTAATTAAAGTCAATTCACAAATTTTAATTTCTTATTTTTTTTACAAAATTTGTGTTTAAATCCCACTACAACCTTGTTTTCACACAGTAAGAGTATTTTTCCTGGTTAAGGACAATTCTCAAGGGAATCTACATGATTTACAGCAAGGTTTGTGAGGTTTGTTTATTTAGTGTGAAAATGAGCCATCTTACCCACATTGCTCCATCTCAGCTAAGTCTTTATGGATTTCTTTACATGAAAGCCTATTTTCCCAGGTAATTTTAAATTTTCTTAATAGGTTAAGTTGTGAAAAAGGTTGAACAATTAAAATTTACCTGTCATAAACTTTTAAACTTTTTTGAAATTCCTTTATCAGAATCACGAATTCACCAATCCTAATTCCACCTTTACCATAAAAACAGTTAATATATTTTTTCCTGATATACTGTCCATGAAACTATTATTTTCCAGTGGCTTTGTTATGCATGTGTATGATCATATGAGCGGATGCTGAGCAAAATGAACTCCAAGCTATGGAAACAGAGATATTTATTTGCAGTTGTTGTTTGTAATGTACAATGTGATTTCTATACTTTTTGGGATTTTCCTCTATGGTTTATCCCCTGCTGTATTTGATTTTGGTACTCTGTGTATTGCGCATACATTTACCTTAATTAGGGAAGGGAACAGGAGCAACAAAATGGCGAGACAGAGGACAAAGGGCAAACCAATGCAATTGCAATACTCACAAGACAATAAGTTGGAAATGTACATTACAACTTGTGAGGCATATTGGGGTGAAGTAAAATGTGAGAAAAATGAGAGAGGGGGTAACAAGTTTGAAAAATTGTGTTTTCACTAGCTTACAATTGCTGTAACCCCACTGCACATCATTTTGACATTAAAATTAAATTTTAAAAATAAGCTGCATGAAATAATATTTCACTGTATTGGTATAGTAAATATTATTCTTTATGTAGTAACTTTTAAAAATCAGTACTATTTGGCATCTAATTTGAATTTTAATCAAAGGGCCATCAACTTGAATGTTGTCCAACTAGACAATATTTTCACAATATACTTGCCAATATTTTGAAAAAAGAATAAATGTAGTACTTTCTCATGCTAAAACAGAAAACACTTTAATTCTACGTAAAGCCAGAATTTTTAAAAGTAAATAAGTTGTTAAGAGGACAGAATATATGTGTTCTTCAAAATTCTTATGACTAATAACTACTCATTTTGAAATAATGAATATTCCATATATGCATTTTCCAATGGGGTGTTACAGATAGAGAAGTGAACAGAAAAATAGCCACATTCTGAAATAGTATAAAACTATGAAACATCAGTTATAATTAATTCTTCAAGAGTAAGCAATTATTTATCAGATTAAGCTATTATTTCTATGACCATCAATCCCAAGGTTTATGCAATAAAGTAATCTGAGACCAACAATTTCCAACTTGTAGGGTGCACCTCAAAATTCCCTTAATTCACATCACGAATAGCTTATCTCCATTTTGAAAAAATACTACACCTCTGCTAATGTGACACCCTCCGTGTTCTGGAAGAAACACCACAATAAATTGGGTTGCATCATTTTTCCTCCACTGGTATTCTTGCAAATATTTATATTTATACTTTTTTAGCTATCAAAGATAAACAGAATGCTAATATCAGAAGTTTACATTTCAAAGCCCACCCAGGCAGGAAGGTTCCCTAGATTCTTATCTCCAATAAACTTCTCAGCAAAAGCCAGACACAAGTGGTACTGAGGTTGAAGTGGTAGGGCACAAGCCTTGAGCATAAACAGCCTCAGAGACAGTGTCCATGCCCAGAGTTCAACCCCTAGCACAAAACGTTAAAACAAAAATAAAAACAAACCCCAAACCTAGCATTTTTCTCATTGTACACAGAGACACATAATTAAGGAAATTGCTTCCTGTGTTACATACAGGTAGAAGAAAGAAGAAGTCACACAATTATTCTCTTCATACAATGTTATACCAAAGCCTCAAAAAATTGCCTTTTTCTAAAGTTATAAATTAATATCATCTATTGTTGGCAACTCTGTCTACATTATTCACATTATCGTTTTATACATGAACTGTTTGAAATCTCTATTAACAGAGTTCTAATTATAACTCTCTTGAAAGTATATTCCAGGCAAATATAATGTAAGAAACATTTGTAAATTTTTCAATTAAACCTTCTACTTAAAAAGAATTTTGTAGTATCCTATAGAATATGAAATTACAAACAAAACCAAAATATATATTTTAAATCTAAACTCTAATTAAGCAAGATCTATAAATTCTTACATTAGACGAACTTTGCTATATCTTCAGGCTTAATCTTTTGTAATCCTTCATCCTTTTCTTGGAATCTAACAGAATGATGATTACTTACTTTTTCAAGTTCTGGATGGGAATCATGAGCCATTTTGCATCTAGGAATGTTCTGTAATGAAGAGACCATTTAAAAGCAGAACTGAGGATTATATATGAGTTGCATTTCAATAGGAAACGACTTCTCAAAACATTATGACAAAATTAGCCCAACCTTCCAACTGTGTATTCCTTTCTTGTTTGGTTTCTTTTATTAAGACAAAATTATACTACCTGGTGCAGGAAGGGTGTCACTATGTAATTCCAGTTTCTAAACTCCTGTCAGTCTGAATGCTAGAATCCTAGGCTTGTATCACTTTGACCCGCCATAGTTTCTTGCTTTATTTAATCTAGATACAGACTAGCAATTCTGAACTTCTCCAATGATATCATCCACTAGACTGCTCCGACTGTTCATGTACTATTTTAAAAGATGTTCTAACATTTCACAGAGGATATGATCATTTTCAGATACACATTTGGGGTCTCTGATTCATTCCTCCATGGATCTGATCCTTTCATAATGATTACTTGACTCTCTTACTATCTCTGGTCTATCTATGTAATATTCTTAAACTTTTTTGAAGAAACTTCACTTGAGGAGTTTCTAACATTAAAAATTATGACTTGATTCTCATCTTACTGAGGACATATTATCTATTGTTTCCTAACTTTTCTACATATTCTGAGAATTGCTTCATTTGTGTATTTGTGTGTGCACATATAAGTGCCTCTGTGTTTATGTGTATGTTTGTATGTATGTATGCAAAAGCCTCAAGCTCTTATTCAGCCATCTTGCTCATGACTGGTATTCCATCACTTGAGCCATTCTTCTAATACAGCTTTTGGCTGGTTAATTATAAATAGTGTCTCAAAGACTGTTCTCCCCAGGCTGGATGCTAACCTGAGCTGAATAGCAGAGGGACAGCGCCCAGGACCAGAGTTCAAGTGCCAAGACCACCACCAACAAAAAATATATAAGTAAAGAAAGAGAAAAATGTGATCTTATCCACCAGTTCATGGCTAGTATAATCCCTGCTCTCTCAAGATGGACTTTTTTTTTCCAGTTAAGTCCATGATCTTATATCTGACTTGCATTGTAAACAGAATTATTCTTCCATTCTACTGTCTACAAATTTGCGTGATTAACAAGCGTGATTTATAAAGAGAGTGGCCTCATACTTCGTATTCCTCGTAGGAGTAATGCTTTCCCTATATCACTCTCATAAATCTACATACTGGACTTGGCTTTATTGTTTCAATGTTGTCTTATTTATAAAGTCTTCTATAGTGTAATTAACCCTTATACTTAAACACAGAACTTCTCTTTCTCCTATTATTGCTATTGTTTCCCTAACTGTTAACTCATGTACACTTGGGAAATAATGTGCAGCATATATACTCATAAAAAATGATCTGAGAACCTTCTTCCCATTTAAAATTTGCTTTAATTTACAGAGCACTTACAAAGTTTGAACTCAATATACTCATGGATAATGTATTTATAAGCAATATAATTGGTATTTTCTCTTTACTAAGTTGTCTCTGAAACACATGTTACATCAGGTCCAAAGGTGTCCTTGTGTTATTTCGGTGAAGCCAGAAAACATTCATTATACCACAAGCAGCACCATTGATTGTTCCTGGAAGTAACTGTTCCTGGATGTGGAAACTGATCCTAGGAGGGGAATGGAACAAAGAGGATTGACAAAGATCAAGTTAACTTGTGTTTTCCTTTTTGTTGTATAAGAAAAGGACAAAGATGGCGACAAAGCAGTAAGGAAACACCAAAGCTCTCCCCAACCAAAAAGAGAGTTCGAGTTCCAATGCTTAATCTCCCCAAGAGACCGACAACAACAAAAAGATGAACACTCAGAGACAAACAGGAGGTGGAAAATAACAAAAAAGAAAGAGAGGAAAAGAAGAATTTCAGAACAGAGAAGAGCAGAAGACCCGTCCCCTAACATTCACTGGCCACATGGCAGCATGCCAAGCCGTGGCCAGCCAGCATGGCGGGGGCTGCCAGAGTCCCAGAGACACAGGGGGCTGCCTGCAGATCACTCATGCAGTATCTGCCTGAGGTACAGGTGTCAGACCCACCGATTGGGACAACCCGATGGGGGCTGCCAGGGTCCCAGAGACACAGGGAGCTACATGCAGATGCAGAAGCCTCCTGAGCGTGGACACTGTGGACCTGACAGCTTCGACAGAGGCAGAGACAGAAGAGAAACACAGAGACACCACCCCTAGCCCAGCCTGCAACCACCCCAACTGAACTCGGATTGCAACAGCAACTGACAACCTAAACCACACAGAAACAACTAGCTCCAGGGTGAATACCCCACAGGGGACAGTGTATCCCTCAAGGGAGACCAGATCTGGAGGGAATCCCCGACCCTGACCCAGACTCCCTACCCCAAAACCCGGACCACAGGACCCACTAAAACTGGGAACTGTTTGAGAGCTCCACCGGCCCTGGGAGCACACTCTGCTGGCCAGGCTAGAGCAAGAGCACCCCTGGAAGAAAGCTTAGACAGCCAAGCCAGGAACAGTGCCCCTGGGTCAAGACAACCAACAGTAGAAGAAATTTAAACTGTGTACCCCAGGCTGCATAACCTAGGTGGTATACACAGCAGCACAGGCCTAACTGGCGTGCCCCAGGCGGGGGGCCAGAACCAGGCCTGGCGATCCAGTGCCTGAACAACAGAGCCAATTCCTCCCAACTGAGCATATGCCTCAGCAGAGGGATGAAAAACAGGGAACTGTATCCCTTGGGAAGTACATCTGTGACAACAAAAGACCTGGAGGCTCAGGACAAGAGAAGCCCAAACCCCACCAAAACCCAACCCATATACTCTAGGCTGGGATTGGGCAACACAGGCCACCAGCACCTGATAGTAGGCAGGAGCTCAGGCTGGTAAGGTGGCTCAGCAGTAGAGCGATAGTCTTGGGTGCATGAGGCCCTGGATCTGATTCCTCAGCATCACGTGAGCAGAAAGGGTCAGAAGTGGTGCTGTGGCTCAAATGGTAGGGTGCCAGCCTTGAGCTGAAGAGCTGATGGACAGCACCCAAACCTAGAGTTCAAGCCCACAACCGGCCCCCCAGAAAAACAACCAAACAAACAAAAACATCAGGAGCCCATAGCCAACTCCAGCATCTGGAAGAGTGCATCCAGAGCATCTGATCTTGTCAAGAGCACTCATAGGAGCAAACATGAGCAGTCTAGGGTGCTCAACCCTTCCAAAGGCGGGAATTGCCAGAGATCTACAGCAGAGAGCCGAGAATCCTATGTAGGTCAGACCAGCAGCTGGAAGTATACCCCCAACAGAACCCAGATCAGGCACAGACTCTCTGTACCAATACAGAATCAGCAACCAAGCAAAAACAGACACAAAAAAACAAAATTGCAAATTAGTCTCCAATAATCCCTGAACCCCCATGAGAAAATCACAGAGAAAAATTACAAGGTTTATCACTGCCCAGGATAGCAAGCTACCCTCAATAGCCAGCAGCCATGCAGGGGAGAGCCCCAGTGGGAGCAAAACAGGAATGGAAGACAAAAACTACATCCAAGGGTTGCTGAGGCAATGACTCAAGAAATAAAGTGAGAAATAGATCAGAAATTAAAAGAGCACAAGGATGAACTATAAAAAGAGATACAAGATATCAAACAGGAGATGCATTCAAAAATAGAGGCTGCACAAAGCTTAGTAAGAAGTGAGATAAATGCCAAATTAAAGGTAGTACATACCTCATTAAGAGGTGAGATCAATAGTTTGAGAACCAACATCGAATCCATAAAGGAATCCATTTCCTCCATGCAAACGACAATAGAAGTCATGGTGAACAGAGTGAACGAAATGGAATGTAGAGTGTCAGATACAGAAGACAGAATACACCAACTGGAGCAAAAAGTGACAGATATGGAAAAATCACTCAAATTAAGCCAAAGGGAAATTCAAGAGAAAGAAGATAATGCCAAGAAATTTAACCTTCATATAATTGGAGTGGACGAAGGTGGGGAATTTCAGAGCAAGGGAATGCAACACCTATTTCACAAGATAATCGGTGAAAATTTTCCCCACCGCAAAAAAGAACATCTTACCTACATAACAGAAGCATATAGAACACCCAACAAGCAAGATCCCAGGAAAAGCACTTCTAGACACATTATAGTAAAAACGATAGATCTGAATAATAAGGAAACAATCTTGCATGCAGCAAAAATGAAGAAGGAGCTATACAACAATGGGAAAAAATTTAGAATCACTGCAGCTCTCTCCACAAAAACACTGAATGCAAGAAAGGCCTGGGAAAATACCATACGAGCCTTGAGAGCCAATAACTGCCAACCCAGACTGATATACCCAGCAAAGCTAGGATTTACATTTGATGGAGAGAGCTGAAAATTTTTAATAGCAAAGAAAAACTAAATGAATATATAAACATTAAGCCAGCATTACAAACAATACTAAAAGAAGGAACACAACCTGAAGAAAGCAACCAGGAACAGGGACTCGCATCAGACAGGCAGTAATAGAAGTCTAACTGAGCAAGTGCAGGAGGAAAGGAAAGAAGAAAAAGTTAGGAAAACAGGGAATGATAGGGACCACAATGCATCTCTCTGTACTATCACTTAATATTAACTGGCTTAATTAGCCAATCAAAAGAAAAGGAACTGCAGATTGGATCAGAAAACATGACCTATCCTGTTGCCTTCAGGAGACCCACCACTCAGGGGAACATACAAGCAAACTCAGAGTGAAGGGTTGGAAAAGGATCTACCAATCAAATGTCCCCAGTGAGAAAGCTGGTGTAGCAATCCTGATATCTGAGAAAGTAAACTTTCATTAAAATCAATTCAAAAAGACAAGGACGGACACTGCATATTAATACAGGGAACAATCCAAGAGAAGGATATTAGCATTATCGTAATAACAATTCACTTAAATAATTGTTTTTCTTCTTCAGACTATTAGTAGAACCATATTTAATCCTAGCTTTTATATAAACAGGAATAGAATTTTTCTTGTCTTATTTTACTTTTTTGACTTGGTCAAATTTTCCTGATTTTGTAGACCAGGTTTTTCTCCATGAATAATTTTCAGGGCATTTCTGCATATTATGTATAATACAATTAAGAGATTTTCGGCCAAAGAAAACAACTCAGAATTCTTGAGGTTAATGACTATACACTGCACTTGGCACTGCATTTGTCATCTTGGTGTTACAACAATAGACAATCTATATTGAAAGTTGTGTTCTTTTTGTTTTCCCATTTCAAGCCATATGAAGCATTTAAGGTGTATAGCAAGTTAACTGTGGGAGTATAAGCTTGTAATCTTTTAAAATATTTTTATTGTAAAAATACTTTTTAGAGCGGTTACAGTTACATGAGTAAGGCAATGAGTACATTTCCTGTTGAGCATTGTTACCCATCCTTTGTTTTCCTCCTACAATTCCTTCCCTGCATACTTCCCTAACTCTTCTGTCTACATACCTTGAAGTTGTGAAGTTCATTTTCAAGATAGTGTATTGCACATCTCATTGTTACAATTGGTCAACCTGTATACTTGTTTCAACATTTTGTTAGCCTTCCCATCCCCAAATTAGAAAATTGTATATACAAGATGAAAGGAACCGGAATCAAATACAGTGACAACTGAGGATATATGAGCTGGTAATCTTTAGCCTTTAAATTCCAAAACAAGAATAAGCAATGAAAAATAAAATTTTTTTCTAATTTAATTTAATTTTTTTGTGTGAACATACTGTACAGAGGGGTTACAATTACATGGGCAGGATAATGCGTACATTTCTTATCAAGCATTGCAGCCTCCTCCTTTGTTTACCCTTCACATCCCTTCCCTACCTCCCCCCGACCTCTCCACCACCCAATCCTCCCCCCTACACCCCCCCGCAAAAGCATCGTAAAGCTCGTTTTCGACATGAACTTGTACTTCTCATTGTTGTAACAGGTCCACCTGTATCCTTAAACAACTGGTTTTCCCCCATCTCCTCCACAAGTTATACTGACATCAAATATAGTGAAAGCAGGGGTTAAACTGTGGGGGAGGGACATACAAAGCAACAAAGAGATAATCTTATAAATGCGTTAGAAACAAATGCATGAAATAAAAAAGCATTAAAATACATATCTAAGGGTTCATTTTCCTAACATCACATTATCTGACCTTTTCCGCTTGACTAATATATATACAAGATATTGCAAATAAGGAAAACCATGAGACCTATGTTTCTTTGGGCTTGGCTTACTTCACTTAATATAATTTTTTCCAAGATTTTCCATTTCCTAACAAATGGGGCAGTGTCATTCTTTCTGATGGAGGCATAGAATTCCATTGTGTATATATACCACATTTTCTTGATCCATTCATCTACTGAGGGGCATCTGGGTTGGTTCCATATCTTAGCTATGGTAAATAATGCTGCAATAAACATAGTTGTGCAGGTAGCTTTAGTGTGGTCTTGTTTGTGAACATTTGTGTAAATGCCCAAAAGTGGGATTGCTGGGTCATAGGGGAGCTCTATGTGAAGTCTTTTCAGGAACCTCCATACTGCTTTCCAAAGTGGATGAACAAGTTTAAACTCCCACCAACAATGCAGTAAGGTTCCCTTCTGTCCATATCCCCTCCAGCATCTGTTGTTGTTAGAGTTCTTGATTATAGCCATTCTAACTGGGGTGAGGTGGTATCTCAATGTTGTTTTGATTTGCATTTCTTTTATGGCTAGGGAGGTTGAGCATTTCTTCATGGTTCTACTGGCCATCCTTCTTTCTTCTTCAGAAAAGTTTCTCTTCAAGTCTTTAGCCCACTTATTTATTGGGCAGTTGTTTCTTTGAGGATTTGTTGTTGGGGGATTTAATTTCTTGAGTTCCAAGTATATTTTAGATATGAGACCCTTGTCCGTTGTATGCCTAGTGAAGCTCTTCTCCCAATCTATGGGCTTTCTATTGATCTTGCTAGCTATGTCCTTTGCCATGCAGAAGCTCTGCAACTGCATACAATCCCATTTGTCCAACCTTTCTTTGATTTGTTGTGTTTCCGGGTCTCTCCACAGTAAATTTCGGCCGGAGCCAAGGAGATCTAGGGTTTCTCCTATTCCATTCTGTAATTTTTTCAGAGTGTCTGCTTTGATTTCGAGGTCTTTGATCCATTTGGAGTTGATTCTGGTGCAGGGAGATATATAAAGATCTAGCTTTAGTTTTCTACAAGTAGTTAACCAATTTTGCCAGCAGCATTTACTAAAGAGCCTCTCTTTCTTCCAGTCTATTGTTTTAGCTCGATTATCAAAGATTAGATGGCTATAGTTCTGTGGGTTCATTTCTGGATTTTCAATTCTATTCCATTTGTCCTGAGGTCTGTTCGTGTGTCAGTACCAAGCTGTTTTGATTACTATGGCTTTATAGTAGAGTTTGAAATTTGGTATTGATATTCCTCCAGCAGTGTTCTTTCCTTGAGGAGCGTTTTTGCTATTCGGGGTCTTTTATTGCTCCATATGAATTTTTGGATTGCCTCTTCTATTTCCTTGAAGAATGAGGTTGGAATTTTGATCGATATCACGTTGAATTTGTAGATAGCCTTGGGAAGTATTGCCATTTTCACGATGTTAATCTTTCCAATCCAGGAGCATGGGAGGTTTTGCCATTTTCTAAGTTCTGTTTTGATTTCCTTTTTCAAGATTTTAAAGTTTTCATCATAAAGGTCCTTCACTTCTTTGGTAAAGTTATTTCCTAGGTATATTTTTCTTTGTGGGTTATTACAAATGGAGTTGTTTTCCTAATTTCAGCCACACTTTTCTCACTGTTGGCATACAGAAAAGATGTTGATTTTGGGGTCTTAATTTTATACCCTGCATCTTTGCCAGTTTTGAATCAGCTTGAGTAATTTGGGAGTGGAGTCTATGGGATTCTTTAAATATAAGATCATGTCATCTGCAAAGAGGGAGAGTTTTATTTCTTCTTTTCCTACTTGGAGCCCCTTTATGTCTGCATCTTGTCTTATTGCTGTAGCTAAGCATTCTAATATTAGATTGAAGAGAAGTGGAGAGTATAATGCTGGCTGTAGGTTTGTCATATACAGCCTTTATTATATTGAGGAATGTTCCATGGATTCCTAATTTTTCCAAAACCTTCATCATAAAGGGGTGTTAGATCTTGTCGAATGCTTTTTCTGCATCTATTGAGATAATCTTGTGGTTATTATTCTTGCTCCTGTTGATGTGATGAATAATATTAATTGATTTGCATATATTGAACCAGCTTTGCATCCCTGAAATGAATCCTGTTTGATCGTGGTGTATGAAGTTTTGGATGAATTGTTGAAGACGATTTGCCAAAATTATTTTGAGAAGTTCTGCATCAATGTTCTTCAAAAAAAAAATGGGTCTGTAGTTCTCTTTCTTTGATGAGTCCCTGCATGGTTTTGGGATGAGGGTTATGATGGCTTCATAGAATGTGCTTGGTAGTGAACTGTCTCATTCAATTTCATTGAAGATTTGGAGGAGTACTGGTGTGCGCTCTGCTTTGAAGGCCTTGTAAAATTCCACTGTGAAACCATCAGGTCCTGGACTTTTCTTAGCTGTGAGGTCTCATTGCTGTTTCTATTTCAATGCTTGATATGGGCCTGTTAAGGTGGTTTAACTCATCTTGGTTTAGTTTTAGCATGTCAATATTTGCTAAGAAAAGGCCCATTTCTGTCAAGTTCTCAAACTTATTAGCATAAAGTTTTGAGAAGTATTCCCTTATAATGTCCTGAATCTTGGTTGTTTCTGTGCTGATGTTTCCATTCTCAACTCTGAATTTATTTATTTGCGTGTGTTCTCTTCTTTTTCTGATAAGATTTGCTAAGGGTCTGTCAATTTTGTTAATTTTTTCGAAGAACCAACTCTTTGTTTTGTTGATTCTTTCTATAGTTTTTTTGGATTCTAATTCATTTAATTCTGATTTAATTTTAATCATTTCTTTCCGTCTACTGGATTGGGGTTTATCTTGCTGCTCTTTTTCAAAGAAGTTTAGCTGTGTCATTAAATTGTTGGTTTCAGATCTCTCCAATTTGTTGATGTAGGAGCTCAGAGCCATAAACTTTCCTCTGAGTACTGCTTTTGCTGTTTCCCAGAGGAGATGGTAATTTGTGTGTTCATTTTTGTTGAATAGCATGAACATTTGAATTTCTTTTCTAATCTCTTCCATGACCCACTGGTGATTCAGCAGTGTGTGTGTTCTTTAGCCTCCATGTGATACCGGACTTTCTTTGGTGGCTTTTGGTGCTGAGTTCTAATCTTATTCCCTTGTGGTCAGAGAGAAGGCAAGGTATAACTTCAATGTTTCTGAATTTAGACAAGTTTGTTTTGTGGCATAAAATGTGGTCTATTTTAGAAAATGTTCCATGTGCTGCTGAGAAAACGTGTATTCTGATGCTGCTGGGTGAAATGTTTGGTAGATGTCTGTAAAATCTAGTTGATCTATGCAGCTGTTTAGATCTGCAGTTTCTCTGTTGTGTTTTTGCCGGGTTGATCTATCTAGTGGGGAGAGTGGTGTGTTAAAATCCCCAACAATTAATGTCTTTGGATCTATATGGGATTTGAGTTAAAGTAGTGTTTCTTGGATAAATTTGGGTGCTCCATTGTTTGGCGAATAGGTATTTAGAAATGCAATATCCTGCTGAAGGAGAGATCCTTAATTAGTATGTAGCGACCTTCTTTATGTCTTCTCTCGAATTTTAATTTGAAGTCCATTTTATCTGATATAGGATTGCAACTTCCGCTTGTTTATGGGGGCCGTTTGCTTGGTAGATTTTTCTCCAGCCTTTCATATTGAAAATGTGTTTGTTTTTACGGGCAAGATGTGACTCCTGAAGGCAGCAGATAGAAGGATTTTGTTTTTTAATTCAACTAGACAGTCTATGTCGCTTAATTGGAGAGTTAAGTCCGTTAATGTTAAGAGATAGGACTGCGAGGTATTTGGGAGTTCCTGCCATGTTTTCCACCTTCTTGGGGGTTGCGAAAACTGGGTTCTTCCTATGGTTCTTGGATTCTCAGTTTGGGTGCTGTTTCTTGGCCTTTATTGTGGTCTTGTTTTTTTTCTATGTGTAGGACATCTTTAAGAATCTTTTGTAGGGCTGGTTTGGTGGAGATGTGATAAAATTTTCTCATAAGGGTAATCTCAGCCTTCTGACTGATGCTCTGATTCTTCCATTAAAATAAAATCCTGTTAGAATCAAGTTCTGATCCAGGGTAAAATGCAAATACCCATGGAAATGATGACATTAAGTTGGTATTAATTAAATATGCCTTCTTATTAATGAAATACCATGGAGAAGGTTTTTACAAAAACTGTACAAAAATTGGACGATAGCAAGAGGGATTTCAGACAAAGGCATTATAGTGGGTAAGGTGTGTCAAATTTTCCAAACTGGAACTGCATGCTGGGAAAAAGAATAAATACACAGGGAGGAGTAACTTACTGTTTTAGATGAGCAACGTTAAGATGGATCATTATGTAAGAAGAAAGTTGGTTATTTCTAACTAGCAGACACTTTTCTATTCATAAAAAATGAATACTAGAATGAAAATCCAAAAGAACTTTGATGATACATTTAATATTTTGGAGACTGCAAATATTTTCAGTGATAAAAACAGTTCAATTAATTATGGAATTTATAAGCACTGGACTTCCATGTAATCATTATAAGTGATGTTCTTAGAACAGTATGAAATTTCTAAGGATGTTATTGGGTAGGAAATATATGCATGATACAATGATAAGAAAAGCAAAGTATAAAGTAGGCTCACACCTTATTCCTACCTACTCACCAGGGTGAAATTTGAGGATCATGGTTCAAAGCCAGCCCCCAGAGAAAATCCTTTCCACCACCAAAATTCCAGAAGTGGAGCTATGGATAGCATTGAGGGGAAAAAAAAGCAAAGAACAATGTGCAGGCCCCAGTTTTGGCAATAAACAAATGAATAATCAAACAAATATATGAACCCAAATTATAAGCATATATATATATATATATATATATATATATATACGCATATATGCAAGGCAGAGGGGTATAACCGTGGTGTTCCAGTGCTCACATTGTGGAGCTCCATGATGGAAACAGCACAAATATTTACTTAAAGGAAATCAAAAGTGACAATATGTTGGAAATGATTTGTATACCTTGGGCAGTGGGATTGAGAGAGCCAAGAAAAGAGGACGAAAAATGTGGGAGGGTGTAACAAGTTACACAAGAAATGTTATACTGCCTTATTTATGTAACTGTAACTCCTCTGTACATCACCTTGACAATAATATTAAAATTACAAAAAAACAGAACGAAGCTTTTAATTATGATATTATATTTAAAAGTTTAATTTAAAAGAATTTTAGGCATGTTTTAAATTTCTAATGAATTGCCCCACTCTACTGGATTATACTGTAATATTGGAAGAATTATTTACACATGTTTCCATGTGTAAGGACCCCAATAAAAATTCCACAAAGAAATGCCAACATGGAACAAAGGGTCCTAACCATAATACATTACTTCTACAGCAAATCACACAATCTTCCAAACTCACATAACTTAATCATTTAAAGACAAATGATGAACCAACGTCTGGGCACAGTCTGTGAGCTACTTTTTCTCAAGGCTGGACCTCCAAACTGGAGCCACAGCGCTTCTGGCTTTGTTGTCACTGAAGTTGGAAAGGGGTCTCAAGGACTTTCCTTCCCAGGGTGACTTCAACCATGATCCTCCAATCACAGCCTTGTAAGTATCAAGGAGGACTGCTGATAGTCACTGGTGCCTGCTTAATCATTGGTCTTGCTGATGTTCTTGGACAAACAGGTGAGTTCCCTATCCTTGGGTTTAAGTGGTGGGAGCTGTAGCCCAAAGTTCGAATCTTGGTCCTGCCACCAGCAAATGGCAGGAGATCCCAAAAACTTACTCCTATCCATATGATTACCAACGGAATGTGATGTGTGTCATGATTGAATGAGCAGTTCTTGAATGATTCCAGTATAAAATTATACACAATTATATTATAGGACACTGATCGATGTTAGTTAATATTTTATTGAGCATTTAAACAACCACATTAATAAAACGGAGGCATAATGAAATAACTAAGAATTGGGTCTCACATACTATAAAGGTGGCATTTTTCTGCCAGGACTGGTTTTGGAACTCATGGTCTTGGTAACTCTGATGCACTATGTGGGAAGGGAAAGCTGGTTTCCTTGAAGTCAAGAAATTCAAGTCTGTTCCTTAGGCCTGAAATAGATCACCACCACTAGAAAACATCCTATTCATGTACAATTTACATATATGATTTATATTTATACACATATGTTGACTATATTTCATTCAGTGCACTTATTTAATTTTTTGTTTTATTCATGCATTGTACATTTATTTTATTGACTATTATGTCACATAAAACATTGATTATATGGGCCTAGGAAGGTAGCTTAGTGGTAGAATGCTTGCCTTCCATGCATGAGGCCCTGGGTTTGATTCCTCATAAGCAAAATGAAAAAAGGCAGAAGTGGCGCTCTAGCTCAAGTGGTAGAGCGCTAGCCTTGAGCTGAAGAGCTGAGGGACAGCGCCCAGGCCCAGAGTTCAGGCCCCACGACCAGATCCCCCCCGAAAAAAGCATTTATTACATTAATTACATAGGATATATGTCTGCATATGTATTCAGCCTCATACCTGACACCCAGGACTTTCACAAAAAAGGAAAACATATGTCACCATCAGCTTCTTACTCCACAATTCAGTTTTTGGCAGTGCTGGCATCTCAACTCATGGCCTACAAGCCTACAAGGCCCAATTCATGAATGGGTGAGTGTCAGCACTCCATCCTGGGGCAAATTGAGCTGACAGGCTGTTCCCAGGACCTGATATCAAGCCCCAGGGTTTAACAAAATAATAACATTGATATGCAGATGGCAGTAAGTTAATATATATTTTTTATCGAGTGTAAGAGATATCTATACATTATTCAGTTATATAGATTGCATTCTTACCAATTCCTGGGTTTTAATTATGCATCCATGTAATTAATATTATTGTTTCATCCTTAATGAAATCAGTGTCCTGAAATTATTGTGTTCCTGTAAGTAATAATATTCTTTTAATGCTTCATAAATATTAAATAAAGTCTATCAGCCTCCTGAAATGATGCTGTCTAATTTTATAGGAGCATCATTCACCATCAACTCATTCAACCGTGACATTGAAAGCATTCCATTGTTATTCCTGTGGATAGGGGACCATTTTCTTAGTATCTCCTGCCATTGGTTGGAGTCAGGACAGGGACTCGAAATCAGGGACAATGTTGCCACATGGGCCTAAGGTCTCCCCGATAGTCTGGCAGCATTCAGCAATGCAAGATGAAGTACCCTTTGCAACAATGTCATTCAGATCCATGAGGGTCACCGTGCAAAGGAAGAAAACATAAGAAGGCCACATATTTTCTGTGCATTGCTTTCCTTGCAAGGTCTAGGGGTCTAGGATCCCAGGAGCAGCTACAGGTCTAGTGGCTGCACCCCAGCCTAGGGTGATCGAAGCTGAGGCAGAGTTGCTACAACCTGAGTTCAAGCCCCATATTGAGAAAAGTAAAATTAAAAAAAATGCTCCCTGGCTTCCAATTCATGCCATGTACCCTTCTAGGTTTTGGATTTGAACTCAGGATGTAGGTAAATCTGCAGCAATGTGAATGAAGGGGAAGATCACCGTACTTGAAAGTAAGAAAGTCAGGCCTGTTCACTAGCCCTGAATTCAAGCCCAAGCCATGGAACACATACTAATTATATACATTGTAAAGATAGGATTTATACTTACCTATAGATATTCAGTCCATACATGTTTGGTGTGGTTGTTCCTTATATTTTTGGTTTATTCATTTATTTACCTTTGATTGTACTATGATGAAACCCATTCTGTTTATTTCATTGATGACATCCTATCACAGAGCATCTAGATTTGAAGAAATGTTCTCCACCATGCCAAGATTCTCAGGGTCACCCAGGAAATTCAGAGAAAAGGAAAACAAGTTTCAAACTTGGCTTCTTACTCCACGATCCACTTGTTGGTAGTGCTGGGATCTGAACTCAGGGCCTAGTAGTTCCAATTGGCCAATAAGTCAAGGTTAACACACCAACTTGTGAGCAACTAAGGAGCTATGCCAGTCCCAAGATCTGACATTGATCCCCAAGGTGGTCCACTATAGTCATAAATTCATAATTTAAACATACAATCTATATTGACGTACATGTGTCAACAGCATATTGTGTTTAGTGAACTTCTTCTCCATATTTTGTATCTACATCATGGAAGTATTTTGTATTTTACTAAGTATGGTGACAGGTATAACTGTGCTGACATGGATGACAAAAGGTTCCCATGGTTTTAGTCTATGAATTCCCCTTCCTAGTTGATACTCAGGACTTTCACAGGGGAAGCAAAGGTGTGCAACAACTGGCTTCTGACATCAGCATGAATCTTTCGTCAGTGCTAGGATTTGAACTCAGGTGTGGGTAGCTCTGTTGCACTGTAGGGGAAGGGGAAGCTCACCATCCTTGAAGTCTAGAATGTCAGACCTGGTCCAGGGCCTGATTTGAAGCCGAGCACAGGAGAAAATAGTAAGCCCACCTTTTTTAAACATAGGATCTCTCTTTACCTACAGGTGTGGTATGCATCTTGCATTCAGTGTAGTTATTCTTTTTATTTTGTGTCTTATTCATTGATGTATTGTGCATTTTATTGAGTATGGTGACAGATATAACTGTGCTGACATGGATGTCAACCTATTTCCATGGCTATAGAGTTGCCTATACAGCATTCTCCGTCATCAATGACACCCAGGACATGCACAGAACACGAAAACATGTGCAACCCTAGGCTTCATCAGAATGAATCTTTTGGCAGTGCTGGAATTTGAACTCAAGGCCTAGCAGGCCCAATTGGTGAATGGGTCATGGTAAGCACAACAGCCTGTGAGCCTCTAAGGTGCTCGGCCATTCCCAGGACCTGAGATTGATCCCTGGTGGGGGCCAATATAGTCAAAAATTCATAATTAAACAGAGGATCTATATTTCCAAACATGGGTGGGCAGTATCTTGCTTTTGGTGTAGTCATTCTCTTTATTTTGTGTCTTATTAATTGATGTATTGTGTATGTTCTTAAGTATAGATTGACAGGTATAACTGTGGTGAACTGGATGACAACCTATTCCCATGAGTATAGAGTTGCCTATACCTTCTCTATCTAGCAGAGACCCAGAATTTGGGCAGCAAAGGAAAACAGGTGCAACAACTGTCTTCTCACATCAGGGTGAATTTTTGGCAGTGCTGGGACTCGAACTCGGGGCTTAAGAGGCCCAACTGCATAGTGGGTTCACGTGATCACACAGACTGTGAGCCAGTAAGGAGCTGGGTTGTTCCCAGGAACTACTATCGAGCCCTAGGGAGGCCAAAATAGTCCTCAATGCATCATTGAAACATGGGATGTATATTCACATCCGTGTGTGGACTGCATCATGCATTGAGTGTACTTATTGTCTTTATTTTGTATGCTATTCATGAATGTATTGTGTATTTTCTTGAATATATGATGACAGGTATAACTGGGCTGACATGGATAACAACTTATTCCCATGACCACAAGGTCCCCCATGCATTCGCCATCCTAGCTGGGACCCAGTACTTGCACAGAAAATGAAACAGGTACAACAATTGGCTTCTGGCATCAAGATGAATCTTTTGGCAGGACTGGGATCTGAACTCAGGCCTAGCAGGCACCATTGGTGAATGGTTCCACATGAGCACACGAGCCTGTTAGCAACGAAGGAACTAGGCCTTCCCAGTACCTGAGTTTGAGCCCCCGTGGGGGTAGAGTGGCAAGCACAATAGTGACCCATTCATAAGCTGAAGGTAGTATGCAAATAAGTATATATTTGTATAGAGTAGGATTGATGGTGACCTGTGATGGAATCCAATCTGTGTGACTACTGATTCTTGGATCTTTCCTGATGCCTCCATTTCATGACTGTGATTATTATTGTCACGGTTCATCAACTCTCCTTTACAAATAATCTATACCCCATGAGTCTTGCCTATCATTTCCTACTTGCATCATGCACGAAGTACTCATTCAAGGATGAGATCGATCGCATTCCATGACTCTTCCTAGGTCCAGAAATTAGTATCTCAGGATCTCCCGCCATTCCCTCTTCATAGGGGGGCTGAATTCAAGCCTCATGCCTGTAAAACATACTCCTTATATACATTTTAACGATGGGATTTATACTTCCATATAGATGTTCAGTCCATATTGTGTTTGGTGTGGTTATTCATTTTATTTCTTGTTTTATTCATTTATTTACCATTTATTTTATTGACTCTGATGACACCTATACCATTTATTACATTGCTTACATCCTATCACATAGAATCTAGATTTTAGATGTGTTCTCCATCATGTCTGGCAGTGTGAGGATCTGAACTCGGTGTCTAGCAGGCCCAATTCATGAATGGGTGAGTTTCAGCATGGCAGCGTCTAGAAAATGAAGCTGTCAGGTGTTTGCCCAGCACTGAGATCAACCCCTACGTTTGGCCAAAACAGAAATACATGGATAGGCAGACGGTGGTATACAAATAAATATATATTGGTAAAGAGTGCCAGAGCCGTCAATCTATGATTGAATGACAACTACTACGTTCCTACCAATTCTTAGGTATTTATTATCCCACCATTGAAGGAATATTATTCTTTTCATGCTTAATAACATTAAGACCAATCAGCATTCTATGATTATTGCGTCCAATTTTAGACAAGACCGATGCATGAACTACTCATTTAATCAGTATTCTTATGCATAGGAATGAGTCTCTTGTGATCTCCTGCCATTGGTATCAGGACTTGGATTTGAACCCAGGGGATATGGTGACAGGTTGGCCTATGGCTTCACTGATAGCCCACCAGCCATCAGCAAGTGCAGGTCAGGTCCACCTTGCAGCCATGTCATTCAGACCCAGGATGGTTACCGTCCAAAGAAAAAATCATAAAACCCCAGCCCTCTACAGCTTGCCACTTTTTGTGCTTTCCAGGTTTTTTATTCTACCTGCAAGAACTCTGGGCCTAGGACCTCAGGGTTGGCTATGGGAGATCCGAGCTGAGGCAGAGTTTAAACGAACTGAGTTCAAGCCCCATGGTTGTAAAAAAAAAAAAAAGAAGAAGAAAGAAAAAACATTATTTAAGTAAATTAAAAAATATAAAGCTCCCTGCTTTGGAATTTCTGCCAGTTTTCTTTCCTAGCCTGGGATTTGAACTCAAGGTCTTGGTAAACTTGTAGCAATGTGAGGGAAAAGTTGCCACAGCTTAAGTTCAAACCCAGTGCCAACCAAAAATGAAAAACTAAGTCACTGAACTCGGCAGGGTGATGTAGTTGTGGAGATGGGAGGCAAGGGATGGTAAGAGGAAAACAAAGGAGGAGTCAACAATGCTCAATTGGAAACGTACTCATTACCTTGCTCCTGTAACTGTAACCCCTCTGTAAAACAGTTTTACAATAAAAAAGTACAAAAAAGAGAAACAATATAGTTCTCAGAGAAGCACTTTAGATGTAAGGAAAGTATGTCTGAATAGCTGTACAAAATTCTACACTGCTTTTTTTTTGTTCAGTATGGAACTGAGTAAACATGATTGCTTCCATTTAAAAAAAGTAAGTTACTGTCGAAACTGGGGCAAGTATTTCTGCCATTGCTAGGATTTGAGCACACCATCCAGGTAACTCTTACACCATGGGTGAAGGCGAAGCTCACTGTCTTTGAGGAAAAGAAATTCAGGGCCTGAATGAAGGCCCTGCAATTGAAAAACTATTTCTATACAAGTGTAATATATGATATACACTTATGTATGTTAATTTCATATTATGATTTTATTATTGATTTTGTATTTTCTTTTTTAATTTTTCTTATTTTTATTTTGCTTTATTTTTATTTTTAATTGATTGATTATTGTATTTAGCATATTATACACATAATATTTATTATATTTTACACACCTATAATAAAATTCTATGCAACAATTTAGGACATTGACTCATGTTTCATTAATATTTTATTAAGTGTTGAAACATAATACATAAGTAAATGGATGCATTTGTCACAGTCTTCACATGTTTAGAGTCTCTTCCAAGTATGAGCTTTGTCCAATCTTTGGACTCTTCCTATTGGATGATTTATAGTCAGAAACCTTTTCCTGAGGATAGGCAAGTGAGGGATAAAATTGAAAGGATGGAGCTAGAAATGTGGCTTAGTGGTAAAGAGCCCGCATAGCATGCATGAATGCCAGGATTTGAATCCTCAGTGCCACCTACTCAGAAAAAGGTAGAAAGTGTGGAGTGGCTCAAGTGGCTAGCCTTGAGAAAAAGGAGCTCAGAGACAGTACCTAGGACCTAAGATCAAGCCCCAGGACTGTCAAATACAATAGACCAGATGCAGTGTCTCACATATGGAACTCTAGCTTCTCAGGAGGCTGAGAGCTGAGGACCACAGTTCAAAGACAGTTTAGCCAAGGAAAGCCTGTTAGACTCTTATCTCCAGTGAACCACCCAAAGACCAAATGTGGTGCTGTTACTCAAGTGGTAGAGTGTTTGTCTTGACCTGAGGGGCTAAGGGACAGTGCCCAGGCTTGAGTTCAAGACACACTATTGGGAAAAAAGTGAAAAAAAAGTGAGGGTTAATCCAGGTACTTTTCCTATTTGCTAACTATGAGATCATTCTTTGGAAAATGAACACTGATGTATACCAGAATTGGAGTCAGAGCTTAAGGTTCAAGTGTAACACATTCATATGCCCAGCCTCTCAGACTCTAGCATTGTAATCTTGTGTCCTACAGGGTTCTGAAAGGTCCAATGTTGAAAGGCTTAATATGCTTCCCAAGCCCATTGTAACAGCAGTTGACTTGTACTGTCAAGGTCATTACAGCTCTGAGCCTAGCAGAGCACCAGTAGTTCAGGCCTGTCACCCTAGCTCAGGAGACTGAGGTTTGAGGATCACAAGGTGAAGCCAGCCAGGGCAGGAAAGTCTATGAGACTCTGACTTCCACTTCTGAAAGGTCAGATGTTCAAGAGCTTCCTGTGTTTCCCTAGGTGATGAGAAGTACTTGAACTCTAAATGTTCTTAGAATTCTTGAGCTATAGAAGCAGGAAAGAAACATTGACCCATCTTGAGTTCACATGAAGTTCTCAGGCTCCAAACCCTAGCCCCATTAGCAGAAAGAACTCCAGTGTAACACTGTAATTGAAGGACAGAAAACATTTTCAAATGCCAGGCTAGGTGCAGAGACCAGGCCTACAGGATTCGGAGGCAGAATGTACACATTCAACAGATAAGTGAGCAGCAAAACCACTTCATATATTCCAGGCAATGCAAGCAATGGGAGGAAACCTAAAACATTTGTTAGAGTTACACCAGGGTCAGGCTTTTCTCAGCCTCTTCAAACAATGACTAATTAACATTCTTCCCACAAGTGAAGGGAGAATCAGGCTATCTTAGGTTACGAATAGAGCCAGTTTAGTCTGGGAGAGGGGAGGAACAGAGTAGAAAAACCCTGCTCTCTGGTCTTAGGGAGTGGGTTTTTGATTTTCCATCTGTCAGATTTGAAGGCCCTTCTTCTACCTCTGCCAGTCCTTTCTACTTCCTTCATTCTCCACATAATTAATTCAAATCCCCAGACCAACTAGAGTCAGGGTTGTTTCTCTTCTTTCTCCAAGCATCTGAGTTAGAACCTGGCTCTGCCCAATTGGCTCTGGTGCCCTTGGCTGCCTGAGAAGTGGGAAAGTGACAGTCTTCTTGCTCTCTGGTTGTGTGAAAGCAATGCTGGTGTCCTGGCACACTGCAGAAGGCCTAATGACTGGAAATTGTTCCCTTCTTTCCTCCTGAAATCCAAGACCAGATTCATCTATCATCTTCCTTCCTTTCTTTCTTTCTTTCTTTCTTTCTTTCTTTCTTTCTTTCTTTCTTTCTTTCTTTCTTTCTTTCTTTCTTTCTTTCTTTCTTTCTTTCTTTCTTTCTTTCTTTCTTTCTTTCTTTCTTTCTTTCTTTCTATCCTGTCTGTCTATCTATCTATCTACCTACCTACCATTCTACCTAGATATCTCTTGCCAGTTCTTGGGTTGAACTCAAGGCCTGGGCACTGTCTATAACACTCTACTTGAGCACTCTACTTGAGCCACAGCCCCAATTGTGGCTTATTCTGTGTATGTGCTACTGAGGAATCATACCCAGGGCTTCTTGCATGCTAGACAAGCACTCTCTCAGTAATCCACATTCCCAGCTCCCTCATCTTTTCCTTAATGGTAGTTTTTTTAGGAAAGTATGTTGTCATTTTACCTCCCCAAGTTTAAGTTTCTGAATACTGGATACTTCTATGAAACCTGGTCTTCTTTTCCCCTGCCTAGTTTGTTATGGTTCCTGCATTGGCCTCATAACAAAATGTAAATAAAGGCTCCTGAGAGCGTCAGTGTATCATATAAGGACACAGGCCTGGAACCCTGGAAGAGAAAAGCCATGGGCCTGAAATGAAGAGAATGATGCAGTATATGAAAGGAGCATATCTGAAATATAAATCAGTAAATAAAAGGAGAAGCACTGCAAAGGTCTATTTGCATTCAGGGAGGTAATATACAGACATAAGTAGGTAGGGCACTGATACATAAAATTGACCATCTCTTTTTGAATTTTTTTTTGTGGACATCCCAAGGCTTAACCTCAGGGCCCAATGCATTCCTCCACTGTTTTTCCCAAAGCTGAGGCTTTACCACCACCACAGCTCCACTTTCAGCCATCTGGTCATTAATTCGACATAAGCGCCTCCCAGGCTTTCCTGCCTGGTCTGGCCTGTGTCTCCTTCTTGACTTTCTCTCTCAAAGCTGGACCTCTGCCCTCTAGACCACTGTTCCACTTGTGGTGTTCTGGTGGTTTATTGGAGATAAGAGTTTCACAGAATTCTTGCTCAGGCTGAATTTGAACGGCGATCTCCCAAACAGGATTTAAGCGCCTTTCCTCAGGGATACACCAAGGAGTCCCTCCACACAAAACCTTAGTCTAAGTCTCGAGAGGCACTAGAGAAAAAGAGATACATGAAGATGCTTCTAGTGGGTTCTAGATACTTAAGGTTGTAGACACATAACACTCATAATTACTAGATCATTTTATAGACAAAAGGAGTAATGCAGACAGTATGAGGATCGCTCCAGCTTTTGGTCTTCTCATCTTGAGACAGCAAGTTCACTGCAGCTCAATGCTAAGTGACAGAATTGTCATGTCCTGTGGACATTTGCTCCCAAATCCTGTGACACTCATTTCTCACTTTTGGCTTCAAACATGTGACCCAGAGGAGAAGATGAGGAGGAAATCCTTCTCAGGTAAAGCAGTTCTAAAGAACATTGGGTAGTTAATTTATAAATTCAAACCATTGCAATGACCCTGCTAAGAAGTCAGATTGTCCAGATTAAAAATGAAGAAGAAAAGAAAGAAGGTGCCAGTGGCTTCTCACTGTAATCCCAGCTCCTCAGAGGGTGATATGTAGAGAATCTGAATTTTATTCCAGCCAGATTAGGAAAGTCCATGACACTTATTTCTAAGACATCACAGAAAAACCCAGAAGGGGGGTTGTGACTCAAGCTTAATGCACTACCCTTGAGCAAAATGAGCTCAGTGACAAGTTCTAGGCTCATAGTTCCACCCCAAGACCTGACCCCTCAAAAAGAGCCTGTACTTCCATGTCTTTGGGTATGCATGGATGTATTCCTATAGGTGAAGCTCCAGAGTAGCTATGATGAACGGCACCAAACCAGGTAATTGAATACACAATTCAATAAAATGATTTCACAACAGAGACTGTTTTCATGATAGTGCATGTTCCGGGGCTCCCCTCACTGTTCCCAGTGTAACCTGAGGGTTTCTCTGCATCCCAGGCCTGCTGGAAGAAGTGTCTCTCATTGTCTGGACAGGCAGACAAAAGGCCTCAGTCCTGTACAACTGTGTAGCAAACAACTCCGTCTGGGTCAGATAGTGAGGATGAGTGTGGGTGGGCTCTGAAGTTCAGGAGAAAAAGGTCTCTTTGTACCCCAAACTATCTATTTCCCCAGTGCTCTGGTTTGACAGGAAGCCTTCATATGTGCCACCTTCTGTGACAGGCCACGTCCTGTGCACTTATCCTTGTTTTGTGAGACTATACTCCAGTGTTCAGATACAGTGCTCAATATAATTCAAGAGTCCTTCTGGCGGACAAATAGGGCATTGAACCTAATGAAATGTTTCATTGCCTGTCATGATGGGCCTATGATGCCTCTCCTAGGTTTCAGGAAGTTTGGGAAATCCAAACACATATCTGGTATCACAAAGCTTCCTGTCATCTAGGGCTGGTGAACCTCATCAGGTTTTGAAACATTTGACCTCTCCTAGTTGGGCCCTGAGTGGCTAGGTTTTGGGGTTGAACACAGGGCCTGGGTGCTGACCATGAGCTCAGTGCTGAAGCCCAGTGCTTTACCATTTTGTGTAACAGCATCACTTCTTGTCTGTGTATGTGTGAGTGTGTGTGTGTGCGCGCACACGTGGGAGAGGGCGCATAGGCACATACACGATTCTTGGACGTTGAACTGAGGACCTGAGCACTGTACCTATTTTCTCTTGTATAAGTATAGCCCTCTCCTACTTGAGCCACAGAGCCACTTCAGGCTTTTTTTAGGGTTGAGGTCCTGAGAAATCAAACGCAGGGTTTCATATTTGCAAAGCCCTATACCCCTAAGGCACATTCCCAGCCCCCTACTTCAGGTTTGTTTGTTTGTTTCTGTCTTTTTTTATTGTTGTAGAAGATGATGTCTGGGCCTGGGTGCTGTCCTTGAGCTCCTCAGCTCAAGTCTTGTGCTCTACCACTTGAGCCAAACAGCACTTCAGCTTTTCTGGTGGTCCATTGGAGCTAAGTGTCTCAAGGACTTTTCTGCCCATGCTGGCTTTGAACCATGATCCTCAGATCTCATCCTCCTGAATAGCTTGGATGACAGACATGAGTGACAAGCACCTAGCTTCCACTTCAGGTTTCTTAGTGATGAATTGGAGATAGTAGGCTCATAAGACCTTTTGTGTCTGGGATAGTTTGGAACCCAGGTCCTCAGATCTCAGCTTCCTGAGAAAGCAGGATGAGAGACCTCAGCTATAGACCCCTAGGGCTGTTGCCTCTCCATGTAATTAATATTATTGTTTTCATCCTTAATAAATTATTAATTAAATCAACCACTGTTCTGAAAATATTACGTCCATGTAATTAATACTATTATTTGAATATGTCAAAAATATTCATTAAAATCCATTGGCCTCCTAAAATCACTCTATTTATATAGTAGTATTCAGAAACAACTTATTCAACCTTGCCATTCATAATCTTCCATCGGTATTCCTATGAATAGGAAGGAGACACTTAAGATCTCCCGCCTTTGGTAGGGGTCACGACCGGGATTCAAACACAGGGCCTATGTTGCCATGTTGGCCTATGGCTTCCTTGGTAGTCCGCCAGCCTTCAGCAATGCCAGGTTACCAACATTTTTCAACAGTGTCATTCAGACAGGATGGTCACCTTGCAAAGAAAAAAAATGTAAAA
The DNA here is from genome assembly GCF_019054845.1 of Dipodomys spectabilis. Lineage (NCBI taxonomy): Eukaryota > Metazoa > Chordata > Mammalia > Rodentia > Heteromyidae > Dipodomys > Dipodomys spectabilis. Next base: position 2,056,585 of record NW_024870978.1, on the reverse strand, counting down.
CCGGAAACCATCTGTAAGTTGCCAGTTTGTTTTTGTGTGTGTGTGTGTGTGTGTGTCGCATTATTTTTTTTTCTTGTCAGACTTTGGGGCCCAGGAACCTAGGTTCGGCTGTGGGTCCAGTGGCTACACCCCAGCCTAGAGTGAACAAAGCTGAGGCAGAATTGCCACAACATGAGTTCAAGCCCTGTGCTTGACAAAACAAAAATACATACATACATACATACACAAACACATACATACATACATACATACATACATACATACACTAAAATATTTTAAAAATTATCAGGCTCCTTGGCATGGAATTCACACCATTTCCTCTGCCAAGCCTGGGAATTGAACTCAGGGTCTGGGTAAATCTGCAGCACTGTGGGGGATGGGGAAGATCACCCTTCTGGAAGACATGAAATTCAGGCCTGTTCCTAGAGCCTGAATTCAAGTCCTAGCACTCGAAAAATTAATATTCGTATATATTTTAAATACATGATTTATATTTACCTACACATGTTTATTGCATATTGCGATTAGTGTATTCATGTTATTTTGTGTTTTATTTATTTCTATTGTACTTTAGTGAGTATGACTACACTTATAATATTTTTTGCATCCTATTACATAAGACATAGATGTGCCTATGTATTCTACATCATTCCTGAGTCCCAGAAATTTCACCGATAAGGAAATCAAGTGGGACAATTGGCTTTCCACCAGGATTTAAGTTTTTGGCAGTTTTGTGACTTACACTCAGGGCCTAGCAGGCCCACTTCATTAATGGGTAAATGTTAGCACACCAGTCTGATGCAAGAGAAGTTGGCGGGCAAATATGAGGACCTGAGATCAAGCCCTAGGAATGGCCAATATAAAAACAGATAGATGATTAGATTGCAGTGTGTGTGTGTGTGTTTGTGTGTGTGTGTGTGTGTGTGTGTGTGTATTTACAAATGTGTATGCATCTATAAATGTATACAGAGAGAGACAGATAGACATTTATGTAGACTCTAGTGTATAACCCTATATAAAGGGTGATGTCTATATCTTATTTCTATATATTATATTACTACCAATTATTTAGTATAAAATTATGCCTCCATTAATCAATTATAGAAGACTTATAAAATATTAACCAATGACCTATATTTATTGAATACAATCTTAAACTGGAATGACTAGCTAATTAGTAATTCAGTTAGTACATTTCAAACATTCTATTAGTGTTCCTATAGATAGGATTAAGTTTCCTAGGATCTTCAGCCATGTGTAGGTGGCAATCCCAGGATTAAATTCCCTGGATTGAACTCAGTGCCTAGGTGTCTAGGTTGGGCTCAGGCTTCACAGAGAGCCCTCAGCCTTCATCCATGCAAGCTCACGTACAATTTTCAAGCTGAGTCATTGAGACCCAGGAGGGTCACAGTGCTAAGGAAACAAAGATAAAACTGTTGTGTAAAACTTCCTGATTTTTCCCCCTCCATTTTTGTTGGTTTGTTTTATTTTTGCTAGTGCTGGGAGTTGAACTCGGGTCTTAGGATCCCTGGATTATCTGTGGGTGTTAAAGCTGCACCCCAGCCTAGGGTAATCATGGTTTAAGACACAATAAAATGTTTCCTTGAGCAAAAGGAGCTCACTCAAAATGTCTAGGCTCACAGTTCAAGTCTCAGGACATGCCACAAAAAAAGAGCCAGTAACTCCATGTGTCTGTGTATTTATGCATGTATGTGTATCAGTGAAGATCTGAGTCTCTATGATGAAAGTCACCCAGCTAGAAATTTGCTTTGAATAGAATGATTTCATAGCACAGCGAGTGCTTTCAAGAAAGTGCATATTCTGGGGCTCCCCTTACTGTTCCCAGTGTAGCCTGAGGGGTTCTCCATACCCCAGCTGCTGGAGGAAGTCTGCCTCATTGTTGGAACAGGCAGACAAAAAGCCTCACTCCTGTATTGCTGTGTAACAAACAATTCACCCCGGCCAATTATTGAGGATGTGTGCAGGCAGGCTCTGAAGGTCAGGAGAAAAAGGCCTCTTTGTACCACAAGCTATCTCTCTCACCAGTGCTCTGTTTTTTTTTTTTTGTTTGTTTGTTTTTGTTTTTTGATCGGTCATGGGGCTTGAACTCTGGGCTTCGGCGCTGTCCCTGCACTCTTCAGCTCAAGGCAAACACTCTACCACTTGAGCTACAGAGCCACTTCCGGTTTTCTAGTGGTTTATTGGAGATAGGAGTCTGACAGCCTTTCCTGCCCAAACTGGCTTTGAGCCGTGATCCTCATATCTCAGCCTCCTGAATAGCTAGGATTAGAAGCATGAGCCACCAGCGCCCAGCCCAGTGTTCTGTTTTGACAGGAAGCCTTCATTTGTGCAACCTCCCATGGCAGGCTAAGTTCCTGCACTCATCCTGTCATTGTAAGATTGTGTTTCAGTGTTGAACCAAACTGCTAACATTAATTCAAGAGTCCTTCTGGCAGATAATTAGGGAGCTGAACCTAATGAAATGATTCATTATTGCCAATAGTGCCTCCGTGTGTGTGTGTGTGTGTGTGTGTGTGTGTGTGTGTGTGTGTTTGTGTGTGTGTGTGCATACACTATTACTGGTACTTGAACACAGGACCTAACCACTGTACCTGAGTTTCTCCTGTACAAGGACAGCACTCTACCACTTGAGTAACAGCAACGTCAGCCTTTTTTTCTAGGGATGTGGATCAAACCCAGGGTTTCACACATGTAAAGCAGTCTACCCCTAAGAAACAATCCCAGCTCTCCATTTCAGGTTTTTTTCTTTTCTTATAATTTGGAGGAGTTCAAATCTGGGCCTGGGTGTTGTCTCTGAGCTCTTCAGCTCAAGTCTAGTACACTGCAACTTAAGTTACAGCACCCATTTAGGCTTTCTGATGGTTTATTGGATATAACCATCTCAAGGAATTTCCTGCCCTGGCTGGCTTTTGTCCGTGATCAGGGATAATTTTTTTAACTCCATAATTTAGTGACTTTAATTTCGAGAGCAGAAATTAACAAACATTTTGAAAATTTCATTAGAATATTTTAAAATCACTTTCAAAAGTATTTTTAAAAGGTATTTTAAAAGTCCTTGGATAGAGATGTGCTCATTTCCAGATACAAACATCTCTCTGGCATCATTACATCAAGACTAAAGGAACATCACAACCACTCAACTACCAAGGGGAAAAGGTACCAAGATCCTCAGCTTCCTGAGCAGGCAGGATGATAGATCTCAGCTAAAGAGACCTAAGCTGTGACATTTTGCTGCAAAGGGGTCCTTGGCTCCACATTTTAGAACGTTAGCCATGAACCCAAGAAGAATGTCAACACCTAGTCTCTGAGTTCAAGGTTCATGATATAGGAAACTAAACCAAAACAATTGTCTACAGGAGACAAGTCACTAGAGCTCAGTATATACATAAATTTGGCCCTGCCTTGGAGACATATCTGAGCCTCAACTTTCTCATCTGCACAATCATCTTACTTGTGTAGATCTTATAAGGACCAGATGAAAGAATACAACTCATGAAGGACTCAGCACATAGTACCCTGTGAATGACTCAGCACACAATACCCCATGAACAACCCAGTACCCCGTGAAGGACTCAACACCCAACACCCAAGGAAGGACTCATCACATAGCTGTATCCCACAAACTGTCATTAGAATTAGGGTGCTTATCACCATTCTTTCAGATACAGGTCACAAACTGCACAAGTTCACATCTAACAGTTTAGAGGGGTGTTTTTTTGTGGGGAGGGCCATCAGCCTAGGAGATTTCGCTCATAGGTTGGAGGTACTGTCCTAAGACCTTTTCCTCAAGGCTAGAGCTCTACCACTTGGAGGCACAGCTCAGAGTCTAGCAGATTTCCTGGTAGGGCTGAGTTTTCAAGCCACCAGCATCTGATCTCACCCTCTGAGCAGCTATGGGTGAGCCAGCAGTGTCTGGTTCCATGATGCTGGGTTGCAGCTGTTGACCTCTGGCTAAGTCAATTTAGGTGGCAGCCATCAGCTTCAGACTACCAGCTTGATCTGTGAGGAGGTATTTGAAATCCTGGCCTCCTGTTCTTGCAGTTAGAACATTCTAACATGTTTCTGGTGCCAGTCCTGGGTCTTGAGTAAGGGCCTAGACACAGTCTGGTTGAGTAACAGCACTACTTCTGGCTTTTTTTGTGCATGTGATAGTGTGGAATCGAACCCAGGGCTTCATACATACTAGGCGAGCACTCTACTACTGAGCCCCAGGAATGACAAGTGTAGAAATATATATGTAGATTGTTACATACATATATATGTATATATGTATGTATGTATATATGTATGTATGTATGTATGTATAAAACAAAACAGAGATGTCTGTATATTATTTAATTATATATACGATATTACTACCAATTATTGATAAATTATCCCTTAGTTTATTTAAGTATTGTGGTTGAATACATAACAAAGTATTAATTGTAAATTAGTCAATGTACTATAATCATTGTGTATAATTTTATAATGTAATCATACACTACTAATGTAATTGTTACTTTACAACATTCCATTCATATGGATGTATATCAGAATGTGTTTCTTATCCTGCCATAATAGGTGGCAGTCCTGGGATTCACACGCCGAGCCTAGGTTGCTGGTTTTGGCTATGGCTTCCCTGATAGCCCACCAAAGTTCAACAGTGAAAGGTCATGTACACTTTACGGTCTCTGATATTTAGGCCCAGGATGGTTGTAAAGGAAAAAACAATGTAAAACCGCCTTCTGGAACTTCCCAGTTTTATTCTTCTCCTTTTTTTTCCCGGCACTATTTTTTTCTTTCTTTTTTGTCGGTTTGTGGCCAGAACTCTGGGTCTGGGTGCTGTCCCCCAACTCTTCAGCTCAAGGCTATCGCTCTATCACTTGAGCCATAACATTACTTCCTGCTTTTTTCTGCTTATGTGGTGTTGAGGAATGGAACCCAGTGTCTTATGCATGAAAGGCAAGCAATCTATACCTGAGCCACCTTCCCAGCACTTCTCCAGTTTTTTTATTTTGCCAGTCCCAAGATTTGAACTCGGGTCCTGGGATCTCAGGATGGGCTGTGGGTCCAGAGGCTGCACCCCAGCCTAGGATGATCGAAGCTGAGGCAGAGTTGCCACGAGTTGAGTTCAATCCCTAATCCTGGCCAAAAGAAATTAAGGCCATTGCTTGGAATTTTCATCATTTTTCTGGCAGGCCTGGGATTTGAATTCAGGGTCTAGGTAACTCAGTGGCACTGTGGGGCAGAGGCAGCTCACCGTCATTGAAGAGAAGAATTTAAGCCCAGTTTCCAGGGCCCAAATTCAAGCTCCACCAGTGATAAAAATAATATTCATATATGAGATCTATTTACATACATGGGGTTATGCCATGTGACATTTATTACCCTTATGTTTTATTTTAGTTTATTACATATATACCATTTATTATATTTATCACATATTATCACATGGTTATATTTGCATGTGGATTATACATCATACTAAGACCCAGGACTTTCACAGAGAAGGAAAAAATATGTGTCAAATTGGCTTCTGACTCCACATATAAAATTTTGGCTATGCTGGGATTTGAACTCACAGCCCACAATGTCGAACTTATGAAGGGATCAGTTGTAGAACAAAAGCCTTTGGCAAAATGAGCTACCAGCTAGTTCTGAGAACCTGGGAACAAGCCATAATTGTGACTGATATATATAGATATAGATATAGATGTACATGTAGGTATAGATATAGATGGTTAGATCAATAGATAAATAGATGTGTAGTTTGCAATATATATAAGAGAGAGATAATGTGAGGATATTAAATTATATATAGTGAATTATTATTAAATTATGCCTCCATTTAATGAAGCATCATGGTTGAATATTTATTAAAATATTAATATAAACGTAGTCAGTATTCTTAATTGGTATAATAACACCATGGTGCTAGAATGGAAGACATAATCCATTACTTATTTATATATCCATATGAATGGAATGTTGTAAAGTAGTAGTAATATTGTATATATAATTAAATAATATACATGAACTAACTGCAAATTTAATTGTTATTTTTATAACATTCCATTAAGCATCCACATGAATAGGAAAGATTTTGTCCAGATCTCCCTCCATGTGTAGGTGGGAATCCTGGCATTTGAACTCCAGGCCTGGGTAGTTTACTTCGAAATGTAAACCATTAGAATGACACTGAAGATTTCATTTTGTCATAATGAAAAAAAAAAGAACAAGAAGAAAAGAAAGCCAGTTGTCAGAAGTTCCTGCCTGTAATCCTAGTTCTTCAGGAGTCTGAGAGGTAGAGAATGCCAGTTTGAATTCAGCCGGGACAGGAATGTTTACAGCACTCTTACATCTGAGGGATCATAGGAATAAAAGATTGCCATGAATGGGGTTGTGGCTAAAGGGCAGAGGGCTACCGATCAAAATGAGCTCAGAGACAGTGCTTAGGTTCATAATACAACCCCTGGACCTGCCAAAAAAAAAAAAAAAAACCACAAGTAACTCCATGTCTCCCCTTGTATGTACGCATGCATTTCTATCTGTGAATGTCCAGAGTCCCTATGAGGAAAGGGAACCAGCTAGGAAATTTGCTTTAAATAGAATGATTTCATAGCACAGAGAGTGTTTACAAGACAGTGCATGTTCCGGGGCTCTTCTCACTGTTCCCAGAGTAGCCAGAGGTTTTCTCCACACCCCAGGCTGCTGGAGAAAGTCTGATTCATTGTTGGAACAGGCAGACAAAAGGCCTCACTCCTCTACAGCTGTGTAACAAACAACTCCATCCAGGACAATTAGTGAGGAGGAGTGTGGGCAGGCTCTGAAGGCTAGGAGAAAAAGTCCTCTTTGTACCCCAAGCTATCACTCTCCCCAGTGATTTGTTTTGACAAGAAGCCTTCATTTGTGCCACCTCCGTGGCAGGCCAACTTCTCTTTACTTATCCTGTCTTTGTTATACTATGTTCCAGTGTTGAAATAACCTACTACAATTAATTCAACGGTCCTTCTGGCAGACAATAAGGGAGCTGAACCTAATACAATGATTCATTATTGGAAACAGTGCCTTCCTAGATTTCTGGAAGCTTGCTAAATCCAACCATATGTCTAATATCACAATGCTTCCTGTTATTTAAGGCTGTTGAAGCTCATCAGGTTTTGAAACCTTTGACCTCTCCTAAATGGGCCCTGGGTGGCTAGGTTTTGGGGTTGAACATGGGGCCTGGGTGCTGACCATGAGCTCAGAGTTTTACCATTTGGTATCACAGCTTCAATTCTGGTATCTGTGTGTGTTTGTGTGTGCGTGAGTGTGTGTGCATGTATGTGTGTGTGTATGCATACACTTGTCCTGGAGCTTGAACTCAGGACCTGAACACTGTACCTGAGTTTCTCCTGTGCAAGGATAGCACTCTACCACTTGAGCCACACAACTACTTCAGGCTTTTTTCTAGTGATGTTGTACTAAGGAATCAAACCCAGGTATTCATATCTGCAAAGCACTCTACCCATAAGACACAGTCCCAGCACTGCACTTCAAGATTTCCCAGAACCTGGGAACGTGACCAGCCCATTTTTCCCATCCCAGAGCTCAGATGTCTGAAACAACAAGACTCCGTGAGAGCTGTGGGCAAGAAACTACTGCCAGAACACCGGCAGAAGAATTCTCCCATCAGACCTGCAACATTCAAGAAAACAAAGAACACGAAAAAAGGAAGGGCCTTCAAGACAAACACCAGTGGGGAAGGTGATTCACCAGAGGGTCCAGCCAAAGGTGATGCTGAACGCGGGCCTCCCTTGTCTTTGGACACAGTCACAGTCACCAGGGTCCAGAGTGTCAAGAGTCCCTATACCACCAAGGATCTTTAGAGGTGCTACCGACACATGGTGCCTGCCCTGGACCACAGCAAAAGAAGAAACCAGGTACGCTGTGCCAAGATCCAACCACTGAAGCTGGAAAAGACAGACCGGCAGGATCGACGGGAGAAAGAGAGGGAGAAGGTAGCCCAGGTGCACAAAACACCAAAAACAGAACTAGAAATCCACAAGCCACCCATACAGAGGTTGGTTTCGGCAGAAAGCAAATTACAATTTGCACTGGGCTAGGGAAGCAGGAGGCCAATGACAGAGAAATGGAGCAAGAAGCTCTCACCAGCCACCTGCAGTCCACAGGGTGTAACGTGTTGGAGCTGGAGATGGCAGTCACTGCTGCACAGAAGGAGACCGAAATGTTCTTCCAACAGCTGAATGATGTGACACTTCAGCTCAAGGAAAAGACCAGAAGCTTCAATGACCTGGAACAAGTAAACATAGAGTTGCAGGAGAAGCTGGAAGCGATCTGGACAAAGAAGAGCAACAGGAAAAACAGAATCTGCAAGTTTCAACAAGTGCTGGTAGGGCATGAGGTAAAGAGACTACTGGAAAACCTGAGCTGGATGGTGACCTCTGCAATTCTGGAAAGAGACACCTTGATGGAGAGCCTGAGCATTGAGAGGTCCACATGGAAGGAGGAGGCTCAGTGGCTGACCAAGCAGGTGAACCAACTGACTGGAGAAGGAGCAAAGGGCGAGGCAGGTGCTGGCCCTAGAGAATGAGCTGGAGGAACTGAGAAGGACGCTGGCAGAGCCTCGGCCCTCCGCAGGACCATCTCAGGCCGATCCCCATTGCAACCAGGAAAGTCTATATGAGACACTATTCTCCAATTAAAAACCCAAGAAGCCAGAAGTAGAGCTGTGGTTCAAGTAGTAGAGGGCTAGACTTGAGCACAAGAGCTCAGGGATAGGATAGCATCCAGGCCATGAATTCAAACCCCAGGACTGGCACAAACACACACACACACACACACACACACACACACACACACACACACACACCATGATAGAGCATTTGCCAGTCAGCCTGCACAAGTTCCATTTCTAGCAACTCAATATTTAAAAAGAGGGAGAAGGGAAGGAAAGACTTGCTCCAGGAAGTGATATAACCAGGACCAAAATTCCACAGGACTTCTAAGATGTGGATACAGTACAGAGAGCCTTAGGCAGAAGTTACAGCATGGGCAAAGGTCCTGAGGTATGCTGTAGAGAAGGTGGTTTGGGTGGAATGAAGGTTCTGTGGCTACAGAAAAGTCTGGCAGGATGTTCAATGCTGGGTCAACGTTTGTACTTGAGTCACAGGGCAGAGGGTGGGGTCCCAGAATTAGGCCCAGGGGGAAGATCAACTTGACTTTTCACCATGGACCCCAGCCATTTCCTGTGGCTGAAAGCCTATTTTTTACACCTCCTGACCCTCAGACCTCCTTTGCATGGAGGAGTCAGGGCAAACGCAGGGAAGGACCCTTGCTTAAGAAAAGGTTCTAGCCCAATGCCAGCAGTGGCTCAACCCCTGTAAATCCTAGCTACTCAGGAAACTGAAATCGGAGATCATGGGTCAAGCCAGCTCAGGGGAGGAAAGTTAGTGAAACTCTTCTTGCTGATTTACTAGCAAAAGCCAGAAGTGGAGCTGTGGGTCAAGTGGTCGAGTGCTAACGTTGAGGGAAAAAGTTAAGAGCCCAGAGCCCAGACTCTGAGTTCAAGCCCCAGTATTGGCACGAAAAAATAAAGAAAAGCTTTCAAGAGCTCTGAGTACACTGTGGTGAAAGGCCAGATCAGCCGGGCACTGGTGACTTATGCCTGTCTTCCTAGCTCCTCAAGAGGCTGAGATGTGAGGATTGCGGTTCCAAGCCAGCCCGGGGAGGAAAGTCTTGAAGACTCTGACCTCCAAGGAACCTCCAGAAAACCAGAAGGGCTCTGTAGCTCAAGTGGTAAGCTGAAGAGCTGGGGGACAGCATCCAGGCTCAGAGTTCAAGCCCCATGACCAACCCTTGGCCTGCTTGGACCTCACTCTGTGGCTTTAGGCAGAGTATTTTCCAGTGGGCCCTTGAGGGTCTCCCAATGTCTAGGTGTCGTACAAGTCTTGAGAGCAGTCTGTTTGGAGGCCATTGCCTACAGAGCGGGCCACAGTACCAGAGAAGGGTCAAGTTTTGGGGCATGGAGAACATCAAAATGGCATGTCATGGGTGCAATATGGATCTGAGCAGTAGTAAATCAACATCTCAGACCATGGTTCTGGGGCAGGAGTGGCAAGAGCTGCAACATGTCACACCAGGTAATGCCTGCTCTTGACCTAGGGTGGAACAGATCTGCTCTGGCATCAGCAATCAGGGTGAGCAAAAGTCAGCTTAGCCATGGTCACTTCCCCCAATTGAACTCTAGAGGATTATGGCAAGGGGCCGCAAGTCCCCCATCTGGCCACCAGCGAGCAGGAGTCTCCCTCCATAGGGATTGTCCCTGCGAGTTGTGTTTACTCTTGCTTCCCTGGGGCCACCATCATGCTTCAAAGCCACCCTGGACAGGAAAGTCCTTGAGAATCTTACTTACAATTAACCATCAAAAAGCAAGTGGGGCTGTGGCTCAAGTGGCAGAGCACTAGCCTTGAGCAAGAAAACTCAGGGATAGAACCTAGGCCCTGAGTTCACACACACACACACACAGACACACACACACACACACACACACACACACACACATACACACACACATTCACGCACGTACCATATGCATGCAAAATCAGAGATTTCGAGACTGCTATCTTTGGATATTCTCTACCTTTTCCCCACTAAGCCTGATAGCTGTTGGCCTAGGTGTTTGATGCATCCAACACCACCTGGGATCTTTAATTTTGGGGAACAGGATGGCTAGAAGGTCAATCTTCCCCCATCCCAGCTCCTTGTTTTGGTCATGGTCTATCCTGGCCCTTTTTGGCTCCTTTTACAGACTTGCCAAGATGCCTTCAAAAGGCATCACATGCTGGGCACTGGAGGCTCATACCTGTCATCTGAGATACTCAGGAAGCTGAGATCTGGAGGATCATGGTGCCAAGACAGCCTGGGCAGGAAAGTGTGTGAGACTTTTATCCTCGATGAATCATCAGAAAACAAGAATTGTCCCTGTGCTCAAGTGATAGAGTGCCAGCCTTGAGAAAAAGAGCTCAGGGACAATGCTCAGGGACAACAACAACAAGGAGAGGCATTGCATGTTGGCTTTGGGATTGGCATGGGCCAAATATAATTGGAATTTTCAAGTGCTCCAAGACAAAGCAGTACCTCCTTTAATACCATGCTCCTCCATCTTGTCTCACACTCTGGCCTTGGCCCTGCTTTGGGTCAGCATGGCTTTGGCTTGATGGGAGGGCTCCAAGGAGAAAGATCCCAGAGCAATTGCCCCAGCTCCTTCCCCCTGCTCACCCTGCTGCTTTTGCCCTTTGCCATAGACCATCTTCCTGGAATCTATGTATGAGGTCATCACCGCCACCATTTTGGTGAGTGGTGGGTCCAGCCTAACTCGGGGCAATCAAAGGTGGAAGTTGGTCTGGGACTAGGAGCTTCTACCCTGTATGTGGGCTAAGGACAAGGCTGACCTTTATATCATACTGAGCATTGAAGTGATAGGGAGACAGTGTAAATGCCACATTGAATCAGGTAATATTGGAGTCTAGAGGACCACTTGTGTGGGGTATGCTGTGGGGCTCAGGGGACTATTCTTGGTACTCCTCTCTCAGGACTCCCTCTCCCTCTCTCATCCCTAAATGGTAGAAGAGAAACTTCAACTAAGGGGGTCAAAGAGGGGGCAGGGAAGTATTTCTCTGTGAACCATACTTGTGCTTCATATTCATCCTAGTCTCTACTTCCTATTTATCTGAGGAATGGCCATATGGGTTTGGGAGGGGGGAGAATCATCCTAGCTGAGAATGTGGCTCAGTGGTACAGTGGTCGCCTAGCATGCCTGACATCCTGGGTTCAATTTCACACAGAAAAAGCTGGAAGGGGAGGTGGAGCTCAATGGGTAGAGTGCCAGCTTTGATCAAAAAGAGCTCAGGGAGAGTAGCCAGGACTTGAGTTCAAGCCCCAGGACCGGAAGAACAAATCTTTGTTGTAGGCTTTTCTTCCCCTTGAAAACAATTTATTGTTTGGGATAAGCATAACATGGGTCTCTTCCCTGGCCACCAATGGGCCATTAGATTTCCCTTGAATTTGGGCAGCTTCCCGGCAGCCTCTGCCCTACCTGACCCGAAGTTTACCCTTCCCATCTCACAGCAGATGGAGGCCTGAGAGAAGGCCAACTGGCTACCCACTTCTGGTGGCTGCCTTGGCTTTTGAGAGTCAATATTTCACATAGAGAGTCATCAACCACATCAGTCTACAGAAGAATGGGAGGGAGCGCTCCTTGCCCAAGTCCACAAGCTCTAGGCTGCTCTGGGTGTGGGTCATCTGCTATAGAAGGTGCTCCATGGGGAGTCATCTACGAGGTCGTGAACCCCGACCACTACTCTGGCAGTGTCCAAGTTGTCTTAAAGTTGCAACTCTTCAAAACCTTTATGTTACTCACTCATTTCGCCCACACTGGAGCCTGAGGCATCTGGAGCAGTGGGGGGGGGGGGGACTCAGCCTGTGCCGGCATCTGGAGCCCGCTGTCCACTCCTTCCCCTGCGAGGAGTAACAGCAGCTCCTGCAGCTCTCTCTTCTTCTCCATCTTCTCCTGGTGAGCCGGCACACACGCTTGGCTTTCTCTTGACACAGCTCATCCAGGATGAACATTTGCTACTTACATGCCACAAGGGAACCTTTGACATTTGTGGATGTGTGCCAACAGCTGGCTGCATCAATTGTGGAGCTCATCCGCTGGACTATGGATGTCCACTTCATCATACAAGTCGTGGATGAAGCAGATTTTCTTCTCGGACACACACGTGTCCCAATTCCCATCCCCAAGCCTGCTGTGGTGGCAGCTCATGGGGCGAGGGTGCCTGTGTCTCCAGCTCTGTCTGACACTGAGCTGCCGGGTTGGCCATGCAACTGCACTGGGGTCACTGCTACTGCAGCAGGAGTTTCCCACTGTAGATCTCAGCCTCTGAGAGCGCTTGCAGAGCCACATCCTTGTAGGTCAGGGGCATGTCTCGATCCTCTCTGATGCTCACTTTGTGGAGGAGTCACCTCCTCAACTTTTGCTTCTCCAGGGCTCACAACTTCCCCTCCCCAGTGAAAGCCAGGCTCAGCTGGGATTGCAGGCACTCCTCCTGTGGTCTGGTCTCATCTAGACACTTGGGAGTATCCTGCCACTTTGGGAGCACCATCTGCTCCCCCCAGTTGGTGGGCCCTGCACTTGCTTCAGCTGCTCTAGCAGCTGGGTCTGCCTCTGCAAGTGCTGCTGCAGGGCCTCCTTCTTGGAGTTCAGCTGCTCATTGGAGGCAATGTGTTGCTCACAGGTGGCTCTGAGCTCCAGAATGCTGGTGAGCTCCTCCTTCTCATAGCTCACCTTGTGCAGAGCATCCCACAGCAGAGCCAGCTCTATCTATGGGTCACACACATGCACATCCTGGGGTCTCAGGGATCTACTGCTAATCCTTGGCCTTCTCATCCAGTCTCCATAGTTGCTCCCGCTGCTCCACATTCTGGAGACCGAGACTCTGGTTTTCCTGTACCTGGATGTGAAGTTGTTCCTCCAGGTTTTTTAACTCAATCTGCATGCAGTAGGCCTGGGCCTCCTGAGTAGCTTACAGGGGAGAGCCACCAGCACCTGCCCTCTACCCTAATGCTTACCTATATCCTCGGCCCTCCGCTGAGTCCCAGAAAAATATGTCTCACCAGGCTCATTATTTTGACAGTCTTGGGGCTTGAACTCAGGTTCTGTGCATGTTCCTGAGCTTATTTTCTCAAGGCTAGCACTCTATCAATTAAGCCACAGTGCCACTTTTGGCTTTTTCTCTTTCTGTAGTACTGAGGAATCGAACCCAGGACTTAGTGCATACTAGGTAAGCACTCTACCACTTAGCCAAATTCGCAGCCCAAATCCCACTTCTATGAGAGTAGGATTTATTGACATTCCTCTTTTGGCATAGAAATAGCTTACTATTTCATATCTTTGCCAAGATTTGGGACCAGCCTATGACTTAGCAGTGAGGAATGATTAATTAGTGATAGCCACCAGGCCCCAGAGGTCTAGGCTCACATCCTACAGAGGGATAGAGAATATGGAGCCAGAACCTTCAACAACTCCTACAATCTAGGAACTGTGGTCTCCTTGGAGGCAGTGACTGTCTGCTATGAGTCCCGACGGGACACCTCAGCCAGAACATAAGAATTCAGTTATTAAATGGCAGAGAAGGATGTTTTGGTCAAGCTGCTGGCTCAGACTTAGTACCTCTGAGGGCTTTTTCCTGCTTGCCCAGGTTGGGGGGCTGGGCATGGGCAACCTGCTGAATATCCATCATCTATACATCATCATCCATACACAGAAACATGGAGTTATTGCATCCTTTTTGGGGGGAGGGGGCAGTTCTGGATTTGTACTATGAGCTTAGGCCCTGTCCCTGAGCTCCTTTTGCTCAAGTGTAGTGCTCTGCCCTTGAGCCACAGCCCCATTCATGTTTTCCCTTCCTGTGATCTCTTAGAAATAAGAGTGTCATGGACTTTCCTGCCCTGGCTGAATTCAAATTGGCATTCTCTACATCTCAGCCTCCTGAGGAGCTAGGATTAAAGGCAAGAGCCCCTGGCTCCTGGGTTTCGTTTCTTCTTGTTGTTCTTTTTTGTAATTGTAACAATCTGAAATCTTCATGGTGTCATTCCAATGGTTTGAATCCGAAGTAAACTACCCAGGCCTGGAGTTCGAATGCCAGGACTGCCACCCACAAATGGAAGGAGATTCTGACAAATTCATTCCTATTCATGTGAATGCTAATGGAATGTTATATAAGTAATAAATAAATTTTCAGTTAATTCATGATTCTATTTTAGAATGCCACACAAAAATTATTGGATTTCTTTCTTCCATTCTAGCTCCATGGTATGATTCCCCTAATGGAAAGATATTGACTAATTTTTAATTAATGCTTTTCTAACTATTACATGGAGGTATAATTTAATAAGTAATAATTGGTATTTATATATATATATACATATAATTTAATATCCTCACATTCCCTATTTCTCTATGCATGTATATACTATTGGGAACACCTGTGGATTGATCACAGGTACTCAGAACTTCCTGGCAGCTCAGTTTGCCGGAGGCTGGTGTGCTAAGATTGTTACCCCATTTTTGCATTGGCAATTGTAGGCCGTGAGTTGAAATCCCAGCATGGAAAAAAATTTATTCCTGGAGTCAGAAGCCAATCTTGACACATTTTTTTTCCTTCTCTGTGAAAGTCCTGGGTCTCAGTATGATGTATAATCCATATGCAAATATATCATATGTGATATGATGTAATAAAAGAAACATATATATGTAATAATACTAAATATATAAGAATAATAAACAACATATGCAGTATACCTATGTATGTAAATACATCTTATATATTAATATTACTTTTTCCTGAGCTAGGGCTTCAATTCAAGCCCTGGGAACCAATCTGAATTTCTTGTATTCAAGGATGGTGATCCTTTCCCCTTCACCCACAGTGCCACAGAGTTATCCAGACCCTGAGTTCAAATACAAGGCTTCCTGAAAAATGGTGCAAATTCCAAACCAGGGCCATATTCTTCTTCTTCTTCTTCTTATTATTATTATTATTAGCCGAGCACAGGGCTTGCACTCCAGTCTTGGCATCGTTGCCACAGCCACCCTTATATCCCAGGACCCGAGTTCAAATCTTGGGCCTGGGAAAAAAATTAAAAGTTTAAGCATAAAACTGAGAAGTTCAAGAAGGTGGTTTTCCTTTATTTTCCTTTGTATTGTGACCTTCCTGAGTGCAAATGACAAGGCCCAGAAAGTGAATATGACCTAGCATTGCTGATGTTTGGCAGGCTATTAAGGAAGCCATAGCCAAAACTGGCAACTTAGGTATGGAGGCCGAATCCTGCGATTGCCTCTAATGAATGGCGAGATTCTAAGAAACCCATTCCCATGTAAATCCATACAAATGGAATGCTATAAATGTAACAATTAAATTAGTAGTGCATGATTATATTATAAAATTATACACAACAATTATACTACTTTGACTAATTTTCAATTAGTTCTTTATTATATATTCAATCATGATACTTTGAAAACGAAGGAATAATTTAATTGTCAATAATGGTGAGTAATATGGTATATGCAATTTCATAGTATACAGACATTTCTCTTGTTTTATGCATCTACATCTCTCTCTCTCTCTCTCTCTCTCTCTATCTATCTGTCTGTCTGTCTGTCTGTCTGTCTGTCTGTCTGTCTGTCTGTTTATCTACGAATCTACACATTTATCTATTTATACACTTGTCACTCCTGGGGCTCAGTTGTAGAGTGCTCGCCTAGTATGTACAAAGCCCTGGATTCCTCACTACCATGTGCACACAGAAATCCAGAAGTTGTGCTGTCACTCAAGCAGCCGAGCACTAGCTTTGAGCATGAAAGCTTAGGGACTGTGTCTAGTCTCTTACTCAAGACCCAGGAATGGTACCAAAAAAAGATGGAATGTTCTGACTGCAACTATATAAGGATAGCACTGCAAATACCTCATCACAGAGCAAGCCTTGAGTCTGGTGCTGACAGCTGCCATCTAACCTGACTTAACCAGAGGTAAACTGCTGCTACCCAGCTCCACAGAACCAGATGCTGCTGGCTTGCTCACTCCTGTCATCCAATATACTTGGAGGCTAAGATCTGACACTGGTGGGTTTAAAACCCGCCCTGGCAGAAAGTCTGAGAAACTCTGAGCCGTGGCTCAAAGTGGTAGAGCTCTAACCTTGAGCAAAATTTCTTAGGACAGTACCCCCAAACTTTCAGTGCAATCCCCGTGTCTGACTCCACCTCCCCCACAAAAAAGCCACCCCTCTAAATCATTAGATGTGAACTTTGTGTGGCTTGGGATGTGTTTCTGAAAGAATGATAATACTGATGAAAACACCCTAATTCTAATGACAGTGTGTGGGATACAGCTATGTGATGAGTCCTTCAGGAGGTGTTGTGTCCTGAGTCCTTCACAGGATGCATTTTTTCATCTGTTTCTTATAAAAGCTCCACAAGTAAGATGATTGTGTAGATGAGAAACTTGAGGCTCAGATATGTCCCCATGTCAGGGCAAAAATTATGTATGTACCTATCTCTAGTAAGTTGTCTCCTGCAGATAATTGTTTTGGTTTATTTTTCTCAGTCATTAACCTAGAACTCAGGGCCTAGTCACTGACCATTCCCTGTTGGGCTCATGGCTAGCACCTTACCACGTGGAGCCAAGAACCGCCTTGCAACAGAGTGTTACAGTCTAGGTATCTGTAGCTGAGGTCTGTCATCCTTCCTACTCAGGAAGCTTAGATATAATGATCTCCGTTCCAAACTATCCCAGACACAAAAAGTCACATAAGTCTATTGTCTCCTATTCACCACTTAGAAATGTGAAGTGGAAGCTGGGAACTGGTGACTTGCACCTGTCATCCTAGCCACTCAGGAGCCTGAGAGCTGAGGATCACAGTCCACATCCAGGCTGGGAGGAAATTCCTTGAGAGGCTTCTCTCCAGTGAACTACCAAAATCCTGCAGGGGTGCTGGAGATCAAGTGGTAGGGTGCTTGGCTTTAACTGAAGAGCTCAAGACAGCTCCCAGGCCTAGACTTCAATTCAATTGAGAAGTTTTTCATCAATGTTCATCAAAGAAATGGGTCTATAATTCTTTCTCTGATGAGTCCCCGCTTGCTTTTGGGATGAGGGTTAGGATGGCTTCATAGAATGAATTTGGTAGTGAATTTTCCCTTTCAATTTCTATGCAGAGTTGGAGGAGTATTGGTGTGAGCTCTGCTTTGAGTGCCTTGTAAAGTTCTGCTGTAAATCCATCTGGTCCTGGGCTTTTCTTAGATGGGAGGTCTCTTATTGCTCTTTCTATTGCTATTATTGATACTGGCATGTTAAGTTGATTTAACTCATCTTGATTGAGTTTTGGCATGGAAACTCAACGGCATGGAAACGGCTAGGAAAAGGTCCATTTCTGCCAGGTTCTTAAACTTATTAGCATAAATGTTTGAGAAGTATTCCCTTATAATGTTCTGAATCTTGGTTGCTTCTCATTCCCATACTCATCTCTGAGTTTGTTTATTTGGTATGTTCTCTTCTTTTTGAAACGATTTGCTAAGGGAATGTCAATTTTGTTATTTTTTTCGAAGAACCAACTTTTGTTTTGTTGATTTTTTATGGTGTTTTTTGGTTCTAATTCATTTAATTCTGATGTAATTTTAATTATTTCTTTCCATCTACTTGATTGGGGTTTATCTTGCTGCTCTTTTTCAAGGAGGTGCAGATGTCTTATTAAATTATTGGTTTCAGATCTCTCTAATTTGTTGTTGTAGGACCTCAGAGCTATAAACTTGCCTCTGAGTACTGCCTTTGCTGTGTCCCAGAAAAGCTAGTAATTTGTGTGTTCATTATTTTTGAATATCATGAACATTTGCATTTCCTTTCTAATCTCTTCCATGACCCACTGGTGGTTCAACAGTTGTTCAGCCTCCATGTTGTACAGGACTTTCTTTGTTGGCTTTTGGTGTTGAGTTCTAATTATATTCCCTTGGATGCTGTTTCTTGGCTCTTACTGTGTTTTGATGGTTTTCTATGTGTAGGATAGCTTTAATGTCTTTTATAGGGCTTCATTGGTGAAGATGTACTCTTTTGATTTTTCTTTGCTATGGACAGTTTTTATTTGACCTTAGGTTATGAAGGAGAGTTTAGCTGGGTTCGGTATTCTTGAGTGATAATTGATTGTCTTTACTGCATGGCATCTCCCATTCCAGGCTTTTCTTGCTTTAATTGTGTCTGCTGAGAAATCTGGAGTGATTCTAATTGGTTTGTGTTTATAGGTGATTGTTCTTTTCTCCTTGAGAAATTTAAGGATCCTTTCCTTGGTCTAAATTGATCCTGTGCAGATTATAATGTGACCGGTGGGATATCCTGCTCAGGTCTAGTGGATGTGGGGTTCTATAAGCTTCTTATATCTGAATAGGACTATGTTTTTGCATGTTTGGGGGTTATCTGCGAGGATTCCGTTAAATAAATTTCCTAGACCATTAACTTCTTTCTCTAGGTGCTCCTCTACAGCCATTATTCTCAGATTATGATTTCTGATGGTGTCTTCCAAGTGTTAAATAGATCTATCATATTTCTTGGATTTGTGTTGGATATTTGTATGCTATTTCTCTATAATATCTAGGCTGTCTGCAATCCCCGAGATTCAATCTTCTGCATGGCCTAACCTACTGTCAAGACTTTCTACTTTGTTTTTTATTTCTTTTCCTTCTAATTGGTCGGCTTGGATGGCTTCAAATTCTTTGGTGGAGCTTTGTTTTAGATTTTGTATGAACTTTACTTCCTTAATTTGATGTTCAGTGTTTATTCAGTGTTTATTTATGGTTTCCCTGGACTCACATTCTTTCTGTCGGGCTACATTCAGCATTCCATTTGTGGACTACCTGAATTGTTTCAGCTGTCTATTTATGGATTCCATGAATGCCTCTATTGATCTTTGTCTATCCTCATCCCACTCTCTCAATCCCTGTAATACTCTTGGATTATGTTCATCACATTCACGCAATTCCTGTAAATCTCTAGACTGTGCTCAGCCTGCTCACGCATTTCCTGTATTTCTCTTTTACTCTTCTCAACATGCTTATGTAATTCCTGCATTAATCTTTAAGTAGCTTCCTAAATTTAATCCCCCAACTAACTGCCCAATAAATAAGTGGGCTAATGACTTAAAGAGAAACTTCTCTGAAGAAGAAAGAAGGATGGCCAATAGACACATGAAAAAATGCTCAACCTCCCTACACATAAAAGAAATGCAAATCAAAACAACATTGAGATACCACCTCACCCCAGTTAGAATGGCAAAAATCAAGAACTCTAACAACAACTGATGCTGGAGGGGTTGTGGACAGAAGGGAACCTTATTTCAATGTTGGTGGGAGTGTAAACTTGTTCAAGCACTTTGGAAAGTATTATGGAGGTTCCTCAAAAGACTCCACATAGAGCTCCCTTATGACCCAGCAATTCCACTTTTGGGCATTTACCCAAATGTTTTCAAACAAGACCACACTAAAGCTACCAGCACAACTATGTTTATTGCAGCATTATTTACCATAGCTAAGATCTGGAACCAACCCAGATGCCCCTCAGTAGATGAATGGATCAAGAAAATGTGGTATATTTACACAATGGAATTCTATGCCTCCATCAGAAAGAATGACATTTCCCCATTTGTTAGGAAATGGAAAGACTTGGAAAAAATTATATTAAGTGAAGTAAGCCAAACCCAAAGAAAAATATGTCCCATTATTTCCCTTATTTGCAATATCTAGTATATGTATGAGACAAGCAGAAAAGGTCAGATAAGGTAATGTTAGGAAAATGAACCCTAAGATATGTATTTAAATGTTTTTTTCTTTCATGCATTTGTTTCTAACACAATTATAAGATTATTTCTTTGTTGCTTTGTATGTCCCTCCCCCACAGAATAACCCCTGCTTTCACTGTATTTGATGTCGGTATAATTTGTGGAGTGGAAGGGGAAAAACAAATCGTTTAAATAAGGATACAGGAGGACCTGTTGCAACAACGAGAAGTAGAAGTTGTCATGTCGAAAACGAACTTTACAACTTCGTGGAGAGGATTAGGTGGGAGGGGAGGGAGGATGAGAAGGAATGGGAAGGGTAAACAAAGGAGGAGGCTACAACGCTTGTTAAGAAATGTGATCACTATCTTGCCCATGTAATTGTAACCCCATTGTCCAGTATTTTCACACAGAAAAAAATTAAAAGTCTAAAAAAGAAAAAACAAAAAACTATTTAAGTAGCTTCCTAATGCTCACAAGATTCCTGTATTAATCTTTGGTTTGACTCCTCTCGCTCCCTAGCATGCTCACACTGAGTCCTTTGAAAGTTTTCAATCATTTCATTCACCATGTTTACCAGTAGTGTTTGTACAGCTTTTTGGGAACTCCTCTGGATTACTCAGTAACTATTCTGTCACCTGATTATCATGAGTGGGACGTCAGATACCTGGACTTGCCTTTTTCTGTGCTTTTCGGCTTGTTCTGCCCATTTGGTATGAAAGAAACACCAATTTTTTACTAGAACACTATTTTAAGGCAAGCATCAACCAGAGTCCTGTAGTTGCATAATCAAAATGGCTGCAGATACAATCTAGTTCAACAGATACAATCTATTCAACATCAAACAACTATGGATTAATGGGCTACAAACAACAAAAAAGGATTTGGCAAACTAGAAATTATTAGCTTTAGGAAAAAATGTGGGACAAATAGGACTAGAGGGATGTGGAGAGGTAAAAGGAGAGTAAATTTAACCAAGTCCTAATCTCAGAGAGGGAACTGGATTGGACAGAATGATAAGAGAGATATTAAAAAATAAACAAGTAAATTGGAAAAACAAAAATTAAATTTAAGAAGTGAAACACTTAAAAATTATCTAAGTTTAAAGAAATGATATCAAGAGAAGAACAGGATAGGATGAGAGGAGAGACGTGATAGAAAGGAAACATGAAAATTAAAAAAAATTTAAATTAGTTATTTAATAATTATGTAGGTATAAAGAGATAATACTGCTCTTAAAGAAGTTAAGCCTAAGAAGTTGTGAATTGAGTAATAAATTTCTTGATTAAGTATGTACACAATGGGTGATAAGGTTGAATATTTGATGACAGGTATATGTCTGGGGATGAGCAAAACAGCAATTAAGTCATGCAAAGAAAAAGAAAGAGAAAAAATGAAAACAATAAAAAGGACCAAAAGGTCAAAAGAGATTAAACACACACACACATACACACACACACATACACCAAAAATAAAAATTATGAAAAAATAGATCAACAGAAAAATAAAAATTATGAGAAAAAAAGATCAACAGAAAACACTTTAAAAAATAAAAGTTTAAGAAAAGTTTCAAAAAAGAGTTCCTTGATTTTTTTTGTGTGTGGGGTGGTGGTGAATGGGAAGACCTGTATTTCCCCTGTGTCCATAACCAGTTTCTTGGTGGAGTCTCCGGTCTGCTTGTGATGTTTGGTTTTCCTATGGCTTGATTGGTTTCTTAAGTCTGTTTGGGCAGGCAGAAACTGCTCTGTGTTAGGCAAGATTTTGTGATCCTCCTCCCAGGCTAGTTCAGTTGGAGGGAGAATTGTTTTGACTATCACAAAAGAGGGAGAAGGCTCTTTCCTCTAGTATGGAGATGCAGTGATTAGGCTAGGTTCTGGGTAGGGTTGAGACCTTTCAGCAAACATTAGCTTTTCCCTGAGGAGCTAGCTACTGAAACACTCACAGAGCCCAGCTTGGATCCTTTCTTGGGGTTTATGTTTGCTTAATTTCAATTGTTTTTCTAGGCTGCTGTAGGGATTGGCAGCCTCTGGCTGACACCATAAACCTATTGTGACCTATTGTGTCATCATAAACCTATTGTGACCTCATCACCCTTATGGCATCACCAACAAATTATACCATCAAAATATTATTATAACATGATATTGTGATGCCATATTGCCATTGTAATATCACTGTCCCATTGGGTTTTTCAAACCTATTATGACTTTATAACATTTTACAAAACTCGTGGCCTTTGAGACTATTAACTTGTGAACTTGTATACTTATGATGCATGAAACACAAGACAATCCAATGAGGCACATTGAAGATAACTTTATTTACACTAGAAATGGGCCTGCATTTACCTTGTCCTGGGCTGGACACTCTGTGACAGGCCAGCCCAACCACCAAATCTCAGACGTCCAATAGACATAGTTAATTGGTTTGCAAAACACCAACCCCCAAAATTATCATCTCCACGCTCCAAACTTCAATAGGTAAGCCTTTTTCCTTTTTCCTTTCCCCCTCCTTCTTTATAGACCTTTCCTTCATTTCCCTTTTTTCCTTCCATCACTCCCTTCTTCTCTTTAGGCCTCTCCACTATCCACAGGCCTCCACTTCTCTGGCCTGGTGGCCAATCGGCATCCTTCCCTTCCTGCTCTCCCTCAAATTCTTCTTCTCCCACGTCTTTCCCCTCCTGCTGTCTCACCCCTTCCTTCCAGGTCTTCCCTTGACTTTCAATTCCATTGTTCTGACCATACAGCCTATATATAGGTTGAAACCCTCCATCACTCAAGTGGGTCACCTTCCTAACTGTTTTGAACCATCACTTCACAAACTGCCCGTTCCCCAATCACTTCTTCACAGCTCATCATGTGAGGATGACATCCTACTCCCTCCAACAGCATGCCCTGCCCACTTGGGTGGCATACCCCATGCACTCCAGTGGGCTAGGTCATGGGGCCACATTGATTAGTGGGCCCTGCTCATTATTAGGACCATGCTGCTTTATACATCAACCACTGGTTTTCATGTCCAATCAATTCCTTGATTTCTTCTTACCAAATCCTAAAAATTCCCTTCTCTCCACCCAATGAACAGGCTTAAAAGGTAAATTTAATAGAAAACAAGTAAATTATAGAAACAAACTAGTTGGCACTAATTAACACTTAGTAAGTCTTATTCTTAAGGGATCCTCTGTCTCTGAACAGTCCATCTTGCAGCCTTCTCTATATAGTGGTCCACTACCTATTCCACTTGAGACTGATGGATCCAATGCTGTTTTCCTGCTAATTTAATAGCTGACAGTGAAGTTAGCACCACCAAGTAAGGTCCTTGCCACTTCGGTTCCAATTTAGGACCATGATGCATTTTTACCCACACCAGCGGTCCAGGCAAGAAAGAGTGAGTAGAGTTTCCATTTTTTTTCTTTTTTCAACTCCATTTCTTAGTTTATTTCACTTACCTGGGGTCTAGTTTTTTAATTTATTTCTGAAGTGAGACTTGCTATAGAATAAGCAAAATTAATCTCCCCAAAGAAATTTTCCTTCCAACTGGATTTAATTTCTTAATTGATATTTGAAATTTTTATTTTCATCCTGTTTATTTTTTAAACACTTTTTATTATTATTATCTTTAAGTAGTTGTACAAAGAAGTTCCCATTCTACAAAACAGTACACGAATACAAGGTGTCTGACAACATTATCTCCCATACCTCGTAACCTTTCCCTTCTCCCACCGTTTTTGTAAAAGTTGAGATAGGTGATTACACATATTTCACAGTATTTTGGAATTGTGATACTTAGTTAAAGTCACAAATACATTTTAACCTTGACAAGGCACATTATTGTTATAATGGTCTAAAGTTTGTTAATTCTATGAGCTTTGACAATCAAAATTATTTTTCCCACCTCAGGTGATGTTTACACTTTTTTCCTTTTGCTTAATGTAGGCTATTCCCTCTTGCCCTCTTCCCCTCTCATTCATCTCTTCCCAGCACTGTGTTTGGATTGCTTGGTTATTTTTCTTCTATGTCCAGTGCAGCTGATGGGCCCCTTTGTTGTATGTTGTTCCATTTCCCACTTATTGTGTTCCTCCTCCTGGCTTCCCTCCATTGCGTGCATATTTCTACCATCTACATGGTCAAGAACATGGAGTCATTAATGGTGATATAACAAAATGAGTGGCTGTCCTTTGTCTCTCGAATCCTGTTTACTTTGTCATGCCTTCTTGCATTTTGGCTTTAGCATCCACGTATCAGGTAGACCCTGTGCCGTTTGTCTTGTTGTTCTTGGCTTACCTCACTTAAATAATTTGGTCTAGTTCTATCCATTTCCCTGCAAATACCATCATTTTGTCCTTTCTAATGACTTCATGGTATTCCGTTGTATAGAGTTCCCACAATTTTTGGATCCGTTAATCACTTATGGCTCATCTGGGTTGTTTCCCAATATGGGCTATTGTGAACAGTGCTGCAATAATCATAGATGTGTGTGTGTCTTTGTATACTGGTTCCTGTTGTTCAGACTAGATGCCTAGGAGTAGTATGGCCAGTTCATTGGAGAAGTCAATATTTAGCTTTCGTAGGTACCTTCAGACTGCTTTCCGAAGTGGTTGTATTAGTATACATTCCCACTAGCAATGCAGTAATGTTTCTTTCTTTGTATCCCTTCCAGCATTTGTCATTGGCTGAATTTAGGATGTGGGCCATTCTGACTGGGGTAAGGTGCTATCTCAGAGTTGTTTTTATTTGCATTTCCTTTACAGCCAGGGACAATGAACATTTCCTCATGGCTTCTTTGCCATTTTTATCTCTTCTTCTGAGAAGTCTCTCTTTAGCTCCCTTGACCATTTCAGGATTGGTTTGTTAGGTTTGTGAAGGGTTAGTTTCTTGAGTTCACCATATGTAATGGATATTAGACCTTTGTCTGATATATTGCTGGAAATATTTTTTCCCATTTCCTGGTAATCTCTATGATTCCTTTTTTTAGGCTTTTATAGTTTTCATGAAATAGACCCTTTATATCTTTGTTTAGGTTAATTCCTAGATACTTTTTTTTTAGTTTATTGCGAATGGAGTTGTTTCCTTGATTTCCCTTTCTACTTGTACATTGTTGACATACAGAAAGGCGACTGATTTTTGTGGGCAATTTTGTATCCTGCTACTTTGCCAAATTGGTTTATAAGCTCTAAGAGTTTGGGGATGGAGCTTTAGGGATCGTTATTTTATTAAATATTGCCATCTACAAAAAGAGATAGTTGATCTTCTTCCTGTCCTATGTGGATCCATTTAATTTCTTTTTCTTGCCTTATTGCTCTGGCTAAGAATTTCAGAACTATATTGAAGAGGAGGGGATGAATGTGATATTGGCTTCTTAGAATGAGTTTGGGATTACTCCCTCTGTTTCTATTTCTCTGAAGAGCTTGAGGGTTGTGGGTATTAGTTCCTCTTTAAAGGCCTTTGACAATTCTGTAGTGAATTTATCAGATCCTGGGCTTTTCTTGTTGGAAGATTTCTGATTATTTCTACTATCTCATCGTATGTTATAGAAATGTTTAATGGATTTATTTCTTCTTAGTTCTGTTTAGGCAATTTGTATTTCTTTGTTTCTCAGGCAGGAAAATAAATTAATTTACTGAACTGCTGCCCACACCATGCATGGTGGAGACACATGGCTGAAAAGGAAGGGGGCAACCCACCTCTGGGCCAGGACTTATCTAGACCAGGGACAGGAAGAGATGTGGCCAGGTGGGGAAAAGTTGTACACACTGGATCTGAATGTGACTTCAGGGTCTGGGACTCTCCTAAGTTCAGATGGGACTCTGGTGAACAGAGGTGGCCCAGGATGTGACCTAGCAAGAGGGGAAGGTAACTGCTTCTAGGTCTGCCAGTTACCTATGTAACAGATATTGAGTGGAAACTTAGCCAAGAAGTGTGGAGGTGTCCCTGTTCAAACCTTACATTCCAGCCTTTTGATAATTATGAAAAAGGTCGAAGATTCTCTCCAGCTACTTCCTCTTTGCAAGGGGTTTCAACAGTAGGTGTAAAAGGTGAGATGTGATCCCCTGTGGGAGAAGGCAGCAGGCAACAGCTGTCACTTGGGCAATGAGTACTTAGATGAAGTCTGGAGGAGGCAAGTCTCTTGGACAAAGTATGGAGAAGTCTAATGAGGCATTGAGGGACTGAAAAAATACTATAGAGAAAATAAATGGCAAGAGGAAGGACTTGGGTTTGGAAATGTTGGTAGAAATTTCCCTAGCTACTTCTTACATCCGGCGACTAGGTAGAGAAGAAGTCAAATGACAAAGGCAAGAAGATAAATTCCTGTCCAATTGAAAGGTAGAGAGTTATGGATATTAGATGGGCATTCTTCTTTCTTCTCTTGACCTCCTGGCTCTGGTTTGTCTTGAAAGGGGAGGCACAAAATGGCTGATGTGATATCATCTCCTCTTATTCCTCTTCATGTTCCCTGAGTCTAGTTGCTCATTGCTGGGATGGTTTGACCCAGTTGGTATTCAAGGAGGTTTGAACTCAAGGCCTGGGCACTGTCCCTGAGCACTTCTGCTGAAAGCTAGCACTCTACCATTTTGAGTTATAGAAACACTTGCAGTGTTTTCTGGTTAGAGATAAGAGCCTCTAGCCATGCTTCCAGACTGGCTCTTTGCAGGTTAGTTGTGAGATGGATTCTTAGGGATTTTTCAGCCCAGGCTGGCTTTGAATTGCAATTTTTGCCACAAAAGCCCTTTGTTATTTCCCATTATAGCAACAAGGAGATCAAATAGAATAAGTAGAGCTTACCTGGTCCTGATCAAGAACTGACCAAAAAATATTCTGCAATGACAAAATTGTTAGATGGGAGAATCTTAGCACACATGTACTAATATACTTTCTTTGCATGCATGACTCCCTGGGTTCGATTCCTCAGCACCACATAAGCAAAAATAAAAAAGCCAGAAATGGCCCTGTGGCTCAAGTGATAGAGCACTAGCCTTGAGCTTAAGAGTTGAGGGACAGCGCTTAGGCCTAGAGTTCAGGACCCACAACCAGACCCCTCCCCCCAAAAAAGAGTCATGTATTCAGTTCTAGATTACACAACACAAAACCAAAATGGCAAAACTCAAAACCTAAAATTTTTGACAACAATGTTTAGACATCTTTGCTAACAAAGCACATCAGACGGTTGGGCCTCAGTTACCAGGGTCTGTGAAAAGAGCAACTTGTTAGCAGGACACATTTGAATAGATGGATGGAGGAGAAGTAAGCTTGGTGGAAGGGTCAGGAATGGAGGGGGCCAAACGCTTAACCCACCATTTGGACAAGATGGCAAACTCAAGATGGCAAATTTCCAAAAAAATGCAAAGAAAGCCTGAACAAAAATTCAAGCCTAGTTTGGCTAGCCTTTTAGAGGGAATCTAGAGGGGATTCCTTGAACCTAGCCTATGTCACACTCTTCAGGGCACAATACAAATAATTGTAGAAAAGAAAGCGAGAGATATAGAAAGTTGGACATGAATAGCAGAGAGTAAAGAGAGCCTGATAGTAAGCAGACTTCCGACCATGTACCATTGCAGAGGCAAAAATTGTCTAAATCTGACAACAACATAAAAATATTAGGTACTCTACTACCCAGGAAGCACAAGAGGCATTTCAAAGGGGTTTCACAGCTCAGGCATGACTCGCAACACCCCATTAAATGTGTAGGATAGTCAGTCTGGTGAGTGAAGGAGAGATGACGAGGCAGAAGCAGTGTCCCGACTTCTCCCATAGCCCACTAGAGATTAATGGCCATGCCCCCAAAACCAAGTATCCTCAGCTTCGGAAGTGACCAGCCTTTCTGCTAAAGGTCATAGGAGCACTCTGGTGTGGTGCCACATCTGAACATAGATTGAGCAACATAGAGCCATAGAGAGTAGTTTCACTCACCAGAGTAGAGAAGTGGTGTGGACATTGATGTGAAGGCCAGCAATGGTATTGGTGAAAAGTCTCGTGTGGTGTCTCAAGGCAGTTTGTATCGCAGAAAAGGGGTGGTTAGGAAATTCTAACATTTCCAAATCAAAAACCCTATCCAAGTCATGGCCCCATATGTAAGATATATTAAAAAGGTAGGTTTCATTCGGTAGCCTATGAAGAGAATGCCACACACTATTAAGGTAGGAAAAGACATTTATTTACCGAACTGCTGCCCCCACCATACATGGTGGAGAAGCATGGCTGAAAAGGAAAGGGAGGATAGCAATTTCTATTTCTGTAGAAATTCATCCATCTCTGCTAGGTTTTCCTTCCTTTGTGAGTAGAGTCTGGAATTATTTCGTTATGATTGTTTGAATGTCTTGGATGTTTGTTGTAATTTTCCCTGTGGTATCTCTGATATTTTTGATATGGGTCTCCTCTCTTATTTTGTTAGTTACTCTTGCCAGTGGTCCGTCAGGTTTATTGATTTTTTTCTTGAAAACAGCTTTTTAAAATTAATTTTATTTATACTTTTCTCAGTCTCTATCTCATTCATTTCAGCTCTTATTTCGATTATCGCTTTCTGTCGAGCAACTTTAGGTTCAATTTTTTTCTTG
This sequence comes from Dipodomys spectabilis, assembly GCF_019054845.1. Classification (NCBI taxonomy): domain Eukaryota; kingdom Metazoa; phylum Chordata; class Mammalia; order Rodentia; family Heteromyidae; genus Dipodomys; species Dipodomys spectabilis. Next base: position 2,027,652 of record NW_024870978.1, on the reverse strand, counting down.
TTTCTCTAGGAGTTTTGGTTGCTTCATAAGATTGTTTCCTTGGTCTCTGTTTTCTTGATATGTGCACTGAGAACAATAAATTTGCCCCTCAGGACTGCTTTCGCTGGGTCCCATAGGTTTCTTTGTGATGTTTCTTCATTTTCACTGAATTGTAGGAACTTTTTAATTTCTTCTTTAATTTATCTATAACCCATGTATTATTCAACTGAGTGCTGTTTAATTTCAATGTGTTTAAGTTTTTTCCTATTTTATGCCTTGTTATTGAGAACTAGTTTGATTCCACTATGGTCAGATTGAATACAGGGTATTATGTTGATCCTCTTGTATTTGCTTAAATTCCTTGTATTAACTAAGAAATTATCTATTGTAGAAAAAGTTAGGGGTTTGGCAAGAGTAAGACCCTGCTGGTGTAAATGTCTGTAATTCTAGCTACTCAGGAAGCTCAGATCTGTGTATTCAGGTTCAAAGCCAGCCCAGGCAGGAAAGTTCATGAGGCTTTTTCTGGGGTTGTTCAGCACCAAACCCTGCCTCATGTCTGGGTTTGTTCACCACCTTTGCCTCCATGGACTGGGCTTGGCTGCTTATGCAAGCTGGTATGGAGAGGTCCTCCAGCCCACCAGGACTCAGGTGTTAACCAGTGATGTTGCCTCAGGCTGGGCTGGGCTGCTTATGTGGGCCAGCATGGAGAGGCACAAAGCGCCATGAGTCTGGAGTTGTTCACTGCAACTATCCATGCCCCAGCTACCGCTGCCGCCCCGGGCTGGTTTGGGCTGTTCCTGTGAGCTAGAGTCAAGAAGCATTGTGCTCAGAGTCTGAGTGATTTGCCACTACTGCCAGTTGCTGCTGCTGCAGCTCCAGATTAGGTTAGGCTGTATACACCAGCAGGACAGAGGTGCCACGCTGTGAGTATAGGGTCGTTTGCCACTGCTGACAGCTGCTGCTGCTCCAGACTGGGTGGTGCTGCTTGCACCAGCCAGGCAGAGGCGCCATGCCAGGGAGGTTGAGGGGAGTCTTCATGCCAGCTCTGCCTTCTGAGTTTTGTTTGTATTTTCTGGGTTGACACCAGCTCGTGGGAGTCTTCTGGGAGTCTTGGAATGCTTGTGGGTATGTGGACCTACGAGGGTCCAGAGCCAGGCCACTTAATCAGCCTGGCAAGAAGCTCCACCACTTAAGCTGCTCAGCATGGAGCCCCATCACCAACAAGGGGTGGCTGAAGGTTATTTCCACTTTACTGTCTGTGTAGGTTTTTCCCTTTTATGTTTTTCACTTACTGTACCACTCTGAGTAATCTCCTTTTTTTTTTTTTTTCTCCTTTTTTTGTGGGTCACTTGGAGAAACCGAGCATTGAAATTCAATCTGTATTTCTTTGGGGAGAGCTTTGGTGTTTACCTGCTGTTCCATCACCATCTTGGCCTCTTCCCTTCAGTTGGAGTTTTTCTTAGGTGGATGGTGGGCCTTAGTTACCAAAGGATAGGTACATAAAATAATATGTTGTAAAGCCTGTAGATTGTAGTTACACATTTCTGTTAATATAGCCTTCCCAAATTTAGGAACCAAAGAGGCTGGTCTACCCTAAAGTATTTCAAAGGGATTAAATCCTTTAACATAAGGGCTACATCTTGCTCGAAGGAGAGCAAAGTGGAGGAGGCTCACCTAGCCATGGACAGTCTCTATATTTAATTTAGTCTCTGTATTTAATTTAATTTAATTTAACTAAATTAAATTCTTTCAAATGCCTTGAACTCTGAGTTCTTTAAATGGATTGTAACTTCCAATTTATTCCTAGAGTGTTAGTTAATAATTGAGAACTTGGGCCATGAATGCAGGGCCATCTTTGGACCCCACAAATAAGGGTAAGCCAAATCAAGAAATTATTACATGCCTCAGCTCAGCCTGAAAATCTGTCCACTATTACTAACAGATACGAATACCCATACTTTCCAGGCTTTGCCTCTGTGAATTCCACTTTCCCAAATTCACCATCTGAGGTTCCTCACATATGAATTCTTTCCAGATGTTCCAGCTTTTTAGCATTTACCTGTTTGGAAATTACATACATACATTACAAAGGATTGTCAGCCTGAGACCCCACTGGTTTTCGAACAGTTTTAGGCAGTTGCCTGGAGCAATTTACCAGGGTGCAAATATCTACACGTAAACTGAAAGAAAGCTTGAGCCTGTTCACATTTTTCACAAGTCCAGTGTCAACATTTGCCCACATATTACCACTGTTTTTGTTTCTTTCCTTAGTATTAACGACTAGTAACTCTAAAGACCACACTGGTTTTAGAGTGGTCTCCCAGGCTACCTGATCAGCTCAGATGTTTCCCTGTATCTTACGGTCTCTAGGTCACTCCTGTATAGTACTCTGAACCTTGGAGACTTCTTCCATATTATTCTCCTTTTCTCTCAAACTTGTTTTCATGGTCCCACTCTCCTTCTCAATGAGCTCCTTAACCTGCAATTGTTTTCGCAGGGTCACATGAGAGTTCCTTTGACTGGCCAACTGATGCTCCTTCTCAAAACACCATTGCTTGCTCTACAGCTCCTCCGTTAATTTCACAAAGTGCTATTGAGAAGTATTTTTTCCACCTCTTGCTGTTCCATTGGGACAAGATGTTTCTGCATTACATTTATGGTGAAGATCTCAGCAGTCTTTTTAGCCTCTTACTCTATTAGTTTCCCTTTCTAGTTTTTTACTTCAGTGTATTTTTGCGACAGATCTTTCAACTGTTTGTTTAGCTCTTCTTCCTAATGCTCTTTCCTTTTGCCTGGCATTCTCTATCAGAGCATGTGGTCCTGTAGCTCTTTCTGAAGAGTAACAATCTCTTTCTCGAGCCTGATATTTTCCTGTTCACTTTTCTTGGCCTCATCTTCTATGACACAGCACTTCCCCGTCTTCTCTGCTAGCTACTTTTTCCTTCTTTCTGTGTTGCTTTGAATTTCTGGTGACACTCTTCAAAGCTTATAATACACATGTACTTCACCCTAATACATTCTTATATTAGGTCTGGCTCCAATTCATGGCAACAATTTCTTAATGCAGCATCAGGATCTCTTCTTGTCGTCACTTGTTGTTAGCTAGGATGGCAACATTGCTGTCTTGTGCTTTTGACGGCCTCTGACCTGTGGTCCCCTAATTTGCCTCATGCTCACCCAGGCTAATGCACTTGAATTTCATTTGATTTTGTGTGTTTTCTAGGTTCCTTTTGAGGATTTTCTTCTCATTTTTGACTCTCACAAGTTTATATCTTCAAATCTTTTCTTCACGTCAAATTATTCTATTTGTTTTCTCCAGTGTCCAGTGCTTTTAAACTCTTGGTGGGTTTGGACTGGCACATATTGGAGATTCAGTCTTTTATAAGCCTGTGTTTTGAGGTAGAAGTGTGTGAATTTTTCTTTGCCTCATTTCTTCTTAAGTTCATTGGGCTGATTTTAAATTGAACACAATTGGAATTCAGAGCCCCAAGCTCCTTTGCATGTTACTCTCGAGATATGAACACATTTTCCAGGTGGTTAATGTGATTACATAACCTGTCATTTTCTATCTTTCTCCTCCTTGGACATTCCTTTTCCCAATGTCCATTTTGCTTGCAATAAGGACACTGATCTAGTCCTAGAGGTTCCCTACTGCCACTTGCAAATGAATTGTACTGTCTTTGCCAACGGTTTCTTGATCCCTATTCTGGTGTTCCTATCAAAACTCAACCCCCTTTCTTAGAGGCTTTTTTTCCAGGGTATCTTTGTTATCAAACACCTACTGGGCAACCACTTCCAACTTAGAATACACCTTTCTTTCAAAACCTTCTAACTTGTGAAGCTTTCTTCTAATATCTGGTGCTGACTGGGTAACAAAGTCCATATTTAGGGCTCTTTGATTCTCCAGGGCTTCAAGATCTATAGTCCTATAAGTCCTATAGACTTCTGGGAGAAATTTCAGAAGAGCATTTGGGTACTCACTGGGAAACTGTACCATCTCACTCACCTTAGATTGATGACTTGGCTTTCTAGCCACTGTGGTATCCCTGCCAATAGAACCTGTCAATAATAGGTAAGCACTTCCATACTTCAATCACCGCTAGTCTCTGCTTGGGTAAGTATGTGGAAGGACTTGCTCCAAATGGTCTGGTTCAATAGTGGGGATACTGTCTGGTCCAAGGACAACTTTCAAGTCACCGAGCAGGATTCACTCCCTTTTCTACCAGGAGAAAAGCACTGGTAAAATTTGCTGACACTCATCCCAGATGTGCTTGTGTGTGAAAATTACTGTCTCTAATGAAGTAATGAGCCCCTGTCTTTTTTCTGAAAATGATACAGTTTTCTGTTTCCAGTTATACAGGTCACTACTTGTAAAGGGAACATATATTAAAAAAGGGGCTTGACCACCATCTCTTCCATGCCCCTATCTCAAGGGTAATAAGGGTAACTTACCACATTGTACCACCTCAGGCTGGTACAAGTAACCACTTTTGGTATGGGAAGACTTAACATTAGAGGTGCTGATGGCAAAGAACAGGAGAGAGAGTACATCAATGAATCTTCCTCTGAGGGACTCTATAACCCTGGGGGAGAATATTTTTTGGATATGGTAAGTTTAGGCCTTGTTCCCCCATCCTGAGAAAAAGAGTAAACTGAGGTGCATACAGGACACAGCTAGAACTATCAGCATACACACAGAGACCAATAGTCACAGACACTTAACTTACATGTCCCACACCTCTCAATGTTGACCTCTACAGGAGGTCCCAGATGACAGAGAGAATGTCCCAGATTGCCTCATGAGAAGGCCGCAGATGACCTCTGGTGGATGTCACATATGTCCTCCGTATGAGGCTCGAGATAACCTCTCATGGAAGTTCAAAATTGCTCCCGAAGATAGTGTCCGATGACCTCCAAAGGAAGTCCCATATGTCCTCTCAAGGAAGCTGAGATTACCTCTCAAGTAGCTCCCAATTGGCCACTTAAGGAGGCAACATATAAACTCCAGAGAAGGTTCCACATAACTCTCTTGAGAACGGCACAGTTGACCTCCAGAGATGACCCTATATGGCTTCTCAAGGAAGTCCCACATGATGTTCGAAGATGGTCATACATTTCTCATCAAGGTAACCCGAGATGACCTCCCAAAGAAGTTCCAGATGACCTCAGGAGGTGGTCCTAGATTGCCTCTTAAGGAAGACCCAATGACTATTTTTGAAGAAGTCTCAGGAGGCCTCCTGAGGAAGCACCAGATGACCTCTGGATAAAATCCAATATGGCCCCTGGAGAAGGCCCCAAATGACCTCCAGGGTAGGTCTCAGATGGCTTCTCAAGGAATTCGCAGATGTACTCTTTTTTTTTTTAAATTTTATTTTATTTTAATTGAGAACATACTGCACAGAGGGGTTACAATTACATGGGCAGGAAAATGCATACATTTCTTACCAAGCATTGCAGCCTCCTCCTTTGTTTACCCTTCACCTCCCTTCCCAGCCTCCCCCCTCCCCCCCACCCAATCATACCCCCCCTCCCCCCCCAACGACATTGTTTCCCTTATTTGCAATATCTAGTATAGGTATGAGTCAAGCGGAAAAAGTCAGAGAATGTGATGTTAGGAAAACGAACCCTCAAATATGTATTTTAATGTTTTTGTTTCTTTCATGCATGTGTTTCTAACGCATTTATAATATTATTTCTTTGTTGCTTTGTATGTCCCTCCCCCACAGTGTAACCCCCGCTTTCACTATATTTGATATCAGTATAACATGTGGAGGAGATGGGGACAAACAAGTCGTTTAAGGATTCAGGTGGACCTGTTGCAACAATGAGAAGTACAAAATGTCATGTCAAAACCAGCTTCGCAGATGTACTCTTGATAATGTTCCAGATGGCTTCCCAAAGAAACCCTATATGAACTGTCAAGGAGTTCCCAGATGGCTTCCCAAGGATGCCATAAATGACCTCCAGAAGGGGTCCCCAAAACTGGCTGACAAGCTTGCACAGACACACCTCTAGTGGAGTCTAAATGACTTTTGTCCTTGTTGGTCCTCCAGAGACAAAAACTTGAGGTAGACTCTCAACCCAGAGGGTTGACACTCTCACCTATGGGGATATTTCCCTGGGCCTGATGCCATTCAAATGGATGATCTCAATGAGGTCTCTGAAAATTAGGAACTCTATAGTTGAAGAGAATCCATTGAGACACATATAATAAATGTTCTCCAAACCACCAACCCCCAAAATTATGATATCCAAAGTTCCAAACATCAAAAGGCAAGCCTTTTTTCCCCCTTCCCTTGGTCTCTCCTTCGCTACAGAACTATACTTCCTTTGAGGTCTTTCCATTTTTCCCCTCTAACAGTTCCTTCTTCTCTTTAGACCTCTCCACTCTCCAAAGGCCTGAACTGCTTTGCCTGGGTCGTCAGTTGCCATCCTTCACCTCCTGCCCCCTCTCAACTTCCTCTCCTCCCAGGTCTTTCCCCTTCTGCTATCACACCACTTCCTTCCTTCCAGGACTTTTCCCTTTTTCTCTTTCCTTCGATTGCTCTGAAAAATTAGCCTGTAAAAAATCTGTACACCTCCTCCACTCCAACTGCCTAACAGTTTTCAACTGTCACATCAGAAACTTCTTAATAGATCAATAGGTGGGGATTAATGCACAAGCCCCTCCCACAGAATGCCCCCACCTTCTTTGGTGGCATACTTTGTCCTCTCCAGCTGGCCAGGAGATGGTGCCTGGCTGATTATCAGACCCTATAGATTATCGTGGCCCTGATGATTATTACAGTATACTCCTTGTGAATTAGTTACAATTGAAATTGGAAATTTGATTGTGATATTACAAACTCGTTATGACATCACAAACCCATTTTGACATCATCATAGCACGACATCACAAACCATTGTGACAATATTTTCATTGTGACATCATGATTGCATTGTGACATCTCAAATTTATTATGACCTCTTAGCTCCTTTGAAAAATCACATGCCTTTTTAAACATTATAGTCCCTTTGTGTACCCATATCCTTGTTGTTAACCAATGACAATTGAGATCAGACATGCCATTATAACATCAAAAAGTATTTGTGACATACTCAAGTGTGACATCACATTTTCATTATGAGAGCATCAGCTCATTGTGAAATCACCAAACTCAATGACATAATCGCATTATGACAACAATTCTCATTGTGACATCAAAGACACATTGTGAATGCCTATTCTATGATTTCATTGTATTTCAAATGTGGCATGAGAGTTGATATCAGAAACACATGTTTTTGCTTACACAATCATTTTGACATCATAATCACTTTGTGATATCGCAGTGCCATTGTGATATCACTAACAGAATGTGACATCACAAAACTCTCCTGTCCTCATAACTTTTGTGACATGCTAACATTGTGATATCTTAGACCTTTTTGCCCTCATAATTTGTTTTCAACCTCATATTTCATGTATGACATGAGATACCAGAAATCCACTAACATTATGACCATGTGACATCACACTGACAGATGTCATGATCATCTTGTCACATGACATCACAAAAGGTTTTGATGTCACAATTAGTTGGTGATGCCATACAGGTAAGGGGTCACAGTAGGTCTATGATGTCACAATTTGTTGGTGATATCCAAATGGGCTAAAGGATCTCATTTGTCATGAAATCACAGAGAATATGAGTTCACAAATGGACTGTGGTATCTTCAAAGGCATGTGTTGTCACAAATGTGATGAAGTCCTAGGAGGAATATGATATCACAGTGTGACACAATGTGCATATCTGTCAGTATGATGTCACAATTGTCAGGATGTCACAGTGGATTTCTGATATCATATATCATAACAAATATTATAAGGTTGAAAATAGATTATGAGCTCATAAAGGGCCTAAGACATCACAATTGCAGCACATCACAAGACTTATGAGGACAGGGAAGGTTTGTGAAGGTTTGTGATATCACAGTGTGTTATTGATATCACCATGGCACTGTGATGTCCCAAAGTGATTGTGATGCCATATATTTATGAGATCATAATGGTTTTCTCATACCAATCTGAAAGATTAAAAATTGACCATTACCATTACTAACTTGCTAACTGCTGATTCTGCTTCTGTAAACTTGCTTACACTAGCATTGACCCTTCCCTTCCCAGAAATGAGTTAAGAAGTTTCAGGGACCAGATGCCGGCCCCAGGACAAGGTCAGTAGTCATAGAAAAAAAAACAGACAGTACGTGTTCCTTAGTTCCCATTTAGAAATTCCCCAGACAGGACCTTGAGATAACGACCACCTGGCAAGACCACAAGCTAAGCCAAATGTCAACCAATCATAGGCCTGTAACCATGTAACCCGCCCCCCCCCCCCCCCCGCCTTAAACCAACCATGGGCCAGTCATTTTACAAAGAGTGTTACAAAATTTCCCGCGTGGCAAAGTGCTTGTTGGTGTATATGGTGACCTTTAAATGGACCAATCATGGGATGCTTTGTGTTATGCGTTAATCTTCTGGTTTTTGCCTTTAAATTAGCCTGTAATCTCTGCTCGAGGCTCCCTGTCTGCTCAGGACAGAGAGTCCGTTTGCGCAAACATCAAATAAACTCCTCTTGCTTATTGCATCTCCCGGCCTGGAGTCTGAGTTTTCTGGGGCGCCCTCCCGTTGACGAAAGTATCCTATGGGACTAGGGTCTTTCAAATCCACATGCCACATTTGAAATAGAATGAACTAAGAGAATAGGCATTTACAATGTGTCTATAACTTCGCAATGACAATATAATGTCATAATGCTATGAGGTCATTATAAATTTGTGATGTTGCAAAGACATAATGGTGTCATAATGAATATTTGTTGTCTCACTTGTGATGGGGTCACAAATGGTGATGTTACAATGGCATATATGAATTCCATTGTCATGTGTTCACAATGAGGGCATACAAAGGGACTCTGATGTCACAAATGCCATGTGTATTTTCAAAGGTACTTCAGGGTCATGATAGCTTTATGATACACTGTTGTGATGAGGTCACCAAGGGTTTTTGATGTCACAATGATTTTGTAATATCTCAAACACAGGTCCACTATCAATTGCTAGTATTTCACAATATGCATACAAGTTCACAGAAGGATCTTGAAGTCCTAATGGACATGAATTTTTTAAAAAGTTATGAGGTCATATTAGGTTTGTGAATACACAATGGGACATATATCATCATGGCAAAGTCAACTCACTACATCATGTCAAAATATTGTGTTGTTGTCACAATTGGTTATGAGGTCACAAAAGATTGGTGATGTTACAATGTGTTGGGCATGTCACAATGACATGATAGTTGCCAATTGTCTTCAACTTACAATAAGTATAGGAGTTCACAAAGGGTCTGTGGTTTCTCCAAAAGTATATGTTGTCATAAATATATTGAAATCCTAAAAGGTTTGTGATGTTAAAATTTGACACAATGGTTATGAAATCTGGCAGTGTGATATCACCATAGTCATGATGTCACTGGGAATTTGTGATAGCAAGTGTCATATGTAAAATCTAATGAGGTCGACAACAGATTATGAGGACAAAAAAGCCAAAGGTATTAGAATTGCAGCATGTCACAAAAGTTATGATGACAGGATGGGTTTGTGATGTCACAGTGTGTTAGAGATATCACAATGGAAAAGTGATGTACAAAGGGATTTTGATGTCACAATGGTTAGGAGTTCTTGATTTGCTCATGATATCAACCAACAGGCCACATTTTAAATAGAATGAAATCACAGAAAAGGCATTCATAATATGTCTATGATGTCACATGAAAATGTGAAGTTATAAATCTACCATATTTTAGTTTTGTGATTTTACAATGAGCAGATGGTGTCAAAATGACAATGTGATGTCACAATTGTGATAATCTCACAAACTGTTTTTGATGTTAAAATGTCATGTGTGATTCTCAATTGTCAATATTTCACAGTGGAGATTTGAGTACACAAATGGAATGCGATGTCACAAAGCTACGTATTTTTTCAAAATGTATAAGAGATCATAATAGATTTGGGATGTAACAATGTGATCCTGGTGTTAAAAATATCAATGTGATGTCACAATGGGTTAGTTATGTCATGAGTTTGGAATATCACAATTATTTGTCCAATTTCAATTGCTCCTAGTTCACCATGAGGACACTGTAATAACCATCAGTGCCCGTATAATCCACGGGAACAGATTGTCATCATGGCCTCTTGGTCTGGACCACCAAAGAGAGGGGTGTATGCCGCTGAAAGGGGCAGGATATGCTGTTGAAGGAGATAGGATGTCAAGCCCCACATGGTGAGCTGCCAAGAAGTGATTGGATATGGACATTTGGGAAGTGATGATTGAAAACTGTTATGTAGGAAACATATTGCAGTGGGGGAAGGGTACAGCCTATATATAGGCTGCATGTTCAGAGCAACAGAAGGGGACAGAAAAAGGGGAAAGGCCTGGAAGGAAAGAAGTGATGCAAGAGGGTAAAGACCTGGGAGGAGAGGAAATTGAGGGAGAGCAGGAGCTGAAGGATGGCACCTGGCCACCTGGATAGGACAGGGCAGGCCTGTTAAGAGTAGAACAGGTTGAAGAGAAGAAGGGAATAGTGGAAGGAAAAAAATAAGACCTGAAATGAAGGACAGGTCTGTAGTGAAGGAGGATGAAGAGATAAGAAAAAGCCTTGTCCTTTGAAATGTGGAGTTTTGGAGATCATTATTTTTGGGGTTGGTTGTTTGAAGACCAGTTAACAAATGCCTGGGCTGCTCTGTGGAGTTCTGAGGGTTCATGGTTGAGGCTGCATTGAGCTCTGGGCACCCAGCCCAGGTCAAGGTAGTAGCTTGTTACAAAATTTATGAGGACAAGACAGATTTGTGATGTTACATTGCATTAATGATATCACAATGTCAACATGAGGTCACAAAGTGATTGTAATGTCATAACGGTGATGTGGTCACAATGGGTTTCTGAAATCAAACTATATGCCACATTTGAGATAGAATGAAATCACAGAATAGGCAATCACATTGTCTCTAGGACCTCACAATGAATATGTGATGTCATAATGCTATGATGTCATTGTCATTTTGGGATATCACAATGGGCTGATGGTATCCTAACAACAATGTGATCTCACTTTGGAGATGATGTCACAAAGCGTTTGTAACGGTACAATGGCATGACTGATGTCAGTTGTCCTTTTTCAAAGATCCTAAGAGGTCACAACAGATTTGGGATATCACAAGGTGATCATGATATCACTGTGGAAATGTGATTTCACAATGGGTTTGTGATGTCACAGTGGTGATAAAGTCACACTTGGATAGTGATGTCACAATGAATTTGTAATATCACCATTACATATCTAATTTCACTCTACTAGATCACAATGAAGAGTACGAGTTTACATAAAGAGCTAGAAGTCAGAAAGGCTATGGGTTTTGTAAAATATTATGCAGACATAATACATTGGTGAAAATGCAATGGGACAGAGATATCCCATTGGCAATGTGATGTAACCATTACATGAGATAGTATTGTTTTGAAGTCACAAATAATTGGTAATGCCATACAGCTGATGAGGCTACATAGATTTGTGATTTCACAATGGGATGTTGATGTCACAATCTCATGCCAGGTCTCTAATTAACAATAAATATATAAGTTCACAAGGGATAATGTATCCAAAGGCATATGTTGGCACAAGTGGAATGAGCATTAATAGTTTTGTGATGTCACAATGTGACTCAGTGGTCATGACATCTGGCAGTGTGATGTCACAGTGGTCATGATGTCACAGTGGATTTCTGATATCATAGGTCATACCTGAAGTATTATGAGTTAAACAATTTATGAGCTTAAAGAAGCCAGAGATCACACTGGCAGCATGTCAAAACATATATGAGGATAGGAGAGACAGTGGGTTAGTGATATCATAATGGCAATATAGTGTCATCAAGGTATTGTGATGCCATAATGGTTATGTGTTCACAATCTATTTCTGATATCAACACACCTGCGACATTTGAAATAGAATGAAATCACAGAATAGACATTCCATTGTATCTGTGACATCACAATGACCATTTTATGTCATAATTCTATGATGTCATTGTTTTTTTTTTTTTTTTTTTTTTTTTTTTTTTTGGATCCGGTCATGGGCCTGAACTCTGGGCCTGGGCGCTGTCCCTCAGCTCTTCAGCTCAAGGCTAGCGCTCTACCACTTGAGCCACAGCACCACTTCCGGCTTTTTTCTTTTTGCTTATGTGGTGCTGAGGAATTGAACCCAGGGCCTCTTGCATGCAAGGCAAGTGCTCTACCACTGAGCCACCTTCCCAGCCCCTCATTGTTGTTTTATGATGTCACGATGGGCTGATGTTGTCATAAAGACAATGTGATGTTACACTGGTGATGATGTCACAAAGGTTTTGAGATGTTAAAATGGCATGTCTGATCTCAATTGTCATTAGCTCAAAATGAGGATTTGGGTACACAAAGGTCCTGTGATGACACAAAGGCCATGCTTTCTTTCAAACCTTCTGAGGTCATAATAGGATTGGGATGTCACAATGTGAGCATGGTGACAAAATGGCAATGTGATATCACAATGAGTTTGTGATTTCACCACGGTGATGAGGTCACAATGGGTTAGTGATGTCTCATCAAGTAATATAACAATGACATATACAATTTCAATTTCTTCTAATTCACTATGAGGATACTGTAATAACCAGTGAGGCCTGAATTATCTGTGGGAGTCAATAATCATTGTAAATGCTTGGCCTTGCCCACCGGAGAGTGTGGGGAATACCGCCAAAGGTGGAGGTGTCAAGCCTCACATGGTGAGCTGTCAAGAAGTAATTGAACATTGGGCAGTTTGGGAAGTGACGGTTGAAAACTCTTAGCAGGAGACACATTGGAGTGAGGAGGGATACAACCTATATATAAGTTGCATTTTCAGAGCATTGGAAGGGGATATAAAAATGAGAGCTACCCAGATGGAAGAAAGTGGTGAGACAGCAGGAAGGGAAAAACTTGAGAAGAGAGGAAGTTGAGGGAAAACAGAAAGTTGGCAAGTGGTCACTGGGGCAGAGTAGGGCAGGCCTGTGGAGACTGGAGAGGCCTGAAGGAAGTGGTGGAAGGGAAAGAGGGAAAGACCAGGAAAGAAGGACAAGTCTGTAGCGAAGGAGGGAGGAATGGAAAAGTAAAAAGCCTTTCCCATTGAGGATTTGAGCTTTGGAGATCATAATTTTTTGGCTGGTGGTTTGCAGACCAATTAAGAAAGGGTGGGGCTGCCCATTGAAGGTCTGAGGTTTGGTGGTCAAGGCTGCTCTTGGACCTGGGTATCCATTCCAGGATAAGGTAATCACAATCCCCTTTCTAGTGTAAATTGGTTTATTATATTAAGTGTGACTTCATGGTTTGTCTCTTGGCCTTAGAAGTTATAAGTACACGAGTTCACAGAAAGAGCTTGAAATCTCAAAGGCCATGAATTTTCTAAGATGTGATGTGGCCATATAGGTTTGTAAAAACACAATGGGACAATGATATCACAATGGCAATACCACAATATCATGTCAAAATAATGCTTTGATACCACATTCTCGTGATGAGGTCACAATAAGTTTGTGATGTCACAAAGGGTTCATGATGTCAGAGTGGCATGGCAGATCTCAACTGTCATTAATTGGCAGTGAATATATGATTTCAAAAAGGGACTGTAATGTCTCCAAAGGCATGTGTTGTCACAAATGTGATGCCGTTCTAACAGGTTTGTGATGTCACAATGTGACACAATACTCATGATATCTGGCAGTATGATGTCACAGGGGATTTCTGATATCACATGTCATACCAGAAATATGAGATTGAAAACAGATTATGAGCTCACAAAGGGATTAACACATGACAATGGCAGCATGTCACAAAACTTATAAGGACTGGTTTGTGATGGCACAGCAGATTAATGATGTCACAAAAGATTGTGATATCACAATGGTTATATCTTCAAAATGGATTTCTGAAATAGAATGAATTAACAGAATAGGCCTTCACATTGTTATGACTATGATGTAACAATGTCATTGTGATTTATCATGCTATGATGCCATTGTTGTTTGGTGATGTCACAATGAGCTGAAGGTGTCATAATGACAATTTGATGTCACTGCTTATTTATGATGTTACAATGGTTATGAAGTCACATTATGTTTCTGATATCAACACACGTCAAATTTGAAAAAGAATGAAAAAGCCGGGTGCCAGTAGCTCACGACTGTAATCCAAGCTACTCAGGAGGCTGAGATCTAAGGATTGCACTTCAAAGCCACCTCAGGCAGGAAAGTCCATGAGACTATCTCCAATAAAACCATTAGAAAACCAGAAGTGGTGCTGTGGCTGAAGCGATAGAGTGCTTGCCTTGAGCTGAAGAGCAGGGACAGAACCTAAGCCCAGAGTTCAAGCTCGACGACCGACAAAAAAAAAAATTAAAAACAGGCATTCACAATCTGTCTATAACATCACAATGACAATGTCATCTCATAATGCTATCTTGTAGTAGTTTTGTGATGTCAAAAGTAGTTGATCCTGTCATAATGAGAATGTTATATCACACTGGTGATGTCACAAAGAGTTCATAATCAGGGTATAGTTACACAAAGGGACTGTGATGTCACAAAGGCCATGTGTTTTTTCAACTGTGCTGAGAGGTCCAAATAGGTTTGGGATGTCACAATGTGATAGTGATATCAAATGGCAATGAAAGCTTACAATGGGTTTGTGATGTCACATTGGTGATGAAATCAACGTTTTGTGAAGTAACATCTCATACTCACATGTCCAATTTCAGTTGCTACTATTTCACAATGAGGATATGAGTTCACAGAAGAAGACTGAAATATAAAAGGCCATGAATTTTCTAAAATGCAATGAGGACATTCTAGGTTTTTGAAAAAACATTGGAACAGTGATATCACTATGGCAATGGGATGTTGCAATATGATGACTTAATAAAATTTTGTTACCACAATTGGTGATGCCATACTGGTGATGAGTTTACAAGAGGTGTGTGATGTCACAATGGGTTAGTGACATCAAAATGACACATGTGATCTCAATTGTCCACTCACAATGAGTATATGGGCTCACAAAGGGACTGTGATGTCTCCAAAGTCATGAGTTGTCTCAAAAATGATGAAGTCCTAACAGGTGTGTGTTGTCAGAATGTAACAAAATGCTCATAACATCTATCAGTGTGATGTCACCATGATCTAGATGTCACACTGGATTCGGGTATCACATTTCATACCTGGCTTGGGTATGAGAGGATTGGAATTTCACAGTGGGTTAGTGATATCACTTTGGAAGTGTGGGGTCACAAAGGGATTGTGCTACCACAATGGCTATTAGATCAAAATGTGTTTCTACTAGAATAGGTTTGTGCTGTCACAATTGGTTGGAAATATCACAATGGCATGCCGGGTCGCAAATGTCTTTAATGCACAATGAAGATATGAGTTTACAAAAGGATTTTGTTGTCTCCAAAGTCATGTGTTGAGACAAAGGTGATGAAGTCCTAACAGATTTGTGATGAAGTCCTAACAGATTTGTGAGTTCACAATGTGACACCATGTTCTTGATGTCTATCAATGTGATGTCACAATGTTCATATTGTCAGAGTCAATTTCTGATATCAGATACCATGCCTGAATTATGCGTTTGAAAACAGAATATAAGCTTACTAAAGGCCTAAAATATCCTAATGGCAGCATATCACACGTTATGACTAAAAGTTCATGGTCTTTGGAGCTTCAGATTCTTTCTTTGAAATTGTATCCTCATTTTGAACTAGTAGAAATTGAAATTGGACATGTCATTGTAATAATACAAACTCATAGTGACATCACAAACTCATTGTGACCTCATCATCGCTGTGACATCACAAACCCATTGTGGTATCACATTGCTGTTGTGCCTTCACAATCACATTGTGACATCACAAAGCAAGTGTGAACTCTTAGCACCTTTAAAGTACCCATGACCTCTGTGTCATCAAAGAACCTTTGTGTAGCCATATCCTCATAGTGAACTAATGAAAATCGTGATCACACATAGCATTGTAGGGTCACAAATACTTTGTGCAATAATCATGACTGTGAAATCATATTGTCATCATGACACCATCATCTCATTGTGACAACACCAAACGGCAATGACACCATACCATTTTTTTCTCCTCTTTTCTTCTGTACGTTTTTTATTGTAAGTGTAGTGTACTTACAATAGAGTGATTACAGTTACCTTACATGAGTAAGGTAATGGGTACATATCCTATCAAACATTGCTGCCTTGACATCACGTTGTCACTTTAATGTCATAGACCCATTGTGAATGCCTATTCTTTGATTTCATTCAATTTCAAATGTGTCATGTGGGTTGATATCAGGACACCATTGTGAACTCATAACCTTTGTGACATCTAAATCTCTTTGTCACAACACTTTGCCTTCGTTATATCATTAACCCACTGTGACATCAAATACCTCTCCTGTCCTCATAACTTTGTGAAATGCCATTGTGATATCTTAGGCCCTTTGTGAGTTGAAAATCTGTGTTCGACTTCATATTTCAAATATGACATGAGATATCTAAAATCCAATGTAACATCATGATATCACACCGCTGGACATCATAACCATTGTGTCACTTTGTGACATCTCACACCTTTTAGTTCTTCACCTTCTTGACTACATATATTTTGGTGATATCAGAATCCCTTCCCAAACTCATAAACTCATGGTGAGTTAATGACAATTGAGATCCCACATGCCATTGTGACATCATCAACCTCTTGGTACATCTCAAATCTATTGAGACCTCCTCATCAATCACAATCACCAATTGTGACATCAAAACATTATTATAACATGATGTTGAGACATCACATTGTCATTGTGAAATCACTGCTCCATTGGGTTTTCACATAGTATGACCACATACTATAAAGCTTCTTCTATCACCCAGTATCCTCATATTGAATTATGAGTAATTGAAATTGGATGTATCATTCTGATATTACAATCTGTGACATCACAGAACCATTGTGACCTCATCACCATTGTGACATCAAAAACCCAATGGGACATCTCATTTTCATTGTGACATTATGGACACATTGTGCCCTTTGAAATCCATTATGACCTCTTACCACCTTTGAAAACACACATGGCCTCTGTGACGTCACAGAAGATTTTTGTGTCCATATCCTCATGGGGAACTAATGACAACTGACATCAGACATACCATTTAAACATAAAAAAAATCCTTTCTGACATTATCATAATTGTGACATCATGTTGCCATTATGACACCATCAGCTCATTTTGACATGTAAAATTACAATGACATCATAGCATTGTATCATTTCATTGTCATTCTGATATCATAGACATGTTGTGTTGCCTATTATGTTATTTGATTCTATTTCTAATGTGGCATGTCGGTTGATATCAGAAACCCATTGTGAGTTCATAACCATTGTGATATCATGGTGCCTTAGTAGCATCATATTGGTATTGTGATGTCACATTGCCCAATTGATGTCACAAAGGGATTCTGATGTGACAATGGTTATGACATCACAATGAGTTTCTGATATCAACCCACATGCCACATTTCAAATACAATGAAATCACAGATTTGGCATTCATAATGTGACTATGATGTCACAATGACATAATGGTAAATGCTATAATGTCATTCTCATTTTGTGTTGTCACCATAAGCTAAAGATGTGATAACAACAATATGTTGTCACAATGGTTATGACTTCCCACAGGGTTTATAATGTTACAATGGTTATGAGGTCAAATGTGTTTCTGATATCAACTGATATGCCACATTTGAAATAGAATGAAATCACAGGATATACATTCACAATGTGTCTAAGACAGCAAAATGGCAATGAGATGTCATAATGCTGTGATGTCACTGTAGCTTGGTGATGTCACAATGAGCTGATGATACCATAACGACAGTCTGATGATGTCACAAAGGGTTTGTGATGTCACAATGGCATATCAGATCTTAACTGCCATTAGTTTATAATGAGGATATGAGAATGAAGTCACAATGACAAACACAAATGAACTGTGATGACACAAAGGCCATGTCTTTTGTTAAAAGTGCTAAGGTTCCTAACTGGTTTCATTTGTCAAAGTGTTAATGATATAAAAATGCGTAAGTGATGTCAAACTAGTTTATAATATCACACCTTATTTCAAATTTCAATTGTTACAAGTTCATAATGATACAAGTTCAGAGAAGGAGCTTGATGTCCCAAAGGCCGTGCATTTTCTAAGATGTGATGAGGTCATAATAGGTTTGTGAAAGCATGATGGTACAGTAATATCACAATTGCAATATGATGTCAAATTATAATGTCATAAGAGTGTTGTTATAAACACAATTCGTTGGTGATGCCATAATAGTGATGAGTTCAAAATAGTTTTATGATGTCGCAGTAGATTGGTGATGTGACAATGGCATTCGACACCTCAATTGTCAATAACTCACAATGAGTATATGAGTTTAGAATGGGATTGTGAGGATTCCAAAGGCATATGTTAGCACAAATGTGATGAAGTCGAATAGATTTGTGATGTGACAATGTGACACAATGGTCATTACATCTAGCAGTGTGATGTCACAATACTCATGATGTCACAATACATTATTAATATTTAATGTCATACCTGAAATAATATGAGGTCAAAAATAGAATGAGCTCTCAATGGGCCTAATATAACACAGTGGCAACATGTCACAAAACTTACGAGGACAGTACATGTTTGAGTTGTCACAGTTGTTTAAAGATATCACAATGGCAACGTTTTGTCCCAAAGGGATTGTGATGTCACAATGGTTATGAAGTCAAAATGTGTTTTTGATATGAACCCATATGCCACATTTGAAATATAATGAAATCACATAATAGGCATTCCTAATGTTAATATGATGTCATAATGACAATGTGATGTCACACCTATGATTATATTCTAAATGATTTGTGATATCACAATGGCGTATCTGATCTCAATTGACATTTCCCAATGGATAAACAAAGGGACTGTGGTGTCACAAAGGCCATGTGTTTTTTCAAAGGTGCTAAAGATGTCATAATGGGTTTGGGAGGTCTCAGGGTGATTGTAATGTCACAACAGCAATGTGATAACACAATGTCTTTGTGATGTCACACTGGTGAGGAGGTCACAATGGACAGGACAGGTTTGTGATGTCACAACAGGTTAATGATATCACAATGGCACTGTGATATCACAAAAAGATTTTCATGTCACAATGGCTTTGAGGTTACAATGGATTTCTGATATCCACCAATATTGCTTGCTTGAAATAGAACGAAATCACAAAAAAGGCATTCACAATATATCTATAATTTCACTATGACATATGCTGTCATAATTATATGATATTTAAGCTTGGTGATGTCATAATGGCATGTCTAATTTTATTGGTCATTAGATTACCATGAGGATCCCAAAGGTTGTTATGGGCTGAGTCCTTCAAAAGGCGCATTGTGCTGAGTCCATTTCTTTCTGCTATATTTTTTAAAGTATGCTGTATGCTGTCATACAAAAGGGTGCTATGTTCTGAGTCCTTGAGAGGTAGGCATTCCTGAAAATCACACACACACACACACACACACACACACACACACTAACAGTGGGTAACCGTGGACCTGCTTAGTGTGTAGGATGGATGGAGAAGAGTCTCTCCCAGCCATTGGGTTGAGGGAGGGGTTCGATGCCATGGGCATCTGCTGGGGTTGGGAGGAAGCCCTGAGCAGAGGTGAGGCTGCTTCTTCCATGGCCTGATAGCCTTAGGGCAGTCAGGGCACCACAAGGTCAGGGATGGGGGGCATGGTCGAGTGGGGAGGGGGTGTGAATGAGAAGAGGACAGGACGTGGCTGAGGGGGCACATATCTGCTGCAGTTAGAGGCACATGGGGGCTGGCACACTTTGCCCCTGTCCTGGCCCCCTTTCCTGCCCTCCCCATGGCATCACGTTTCAAACATGGGCTGCTGGCTCAGACCTGCAGCGCCTCTCAGAGTCATCCAGTGATGTGCCCCTGGCCAGCTTGTGGCCCTGACCACGTCCTGGCCCCCCCCCATCCTCTGCTCTGGGCCTGAGCATCTGCCATGATGCTGCCATTGCTGCCCACTGCACCCAGAATGGCAGCCTATAGCATCTCCCAGCAGCACACATGTGTGGCCGTCCCATGAGCCTGCACCTCGTGATCTCTCCCAAATCCCCCTTCCCCACCCCAACCCAGACCCGTGACTCCCGCTTCCCTTCTCACATCCCAACCTTGCCTCACCAGTGCCAGGGGCCAGCCCTGGCTCTGCCACAAATGCTCCCCAGGAGTGGGGGGTGGGGGAGTGGGTGTCGACCCAAGGATCCCACCCCCATCCCTAGTGTCAGTGTCCCAGGAAATTGGGAGATGCAGGGTTGGGTGAGAAGGAGCCATCACCAAGTCCCTGGCCTGGAGCAGTGGGAACCACACAGCCCCACGTGTTCACCTTTCCTCTCCTAGGTGGGAACTTGGTGGCTTTATAAATAGGTGGGGAGCACCAACTCCACACCTGCCTTCTTGGGTCTTTTCCTTTTTCCTGGGGGTGGTGGGTGTTGGATGCAGAAGATAGGGACCCCTTGCTATGTGAGTCCTTGTCCTCTGTTCTCAGTCACCCTCTCACCTGAGGAGGGTATCGGAAAATCCCACTAGGGAGGTGAGAGCACTGGGGGTCAGATGAAAGATGAATATCTGGGAGGATCACACTCCCTCTGACACGCATACACCTGGCCTGTCCCCCCACCCCCACCGCAGCTGTCAACAGTACTCACAGGTTGGTCACATTTCCCAGCTCTGCCAGCATCTGCTGGTGCTGCTGGTCCATCTGTTCTCCTTGTCCCTCCAAGAATCGACCCAGTCGCCCAGAAGCATCTAGGCTGGAAGTAGGGAGTCTGTCCATGTATGTAGCCTTTAGAACCCCATCCATTTCCTCAACACCACACTCACCCCAGGTCAGACACCCCCTTGGGGAACCTCATGATCCCTTGCTTGTTTTAGTCCTGGCTCTGAGGAGCCACCTGTCTGGGGATTCCTTCACCCAACGTCCTGCCTTAGGGTTTTGGTGAATGGGGATTTAAGGCTGGTTTTTCCCAAGGGGAAGTGTTTGGCCCTGGAGAAGGCGAGAGACACAGTGGTGCTGTGTCATTACACTGGTGCTCCCTTTGGGTGGGAACCCTTGGTTCTGAAAAGGGAATGGGGAATGGGATCCTGAATGCTCCAGCTGTACATTGTCCCAGATGAGTAACCAACAAACTTAAGAGAGGCACTACTCTGAGTCTCTGTGTGTGGGGGGGGTATGAGAGAGAGAGAGAGAGAGAGAGAGAGAGAGAGAGAGAGAGAGAGAGAGAGAGAGAGAGAGAGAGAGAGAGAGAGAGAGAGAGAGAGTGATCATCTTTCTCCTTGTACATCCTGACTGTGCTCAGGTGAGTGATCATTTGGCAAATTGCAGGTGCTGCATGGAAGACACTTCTGTCACTGTTCTGGAATTGTGTGTGTGTGTGTGTGTGTGTGTGTGTGTGTGTGTGTGTGTGTGTGTGTGTGTGTGATCATGTCTAAAAACAGCAAAAGCATTTTATTTCTCTGTGTGTATGTACATGTTGTTCTTTTTTTATCAATACCAAGTATGAGCCCAGCCACAATTTTTGTTTTCTCCTTCACAGTTTCGTGGCTCTTTTATGGAAGATTTCAGTAGACATTCCTTTCCTCCCCTTTCCACCTCTCTTTCCCCCCTTTCCTATAGCCCACAGTAGCTGCTGGGTCTGTGTGGCCCTCCCCTAGGAGACCTGTGTGAACTCAAGTTGACACCTGTCCTTCTATCCCAGGCCAGAAGTTTGGTGAGGTGAGTGTGTCCACAGCCACACTCTTCCAGACAAACACTCTGCTGTCAGTGTATAGTTGGAGCTAATTCAAGGGTTGGGAATGTGTCTGCCAAACATAATTAGGGAAGGAGATGGGGGACAGGGTAGGGCAGGGGCTGTGAAGCTATGAGGTTTGGGGGGCTGGTGTACAATGTGACATGGCAGATGTTTCACCATGACCAAGGATGAGAGGGAACCTTACCTAGGGCATTTATGGTCTCTGTGGGCATCCAGGCCCAGGGCTCCGGGGCCGCACTGGTGGCTTGGATTCTCTCCTGGGGCAATGCACCAGTGGTCAATCCTCCCTGGAGTCCTGCAGACTCCAATCTGTGTCCTGTCTGGGACGTTTCAATCTGTACAGTGGTAGGCAAGTCCATTCCCCCTGCTGGAGCCCGCTTGGTATCAGGACATGGCAGTCAGACAGGGATCGATGAATGCCAGTTTCTGTAACCTGCTGTAGGCTGTCTGGAAGCAAAAATGGGACCACTGATTTTGGAACCCTTTAAGTTTGATTGGGACAATTTAAATGCTACATTTTCCAGGGGTTATTTTTTTATTTAAGCTGGCAATTTCCACTAATGCCTTGGATGGACAATTTCAGCTGCCAAACAATGACATTCAAAGTGGCACAGGCAGAGTTCCCAATCCAGATTATTTCTTGCTTTGAACGTTGTGACTTGACTGCCTTTCTCTGGCAACTGCTGAATATCCTCCAGTTCTCTCTAGGGTGACCACCTCAGTCAGGGACATCCTGGGGAGCAGAGATTGTGACCTTGCCATTCCCAGCCTGCCAGCTGTGAGCAGAGACGATTCACAGCAACTGCACTGGATTCTGGGAGATTCAGAGACCCCAGGCTGCCTCAAAGATCCTTTGTCTGCAACATGAAACTTGGGGGATGGATGTGGCAGACCATCCTGGCTGGCCCCAGGGCAAGGAGAAGAGGACTCTTGAGCCAGTCGTTCAGCTCATGGCAACCTCGTTCATACCTGAGTGGGGAATTGAGTGCCACCGGGCTAGTCAGCCGCTGGACAGAGATCCTTGAGAAGATAGGCATATTAGAGGCCCTAGAATCCAGTGAGTACATCATGGCTCACATCCTAGGAGTCAAAACAGTTAAGTGTGGTGCCACCAGGAGGGCATGAAGAGGGAGGAGAGAGAACTGTGGGACAGCTACATCAGGCTTCGTCAGAGGAATAATTACAGGGTATACTTACCTGAATCAGATGGGACTTTTCTGTAGTATTGTCATAGACAGATGCTCATTTATTTATCCAACAAACCTATACAGTGTGCACCATGCTCTGAGAGGTCTTAGACAGTTCCAGGACTGTTTCCACAGAACATGAAGAAACCTTGGTTTGAGTTGGATGCTGGTGCTTCAGGCCTGTTATCCTAGTTACTTAGGAAGCTGAGATCCAAGGATGGAGGCTTTTGGCCCGGGCACGAAAGCCTGTAAGACTCTTGTCTTCAATAAACTACCAAAAACAAAACACCAGAAGTGGATGTATGGCTCAAGCCATAGACTGCTAGCCTTGAGTAAAAAGGCTCAGGGATAGCACCTATGCTCTGAGTTCAAGGTCCATGACAGATAGACAGACAGACAGACAGAGAAAGAGACAGAGAGAGAATCAGAGAGAGACAAAGAGAGAGAGAGAGGAGGGAAGTACAGAGGGAGATAAAGAGGAAAGGAAGGAAGAAGGGAGAACATGCAAGACTTGGTTTGGAGTCCCTGGATCAAGGGAGTCAACCATTCACAATCTCTGTGGGGATAGTTTCAGAGATTAAAGCCGTTATGTAGGATCAAGCCACTGACCCCTCAGCAAGTTCATGACATCCAGGAGCTGTGTGCTCAACCGACTGCAGAGGAAAGCAGCCTCAGTAGACCCTAGGGATCAGGGTGGGTCACCAGGTTTCAATCATCCCTGGCCCCAACGAGTTTATTTTCTGATCAGATAAGAAGAAAGTGTCCAAGGGCTAGGGAAGTATTGGGGTGAGGGAGTGTGAAGGGGGGAGGCAAGTGATAATTAGGAAGATGAAGAGGGAGGATGATCCAGGTCAGGTGTGTCAGGACATTTTAGCCATGATCTCACCTGACAACCTGGACTACCAGTGATAGAGCCTTTGATCCAGCCACACTGCTATTAAAAGTCCTGGCCCCTTGGTTTCACCGTTGACAACCTGGCTGTCTTTCACTGCAGGATGCCTGTGCAGTACATCCTTGGGGGCTGGGACTTTCGAGTGCTCAATCAGGCTCAATCTGAAGATGACCCCCCTGGTATTCATTCCTCCATGAGAGACAGAGGTAAGCATGCCACTGGCACAGGACAGCCTGGGAATGAGGGCGGGAGTTGGGACCCATGTTGTTCCGAGACTTCATTTAGAAGGTGCTAGGGCCCCGTGACTGCCATTCTCAGTGGCAGAAGGGGGTCTCTTTGCTGGCTCAGTCTTTAATCTAGATGGCAGATTTGGGATTCAGAGAGGGCAGGCTGAAGGTGGGGCAGGGCTGGGTAGAGACTGGTGGGAAAACCAGAGGCACTGGGCTCTGAGCAGGGTTGCTTTTTTGATAATACTCAAGCACAGGTACATTCCTGGGATAGATCAGCCTTTTTCACCTTCCCAAGAGAGAGGGAACTAGAGCTCCCCACTCTCAGTCACTTGATCAAGAAACCCTTTGGTTCCCATATCATGTGTTTGGGTAACTAGATCTCACCATACTGTCCAGTATTGAGGCAGGACTCTGAGAGATCCTGAGTCTTTGATAATATCAGGGGATCCTCAGTATGAGATTGTACTTGAACATCCTAATTTGGTGCATGGTCAGTTCCATCTAAGACTGCCATGGTGTAGGACAAATTATCTAGAGAATCATAGCAGGGAGGGATCTGTTCTGAGAGTCTTGATTATTGCATGTGAGCTTTGAGCACCCATGTGTCCACCTGCTTCCCTTTCTTAGGTGGATCTTTGCTAGGAAATGCTTAAAATTAGGGGGTGTCTTGTCTTTTATGCTCCAAGATAGGACTCTAATATTTGAACCAGAGCTTTACTTCTAGCTTTTTTGGGTTTAATTGGAGATAAAAAATTCTCATGGACTTGTGGCCAAGGGTGGCATCCAACTGCAGTTCTCAGATCTTAGTCTCCTAAGGGAATAAGATGATAAGCATGAAAAAGTATCTTTGGCCGGGTGCCAGTAGCTCATGACAGTCATCCTCGGTACTCAGGAGGTGAGATCTGAGGATCACAGTTCAAAGCCAGCCTGGGTAGGAAAGACCCTGAGACTATTATCTCCAACAAACCACCACAAAATCAGAAGGGGTGCTGTGGCTCAAGCCTTGAGCTGAAGAGCTCAGGGACAGCACCCAGGCCCAGAGTTCAAGCCCCACAACCAAAAAAAGAAAGAAAGTAAAAGATCTTTGCCTGCAAAAATGTGGAAGTGTGTGTGTGGGGGGTGCTGTGGTTGAGAGACTAGGTGCTGGGCTCAATGTACAGACATTCCTAAGAACTCCCCAAGTTTTCCCCAGTTTGAAACCACAGTAGAATGGGCAGTGCCTTACCAAGAACTCAAGAGGATGAGGCCTTTGGCAGGCAGTTAATGGGTGAATGGGTTCAGAGATCGGATTGTTGTGCCTGTATTCTCTCCATTGAAGGATGGATTTGGATGCTGAGTGTCAAAGTTTGAAGTCAAGGGTTGCAAGAAGTTCGTGGCCTGACAAATTGGGTTTCCTCTGGGTGTATGAACGTGGCTAAAGCAGGGTGCTACTGGTGGCTCACAACTGTCATCCTAGCTACTCATAAAGCTGAGATGTAGAGACCAAGGTTCAAGGCCAGCTTCGTGATACTTCATATCCAATGAACCACCAGAAAAGAACTGGCGCTGCAGCTCAAGTGGTAGAGTCATCATCTTCAGCTGAAGAGCTGAAAGTCAGTGCCCTGGCCCAGAGTTCAAGCCCCATGACCAACAATACACAAAGAGGTGGCTGAGTTTTCCACATAGCAGTGTGTATGGTAGGAAATTCCATGCTGGGTTATGAGACATTCCAGATATGTTAGAGGCTCAATGTTGTGTCTACAGTTGGACTGAGTACGATAGTGCCATCTTCTCACAGGTCAGATATAATCCGAATGGAGGGAGTTTGTGGTCCTGTTCTCAGGAACCACTGAGGCCTCGGAATGTCCGTGTGTGTGTGTGTGTGTGTGTGTGTGTGATTGTGTCTGTCTGTCTGTCTGTTTGTGTGTCTGTTTGTCTGTGTGTCTGTGTGTGTAATTTTCCCTCATCTTTCTCTGTCCCCTTCTTAGGCGCCTGTCCTCCTCTTTCTGACTTCAGATGGTGCCCTTCCTCCACACCGACCTTGCCTTTAGCTCCCTATCAGGGTCTACAATGAGTCGTAAATTGCCAGTAGCCTGTGTTCCATATTTTCTCTGAGGCACAAGTCTGGCTGTCCAAATATTTGGCCGCCTCCAGCGGATTCTGGTACAGCAGTGCCAGCTGGTATTGGGTCTCCCATGCCTCAGAGTGAAGGCCTCAGTCATACGATGTCCTGTCCTTTTCCTTAGCTGGGCCTCTGACATCCCTCTCAACAGGCTGGCAGTGGAGTGGGGAATGGGGAGTTGCTGGTGGCTCTAGCCAACACGAGCTGGGCAGCTGACTGAAGGCCACCTGAGCAAGGAGGATCCAGGGCTACATGGGAGGTGAGATCAAGGTGGCTTGGAAATATTGGTCGGTGTCTAGGAAATGTAAATGTACTTTATCACAGAAAAGTCTATATTCTGGTCCCAGCTGGTCCTTCTAGACAATTCCGGATGCCCAGAATACAGAGGCACAGACTTTAGATTCCAGGGCCAGGGAGCTGGGGGATGTGAGACTCGTATAAACAATAACTCAATGTTCTGGGGTATTAGTCTTGACCTGGCTATGCCCCTCCCCCCTTGTGTATGTTCACTTCTTAACCCAGTGTTGGCCCCACACTGGCCACTTGTGGCAGTACTGTGGAAGTGGCGGAAGTGGAGGTGAGATCTAGGATGACCAAAATCTGGATTTATGGCCTGTGGGGCTGGCAAAGAGTGTCTTAAAAAAATCTTTGAGCTGTAACTCAGGGCCTAGGCACTGTCCCTGAGCTTCCTTTGCTCAAAGCTAGCATTCTACCACTTGAACCACAGTTCAACTTTCATCTTTTTTAGTAGTTTAGTGGAGATAAGAGTCTCATGGACTTTCCTGCCTGGGCTGGCTTCAAGCTGCCATCCTAAGAGCTCAGCCTCTTGAGTAGCTAGGATTGCTGGCACCTGCTAATGATGTTAGTGTGTGTGTGTGTGTGTGTGTGTGTGTGTGTGTGTATGTGTGTGTGTGTGTGTGTGTGTGTGTGAGTGTTTACCGGGACAAGAACTCACAGCCTAGTTGTTATCCTTTAGCTTGTTTGCACTAGGTTCGTGCTGTACCACTTGAACTACAGTAGCTCGACTTCCCAGCTTTTTGGTGATTCATTGGAGATAAGAGTCTGCCTAGGCTAGCTTTGAATCTTGATTGATCCTCAGGTCTCAGCCTTGAGTAGCTAGGATGACAGGCATGAGCCACCTTCACCCAGCTGATAATGGCCTTTCTCCACAGTGAAATTGGAGCTTCTGAAATCTTCTTTATTTTTT
Source organism: Dipodomys spectabilis (assembly GCF_019054845.1). NCBI lineage: Eukaryota > Metazoa > Chordata > Mammalia > Rodentia > Heteromyidae > Dipodomys > Dipodomys spectabilis. The sequence continues at coordinate 2,000,013 of NW_024870978.1, read as the reverse complement.
CTGTGCCTGTACTTGGGCTTGAACTCAGGGTCTGGGCTCTGGTCTCTTAACATTTTCCCTCCCGGCTGGTACTATACCACTTGAGCCATAGCTCCATTTCTGGCTTTTGGTGGATCATTGGCAAGAAGAGTCTCACTAACTTTCTTCCCCTGAGCTGGCTTTGACCCACAATCTCTGATTTCAGTCTCTTGAGTAGCTAGGATTTACAGGGGTTGAGCCACTGGTGGCATTGGGTAGAAGCTTTTCTTAAGCAAGGGTTCTTCCCTGCGTTTGCCCTGACTCCTTCATGCAAAGGAGGCCTTAGGGTCAGGAGCTGTGAAAAATAGGCTTTCAGCCACAGGAAATGGCTGGGGTCCATGGTGAAAAGTTAAGCTAATCGTCCCCTGGGTCCCATTCTGGACCCTACCCTCTGCCCTACCTGTGACTCAAGTACAAGCCTTGACCCAGCCTTGAGTGTTCAGCCAGACTTGTCTGAAGACACAGAACCTTCATTACCCTCACACCACTTGCTCTACACCACACCTTTGCCCATGCTGTGTACCTTCTGCCTGAGGCTCTCTGTCCTATTCCACATCTTAGAACTCCTGTGGAATTTTGGCACTGGTAATATCACCTCCTGGAGCAAGTCCTTCCTTCTATTCTCTCTTAAAAAAATATTGAGTTCCTAGAGATGGAACTTGGTAGGCTGATTGGCAAATGCTCTATATTGTGTGTGTGTGTGTGTGTGTGTGTGTGTGTGTGTGTGTGTGTGTGTGTGTGTGTGTGTGTGTGTGTTTGTGTGCCTGTCCTGGAGTTTAAATTCATGGCCCAGATGCTATTCCTGAGTTTTTATGCTCAAGGCTAGCACTCTACTACTTGGAACACAGCTCTACTTCTGGCTTTTTGGGTGTTTAATTGGAAAAAAAGAGTCTCATATAGATTTTCCTGCCTGCACTGTCTTGCAATTATGATCCTCAGATTTCAGCCTCCAGAGTAGCTAAGAGTATAGGGGTGAGCCACCAGCACTTGCCATCTCCCTCTTACCTATAACCTCGGCCCTCCTCTGAGTCCCAGAAGAGTAGATCTCACCAAGCTCACAATATTTTTTGCTAGTATTGGGCTTGAACTAAGGGTCTGGGAATGTTCCTGAGTTCCTTTTCCTCAAGGCTACATTCTGTCACTTAAACCACAGTGCCACTTTTGGCTTTTTCTGTTTATGTAGTACTGAGGAATCAAACCTCGGGCTTCATGCTCTCTAGGTAAGCACTCTACCACTAAGCCACATTCGCAACCCAAGCCTCACTTCTAACAGGATCTATGAGGATGAGATTTCAGCACAGAAATCGCTGGCCATTTTATATCTTTGCCAGGATTTGGGACCAGCCTGAGACTTGGCAATGAGGAATGATGAATGAGTGATAGCCACCAGGCCTCAGAGATCTAGGCTCACATCCTAAAGAGGGATAGGAAACATGGAGTCAGAACCTTCCACAACTCCTACAGCCTAGGATCTGTGGTCTCCCTGGAGGTAGTGGCTGGCTGCTAGATGTCCCAATGAGACACCTCAGCCAGAAAGTAATGCACCCGTTGCATACACCAGCCCAGGGAAGCCTTCCGGGTTTCACTTATTAAATGGCAAAGAAGGATGCTTTGTTCAAGCTACTGGCTCATACATAGTACTCTCTGAGGGCTTTTCCCAGCTTGCCCAGAGGGCATGGGCAACCTCCTGAAAGCCCATCATCCATACATCATCCATCTTTACACAGAGACATGGAGTTACTGGATTCTTTTATTTCTTTGGCAGGTCCGAGGTTGAAATATGAGACTAGGCCCTATCCCTGATCTCCTTTGCTCAAGGGTAGAGCTCTGCCCTTGAGGCACAGGCCCAACCCATGCGCATATTTTCCTGTGATCTCTTAGAAATAAGAGTGTCTAGGACTTTCCTGCCCTGGCTGAATTCAAATTGGCATTCTCTGCACCTCAGCCTCCTGAGGAGCTAGCATTAAAGACAGAAGCCACTGACACCTGGCTTTCTTTTCTTCTTGTTGTTCTTTTTATAATCATGACAATCTGAAATCTTCACAGTGTCATTCCAATTGTTTACATTTGAAATAAATCATCTAGGCCTGGAGTTAGAATGCCAGGACTGCCACCCACAAATGGAGGGAGATCCTGACAAACTCATTTCTATTTATGTGAATGCTAATGGAATGTTATCAAAGTAATCAAAGTAATAATTAAATTTGCAGTTAATTCATGATTCTATTTTAGAATGCCACAGAAAAATTATTGAACTTAAATCTTCCATTCTAGCACCATGGTATGATTCCTCTAATGGAAAGATATTGACAAATTTTTAATTAATGCTTTTATAAGTATTCAGACAGGATAATTCATTAAATGGAGACATAACTTAAACTTATAATTGGTAACTATATATATATATATATATATATATAATTTAATGATATCCTCACATTCTCTAAGTGTATATATATATACATATATGTATGTATATATATATATATATATATATATATATATAGAGAGAGAGAGAGAGAGAGAGAGAGAGAGAGAGAGAGCAATCTACACATCTATTAATACAGAATTTCCTGGCAGTTCAGTTTGACAGAGGATGGTGAGCTAAGACTGTGACCCCATTTATGGATTGGGCATTCTAGGCCATGAGTTGAAATCCCAGCATGGCCAAAAATTTGTTCATGGAGTAAGAAGCCACTTTTGACATTTTTTTTCCTGAAAAATATCCTGGGTCTCAGTATGATGTATAATCCATATGCAGATATATCCTGTGTGATAGGATGTAATAAATGAAATGTTATGTGTGTAATAATACTAAATAAATAAGTATAATAAACGTCATACTCACTAAACCCATGCATGTAAATAAATCTCATATATGCATATTATTTTTTTCAGTTCTAGGGCTTCTATTCAGGCCCTGGTAACTGGTCTAAAATTTCTTGTCTTCAAGGATGGTGAGCTTCCCCTTCAACCACAGTGACACAGAGTTACCCAGACCCTGAGTACAAATCCCAGGCCTGCCAGGAAAAGTGGTGCAAATTCCAAGCCAGGGCTTTTTTTCCTTTGGCCAAGCACAGGGCTTGAACTCAGGTCTTGGAATCTCTGCCACAGTTGACCCTTGATCCTAGGCCCAAGTTCAAATCTCGGGATTGGCAAAAAATAAAAAGGAGAAGGATAAAACAGAGAAGTTCAAGATGGTGGTTTTATGTTTTTTCCCCTTTGCATTCTGACCATCCAGGGCCTAAGTGAAAAGGCCCAGAAAGTGTACATGACCTACATGACCTTGCGTGCTGATGTTTGGCTGGCTATTAGGGAAGTCATAACCGAATCCTGGGACTGCCACTAATGATTGTTGGGAGATTCAAGAAGTGCATGCCAATATACATCCATACAAATGGAATGTTATAAAAGTAACAATTAAATTAGTAGTGTATGAGTATACTATAAAATTATACACAATAATTATACTACTTTGACTAATTTTCAATTAATACTTTGATATATATTCAACCATGACACTTACAATTTGAAGGAATAATTTATTTGTCAATAATTACTAGTAATATATGTAATTTCATAATATACAGACAACTTTCTCTTGTTTTATACATATGTATACATATATATGTATATATATATATATATATATATATATATCAATCTGCATATTTATCTGTTTATACACTTGTCACTCCTGGGGCTCAGTTGTATAGTGATGGTTAGTACATACAAAGCCCTGGATTCGATTCCTCCCTACCTCATGCACATAAAAATCCGGAAGTTGTGCTAAAAGCATAGGGACTGTGTCTAGACTCTTACTCAAGACCCAGGACTGGCACCAAAATAAGATTGAGTATTGTGACTGCAACTCTATAAGTATAGGACATCAAATACCTCATCACAGACCAAGCCATGAATCTGGTGCTGACAGCTGCCATCTAACCTGACTTAGCCAGAGGTATGCCACTGCAACCTAGCCCCACAGAACCACATGCTGCTGGCTCGCTCACCCCTGTCATCCAAGATATTTGGGGGCTGAGATCTGACACTGATGGGTTTAAAACCCAGCCCTGGCAGGATGGCTGTGAAACTCTGTGCTGTGCCTCAAAAAAAAGTTCTTAGGACAGTACCCCCAACATTTAGTGCAATCCCTATGGCTGACTCTCCCCCCCCAAAAAAACCCACCATTCTCAATCATTAGATGTGAACTTTGTGCAGTTTGTGATGTGTTTTTGAAAGAATGGTGATACTGATAAAAGCACCCTAATATTAATGACAGCTTGTGGGATATAGCTATTTGATGAGTCCTTCCTGAGGTGCTGGGTCCTTCATTTGGTGCTGTGTGCTGAGTCCTGCTCAGGATGCTATGTGCTGAGTCCTTCACAGGGTGCATTGTTCTGAGTCCTGCATTGGGTACTGGGTGTTGTGTGCTGAATCCTGTAGCATGTAATGTGTTTTGTCCTTCAAAGGGTGCATTCTTTCATCTTGCCCTTGTAATAGCTCCACAACTTGGATGATTATGCAGACAAGAATACTGAGGCTCAGATATGTCCCCATGGCAGGGACAAAATTATGTATTACTGAAGACTAGTGAGTTGTCTACTGCAGACAATTGTTTCACTTTGTTTTTTTCTCATTCATGAACCTTGAACTCAGGGTCTAGGAGCTGATCATTACCTCTTGGACTCATGGACAGCACTCCACCATGTGGAGCCAAGGACCCCTTTGCGGCAGAGTGCCACAGCCTAAGGTTTTATAGCCAAGTTCTGTCATCCTGGCTTCTCAGGAAGCTGAGATCAGAGTATCTGGGTTCCAAGTTATCCCAGACACAAAATGTCCCATGACACTATTATCTCCAATTCATCACTAAGAAACGTGAAGTGGAAGCTGGGTGCTTGTGGCTCATGCTGGTCATCCTAATTACTCAGTAGGATGCGATCTGAGGATCATGGTTCAAAGCTAGCCTGGGCAGGAAAGTCCTTGAGACACTTACCTCTAATGAACCACCAGAAAACCGGTGGCTCAAGTGGTAGAGCAAAGATTAGAGCTGAATTGCTCAGGGATAGCACCCAGAACCAGACTTGTACTCATTCAACTGACAACAAAAAAAAAAAGACTTAAGCAAACTAACAAACCTGAAGTAGAGGACTGGGAATGTGCCTTAGGGGTAGAGTGCTTTGCATACATGAAACTCTAGGCTTCATTACTCTGGACCACATCACTAGGAAAAAGCCTGAAGTGGCTCTGTGTTTCAAGTAGACTTGAAACACAGTAGACTTCTGCTCTGAGATCATGGTCAGCACCCACGCCCTGTGTTTAACCCCAAAACTTAGCCTCTCAGGGCCCAACTAGGAGAGGTCAAAGGTTTCAAAACCTGATGAGCTTCACCAGCCCTATAGGACAGAAAACTTTGTGATATCTGACATGTTCTTGGATTTCCCAAGCTTCCGGAAACCTAGGAGAGGCATCATAGGCCCATCATCGCAGGTTATGAAACATTTAATTAGGTTCAGTGCCCTAGTTGTCTGCCAGAAGGACTCCTGAATTATATTGAGCCCTGTATCTGAACATCAGAATATAGTCTCACAAAGGCAGGATAAGTGCACAGAACTTGGCCTTCCACGGGAGGTGGCACAAATGAAGGCTTCCTGTCAAAATAGAGCACTGGGGAGAGAGATCGCTTGGCTTTCAGAGCCTGTCCACACTCCTCCTCACTAAGTAGCCCAGATGGAGTTGCTTGTTACACAGCTGTACAGGATTGAGGCCTTTTGTCTGCCTGTCCAGACAATGAGAGAAACTTCTTCCAGCAGGACAGGGGTGCAGAGCAACCTTCAGGCTACACTGGGAGCAGTGAGGGGAGCCCTGGAACATGCAATGTCATAAAAGCATTCTCTGTGTTATGAACTCATAGTATTGAATACAAATTTCCTAGCTTGGTGCCATTCATCATAGCTACTCTACTCTGGAGCTTCACCTGTAGGAATACATCCATACATAGACAAAGTCGTGGAGGAACAGGCACTTTTTGAGGGGGCAGTTCCTGGGGTTGAACTATGAGCCTGTGCGCTGTCTCTGAGTTCCTTTTACTCAAGGGTAGTGCATTAAGTTTGAGTCAAAGCCCACTTCTGGGTTTTTCTGTGATCTCTTAGAAATAACAGTGTCAAGGACTTTCTTACACTGGCTGGATTCAAATTCAAATTCTCTACATCTCAGCCTCCTGAGGATCTGGAATTACAGCCAGCAGCCACTGGCACCATCTTTCTTTTCTTAATTTTTTAACCTGGAAAATCTGACTTCTTAGCGGGTCATTCCAATGGTTTGAACTTATAAGAGACTACCCAATGTTCTTTATAGCTGCTTTCTCAGAGAAGGATTTTCTCTCCTCATCTTCCACTCTGGTCACAGGGTTGAAGCCAAAAGTGAAAAATGAGTGTCACAGGATTGAGGAGCAAATGTCCACAGGACATGCCAGTTCTGTCACTTAGCATTGAGCTGCAGTGAATTTACTATCTCAGGATGAGAGGACCAAAAGCTGGAGCGATCTTCGTACTGTCTGCATTGCTTCATTTGCCTATAAAATGAACTAATAATTATGAGTGTTGTGTGTCTCCAATCTTAGCTATCTAGGACACACTAGTATCTGCACGTTACTATTTTTATCTAGTACCTCCTGAGATTTAGATTAAAGGTTTGTGTGGAGCGGCTCCTTTGCAAATCCCTTAGGAAAGCTGCTTGAAGCCTCTTCAGGAGATCGCCTTCCAAAGCCAGCCCAAGCAGGAAGACTGTGAGACTCTTATTACCAATAAACCACCAGAAAACCAGAAGTGGAGCAGTGGCCTAGAGGGTAGAGCTCCAGTTTTGGGAGAGAAATCCTAGCAAGAGATACAGGCCGGACCAGGCAGGACAGTCTGGGAGTTGCTTATGTCCAATTAACGACCAGTTTGCTGGAAGTGGAGCTATAGCAGCAGTAGAAGCTCAGCCTTGAGCAAAACAGCTGAGGAACACATCGCACCCTGAGTTTAAGCCCTGAGATGTCCAAAAAATAAAATTCAAAATAAAATAAAAAAAATAAAATTCAGTGCCCTACTTACTTACTTGTGTATGTTACTTCCTTGAGTGCAAATAGACTCTATGCAAAGCTTCTGCTTTCATATACTGATTTATTTTTCAGATATGCTTGTTACACATACTGCATCATTCTCTTTATTTCAGCACATCGCTCTGCTCTTCCAGGGTTCCAGGCCTCTGTCCTTATACGATGCGCATTGCAGCTCTCAGCAGCCTGTAGTTACATTTTATTATGAGGTCAATCCAGGAACAGTCACAAATAAGGCAGGGGAAGAGAAGATCAGGGTTTATAGAAATAACCGGTATTCAGAAAATTACACTTGGGGACACAAACTGTAGCATACTTATGTAAAATCTACCATTAATAAAAAAAAGATGAGGGGGCAGGGAATGTGGTTTAGTGAGAGAGTGCTTGCCTAGCATGCAAGACACCCTGGGTTCTATTCTTCAGTAGTATATACAGAGAAAAAGCTGTGGTGCTGTGGCTCAAGTAGTAGAGTGTTAGAGACAGTGCCATGGCTTTGAGTTCAACCCAAGAAATGTCAAAGAGATATATAGGTAGATAGGTAGGTAGGTAGGTAGGTAGGTAGGTAGGTAGGTAGGTAGGTAGGTAGATGGATAGATAGATAAATAGATAGATAGATAGATAGATAGATAGATAGATAGATAGATAGATAGATAGATAGATAGATAGATAGATAGATAGATAGATAGATAGATAGATAGATAGATAGATAGATAGATAGATAGATAGATAGATAGATAGATAGATAGATAGATAGATAGATAGATAGATAGATAGAAAAATGATACATAAATCTGGTCTTGGATGTCAGGAGGAAAGAAGGGATCAATTCCCAGTCATGAGGCCTTCTGCAGTATGCCAGGACACCAGCATCGCCTTCACACAACCACAGAACAGGAAGACTGTCTCTTTTCCACTTCTCGGGCAGATGAAGGCCCCAGAGTCAAGAAGGCAAAGCCAGGTTCTAACTCAGGTGCTTGGAAACAGAAGAGAAACGGCCCTGCCTGTCCTTGGACTGGGGATTTGCATTAATGATGTGGAGAATGAAGGAAGGAGAATGGACTGGCAGAGGTAGAAGAAGGGCCTTCAAATCTGACAGATGTAGAGTCAAAAATCCACTCCCTAAGAACAGAGAGCAGGGTTTTTCTACTCTGTTCCTGCCCTCTCTCTCACTAAACTGACTCTCGATTGGTAACCTAAAGATAATCTGAGGCTCCCTTCACCTAAAGGAGGAAGGTTATTCATTGTTTGAAGAGGCTGAGAAAGCCTGACCGTGGTATAACTAACAAATGTTTCAGGTTTCCCCTCATTGCTGGGTGTGCCTGGAATGAATGAATGAAGTGGTTTGCAGCTCACTTCCCTGTTGAGTGTGTACCTTCTGCCTCCTAATCCTACAAGCCTAGGTCTCTCCACCTAGCCTGGCTTCTAATACTGTTTTCTGTCCTTCAAATACAGTGTTACACTGGAGTTCTTCCTGCTAACAGGGCCAGGGCTTGAATCCTGAGAACTTCATTTGAACGTTGGATGCGTCAATGATGTTTCTTTCCTTCTTCTATAGCACAAGAATTCTAATAATATTTAGAGTTCAAGTACCTTCTCATCACCAAAGGAAACACAAGAAGCTGTTGAACATCTGACTTTTCAGAAGTGGAAGTCAGAGTGTCATAAACTTTCCTGCCCTGGTTGGCTTCACCCTGTAATCTTGAGACCTCAGCCTCCTTAGCTAGGTTGATGGGTGTGAGCTACTGGTGTTCTGCTAGATTCAGGACTGTAATGACATTGCCAATACAAGTCAACTGCTTATCACAAAGGGCTTGGGGAGCATATTAAGCCTTTCAACATTGGACCATTCAGATCCCATTAGCACACAAGGTTATAATGCTAGAGTCTGAGAGGCTGGGCAAGTGGATCTGCTACACTTCAAACTTAAGCTCTGACTCCAATTCTGGTTTACATCAGCGTTTATTTTCCAGGGAATGTTCTCCTATAAGCAGATAGGAAAAGTACTTTGATTAACCCTTACTTTTTTCCAGTTGTGTGTCTTGTATCAAGCCTGGGCCCTGTCCCTGGGCAATTCAGCTCAAGGCTAACACTCTACCACTTGAGCCACAGCGCCACTAGGGTTTTTTTTTTTTTTTTGATGGTACATTGGACATAAGAGTCTAACAGGCTTTCCTTGCCTAGGCTGTCTTTGAACTGTGGTCTTCAAATTTCAGCATCCTGAGAAGCTGGGGTTTCATGTGTGAGCCACCGACATCTGGCCAATTGTTTTTGAGAGTCCTGGGGCTTATTTTTTTCAAGGCTAGCACTCTGCCATTTGAGCCACTCCACTTCTTCTGGCTTTTTCTGAGTACGTGGCACTAAATATTCAAACCCTGGTATTCATGCATGTTGAGCCAGCTCTTTACCACTAAGCCACATTTGTAGGCTTGACCTTACAATCTTATCGCACAACTTGCCTGTCCTAAAAAAAAGGCTTCTGAGTATAAATCATTAAAGAAATTCCTATAGGAAGGTGTTCAAAGATAAATAAGACAAAGTTCATACTTGAGAGAGACTCTAAACATGTGAAAACTATTACAAATGCCTCCATTTAATTATGTATCATGTTTCAACACAAAAAGTTTTAATGAAAAATGAGTCACTGTCCTAAATTATTGTGTATAATTTTATAATAGATGTGCAAAATGTAATAAATATGTGTACGATAACACTAAATAAAATACACAATAAATGAATGAATCAAACAAAAAATAAAATAAATACAAAATCAATAATAAAAATCATAATATGTAATAAACATAATTATGTAAGTATATATTCTATATTACACATGTGTAGAAATATCTTTTCCATTGCAGGGCCTCCATTCAGGCCATAGGAACTCTAGCCTGAATTTAATTACGTCAAGGACAGTAAGCTTCGCCTCCACACATGGTACAAAAGAGTTACTTGGACAGTGAGATCAAAATCCCACCAATGGTAAAAATATTGGCCCAGTTCCAAGATAGTGACTTAATTTTTTAATGAAAGCAGTTTTGTTTATTCAGTTACATACTGAACATTAAAAAAAGCAGTGTAGAATTTTGTACAGCTATTCAGATGGTCTTCCCTTACTTCCAAAGTGCTTCTCTGAACACTACATTGTTTCTTTTTTTTGTATGATTTTTATTGTAAAAATGTTTTACGGAGGGGTCACAGTTACTTGAGCAAGGTCTTGAGTATAGTTCCTATTGAGCATTGTTGCCTCCTCCTTTGTTTTCCCCCTACCATCCCTTCCCTCCCATCTCCAAAACTACTCCCCCTGCCAAACTGAGTGACTTATTTTTACTTTTGGCTTGGCATGGGGTTTGAACTCCAGTAGTGACACATCTGCACTTTCCCTCACATTGCTACAGATTTACCAAGATCTTGAGGTCAAATCCCAGGCTAAGAAAGAAAACTGACAGAAATTCAAAATCAGGGAGCTTTATTTTTTTTTAATTTAGTTAGTTAATTAATTAATTAATTTTTTTCTTTTCTTTTCTTTTTCTTTCTTTTTTTTTTTTGGCCAACCATGGGGCTTGAACTGAGGTCTTGGCAATTCTGCCTCAGCTTCGATCACCCTAGACTAGGTCCTGCTCGGGACCCATACCCAATCCTGGAATCCTAGGCCCAGGGGGGCTTGCATGAGGAAAAAAAATGTGGGATAGAACGAAAAGTGGGGAGCTGCAAGGGCAGGGGATTTTATGTTTTTTCTTTGCACAGTGACCATCTTGAGTCTGAATCAAATGGCTGCAAAGTGGATCTGACCTGCCATATCTGAAGGTTGGCATACTATCAAGGAAACCATAAGCCAACCTGTCAACATAGGCCCTGGCTTCAAATCCCAGTCATGACACCTACCAATGGCAGGAGATCAAAAGAGTCTCATTCCTATGCATAGGAATACCGATTGAAAGAGAAGTTTGTGCATTGGTCAAGTCTAAAATTGGATGCAATAATTCTAGCACACTGATTGATCTTAATTAATAGTTTATTAATCATGAAAAGAATACTATTCCTTTAATTGTGGTATAATAAATACCTAAGAGTTGGTAGGAACGTAGTATATGTCATTCAATCATAGATAGGCCGCTATGGCTCTTTTTACCAATATATATTTATTTGTATACTACTGTCTGCTATCCATGCATAGCTGTTTTGTACAATTCTGGGGCAAGATCTTAGTTCCTGGGAACCACCTGACAGCTTCATTGGCTAGAGGCTGCCGTGTTCACACTCACCCATTCATGAACTTGGACTGCATGTCCCTGAGTTCAGATCCTAGCACTGCCAAAAATTTAATCTTGGATTAAGAAGCAGATCTGTTTTCCTTTTCCGGGAGAGTCCTGGGTGTCAGGCATGATTGAGAAGACATCTACAAATTTAGATGCTATGTGATAGGATGCAAACAATATAATAAATTGTTAGGTGTCATCACAGTCAATAAAATAAATGGTAAATAAATTAATAAAACAAAAAATTCAATGAATAACCACCTCAAACATTATATAGTCTGAACATCTGTATGGAAGGTCAATCCTATCTTTAAAATGTATATAAGGAGTATGCTTTCCAGGGATAGGCCTTGAATTCAGGCCTAGGGAACAGGCCTGACTTTCTGGTCTTCAAGCACGGTGAGCTTCCCCTTCCAGCACAGTGCAACAGAGTTACCCAGACCCCATGTTTAAATCCTAGGCCTTGCAGACAAAAAATGCCACACATTCCAAGCAAGGGAGCTTCATTAGCATTTTTAATATTTTTAAAGTTCACTTCACCTTTATTTGATACATTTTGATTTTATAACACTAGAGTTTTTTAAAAAAGGGGTTTAAACTTTTACATTTCAGCATAGCACATTGGTGTTTCTATTTTGACCATCTTCCATGAAGAGTGTACCTGAAAATAAGGATACCATTTCTCCCTAGAAGGTTGGGACAGTTGATTTTATTTATATTTAGAGTTATGTCTATCATTATAAACTCTCTACATTTGTTTCATGTTAGTTTTCCTCAGTGCCTACAATGAAATACACTAGGGGAGTCATAGCACAAAAAGTTGGGTTTCTGAATAAAAACTCACTTTTGTGAGGACAGCAGGTACTTGTAAGCATTTTGGAAATAAACTAGATTGTAAAATGAAAAACAAAAACATTGTGAGTTTGATGTAGTCAGTAGTGGATTATTTGCCTAAAGAGCATAAGACTCTGGCATAAATGTTTCCTGAAACTCAAAGTGTTAGAATTTTATGATTTGTATGAACAAACTTTTCTTTTTGTTTGGTCATGGGCCTGAAATCAGGGGTTATCCCTGCACTCTTCAGCTCAATATGAGCAATCTACTTCTTGAGTCACAATGCTACTTCCGGTTTTCTAGTGATTTATTGGAATTAAGTGTCTCACGGACTTTCCTGTTCAGGCTGGGCTTGAACCGCCACCCTCAAATCTCAGCCTCCTGGTTAGCTAGGATTATAGGCATGAGCCACTGGTGCCAGGCACGTGAACTAACTTCTTAAAGATTGATTCTGAGAAAAGAAACCTGGAATATACTTTTAGTATAAATAATTTATAATTCTATGTTTAAGGCACCAATTCAGAAGTATTTATTCATTGGCTGGCTTCTTAGTTTATTTAAAGATATATATATGCATTATTAATATATATAAATACATATATTATTAAAAACATAGCTTTGAAGTGTACCTAAGAGCATATGTGCTCATGTAAAGTTATACAACTGCACAATCTTCAGTATTTTTTTTCCGGTTTGGTTGGTACCATAAATTATGTGGGATTTTTCTACTGTTGTTTTGTTCTCTGTTTTTGGAGGATTTCTCTCCCTTTTATCCCCCTCTCCCCCTCCATGAACTTGAACTCAGCTTGCTCTTCCTTGGCTTGGTTGTTCATAGCTGATTTTCTACCACTTCAGGGATACCTGTAGCCGGGCTTTTTGCCAGTTAATTGGAGATGATTTTTCTCAGGCTTTTCTGCCTTCATTGGCTTTGAAATTTCATCGTCCAGTTCTCAGCCTCCTGAGTAGCTAGGATTACAGATGTGAACCACCGGGGTGCCTAGGGATAAATTAGACTTTGGTTGGTGTATTCTTTCTGTTTTTCTATGCAAGGGATCATCTAATATAGAATTTCGGTGAATGTCCTGGGTCTGAATTAAGATATATATTACAAATGCAAATCTGTATAGTTCTCATAATATGTAATAATTTTAATAAATAAGTGTAGTAATAGTCAATAAATATAATGAATGAATAATACAAAAAATAAATACCCTCAAAGCAATATGCAGTAAACATAAGTACGTAGATATTAATCATTTTTTTTCAAATGTGGATGAATATTACTTAACAGGGCTGGGGATATAATTTAGGCTTAGGGAACAGGACTAAATTGCTTGTATTCAAACAGGGTGAGTTTCCCCATTCTCCACAGTGCATTAGAGATTCCCAGACTCTGAGTTCAAATACCATGCCTGGCAGAAAAAAAACGGACATGAATTCCAAGCCAGGGAGCTCCATTAAATTTTTAATTTATTTTATTTTATTTTTATATACTTTATTAAAAATTTATTTTATTTTATTAATCTATTCATTTATTTTGCCAGGCACGGGGTTTGAACTTAGGTCGTAGCAACTCTGCCTCAGCCTCCATTACCCTAAGCTGGGATGGAGCAGCTTCTGGGCCAGCAGCCCATCCTGGGATCTGAGGCTTCAGGGGCTGACAGGGAAACAAATAGAAAACAGCACTGAAAAATAGCTGCGAATTGCAGACAGTCGGCGGTTTCTCGGTTTTCCTTCCTTGCATGGTGACCATCCAGGGTCCAAATGACACAGCTACAACCTGTAGGTCACCTGGCATTGCTGAAGGCTGGCAGGCTGGCAGCGAACCCATAGGCCAATCTGGACACCTAGGCATTTGAATCCCGTTCATGGCAGTTAGAAAGGGCTGGAGAGCCTAATAAACTATTGCCTGTTCATAGAAACTCCAGAGGAATGTGATCAATGTCATGGTTGGATGAGTAGTTTGTCAATCAGTCTAACATAAAATTAAACCCAGTATTCACAAGATGTGGATTGATTTTAATTCATAGTTTATTATGCATTAAAAGAATACGTGTGTGTGTGTGTGTGTGTGTGTGTGTGTGTGTGTGTGTGTGTGTGTTTTGTCGGTAGTGGGGCCTGAAATCTGGTCCTGGGAACTCTCCCTCACCTTTTCAGCTCAGGGCTAGTGCTGTACCATTTGAGACACAACACCATTCCCGGCTTTTTCTGATCATGTTGTGGTGGGGAATCGAACTCAGAGTTCATGCATGCAAGACAAGTACTCTCCCAGTGAGCCACTTTTCCAGTCCCTAAAAGAATACTATTGATTAAATAGAATTCTCACTACATAACTGTGAATCACTAGGAAGGTAGTATATGTCATTGAATACTACTAGATAGACATCACTGGAAGTATCTAAATTTCTAAATATATATATATATTTTTAAACCACTGTCTGCAAAGAAAAGTATTGCTATTTTGGCCAAACCTGAGTCTCGATCCCAGGTCCTGGGGTCCACCTGGCTAGAGGCTGCCATGCTGACACTCACCCATTCATGAATTGGGCCTCCTAGGGCCTCAGTTCAGGCCTCAGCATTGCTAAAAATGTCTTCCTGGAGAAAGATTCCAAGTGTGATACCTGTTTTCCTTTTCTGTGCAAGTGCTGGGTGTCAGGTATGATGTAAAAATATGTCTGCAAAGCTCCATGCTATGGAATAGATTTGAATGAATGTAATAAATGTTATAGGTGCACTCACAGTCAGTCCATAAATAAATGGAAAGTAAATAAATACATAATAAAATATAACGAATCATTCCAACAAACACGATATAAACTGAATATATGGATGTAAGTATAAATCATATAATAAACATGTCTATAAATGTTATGTTCTCCAGGGCTGGGGCTTGAATTCAGTCCTAGGGAACAGGCCTGAATTGCTTGTCTTCAATGGAGGAGATCTTTCTTTTCCTCCACCCCCCTCAGTGCATCAGAGTTACCCAGATCCCAAGATGCATCCCTGCCTGGCAAACAAAATGGCACAAAATCCAAGACAGGGAGCTTCAGTAATATTATTATTTAATTTATTTATTTTTTGCCATGCACAGGGCTTTAACTCAGGTCGTGGCAATTCTGCCTCAGTTTCCATCACCCTAGGCTGGGATGGTGCAGGCTCTGGACCCACAGCCCATCCTGGGTCCTAGGCCTCGGGGACTAACAGGAAAACAAAATGATAACACCACCAAAAAAAAAAAGCCACAAACCGCAGAAGGTCAGCAGTTTCTATTTTTCTTCCTTGCACGGTGACCATCCTGGGTCTGAAGGACATGGCTGCAACCTGTAGTTCACCTGGCATTTCTGAAGGCTGGCGGGCTGTCAGTGAAGCCATAGGCCAACCTGGACGCTAGGCCCTGAGTTCGAATCCTGATCAGGCCACTTAAAAGGGGCTGGAGAGTCTAGAAACTATTGCCTGTCCATAGGAATACCAGAGAAATGTGATCAATGTCATGGTTGGATGAGTAGTCCCTCAAAATGAGTCTAGCATAAAATTAGAACCAATAATCACAGGACACAAATTGATTTTAATTCATAGTTTATTATACATTAAAAGAATATTATTGATTAAATGGAATCCTCACTAAATACATGAGAATCGGTAGGAACGTAGTATATGTCGTTGAATACTAGATAGACACCTCTGGCAGTACCTAAATATCTAAATTTCTATATATTTATGTGTCACGACCACCTCGACCAGCAAGGACGACGCGACCCGGGATTCTTCTCAATGTGGTTTATTCAGGAACCTTGTCTACAAGCTTCTTTCCCGCTGGCTTCTTCCCGCTTCTCCTTTTCCCAGCCCCTGCGCTCCGGTTATAAGCCTCCTGGATGGCCAATCCCGAAGTGCCACGTGGCATATACCGATAGGGCTGCAAACACGGAAGCAAACTAGGAGCCAAGTCATAGCCATATAAGGAGTTGTTTTTCTTACAGAGAGCACTCGTCACCGGGAAGACGGAAGGTGGGAGCCAGCGCCATCTTTGGTCGCAGCCGCGCCATGAAACAAGGAGCTACAATGTTGCTTTTTCAGCCGCGCCTTACTGCCGCGCCGTCTTTGGGCGCAGCTCCCGCAGCTCTCCACATTTATGTACTACCATCGTCATAGAAAGTTACTGTGATTTTGGCCAAATTTAGATATTTATATTTATTTATGTACCACCATCGTCATAGAAAGTTACTGCGATTTTGGCCAAACAGGGGCTTGATCCCAGGTCTTGGGATCGACTTGGCAGCTGAATGGGCTAGAGGCTGTGGTGCTGACACTCACCCATTCAAGAATTGGGCCTCTCAAGCTAGCAGATCAGGTCCTATCATTGCCAAAAATTTCTTCCTGGTGTAAGATTTCAAGTGTGACACCTGTTTTCCTTTTCTGTGCAAGTTCATAATATGTCTGCAAAGTTACATACTATGGAATAGATTGGAATAAATGTAATAAATGTTATGGGTGCACTCACAGTTTGTAAAATAAATGCTAAATCAATAATAAAACATAATGAATCACTCTAACAAACACAATATAGATTTAATATACAGATGTAAGTATAAATCGTATATTTAACATGTCTATAATGTTATGAGGTGCTTGAATTCAGGCCTAGGGAAGAGTTTAGTTCATGCATGATTCTCATAAGAAATGATAGGCAAGACGTATGGCACAACAATAATTTTTAATTAAGAGTTCATGAAGTGTGACGATAAGAATCACATTGAGGATTTGGAGGAAATGGGAAAGACCCAAGGATCAGTACTCACATGGTGTAGAGCATATGGGCAGCAAAGATGGCGCTGATAGGGAGTTGAGTGGGCAGAGCCTGATTTTCTTTATGTTCAGTGCGTAACCAGACCGTGGAAGCTTAGGTACATGATAGGGTGTGACTTTGAAAGTGATTGGTTCCTCTTCCTCCCCTCCCATGCCACCCGCACATTTTTGCTTTAAAAACGGCTTGCTCTATGTTAATAAATGAGTTTTCCTGCTTGAGTTGACTCCCCTCTGCATCTGATTGTCTCCCGGGCTGAGGGAGGCTGGGGAATGGGGCAAGCTGCCGCACTTACCTTTCCTTGGACCCTGTCCGTCTTTCATGGGATTGACAAAGACACAACATCAGGCTCCCAACATGGGGCACAAAAGGAAAAAATACCAGCAGAGGCTAAGCAGTCTGTCAGGGTAAGTGAAACCCTTAGTATTGGTAATGCTATCTCACAGAAGAAGGAGGAGGAGGCAACATTAGGCCTAGAAGGAGTAAAGGAGGATTTGGGAAGTGAGAAGGGAAAGGAATGGGTCAAATTTGACCTAGAACACACTGAAATATGCATCATGGAAGTCAAAACGAGGGTGAAAGTTAGTCCCTCTGATTCAGATGCCCCTGATGGTCATAGGCCCCCTCCTTATTCCCCCAATTGGAGGGGAGGTACAGAACCCTACACGATCTGTGAGAGATACCTGCAAGACTCGGACCCCTATGAACCATCCATGGAGGGGAGGAGGGCTGGGGAAGTAACGTACTAGGAGGCCTAACCTGGAAGGGAAAGGCCACTTGAGAGCATGGACCCTAGGCCACAGGATTTGCTTCCCCAAGTGTATCCGGTTAATCTGGCAGCAGGAGCAAACAGGCCCTTGGAATGGTACCCATGGGAAGCTAAGGATCTTAAAGAGCTCTGCAACGTGGTGGCAGAGGATGACCCAAACTCTCCTTGGGCCTAGAGCTTATTACAGGACATTGCTTATCACCCAGGTGTCCCTAAAGCCTGGCTGGATATGGCTAAAGCCGTCCTCACCAGTTCTCAGTTTATTAAATGTGTGCTTTCTTTAAGGAGGAATGCAGAGGGCGAGCAGAAAATAATTGGCAGGCTCAACCCATGATACCTGGTGTCCAACAGGCGGCAATACCTGGCCCGTACAATGACAAGGTGAGGCAAGCAGGACTTGCCGCGTGGTACAAACTGGATGATGGGCCTACTGAGTCCCACATAGCAGGAGTGAAGCAAAAACCTGGTGGGCCTCAAGCTGAGTTTGTAGACTGAGTCCAACAGAGCATTCACCACAAGCTGCCAGCAGGGAGCCTCCGAGATCAGTTTGTAAAGCTACTGGTCTGGGAAGGGATGAATTCAGACCACTGCATGGCCTGTGGGGGATTGAGAGAGCGTTCACTGAGCAGATGGGTGGTGGCCTTGCAGGATGTGGGAATGCAACAGCACCAGTCCCAATTAATAGCTTTAGTTTTACAGGCTCAGACATCTGCAATGACTGAGGCTATTACCCAGGCGCTGGCAGCCCAGGGCCGAAGAACCCCAGGATCATTGGGGAGAGGGACTTGCAGGATGTAGGGGCAATTATCCCCCCCCCCCCCAGCCGTTTGGCAGGGGGATTGTTGTAAGCAGTCCTTCTTAAAGTGTCTCTCTTGCAAGTCCCTATCTCCGATGATCAACCACCACAGGTGATCTGGACAGTGATCAGCGCTGACAATGCAGAAATCATTAAGGTTTCTCTCTCAAAGCTGGACCTCTACCCTCTGTACCACTGCTCCACTTCTGGTTTTCTGTTGGTTTTTGGAGATAAGAGTCTCAAAGACTTTCCTGCTTGGGCTGGCTTTGAACGGCAATCTCCTGAGGAGGCTTCAAGCAGCATTCCTCAAGGATTCGCCAAGGAACTGCTCCACACAAACCCTTGGTCTAAATCTCGAGAGGTACTGGAGAAAAACAGAAACATGAAGATTCTTCTAGTATGTTCTAGATACTTAAGGTTGGAGACACAAAACACTCATAATTATTAGGTCATTTTATAGACAAAAGTAGCAATGCAGAGAGTATGAGGATCGCTCCAGCTTTTGGTCCTCTCATCCTGAAACAGTAAATTCACTGCAGCTCAGTGCTAAGTGACAGAACTGGCATGTCCTGTGGACATTTGCTCCCAAATCCTGGGACACTCATTTCTTACTTTTGGTTTCAAACCTGTGACCAGAGGAGAAGATGAGGAGAGAAAATCCTTTTTAGAAAAAGCAGCTATAAAGAACATTGGGGTAATTTACTTATAATTCAAACCATTGGAATGACCCTGTTAAGAAGTTGCATTGTTCAGATTAAAAAATGAAGAAGAAAATAAAGGCAGGTGCCAGTGGTTGCTGAGTGTAATCCCAGCTCCTGAGGAGCCTGAGTTGTAGAGAATCTTAGTTTGAATCCAGCCAGCATAGGAAAGTCCATGACATTGTTATTTCTAGTAGATCACAGAAAAACCCAAAAGTGAGGCTGTAACTCAAGGTGAAGGCACTACCCTTGAGAAAAAGGAGCTCAGGGAGTACATAGGCTCACAGTTCAACCCCAGGACCTGCCTCCCCACCCTGCAAAAGAGCCTGTACCTGCATGTCTTTGTGTATGTATGGATGTATTCCTGTAGGCAAAGCTCCAGAGTAGCTATGATGAGTGGTGTCAAGCTAGGAAATTTGTTTTCCATACAATGATTTCATAACAGAGAGAGTGCTTTCAAGACAGTACATGTTCTGGGGCTCCCCTTACTGTTCCCAGTGTAACCTGAGGGTTTCTCTGCATCCCACCTGCTGGAAGAACCCTTTCTCATTGTATGAACAGGCAGACAAAAGGCCTCCCTCCTGTACAACTTTGTAACAAACAAGTCCATCTGGGCCAATTAGTGTAGGTGGGCACTGAAGGCTAAGAGAAAAATGCCTCTTTGTACCCCAAGTGATCTCTCTCCCCAGTGTCTGTTTTTACAGGAAGCCTTCACTTGTGCCACCTCCTGTGTCAGGCCAAGTTCCCTGAACTTATCCTGCCTTAGCGAGACTATATTCCAGTGTTCAGATACAGTGCTCAATATAATTCAGAAGTCCTGGCAGACAACTAGGGCACTGATTCCAATGAAATATTTCATTGTGGGCAATGATGGGCCTATGATACCTCTCCCAGGTTTCTGGAAGCTTGGTAAATCCAAGCACATGTCTGATATCACAATGCTTCCTGTCATATGGGTCTGGTGAATCAGATTTTGAAATGTTTCACTTGTCCTAGTTGGGCCCTGGGTGGCTAGGTTTTGGGGTTGAACACAGGGCCTGGGTGCTGACCATGAGCTCAGAGCAGAAGCCCGGAGCTTTACCATTTTGTGCCAAAGCTTCACTTCTGGTCTGTGTGTGTGTGCACGAGTGTGTGCACATGCACGCACGTGCACATGTGTGCATACACCAGTCCTGGAGTTTGAACTCAGGACCTGAGCACTGTACCTAGTTTCTCTTATACAAGGATATCCCTCTCCCACTTGATCCACAGAGCCACTTCAGGCTTTTTTCTAGTGATGTGGTCCTGAGAAATCAAGCCCAGGGTTTCATATATGTAAAACATTCTACCTCTAAGGCACATTCCCAGCCCACTACTGCAGGTTTGTTAGTTTGTTTCTGTCTTTCTTTATTGTTGTTTTTGTCCTGGTGCTGTCCCTGAGCTCTTCAGCTCAAGTTTTGTGCTCTACCACTTGAGCCACAGAGCTACTTCAGGTTTTCTGGTGGTTCATTGGAGCTATGTGTCTTAAGGACTTTCCTGCCCAGGTTAGCATTGAACCATGATCCTCAGATCTCATCCTCCTGAGTAGCTAGGATGACAGTCATGAGTCACAAGCATCCAGCTTCCACTTCAGATGTCTTAGTGGTGAATTGGCGATAATACTCTCATGGAACCTTTTGTGTCTGGGAGAGTTGCGAACACATCCTCAGATCTCAGCTTCCTATAAGGCAGGGTGACAGACTTCAGCTATCGAATCCTAGGCCATGGCACTCTGCTGCAAGGGGGTCCATGGCTCCACGTGGTGGAGTGTTCGTCATGAGCCCAAGAGGTAAGGTTCAGCGCCTAGGCCCCGAGTTCAAGGTTCATGACTGAGAAAAATAAAAACAAAACAATTGTCCGCAAGAGACAACTCACTAACCTTCAGTAATACATAATTTTGTTTTTGCCATGGGGACATATTTGAGCCTGAATATTCTTATCTGCATAATCATCCGAGTTGTGGAGCTCTTCAAGGACCAGATGAAAGAATGCACCTTATGAAGGACACAGCACATGTTACTCTTTGCACGACTCAGCTGAGAGCACGCAATGAAGGACTCAGCACATAACTCTATTCCATAAACTGTCATTAGGATTAGGGTGCTTTCATCAGTATCACCATTCTTTGGGAATATTTCACAAACCAAACAAGTTCACATCTAATTGTTTAATGGGATGTTTTGTTTTTTGGGGGGGGATTACCCAGGGTGCTTTAACTCAAAGCATGGGGATACTTTTCTAATAACATTTGCTCAAGGCTAATGCTGTACCACTTTGAGCCACATTTTAACGTGTCTCGCAGACTTCCTGCTAGGACTGGGTTTTAAAGCCCCCAAGCAGCCAGGATGACAGGGGTAAGTCTGGTTCCTTGCAGCTGGGTTGCAGCGGTTTACATCTGGCTAAGTCAGGTTAGGTGACAACTGTCAGCACCAGACTCCTACATTGCTCTGTGATGAGGTATTTGAAGTCCTGTCCTTCTATAGTTGCAGTTAGAACATCCTGCCTTTTTGTGTCAGCAGTCCTATGGCTTGAGTAAGTGTTTTGACACTGTCCTAAGCATTTGTGCTCAAGGCTGGCACTCAATTGATTGAAAGACAGCAGAACTTCCAGGTTTTCTGTGTATGTGGCACTTACTAGGAGAGCACTCAACCACCAAGCCCCAGGAGTGAACGAGATCTAAATAGATAGAGATTGCTGTATATAAGTATTATATACACAAAAAGAGAGATGTCTGTATATTATTAAATTATAGATAATGTTACTACCAATTATTAGATATTAAATTATGACTCCATTTAACGATGTGTCCCAGTGGAACCATTACTAAAGCATTAATTAGTAATTACTCAATATCTTGTTATTATTTATCATATACATATATACATACATATAATTACATATTTTAAAGAATGAGACAGATGTCTATATATAATTAAATTATTTATGTATCACGTGTTATTACCAATTATGTATTTAATTATGTCTCCATGCAATTTTTATTCTGTTAATGCTTAATAAAATATTAAATTTAATGCAGTCCTATAATTACTATTTCTTATTTTATCTTAGAATGATTCACCACTAATTCAATTTGTTTATCGTTTACTGTAGTGACGATTCTTGCACCTATGACATTTATTACATTTATGAAATCCTATTACATAGCATATAGATTTGCATACGAATTATACATCCTACCTAACACCGAGCACTTTCAAAGAAAAGGAAAACATGTGTCATGCTCGGCTTCTCACTCCACGATTACATTTTTGGCAATGCTGGGATCTAAACTCAGGGCCTAGAAGGCTCAATTCATGAATGAGTGACTGACAGCACAGCAGCCTCTAGCCAATTCATCTGTCAGGCAGTTCCGAGGCCCTGAAATCAAGCCCCATATGTTGACTCCATATTGCGTTTAGTGTATTCATTTTGTTTTTTGTATTATTCATTTATTTACTATTTATTTTATTGACTGTTATTACACATGGAATATTTATTACATTTATTACATATGGTATAGATTTGCCTGTGTATGAAACTTCACATCTGACACCCAGGCCTTTCACAGGAAAGGAAAACATGTATCACCATGGGCTTCTTAATCCACGATTCAATTTTTGTGAGTGCTAGCAAGGCCCAATACATGAATGGGTGAGTGTCAGCCCACCAGCCTAGAGCATATGGAGCTGGCAAGCAGTTCCTAGCACCTGCGATTGAGCCTCAGGTATTGACAGAATAAGAACAGATTGGAATGCAGTTGGTAGTACACAAATAAATATAGATCTTTATAGTGCCAGAGATGTTTACACATTATTCAGTCATATATGCTACATTCCTACAAATTCTTGGATATTTTTTATGACTCCATGTAATTAATATTATTGTTTTCATCCTTAATTAATTATTAATTAAATCAACCACTGTCCTGAAATTATTGTGTCCATGTAATTAATTATATTCTTTTAATGTTTCAAAAAATATTCATTAAAACCCTTCGGCATACTAAAATCACTCTAATTTTATAGTAGTATCATTCAGGAAGAACTAATTCAATCTTGACATTCAAAACCTGTCAGTATTCCTATGAAAAAGAACGAGACTCTTAGAATGTCTTGCCATTGGTAAGGGTCAGAACCAGGCTTCGAACTCAGGGCCTATGTTTTCGTGTTGACTTATGGCTTCCCTGGGAGCCCACCAGCTTTCAGGAATGCCACGTTGAGAACATTTTTTCAGCTGTCATTCTGGTCCAGGATGGTCACCTTGCAAAGAAAACAAATGTAAAATAGGCAGCCATCTGCAAGTAGAAGGGTTTTATTCTGTGTTGATTTATTCACTTTTTTCCTGTCAGCTTTTGGGGCCTAGGAACCCAGGTTTAGCTGTGCATCCAGTGGCTGCACCCCAGGCTAGAGAGATCGAAGCTGAGGCAGAGTTGCCATGACCTGAGTTCAAGCCCTGTGACAAAATAAAAATATATACATACATACATGCATACATGCATACATACATACATTCATACATAAGTACATATGCACATTACAAATATTTTAAAAATTATGAGGCTCCTTGGCTTGGAATTTATGCGATTTTTTTTCTGGCAGGCCTGGGATTTGAACTCAGGATCTGGGTAAATCTGCAACACTGTGGGGGGAGGGGAAGCTCACTGTGCTGGAAGACAAGAAAGTCAGGCCTGTTCCCAGAGCCTGAATTCAACCCTAGCACTCGAAAAAATAATATTTGCATACATTTTAAATACATGATTTATATTTACTTACAAATGTTTATTGCATATTGCAGTTAGTGTAGTTAATCATTTATTTATTTATTATGTATTTTAGTATGATTACACATATAATATTTTTTACATCCTATCACATAGGAAATAGATTTGCATATGTATTGTATGTCAAACTTGAGACCCAGGACTTTAACCGGTAAGAAAAACATGTGGGACAATTGGCTTTTTCCACCAGGATTAAGTTTTTGGCAATTCTGTGATTTGAACTCAGGGCCCTAAAGGCCCACTTCATGAATGGGTCAATGTTAGCACAATAGTTTGATGGAAGTAAAGTTGTCGGGCAAATTTGAGGGCCTGAGTTCACATCCTAGGACTGGCCGATATATAAACAGATAGATGTGTAGACTGAAGTGTGTGTGTATTTACATATGTATATGCGTCTATAAATAAATGTATACAAGAGACAGACATTTATGTAGATTCTAGTGTATAACTCCATATAAAGAGTGATGTCTATATTGTATTTATATATATATATATATATATATATATATATGTATATTCTATTACTACCAATTATTTGGTATAAAATTATGCCTCTATTAATTAATCACGTTTTAAGACTTAATAAAGTATTAATTAAATTAATCAATGATCTATATTTATTGTGTACAATGTTATACTACAATGACTAGCTAATTAGTGATTCAATTAGTACATGTCAAACATTCTATTAGTGTTCCTATATATAGGAACGAGTTTCCTAGGATCTTCAGCCATGTGTAGGTGGCAGTCCCAGGATGGAACTAAGGGCCTCTGTGCCTGGATTGGGCTCAGGCTTTATTGACAGCCCCTCAGCCTTCAGCTATGCAAAGTCACATACAATTTTCAAGCCTAGTCACTGAGACCCAGGATGGTCACAGTGCAAAGGAAACATAGGTATAACTGTTGTGTAAAACTTCCTAGTTTATTCATCCTCCATTTTTGTTGGTTTTAAGTTTTTTGGCAGTGATTGGAGTTGAACTCGGGTCCTGGAATCCTTGGATCATCTGTGGGTGTAAAAGCTGCACCTCAGCCTAGGGTAATCAAGGCTGAGGAAGTGTTAGAACAACCTGATTTCAAGACCCAGGCCTGCCCCCCCACAAAGTGTTAAGGCATTGGCTTGGAATTTGGAACATTTTATCTGCCGTACCTGGGATTTGAACTCAGGGGCTGGGTAACTCTCTTGTGATCTGGGTGACATAGGAGCTCACCCATTTGAAGAAAAGAAATTCAGGAACTTTTCCCAGGGCGTGAATTCCAGGCCCAGGACTGGCAAAAATAATATTTGTATACATTTATAAGGTATATCATATGTGTATGTATTCACATAGATATTACATATTGTACCTAGGACACAAGATTTTCACAGAAAGATGTCTGTCAAATCTAGTTGATATATGCAGCTGTTTAGATCTGCGGTTTCTCTGTTGAGTTATTGCCGAGTTGATCTATCTGGTGGGGAGAGTGGTGTGTTAAAATCCACAACAATTAATGTCTTTGGATCAATGTGGTATTTGAGGGAAAGTAGTGTTTCTTGGATAAATTTCGGTGCTCCATTCTTTGGTGAATAGATATTTAGAATTGTAATATCCTCCTGAAGGAGAAATCCCTTAATTAGTATGTGGCGACCTTCTTTATCTCTTCTCAAAAATTTTAATTTGAAGTCAATTTTATCTGATATTAGGATTGCAACTCACGCCTGTTTATGGGGGCCGTTTGCTTGGTAGATTTTGCTCCAGCCTTTAACATTGAAAATGTGTTTGTTTTTACGGGCAAGATGTGACTCCTGAAGGCAGCATGTAGAAGGTTCTTGTTTTTCAATCCAACAAGACAGACTATGTCGCTTATTTGGAGACTTAAGTCCGTTAATGTTGATAGATAGGACTGAGAGGTATTTGGAAGTTCCTGCCAAGTAATCTACCTTCTTGGGGGCTGCGAAGACTGGGTTCTTCCTATGGTTCTTGGATTCTCAGTTTGGTTGCAGTTTCTTGGCCTTTATTGTGGTCTTCTTGGTTTTCTATGTGTAGGACATCTTTAAGAATCTTTTGTAGGGCTGGTTTGGTGGAGATATATTGTTTCAATTTCTTTTGTATGGAAGGTTTTTATTTGGCCTTCGGTTGTGAAGGAGAGTTTAGCTGGGTACAGTATTCTTGGTTGATAGTTGTTTGATTTTAGGGCATGGTATACATCATTCCAGGCTCTTCTTGCTTTGATTTTCTCTGCTGAGAAATCTGAGGTGATTCTAATTGGTTTCCCTTTATAGGTGATTAATCTTTTCTCCTTGACAGCTTTAAGGATCTTTTCCTTGGTCTGAGTTGATCCTATGTTCACCTAGGAGCATCAGAATACACGTTTTTCTCAGCAGCACATGGAACATTTTCTAAATTAGACCACATTTTAGGCCACAAAACAAACTTGTCCAAATTCAGAAACATTGAAGTTATACCTTGCATTCTCTCTGAACACAAGGGAATAAAATTAGAACTCAACACCAAAAACCACCAAAGAAAGTCCAGTGACACATGGAGGCTGAACAACACACTGATGAACCATGAGTGGGTCATGGAAGAGATAGGAAGGAAATTCAAATGTTCATGCTATTCAACAAAAATGAGCACACAAATTACCAGCTACTCTGGGACACAGCAAAGAAAGTACTCAGAGGCAAGTTTATAGCTTTGAGCTCCTACATCAACAAATTGGAGAGATCTGAAACCAACAATTTAATGACACATCTAAACCTCCTTGAAAAAGAGCAGCAAGATAAACACCAATCCAGTAGATGGAAAGAAATAATTAAAATTAAATCAGAATTAAATTAATTAACATCCGAAACAAAGAGTTGGTTCTTGGAAAAAAATAACAAAATTGACAGACCCTTAGCCAATCTTATCAGAAAAAGAAGAGAACACACCCAAATAAATAAACTCAGAGATGAGAATGGAAACATCACCAAGGAAACAACCAAGATTCAGAACATTTTAAGGGAATACTCCTCAAAACTTTATGCTGATAAGTTTGAGAACTTGACAGAAATGGACCTTTTCCTAGCAAATATTGACATGCGAAACTAAACCAAGATGAGTTAAACCATCTTAACAGGCCCATATCATGCATTGAAATAGAAACAGCAATAAGAGACGTCCCAGCTAAGAAAAGTCCAGGACAAGTTGGTTTTACAGCAGAATTCTACAAGACCTTCAAATCAGACCTCACACCAATACTCCTCCAACTCTTCAATGAAATTGAAAGAGAAAGTTCACTACCGAGCACATTCTATGAATCCATCATAACCCTCATCCCAAAACCAGGCAGGGACTCATCAAAGAAAGAGAACTATAGACCCATTTCTTTGATGAACATTGATGCAAAACTTCTCAACAAAATTTTGGCCAATCGACTTCAACAATTCATCCAAAAAATCATACACCACGATCAAACAGGATTCATTTCAGGGATGCAACGCTGGTTCAATATATGCAAATCAATTAATATTATTCATCACATCAACAGGAGCAAGGATAAGAACCACATGGTTATCTCAATAGATGCAGAAAAAGCATGCGACAAGATCCAACACCCCTTTATGATGAAGGTTTTGGAAAAATTAGGAATCCATGGAACATTCCTCAATACAATAAAGGCTGTATATGACAAACCTACAGCCAGCATTATACTTAATGGTGAAAAACTGAAGCCATTAACTCTTAACTCAGGAACAAAACAAGGATGTCCACTCTCTCCACTTCTCTTCATTCTAGTATTAGAATGCCTAGCTCCAGCAATAAGACAATATGCAAACATAAAGGAGATCCAAAAAAGGAAAGAAGAAATAAAACTCTCCCTCTTTGCAGATGACATGATCTTGTATTTAAAGAATCCCATACACTCCACTCCAAAATTACTCAAACCGATTCAAAACTTAGGAAATGTAGCAGGGTAAAAAATTAACCCCCGAAAATCAATGGCGTTTCTGTATGCCAACAATGAGAAAAGAGTGGCTGAAATTAGGAAAGCAACTCCATTTGTAATAGCCCCACAAAAAAAAAAAATACCTAGGAATTAACTTAACCAAAGAAGTGAAGGACCTCTATGATGAAAACTTTAAAATATTGAAAAAAGAAATCAAAACAGAACTTAGAAAATGGCCAAAACCTCCCAGGCTCCTGGATTGGAAAGTTTAACATCGTGAAAATGGCAATACTTCCCAAAGCTATCTACAAATTCAATGCGACACCTATCAGAATTCCAACGTAATTCTTCAAGGAAATAGAAGAGGCACTCCAAAAATTCATATGGAAAAATAAAAGACCCCAAAGAGCAAAAACGCTCCTCGATGTAAAGAACACTGCTGGAGGAATATCAATATCAAATTTCAAACTCTACTATAAAGCCATAGTAATCAAAACAGCTTGGTACTGGCACAAGAACAGACCTCTGGACCAATGGAATAGAATAAAAAACCCAGAAATGAACCTACAGACCTATACCCATCTAATCTTCGATAAGGGATCTAAAAAAAATATAGAATGGCTGAAAGACAGCCTCTTCAGTAAATTGTGCTGACAAAATTGGTTAACTATTTGCAGAAAACTAAAGCTAGATCCTTATATATCACCTTTCATCAGAATCAACTCCAAATGGATCAAAGGCTTCGGAGTCAAAGTAGACACTCTGAAAACATTACAGGATGGAATAGGAGAAACCCTAGGTCTCCTTGGTACAGGCCGAAATTTTCTTAATAGAAATCCAGAAACACAACAAATCAAAGAAAGGTTGGACAAATGGGATTGCATGAAGTTGCAGAGCTTCTGCACGGCAAAGGACATAGCTAGCAAGATCAATAGAAATCCCACGGATTGGGAGAAGATCTTCACTAGCCATACAACGGACAAGGGTCTCATATCTAAAATATACTTGGAACTCAAAAAATTAAATCCCCCAACAACAAATCCTAAAAGAAACAACTGCCCAATAAATAAGTGGACTTAAAGAGAAACTTCTCTGAAGAAGAAAGAAGGATGGCCAATAGACACATGAAAAAATGCTCAACCTCCCTAGCCATAAAAGAAATGCAAATCAAAACAACATTGAGATACCACCTCACCCTAGTTAGAATGGCAAAAATCAAGAACTCTATCAACAACTGATGCTGGTGGGGATGTGGACAGAAGGGAATCTTCCTTCATTGTTGGTGGGAGTGTAAACTTGTTCAACCACTTTGGAAAGTAGTATGGAGGTTCCTCAAATGACTTTACAGAGAGCTCCCCTACGACCCAGAAATCCCACTTTTGGCATTCACCCAAATGTTTACAAAAAAGACCACACTAAAGCTACCAGCACAACTGTGTTTATAGAAGTATTATGTACCATAGCTAAGATCTGGAACCAACCCAGATGCCCCTCAGTAGATGAATTGATCAAAAAAATGTGGTATATATACACAATGGAATTCTATGACTCCATCAGAAAGAATGACATTGCCCCATTTGTTAGATCATGGAAAAGACTGGAAAAATTATATTAAGTGAAGTAAGCCAAGCCCAAAGAAACATAGGTCCCATGTTTTCCCTTATTTGCAATATCTAGTATATGTATGAGTCAAGCAGAAAAGGTCAGATAATGTGATGTTAGGAAAATGAACCCTAAGATATGTATTTTAATGTTTTTTTTTGTTTCATACATTTGTTCTAACGCACTTATAAGATTATTTCTTTGTTGCTTTGTATGTCCCTCCCCCACAGTATAACCCCTGCTTTCACTATATTTGATGTCAGTATAATTTGTGGAGGAGATGGGGAAAAACAAGTCGTTTAAGGATACAGGTGGACCTGTTGCAAAAATGAGAAGTACAAGTTGTCATGTTGAAAACGAACTTTACAACTTTGTTGGGGGGGGGGAGGATTCGGTGGGGAGACATGGGGAGGTCGGGAAGGGATGTGAAGGGTAAACAAAGGAGGAGACTGCAATGCTTGATAAGAAATGGACTCATTATCTTGCCCATGTAATTGTAACCCCTCTGTACAGTATGTTCACAAAAAATAAAAGTTAAAATTAAAAAATTAAAAAATGTACTCATTATCTTACCCATATAATTGTAATTCCTCTGTACAGTATTTTCAATAAAATACATAGATAAATAAAAAAAAAGATTTTCACAGAAAGGAAAACAGTTCAACATTGGCTTCTTACTCCACCTATTGACTTGCCATTGCGGGAATTTGAACTCAGGGCCTGGAATGCCCAATTCATCAAGTAGTCACGGTAAGCACAGCAGCCTCAAAATATTCACTGCCAGGCAGTTACCAGGACCTGAGTTCTAGCTCAAGGAGTTGCCAATATATAAATAGTTAGGTGTGTAAATTATGGCAAATATACATATGTACATGTGTATATATAGAGAGAGAGACAGAGAAAGAGAGAGAGAGAGAGAGAAGGGGGAAGGGCCAGGGGAGAGAGAGAGATTTATTGGTTTGTTCTATTGTATATTTAAATACATAAAAATAATTACAGAATGTGAGATGTCTACATATTAAAGTACATGTAATGTATTACTAATGATTAATAGGTATTGAATTATGCCTCCATTTAACGATGCATCATGTTTTAAGGCACAATAAAATGTTTCCTTGAGCAAAGGGAGCTCATGGACAATGTCTAGGCTCACAGTTCAAGACTCAGGACCTGCCACCAGAAAAAGAGCCTTTAACTCGACGTATCTGTGTATGTATGAATGTATTTCCATCGGTGAAAATTCAGAGTCACTATGAAGAAAAGAACCCCGCTAGGAAATTTGCTTTGAATAGAATGATTTCATAGCACAGAGAAGGCTTTCAAGACAGTGCATGTTCCAGAGCTCCCCTCACTCTTCCCAGTGTACCCTGAGGGTTTCTCCACACCCCAGGCTGTAGGGGGAAGTCTGCCTCATTGTTGGAACAGGCAGTCAAAAGGCTTCACTCCTGTACAGCTGTGTAACAAACAATCCATCCTGGCCAATTAGTGAGGATGAGTGCGGGCGGGCTCTGAAGGTAAGGAGAAAAAGGCCTCTTTGTACCCCAAGCTATTTCTCTCCCCAGTGGTCGGTTTTGACAGGACTCTTCATTTGTGCCACCTCCTGTGGCAGCCCACGTTCCCTGCACTCATCCTGTCTTTGTTACACTATGTTGCAGTGTTGAGACAAACTGCTACAATTAATTAAAGAGTCCTTCTGGAAGACAACTAGGGCCCTGAATCTAATGAAATGATTCATTATTGGCAGTGTTGCCTCCCTAGGTTTCCGGAAGCTTGCTAAATCTAAGCACTTGTGCAAAATCACAATGTTTCCAGTCATCTAAGGCTGGTGAAGGGTATAAGGATTTCAAACTTTTGACCTCTCCTAGTTGGGCCATCGGTGGCTAGGTTTTGGGGTAGAACACAGGGCGATGGTGCTGACCATGAGTTCAGAGCAGAAGCTCAGTGCTTTCCCATTTAGTTTACAGCTTGACTTTTGGTCTTTGTGTGTGTGTGTGTGTGTGTGTGTGTGTGTGTGTGTGTGTGTGTGTGTGTGTGTGTGTGCATACACCAGTCCTGAAGGACTCAGGACCTAACCACTGTACCTGAGTTTCTCCTGTACAAGGACAGCCCTCTACCATTTGAGCCACAGATCACTTTAGAATTTTTTTCTAGTGATGTGGTACTGAGGATTCAGGCCCAGGGTTTCATATATGCGAAGCACTCTACCCCTAAGACACATTCCCAGCACTCCACTTCAGGTTTCTCTTTTCTTATAAGTTGGAGGGTTGAAGTCTGGGCCTAGGTGCTGTATCTCAGCTCTTCAGCTCAAGCCTAGAGCTCTACCACTTGTGCTAAAGAGCCGGTTCATTTCATTGGTTTATTGGAGATAACCATCTCAAGGAACTTCCTGCTCAGGCTGGCTTTGGACTGTGATCCTCAACTCTCAGCCTCCTGAGTAGCTAGGGTGACAAGCATGAGTCACCAGTGCCCAGCTTCCACTTCAAATTTCTAAGTGGTGAATAGGAGATAATAGCCTCATGGGAATTTTGTGTCTGGGATAGTTTGGATGCCAAATCATCAGACTTCAGCTTCCTGAGTAGGCAGGATGACAGACCTCAGCTAAAGACACCTAAGCTGTGACACTTTGCTGCAAGGGGTCCTTGGCTCCACGTGGTAGAGTGCTAACCATGAGCCCAAGATGAAAGTCAGAGCCTAGGCTCTGAGTTCAAGGTTCATGATGGAGAAAACTAAACCAAAACAATTGTCTGCAGGGACAACTCACTAGATTTCAGTACATACATCATTTTGGCCCTGACATGGGGGCATATCTGAGCCTCAACTTTCCCAGCTGCACAATCATCTTACTTGTGGAGCTCTTACAAGGACCAGATGGAAGAATGAACCCCGTGAAGGACTAAGAACACAACAGTTTATGAAGAACTCATCACATAGCTGTATCCCACATGCTGTCATTAGAATTAGGTTGCTTTCATCAGTATCACCATTCTTTCAGAAGCACATCATAAACCTCACAAAGTTCACATCTAATGATTTAGAGGGATGTTTTTTGGGGGGAGTCAGCCACGTGGATTGCACTCAATGGTTTGGGGTACTATCCTAAATCTTTAGTTCAAGGCTAGGGCTCTACCTCCTTGAGCCACAGGTCAGAGTTTCACAGACTTCCTGCCAGGGCTGGGTTCTAAACCCACCAGTGTCAAATCTCAGCCCCCGAGTAGCTTGCTTGACAGGGATTAGTGAGCCAGCAGCATCTGGTTCCATAGAGCTGGATTGCAGTGGTTTACGTCTGGCTAAGTCAGGTTAAATGTCACTTGTCAACACCAGACTCCCTCGTACTCTCTTATGAGGTATTTGCAGTCCTATCCTTAATCATTGCAGTCAGAACATTCTATCTTTTTGGGGGGCCAGTCCTAGGGTCTTCAATAAGGTTCTAGACACAGTCCCTATGGTTTTATGCTCGAAGCTAGTACTCGACTGCTTAAGCGAGACAGCACAACTTCAGGATTTTTCTGTGCATGTGGTAGTGAGGAATCGAACCCAGGGCTTTGCATGTCCTAGGCAAGCACACTACCACTGACCCCCAGGAGTGACAAGTGTACTAACAGATAAATGTGTAGATTGGTATATAGATAGATAGGTAGGTAGGTAAGTAGGTAGATACATAGATAAATAGATAGATAGACAGACAGATAGATAGATAGATAGAGAGAGAGAGAGATGAGAGAGAGAGGTATATGCTTAAAACGAGAAAAAGATGTCTGGATATTATGAAATTGCATACATGATATTACTATCGATTATTGGCAATTAAATTATTCCTTTTTTAAGTATCATGACAGAATACATAATAAAGTATTAATTGAAAATTAATGTAGTATAATTGTTGTATATAGTTTTATATTATTATCATACACTAACTAGTAATTTGTTACTTTTATAACATATCATTTGTATGGATGTATATGAGAATGTGTTAGATTCTCCCATCATTCATTACTGGCAGTACCAGGATCCGACATCCAGGCCTAAGTTGCCTCTTTTGGCTATGGCTTCCCTAATAGCCCACCAAACATCAGCAATGCAAGGTCATGTACACTTTCTGGGATTTGTCATTTAGACCCAGGATGGCCACAATACAAAGGGGGAAAAAAAAGTAAAACCACTTTATTGAATGTCTCAGTTTTTTTTTTTTTGTGAGAATATTGTACAGAGGAGTTACAATTACATGGGCAAGATAACGAATAAATTTTTTATCCAGCATTGTTGCCTCCTCTTGTTTACCTTTCCAATCTCAGTTTTATCCTTCTCTTTTGATTTTTTTTTTTTTGCCAGCCCCGAGATTTGAACTCGGGTCCTATGATCCCAGGGTCGGTTGTGGCAGAGATGCCAAGACCTGAGTTCTAGCCCCATGCTTGGCCAAAAATATAATAATAATAGGCCCTGGCTTGGAATTTGCACCATTTTCAGTCAAGCCTTTGATTTGAACTCAGGGTCTGGGTAACTCTGTGAAACTCTGGGTGAAGAGTAAGCTCACAATCCTTGAAAACAAGAAATTCAGACCAGTTCCCAGGGCCTGAATTGAAGCCCCAGCACTTGAAAAACTAATGTTTATATATGAGATTCATTTATATTACATGAGTTTACTGCGTATGATGTTTATTATCCTTATTAATTTAGTATTATTACACATATAATGTTTTGTTACATGATATCACCTAGGATATATTTGCATATGGATTATACATCATACTGAGACCCAGGACTTTCACAGAGAAGGAAAAAAATGTGTCAAAATTAGCTTATTACTCCACAAATAAATTTTTGGCCATGCTGGGATTTCAACTCACAATGCCCAATCCATAAATGGGCTCACAGTCTTAAAAAACCAGCGTCCAGCAAACTGAGCTGCCAGGAAATTCTGAGGACCTGTGATCAAGCCGCAGTAGTGCCCAGTATATATACATTGATAGATGTATACATATATATATATATATATATATATATGAGTGTGTGTATATATATCTGCATATATATATATATATATATATATATATATATACAGAGAGGAAATGTGAGGATATTGTTATATATATATATATATATATATATATATAAAACCAATTATTATTGATTACATTATGCCTCCATTTAATGAAGTATCATGGTTGAATACTTACAAAAGTATTAATTATAAATTAGTCAATATCCTTCCCTTAGGTGCTAGAATGGAAGATATAAATCTAACAATTTGTGTGTGGCATTCTAAAAGAGAATCATAAATTAACTTCAAATTATTACTTTATAACATTCCATTAGCATTCACATGAATAAGAATGAGTTTGTCAGATTTTCCCTCCATTTTTGGGGGGCAGTCCTAGCATTAAACTCCAGGCCTTGGTAGTTTGCTTTGAATGTGAGCCATTGGAATGGCACTGTGAAGACTTCAGATTGTCAGGATTAAAAAAAGAACAACAAGAAAAAAAAAGCCAGGTGTCAGCGACATCTGCCTGTAATCCTAGTTCCTCAGGAGGGTGAGATATAGAGAAAGCCAGTTTGAAGTCAGCTGGGGCAAGAAAGTTCTTGACACTCTTATTTCTAAGACACACGGGGCGGGGGGGAAATACACACATGGGTGGGCTGTGACTCAAGGGCAGATCACTACCCTTGGGCAAAAGGAGCTCAGGGACAGGGCCTAGGCTCATAGGTCAATCCTGGACCTGCCAAAAAAAAAAAAGGAGGCAGTAATTCTATGTCTCTGTGTATGGACGGATGGTGTATGGATGATGGGCATTCAGCAGGTTGCCCATACCCAGCCCCCAAACCTGGGCAAGCTCAGACAAGCACTCAGACAGTACTAAGTCTGAGCCAGCAGCTTGAACAAAGCATCCTTCTCTGCCATTTAAGTACGGAGACGCCAAAGGCTTTGCCGAGGCTGGTGTGTGCAACAGGTGAGTTATGTTCTGGGTGAGGTGTCCAATCGGGACACCTAGAAGCCAGCCACTTCCTCCAGAAAGACCACACTTCCTAGGCTTTAGGAGTTGTCCAAGGTTATAGCTCCATATTCTAGATCCCTCTGTAGGATGTGCGGCCTGGTGGCTATCACTCATTCATCATTCCTGATTGCCGAGTCTCAGGCTGGTCCCAAATTCTGGCAAAGATAGGAAATAGCCAGTGATTTCTGTGCCGAAAAGGGGTAAGCCAATAAATCCAACCCTCATATCTCCTGTTAGAAGTAGGCCTTGGGCTGTGAATGTGGCTTATTGGTAGAGTGCTTACCTAGATTGCAGGAAGCCTTGGGTTCAATTCCTCAGTACCAGAGAAAAAGAAAAAGCCAAAAGTGGCACTGTGACTTAGGTGATAGAGTGCTAGCCTTGAGCATAAGAAGCTCAGGAACATGCCCAGACCTTGAGTTTAAGGCCAAGACTGGCAAAAAAAGGGACCCTATTGAGACATATTCTTCTGGTACTCAGAGGAGGGCCGAGGATAACAGTAAAAGGTAGAGGTCAGGTTCTGGTGGCTCACCCCTGTAACCTTAGCTACTCAGGAGGCTGAGATGTGAGGATAATAATTAGAAGAATGAAAGATTATATGAGACACTTTTCTCCAATTAAAAATAGTAGAGCTATGGTTCAAGTACTAGAGTGCTAGCCTTGAGTACAAAAGCTCAGGGATACTGTCAAGGCCATGAATTCAAATCCCCAGACTGGCACAAACACACACACCAAGATAGAGCATTTGCCAGTCGGCCTTCACAAGTTCCATCTCTATCAATTCAATATTTTAAAAAAGACGGAGAAGGGAGGGAAAGACTTGTCCAGGAAGTGATTTAACCAGTGCCAAAATTCCACAGGAGTTCTAAGATGTGGATTGAGGACAGAGGGCCTCAGGCAGAAGGTACAGCATGGGCAAAGGTCCTGAGGTGGGGTTTAGAGCAGGTGGTGTGGGTGGAATTAATGTTCTGTTGCTTCAGACAAGTGTGGCAGGACATTCAAGGCTGGGTCAAGTTTTGTACTTGAGTCACAGGTAGGGCAGAGGGTGGGATCCCAGAATCAGGCCCAGGGGGAAGATTAGCTTGACTTTTCACCAAGGACCCCAGCCATTTCCTGTAGCTGGAATCCTATTTTTCAATGTTCCTGACCCTCAGAGGCCTCCTTTGCATGGAGGAGTCAGGGCAAATGCAGGGAAGAACACTTTTGTAAGAAAATCTTCTTGCCAAATGCCAGTAGTGGCTCAACCCCTGTAAATCCTAGCTACTCAGGAGACTGAGATCAGAAATCGTGGGTCAAAGACAGCTCAGGGGAAGAAAATTAGTGAAACTCTTTTCTTGCCAATGAACTACCAAAAGCCAGAAACGGAAATGTGGCTCAAGTGGTAAACTGCCAGCCTTGAGAAAGTTAAGAGACCAAGGCCAAGACTCTGAGTTCAAGCCCCAATACTAGCACAGAATAAAAATAAAGAAAAGCTTTCAGAAGCTCCTAGCCCACTGTGGTGAAAGGCCAGATCAGCTAAGTGCATGTTGTTCACGCATGTCCTCCTAGCTCCTCAGGAGGCTGAGATCTGAGGATCGTGGTTTTAAGCCAGCCCAGGCAAGAAAGTCCAGGAGACTCTGATCTCCAAGGAACCACCAGAAAACCAGAAGAGGTGCTGTGGCTAAAGTGGTAAGCTGAAGAGCTGAGGGACAATGCCCCGGCCCAGAGTTCGAGCCCCATGACCAACACCTGCTTGGACTTCACTCTGTGGCTCTAGACAGAGTACTTTCTAATGGGCCCCTAGAATCGGGTCTCCCAATGTCTAGGTGTCTTCAGAGCAGCCTCTTTGGTGGCCTTTGTGTATGGGATGGGCCACAGTATCAGAGAAGGGTCCATCCTTGGGGCATGGAGGTTATCAGCCAGGTCATCAGAATGGCATCAGTAATGGGTGCAGTGTGCATCTGAGCAGTAAACCGATGTTTCAGACCACGGTACTTGGCCAGGAGGGGCAGGAGCTGCAAGATGGCACAGCAGGTAACACCTACTCATGCAGGTATCACAAGAGTATGAATCTGTCAGGCACACCTTGGGCAGGTGTTGAGTTGGGCTCATGAAAGTGTTGTAGGATCAGGAATCCACAGCTGGCTGGCTGATGCTCGTAGCAGTTGCTATCCCAGGAGTCCCAGGTCTTGAAGCCCTGCTTTCCTCTCCAGTGCTTGGGGGCAGATGAAGGTCTGCAATCCTGGACAGACTACAAAGTAGCATCCATAGTGTCCTTCCCTTGGTCTTATGTCCTGTGCACGGATGGAGGGGCAGATTCCATGGACCTTACTGCCATGGCCCAGACCCACTCAGCCCAAGAAGGACTTAGGAGAAACTCTTGTTCTGCCTTTAGAGTTTACTATGACTATGCCTCAGGACTGCCCCCAGTTCTAGCTCAGCTCATTACCACCTTCCTCTGTGTGTGTGAGTGTGTGCACGTGCGTGCATGTGCGTGCATGCATGTGCACCCGTGCATCTTGGTGCTAGGGCTTGAACTCAGGGCCTGGGCTCTGTCCCTCAGTTTTTTCGTTCAAAGCTATCACTCTACCAATTGAGCCATTGCTTTTCTTACAGCCTTTGTGTGGTTATTTGCAGACGAGAGTCTCATACACTTTTCTAGCCCGACTGGTTCTGCATAGTAATCCTCACATCTCAGCCTCCTGAGGGGCTAGGAATAGGACAGCATCAGCTATTAGCATCTGGCCACACTTTCCTTCTTGGCTAAAACAGAGTACCTCTCTCCTAGCCGAGTACCCATCTGCAGCTACCCCTCCTACCCCAGGCTTCAGAATAAATATTCTCTCCCCTGAGGACAAAGAAATAAGATCACATTTGAGCTTTATGTTCTCCCCACAGTCAGGGGCTCCTGGGAGCTGATGTGGAGGTCAGAGGATCTAGGCCAGGGCAAGTAGACAATGTGTTACAACAGAAGAGAGTATGAGAAGACATCCTTGTAGCTAGATGCCAGTGGCTCATGCCTATAATCCTACCTACTCAAGACTGACGCCTGAGGATCAATCATAATTGAAAGCTATCCTGGGCAGACTCTTCTATCCAATAAATCACCAAAAAGCTGGGAAGCGGAGCTACTATAGTTCAAGTAGTACAGCACCAACGTTTTGCAAACAAGCTAAAGGATACCACTTAGGCTCTGAGTTCAAGCCCCGTAAACACACACACAAACACACACACACACACACACACACACACACACAGTTACACATTCACATACATGCACATACACATGTTAATATCTTTAGCAGTTGCCAATGGCTCATACCAGCTACTCAAGAGGCTGAGCTCATTAGATGGCAGCTTGAAGCCAGCCCTGGCTGGAAAGTCCATGAGACTCTTCCCTCCACTAAACTACTAAAAAGAAGAAAGGTGATCTGTGGCTCAAGTGGTAGAGTGTTAGCTGAAGGACAGTGCCTAAGCCCTGAATTCCAGCAATGAGATGTTTTTTCTTAATAGACACCCTTTGCCATCCCTATCCCCATAGGCCAGAAATCCTGATTTTGGTCATACTAGATCTCACTTCCACTACTGCCACTTCCACAGCACTGCCACAAATGGCCTGTGTGTAGCCAGCTATGGATTAAGAAGTGAATATACACAAGGAAGGCAGAGCCAGGTCAAGGCTAATGCCCCAGAACATTGAGGTATTGGCCATACCACTCTCTCACCCCCCAGTTCCCTGGCCATGGAATCTGAAGTCTGTGCCTCTGTATTCTGGGCATCTAGAATTGTCTAAAAGGAACTAGAGATACCCAGCTGGGACCAGAAGATAGACTTTCCTGTGGTACGGTATGTTGACATTTCCTAGACACTGACGGATACTTCCAAGCCACCTTGGCCTCACCTCCCATGTAGTCCCGGAAGCTCCTTGGTTGGGCGGCCTTCAGTCAGCTATTGTGCTCGACTTGGCCAAAGCCACTGGCAACCACTTTTCCCCAACTCCACTGCCAGCCTCCAAGGAGGGACATGCAGCCAGAGGCCCAGCTGAGGCAAAGGACAGGGCATTGCATGACTGATCCCCTGTACCCTCCCCACTCTGTGGCAGGGGCTAACCTATGCCAGCCTGCCCTGCTAACCCAGAATCCCTGGAGGTAGCCAAAGATATGGATAACCAGACTTGAGCCCCAAAGAAAACCTGGAATATGCAGGTCTCTGGCAATTTAAGACTCATTTTAGACCCTGATAGGGTGCTAAAGGCAAGATTGCTGTGGAAGAGGGGCATCAGAAAGAGGCAGATAGGCACCTAGGAAGGGGACAGAGAAAGATGAGGGGAAAATACACACACACACACACACACACACACACACACACACACACACACACACACAAACACGGGTAACCCAAGGCTTCAGCAGTCCCTGAGCACCTGAACATCCCAACCTTTGAGAAGATGGCACTATCATCCTCAGACCAACTGTAGACAAAACTCAGAGCCTCTCACATGTCTGGAATGGCTCATGACACAGCATGCCTTTACCTATGGTACACAACACTATGTAGAAAATGCAGCAACCTTATTGGTTGTTGGTCATGGGGTTTGAACTTTGGGCTTGTGCACAGTCCCTCAGCTCTTAAATTGAAGGTGTGTGGTCTACCACTGGAGCCACAGATCGACTTCCGGTTTTCTGTTGGTTCAAAGTCTCACAGATTTTCCTTCCCACACTGGCTTTGAAACGCAATCCTCAGATCTCAGCATCCTGAGTAACTAGTATGACAGTTGTGAGCCACTGGCAGCATCTGGCTTCAGCCACCTTCTTACACCCAGGGGAAAACCAACTTGTCAGGCCACAAACGACATGCAACCCTTCACTTCAGACTTTGACACCAGCATACAAAACCATTCTTCCATGGATGGAGAGAATATAATTGACACTACCCACCCACCCCTATTCCCATTCGCCCACTCCCTGCCTAAGAAAGGCCACGAACTCTGGAGTTCCTGGTAAGGCAACGCCCACCATGCTGTAACTTCACACTTGGGCAAATCTGGGGAGTTCTTAGAAATGTCTGTACACTGAGGCCAGCAGCTGGTCTCCAAACCACAGAAACCCTACTCCTTCACCATATCTTGCAGGCAAAGGATGTCTTTCCTTCTTGTTTTTTTTTGGTTGAAGGGCTTGAACTCAGGGCTTAATGGTGAATTTTGCTCAAGGCCAGTGATCTACCATTTAAGCCATAGTGCCACTTTTAGTTGGAGATTGAAGATGAGACTTTCATGGGACTTTCCTGCAGGTACTGGGGAAACAAGATCCTCTGGATCTCAGCTCCAGAGTAGCCAGTATGACAGGCATGAGCCATCGGCGCATGGGTTATGGTGTGTCATTCTTTAGAATTTCCAACGAGTCCTCCTCTAGACACTACCACCTAGTCACTCCTCTTGATCCCTCAGGGACAGCAAAGGGAGGCTAAGAATCTGGGTAGTGCCATAGGCATTTAAGGGGCCCGTGCACATCACTAAACCTCTCTAAGCTCCCATGCACCTCCTCTGGATGGCCTGGTCATCTGGGGCAGATCAGACCCACTAGGACATCTGAGTTCTGCCCTGTATGCCCCCCGCCCCACCCAACCTGTATTTGAGGATTTCTGGGGCCAGTTGCTCCATGTCCTGGTGGAAGATGATGGGAGGGTTGCTGATAACTGGGTCCAGGGGATCCCAAGGCAGAAGGAGTGTCCAGCTCCCCTCTGTAAAAGAAGGAGACACAAAAAAAGTGGATGGATCTTACAAGAGCTACAGGGCATAGCCATTCACCTGTCACCAAGGTCCTTCGGAGTGCTGTTTTGTTGACAGTCCTGGGGCTTGACCTCGGGGCCCGGGCGCTGTACCTAAGGTTCTTTTGCTCTACACGAGCTCTCTTCCACCTGAGCCACGGTGCCACTTTCAACTTTTTCTCTGTATTTGGGACCTAGGAATCGAACCCAGGGTTTCATGTGTGCTAGGCGCACTCACTAATGCTAAGACAACACTGGATCCAACCCTGGATGGCTGTTCTTCTGTAACCCCTCGGGCCGGTCTCAGGAAAATCTTGCACATCTGTACCGTGTTTCTCAGCAGCATCCCTGGCTGGAAATGAACATGCTCCTCTATGTTGTCCTTTATGTACAGCATCTTTGCTCTCTGTGCTTCCTGTCAGATCCTCCTTGTTAAGCAAGACCCCTTTTCAAGTGCTGCTTCCAAGAAGCCTGCTCCAATCACCCTGGAAGAGTGGGGTCTTCTCTGCTCTGCAGGCTGTTGGCCTTGTCACACTCTGCCTTCCTGATCGTGTGGGTTGAGAGCACATGAAGGGGAAGGCCTGGCTTCCACCACTGAAGGCTCTGATACACTACCCAGGGACCGGTGTTGTATCACACTTTGTGAGAGGGCACTCAAGGCCCAGGCAATCTGGGGCAACAAGATAGATCAATTTCTTTGTGTGGACTTGAACTCAGGATCTGGGAACAGTCTCTCTGAGTTTTCATGCTCAAGGTTGGTGCTCTACCACTTGAAACAAAGCTCCACTTCTGAATTTTTGGTGGTTCCATGGAAAGAAGAGTCTCACCAGCTTTCTAGCTAATGGCTGGCTTCGATCTCTGACCCTCAGATGTCTGCCTCCCAAGTAGTCAGGACATCAGGTGTGAGCATGAGCCAGAGGTGACTGGCACCAGAGCCTTTCTTTTGAGCTTCTGTTTATCTCATGTCAAGTAGCACTCCCTAGTTAAAATACTCAGTTACAGGGGATCAAATTCCTTTCCTAGGTCAGTTAATCCAAGGAGATAAAGTGTCTTTGGAAAAGGCTAGTCTAAGTTGACCTGCGTGAGTGAGTGTTTGTGTGTGTGTGTGTGTGTGTGTGTGTGTGTGTGTCTGTGTGTGTGTGTGTGTGTGTGTGTATGTATGTATAAGTTTCAGAGATACCTATCCTATCTCTCCAGTGCCTCATCCTCCCAAAGATGAGTACATCCAGGATTCCCAGCCCAAGAAAGGAAGGTAGGGGAGGGTACATAAAGTCATATCTAGTGGAATGATCTGAATTCTATCCTGCAAGCGAAGCCTGGAAAGATAATGGAGAGAAGGAGAGGTTTAGAGGAGCAACAAGAGAAGCCCATTACCTTTGGCTACAAGTAACAGAGAGAAGACTCAATCCATCCTTTTCAGTAGTAAGATAACAGGTGCCCAGTATTTATTTATTTCATTATTTTTTTGTGAGTCCTAGGGCTTGGATTCAGGGCCTGGGTGTAATCCCTGAGTTTCTTTTACTCAAGGCTTAGGCTCTACCACTTGAGCCACAGCACCATATCTGACTTTTTTTGTGGGGGGGGGGTGTTGGTTTATGGGAGATAAGAATTTCACAGACTCTCCTGCCTGAGCTGGCTTTGAGTCACATACATCAGACCTCAGCCTCCCCAACATCCAGGAGAATGTGTGAGAACCACCGGCACCTGACCACCACCATCTATTTATAATCCCCTAGGGCCAGTGCTGGACCACCTGCACTGCACCCCCCTTGTTGTGAGTGGGAAGCAGACGTGGGTGGGTTTGATACTTCAACAGCCAATGTACCTTTGTTGCATTGTTCCAGGTCAGTCTGATGGCAGCTTCCTCGTCATACACAGCAATGACTTGGCTCTGTCACAGAAAAAA
Source organism: Dipodomys spectabilis (assembly GCF_019054845.1). Taxonomy (NCBI): domain Eukaryota; kingdom Metazoa; phylum Chordata; class Mammalia; order Rodentia; family Heteromyidae; genus Dipodomys; species Dipodomys spectabilis. The sequence goes on along the minus strand of NW_024870978.1, from coordinate 1,956,795 downwards.
ATGTCCCCCAGGAGGTGTCAGTTCTCGGGTCTTTCCTCTTCAAAGCACCCCCACTCCTTGAAACGACACACCCCAGAAAAGCAAAATAGACATAGAGTGAATTCATTTTCTTATAACCAGGTTCTGGCCAGAAAGGTTGCAGTGGGGAATCCCGATCCAGACCAACCTGAGCATATATTAAGTCTCTGTCTTAGAAATGCCCAAGACAGAAAGTCTTGGCTCAAAATTGTAGAAGACCTGCCTGGCAAGCCTAAAGTCTTCAATTCAAACCCTAATATACTAAAAAGAATCAGAGGACCCCTGCCAGAGGCTCATGACAAAAATCCTAGCTACTCAGGAGCTGAGATCTGAAGATCACAGGTCAACATTTAAAATAGGTTTAGCCTCAACCATCAGACATCATGATGAGAAGACCCAAAGTCTGACCCATGACTGTGCGCTCCATACTAACAGGGATTTCATACTTACTAAGTGCTGGCCATGCACTCTGTCCCCCTGGGGAGCCATCCCCTGCGGGCCCAACCCCCAGGTCTTCCCAAGTTCCCACTTCCACCAACCACGCCCAAGGTAGTAGAAAGCTCCAGCGCACACAGATACCTTGGTCTTATAATTTAACGGTGCTGAGTCCCCATCAAGCATCGCTCCCTTCCAGGTCCCCAGATCTCAGACACAAAACCCATGTACCCCCCAAAGAAAGCAGGCAGAAGTTACCAAAGGGTCCACCACTCGTTACAGCCCACTTCTACACACACACACACACACACACACAAACACACATGCGTGCACACACACACACAAACGGTAAGGGTGCTTCATGTTTGTCTTCCTTGCTACTCAGGAGGCTGAGGTTTGAGGATCACGGTTCAAAGCCAGCCCATGCTGGAAAGTCTGTGAGGCTCTTATCTACAGTGAACCACCAAAAAGCCAGAGGTGGAGCTGTGGCTCAAGTATCAGAACAATAGCTTTGAGCACAAAATCTCAGGAACAGAACCTAGGACCTGAGTTCAAGGTTCAGGTCTTCCACCTCCAAACACACACAGACACAGACACAGACAGACAGATAGACACACACACACACACAAACACACACACACACACTCACACACCCACATGGACAGGCCAAGTCTTCAGCAGCCCCTGAGAACAGAACCATGAACTCTCTCCATTAGGATCACATCCCTTCCTCAAGACATCAGACCCACTATAGATAAACCAGTAAGCCTCTCACATATCTGGAATGTCTCATAGTCCAGCATGGCAGTTCCTACTGTACACACTGCTATGTGGAAAACTTAGCCCCCTCTTTTTTGTAGTTGGTCATGAGGTTTGAACTCAGCCAGGGCGCTGTCCCTCAGCTCTTCAGCTGAAGGGGAGCACTCTCCCACTTGAGCCACAGCGCCAATTCCTGTTCTCTTGTGGTCCATTAGACATCAAGTCTCACAGACTTTTCTGCCCATGCTGGCTTGGAACTATGTCTTCACATCTCAGCCTTCTGAGTAGCAAGGATGTGAGTTGTGAGGCATCAGGAGCTTCCAGTTTCAGCCACCTTCACATACCCAGAGGAAACCCATCCTCGTCAGGCCACAAACTTCTTGCAACCCTTGACTTCAGACTTTGTCACCCAACATCTAAATCCATCCTTCAATGGAGAGAATACAGACACAACAATCCCACCCCTGCAACCATTACCCCACTCCCTGCTTGTCACAGGCCACGTCCTCTTGTAGCTGCGGCTTCAAACTGGGGCAAACTTGGGGAGTTCTTAGAAATGTCTGTACAATGAAGCCAGCACCTTGTCTCTCAACCAAAGCACCCCCTCTCCTCCCCCCCACCCCCTCCCTGCCACACTTCCACCATCCTTTGCAGGCAAAGATATTGGATTTCTTTCTTTTTTCAGTTGTGGAGCTTGAACTCTGAGACTAGGTGCTGTCCCTGAGCTCTTCAGCTCAAGGCAAGCACTCTACTATTGAGCCACAGCACCCCTTCTGGTTTTCTGGGTGGTTTGTTGGAGATGAGTCTCAGGGTCTTCCTGCCAAGGATAGCTTTGAACTGTGATCCTCAGCTCTCAGCTTGTGAGTACCTAGGATGACAGGCATGAGCTACTGGCACCCAGACAAAGATACTTTTCCATTCCTTTCACCCTATCCCCTCAGGAAATTGAGATCTGAGGATTACAGTTAAATGCCACCCTTGGCAGTAAAGTCCATGAGAACACTTTTTCTTCAATTAAACACCCAAAAAAGTTGGAAGTGGAACTGTGGCTAGCTTTGATCATCAAAGACAAGGGATAAGACCCAGGCTCAAGTTTCAAGCTTTTTCTGGCTAAGACCCACCTAAGAAAGGGAAGCATGTGGGCACACAGGAACTCAAAGCTCACACATAATACTCAAGACTCCCAGAACAGATCCCATCCTGCTCTGATTCTCTAGACTCTATGTCTTACACCATGGCAGTCTTATATGGGACTGACCATGCACCAATTTATGATGTTCAAGTACAATCTCATACTGAGGATCCCCTGACCTTATCAAAGACTCAGGATCTCTCACTGTCCTGCCTTGACCCTGGGCAGCAAGGTGAGTTCTAGTTATCCAACCACAAGATGTGGGAATGAAAGGATTTCTCAGCCAAGGGACTGGAGGGCTCTAGGTCCCTCTCTCTCAGGAAAAAGGAGAAAAGGGCTGATCTATCCCAGAAAATTCCTGGGTTTTGAGTATCCTCAAAGAAACAACCCTGCTCAGAGCCCAGTTCCTCTTGTATTCCCACCAGCCTCCCCATGCCTGCCCCACCTTCAGTCAGCCCTCTCTGAATCCCAGATCTGCCAGGTAGAATAAGGCTGAGCCAGCAGAGACCCACATCTGCCTCTGAGAATGGCAGTCACGTGGTCCTAGCACCCCCTAGAGGAAGTCTCGAGGTAACTTGGGTCCCAACTCCCATCCTCATTCCCTGGCTGTCCTGTGCTAGTGGCCCACTTACCTCTGTCTCTGGTGGAGGAATGAACACCGGTGTGTCATCTTCAGATTCAGCCATTGAAAATCCCAGTCCCCAAAGATGTACTGCACAGGCATCCTGCAGTGGACGACAGCCAGGTAGTCAATGGTGAACCCAAGGTGCCAGGACTCTTAATAGAAGTGTGGCTGGGTCAAAGACTCTATAACTGGTGATCTGTGTTGTCAGGAGAGGTCATGGCTCCATTGTCCTGACACACCTGACCTAAGATCGTCCTCCCTATTCATCTTCCTGCTTATCCCTTGCCCCGCCCCTGACACTCTCTCACCCCAACAGCTGCCTAGCCCTTAGACACTTTCTTATTATCTGACTAGAAAATAACTTGCTGGGGCCAGGAAGATTGTAACCTGGTGACTTACCCTGAGCCCTGAGGCGGCTTCCCCCAGCAGTTGGTGACCACAGAGCTCCTGGATATCATGAAGTTTTTGAAGGGTCAGTGGCTTACTCCTACATAGTGGCTTTAGGCTCTGAAGTGCTACCCACAGAAATTGTGTATGTTTGGCTCTCTTGATCCAGGGACTCAAAGCCAAGGCTCACATGCTCTCTTCTTCCTTCCTTTCCAATTTTTTCCCTTCATCCTTCCCTCCACTCTCTCTGATTCCTTTTTTATTTTATTTTGTTATTGTTAAAATTCTTTTCTTTTCTTTTTTTTTTGCAGAAACTTTATTATTTTTTTTGTTTAAATTTAATTTAATTTTATTTGTGAACATACTGTACAGAGGAGTTACAGTTACATGGGCAGGATAATGCGTACATTTCTTACCAAGCATTGCAGCCTCCTCCTTTGTTTACCCTTCACATCCCTTCCCAGCCTCCCCCCTCCCCCCCAATCCCAATCCTTCTCCTTCACCCCCCCCCCCCGCACCAACCAGAGACTCCAACAAGAGGCTGGTTACAGACAAAAGGGAGATACAGGATTCTTCCCACCCCACCCAAAAAAATCAAAAAAAAAAAATCAAAGAACTTTTTTTTCTTCTTTTCTTTTTTTTTTTTTTGGTACCTTATATATATAAAAAAATTCTTTTTCCTTTTCTAAAACTTTTATTAATCTTTAATTTTTGCCTTTTTTGAAAAAATAATTGTTTTTCAGTAACTTTTTTTTCCCTCTTATAATTTTTATTTTAGGAATACGTGAATGTACGTTTTCCTTTCTTTTCTTGTCTTCTCTCTCTTTTTCTTTCTTTCTTAATTATCTTTTTGTTTTTTGTCTAGCTCTACTGAAAATTGTTAAAATTCTGTACAGAGGGCTTACAATTACATGGGCAAGATAATGAGTACATTTCTTTCTTTCTTTTTATTGTGAGAATACCATACATAGGAGTTACAATTACATGGGCAAGATAACTCGTATATTTATTATCAAGCATTGCTGTCATCTACTTGTTTCCCCTTCCCATCCCTTCCCATACTCCTCCACTCCCCCACCCAATCCTCCCCCCACCGCCCACCAATGTTATTAAATTCGTTTTTCGACATAATGACTTGTACAACTCATTGTTGCAATGGGTCCTCCTGTATCCCTAGTTAAATGATTTGTTTCTTTCCCTCCACAAATTATACTAATATCAAATACAGTGAAAGTATGGACCATAGGGGAGGGACACTCAAAGCAACATAGAAATCATCTGATAAATATGATAGAAACAATTGCATGAAAGGAAAAAAAAATTTGAATACTTATCTTGGGGTATATTCCACTAACATCAACTTATCTGAACTTTTCTGCTTGACTCAGACATATACTAGTTACTGCAAATATGGGAAACCATGGGACCTATGTTTCTTTGGGCCTGGCTTACTTCACATAATATAATTTTTTCCAAGTCTTTCCATTTCCTAACAAATGGAGCAATGTCATTCTTTCTGATGGAGGCATAGAATTCCATTGTGTATATATGCCACATTTTCTTAATCCATTCAACTACTGAGGGGCATCTGGGTTGGATCCATAACTTAGCTATGGTAAATAATGCTACAATAAACATAGTTGTGCTGGTAGCTTTAGTTTGGTCTTGTTTGTGATCATTTGGGTAAATGCCCAAAAGTGGGATTGCCGGGACATAAGGGAACTCTATGTGGAGTCTTTTGAGGAACCTCCATACTGCTTTTCAAAGTGGTTGAACAAGATTACACTCCCACCAACAATGCAGTAAGATTCCTTTCTTTCCGAATGCCCTCCAGCAGCTGTTGTTATTAGAATTCTTGATTATAACCACTCTAACTGGGATGAGGTGATATATGATTGTTGTTTTGATTTGCATTTCTTTTATGGCTAGAGAGCTTGAACATTTTTTCATGTGTCTATTGGCCATCGTTCTTTCCTCTTCAGAGAAGTTTCTCTTTAAGTCTTTAGCACAGTTATTTATTGGGCAATTGTTTGTTTGAAGATTTGTTTTGGGGGGATTTAATTTTTTGAGTTCCAGGTATATTTTAGATATGAGACCCTTGTCTGACGTATGGCTAGTGTAAATCTTCTCACAATCCGTGGGCTTTCTATTGATCTTGCGAGCTATGTCCTTTGCCATGCAGAAGCTCTGCAATTTCATGCAATCCCATTTGTCCAACCTTTCTTCCATTTGTTGTTTTTCTGGGTCTCTATTAAGAAAATTTCAGCCTGCGCCAAGGAGACCTAGGGTTTCTCCTACTCCATTCTGTAATGTTTTCAGAGGGTCTGCTTTGACTCCAAGGTCTTTGATACATTTGGAGTTGATTCTGGTGCAAGGTGATATATAAGGATCTAGCTTTAGTTTTCCACAAGTAGTTAACCAATTTTACAAGCACCATTTACTGAAGAGGCTGTCTTTCTTCCATTCTATTTTTTTTTTTTTAGCTCCCTTATCGATGGTTAGATGGCTGCAGGTCTTTAGGTTCATTTCTGGGTTTTCAAGTCTATTCAATTGATCCTGGGATCTGTTCTTGTGCCAGTACCAAGCTATTTTGATTACTATGGCTTTGTAGTAGAATTTAAAATTTGGTATTGATATTCCTGCAGTACTGTTCTTTCTGTTAAAGATTGTTTTTGTTATTTGGCGTCTTTTATTGTTCTATATGAATTTTTGGATTGAGTCTTCTATTTCCTTGATGAATGAGATTGGAATATTGATAGGTATCGCATTGAATTTGTAGATAGCCTTGGGAAGTATTGCCATTTTCACGATGTTGATTTTTCCAATCCAGGAGCATGGGAGTTTTTGCCACATTCTAAGTTCTGTTTTGATTTCGTTTTTCAGGTTTTTAAAGTTTTCATCAAAGATGTCCTTCACTTGTTTGGTTAATTCCTAGGTATTTTATTTTTTTGTGGAACTATTACGAATGGACTTGGTTTCCTGATTTCAGCCACACTTTTCTCATTGTTGGCATATAGAAAAGCCATTGATTTTTGAAGGCTAATTTTATACCCTGCTACTTTGCTAAAGTTTTGAATCACCTTGAAGAATTTGGGAGAAGACTCCATGGGATTCTTTAAATGCAAGATCATGTCATCTGCAAAGAGGGAAAGTTTTACTTCCTCTTTCCCTAGTTGGAACCTCTTGATGTTTGCACCTTGTATTATTGCTATAGTTAGGCATTCTAATACTAGATTGAAGAGCAATGGAGTGAGTGGGCATCCTTATCTCGATCCTGAGTTTAGAGGACATGGCATTAATTTTTCAACATTGAGCATAATACTGGCTTGAGGTTTTAATATACAGCCTTTATTATATTGAGGAAGGTTCCATGGATTCCTAGTCTTTGCAGAACCTTCATCTTAAAGGGGTGTTGGATCTTGTCAAATGTTTTCCCTGCATCTATTGAGATAACCATGTGGTTCTTATTCTTGCTCTTGTTGATGTGATGAATTATGTTATTTGATTTGCGTATATTGAACCAGCGTTGCATCCCTGAAATGAATCCTGTTTGATTGTGGCATATGATTTTTTGGATGAATTGTTGAAGTTGATTGGCCAAAATTTTGTTGAGAAGTTTTGCATCAATGTTCATCAAAGAAATGGGTCTATAGTTCTCTTTCTTTGATGAGTCCTTGCCTGGTTTTGGGATGAGGGTTATTATAACTTCATAGGATGAATTTGGTAGTGAACTTTCTCTTTCAATTCCATTAAAAATTTGAAGGAGCATTGGTGTGAATTCTGCTTTGAAAGCCTTGTAGAACTCTGCTGTAAAACCATCTGGTCGTGGGCTTTTCTTAGTTGGGAGGACTCTTATTGCTGTTTCTATTTCAATGCTTGATATGGGTTTGTTACGATGGGTTAATTCATCTTGATTTAGTTTTGGCATGTCGGTATTTGCTAGGAAAAGGTCCATTTCTGCCAAGTTCTCAAACATATTAGCATAAAGGTTTGAGAAGTATTCCCATATAATGTTCTGAATCTTGTTTGTTTCTGTGGTGATATTTCAATTCTCATCTCTGAGTTCATTTATTTGGGTGTGTTCTCTTCTTTTTCTGATAAGATTTGCTGGGGTTTTGTCTATTTTATTGATTTTTCCGAAGAACCAACACTTTGTTTTGTTGATTCTTTCTATTTTTTTATTCTAATTCATTTAATTCTGATTTAATTTTAATTGTTTCTTTCCATCTACTGGATTGGGTTTTATCTTGCTCTTTTTCAAGGAGGCTCAGCTGTCTCATTAAATTTTTAGTTTCAGATGTATCGAATTTGTTGATGTAAGAACTCAAAGGTCTAAATTTGCCTCTGAGTACTGCCTTTGCTGTGTTCTCTTCTTTTTCTGATAAGATTTGCTGGGGGGGTCTGTCTATTTTGTTAATTTTTTCGAAGAACCAACTCTGTTTTGTGGATTCTGTCTATTTTTTATTCTAATTCATTTAATTCTGATTTAACTTTAATTATTTCATTCCATCTACTGGATTGGGATTTATCTTGCTATCTTTCAAGGAGGCTCAGCTGTCTCATTAAATTGTTAGTTTCAGATCTATCCAATTTGTTGATGTAAGAACTCAAAGATATAAACTTACCTCTGAGTACTGCCTTTGCTGTGTCCCAGAGGAGCTAGTAGTTTGTGTGCTCATTTTTGTTGAATACCTTGAACACATGAATTTCGTTTCTAATCTCTTCCATGACCTACTGGTGATTCAACAGTGTGTTGTTCAGCCTCCATATGTTACAGGAATTTCTTTGGTGGCTTTTGGTGTTGAGTTCTAATTTTTTTTCCTTGTGATCTGAGAGAATGCAAGGTTTTACTTCAGTGTTCCTGAATTTGGAAATGTTTGCTTTGTGACCTAAAATGTAGTCTATTTTGGAAAATGTTCCATGTGCTGCTGAGAAGAACATGTATTCTGATACTGCTGGGTGAAATATTTGGTTGGTGTCTGTTAAATCTTGTTGATCTATGCAGTTGTTTATATCTGCGGTTTCTTTGTTGAGTTTTTGCCAAGTTGATCTATCTAGTGGGTATACTGGTGAATTAAAACCCCCAACAATTAATGTATTTGGATCTATATGAGATTTGAGAGAAAGTAGTGTTTCTTGGACAAATTTGGATGCTCCATTGTTTGGCGAATAAAGATTTAGAACTGTAATAACCTCCTGAAGTAGAGATCCCTTAAATAGTATTGAGAGACCTTCTTTATCTCTTCTAACTAATTTTAATTTGAAGTCTATTTTATCTGATATTAGTATTGCAACTTCTGCCTGTTCATGGGGGCCGTTTGCTTGATAGATTTTGTTCCAGCCTTTCACATTCAAATTGTGTTGTTTGTATGGACAAGGTGGGATTCCTGAAGGCAATAAGTAGAAGGATGTTCCTTTTTAATCCAACTAGACAGTCTACCTCGCTTAATTGGAGAGTTAAGCTCATTAATGTTAAGAGATAGGACTTAGAGGTATTTGGGAGTTCCTGCCAATTTATTCACCTTCTTTGCGGCTGCCGCAACTGGGTTCTTCCTATGGTTCGTGGATTCTCAGTTTGGGTGTGGTTTCTTGGTGTTTATTGTGGTCTTGTAGGTTTTCTATGTGTAGGACATCTTTAGGTATCTTGGTAGAGCTGGTTTGGTGGAGATATATTGTTTCAATTTTTCTTTGCTATGGAAGTTTTTTATTTTACCTTCGGTTACGAAGGAGAGTTTATCTGGGTACAGTATTCCTGGTTGATATTTGCTTGTCTTTAGGGTATGGCATACATCATTCCAGGCTTTTCTTGCTTTAATTGTCTCTGAGAAATCTGAGGAGATTCTAATTGGTTTCCCTTTATAGGTTATTGATCTTTTCTCCTTGACATGTTTAAGGATTTTTTTCTTGGTCTGAATTGATCCTGTGCGGATAATAATTTGACCGTAGGATGTCATGTTCTGGTCTGGTCTATTTGTAGGTCTAAAAGCTTCTTGTATTTGAATTGCCCTGTCTTTTTGCATGTTTGGGAAGTTCTCTGCTAGGATCCTGTGAAACAAATTTCCTAGACCATTAACTTCTGTCTCTAGGTATTCCTCTACACCCATTATCCTCAGATTAGGCCTTCTGATGGTGTTTTCCAAATAGAATTGAAGAGATATATCATGTTTCTTGGATTTGTCTTGAATGGTTTTATGTTTTTTTCTCTACAATATCTATGCTGTATTCAATCCCTGAGATTCGATCTTCTGCATGGCCTACCCTACTGTCAAGACTTTCTACTTCGTTTTTTTATTTCTTCTCCTTCTAATTGTTTGACTTTGATGACTTCAAATTCTTTGTTGGAACTTTGTTCTAGATCTTGTAAGAACTTCTTTACTTCCTTAATTTGGTGTTCAGTGTTTATTCTCAAATCACTTAGTTGATTGGTTATGGTTTCCTAGGACTCCCATTCCTTCTGTTGTTCTCCACTGAGCATTCCCTTTGTAGTCTCCCTGATTTCTTTCAGCTCTCTGTTTCTGTATTCCATGAATGCCTCCATTGATCTTTTTCTTTTCTCATCCCGATCTCTCAGTTACTGTATTTCTCTTTAATTAACATCCCCACGTTTACACATTTCCTGAATTTCTCTTTGAGTGTTCTCAGCCTGTTCATGCCATTCCTGACTTTCTCTTTGTCTGTTCTCAGCCAGCTCATGTAATTGCTATCTATCTGTTTTACTGATCTGAACCTGCTCACACAATTCCTTTATTTCTCTTTGAGTGTTCTCAATCTGCTCATGAAATTCCTGTATCACTCTTTCAGTAGCTTCCTCAAGCTAATGAGTCTCCTGTATTGATCTTTGGTTTGCCTCCTCTCTCTCACTATCATGCTAACACTGAGACTTTTGCAGGTTTTAACTCTTTTCGTTTACCTGTAGTGTTTGTAGAGCTTTTTGGGAACTCTCCTCTGGATTATTCATTATCTCTTCTCTCCCCTGATTGATTGTCATGAATGGGAGTTGAGAACCCCGGGCTTGCCATTTTTCTTGTGTTTTTCCGACTTGTTCTGCTCATTTGGGATGAGAATAACACGAGTTTTGTGCTAGAACACTATTTTAATGTAAGCATCAACCAAAGTCCGTAGTTGCACAGTCAAAATTCTGCAGATACAATCTGGTTCAAAAGATACAATTTATTGAACATCAAACAACTATGTCTTAATGGCCTAAGAACAGCAAAGGAGAATTTGCCAACCAGAAATTATTAGGTTTAGGTAAAATTTGGGGAACAATAGGATTAGAGGGATAGGAAGGTGAGAGAGAGTGGAATTAACCATGTCTTCATCTCAAAGAGGGAAATTGATTCGACAGAATGATAACAGCGAGAGAAAAAAGAGTAAGAAAAAAAGAGAAAGGAAAAAAAGACACAAAAAATGGAAAAACAAAAATTAATATTAAAAAATGAAACCCTTAAAAACTGCAAGTTTGAAGAAGTAGTATTCAGAGAAGAATGGGGATGGAATGAAAGGAGGGGAGGCATAGAAAGGAGACATGAAAAGCTAGAAAAATAATAATGTTTAAAATATTATATGGGTATAAAGAGGTAATACTGTTATTAAAGAATTTAAGAGGTTTTGAATTGAGTAATAAATTTCTGAATTAAGTGTGTACACAATGGAGGATAAGATCTAATAATCGACGACGGGTATATTTGAGGTTGAGCAGAACAGCAATTAAGTCATCCAGAAAAGAATGAAAGAGAAGAAGTGAAAGGAATGAGCAAAGAAAGAAAGAAAGAGAAAGAAATAAAGAAAGAAAGAAAGAGAAAGAAAGAAAGAAAGAAAGAAAGAAAGAAAGAAAGAAAGAAAGAAAGAAAGAAAGAAAGAAAGAGAAAGAAAGAAAGAAAGAAAGGGATCAAAAGTTCAGTAGAGATTAAAAAATAAGCACACACACATATTCACCTAAAATAAAAATTATATGAGGAAGAAAACAATAAACAATAAAAACAAAAATTTAAAAAAACAAAAAATTAAAAATAAGGTACAAAAACAAAAAGAAAGTTCGTGGATTTTTTTTTTTTTTTTGTGTGCTGGGAGATGAGAAGATTCTGTATTTCCCTTGTGTGAGTAACCAGCCTCTTGGTGGAGTCCCTGGTCTGCTTGTGGTGTTTGGGTTTCCTGTGGCTTGATTGGTTACTTAAGGCAGTTTGTTTGGGCAAGCCGAAAAATGCTCTGCTTTACCCAGGATTTTGTGATCCTCCTCTCAGGCTACTTCAGTGGGAGAGGGATCTGTTTTGAGTATCGCAAAAGAGGGAGATGTCTGTTTTCTCTTGTTTGGAGATGCTTTGATGAGGCTAGGTTCTGGGTTGAGTTGAGGCCTTTCAGTAAACTGTAGCTTTTCCCTGAGGGGCTAGCTTCTGAGACACTCACAGAGCACAGCCTGGAGCCTTTCTTAGAGTTTATGTTTACTGAATTTCAGTTGACTGTCTAGGCTGCTGTAGGGAGGGGCAGCCTCTGGCTCTGTTTACCCAGTGAAGAAAGCCACTCCCAGGGGGGAGATTTCCTCTGCCTGGGGTGGGTGACTTTTTCTTGGGTGGAGTTGAACCTGGCAGGTCTGGGCAGGTTCCTGTGACCTGCCAAATAGCTGTCTTGTTTTCTCCCAAGGCCTGAATTGGAACTGGCAGCTCATCCATGCCTTTGTCAGTATCAAAGATGGAGATCTCCAATAGATGGGTGAGGGATGAATGCCTTCCCTCCTCTGATCCCTGAGAAGGAGTGAGGATGTCAGGCTTCTACTCATGCCACCGGAGTCTTCGTTCCTGGGTCGTCTCTGGTCTGCAATCTGCAGTGTGAAGATATCTGCTCCTTGTCAGTTCTTGCTGGTGTTGAGTAGAATCAGCTTGCCCGCTGCATCTGGTGCCTTTCTCCCAGACCCTCTGTGTTGCAGGTATGATGGCTACGGGCGCCGCCGCTGCTGTCGCTGCCACAGCTCCTGGCAAGTGCTCTGATCTGTCTCTTTGCCTTGATTTTCCCTCTCTGGCCAAACTCTCTGTCCTGTGATGGCACACTTGATGTAATTCTCTGGCCTATCACAGCCTAAATAAAGTTAGGCAAAAAACAGAAGCTGAGAGTCATTTAGCTGATAACTAAAGTATTTTTTATGAGGCATACTCAAATGAGACTCCAGAGAGAGGTTCAGAAAGACCGATCAGAGACACTAAAATTGGTCACACAAAGATTGGAAAGTAGAATTCCTTGTAGAACAAATAAATCATAGAAAGCCTGTGCATATAAGAACAAGACAGCAGACCAAATTCCAGAAATGCACATTTTTTAGAAGTCAGCTTAATCAATTATCAATGCAAATCTTTGAATTCTTAAATATTTGACCATATGTGGGAGAAGGCTGAAGAGAAAGAAAATGTCATCATTCTCTTAGGAGGTCCAATATCACATTAGGAAGTAATCCAGCACAGATTTGTAATAAAAGAAAACACAATTATTCCAAATGATGGTTTTATTTCTTTTGATGTAAAAGTTCTTAAATTAGGTGCTAGCAATTACCATACAATTGATCCCGTCCCCCAGCTGAGTTGATATTGACTGCAGTATTCCCACATGAAGGAAAAAAGAAAATTTACAAATGTCTGATGAAATGAGTTAAAGGTGAAGTGTTCTAATAGTAATATCTGAGGTTTAGACACAGGTGAAGAGGGCGATTTTCTTTTCTAAAAATCCCTCATTTTTACCTGGTGCCTGTGGCTCACAGCTCTAATCCTAGCTACTCAGGAAGCTGAGATCTGAGGACTTCAATTCAAAGACAGCATGGGCAAGAAAGTCCCTGAGACTCTTATTTCCATTTAACCCCCAGAAAACCAGAAGAGGCACTGTCGCTCAAGAGGTAGGGCACTCACCTTGAGTTGAAGAGCTCAGGGACAAGCCCAGACTTCAAGCACCTCGAAAAACAACAACACATCTCCATTTCATGGACTGCCTACATCTTCTCCTAACATTCAACAAAGAGCCATTTTATCACCCACTACCTTTAAGTCCTAAACTAGCTACTGGAAATAGATTGATTTGGTATCTTATATCAAACGGTTTATAGTTGCGGAAACAAATACCAGCAGTAGTAAATTTTTTCCAGTCCTTCAACTCTGGGCCTGGGCCCTGAACATGGATATACTGGTAGCTTTCATGTGAGGCTGTTATTGATTGGATTACTGCTCATGAGGGAAATTACTGGGTCTTAAGGGAGATATAGGTTTAGTCTTTTCAGGAAACTCCGTACTGCATTCCACTATAGTTGAACCAGTTTAATTTCCCACCAACAGTGTAATAGAGTTCCCAATTGGCCAGCATCTGCTATTGTTAGTTTCTTGGTAATGGCCATATTAACTGGGACTAGGTAGAATCTGTCTTGTTTACTTATAGATTTGTATGCACCCTCTAGTTTCAATAAATAAATGAATCCCTGAAACCTATATTGCTCTGTGTCTGGATTCCTTTCTCTTTTCTCTTAATATAATTTTCCCAAACCTTTCATTTTCCTTCTTACCACTGGTGAAAAGTCATCTTTCTGATGGGTGAATATAATCCCATTGTGTGTGTGTGTGTGTGTGTGTGTGTGTGTGTGTGTAAGATGTCTATAGGCCCATGAATTCACTTCTAAGCATTCTGTATCATCTTTAATTTTGTAATTCCATATTAAAGTTGGATTGCTTTCTCTACTGCACTGAAGAATATTGTTGGGATTTTGATGAGTATTGCATTGCCAATTGTTTGGGGGAAGTATTGCAATTTTTAAAATGTTAATTCTTCTAACCAGGAACATTGAAAGACATTCTATTTCCTTGAATCTCCTTCAATTTCCCTTTTTATATTTTTAAAGTTTTCACATATAGGTCCTTCACAATTTTAGTTAAATTAATTAATTCCTAGTTTTGTTGTTGTTTTGTTTTGTTTAGATTTGATTTGTTTTTGAGGCTAATACATATGAGGTTGTATTTTGGATTTCAGCGTGGATCTTCCCATTGTTGGTAACAGAAAATCTGCTGATTCTTGTGGTTTTTATACCCTGCTACATTGCTGAAGGTTAGCATCACCTGTACTAACTTGAGGGAGGAAGCCACAGGGTCCATTAAATACAGGGCCATTTCATCTGTAAAAAGGGATAGTTTTACTTCTTCCATATTTTGATTTGCTTTATATTTTTCTCTTGTCTATTGTTCTTGCAAGAAATTCCGCTACCATATTGAAGAGTAGTAGAGAGAGTGGACATCCTTGTCTCATTCCTGATGTTAATGTTTTCAGGCTTCCACTGTGAGGTAAATGCTAATTATCTGTGTCATATACATACTCAGTATAATATTGAGGAATGTTTCATGCATTCCTAGCTTCTCAGACCTTTTAATCATAAAGCGGTACTGGAGCTTGTTAAAAGCTATTTCTACATCCCTATAGATGATCATGTGTTTCTTGTCCCTGCTTCTGCTGATAGTTTGTATTATGTTTATTCACAAGAATATTAAATCCACTTTTATACAAGTTGAATCCTATTTGATCATTCCATATGATTGTTTTGTTAGTTGCTGAAATTGGTTAGTGAAAATTTTATTAAGAAGTTCTTCGTTAATGCTTATCAAAGAGTTGAGTTCATAGTTCTCTTTCTTTGGTGAGTCCCTATGTGATTTGTGGAAGAGTCTAATTCTAGCTTCATAGAATGTGTTTGATAATGTGTCTCTCATAGATACTAGATGGATGCATCTTGTTTTTAAATGCTATCTAATTTATTTGGAAATTTAAGTGCATTACTATTGAGAGTTAAGACAGAAATATCTGATTAGTCCTGCTATGTTATACACCTGTTGTTAGGAACTGTGCCTGATCTATTCTTAATAAATTTACCTTGAACTCTGGTAGGGAACATTTTATATAACCAGTTCCTGTTCTTCTTGATCTTCTCTAGGTAGGATGTATTTGATTAAATTCTATCATGCTGATTTGGTGGATATACGTTGTTTCAAGTTGTCCTTGTCATGAAATATGTTTATTTATCCTTTAAATGCAAAGAAAGTTTGGCTTGGGACCGTATTCACGGTTGGTAGTTGTTTACCTTTAGTGTTTGTCATACATCATCCCAGGCTCTCCTTTTTACCATATCAGCTAAGAAATATGTTTTTATTCTGACTGTATATCCTTTATAAATAATCAATCTTTTCTCTATGGCGGCTTTAAGAATCCTTTCCTTGATCGTTAATTATCCTCTAATGGATTATGATGTCATGGTGGATTTTTCAGTTCTAGAACTCTGTGTTTGTTCTAAAGGCTTCGCTTCTCTGAATGAGCCTGTCTCTTTGGATGTTTGGCATGTTCTCTGCTAGAATTCTGTAATATATTTCCCATCCATTTAGTTTCCTGCTCTTCTCCTTCTTGATACCTATCTCCCCGAAATTTGATCTTCTAACTGAGTCTTGATGTTCTGGCAAGATCATTTCTTATTTCTTGGATTTGTTCTAAATGATTATTTCCTCTTTCCTATTAGATCTATTCTGTATTTGGCCCTGAGATTATCTTCTATGTCATCTATTTGCTGTGGAGACTTTCTACTTTGTTTTTGATTTCCCTGTCTTCTAGTTGGTAATTTTTTAGGGGTTCTATCTCTCTATTAAAGCTTTATTTTAGGTCTTTTATGGACTTTCTGTACATTTTTTTGGGTCCGGTCGTGGGGCCTGAAATCTGGGCCTGGGCACTGTCCCTCAGATCTTCAGCTCAAGGCTAGTGCTTTATCACTTGAGCCACAGCGCCACTTCCGGGTTCTTTCTTTCTTTCTTTCTTTCTTTCTTTCTTTCTTTCTTTCTTTTTTTCTGTTTTTTGCTTATGTGGTGCTGATGAATCGAACCCAGGTCCTTAGGCAAGCAAGACAAGTGCTCTACCACGGAGCCACCTTCCCAGCCCTATGTACATTTTTTCTATGGGTGGGGGAGTTGCAAGGGTTGTTTTCTTAGGTGTGTCTTCTCTCATATCTTTTAACTGGGCATCAATTTTTTCTTGGACTCCCTTGACTTCTCAGAATTTATTTACCTATCTGTTTGTAGTCTCGATGAATTTTTTTGCTAATCTGGTTGGCATCATTTGTTCACAAATTTCCATGTAGAGGTTTCCTATCTTTCCATTAATCACATTTTTCAGCAATATCTGTAATACGTTTTGATAACTCTCTTCTAGGTCCTGGATTGTCTGTTCTAATGCCTGGTTATTTACTGTGTGAATTATACTACCTTGACATCACATTTCTTGTATTTCTGATTTGTTTTGTCCATTTGGAGGTTTCGTTTTGGGGGATCAATGACCTTAATAGGTGACTCTCTATGTTCTTGGTTGATTTGCCAGGTCTTTGTTTGGTCTCCTGTTATGATTTGTTTTTCTGGAATTGCATTTTTGTCAGGTCCATTAAGTGTAGGAATAGAAATCAGTTGTGGTGAGATGTTGTGATGTTAATATTTATGGTTCCAGTGACATTTTGGACTATCCAGTGGTATGGTGAATTGTCTATGTGTATGGTGAATTGTCTATGTGGCTTTCTCTGATGTACGCTTCTGTTCCTGCTTTTTTCCATGTTGCCCATTTATTTCCACACTGCAGATGTGCTTTTGAATGTGTTGACCAACACAGTCGTAGCAGTCAACTACCTGGCTGGCACCTTTTCATAGAATTCTATTTTCTTGTGAAGACAGTATAAAATCTTCTTATGAATTATATGTTTAGAGTTATATCTATATTTATAGCTGCATATCTATAATTATAGCTGATTTTATGTGACCCTCTAGAAGTGGAGTATCTGCTAGGACTATAAACCTCTGTTTCATTAGAGATTGCTAGGGTAATTTTCTGTTGTTATTCTGTCATTGTTTTTCCTCTTCCTCAGATTTATTTTTTATATTGTGGATGTTTTCACATACTTTAGGATTTGAGATTGTTGTATCAGGATATTTTTGTTTTTCTGCTTATATTACGTTGAAGTAGTGATTTAAGGCTAGTATGAAGAAACAGAATGAGACAGAATGTATGTTATTACATTGAGAGAAAGAAGACATTGTAACCTATTTACTACAAATAAATTCATATTAAGCAAAGCTAATGAAAATAATTACTTATTTACGCTTCAAAGGATGAGTATAGTATTTTTGGATATCTTGGAGGAAAAGACTTTAGACTCATTACAATTGCTTTCTTACATTGAAATTACTGCCTAAACGTTCTTCGTCAGAAATGCAAAAGCTTTCATATTAGTATTATAAAATCATAATAGATGCATGTTGAATTGTTTTCCTCTGCTTTTTTTCAATTCCATTCTTCATCCATTAGGTATCTAGGGCTTTGAAAGACCAATTCCTTAAAATACGTATATTTCTTATATTGTGATGTAAATCTCAGTAATATAAATATGAATTTATCTTTGAGTCTTATCTTGTGCTACATTCATATGAAATTTATGCAGTCTCAAACAAGAAACCTGACTATTTTATTCTATTCTATGTTTTAATCAATAAATCCATTCTCTTTAGAAATATGTTCTCATCTTTTATATTGCTCCAGTAAACATCATGTGTTTCTAGTACTTTTACTGACATAAATATAAAGTTTGGAACAAGAAGACAACCTCTCCCCATTATCATTTTAAAGTAAACCCTTGGGGATTATTTTATATATAAAAATAAAAAAGTGCAATGCAATGTTTATACATGAATAACATAATGGTTACGTCAATTAGACACAAGGACTACCACAGAAATTCTCAATTGACTTAAAGGCACCAAAATATTGTGTTCATGAATATTAATCATTTTAAAAATAACTAGTCAATACGAAGTTTATATTATATTTAAAATTTACAAAATGAAAATGACACTCAGATTTGCTGTCAATATCCTGTTTCCAGGAATACATTTATTCAGCAAACAGGGAAACAAAAAATAAGGGTTTGTCACATATAATGAAAAACGTAGAAGCAGACTGTCTTTCCTTAAGATGATAAGTACCTGCAAATTGTGTGATTTATTCAAAGATAATATAAACATTCATAAGAGGATTTGTGATCAGAAGTGCTAGGTAAGCAAAGTAACTGGAAAACTGTATACATGAATTGAGCTTTCAATATAGGATGACAAGTTTTCAATAAATGAGCCTATTATTCTGTATCTCTAACACACATACAGTATTCTACATTTTCCCACATACACCCATTCTCTTACCTCAGTTCCTAATTAATAATCTCATTTTTCATGATGTCAATTCCTTCTAAAATAACAAGGTGGGCATTTTGTCCCTAGATCCAATACATTTTAGTATTTTGGAATAGTAGTATGAATTCATGGAGTTTGACTTGAATGTCAAGTTTGAAGATATTGTATTCAAGGTACTGTTAATTGGCCTGAAGCATACAAAGATCTACGGTATACTAAGAAGGGACTTGATCTCGGGGAAACATAAAGGTCCAAGCAAGATCCTGAATCAAAGAAAAACAAGGGAACAAACATCAATCAACTATAATTACAGAGGAATGGAACTGATCTTCGATGTATCTGGGTGGGCGCTCTGTGTGTGTATGTGTGTATGGAGAGAGAGAGAGAAAGAGTAAGATTGAGAGAGAGAGAGAGAGAGAAAATTTAGTGTGGCGTCCATATTTACAGTCCATAGAGCATTACTTGTTAGGGAGGAGGTGCTCATATCAGAGCTGTGATACTACTGTCATCACTTTACTGCAAAAAGCATTTGCTTAATCTCTAAATAATTTGGAAAATAGACTAACATCTTATGTGATTATTTTGACAATTAACTACTATATTGAAGGCCAAAGGGAGGAATTGGAGGTCAATATAATCTTTTTCTTCTCTTCTAAATATTACATCGCAATACATGTGATTTCAGGAGTCTTCTGCCATGTACTGCCAGTTGAATGACTAATATGCTTAATAATATGTAAATATGATAGGGAAATTTATCAGCCAGCAAGCACAAAGAACTAGTGATAAAATTGAGCTTTTGAGCAGAGTTGCCACAACTTTTAGGAATGTAATTCTTTCATATGAACTTCAAATTTTGTGGCTTTCCCTGTGTGATTAAATGGCAAGAAAGTACTTTAGAGACAAGAACTCCTGTTCAGCCAAATAGAAAGTGCTCATGATCCCATCCTCAAGTTGCAAATTTCCAGTCCACATAGACTTTCTTTTATTTTTTTTTAAATTTTTATTTATTTTTTATTGTGAAAATACTGTACAGAGGGGTTACAATTACATGAGCAAGATAATGAGTACATTTCTTATCAAGCATTGTAGCCTCCTCCTTTGTTTCCCCTTCCCATCCCTTCCCATCATCCTGCCGCCTCCCCACCTAATCTTCCCCGCCCCCCCCACCAAAATTGTAAAGTTCGTTTTCAACATAACTACTTGTACTTCTCATTGTTGCGTCCATCAGAAAGAATGGCATTGCCCCATTTGTTAGGAAATGGAAAGCCTTGGAAAAAATTATATTAAGTGAAGTAAGCCAAGCCCAAAGAAACATAGGTTCCATGGTTTCCCTTATTTGTAATATCTAGTGTATGTCTGAGTCAAGCAGAAAAGGTCAGATAAGGTGATGTTAGGGAAATGAACCCTAAGGTATGTATTCAAATTTTTTTTTCTTTCTTGCCATTGTTTCTAACGCATTTATAAGATTATTTCTTTGTTGCTTTGTATGTCCCTCCCCCACAGTCTAACCCCTGCTTTTACTTTATTTCATGTCGGTATAATTTGTGGAGGGGAAGGGGAAAAACAAGTCGTTTAAATGATACACATAGACTCTCTTTTAGAGTGCTTTCATTTAATATATTTCAGCACCTCATCCTTACTTGTGAGAGACAGGAAAAAAGATCATTTTGTTTGTGTATTAAATTATGTAACTTAGCGTGTACAGGCATGATTTGTATACATACAGCAGTTTGTAATAAATATAATTAGGAATCATTTCTCAATAAAAATATAATGAAAATCACATAACAAGACTAGAAGTCATAAAATTTTGTGCATGAAAACATACATTAGATTATTTGCAGAATTTCTATTTTGAGAAAAAATTTATCCTTCAATATTTGAAGGATAAAGCACTTTACCTAAGGATTGAAACATTTTATTGAAAAATATATTTCTTAGAGATATTTTTGCTTCATAATTTTAGGGATACCATTGGACCCATTGCAACAATGAGATGTACAAGACGTTATGTTGAAAGACGAACTTTACAACTTTGGCTGGCAAAGGGGTAGAGATGGGAAAGGATGGTAAGGGGAAACAAAGGAGGAGGCAACAATGCTTGATAAGAAATGAACTGATTACCTTGCCCATATTTTTGTAACCCCTCTGAATGGTATTTTCACAATAAAAAAATTTTAAGAAGAAAATTATTCCAAAGTAATCATTTTTCTTATTGTTTTCCTATTTCCATGCGATTTACTCCAATTTAGAAATCCAGATATACAATTTAATTTAATCTAACCAAAAATATTGAATATAGGGTTCTTATACTCTCTACATTCTTCATGCTAAGATCATCAAATATGGTGACTTTGAACTGATTCATCTCTGTTTAACCTATGTTAATATTATTTACAATGTGAGTGAAATGTTTAAAAAGTAGTATTTATTTTAGTTTAATTGCTCTGAAGAGACAATAACTGATATAATCAAAGGCTAAAAATGATTAGATTTAAAATTTAGAATCCAGGAAATGTTTTTGATCACACTGGTTACTGGAGCCTTCACAACAACCTCATGAGATAATGTATATTGATGAAGCAAAAAGCTCACAGGTTAGACATGTATGAATAGAAAAGTCATGTCATTTTGAATATGTAGAGCTACATAACAAACATAGAAAATATAACTTTTAAATACCTAAATATCCTAATACATTTAATTGCAGGGTAAGTACTTGTTCTGAAAGGAGATAAAATTGCATTTATTTTGAAAAGTAAACCTAAGTATTCATTTGAATAAAAGACAATGTGTAAAATCCAAAACACAATATGTACAGTTCATTGTTTTACATGTCAATTATGTTCTCTAAACTTACTAGAAATAATAGATTAGTAAACCTAAATCATTGCTTTGTAGAGAAATAGAAATTTAGCTTCTTAAAACTCATGACTATAACTTTTTCTCAAACAATTATTAAGTAACTGATTTATATTTTGTCATGAAATCTTATTTGATAAATTTTTATTCATTAAGTCAAATAATTGGCCAATAACAATATAAATTATGCATGGACAAAGTTTATCTAACACAAGTATTTCTTTCACAAGACATATCATGGTTCTCTTCAAGAACACTTTAAGGCAGTGTATTATTTATTTATTTATTTTTAGTTATTTTGTTAATGGTTATTAATTTTCAGAAGTGGCAGTTTAATTATTCTCTTTCCATAATAGATTAAAATATTTGATTTTACTTCCTCTATTTCCTTTTTGTTACTCCTTTCTCCAAAGATCTTCTGTATTTCACATAAAATTACATCTTTATATATGCACATATAAAGTAATTTTGAAGATTTAAGCTAAACTGCAACTTAATTCAAGACGTACAGTAGATTATCAGGATGAACAAAAAAGGGTATTTTCTGTTAACTTCTGAATTGAGCTATCACTATTATTATGGTTAGGGTTAGGATACCAGACAGAATTAGAATTAGGATTAGAGAAATAGAAAATTTAGATTCAACACAGGATGACCTATTGCAAGAATAATACTCATAGCACACTACACTGAAAATGAACTTTACACCATGGGGAGAGAAGAGTGATGGAGGTGGGAGAGGGAAGGGATAGTGGGACAACAACAAAGAAGGGGGTAACAATGCTCAACAAGAAATGTACTCAATACCTTACACATGTAACTGTCATCCCTATGTAAGCCTCATTACAATAAAATAAAATTAAAAAGAAATGAAAAATAAAACTTGACAGGAAATAGAAAAACACTGTTAAAAATTTAGGGTCAAAATGCAAATAAAATTTAGACCTACACGCTGAGCAAGAGATAGCATAATTGTGAAATAGAGGCTAGCTATTAACATTATGATTCGGTTATATGTAGGTTTAGGATTAGGCAAGGTGTTCCAGTTAGAGCTGGGTTTAGGATGAAAAATAATGTAGGATATTGTGTAAAACTGCCACATATTTTAAGAAGAATGAATGACATCATAGTTAGAATGAATGAAAACAAGTGTGGGTGTTATTTTAAACATTCATATATAATTTGGTTTAAAGTGTTACTGTTTTAGTTCTTGTTAGGATTAGGGAAGGATAAGCTTTAGGGTAAAATTTAGTTTTCCACTAAGTAGAAGCAAAAAAATGTGTGATTGAATAGAATCCAGACAATTTTCCTTACATTAACCATTTGGTGTTAACTTAGGTTGTGATTAGGATTAGGTTTCTGGTTAAAGGAGGCTAAGGATTGAGTAAAGATATATATTAAACTGGTGGCTCGCGCCTATTATCCTACCTATTCAGGAAGCTGATTTCTGAGGATCGCAGTTCAAAGCCAGCACCGGCAGGAAAGTCTGTGAGAATTTTATCTCCAATTAACCGCCAGAAAACCAGAAAGTGGTGCTGTGACTCAAGTGGTAAAGTGCACACCTTGAGTTAAAGAACTCAGGGATTATGCCCAGGCCCAGAGATGAAACCACACAACCAACAAAAAGAAAAAAAAAAAGGAATGGGATAAATGTTAATTAAATCTGAACTCATTATAGGTTCTAGGAATTCAGGGAAGCTGGGATAATGGAAGTACAATGTATTTCATAATATCAGGATTTGAGATCAATTGGTTTAATGACTCCTCTTATGGAACAGGATAGGTTCAGAGATAAGAATGAGAAAATCTGTAGGGTTTAGGAAAACTTGCAATTTATTTCAAGAATTACTAGTGGAATTTCAGTTAGGATTGCACAAAACCAGTATTTTTCATAAATTTTAGAATTGCGATACCATTAGTGTTAAGTTTATGGTTAGGATTCCAGCCACGATTAGTGTTAGAGTGAAGGAGAAAAAAAAATGAGGCTCAAATTGATGGTAAATTTTGGAATAAGTCTGGTAAGAATTAGAATGAATCTGAACTAGAGTACTGCTATTAATATTAGAATCTACTTGCAATTAGGCTTATATTTATTCTCAATATTCTAGATAAGATAAGTTTAGGGTTAGAAAATGACTAAGATATTGGAAAAAATTGAAACCTATGTTTGGAAGGCATATTTGAATCAAGTTAGGATGAATGAAAACTAGGGTAACACTAACAAGTAAGTGTTAGTCTTGACATATAATTGGGATTAAAATCAGTGTCAGTATTTTGTTCTGATTATGATTAGTGTTATGAATAGGAAAGTTTTAGTATAAAATTGAGTTTTCACTAACAAGTAGAAACAAAAATGTGAGACTGAATAGTAACTAGAGCATTACCATTATATATTTATTTCTCAGTGATCATTCTTGTAATGATTAATGAGAGTTTTCCAGCCAGGTTTAGGTTGAGAGTTAGCATTGAGTAATGGACTAGATGATAAGTAAATATGAACTTGTTTTAGGATACAGTGGTTCAGGAAAAGGTAGGATCAATGGAAACTACAGTGTTTTTCCTGATAAGAGAATTTGATGACAAGTAATATAATGGTTCATGTTAGGGAACAAGATAACTTCAGAGATAGTCAGGAAATTTGTTGGAATTAGGGCAAATTGAAACTCATTTCCAGAGTGCAAACTGGAATATTCATTCCAATGAATAAAAACTAGAATATTTTTTAATATTAATTTTGGATTATTATTAGGTTGAAAGTTAAGTTTCAGTTCCAGCTGGGCTTAGTGTTAGCATTAGGGAAATTGAAATTTTAGGGTCAAACTGAAAGTAAATCTTCGAATAACAAGTCAAGATAGAATTAGTATGAATAGGAAATAGGAAACTGCTAATAATATTAGGATTAGGATATGATTAATGTGAGGATTAGCCTGAATGTTCCAGTTAAGGTTCGTGTTAGAAAAATGACAAGATATTGAGTAAAACTATTTTAAGAAAGATGAGTTGAATCAAACATAGGATGTATAAATTTAATATATTTGTGTGAGTTTTTGAATGCAAAGGCAATTGGTTCTAGGGTTAGGATTACTTTTTTAATTTATGAACTAATGAATTAAAGGCACAATTCTTTCTTTCATATAAACCAAGACAGTCACGATTTGGGGAAAAAACTCAATTTTCTACATGAAAATGTGTCTTAAAATATTTTCCAACCAGGATTAAATAATAGTGAGCAGGGTGTCATTTATTAAAATTATTTAAGTTGATGATATAGCTTTCAAAAATATCCAGACACATAGGATTGGAACTCAGATATTACTTGCTCTAGCTGGGAAATTGTGTGTGCGTGCGTGCCTGCGTGCATGTGTGTGTGTGTGTGTGTGTGCGCGCGCGCGCGTGCTCGCTCGTGCGCGCACCCACCACAGGTCTTCAACTCAGGCCTGGGTTCTGTCGACAGCTTATTCTGTGGAAGTATGGCACTATACCACGTAGTCACAAGTTTTCTTCTGGCGTTTTAATAGTTAATTTGAGAACATATCTCATAGAATTTCCTGTCTGGACTTAATCTTCTGATCCCCAGCAATCCTTGGGTTAATATTACTGTGGGTGCTACCACAAAGTGACAGTTCATTAAACTGGGAGCAATATAGAAGTACTTGTGCAAGATACAAAGTAACGAGTTCATTAATGTGGTAGTAACAGGATCACATTAGCTTGCCTTCAAAGACGTTGTTTCTGATGAGTTTAACTGAAGCCCAAAGCATAACCCAAACCTATTAGCCACACTGTATGAAGTGGCACATATTCATGATGTAGAATATGTACAATGAATTCAATCCTGAATCAAAAGACTTTGTTGGGTTTGTAGCAAAGAAATAGAGTGTCATTGAAATGAAGTCCAGACTGGAGGCCTATAGCAAGCAGCAGAGCATTTGCTTAGTGCGTGTCCAGCTCCCAGGACCATAAAGATGTAGAAGAAAGTGAAAGTGTAGGAGAAAGAGGAAAGGAAAGGAGGAAGAAGGGGTAAGAGAGGAGAAAGGGCATAGCACGACAGAGAAAAGGAGGGGACAGGGAGAAAGTAGAGGTAGGAGAGAAGGAAGAGGGAAATAGGACCCTAGGGAAGAGGAGCAGGAGAGGAGGCAGGAAGAGGAAGATAAGTGTAAGATAACAACAAGAGCTGTTGGAAAACATTTTGCATAAGCGATCTTCATGTGCAGGCAGGATTATTTTCTAATCAGAGCTAGGTGGCAATATGGGTGATACCTGTTGCTTGGTCATTTTATTCTCTTTCTTCAGTGAGGTGTTCAGAAGAAATGCTGAGTTTGGTGTTTTATAGATACACTTCAGGATTTCTTTTCATGAATCAAACATGGGAAAGGACTAAATGCAACTTCTCTTAATTAAAAAAGAATAGAAGCTATATTTATTTGTGTTACTATGCATGAAGAAATCCTGGAGATTTCTGGTTAATTCAGAGTCCCCATGCAAAAATATAGGACAAGAGGAAAGCAAAACTGTTTTTAAAGTGTAATAGGTTATCATCGATGAATAGTTTTCCTGGACATTTTTCGTTTTTCTTTTTCTTTTTTTTTTTTTTTTGCCAATTGTTCATTGCTCCAAGGCTGGGCCCTGGAGCCCTTTCCAAGTCACTACGTGAAACTCCATTTCTGTAGTCCCTGTGGGAGTGGGTGCCTTCTTAGGTCACCAGTTGAGATGTGTAGCCAACTCCCTTTTGGTGGATGTGCAGTGGGTGGATGTGTATGCATGCTCCCCAGAATTGCTAGATGAACCCCGCCCACGCATCCCACTTAACTTCCCAATACTAGTTACTCCATTTCACCCAGTAGCTGGCAGCTATGGGGCTGGAGTTGAGGCCACTGCTGCCCTTTCCTCCTCCAGCTGTGCTAGTACTGGTCTTCTGTGCTCCTGAGTGAGTGGCCCATCCAACAGGGAGACTCTGTTCTGGGGTCACTGTCTGTCCCCATGAGTGCGGAGTGGGGGACACCATGTTTGTACACTGCACAGTCCATGGTTAAAGGAAGGCTGAACATGCAGTCTGCCTTCTTGGGGCCAGGTAGCCCAGCCTTGGTTCACCTCATCAGGCGATAAGGGGGAATGGGGACTAGAGCCATGTGCTTGCCCCTCTGCCAGCTGGCTTGTGACAGCTGTAGCAGCTCAGCAACCTGGAGCCCCTTCAGCATCTCTGTGGACCTCCATATTCTGGTCCCTGTGGAGTCGGGTACAGGGCCAACCCTACATATGCCCATACGTTCCAGAGGAGCCTGGACTTGCAGCACACCAGCTGCAGCACCGAGGGACTGAAGCCCCTTTGGCTTTGCTGTGTAGTCTCCTCCGTCACCCTTCTGGCCCATATGGGCCCAGCTCTGGGTACCATTCCAGGGATACTCCATTTGGAGGCAATGGGCTCACCCCCTACCCTCGTTGTTCTCCAAAGCAGGGGAATGGGCCTGGCCTTGGCAGTGTAGGCTGCACAGATGGAAGGCAGGACTTGGCGTCTGCCCTGCCTTCCCCCCTGGCTTTGACATATGAGTCTGGGTTGCTTGGTTTGGTCACTAATGGAGACTTGTTGGCTACAGCCCACCTCAACAAGTGCTATATTGCTGCAGCAGCAATGCAGTGTCCTGGGCCCCCTTAGGTTCACTACACAGACCTCTGATGGGCCTACATGGGCTGGGTGTGGGTTTCATCCCAGGGCTCCCATTAGGAAGTGCCACTCCCCTTTGTGGCACTGCAAGCAAGAGGTGCCACATATAATATCTACTTTCTAACAGTTCCCTTCATTGAGATAAATAGAACTGGGAGATATAAATAAGTTTTATAAAAAAATATATAAACTATATCACTTCAACCTGTTAAACCATTGTAATATTTTTTTATCCAGTAGGAATTCTGTCTGTAGTTACTTATTTTACACTTGAATGTAACTAATGTAATATATTTTGTGTGTATTTTAATATTCTAGTATAACTTTATTTGTACTACTTACATACAATTTTTTTCAACTTCGGAAATTTAATCATGTGTTTACGGGTAAGAGTTTTGTTGTACTTTTATTTCAGTTTTCCATTATGGCCTTATGAATATAAACCATAAAATCCATTCTTGCTAGTATAAAGTTCAATGATTGTGGACTAGAGACTCAAGGATAGAGCATTACATATCATACAGTAATGTGTATCATTTTGTTTAATACTGCTCCATAAATTAATTAGTAATTCAGGTGGCAGCCACTTCATCTGGCATGCTGGTCTGTCTGGTGAAGTAGGATCCTAGAGGCAGCATGCCCATATCGTACCCTTGTGGGCACCTCTCCTGAGACTGTGGGAGAAGATCAGGGTGCACCTGCTGTTGGGCTAGGGCAGCAACCAGGCAGCTGCTGCGTGAATGACACAATGTCACTGACTCACATCTAGCACATGCCTGCCCCGTGGGCCTGGGCCCTGAGGATCAGCCCCTGGGAGCACACATACACTACAGGGCAGAGGCCGCCCACCTAGAAAAGAGTACAGATTGAACAGAAGCCAGTATGTGGATCAGCTTGTACAATATTTATCCTTCATGGAGCACAGGAATATTCTGCTCTGCTGTGGGGAGAAGACAAGAAACACAGGCCCAGGAGGGGTGATGCCAACTTTTGTACTCAGGCTGACAAGGAAACTTTCTTCCATGCTCTCTGCAGCAGGCTCAGGAAGCCCTTCCATGCTCCTTGTCCATGGAGTAGCAGCCAGGGACACTCACATCTTGTACTCATGGCTGATTTTTTGGGTTTGCTTGTTAATTTATTCAGAGAGCCACTCCCTCAGACAGCAGAGTTATTTTCTGAGTTTTGTAAAAACGTTCTGCATCTGAGCATTCCCAGAGTAGATATTTCATCAGAGCCAGAAGAAAAGGTTTTGAACATTCTCAATAAAAAGAAATGTTATCTGTAGAAATTAATGGATATGATGTAGCTTGATCATTACACAACATAATAATGAATGGGATTACCACTCAATACTTCATTAATATGTAAAAATTAATTATGTAGCTAGGTGCTAGCGGCTCATGCTTGTAATCCTAGCTACTAAGGAGGCTGAGAGCTGAAAATCATGGTTCAAAACCAGCCTAGGCAGGAAAGTCCATGAGACTCTAATCTCCAATGAGCCACGAGGGTTTTTTATTGTTTCTTGTAAATGCGTTGTGAAATTTGTGTTTTAGGTGTTGAGGTGTGGGAGGAGGAGCCAGATTATGAACATAGTTTCCTACAATCCTTTCATCTAAAAATGAAAATAGATTCTCTCTAAAAATGCCTTTCAGGAAATGAATTTGAGATGGAAAAAGATTGTTTTCTCATGAGATGAAAATATGCTATTTTTATGCGTTCAAATTGCAATTAAGTAATTCACTATTCAGGTACAATCGTCCAGACCTAAGACTTAAGTGTTTTGTGAGCTACATTTTACATCTGGTGGTATACAATTAGTAGATTTACTTATAGTCATGGAAGTCTGCTAATAAAGTTATATAAAACATGATTTGTAAAGTGAAAGAAATTCATGGTTCTATTACTTGTTTCAAGAAAACAATTATGCCTTTTTTCCAATTATATTTCTTTGGGAATGTGTAATATTCATTGATTTAACTTAAAATTGATAACAGTTACATTATATCAAGTTCATTCTAACTTGTATTTGAAAATTGCACACTTAACACAAATATGCTTCCACTTTCTTCTAACACATAATTAAAATAACGGTAAAGTAAAGCTTGGTGTTAGCAACTCATGTGTAGAATCCTAGAAACTCAGGAGGCTAAGACCTGAAGATTTAGGTTAAATGTCAGTCGAAACAGACAAGAAGCAGAAGGTGAAGATGTGGCTCAAGGAATAGATTGTCATCAGCCATGAACAAAAAAATACAAGGGAGACAATAAACATTGAGTTCAAGCCCTATAAATGTCATATACACACAAGACAACTACAAAAAAGTACTATGAACATCAATAATGAAGACAATATATTAGAAAAGATCATGAGAAATGTTGTGCAAACTTCTGGAAGACAGAAATCATTTGACAAAATTTTGATTCATGAGAGGGAAAAGTCGCAGTCTTATTTGTACAATCTCATTGTAGTCATTTGCATTGAAACCTGGCTATGGGTTACATTTGAAAGAGCAGACTGGATTACCTGACAAAGCAGACATTGCCTGTGACTATGCACCATCCCACTCTTCAAAAATCTAAAATCGTGCTTGTTAATTTAAAAAGAATCTCATGTTAGAGACTGTTTGGTTCACACAGACTGGGGTCCTTATTTTGAGGCTTCAGACCAGTGCTTTTGTTTATAACCACTCCTGTTTTACGTCTCTTCCTTTGTGCAGTTTTACATTACTTAGCTGGCACCAAGCCAAGTCTTTAAACTACACCTCCCCACCACCCCCCACCTTAATCCCGCCCTTTCTCCAGCTACAACTCATTCTACATGCTATCTGTGTTTTAGCATTAGTTGTTTTCTTACTAATCCCCACCAGAAAACCCTTGTATTCATGTAAAACCAAAATAAATAACCTAGTTAGAAAATGGAGTAAGGGTTTAGCTTGGCTGAGGCTCTCATCTATAGGTTTGCTCCCTAATAAATCTGTGCTACACTATCTCTTTTTTCTTCATGGCTTTTGAGTCTGACAAATGATTGATTTGGTTTAATGTAATCCCATTTATCCAGATTTACTTTGTAAGTTGTGACCTGTGCCAAGGAGCCCTCGGGTTTCCGCTAACTCTTCCTGTAACATTCTCAAGGTATCTGGACTTACATGGAGGTCTCTGATCCATTTGGAATCAATTCTGGTGCAGGGGGATATATAAGGATCTAACTTCAGTTTTCTGAGTACAGCCAATTCAACCAGCACAATTTTTTGAAGACGCTGTCTTTCATCCATCCTGTGTTTCTGGCTCCCTTATTAAAGATTATGTACCTATAGGAGTGGATTCATTTCTGGGTTTTCAATTATCTTGTATTGATGCAATTCTGTGCTTCCATTGGAAAGAATGGCATTACACCATTCCTGAGGAAATGGAAAGACTGGAAAAAAATGATATTAAGTGAAATAAGTCAGATCCTATTAAATATATGCTGCATGGTTTTCCTCATTTGTAATAACTGCACTATGTCCATAAATCTACAATTTAATACAATAGATAGTAAAAGACAAATAATTACACTTGGACATGATTAACTAACAGCCCTCTAAGCATTTGCATGGCAAGAAGAAGGGAAGCTATTCTTAGGAGAGGATCACAATGGCTCAATGCCTATGTGCATATGACGAGATAAATGTTGTTGCTTATTGCAATGAACTCTAAGAATCAATCATACTTGTGAATTCCATATATATGCATATAATTGTAAAAGATGTCATAAAACACCCGACTTCTCTGTAAACTCAACAGCAAGATTCTACG
The DNA here is from genome assembly GCF_019054845.1 of Dipodomys spectabilis. Classification (NCBI taxonomy): domain Eukaryota; kingdom Metazoa; phylum Chordata; class Mammalia; order Rodentia; family Heteromyidae; genus Dipodomys; species Dipodomys spectabilis. Next base: position 1,925,897 of record NW_024870978.1, on the reverse strand, counting down.
TATAGAAGATAAAATTGAGGAAAGTTTTCAAAACATAAACTAAAATATATAGGGGAAAAGGTGGGAGAGAAAATATAAGATGAAAAGTAGAATAGCTAACTATTGAAGAATTCATAAACAATTTCCAAAACTGTACAAGAGAGCTGGAGTACTGCTCAGTTGTAGAACTAGACTAATATAAACAAAACCATGGGTTCAATCTCCAAGAATAATAAGTTAATAAATAGTAGTAATACAATAATTATTTGATATAATTGCTTTCATATTAGAGAGGCCTGAATCCTCAAACAGTAAACAAAATACTCTCAATTATTGTATCTAATGACATCAAACTACAAGAAGGAAGAGGAAATAGTTCCCTTTTCTATCCTTTCCTTTCTGTTTTCTTCTTTTGTTTTTCCTTTGGCATTACTGTTGCTTGAAGTTTCTAAGGATCTAACCACTTTAGATTTTTTTTTCAGGCCAAATCTCCATGAGCGATGATATCTACCTATGGCTTCCACAAATGTGAGATAACAGGGAATTTACACTATATCTAGCTTATTTTTTGGTAATTTCTCATTTTGGGAAAAAGACATGGAATTAAAAGATTGTTTACAGGGACAAAGTAAATTTCATATCATGCAGTTTGGGTTGAAATATTCTTCAGTATTCTTACATCATTTATTAAATTGACAATACTGCCAATTATAGATCAATTTCCTAGAGGAACAGAGTGAATTCTGCTGTCTTTTCACAGCAAAAAAGTGGTGAATTTTTTGCCTCTTATTGAAGTGTATCTAATATTTTAAAGTAGATTTGTCCTAATATAATATTAATTTAATCATTCATTTCATTAGGGTGATGTTGGTCAGATTTTTTTCCAGTAAATTATATCGCTTAGAATAAATGAGAGCATGCTGTGTCAGTCTCCTATTAATATGACAAACTACTTTATAAAAATAACTTATAAGAAGGAAAGATTAATCTTGACTTCTGCTTTTATACATTTCAGTTTATGTTTCTTATCATCATTGCTTTGGTTTGGTGATGGTACATTACCCCATGTCAGGAACATGTGATGAAGTATGTGTGTTCATGGAAGCCAGGAAGCAAAGAAGAGGAGGAATAGAAGTGGGGAAAGGGAGAAAGATAAGGAGGGGAAGAAGGAGAGGGAGAAGGAGACAGAGAAGAAAAAGAAGGAAGAAGAAAAAGGACTTTGATCTTAGCATCCTTTTTGATCACTCATTCTCAGTGACCAAATCTCTAAGACTATGCCTACTTGAAAGGGTTCACCAATTTATGGCAACATAGTGAAAGCTAATTATTAATCCGAATTCTTTATGATTTCAGATTTAATTTCTAGAGTGGTGCATAATATTTCTATACAATTGTGATAACTTAACAGAATATTTAGGGACACCTAAAAATTTACTTGAATTAAGCTGAGAAGCTATTTGGCATAGAGGTGGTTTGGTTATACCATTGCTGGAGAGATGAATGAAATATTTTGAGTGCAAATACCTTTTATTTAACAGATAAAGAAGCTTCAAGAGGTTTCATTTTTGACCTTCAGGAATGACTATTTCATCTAACTCATAATAACTTGAATTTTTCATAATTTTCTGGCATTTCCAATCAAGTATTTGTAATCTATAGTGAGGTTCTTTCTTGCCAGTTGAAGGAAAAGTGAATATTATCATGATCATTTATTTCTTAGTTATTCTATAGAGAGCAGGTATATTATGAATTTCCTGCCATTCAAAAATAAGTTATATTCAAGTCTATTGGAATAATTGGATAACTGATGGAATAGTTTGCTTTAGTTATCTTATATTGAGATTGGTTCAATTTTTAAAAATAACTGTTGACATAAAATACACAAAATTCAGTGTTTCTCTGAAATTACTTGTTACTCAAACCTCAGAAATACATGACCAATAACTGAGATTTTTATATACTCAAAAATTTTATGAATCTACATTTTTATGTCAAATATAGTTTAGGTTTAAAAGAAGAGAAAATCATGTGACCACAGTAGATAATATTTAATTCAATGTAAAATTGCTTCATTCAGCATGACAGAGCTTATTGCTTTTAGCTGACATGAGTAATTTGATTAGCCATCCCTTTTTCGCTTTTAAATAATAGAATATTTCAATATGTCCAAAGATTCTGTCATTTCAATCCTTGAGTGTATACTTTTTCATAAAAAAACTATTTTCCACATTGCAGGTTCAGGTTTAATAACTAAATAAATATCTAAATGTTAATTTATTAATTTGAGCCACAAGAATTCAAATAATATGAAATTTAATATGAAATTTAATTTAGTGTTAGATATGTTAAATCTGTGCTGAATATGGGTGTCTCAATTTTGTAATCCTCGCTACTCAGTACACTGTGGTTCAAAGCCCACACACATCACAACACACCTACAGATATCACACACAAATCACACACATCACAACACACACACACACATATGCTCACACACAAAGCCAAAAATGGAATTGTGACTCAAATGATTGAACAAAATCTTTGAGGGAGAAAAAACCTAAGGGATAGGTCTTGAGTTCAAATCACAAGAAACACACACACAATATTATATCAAAATTCTTATTTTAGTTTGAAGAAATAAACAATATCATGAAAAGTAATATTTGTTATATATTTTCCAACATTTGTGAAGTTGTTTTTAGTATAATTTGTCTTAAGATAAACGTAGGTTATTAAAATTTATATTAAACTAGTTAATATATATAATTACTCATAACACCTTGGAGTACAACAGTTGGTATTTTTTCCATAGCCATAAGAAATATTCTGAGTAAAAGAAAGAAGGGAAGATTGGAAGAAAGAAAAAGGAAGATTAGAAGAAAGAAAGAAAGAAAGAAAGAAAGAAAGGAAGGAAGGAAGGAAGGAAGGAAGGAAGAAAGAAAGAAAGAAAGAAAGAAAGAAAGAAAGAAAGAAAGAAGGAAGGAAGGAAGGAAGGAAGAAAGGAAGAAAGAAAGGAAGGAAGGAAGGAAGGAAGCAAGGAAGGAAGCAAGGAAGGAAGCAAGGAAGAAAAACAGAAAGACAGAAAGAAAGGAGAGAAAGAAAGAAAGGAGAGAAAGAGAGAGAGGTAGGGATGGAGGAAAGGAGGGTGGAAGCAAAGAAGGAAGGAAGGAATAAAGGAAGGAAGGAAGGAACGAACGAACGAAGGAACGAAAGAAGGAAGGGAGGGAGGGAGAAAGGAAGGGAAGGAGGGAGGGAAAAAGGAAGGGACAAAACAATTTAATTTATAAAATCTGTTATTAGTCCAACATAAACTTCATGTAATTAACCCTTTAGTAAATTCAAGTTTGCAATTTTCACTTCTTTGCATGTTCTCCATTCATGAATGAAACCAACAAATGAAGCATCATAAATAACAAGGTGAATCTGTTTGCATTTGTAGTAATATGTATGTGAATCTTTTTTTCATTTTCTATACACTGCAAACAATTTACACTTAGTTATAAATATTCTAAAAATTGATGTAACCAAAGGATGTTAATATATAATGTGAATACTGTATTTATAATGCTATTAATATTACATTCTTCATGTTATATTAATTATAAATATATTATTATGTATTTTATCAGAGAAATTAGAATCCTCTGATTTTGGTGTCTGTGTGAGGCCTAATAGTAGAAAGTAACTACAATCAAAGGAGATCTGTATTTGTTGGCTCAAATGAATATTTCTGAAGGCAATTAACTCATCGAAGATTGTTCAAATATATCAGAAGGACCTTAGAAAAGCTGTACCACGTTTACATGGCTACCTATGATGTGGTTCAAGAGCCACTAAAGTATCATACTTCACTTTGCCATCACTATAATTATTCCCATAGTAAGAAGAATCATTCACATAAGTCACATGATATAAGCTTGTCCTTAAGTTATTATCTTCTATGAAAAAATATCCAAATGATACACTACACTGAGTTAAAGCAAAAGTTGCAAAGTGTATTGGACGATGTAATTCCTTTCAGTTACACAAATTGAAATTCTATTCACATTTCTGGTGACATTAGAATCAACCTTTCAGAGATGACACTACAATAATGATCCTGATAAAAGGAGCTCAATATAATTACTCTGCCATGTGGATGTCCAGCAAATACATTAAGATGAACCAGAAAGTAGAACCACATAAGAAAAGGAATCGCTTTTGAACAACCATTTTTATAATCAACGTTCAAGCTTCTAGAATATGAGTAATATACTTCTGATGGTTTTATGCCACATACTTTGAAGAATTCTCTTATAAAAGCCCAATGGCTAACAAAAAGCACAGTAGTTTGAGTTAAATATCACAAATTCTGATAAAAAATATTCATAAAATTTTATTTGAAATTTATTCTCTAAGTCTCCAGGTTAAAAATATTTTTAAATGGGAATTGAATTGAGGTTCAACTCTAATGAACTATCATAATTAATTTTTCAAATATTTTTATTATTTTTAAGTAGTTGTACAAAGGAGTTGCCATTCACTGAAACAGTTTATCATAATTAATTTTTCAAAAATTTTTAGTTTCTTTAAATAGTTGTACAAAGGAGTTGTCAGTCACTGAAACAGTTTATGGTTACAGTGCATCTTGATCAATGTCACCCCTTTAAACATTCTCATAGACCCCTCCCAATCAACAACAATCCTTATGTATCTCAATATTATGCTATCGAATTACTTGCCATTTAACAAAGCAGTTTATGTGTACAATGCACCTGGAATTGTGTTATCACTTCAACATCTTCACTCTCATTTAACCCTAAGCCTTCCTTTGTATATTTCAATTCTGGGAAGTATACAATGGATTCTTGCCTGTATTCTATCCTTTTCACTTTCAATTTCCTACCCCTCTCACATCCTCCCCTTCCCCCCCCCCCCCCGCTGTCCTCTCTTGCAGTACACTGGAAATTATTTTTGGGGGTTTTGATTAGTCTTTTAAGAACCTTAGGGTATTTTCACTCTCCATGGACTCTGACACCTCAAATAATTCATTTGTACCTTCTTGCATACCATCCAGTGTATTTACTTTTACATTAATAGGCACCATGTACATACCACAAATGAGGAAAATCATGCAACGTAAGTTTTTCTGGGGCCGCTTTATTTCACTGAATATGAGTATTTCTAAGTGCTTCATTTTCCTTAAGAATGGTGCTATGTTATCCTTTCTTTTGGATGAACACAATTCCATTATGTATGTATATATATATATGTATGCATATATATGTGTATATATACATATGTATATATATATGTATATATGTATACACACACACATATATATATATATACATACGTGTTATTAGGGATCAATAAAATCATATGTATAACTTATATATATATACATAATACATATATACATATATAATTCTTGATCTCTTTTTACAATGAGAGTCATCTGAACTGATTCCATATGTTGGCTACAGAAAATAATGTAACATAAACATGTTTGTTCTGATAGCTTCAGTGTGGCCTTGTTTCTGCTCTATTGGATAAATGCCCGTAAGTGGAATTGCTGGATCATAGAAGGCTCTCTATTTCAGTTCTGTTGGCAACTTCCATAGTGTTTTTCAATGTGGTTGAACAAGATTACATTCCCATCAACAGTGTAATAGAGTTTCCTTTGGGCCACAACCCTATCAGTATCTGTGATTGCTCGTTTTTTCATGACATGTTAACAGGGGTAAGATGAATCTGTTTTGTTTGGATTTGCATTTTTTATGGAGAGAGATGTGTATATTTGTCATTGTTACTTCTTCTAAGAAGTTATCCTTTATCCCATATATTAATTGGGTTCTTGTTTATTTGAGGGTTTATTTTTGTTGGGTTTAACTTATTGATCTCTAAATATGAGTTAGTTATGAAAACCCTTGTCTGATGCTTAGCTAGTAAAAATAGTCTTCCATTCTGTTCTCTTTCTATATATCCTGCTAACTTTTCTTTTGCTATGAAGAAACAACTTCACTATGATGCAATTGTATTGATCCAGAAAAAATAATATTACACCATTCATAAGGAAATGGAAAGACGTGGAACAAACTTATAGAAAGAAACTTTAGAAAACAAAACTTATAGAAAGAACGACAGACTCAAAGAAATATAGGTTGCCTGATTTCCCTCATTTGTTGTATTAGAATGTGCCTATAATTCTACAAGTAAACACAGTTGGATGGTAATGGAGAAAACATTACAATTAGACATTATAAATTATAAAGGATTCTAAACATTTATACAGTGAGCTCAAAGGAGGATGCCCTTTGGAGAGTATCACAAATTCTCAATAGCTATGTGAATATTATCATATAAAATAATGTCCATCAAAATAACCTTCAAGAAATGATAATTGGAGTTCTTTTATTGTTTTGTTTTTTTCCTTCTGCCTTCTGAAGCTGGTTATTTTTTGCACCTTTGGTCTTATATATAAGTTTGAAAAGTGCAAGGGGGAATAGAAATGGTGAAACAAAGGTTGAACAAATACAGCAGTGCTACTCAGTAGACACTACATTAAAACTGAACTATACAACTTGGGGGCAGGGAGGTTGAAAGGGAAAAACTGGGAGAATATGAGCGAAGAGGTGACACTTTTCAAAAAGAAATGTGCTCAATATCTGACTTATGTAATTGTAACCCTTCTGTACATCATTTTTACAAACTACAAATGGACCTAATAAACAGGCCAGAATAGCTATACTAATATTAGATAAAATAAGCTTTAAATTAAAAGTGGTATGAAAGTAAAAAGAAACAAAGAAGGACCTTAAATATTGATGAAGAAAGGTCTCTATCAGGGGGATATAAGAATTCTGGGCTGGGAAGGTGGCTCAGTGGTAGAGCACTTGCCTTGCATGAATGAGGCCCTGGGTTCAATTCCTCAGCACCACATAAGCAGAAAAAAAACCGGAAGTGGTGCTGTGGCTCAAGTGGTAGAGCACTCACTTTGAGATGATGAGCTGAGGGATAGTGCCCAGGCCCAGAGTTCAGGACCCATGACCGGACCCAAACAAACAACAACAACAAAAGAATTCTAAATATCAATGCCCTGAATCCTAGAGCTCCTAAATTTATTTACAAATACCACTTACCCTAAAATCATGGATACACCCAAACAGATTGTTGGTTGATTGAACACATCATTCTTACCTCTGGACAGGCTTTCCTGGTAAAAACTTAGCAAAAAAACTTCAGAGATAAATAACTGCATTGACAAGGTGTAACTAACAGATATCTACAGATTATTTAACCTAGCAGCATCACAATACATATTCCTCTCAGCAACCCATGGAACATTCTCCAAAATAGATCATATCTTAGATCATAAGGAAAATCTGTGAAAATTCAAAAATAAAAAATGAAATTCTCCTTTTATCCTGTCAGACCACGATGGGACCAAATTAGATCTCAACATCAAAAGGCATCACAGAAAATTCTGAACCACAAAGAGACTGAATAACACATTGTTAAATCATCAGTGAGTCACTGTTGGGATATGGAGGGAAGTTCCAAAGTTTATGGAATTCAGTGAAAGTGAACACACAAAATACTGCCTCCTCTTGCACACAACAACACAGGCAATACTCAGAGGAAAATTTATAGCTTTGAGTATGTGCCTCAACAAGCTAGAACAATCTTGAATCAACACTAATGATGCACCACTAGGTCCTTGAAAAACAGGAACAAGCCAAACCAAAAAACGGTAGACAGAAATAATACAAATTAGATTAAAGAAATACATGAATCAGAGTCTCAAAAAACATACAAACAATCATAATTGACTTTTATCTACTAATAGCTCACAAATTTGCCCAATGAATGTCAGTGTAGCTATTTTCAGAGATAGACTCAACCAACTCAAACCAGTGAACAAAACAAACTACTAGGATTCTAAGAAACAACATTTTGTTTGCCTTTAAATAGATTTACACTGTTTTTATTATTAAGGTGATTTAAAGAGTGATTATAATTACATGAGTCAGGTAATGAGTACATTTCCTTTTATGGAATGTCTTCAGTTACTTCATTTCTTCCCAGTCCCACCCTACTGTCCCCACCCACGTGTTAGATCGTTCACTTTCATCAATGTTCAATGAACTCCAATGCTGCCATTTTTCAGCGATTTCCCTAAAGCTCTGTGCCCACCCTCCACCTTCCTGAAGACATACAATGAATATAGCAGACATAACGTAAAGAAGACAGAATCATCACAAACTATAAACAACAACAACAGAAACAAAACAAAAAATGAGTCTTCTGTTTCCATATCTCATAGTTTGTTTCAGTTATGTAAATCATGTTATATAAATATGATTATTGTTTATCATAAAGTCAATTCAAGGATTGAAGTGTGATAACTTATAATTTTGTTTTATATTTAAGTAATGTTTTTTTATTTTAACATTAAATGTGTAACACAATTCAAGTCCTAGTGAAATCTGAAGGTTTAGATTTAAAGTTAAATTTTCAAAATGTCTAATAGTTCCATATTGGAAACCAAAATGAAAAACAGGAAAGTTTTATCCTCAAGAATTTCATAACTTCATGTGCAAAAAGGTAAAATAAATGTAATATTAATTTAGTGGAAGTAATAAATCAAATACTATTGCAATGCATCAATTCCATAGGTTATGAGAACTATAGGTAAAATTAATAAAACTTGTTTTAACGAGATTACTTTAGACATGAAACAAGTGATAATTTTCTTTTCTAGGTGAAGTTGATAAAAAAAATTAAAGCCCAAAGATTCCAGAATCCTGTGTGTTTGATACGTGTCAATTTACATATATGCTTTACTCATCTCAAAGTTATTTGAAGATAACTGAGAACAGGACTAGAATGGAAAGAATCATTCAAATGTTTACTTTTATTTTGTGACTAAATATTTCTTTTTATATTTCTTTATTTTATTGCAAAAATCTGGTAAATTTATTTAAGTCACATCAATAATAATGAGAAATAATCAGCCCCTAGCTCCTTAAAAGACAATAAATAAGAAAGGAAACAACAAACATAAAAATTGAACCTCATTTTGAAATGGTCTTTTTATATTGTGGTGCTTTGTAATTGTGGATTATGTGACTATCCCATGAATCTGGGCTCAAATCACTAGGGCTACTGGAAGAAAATTTCAAAATCTAGAGATGCTAACACAGCTGTGCAGTTGTTTGTTGGTTTCACTACAGTAGCAGCAGGGCATAAAATGTGGAAAGGAAATAATTCTACTGCTTTGCAGGCAAGAATGTGATGAAAAGCACACTGTTATCTTCTTAGATGAAATATGAAGACCACACTTTAAAAGCTTACTAAATGATCAGCCCTTTAAATAACAGTGCCAATTTTAAGGCACTCTGGATAATTCAAGTCCTTCATCTCCCCACAACCATTACTGCCATTCACAAATCATTGCCAAGGTGAATTTGCATTTCTTTTAGATATTTCAAATGGCTTAGGAGTAACATAAAAAATAATTCCAGTTTTTGAGAAAATTTAATTTACCATCAGCTAACAAATCAGATTCAACTCCATAGCATAACCTTTAGGAAAAATGAATTAAGGAATATGGCATGTACTTTGTAATTTAATATTAGGCATTAGAGCAAAATGCCAGAAAAAGACTCTGCAAGAAATAAACACAAGTCTTTTATATGATATTAAAGATTATCTAGGGACAAGTAATTTTACCTACATTTCCTGTTATATGATAGCATATTTTTGTCTGCTAATCAGAGAGACTCAAAAAGATTTTTAAATATGATATGAAAAATGTATCATCATGAATGAATGAAATCAAGTAGTAGATGGCTTAGAAGCTGGGTGGTTTGTTAAATATTCTCACTATTTTGAATGATCTGGTGTTTGTGTGTGTGTGGAATTACTAATGTACTTTATGTCTGGGCAGGAAAGTTTGATTATTAGTACATTGTCTGAAATCCAATGTAAGGAACCTAATCAGAGTGATAATTGTGTGTGTGTGTTTGTCTGTGTGTGTGTGTGTGTGTGTTTGTGCGTGCAAGTCTGTGTTTAGAAGGAAGAATCTTATTACACTCAGGGTATATATTTAATTCTTTTAGGTATACTATATTAATGACAGCAGATAAAAGTAATTAATATTTTGGGCCATATGTTTGTGTTCATATGACTGCATGAACAAAATAAAAAGTTATGTTTGTGGTATGAGTTTTGTGAAAGGTCAGCTGAAATTATAAACATTTGGAATCATCAGAAAGATATCAATGGCAATCTTTTCAGTGTAGATCAATTTTAGACAACTCTTGCAAGAATATGTAATCCTATATGGAAATGCAATATTTATTGATTTTTCCTTAGCTACAGTATTCTATAAACTTGTAGGAAAACCAGTTAAATTGTGGAAACATAAAAGTAATGTGATTATTTATTGCATACAGTTTTACACTTTAGTTGCATTGTTAAATACCTTTATTTCAACTGTCTAGTAAGGAAAACCCTAAATATTACAGTTTGTGCCATATTTCAGATTGGGAAGCTTTGTCTGTATCTATAAGTTTATTTCTTTTGGTTCTGCTTTCCTATTCATAACTGTGTTTGTCATACTATTCTTCTAAGGACTTTTTCTTTTTTCCCATTTTGGCTTCAACATACCTCATGCTCTGTTGTTTGTTAACAGTAGTCAGTCTACCATTTGAACCATGTCTCCATCCCAGAAATTTTTGTAGTTAATTGGCGATAGAACCTTATGAACTTTACTACCAGCCTGAAAACCATTATCTCCCAAGTCTAATCCTTCTTAATCACTAGGATTATAGAGATGAGTCATGGACCCCAAGAATCAATGACTTTTCATGTCTTATAGATTCCACATGTTTGCTAGTAATTGTAATAATAAACTACCATAGATTGGGTAGCGTTAACACTGTAAATACATTGCCTCTGAGTTTTTGGAACTGTAACTCTAAGGTCAGAGTTGGTTTCTTCTGAGTCTTCTTTCCTTGGCATATTCAAGGCCTTCTGCTTCTCTTGGGGAGCACTTCAACTTAAATGCTACCTTTGAGATTCTGTTTCCAAATGCAGTCACTTTCTGAGGCAATGGGTTTCTGATCTTTAGTATGATTTCAGTGGGACATTATCCAACACATAACAAATTACTTAATGGATAGAAAAAAATCTCTAATAAGAAAGTATTTGGTTTGGGCACGGAAGTTATGGTTGTACTTTTAAAACAATTAACAAGAGAGGTAAAGGTTTTATTAGAGCTTGTAAATCCAGTATGAATTCTTGACCTTAGACATGCCAAATTCTTACCCTGGCACACACTTCAATTCCTAGCGGTACTGGGAGATTGAACCCAAAATCCTATACTTGTGAAACAGCATTTCTACTACTGCCATACCTGCAGATTGTAAATTGGATTGCTTATTTTGAGGTAGTTTCACTCTGCCTGGGCCTGATTTGACTGTGGTAATCTTAACACAAGCAAAAAAGAATGCACCCAGCAAATGGTTAGAGTTTCTGAAACTTCTTTTTGTGTCTAGGCTTGCTTGGAACTGGAATTCTCTAATCTGTTTCCCAAGTAGATAAGATTATAGGTGTGAGCCACTTTATCCAGTAAAAGTATACGATTTGAAAATATCTTGATATTGCCTATATTTGTGATTAACATACATAACTAACCTTAAATTTCTCCCACTTTTGTTTAATACTCTGAGTTGAAAACATTGGCTTACTTGATATACATGGCTTTGTTTGGGATGGAATCCCATAACAATCCAAAAAAATCTCCCAAAAGTTTATGTCAAAAATCATAGAAAAAAGGCTGCAGGTTGGAAAAAAAATTGATCCTTAAGTTATAAATGCAATATATTTATAGTGTTAGTCAATGCTTTCTTAAGTATGAGAAGAGAAAAAAGGCAGAAATGGAAAGATGTCAGATATAATTTTGATAACCTACTAAGTCTCTGTAGAAATTCTGTAGTTGTCACTTCATGTTAACTTCCTTTCTTAAAGCTTGCTTTATTATAACCCTGTGGGTTGGACTGATAGGTTACCTTCTCCAGGAAATGAGGCTGATTTTAGAAGGCTGATGGTGTGGTAAATAAGGAATGATGAGAATGAGTACAGGTATTGTCACCAAATGAGCCAACCAGGTTCAACTGCTGAACAGCAAAACAAAGCTAAGTTTCAAATCTGATGATCCACATTGGAAGATATATAGATAGATATGTATACATATACATTTACATGCATGCATGAAATAGTAAATCTCCAGTTGAATATAGAGGAACTTGGCCTGACAATTATTAAATTATATCAAACTGGTTGCAGGAATAGTAAAGTAAAATATCAATAGTTAGCATAGATTTTGCATAGATTTTTTAAAGGATGAAAATTCTTTCTTTATAATATACTTCACAAATACCCGTAGTATGTTTTAAGTTTTTTTACATTGTAGTAGGAACATCTATACAATGGTGAGAATTGGGATTACACACAATATGCAACATGGGTAGGCAGTGGTGTTTCAAGGATTTAATCTTAGCTAGTTAAGAGATTGAGATCTGAAGATTACAATTTGAAGCCAGCAAGCATAGGAAAGTTCTTTAGAATCTTATCTCCAATTTGAAGCCAGCAAGAGTAGGAAAGTTCTTTAGACTCTTATCACCAATTAACCATAGGGACAAATGGAGTTCCAGTTCAAATTGTATGTCGATCATTGGCCTTGACCACAAAAGCACCATCCAGACCCTGAGTTTAAGCCCTAGGATCAAAAGAAACAAAAACACAAAATACAACATGAAGTTAGATATTTTATAACGAGGCACATTTTTATGTACTCTACATTGTTAGAAAGACTAGACTTCTGTGATAGCTTTATAACATACCATAATAAGTGATATTGTCCATGTATTAAGCAGAAAGACTTACTCAGATTTAAAAGTTTGAAGATTTCAGTGTATGTTCAGTTGGTTTTATTGCTTTAGTGGCCTGTGAAAGACTATGTCAAGGTGGGGAGTATATCAAAGAGAAATGTTTTTGACCTAGAATGATTAAAATATAAAAGAAGAATGTAGATGAGAGACTATGTTTTCATGGGTTTAACTCTGAAGAACTCAATCTCCAGAAGAACTATTCAGGTATGCTCCACAGTCTGGGAGGGAATGGAAAGACATTTTTCTTTCACACACAGGTCTTTCTGGGGCATACTAAAATCAAATGGCAACATCTTCACCAATAACAGAATATTAGTCCATTATGATTTACAGAATCATACAGAAGTTTCCTGGCATATATTTTCTTTTGTTCTTCTTTTTGTGGGGGCTATATAAATATTTTTTTTTCCAGAAAGGCAACCTGGTCTTAATCATTATCCACAAAATTTATGCTGTCATATAATCAGAGAGATTTTTTGAATAAATTAACACAATAGTGGGCTCATTTTATGCCAACACAAGATATAAACACTACCTACATTTTCACTGAACAACCACTCATAAAAAATCATGAAATAATAAAGTACAAGTCCATGTCAATTTTTTTGTTAGTCATGGGGCTTGAACTCTGGGCCTGGTCTGTCCTCAGCTATTCAGCTCAAGGCTACAACTGTACCACTTAAGCCACATTGCTGTTTCTGGTTTTTAGGTAGTTTATTGGAGACAATTGTCTTGCAGACTTTTCTGCCCAGGCTGGCTTAGAACCACTATCCTCAGATGTCAGACTCCTGAGTATCTAGGATTACAGGCATGAGCCACCAAATCTCAGATCCAAGTCAATTTTAAACAAGTAATCTTATTGAAATTTCTGGCTTTTTTCCAATAAAAAGTCTATTTTTTCAACATTAGTTTATAACTACGAGTTATTTTTATATGTAACTTGGAATTTGTTAATAGAAACAAATATAATTTTTACTATTACTAAGTATCTCACAAAAATCCAGTGTAATTGCTTTTCCCCAAAGTCAATTATGACATACTATCTCACACTATTATTATTACATTCTATATTGCATATAGTGTGAAGTGAAAATCATTTGAACAATTTCATATAAATTAGTAGATGCTATTTTAGCATTATAAATTCACATCTGTGGTTTTAAATGAAAGAAAGATTTTAGAGTTAAAATCCAATATGAATGTGTAGTGTATCCCAAATAAACCAAAAATTCTGAATTCATGCAGACAAAATTATTTCCATTGGAAATAATGTGGCAAGAGGAGGCAGAATTCAAATCACGTCAAACATTATCTGTTATTCTCCCACATCTTCCACTAACAAGACCTCCCTGGTCCCAGTTGTCACAAAACTTCAAGTGTCTCTCTTAGAATTATACGTGGATACGTTTTAAATCACTGATTTTTTTCTACTTTGTGTTATATGAGACAAAATTTAGACAATTGAAATAAAATGCACACATATGTTAAAGTCACCACAGCTGGAAAAACAACTGAAGAGATTGGAATTCCCCCAGGAAAAAAACATGTAATACCCAGTTTTTTTAAGTACAAAAACCTCCAATATATGTTAATTTGAGTAAAGTATAAGGACAACTGTCTCTCAGAAATAAGGTTGTGTTAATTTGTAATTCAATTCATCTGGATGAACGTAATATAGCAAATCCCTTGAATGGATCAAACTGTTTAAAACAAAGGTAATTGTATGTGAAGTAAGATCTGCACATATTTAAAGAAAAAAATGCTACAGTATCAAATCACAAAAAGCATGCCATTACAATGGTTCGCATTCGAAGCAAACTACCCAGGCCTGGAGTTTAATGCTAGAACTGCCACCCACAAATGGAGGGAGATACTGACAAACTCATTCCTGTTCATGTGAATGCTAACAGAATGTTACAAAAGTAATAAATTTTCCGTAGATTCATGATTCTATTTTACAATGCCACACAAAAAATATTGGATTTATGTCTTCCATTTTAGCACCATGGTATGATTAAGGATATTGAATAATTTTTAGTTAATACTTTTATAAGTATTCAACAGTGATATTTCATTAAATGGAGGCATAATTTAATAACTAATAATTGGTAAAAATATATATAATTTAATTACTGCACAGTCCCTCTTTTTGTATATATATATATATATATATATGTGTGTGTGTGTGTGTGTGTGTGTGTGTGTGTGTGTATCAATCTACACATGTCTCTATCTATATCTATCTATCTATCTACCTATCTATCTATTTATCCGTCTATCTATCTAACTATCCGGCACTCCTGTGGCTTCATCACAGGTCCTCAGAACTTCCTGGCAGCTCAGTTTGCCAGAGTCTGGTCTGATAAGACTGTGACCCCATATATGGATTGGGCATTCTAGGCAGTGAGTTAAAATACCAGCATGGCCAAAAAATTATTCATGGAGTAAGAAGCCAATATTAGCACATTGTTTTCCTTTTGTGTGAAAGTCCATTGTCTCAGTATGATGCATAATCCATATCTACATATAATAAAGGAAATGTTATATGTGTAATAATGATAAATAAATAAGGGTAATAAATGTCATATTTTTGCAAAATTTTGTTCAATTGACTTCAGCAATTCATCCAAAAAATCATACAACACGATCAAACAGGATTCATTTCAGGGATGCACAGCTGGTTCAATATATGCAAATCAGTTAATATAATTCATCACATCAACAGGAGCAAGGATAAGCACCACATGGTTATCTCAATAGATGCAGAAAAAGCATTTGCCAAGATTTAACACCCCTTTATGGTGAAGGTTCTGGAAAAATTAGGAATCCAAGGAACATTCCTCAATACAATAAAGGCTGTTTATGACAAACCAACAGCCAGCATTATACTTAATGGTAAAAAACTAAAGTCATTTCCTCTTAACTCAGGAAGGAGACAAGGAGGTCCACTCTCTCCATTTCTTTTGAATCTAGTGTTAGAATACCTAGCTACAGGAATAAGAGAGGATGTAAACATAAAGGAGAACCAAATAGGGAAAGAAGAAGTAAAACTCTCCCTCTTTGCACATGACATGATCTTGTATTTAAGGAATCCCACAGACTCCACTCTCAAATTACTCAAGCTGATTCAAAACTTTGGCAAAGTAGCAGGGTATAAAATTAACCCTCAAAAATCATTGGCTTTTCTGTATGCCAACAATGAGAAAAGTGTGGCTGAAATTATGAAAGCAACTCCATTCATAATAGCCCCACAAAAAATAAAATAACGAGGAATTAACTAAAGAAGTGAAGGACCTCTATGATGAAAACTTTAAAAAGTTGAAAAATGAAATCAAAACAGAATTTAGAAAGTGGCAAAAATTCCAATGGTCCTGGATTGCAAAGATCAACATCATGAAAATGGCAATACTTCCCAAGGCTATCTATCAATGTGATACCTATCAATATTCCAACTTCATTCTTCAAGGAAATAGAAGACTCAATCCAAAAATTTATATGGGACAACAAACGACCCCAAATAGTAAAAACGATCCTCAACAGAAAGAACAGTGCTGGAGGAATAAAAATACCAAATTTCAAACTCTACTACAAAGCTTTAGTAATGAAAACAGCTTGGTACTGGCACAAGAACAGACCTCAAGACCAATGGAATAAAATTGAAAACCCAGAAATGAACTTACAGACCCATAGCCAACTAATCTTCGATGAGGGAGCTAAAAAAGAGAATGGAAAAAAGACAGCCTCTTCAGTAAATGGTGCTGGCAAAATTGGTTAACTACTTGTAGAAAACTAAAGCTAGATCCTTATATATCACCCTGCACCAGAATCAACTCCAAAAAGATCAAAGACCTCGGAGTCAAAGCAGACACTCTGAAAACATTACAGGGTGTAATGGGAGAAACCCTAGGTCTCCTTGGTGCAGGCCGAAATTTTCTTAATAGAGACCCAGAAACACAACAAATCAAAGAAAGGTTGGACAAATGGGATTGCATGAAATTGTAGAGCTTCTGCATGGGAAAGGAAATAGCTAGTAAGATCAATTGAAAGTCCACGGATTGGGAGAAAAATCTTCACTATACAATGGACAACGTTCTCATATCTAAAATATACCTAGAACTCAAAAAATTAAATCCCCCAAAAATAAATCTTCAAAGAAACAACTGCCCAATAAATAAGTGGGCTAAAGATTTAAAGAGAAACTTCTCTGAAGAGGAAAGAAGGATGGCCAATAAACAAATGAAGAAATGCTCAACCTCCCTAGCCAATAAAGAAATGCAAATCAAAACAGCCTGAGATACCACCTCACCCTAGTTAGAAAGGCTATAATCAAGAAGTATAATAACAACAGGTGCTGGAGGGAATGTGAACAGAAGGGAATCTTACTGCATTGTTGGTGGGAGTGTATACTTTTTAAACCACTTTGGAAAGCAGTATGCAGGTTCCTCGAAAGACTCCACATAGAGCTCCCCACGACCCAGCAATCCCACTTTTGGGCAGTTACCCAAATGTTCATAAACAAGACCACACTAAAGCTACCAGCACGACTATGTTTATGGCAGCATTATTTACCATAGCTAAGATATGGAACAAGCCCAGACTGCCCCTCAGTAGATGAATGGATCAAGAAAATGTGGTATATATATATATATACACAATGGAATTCTATGCCTCCATCAGAAAGAATGATATTGCCCCATTTGTTAGGAAATGGAAAGACTTGGAAAAATTATATTAAGTGAAGTAATCCATGTCCAAAGAAACATAGGTCCCATGGTTTCCCTTACTTGCAATAACTAGTATATGTATGTGTCAAGCAGAAAAGGTCAGATAAGTTGATTGAACCCTAAGCTATGTATTCAAATGTTTTTTTTCCATTTACCCTAATGTTTACAAAAAAGACCACACTAAAGCTACCAGCACAACTATGTTTATTGCAGCATTATTTACCATAGCTAAGATATGGAACCAACCCAGATGCCCCTCAGTAGATGAATGGATCAAGAAAATGTGGTATATATACACAATGGAATTCTATGCCTCCATCAGAAAGAATGACATTGCCCCATTTGTTAGGAAATGGAAAGGCTTGGAAAAAATTATATTAAGTGAAGTAAGCCAGGCTCAAAGAAACACAGGTCCCATGGTTTCCCTTATTTGCAATATCTAGTATACTTATGAGTCAAGCGGAAAAAGTCAGAGAATGTGATGTTAGGAAAACGAAACCTCAAATATGTATTTTAATGTTTTTGTTTCTTTCATGCATGTGTTTCTAACGCATTTATAAGATTATTTCTTGGTTGCTTTGTATGTCCCTCCCCCACAGTGTAACCCCCGCTTTCACTATATTTGATGTCAGTATAACATGTGGAGGAGATGGGGACAAACAAGTCGTTAAAGGATTCAGGTGGACCTGTTGCAACAATGAGAAGTACAAAATGTCATGTCAAAACCAGCTTTACAATGTCGGAAGGGGGGGAGGGGGGGGGTATGATTGAGTGGGGGGGAGGGGGAGGCTGGGAAGGGAGGTGAAGGGTAAACAAAGGAGGAGGCTGCAATGCTAGGTAAGAAATGTATGCATTATCCTGCCCATGTAATTGTAACCCCTCTGTACAGTATGTTCTCAAATAAAATAAAATAAAATTTAAAAAAAATATTTTTTTTTCTTTCATGTGATTGTTTCTAACACATTTATAAGATTATTTCTTTGTTGCTCCTCCACGGTATAACCCCTGCTTTCACTGTATTTGATGTCAGTATAATTTGTGGAGGGGAAGGGAAAAAACAAATCGTTTAAATAAGGATACAGTTGGACCCATTGCAACAATGAGATGTACAAGTGGTTATGTCAATATACGATCTTTACAACTGTGGCGGGGGGGGGGTGCATGGGAGGATGATGGTGTGGGGGAGTGGGGGGCACGGAGTGAATGGGAAAAGATAGGAAGGGAAAACAAAAAAAGTAAGAAGCTACGATGCTTGATGAGAAATTTACTCCTTATCTTACCCATGTATTTGTATCCCCTCTCTATAGTATTTTCATAATTTAAAATAAAAGAAAAAAATAACAATTAAATTAGTTATTGTATGATTATATAAACTTATAAACAACAATTATACTACATTGACTAATTTTAAATTATTACTTTATAATTCATTCAATCATGTTACTTAAAAAAGGAAGGAATAATTTAAATGCCAATAATCGGTAGTAATATTTTATATGCAATTTGCTAGTATACAGACATCTCTCTCTTGTTTTATACATATACATCTATTTATCTGTCTACCAGTCTACATATTTATGTGTTCATACACTTGTCATTCATGGGGCTTATTTATACATTGCTGGGCTACTACATACACAGCCCTGGGTTCAATTCCTCACTACCTTGTGCACAGAAAAATCTAGAACTCATGCGGTCGCTTAAGCAGTCGAGCACTCGCTTTGAGCATAAAAGCTTCGGGACTGTGTCTAGACACTTTCTCAAAACCTAAGACTGGCACCAAAAAAAATAAAATAGAGTGTTCTAACTGCAACAATATAAGGATAGTACTGCAAATACCTCATCCCAGAACAAGCATGGAGTCGTGCTTGCCGCTGCCATCTTACCTGACTTAGCCAGATGTAAATCAATGCAACCCAGCTCCACGAAACCAGAATCTGTTGGTTCACTCACCACTGTCATCCAAGATACTTGGGGGCTGATCTGTGAAACTCTGAGCTCTGGTTCACATTAGTAGTGCTCTAGCCTTGAGCAAAAGATCTTAGGACAGTACCCCCAAATTTTCAGTGCATTGCCCGTGGCTCATTGCAACAGAGAGTTACGATCTAGGCATCAGTAGCTGAAGTCTGTTACCCTGCCTACTCAAGAAACTGAGATGTGAGGATCTGGGTTCCAAACTATCCCAGACACAAAAGTTCCCATGAGACTAGTATCTCCTATTCATCACTTAGAAACTTGAAATGGAAGCTGGGCACCAGTGACTTAACGTTTGTCATCCCAACTACTCAGGAGCCTGAGAGGTGAGGATCATGGTCCAAAGCCAGCCTAGGCAGAAAATTCCTTGAGATGGACCATTCCCTCCAGTGACCTACCAAAAAGCTGAAAGGGTGCTGTAGCTCAAGTGGTAGAGTGCTTGATTTTAGCTGAAGAGCTCTAGGATAGACAGCACCCAGGCCTAGACTTCAAGTCTTCCAACTTACAAGAAAAGAAAAGAAAGAAAGTAACCTAAAGTGGAGGTGTTAGAATGCTTTGCATGTATGAATCCCTGGATTTGAATCCTCAGTGCCACATCACTAGAAAAAACCCTGAAGTGGCCCTGTGGCTCAAGTGGTAGAGTGCTATCCTTGCACAGGAGAAACTCAGGAACCATGCTCAGGTCCTGAGGTCAAGTTCCAGGACAAGTGCACACACACACACACACACACACACACACACACACACACACACACACACACACATACACACACACACAAAGATACCAGAAGTGAAGCTGAGACACCAAATGGTGGTAAAGCACTGAGCTTCTGTTCTGAGCTCATGGTCAGCACCCTGGCCCTGTGTTCAAACCTGAAACCTAGCCATCCAAGGCTTAACAAGGATAGGTCAAAGGTTGCAAAATCTGATGCACTTCACCAGCCCTCGATGACAGAAAACTTAGGGATTTTGCACGAGTGCTTAGATTTAGAAAGCTTCTGGAAACCTAGGGAGGCACCATTGCCAATTAGGAATCTTTTCATTAGGTTCAGCTCCCTTATTGTCTGCCAGAAGGACCCATGAATTAATTGTAGCAGCTTATTTCAATACTGGAACATAATCTAACAAAGACAGGGTAAGTGTAGGGAACTTGGCCTGCCATAGGAGGTGGCACAAATGAAAGCTTCCTGCGGAGAGAGATAGCTTAGAGTACAAAGAGGCCTTTTTTTCCTGGCCTTCAAATTCTGCCTACACTCATCCTCACTAATTGGCTCAGATGGAGTTGTTTGTTACACAGCTGTAAAGGAGTGAGACCTTTTTGTCTGTCTGTCCAGACCATGAGGCAGACTTCCTCCAGCAGCCTGGAGTGCACAGAAACCCTCAGGCTACACTGGGAACAGTGAGGGCAGCCCCAGAACATGCAATGTCTTGACAGCACTCTCTTTGCTATGAAATCATTCTATTCAAAGCAAATTTCCCAGCTGGGTGCCTTTCAACATAGCGACTCTGTATCTTCACCAATAGAAATACATGCATACATATATGGGGAGACATGGATTTACTGGCTTTTCCTTTTTTGGGAGGCCGGGGGCTTGTACTATGAGCCTAGGCACTCTCCCAGAGCTCCTTTTGTTCAAGGGTGGTGTTCTGCCCTTGAGTTTCAGTCCCATTCATGGGTTTTTATATTCCTGTGATCCCTTAGAAATAACAGTGTCCTGAACTTTCCTGTCCCGACTGAATTCAAGCTGCAATTCTCTACCTCTCAGCCTCCTGAAGAGCTAGGATTACAAGCATGAGCCTCTGAGACCTGGATTTCTTTTATTATTTTGTTCTTTGTTTTATCATGACAATCTGAAATCTTCACAGTGTCATACTAATGGTTTGCATTTCGAAGTAAACTACCCAGGCCTGGAGTTCAAATGCCAGGACTTACACCTAGAAATGGAGGGAGATCTTGAGAAAATCATTCCTATTCATGGGAATGCTTAATGGAATGTTATAAAAGTAACAATTAAATTCACAATTGTTCAAGATTCTCTTAAAGAATGCCACACAAAAAGTATTGGATTATGTATTTCATTCTAGCACCATGGTATGATTCTCCTAATTAATGAATACTGACTACTTTTACATTAATGCTTTAATAAGTATTTAACCATGAAACTACATTAAATGGAGGCTTAATTTAATAACTAATAATTCACAATATATATTATTCAATATCCTCATATTGTGAGAGAGCAAACTACACATCTATCTATCTATATCTAAATCTAAATCTATATCTAGGCCACTACTATGGCTTGATCACATGTCCTCAGAACTGGCTGGCAGCTCAATTTGCCAAAGGCTTTGTCTACAACTGACACTTTCATGAATTGGGCATTGTGGGCTGTGAGTTCATATCCCAACATGGCCAAAAGTTTATAGGTGGAGTAATAAGCCAATTTTGACACTTTTTTTTCCTTCTCTGTAATGTCCTGGGCTTCAGTATGATGTAAAATCCATGTTCAAATATATCCATGTGGTAATATGTAATAAATGAAATAAATATTATATATGTAATAATAATAAAATAAAGAATAAATAAATAAAGGTAATAAATGTTACATGGGGTAAACCCATGTATGTAAAAAGATCTCATACATGAATATTATTTTTTCCAGTGCTGTGTCTTGAATTCGGCCCTGGAAATTGGTCTGAATTTCTTGTTTTCAATGACGGTGAGCTTCCTCTCCCCACAGTGCCACAGAGTTACCCAGACCCTGAGTTGAAATCCCAGGCCTGCCAGAAAAATAGTGCAAATTCCAACCCAGGGCCTTATTTTTTTTTGGCCAGGCCCGGGCCATGAACTCAGCTCATAGCAACTCTGCCTCAGCTTCAATCATCCTGGGCTGGGGTGCAACCTCTGGACCCACAGCCCATCCTGAGATCCCAGGACACAAGTTTAAATCTAGGGACAGGCAAAAAAAAAAAAAAAAGGTGAAGGGCTGGGAAGGTGGCTCAATAGTAGAGTGCTTGCCTTGCATGCTTAAGGACCTGGGTTCGATTCCTCAGCACCACATAAGCAGATAAAAGCCAGAAGTATTGCTATGGATCAAGTGGTAGAACCATAGCCTTGAGCTGAAGATTTGAGAGACAGCGCCCGGACCCAGACTTCTGGCCCCACAACAGACAAAAAAAAAAAAAAAAAGCCGGGGAAAAAAGGAGAAGTATAAAACTCAGAAGTTCCAGAAGGCGGTTTTACATTGTTTTTTTTTTTTTTTCTCCTTTGCATTATGACCATCCTGGGTCTAAATGACAGGACCCGAAAAGTGTACATGATCTTGCACTGTTGAAGTTTGAAGTTTGGTGGGCTATCAGGGAAGGCAAAGCCTAAACCAGCAACCTAGGTCCGGGGTTCAGATCCCGGGACTGCTACCTACAAATGGTAGGAGATCCTAAGAAACACATTCTGATAGACATCCATATGAATGGAATGTTGTAAAAGTAACAATTACATTAGTATTTAGTGTAATGATTATATTAAAATTATACACAATAATCATAGTACATTGACTAATTTTCAATAAATAATTTATTATGTATTTAACCATGATACTTAAATAAAGGAAGAAATAATTTATCGATAATTGGTAGTAATATAGTATATATAATTTAATAATATACAGACATCTCCCTCTTGTTTTATGCATATATATGGATGTATAAAACAATCTTCATATCTAAGTCTACATTTGTCAATCCTGGGAATCAGTGGTAGAGTGCTTGCCTAGTATGTATGAAACTCTGGGTTCGTTTCCACACTATCACATGCACAGAAAAGCCAGAAGTGGTGCTATCACTCAAGCACCAAAAAAAAAAAAAAAAAAAAAATAAGTTAGAACGTTCTGACTGCAACTATAGAAGGCCAAGACTTCAAATACCTCATAACAGAGTAAGCTGAGGGTCTGAAGCTGATGACTGAGATCTAACCTGAGAGCCAAAGGTCAACCACTGCAAACCAACTCTATTTAGACAGACGTTGCTGGCTCACCCTAGCTGCTCAGGGGATGAGATCTGACACTGGTGGATTGAAAACTCAGCCCTGGCAGGAAGTCTGTGAGACTCTAAGCTGTGGCTCAAAGTGGTAGAGCTCTAGCCTTGAGGAAAAGATCTTAGGACAGTACCCCCAACCAATGAGTGAAATCCCCGAAGCTGACGACCCTCCCCCCTGTTAACCACCCCTCTAAACCGTTACTTGTGAACTTGTGTGGTTTGTGACGTGTTCCTGAAAGAATGGTGATACTGATGAAAGCACCCGAATTCTAATGACAGCTTGTGTAATACAGCTATGTGATGAGCCCTTCCTGGGATGCTGGGTGCTGAGTCCTTCACAGGTTGATGTGTGCCGAGTCCTTCACAGGGTGCTATGCTCTGAGCCCTTCACAGGGTGTATTCTTTCATCTGGTCCTTGTTAGAGCTCCAAAAATAAGATTATTGTGCCGATGAGAAAGTTGAAGCTCAGATATGTCCCCAAGGCAGGGCCAAATTTATGTACGTACTGAACTCTAGTAACTTGTATCCTGCAAACAATTGTTTTGGTTTAGTTTTCTCCATCATGAACATTCAACTTAGAGCCTAGGCACTGACTTTCCTCTTGGGCTGATGGCTAGCGCTCTACCTTGGAGCTAAGGACCCCCTTGCAGCAAAGTGTGTCTTTAGCTGAGGTCTGTCATCCTGCCTTCTCAGGAAGCTGATGATCTGGGTTCCAAACTATCCCAGACACAAAAGGTCCCATGAGAATATTATCTCCTATTCACCACTTAGAAACTTGAAGTGGAAGCTGGGCACCGGTGACTCATGCCTGTCCTCCTAGCTACTCAGGATCCTGAGAGCTGAGGATCACAGTCCATAGCCAGCCTGGGCAGGAGATTCCTTGAGATGCTTATCTCCAGTGAACCACCAGAAAGCCTGAAGGGGCACTGTAGCTCAAGTGGTAGAGTGATAGACTTGAGCACCCAGTCCCAGACTTCAACTCCTCCAACTACAAGAAGAGAAAGAAAGAAACCTGAAGTGAAGTACTGGGAATGTGTCTTAGGGGTAGAGTGCTTTGCATGTATGAAACCCTGGGTTTGAATCCTCAGTACTACATCCCTAGAAAAAAAAAAGCCTGAAGTGGTTCTGTGGCTCAAGTGGTAATGAACTATCCTTGTACAGGAGAAACTCAGTTACAGAGCTGAGGTACTGAGTTCAAGCTCCAGGACTGGTGTTTGCACACACACACACACACACACACACACACACACACACACACATACACACACACACATACACACACACACAAAGATACCATAAGTGAAGCTGTGACACTAAATGGTAAAGAAAAGATCTTCTGCTCTGAGCTCATGGTCAGCACCCTGGCCCTGTGTTCAACCCCAAAATATAAACACCCAGAGCCCAACTAGGAGAGGGCAAAGGTTTCAAAACCTGATGAGTTTCACCAGCACTAGATGACAGGAAGCATTGTGATTTTGCACAAGTGCTTAGATTTAGCAAGCATCCGGAAAACTAGGGAGGCATCTTTGCCAATTTGGAATCTTTTCATTAGCTTCAGCTTACTTGTTTTCTGCCAGAAGGACCCTTGAATTAATTGTAGCAGTTTGTTTCAAAACTGGAACATAGTCTAACAAAGACAGGATGAGTGCAGGGAACTTGGACTGCCCCAAGAATCAGCACAAATGAAGGATTCCTGTCAAAACAGAGCACTGGGGAGAGAGATAGCTTGAAGTACAAAGAGGCCTTTTCCTCCTGGCCTTCGGAGTCTGCCCTCATCCTCACTCATTGCTCATCCTCACCAGTTGCTCCGGATGAATTGTTTGTTATACAGCTGTTCAAGAGTGAGGCCTTTTGTCTGCCTGTTCCGACAATGAAGCAGACTTCCTCCAGCAGCCTGGGGTGCACAGAAGCCCTCAGGCTACACTGGGAACAGTGAGGGGAGCCGCGGAACATGCACTGTCTTGAAAGTACTCTCTGTGCTATGAAATCATTCCATTCAAACCTTTCTTCATAGCAACTCTAGATGTTCACTGATAGAAATACATACATACATACACAGACACATGGAGTTACTGGCTCTATTTTTGTGGTAGGTCCTGAGGCTTGAACTGTGACCCTAGGCACTGTCCCTGAGTTCCTTTTTCTCAAGGAAGCACCGTATTGTGTCTTAACCCATGATTACCCTAGGCTGGTTTGCAGCATTTATACCCACAGATGATCCAGTCATCCTAGGACCCCAGTTCAACTCCCAGCACTGGCAAAAATACATCAAACCAACAAAAATGGAGGAGGAAAAAACCAGCAAGTTTTACACAACCGTTTTACTTTTTTTGTCCTTTTCACTGTGACCACCATGAGTCTCAATGACTCAGCTTGAAAATTGTATGTGACCTTGCATGGTCGAAGGCTCACTGATTGTTGGTGAAGCCTGAGCCCTACCCAGATACCTTGGCCGTGAGTTCAATCCTCAGACTGCCACCTACACACAGCTGAAGATCCTAGGAGACTCGTTCCTATCTATAGGAACATTAACAGAATGTTTGACATGTACAAATTGAATTACTATTTAGCTAGTCTTTCTAGTATAATATCATACACATAAATATATGTCATTGATTAATTTAATTAATAACTTATTAAGTCTTCTACCGTGATTAATTAATGGAGGCATAATTTTAGACCAAATAATTGGTAGTAACAGAATATATAAAAATAAGATATAGACATCACTTTATATAGAATTATACACTAGAATCTACATAAATGTCTTTATATATACACTTATTTATAGATGCATATTCATATGTAAATACACACACACTGCAATCTACATATCTATCTTTTTATGTATTGCTCACTACTAGGGCTTGATCTCAGGTACTCAAATTTGCCAGCCAACTTCATTTGCATCAGACTGGTGTGCTAACATTGACCCATTCATGAAGTTGGCCTTCTAGGGCCGGAGTTCAAATCACAGAACTGCCAAAAACTTAATCCTGGTGGAAAAAGCCAATTGTCCCACTTGTTTTCCTTATGGGTGTCAAAATTCCTGGGTCTCAGGAATGATGTATAATACATAGGCAAATTTATATCCTGTGTAATAGGATTTAAAAAATGTTATATGTGTAATCATACTCACTAAAATACATAAGAAATATATAAAAATAAAATAAAATGAGTAACTATACTAACTGCAATATAAGTAAACATGTGTATGCAAATATAAATCATGTATTTAAAATGTATACGAATATTATTTTTTGAGTGCTAAGACTTGAATTCAGGCCCTGGGAACAGGCCTGACTTTCTTGTCTTCCAGCATGGTGAGCTTCCCCTTCCCCGACAATGCTGCAGATTTACCCAGACTCTGAATTCAAATCCCAGGCCTGGAAGAAAAAATGGCGTGAATTCTAAGCCAAGGAGCCTCATAGTTTTTTAAATATTTTTAATGAATTTATTTATCTATATATTTATTTATTTTTAGTTTGTCAAGCACAGGGCTTGAACTCAGTTTGTGGCAACTCTGCCTCAGCTTCGATCGCTCTAGGCTGGGGTGCAACCACTGGACCTACAGCCAAACCTGGGTACCTGGGCCCCAAAGATTTACAGGAAAAATATAAATATAACCACTCAGATAAAAATCTGGCAACTTGCAGATGGCTGTCTGTTTTACATTTCTTTTTATTGCAAGGTGACCATTTAGGTCTGAGTGACATTGATGAAAAGCTTTGTAACCTGACATTGCTGAAGGCTGGTGGGCTATCAGGCAAGCCAAAGGTCAACATGGCAACATAGGCCCTGTGGTCGAGACCCGGTCCTGACCCCTATCAATGGTGGGAGATCCTAAGAGTCTCATTCCTATTCATAGGAGTACTGATGGAAGATTATGAATGTCAAGATTAAAGTAGTTGTTCCTGAATGATAGTACTATAAAATTAGTGATTTTAGGAGGCCGATGGATTTTAATGAATATTTTGACACATTAAAAAAATACTATTAAGGCTGGGAAGGTGGCTCAGTGGTCGAGCACTTGCCTTGCATGCCTAAGGCCCTGGGTTCGATTCCTCAGCACCATATTAGCAAAAAAGAAAAAAGCCAGAGGTGGCGCTGTGGCTCAAGTGGTAGAGCGCTAGCCTTGACCTGAAGAGCTAAGGGACAGTGCCCAGGTCCAGAGTTCAGGCCCCATGACCGCACCAAAATAAAAAAGAAGAAGAATACTATTAATTACATGGACACAATAGTTTTGTGATAGTGGTTGATTAAATTAATAATTCATTAAGGATGAACACCATAATGTTAATTACTTGGGGGCATAATAAATACCCAAGAATTGTTAAAAATGTAGTCTATATAACTGAAGAATGTATAAACATCTCTGGCACTCTATAAAGATCTAGATTTATTTGTGTACTACCATCTGCATGTCAATCTATCTTGTTTTGTCAACCCCTGGAGCTGGATCTCAGGTGCTGGGTACTGCTTGTCAGCTCCATATGGCCCAGGCTGGCTGTGCTGACACTCACCCATTCATGAATTGGGCCTTGTAGGTTTGAGTTCAGATGCCAGCACTCACAAAAACTGAATCGTGGAGCAAGAAGCACTGGTGACACATGATTTCCTTTTCTGTGAGCATCTGGGTGTCAGGTGTGAAGTTTCATACATAGGCAAATCTATATCCCATGTAACAAATGTAATAAATATGCTATGTGTAATACCAGTCAATAAAATAAATGGTAAATAAATGAATAAACAACTAATAAAATGCATAACTACACTAAGCGCAATATGGGGTCAACATACGGGGCTCAGTCTCATGGCCTGGGAACTGCCTGGCAGCTGAATTGGCTAGAGGCTGCTGTGCTGACAGTCACCCATTCATGAACTAAGCCTTCTAGGCCCTGAGTTTAGATCCCAGCCCTGCCAAAAATGCAATCTTGGAGTAAGAAGCCGAGAGTGACATATATTTTCCTTTTCTATGAAATTGCTCCGTGTCAGGTAGGATGTATAATTCATATGCAAATCTATATGCTATGAAATAGGATGTCATAAAGGAAAAAATGTCATAGGTGGAAAAATTGTCACTACAATAAATGAAAAATAGATTGAGTTAGTAGTGAATCATTCTGGGATAATATTAGACAAAATAATTATAGGACGTGGATTAAGTTTAATTAATATCTTATTAAGCATTCACGGAATGAAAAGTAAATGGAGACATAGTTAAATACCTAATAATTGGAAGTAAAACATGATGCATAAATTAATTATAAATGGACATCTCATTCTATAAAATATGTAATTATATGTATGGATGTATGTACATATATGTGTAACAATAACAGTATATTGAGTAATAATATTTTATTAATTGTTCAACTGGGATACATCATTAAATGGAGACATCATTTAATACCTAATAATTGGTAGTACTATTACCTATAATTTAATAATATGCATACATCTCTCTCTATTTTTTTCGGGGGTCCAGTCGTGGGCTTGAAGTCTGGGCCTGGGCGCTGTCCCTCAACTCTTCAGCTCAAGGATAACACTCTACCACTTGAGCCACAGCACCATTTCCGGCTTTTTTTCTGTTTATGTGGTGCTGAGGAATCGAACTCAGGGCCTCATGCTTGCAAGGCAAGAGCTCTATCACTGAGCCACCTTCCTAGACAACATCTCTCTTTTTGTGTATATAATATTTATATACAGCAATCTCTATTTATACCTCATGCACTCCTGGGACTCAGTGGTTGAGTGCTCCCCTAGTAAGCAGGAAGCCCTGGCTTCCATTCCTCAGGACCACATAAAAAGAAAAACCGAAAGTTCTGCTTTCTTTCAATCAATTGTGTACTAGCCTGGAGCACAAACGCTTGGGGAGAGTGTCTAAGCCCTTACTAAAGGCCCAGGACTGCTGCCAAAAAAGGTAGACTGTTTTAACTGCAACTATAGAAGGTCAAAACTTCAGATATCTCATCACAGACTAGCAAGCTAGTCTGGTGCTGACAGCTGCCACCTAACCTGACTTATCCAGATGTAAATCGTTGCAACTCAGCTCCACCAAACTAGATGCTGCTGGCTTACTCCAGTCATTCTAGCTGCTTGTGGGCTTTAAAACCCAGTCCTGGCAGGAAGTCTGTGAGACTCTTCAAAATGTGGTTCCAAGTGATAGAGCTGTAGCCTTGAGCAAATGTTATTAGAACAGTATCCCTATATTTGAGTTCAAGTCCCATGGGTAACCTCCCCCTGAAAAGAAAACACCCCACTAAACCATTAGATGTGAACTTGTGTGATTTGTGAAATGTTCCTCAAAGAATGGTGATACTGAAGAAAGTACACTGATTCTAATGACAGCGTGTGGAATAGAGCTATGTGCTGAGTCCTTCACAGGTTGCAGTGTGCTGAGTCCTGCATTGGGTTCTGGGTGCTGAGTCTTTCACATGATGAAGTGTGCTGAATCCTTCAAACAGTGTCATGTGCTGTGTCCTTCACAGGGTGCATTCATTCATCTGGTTCTTGTAAGAGCTCCACAACTGAGATGCTTATGCAGATAAGAATATTGAGGCTCAGATATATCCCCATGGAAGGGACAAAATTAAGTATTACTGAAGACTAGTGAGTTGTCTCCTGTAGACCATTGTTTTGCTTTGTTTTTTTCTCAGTCATGAACCTTGATCTCAGGACCTAGATTCTGAGCCTTACATCTTGGGCTCAAGGCTAGCACTCAGATACAGTGATCAATATAATTCAGAAGTACTTCTGGCAGAAAACTAGGGCACTGAACCTTATGAAATGTTTGATTGCCTAAAATGATGGGCCTATGATACCCCTCCTTGGTTTTATGGAAACTTGATAAATCCAAGCACATGTCTGATATCACAAAGCTACCTGTCATCTAGGGCTGGTGAAGATCATCAGATTCTGAAACCTTTGACCTCTCCTAATTGGGCCTTGGGTGGCTAGGTTTGGGGGTTAAACTCAGGGACTGGTTGATGATCATAAGTTCAGTGGAGAAGTCCAGTGTTTTACCATTTTGTGTCACAGCTTCACTTCTGGTCTATGTGTGTGTGTCTGTGTGTCTGTGTGTATGTCCATGTGTGTGCACATATATAGTCGTGGAGCTTGAACTCAGCACTGTACCTAATTTCCCTTGTACAAGGATAGCTTCTCTCACTTGAGCCACAGAACCTCTTCATGTTTTTTCTAGTGATGTGGTCCTGAGTAATCAAGCTCCGGGTTTCATATATGCAAAGCACTCTACACCTAAGGCACATGCTCAGCCCTGTACTTCAGGTTTGTTAGATTGTTTCTGGTTTTTGTTTTTTGATTTTTTTTTTGATGTTGTCGGTTGTAGGAGTTGAAGTCTGGGCCTGGGTGCTGTCCCTGAGCTCTTCAGCTCAAGTCTTGTGCTGTATCACTTGAGCCACAGCTCCACTTCAGGTTTTCTGGTGGTCCATTGGAGCTAAGTGTCTCAAGGACATTCCTGCCCAGGCTAGCTTTGAACCATGATCCTTAGTTGTCATCCTCCTGAGAACCTAGGATGGTAGTCATGAGCCACAAGCACCAAGCTTCAACTTAATATTTCTTAGTAGTGAATTGGAGATAATAGTCTCATGGGACTTTTTGTGTCTGGGATAGTTTAGAACCCAGATCCTCAGATCTCAGCTTGCTGAGTAGGCAGGATGACAGACCTCAGCTATCGACCCCTCAGTCATGGCACTCTGCTGCAAGGGGATCCTTGGCTTGTCTCACAAAGTATAGTCTCAAAAAGGCAGGATAAGTGCAGGGATCTTGGCTTGCCATGGGAGGTGGCACAAATGAAGGCTTCCTGTTAAAACAGAGCACTGGGGAGAGAGAGAGCTTTTGGTAAAAAGAGGCCTTTTTCTCCTGACCTTCAGAGCCTGCCCACACTCATCCTTACTAATTGGCACAGATGGAGTTGTTGTTACAAAGTTGTACAGGACTGAGGCCTTTAGTCTGCCTGTACAGACAATGAGAGAGACTTCTTCCAGCAGGCCTGGGATGCACAGAAACCCTCAGGCTACACTGGGAACAGTGAAGGGAGCACTGGAACATACATTATCATAAAAGTAGTCTCTGTGTTATGAAATCATTGTATTGAAAAAAAATTTCCTAGCTTGGTGCCATTAATCATATCTACTCTGGATCTTTGCCTATAGGAATACATCCATACATATACAAAGACATGGAGGTATTTGCTATATTGGGGGTGGGCAGGTCCAGGGTTTGAACATTGAGCTTGATCGCTGTCCCTGAACTCCTTTTGCTCAGGGGTAGTGTATTAACCTTGAGTCACAGCCTCACTTCTGGGTTTTTCTGTGATCTCTTAGAAATAAAAATGTCATGTCCTTCCTTATGCTGACTGGATTCAAACTAAGATTCTCTACATCTCAGCCTCCTAATAAGCTGGGATTACCCTGACACCTGCCTTACTTTTCTTCTTCATTTTTTTTAATTTGGAAAATCTGACTTCTTAACAGGATCATTCCAATAGTTTGAATTTATAAGTAAACTACCCCAATATTCTTTATAGGTGCTTTCTCTCAGAAGGATTTTCTCTCCTCAACTTCTCTGGTCATAGATTTGAAGCCAAAAGTGAGAAATGAGTGTCACAGGATTTGGGAGCATATGTGCACAGGACATGCCAGTTCTGTCACTTAGCATTGAGCTAAAGTGAATTTACTGTCTCAGGATGAGAGGGCCAAATCTGAAGCGATCCTCATACTGTCTGCAATGCTCCTTTTGCCTATAAAATGATCTAATAATTATGAGTGCTTTGTGTCTCCAACATTAAGTATATGGAGCATACTAGAAGTAACTGCATGTTTCTGTTTTCTCTAGTACCTCCCAAGATTTAGACTTAGGGTTTGTGTGGAGAGGCTCCTCAGGGAATCTCTGAGAAAAGCCGCTGGAAACCTCCTCAGGAGATCACCATCCAAAGCCAGCCCGACCAGGAAGGTCTGTGAGATTCTTATCTCCAATAAACCACCAGAAAACCAGAAGTGGAGCAGTGGCCCAGAGGATAGAGCTCGAGATTTAAGAGAACAAACTGAGCAGGAGATACAGTCCAGACTAGGCAGGAAAGCCTGGGAGGTGCTTATGTCCAATTAACAACCAGATGGCTGGAGCTGTGGCGTTGGTAGAGCCTCAGCCATGAGCAAAACAGCTCAGGAATGCATAGGGCCCTTAGTTTAAGCCCAGGGATGGCCAAAAAGAAAATACAAAAAGGCCAAGTTTATGAATCAGTGCCCTACCTACATATGTGTGTAAATTACCTCCCTGAATGCAAACAGAGTACATGTAATGCTTCTGCTTTTATTTATTGATTTATTTTACAGATATGTTCATTGTGCGTACTACATCATTCTCTTCACTTCAGGCCCATCGCTTTTCTCTTCTAGGTTTCCTGGTGTGTGTCTTTATATGATGCACACTTAAGCTTTTAGCAGCCTTTATTTACATTTTATTATGAGGCCAATGCAGGAACGGCCACAAATGAGGCAGGGAAAGAGAAGATCAGGTTTCATAGCAGTAACCGGTATTCAGAAAATTAAATGTAAAATTAAACGTGAAATGGAAGCATGCTTAAGTAAAAACTACCATTAAGAAAAGATGAGGGGGCTGGGAATGTGGATTAGTGAGAGAGTGCCTAGCATGCAAGAAGCCCTGGGTTTGATTTCTCAATAGCACATACACAGACAAAGCCAGAATTCATGATGCAGCTCAAGTAGTAGAGTGCTATAGACAGTGCCCAGGCCTTGAATTCAACCCAAGAACTGGCAAAAAGATACCTAGCTGGCTAGCTAGGTAGGAAGGTAGGTAGATTGATGATAGATAGATAGATAGATAGATAGATAGATAGATAGATACATAGATACATAGATACATAGATACATAGATACATAGATACATAGATAGATACATAGATAGATACATAGATAGATACATAGATAGATACATAGATAGATATATAGATAGATACATAGATAGATACATAGATACATAGATACATAGATACATACATAGATACATAGATACATGATAAATGAAGCTGGTCTTGGTTGTTAGAAGGAAAGAAGGGAACAATTCTGTTATGACGCCTTCTACAGTGTGCCAGGACACCAGCATTGCCTTCGCACAACTACAGAGCAAGAAGACTGTCTCTGTCCCACTTCTCAGGCAGCCTAAGGCCCCAGAGCCAAGAGGGCACAGCCAGGTTCTAACTCAGGTGCTTGGAGACAGTAAAGAAAGGACCCTGCCTCTCCTTGGAATGCGGATTTGCATTAATGATTTGGAGAATGAAGGAAGGAGAATGGACTGGAAGAGGTAGAAGAAGGGCCTTCAAATCTGACAGATGGAGAGTCAAAAACCCACTCCCTAAGACCAGAGAGCATGGTTTTTCTATTTTCCTCCCCTCTCTCCCACTAAACTTGCTCACTATTATGAACTTAATGATAGCTTGAAGCTCGGTTCACCTGAGAGAGGAAGGTTAATTAGTCATTGTTGGAAGAGCCTGAGAAAAGCCTGACCTGGTGTAACTCTAACAAATATTTCAGGTTTCCCCCCATTTCTGGCTGTGCCTGGAATGAATGAAGTGGTTTTGCAGCTCACTTCCCTGTTGAGTGTGTACATTCTGCCTCCTAATCCTGCAGGCCTAGGTCTCTTCACCTAGCCCGGCTTTTGAAACTGTTTTCTGTCCTTCAAATATAGTGTTTCATTGGAGTTCTTCCTGCCAACAGGGCTAAGGCTTGGATCCTTAGAACTTCATTTGAACCCAGGATGGGTCAATGATGTTTCTTTCCTGCTTCTATAGTTCAAGAATTCTAAGAACATTTAGAATATGAGTAACTTCTCAATACCAAGAGAAACACAGGAAGCTCTTGGACATCTGACCTTTCAGAAGTGGAAGTCAGAGTGTCATTGACTTTCCTGCCCTGGCTGGCTTCAGCCTGTGATACTGAGACCTCAGCCTTGAAAGAGTAGTTTGTGCATCAGTCAAGTCTAAAATTGGATGCAATAATCCTAGGATGCTGATAGATCTTTTTTTTGGGGGGGGGGGAGGGGGGTGTCCTGTCATTGGGCCTGAAATCTGGGCTGGGGCACTGTCCTTCAGCTCTTCAGCTCAAGGCTAGCGCTCTACCACTTGAGCCACAGCATCACTTCCAGCTTTTTTTTCTTTTTTCTGCTTATGTGGTGCTGAGGAATCAAACTCAGGCCTCATGCATGCAAGGCGAGCACTCTACCACTGAGCCACCTTCCCAGCCCCCGATTGATCTTAATTAATAGTTTATTAAGCATGGAAAGAATAATATTCCTTCAATGGCAGTATAATAAATACCAAAGAGATGGTCGGAATGTAGTAGGGATCATTCAGTCATAGATAGACAGCTCTGACACTCTTTACCAATATATATTTATTTGTGTACCACCATCTGGTGATCCATATATCGTTGTTTTGGACAAACCTGGGACTCGATCTCAGTATGTAGGAACCACCTGACAGCTTCATTGTCTAGAGGCTGCTGTGCTCACTCACCCATTCATGAATTGAGCCTGCTAGGCCCTGACTAAAGATCCCAGCACTGCCAAAAATTTAATCTTGGAGTAAGAAGCTGAGTGTGACAAATGTTTTCCTTTTCTGGGAGCGTCCTGGGTGTCAGGCATGATGGCGACCACATCTGCAAATCTACATGTTATGTGATAAGATGTAAACAATGTAATAAATGGTATAGGTGTCATCAGAGTCAATAAAATATATGGTAAATAAATGAATAAAACAAGAAATAAAATGAATAACCACATCAAACATGTTATAGACTGAATATCTGTATGGAAGTATAAATCCTATCTTTAAAATGTATATAAGGAGTATGTTTTCCAGGACTGGGGCTTGAATTCAGGCCTAGGGAACAGGCTTGACTTCCTGTCTTCAAGCATGCTGAGATTCCCCTGCCCACACAGTGCTGCATATTTACCCAGACCTTGAGTCCAAATTCCAGATATGGCAGAAAAAAATACCACGAATTGCAAACAAGGGAGTTAAGTAATTATTTTTTTACTTTTTTTAGTTGTCTTAATTTTTTTTCTTTTTTCTTTTCTTTTTCTTTTTCTTTTTTTCTTTTTTGGCCATGCATGTGGTTTGAACTCAGATCATGGCAACTCTGCCTAAGATTCCATCACACTAGGCTGGGGTGCAGCTTCTGGAAACAAAACCGATCCTGGAATCCTAAGACCCGAGGTCTGACAGGAAAACAAAATGAAAATGACACCAAAAAAAGGCCACGAGCCACACATGGTAGGCGGTTTCTTGGCTTTGGTTCCTTGCACGGTGACCATCATAGGTCTGAATGACATGGCTGCAACACACAGGTGACCTGTCATTGCTGAAAGCTGGCTGTCTGCCAGAAAAGCCATAAGCCAACCACACAACAGAGTGCCTGAGTTCAAATCCCGTCCTGACACCTACCAATGGCAGAAGATCCCAAGAGACTCCTGCCCATTCATAGAAGTTCAGATGGAATGGTATCCAACTCATGATTGAATGAGTAGTCCCTGCAGTGGTCTAGTCTCAAATTAGATGAAATAATCCTAGGATGCATATTGAATTTAATTAATGGTTAATTAGACACAAAAAGAAAATTATTCCTTCAATTGAGGCATAACAAATTCCAAAGACTTGGTAGGAAAGTAGTAGATGTCATTGAATACTAGATACATGGCTATGACACTCTGTACTAATGTGCATTTATTGGTATACTACCACCTGCCTATCCATCTATGGATATTTTGGTCACCCCTGATGCTCGATCTCAGCTCCAGACAAAAATTTCATCCTGGATTTAGAAGCCAAGTGTGACATCTGTTTTTCTTTTCTGTGAGTGTGCTGGGTGTCAGGCATGATGTATAACAAGTCTACAAATCTAGATGCTATGTGATAGGATGTAATACATGGTTAGGTATCATCACAGTCACACAGTCAATAAGATAAATGGTAAATAAAAGAATAAAACAAAAAAATGCAATGAATAACCACACCAAACATAATATAGAACGAACATCTGTATGGAAGTTCAATACTATCTTTAAAATGTATATAAGGAGTACGTTTTCCATGGCTGGGGCTTGAATTCAGGACTAGGGAACAGGCCTGACTTTCTGGTCATCAAGCACAGTGAGCTTCCCCTTTCCCCACAGTGCAACAGAGTTATCCAGACCCCAAGTTCAAATCCCAGGCCTTGCAGACAAAAAATGTCACACATTCCAAGCCAGGGAGTTCATTAGCATTTTTAACATTTTTTTAAAGTTCACTTTTCCTTTATTTGATACATTTTGACTTTAAAACATGAGAGTTTTTCAAAAAAGGGGTTTAAACTTTTACATTTTAGCATAGCACATTGGTGTTTCTATTTTGGCCATCTGCCATGAAGAGTGAGAATAAAAATGAGGACATCATTTCTCCCTAGAAGGTTGGGAGAGTTGATGTTCTTTCTTTCCTTCTTTCTTTCTTTTTTTTTTTTTTTTGGTTGGTCCTGGGGCTTGGGCTCTGCCCCTGCGCTCTTCAGATCAAGGCTCAAGGCTAGATCTTGAGCCACAGCACCACTTCCGGTTTTCTAGTGGTTTAATGGAAATAAGAGTCTCATGGACTTTCTTGCCTCGGCTGGCTTTTAACCCTGACCCTCAGATCTTAGCATCCTGTGTAGGTAGGAATACAGGCCAGAGTCATCGGCACCTGGCAATTGATGTTTTTTCTATTTAGAGTTATTTCTGTAATTATAAACTGTCTGCAATTGTGTTGTGTGAGTTTTCCTCAGTGCCTATCACGAAATACACTAGGGGTGTCCTCATACCACAAAAGATTGGGTTTGTGAGTAAAATCTCACTTCTGTGAGGAGAGTAGGTACTTGTAAGCATTATGGGAATAAACTGGATTGTAAAATTAAAAACAAAACCATTGGGAGTGGGATGTAGTCCAGCAGTGGAGTAGTTGCCTAAAGAGCATAAGACCCTGGAAGAAAAGTTTCTTAATGTTAGAATTTTGTATGAACAAACTTCTTTCTTCCGTGGTGGGGCTTAAACTCTGGGTTTGGGCATTATCCCTGTGCTCTTCAGATTAAGGCGTGCACTCTACCACTTGAGCCACAGCGCCACTTCCAGTTTTCTAGTGGTTTAATGGAGATAAGAGTTTCACGGCCTTTCCTGCCAGAGCAGGCCTTGAACCACCATCCTCAGATCTCTGCCTCCTGAGTAACTAAGATGATAGGCATGGGCCTCCAACACCTGGCACGTGAACAAACGTCTTAAAGATGGATTCTGAAGAAAGAAACTTGGAATATACTTTTAGTACAAATAATTTATAATGCCATGATTAAAGCACTAATTCAGAAGTATTTATTCATTGGCTGGTTTCTTAGTTTATTTTCATATATATACATTATTAATATATATACATAATATATACATTATTAATATATATACACATATATTACTGAAAACATAGCTTTGAAGTGTACCTAAGAGCATATGGGCTCATGTAAAGTTATGCAACTGCAGAAGCTTGATTTTTTTTTTTCACATTGGTTAGTACCCTAAATTAGGTGGGATTTGTGTACTGTTGTTTGTTCTCTGTTTTTGGAGGAGTTCTCTCCCCTTTATGCCCCAAACCCCTTCTCACTGCACTTGAAATTGTTAGGTTTTTAAAAAGAGGTAGCCGAGTAAGAACAGCAGCACGCACGTGGTATTCAGGTAAGAGGTAGGTTTATTCAGTAGACCTGCTGGGACCAGACAAGTTTGGCACTCCATGTGGCTGGCAAAAAAGAGACCATCTGGCCCCAGGTTAGGCCTTATATAGGGTAGGGGGGGGAAGGGTGTGTCCAGGTAAAGGGAAGTGGGATCAGGTGGGAGAATGGTGTGGCCACATCAGATTAAGATGTGACCTCAGCAGATGCAGATGTGACCTCTTCCAGGTGTGCCAGTTGCCTAGGTAACGCAGGTACTGGGCGAGGTCTGTTCGCTGTCAAGGAATGGACCTTACAGAAATCAGCTTGCTTTTTCTTGGCTTGGTTTTTCATAGCTGATTTTCTACCAATTCAGCCATCCATGTAGCCTGGTTTTTGGCCAGTTAATTGGAAATGACATCTCTCAGGCTTTTCTGCTTGAATTGGCTTTAAAACTTCATCTTCCACTTCTCACCTCTGAGTAGGATTACAGATGTGAGCCACTGGGGTACCTAGGGATAAATTAGACTTTGGTTGGTGTATTCATTCTGCTTTTCTACGCATGGGATGATCTACTATAGAATTTCTGTGAATATCCTGGGTCTGTATAGTTCTCAGAAGATGTAATCAATTTAATACATAAGTATAATAACAGTCAATAAAAATAATGAATGAACGAATAATACAAAAATGAAATAAACACACTCAAAGCAATAAGCAATAAACACCAGTATGTAGATATTTATCATTATTTGAAATGTGGATGAATATTACTTAAACAGGGCTGGGGATTGAATTCAGGCCTAGGGAACAGGCCTGAATTGCTTGTCTTCAAAGCAGGTAAGTTTCCCCAACAGTGCATTAGAGTTACCTAGTCAGCGAGTTTAATTCCCAGGCCTGGCAGAAAAAAAATGCATAAATTCCAAGCCAGGGTCCTTCATTAGTTATATATATATATATATATTGGTCATGGGACTTGAACTCTGGCCTTGAGAGCTGTCCTTGGGCTCTTCAGCTCAAGGCGAGCACTCTACCACTTGAACCACAGTGCTACTTTGCTACTTCTGGTTTTCTAGTGGTTTAATGGAGATAAGAGTCTCAAGGACTTTCCTGCTCGGGCTGGTTTTGAACCGTGATTTTCAGATGTCAAATTCCTGAATAGCTAAGGTTACAGGCGTGAGCCTTTGGTGCCAGACTATTTTTAATATTTGTAAATTATTTAATTAATTAATTAATTAATTAATTAATTAATTGCCAAGCATGGGGATTGAACTCAGGTCGTGGCAATTCTGCCTCAGCTAATATCACCCTAGGCTAGGATGGTGCAGTCTCTGGACCCATAGCCCATCCTGGGATCCCAGGCCTCTGGGCTGACAGGAAAGCAAAATGGAAACGGCACTGACAAAAAGTCACAAACTGTGGATGGATGGTGGTTTCTTGATTTTCTTTACTTGCATGGTGACCATCCTGGGTCCAAATGACAAGGCTGCAACCTGTGGGTCACCTGGCATTGCTGAAGGCTGTCGGGCTGTCAACGAAGCCATAGGCCAACCTGGACACCTAGGCTCTGAGTTTGAATCCTGGTTATGCCACTTACAAAGGGCTGGAGAGCCTAAAAATTATTGCCTGTCCCTAGGAACACCAGAGGAATGTGATCAATGTCATGGTTGGATGAGTAGTTCACCAATCAGTCTAGCATAAAATTAAACCCAATAATCACAGGACACAAATTGATTTTAATTCATAGTTTATTTTTCATTCAAAGAATACTATTGATTAAATGGAGTTCTCACTAAAGACCTGAGAATCTGTAAGAATGTAGTATTTATCATTGAATACCAGATAGACATTTCTGACAGTATCTAAATATCTAAATTTATATGTATTTATATACCATCATCTGCATAGAGAGTTATTGCTATTTTGGCCAAACCTGGGGCTTGATCACAGATACTGGGATCCACTTGGCAGTTGAATGGGCTAGCAGCTGCCATGATGACACTCACCCATTCATGAATTGGGCCTCCTTGGCCCTTAGTCTAGGTCCCATCATTGCCAAAAGTTTCTTCCTGGTGTAATATTCCATGTGTGACACATGTTTTCCTTTTCTGTGCAAGTACTGGGTGGCAGGTATGATGTATATATCTCCAAAGCTACATGCTATGGAATAGATTGGAATAAATATAATAAATGTTATCGTTGCACTCACAGTCCATAAAATAAATGCTAAATCAATCTATCAATAATGAAATATAATGAATCACTCCAATAAACACAATTTAGACTGAATATATAGATGTAAGTATAAATCATATATTTAAAATGTCTATAAATGTTACGTTTTTCAGGCTGGTGCTTGAATTCAGGTCTAGGGAAGAGTTGAGAAGTTAATGCATGATTAGCATAGGAAATGATAGGCAAGACCTTTGGCACAATGATTATTTTTAATTAAGACTTCATGAAGTGTGACGATAATACTTACATTCAGGAAATCGAGGCATTGTGAAAGACTCAAGAATCGGTAATCACATGGTAGATATGATTCCAACATAGTTCGCCACATCTACTCTATACAAATAGGTATTTATTAGCACACAAGTTTCAGCATATGAATGGATGAATATTGTGCACCAGCCCCACCCTGGGTCTCAAGCTCAAGTTATGGGAACGGCCTAGCAACTTAGTGGCTCACAGGCTGATGTGCTCACCTTGACCCATTCACCAATTTTGCCTGCTAGGCCCTGAGTTCAAATCCCAGTACTGCCAAAAGATTCATCCTGATGTGAGAAGTTTTCCTGTCCTGTGAAAGTCCTGTACCTAAGTGAGGATGGAGAATGCTATATAGGCAATTATACAGCCATGGGAATAGGTTGTCATCCATGGCAGCACAGATATACCTGTCACCATACTCAATGAAATACACAATACATCCATGAATAAGACTCAAAAAAAACTACAGTGAATGGAAGATGCATACCACAACTGTATGTAAATAGAGATCTTATGTTTAAAAGAGATGAGCTTTATATTTTGTCTAGTGCTGGGGCTTCAAATCAGGCTCTGGATCAGGCCTGACATTCTAGTCT
Source organism: Dipodomys spectabilis (assembly GCF_019054845.1). Taxonomy (NCBI): domain Eukaryota; kingdom Metazoa; phylum Chordata; class Mammalia; order Rodentia; family Heteromyidae; genus Dipodomys; species Dipodomys spectabilis. The sequence goes on along the minus strand of NW_024870978.1, from coordinate 1,884,426 downwards.
TCAATGATGGTGAGCTTCCCCTTCCCCCACAGTGAAATGGAGTTAACCAGACCTGAGTTCAAATGACACCACTGAAAAAAGTTTCATCCTGATGTCAGAAGACAGTCGTTGCTCCTGTTTTCCTCTCATGTGGGAGTCCTGGGTCTCAGCTAGGATGGAGAATGAATGCATAGGCAACCCTTTAACCATAGGAACAGGTTGACATCCATGTCAGCACAATTATATCTGTCACCATACTCAGTAAAATACACAATACCTCCATGAATTAGACACAAAATAAGAAGGAGTGCACTGAATGCAAGATGCTGTCCACACATATATGTCAATATAGATCCTATGTTTCAAGGATGAATCTATGCCTATCCTGGCCCTCCCTGGGGCTCGATGTCAGGTCCTGGGAACAGCCTAGCTCCTCAGTTGCTCACAGACCGGTGTCCTCTCCTTGACCCTTTCGCCATTGATCCAACTGCTTTCTTGTCCTGTGAAAGTCCTAGATCTCAGCTAAGATGGGAAAGCATAGGCAACTCCATGGACATGGGAATCGGTTGCCATCCATGTCAGTACAGTTATAACTGTCATCACACTTAAAAAAATACAAAATGCATCCTTGACTAAGACACACACTGAACGCATGAGGCATTCCACACATGTATGTAAATAGAGATCCCATGTGTGAAATAGGTGGGCATATGATTTTTGCCAGTGTTGGGGCTTCAATTCAGGCCCTGGGAGCAGGCCTGACCTTGTAGTATTCAAGGATGGTGATCTTCCCCTTCCCCCAGAGTGCAACAGAGTTACCCACACCTGAATTCAAATCCCAGCTTTGGCAGTAAAATGGCATGAATATTGAGCGAGGGTGCTTCATTAATAATTATTTATTTATTTATTCATTTATTTATTTATTGCCACACCCGGGCCTTGAACTCAAGTCAAGGCAACACTGCCTTTGCTGCAATCATCCTAGGCTGCAGCCTCTGGACCCACAGCCCATCCTCGGATCCTAGGACCCCAGAGCTTGCAGGAAAAAAAATGGCCAGAAGGGGAAAGAAGTAGCAGGAATTTCCACCTCATGCTTTTACATTTATTATCCTTTGCATAGTGTCCATGTTGGTCTGAACCCGGCGGCCTACAGAGTGAAGGTGACCTGGCATGGCTGAAGGCCTGCTGGCTATAGGGGAAGTCACAGCCAACTGTGGAAGGGAGGCCACGGGTTGGAATCCTGGTCAGCCCCCCTACATTGTGGGAATGGTGGAAGATCCTGATATACTCATTTCCAGACCTAGGAAGTGTAGAATGTGATCATCTCATCCTTGAATGAGTAGTTCCTGCAAGATGCAAAGAAATTATAGGCAAGACTCATGGGGTATCCATTATTTTTTATGAAGAGTTGATGAAGTTGACAATAATCATCACAGTCATGAAATGGAGGCATTGGGGGAAGATCTGAGAATTAGTAGTCACAGGGTAAATTGGATTCCATCACAGCTTGCCATCTCTCCTACTTTATACAAATATGTACTTATTTGCATACTACCTTCAGCTTATAAATGGACGACGATTGTGCTCCCCCTCCCTCCGGGCCTCGATCTCAGGTCCAGGGACTGGCTTAGATCCTTAGTGGCTCACAAGCTGGTGTGCTCACATGAACCAATTCGCCCATTGGCCCTGCGAGGCACCAAGTTCATATATGAGCAGTGCCAAAAGATTCATCCTGATGTCTGAAGCCAATCATTGCACCTGTTTTCCTTTCCTGTGCAAGTCCTGGGTCTCCTCTAAGATGGAGAATGCATGGGCAACCCTGTGGCCATAGGAATAGGTTGTCATCCATGCCAGCCCAGTTATACCTGTCATCATATACTCAAGAACATACTCAATACATCCATGAATAGCACACAAAATAGAAAGGATAACTAACCACAATGCAGGAGGAAGTCCACACACGGATGTGAAGAGACATACAATGTTTCAATGATGCATTGAGGATTATTGTGGCCTCCCTAGGGCTAGATCTCACTTCCTAGGAAAGGCCCAGCTCCTTAGTGGTTCACAGGCTGGTGTGCTCACATGGACCCATTGGGCAGTTGGGCCTCCTATGCCCCAAGTTTGAATCCCAGCACTGCCAAAAATTCACCCTGATGTGAGAAATCAGTCGTTGCACCTGTTGTTCTGTGCTGTGCAAGTTCTGGGTCTCAGGTAGGATTGAGAATGCATAGGCAACTCTATACTCATGGGAATAGGTTGTCATCCAGGTCACCACAGTTATATCTGTTATCCTATACTCAGGAAAATACAGAATATATCGTGAATAAGACACCATGTAAAGACAATGAATACACCGAACTCAAGATGCTGCCCACCCATGTATGGAAATAGAGATCCACTGTTTTAATTATGAATTTATGACTATTAAGCCCCCCACTGGGGCTCAATCTCAGGTCCCGGGAACAGCATATCAACCTAATGGCTCACAGGCTGGTGTGCTCACCATGACCCATCCACCACTTGGGCCTGCTAGGCCATGAGTTCAAATCCCAACCCTACCAAAAGATTCATCCTGATGTGAGAAGCCCATCGTTGCACCTGATTTCCTGTGCTGTGAATGTCCCATGTCTCACCTAGGATGGAGTATGCTATATAGGGAACTCTATACTCATGGTTGCCAGCCATGTCAGCATAATTATATCTGTCATCATACCCAATAAAATACAAAATGCATCGCTGACAATGCCACACAATAATAACTACACTGAATCATTGATGCATGCCACACATGCATGTAAATAGAGATCATCTGTGTAAATTATGAATTTATATCAATAATGGCCCCACCAGGGCTCGATCTCAGATCCCAGGAACAACCTAACCCCCTAGTGGCTCACTGGCGGGTGTACTCACCATGACCCATTCACCATTTGGGCCTGTTAGATATTGAGTTAAAATCCCAGCACTGCCAAAAGATGAATACTGATATCCGAATCCAATTGATCCTCCTCTTTTCCTGTTCTGTGAAAGTCCTGGGACTCAGCTAGGATGGAGCATGCTATTTAGGCAATTCCACCACCATGGGAACAGGTTGACATCCATGTCAGCACAGTTATACCTGTTACCATACTCAGTAAAATACACAATACCTCCATGAATTAGACACAAGTTAAGAAGAAGTACACCGAATGTAAGATGCTGTCCACACATGTATATCAATAGAGATACTATGTATAAATTATGAATTTATGCCTATCCTGGCCCTCCCTGGTGCTCAATGTCAGGTTCTGGGAATGGTCTAATTCCTCAGTTGCTCACAGGCCAGTGTCCTCACCTTCACCTTTCACCAATTGGCCCTGCTAGGTTCTGAGTTCAAATCACAACAGTGCCAAAACATGAATCCTGATATGAGCAGTACATCAGTCCACCTGCTTTCCTGTCCTGTGAAAGTCCTGGGTCTCATCTAGGATGGACAAGGCATAGAAAACTCTATAGACATGGGAATAGTTTGTCATCCATGTTAGCAAACTTATATCTGTTATCATACTCAATAAAATACAAAATGCTTTCCTGACTAAGACACAGAATAAAATGAATAACTACACTGAAATCATGATGCATTCCACACATGTATGTAAATAGAGATCATATGTGTAAAGTAAGTGGGCATATGAATTTTGCCAGTGTTGGGGCTTCAAATTCAGGCACTGGGAGCAGGCCTGACCTTGTAGTCTTCAAGGATAGTGAGCTGCCCACTCCCTCACAGCACAACACAGTTATGCAGACCTGTATTCATATCCCAGCTCTGACAGTAAAATGGCGCGAATTCTGAGCAAGGGTGCTTCATTCATAATTTTTTAATTTTTTTCCATACCCAGGGCTTGAACTCAAGCTGTGGCAATTCTGTTTCATCTCTGATCATCCTAGGCTGCAGCTTCTGGACCCACAGCCCATCCTCGGATCCTAGGACCCCAGGGCTTGCAGGAAAAAACAAACAAACAAAATGGCCACGAGAAGAAAAAAGTGGCAGGAAGTTCCACCTGATGCTTTTTTTTTTTTATTTTCCTTTGCATGGTGACCTTGCTGAATCTGAAGCTGGTGGCCTGCAGATTGAAGGTGACTTGGCATGGCTGAAGGCCTGTAGGATACCGGAGGAGCCCCAGGCTGACCTGGCAATGGAGGCTCCAATTTCGAATCCTGGAAAGCCCCCCGATATTGAGGGAATGGCGGGAGGTCTTGCAATACTCTTTTCTGGAACTAGGAAGAGTCATGGAATGTGGTTGAATGAGTAGTTCCTGCAGGATGTGAGTAGGAAATGGTAGGCAAGACTCATGGGGTATAGATTATTGTTCATGAAAAGTTGATGAAACATGACCATAATCATCACAGTCATGAAATAGAGGCATAGTGGAAGATCCAACAATTGGTAGTCACAGGGTTGATTGGATTTCATCACAGTTCGCCATCTCTCCTACTCTGTACAAATATGTACTTATTTGCATAATATCTTGAGCTTATAAATGGATGACTATTGTGCTCCCTGGGACCCCTGTCCTGGGGCTCGATCTCAAGTCCTAGGACCGGCCTAGCTCCTTAGTGGCTCACAGGCTGGTGTGCTCACGTGGACCCAATCAACTATTGGGCCTGCTAGGCCCTAATTTCTGATCCTAGCAGTGCCAACAGATTCATCCTAATGTTACAAGCCAGTGTTTACACCTATTTTCCTTTCTTGTGGGAGTCCTTGGTCTCAGCTAAGATGGAGACTGCATGGGCCACCCTGTTGCCATAGGAATAGGTTGTCATCCATGTCATCCCAGTTATACCTGTCATCATATACTCAAGAACATACTCAATACATCCATGAATAGCACACAAAATTGAGAGGATAACTACACTCATTGCATGAGGCAGCCCACACATGGATATGAATTGACATCCCATGTTTCAATGATGCATTGAGGATTATTGTGGCCTCCCTAGGGCTAGATCTCAGTTCCTAGGAAAGGTCCAGCTCCTTAGTGGTTCATAGGCTGGTGTGCTCACATGGACCCATTAGGCAGTTGGGCCTCCGCCTCCTACACCCCAAGTTCGAATCCCAGCACTGCCAAAAATTCACCCTGATGAGAGAAATCAGTCATTGCACCTGTTCTTCTGTGCTGTGCAATTTCTGGGTCTCAGCTAGAATTGAGAATGCATAGGCAACTCTATACTCATGGGAATAGGTTGTCATCCAGGTCACCACAGTTATACCTATCATCCTATACTCAGGAAAATACAGAATACATCGTGAATAAGACACCATGTAAAGACAATGACTACACCGAACCCAAGATGCTGCCCACCCATGTATGGAAATAGAGATCCACTGTTTTAATTATGAATTTATGACTATTAAGCCCCCCACTGGGGCTCAATCTCAGGTCCCTGGAACAGCATATCAACTTAATGGCTCACAGGCTGGTGTGCTCACCATGACCCATCCACCACTTGGGCATGCTAGGCCATGAGTTCAAATCCCAACCCTACCAAAAGATTCATCCTGATGTGAGAAGCCCATCGTTGCACCTGATTTCCTGTGCTGTGAAAGTCCTGGGTCTCAGCTAGGATGGAGAATGCTATATAGGCAACTCTCTACTCATGGGAATCGGTTGTCATCCAGGGCAGCACAGATATCCCTGTTACCATACTCAATAAAATACACAATACATCCATGAATAAGACTCAAAATAAAAAAAAAAAAAACTACATTGAATGCAAGATGCATACAACCCCAGTATGGAAGTAGAGATATGTTTGAAAGAGGTGGGCTTGTTATTTTGTCCAGTTCTGGGGCTTCAAATCAGGCCTTGGACCAGGTCTGACATTCTAGTCTTCAAGGATGGTGAGCTTCCCCTTCCCCCACATTGCAATGGGATTACCCAGATTTGAATTCAAACCCCAGGACTGACAAAAGTTTCATCCTGTTGTCAGAAGCCAGTCGTTGCACGTTTTTTCCTCTCGTGTGGAAGTCCTGGGTCTCAACTAGGATGGAGAATGAATGTATAGGCAACTCTATAACCATGAGAACAGGTTGCCATCCATGGCAGCACATTATTTCTGTCACCATACTCAGTAAAATACACAATACCTCCATGAATTTGACACAAGTTAAGGAGAAGTGCACCGAACGCAAGATGCTGTCTACACAAATATGTCAATACAGATCCTGTTTCAATTATGAATTTATGCCTATCCTGGCCCCCTGGGGCTCGATGTCAGGTCCTGGGAACAGCCTAGCTCCTCAGTTGCTCACAGGTCAGTGTCCTTCTCTTGACCCTTTCACCAATTGGGCCTGCTAGGCTTTGAGTTCAAATCCCCACTCTGCCAAAACATGAATGCTTTTTTCAGAAGCCCATTGTTGCACCTGTTTTCCTGTGCTGTGAAGTCCTGGGTCTCAGGTAGGACACAGTATGCTATATAGGCAACTCTATACTCATTGAAATAGGTTGCCATCCATGTCAGCACAGTTATATCTGTCATCATATGCAATAAAATACAAAATGCATCCCTGATTAAAACACAAAATAAAAAGAATAACTACACTGAATGCATGATGCGTTCCACACATGTAAGTAAATAGAGATCATCTCTTTAAATTATGAATTTATATCAATAATGGCCCCCATCAGGGCTCCATCTCAGGTCCCGGGATGGAACTAACCCTCTCTTGGCTCACAGGCTGGTGTACTCACCATGACACATTCACCACTTGGGTTTGCTAGGCCTTGAGTTCAAATCCCAGTATTGTCAAAATATGAATACTGATGTGAGAAGCCAAGTGATCCTCCTCTTTGCCTGAGCTGTGAAAGTCCAGCTTCTCAGCTAGGAATGGAGCATGCTATATAGGCAACTCTATAACCAACCATGGGAACAGGTTGACATCCAAGACAGCACAGTTATACCTGTCACCATACTCAGTAAAATGCACAATACCTCCATCAATTAGACACAAGTTAAGGAGAAGTGCACCGAACGCAAGATGCTGTCCACACATGTATATCAATAGAGGTCCTATGTTTAAATTATGAATTTATGCCTATACTGGCCCTCCCTGGTGCTCAATGTCAGGTTCTGGGAATGGTATAGCTCCTCACTTGCTCACAGGCCAGTGTCCTCACCTTGACCCTTTCACCAATTGGCCCTGCTAGGTTCTGAGTTCAAATTACAACACTGCAAAAACATGAATCCTGATGTGAGCAGTATCACAGTTCACTTGCTTTCCTGTCCTGTGAAAGTTCTGGGTCTCATCTAGGATGGACAAGGCATAGGCAACTCTTTAGACATGGGAATAGGTTGTCATGCACGTCAGCACATTTATATCTATCATCATACTCAATAAAATACAAAATGCATCTCTGACTAAGACACACAATAAAATAAATAACTACACTGAAAGCATGATGCATTCCACACATGTATGTAAATAGAGACCCTATGTGTAAAATCGGTGGGCATATGATTTTTGCCAGTGTTGGGGCTTCAATTCAGGCACTGGGAGCAGGCCTGAACTTGTAGTCTTCAAGGATGGTGATCTTCCCCTTCCCCTACAGTGCAACAGAGTTACCCAGACCTGAGTTCAAATCCGAGCTCTGGCAGTAAAATGGGGTGAATTCGGAGCTAGGGTGCTTCCTTCATAATATTTTTTAACAGACTCAGAGCTTGAACTCAAGTCGTGGCAACTGTGCTTCAGTTCGATGATCCTAGGCTACAGTCTCTGGATCTACAACCCATCATCAGATCCTAGGACCCCAGGGCTTGCAGGAGAAAAAAAAAAGTCGCGAAAGGAAAAAAAAAGTGGCAGGAAGTTCCACCTGGCGCTTTTATGTTCATTTTCCTTTGCATGGTGACCATGCTGTGTCCAAACTCGGCGGCCTGCAGAGTGAAAGTGACCTGGAGTGACTGAAGGTCTGCTGGCTCTCAGAGAAGCCCAAGGCCAACGGGGTATCGAATCCAGGTCAGCCCCCTCCATTGAGGGAATGGCGGGAGATCCTGATATACTCGATTCCGGCACTTGGAAGGGTCGTTGAATTCAATCAATCTCATCTTCGAATGAGTACTTTCTGCAGGATGCACTTAGGAAATTGCTGCGGACCAGCTCTATCGGGACAACGAAGGACACCTAGTGGAAATAACTGGAATAGGTGGAGAGATGGCAAACAGACAACTCACACACAAGAGGAGTGAATGCTGAGTGGGATTTATTGCAGAGGATAACAAGCTTTTATATCAAAAGTCTCCATTAGAAATGGCAAAAGGTTACACAATCTTGTTGTAAGGCTTCATTCTTGGGTGGTCGGTCACCAGCTGGTCGCCTGATCTTGTTTTTAGGATGACGAGCTATGACGATAGGCACTTGTCTTTGGCTTTACCTCTTTTCTAAGAAATACAGTTGGTTTCGATGTTTATCACCTATTAACCATTAACCAGAGCATATGGGCAAGGGCTGAACAGAAAGGCATGAACTCTAGTACTTCATAGTTAGTTTTCTTTAGTTTTGTACTTTATACGTTTCAAATCTTTTTTAAGCAATTTTGCTTGTTTGCCATTCTTTAGAGGGTTCCCAATTTGTGGCCCAAATCATGATATTTAGTATACTTAGTTAAATCTGGCCATATATCAAATTTAAGCTCATAGAGTCTTTTCTGTAACCCGTTCACATAATCGTTTACTCTTCTCCATAGAGGCCTTAACTGTCTCATAAAATCTTTCTTATTCCTTTTTTGATAGTAAGCACCAAGGAGGCCTAGATCTAGCAAGTCTCTCAGTAAATGAAAGAGAGTAATAGGAAGTTCTTTCTCCTAAGTAGTTTTCCCTACGGTTGCCATCCTTATCATACACACCTGTAAAAGGCTATGGATCTGGGGGAAGTCTCTGGGGTCCTCTAGATGATGGAGGATCCCACCATTTTCCTCTGATAAGCCATTGCCACCTTCCATCTATCAACTTTTTAGGAATCTTATTTAGCTTTTGGTCTAAATATCCCTCTACATCTTTCTTATCTACAGGATATCTATATGAGTCTATTGTATATGCTTCAGGATTAAAAGGAAGTCTCCAATAGCCATACACTCTTTCTGCTCTAGCTGTGCCTACAGCTTCTTGTAAATTTCTTACAAACAATTACTTCTCCTGAAGTGACATCATGAAACCCCCAATACTTTTATATTTACTTATGACTTGTCTAATAGCCTCCATAAGAGGGGCTTTTAGGGTAGCACTTTACTCTGGTGAGTTAGTCATATTCTCAGGACACTCATCGGATGTTGGAGTCGTCAACACTTCCAAGAAAGAGCCTTGAATAAGGGAACGTTGAACATGAGTAAGTAGAACAAGCAGCAGGAACAGTAAAGGATTAATAGGCACTTCTATACAGCGAGGAAAAGAAAAACAGGAACACATCTTTCCCAGGGGCTTGCCAGCCTTTCCAGGAGGTAGGCCTCTTTATACCCCCATTCTCAGATCTAAAAGCAGGTTTCCCATGCTAAGCAGACTCCACCGGAGTAGGCGTGGCAGGAAATGATAGGCAAGACTCATTGTGTATCAATTATTTTCAATGAAGAGTTGATGAAGCTTGACCATAATCATCACAGTCATGAAATGGAGGCATCGGGAAAGATCCAAGAATCGGTAGTCATGGGGTATATTGGATTCCATCACAGGTCACCATCTCTCCTACTGTATACAAATATGCCGACTACCTTCAGCTTATGAATTGATGAGTATTGTGCTCTCCCCCTCCCACTCCTGGGGCTCGACCTCAGGTCCTGGGAACAGCTTAGTTCCTTATTAGCTCTCAGCATGGTGTCCTCACCTTGACCCTTTCTCCTATTGGGTTTGCTAAGCTCTAAGTTCCAACCCCAACACTGCCAAAAGAGGAATGCAGATGTGAGAATCCAATCCGTCCACTTGTTTTCCTGCCCTGTGAAAGTTCTGGGTCTCAGCTAGGATGGAAAAGGCTTAAGCAATGCTATAGACATGGGAATAAGTTCTCATCCCTGCCAGCACAGTTATAACTGTCATCATAATCAATAAAATACAAAATGCATCCCTGACTAAGACACACAATAAAAAGAATAACTACATTGAATGCATGATGCATTCCACACATGTATATAAATAGAGATCCTATGTTTGAAATAGGTGGGCATATGATTTTTGCCAGTGCGGGAGTTTCAATTCAGGCCCTGGAAGCAGACCTGAACTTGTAGTCTTCAAGGAAGGTGAGCTTCCCCTTCACCCACCATGCTATAGTATTATCCAGGTCTGAGTTGGAATCCCAGCTATGGCAGAGAGAATGATGTGAATTCTGAGCTTGGATGGTTTTTTATTTTTTATTTTATTTTATTTTTTTTGCCACCGAAGCAATTTGAACTCAGTTCATGGCAACTCTGCCTCAGCTTCGATCACTTTAGGCTGGTGGGCTGCCATTGGCTCATAGCCGATCCTGTGATCCTAGGCCCTGAAGCCTTGCAGGAGAAAAAAAAAACCCTCACTGAAAAATAGCCACGGGATGGATCTTTTACATTTTATACCTTTGCATGGTAACCAATCTGGGCCTGAATGACAAGGCTACAAGTTTACTTCACTTTGCATTGGCCAAGGCTAGCGGGCTATCGCGGAAGCCACAGGGCTATATGTTATCGAAGGCCCTGATATTGAATCCTGGTCCTGAAACCTACCAGTGGGGAGACTTCCCAAGAGACTTGTTCCTATGCACGGGAATAACGATGGAATGTTTGTAAACTTATGATTGAATAAGATTCTGCGGGCATCAGTCTAATCTAAAATGGGACGCAATGATCCTAGGATGCTGATTAATCTTAATGAATGAGTTATTAAGCATGTAAACAATACTATTCCTTCAATGGCAGCATAATAAATACCTAAGAGTTGGTAGGATTGTAGTTGATGTCATTGAATCTTAAATAGATGTCTCTGGAATTCTATACAAAAATATATTTATTGGTATACTGCCATCTGCCTATCCATGTATGGCTATTTTGTCCACCTCTGTGACTCAATCTCAGGGTCTGGGAACTGCCTGGCAGCCTCCTTGGCTAGAGGATGCTATGTTGAATTGCGTCTGCTAGGTCCTGAGTTCAAATCCCAGCACTGCAAACAATTGGATTGTGGAATAAGAACCCAAGTGTGACGCCTGTTTTCCTTTTCTCTGAGAGTCCTGGGTGTCAGGACTCTAAATAGATGAACACATCTATTTAGATACTATGTGATGGGATGTCATCAGTATAATAAATGGAATGCATATCTTCACATTCAATAAACGGTAAATAGTTGAATAAAACAAAAATACAATCAATAACCACAACAAACAGGATATGGACTGAACATCTATAGGTAAATACAAATTCTATCTTTACAATGAATATAAATAGTATGTTTTCCAGGGCTGGGGATTGAATTCAGGACTAGGGACCAGGCCCGACTTTCTTGTCTTCAATCATGGTGAGCTTCCACAGTGCTACAGAGTTACCCAGACCCTGAGCTCAAATCCAAAGCCTGGTAGAAAAAAACAGCGTGAATTCCAAGCCAGGGAGCTAATTTTTTTTTTTTTTTTTCGAAACAAGGTCTTGAACTCAGGTCATGGCAACTCTGCCTCAGCTTCCATCATCCTACGCTGGGGTGCAGCCACTGGAGCCACAGCCGATACTAGGATCCTAGATCTCCAAACCTTGCAAGTGAGAAAAATATGCACAGAGAAAAAGTGGCAGAGGCAGGCGCCGTTGGCTCACAATTGTAATCCAATTTACACAGCTGGCTGAGATCTGAGGATCACAGTTCAAAGCCAGCCAGGGAGGGAAATTCCGTGAGAATCTTATCTCCAGTAAACCTCTAGAAACCCGGACATAGCGCTGTGACTCAAGTGGTAGAGTGCTCGCCTTGAGCTGAAGAGCACAATGACAATACCCATGCCCAGAGTTCAAACCCTATGACCGACCAAAAAAAACATGTTGCATGATTGCATTTTTACATTTTCTTCCTTTGCACCATGACCATCTGGGTATGAATGACCGGGATCCAAAGGGTACTTCATCTTGCATTGCTGAAGGCTGGCGGGCTATTGGGGAAGCCATAGTCGCGCAAAGGAACATAGGTCTAGACTTCGAATCCCAGTCATGTCACTTCCAGATAGTGGAAGATCCTAAGAGACTCATTCGCATCCACAGGAATAACGATGGAATGTTATGAATGTACAGTTGAATGAGCTAATCATGAATGCTACTCGTATAAAATTAGACATCATAATTTCAGTAGACTGATTTTATTTAATATGAAGCATTAAAAGAATACTATTTCTTACAGGGATACAATAATTTCAGGACCTTGATTTACTTAATAATTTATTAAGGATTAAAACAATAACATTAATTATATGGAGGCATAATAAATACCCAAGAATTGGTAGAAATGTAGTCTATAATCTGGCACTCTGTAAAGATATATATTTATTAGCATAATACCATCTACATGTCAATCTGTTCTTATTTTGTCAATCCTAGGGGCTCGATTTCAGATCCTGGGAATTGCCTGTAAGCTAAACTTGCCCCAGGATGGCATGCTGACACTCACCCATTCATAAATTTGGCCTTGTAGGCTTTGAATTCAGACGCCAGCACTCCTAAACAATGAATCATGGAGTAAGAAGCTGATGGTGACATGTTTTCTTTTTCTGTGAAAGTCCTGGGTGTCATGTATGAAGTGGAAGACATGTGCAGACCTATATCCTATGTAATCAATGTAATCAGTGTTCTATGTGCCATAATACTCAATAAAATAAATGACCAATACATGAATAAAACAAAAAATAAAATGAATAACTACACTGAACGCAATAAAGAGTCAACATATGTATGTAAATATAAATAATGTATGTAAAATATACATGAAAAAGATGTTTTCTAGTGCTGGGGATCGATTTCAAGCCTAAGGAACAGACTTGAATTTCTTGACTTCTTGGAGGTGAGCTTCCCCTTCCCACACAGTGCAACAGAGTTACCCAGACCATGAGTTCCAATCCCAGTCCTGTCAGAAAAAATGGCACCTTCATTCTATGTGACACCCAATTCTTAGATATTTCATTATGCCTCCATTTAATGAATATGATTGTTTAAATGCTTCATGAAGTGTTACTTAAAATCAAGTCCTAGGATATAATTGTGTATAATTTTATCCTAGAATCGTTCAAGCACTGCCATTCATTCATGACATGTATCACATTCCATTGGTATTCAGATGGATAGGAATGATTTTCTTAGGATCTCCTGCCATTTGGAGGTGGCAGGAATAGGATTCAAACTGTGGGCTCCAGCTTCCACCATTCAATCTGCAGGATAGGGAACTCACAGGTCTGTCCAAGAACATCAGCAAGGCCAATGATTAGGCAGGCACCAATGGCTCTCAGCAGCCCTCCTTAATACTTACAAGTCTGTGATATGAGGATGATGGTCAAAGTCACCCTAGGCAGGAAAGTCCTTGAGACCCCTTTCCAACTTCAGTGCCAACAAAGCCAGAAGTAGAGCCGTGTGGCTCCAGAGGTTGAGGGCTAGCCTTGAGCAAAAGCAGCTCAAGGACTGTGCCCAGATCCTGAGTTAAAGGTCCAGGACTGGCAACAAACAGACATACAGAACAATCTGTGCAGCCATCCAGCTAAAGCAGGTCACCTTCTTGTCCCCATCTGGATTGGACAGAGTTTCCTGGGAAAGCAGCTGCTCTCATCTTGACTCTGCCCATTCTGCCTGCATCACAGTATTCTGGTCATACCACCATTCTTTCATGGTTCTTTCTGACCAATGGGATACAAAAATGGCGGCCACACCCACATTCCATGCTGCCCAGAAGCACCGGGATTCCCTCTGTTGGTTGACACCATTACCAGCAGTTAAGGAAGGTAGAGGTGGCTAAGTGGTGAGCAAGAGACTCCAGGCGACTTTGGAGTGGAGTACGAAATTGACATCCTAATCAGTGAGTGGGAGAAGAGAGGATTTCCCAGAACCTGGGAACGTGGCCAGCCCATCTTTCCCATCCCAGCGCTCAGATGTCTGAAAAAATAAGATTCCATGAGAAAGCTGTGGCCATAAATCTGCCGCCAGAACACCGGTAGAAGAATCCTCCTGACAGACCTGCCACATTCAAGAAAACAAAGAACATGAAAAAGGGAAGGATCCCCAAGACAAACACCACCAGGAAGAGTGATTCAATGGAGGGTCCGGCCAAAGTTGATGCCCACCACGGGCCTCCCATGCCTTTGGACACAGTCACAGCCACGAGGTTCCAGAGTGTCAATGATCCTGATACCACCAAGGATCTGCAGAGGTGCTACCGACACGTGGTGCCCACCCTTCACCCCAGCAAAAGAGGAAACCAGGCACTCTATGCCAAGATCCAACCACTGAAGCAGGAAAAGACAGACCTGCAGTATCAACGGGAGAAAGAGAGGGAGAAGATAGCCCAGGTGCATGTAGCACCTAAAATGGAGCTAGAGATTCACAAGGCAACAATACAGAGGTTGGTTTCAGCAGAAAGTAATTTACAATGTGCACCCGCCTGCATGCAGCAGGCAGCCGATGACACAGAAAGGGAGCACGAAGCTCTCACCAGCTGCCTGCTGGACGCAGAACAGTGTGTGGCAGAGCTGAAGATGTCGGCTTCTGTGGTCACTGATCACAGAATGAGAACTGAATTGTTCTTTGAACAGCTGCATGATGTGACCCTTCCGCTCAAGTAAAAGGCCAGAAGCTTCGATGACCTAGAGCAAGTGAACTCAAAGTTACAGGAGAAGCTGGAAGTGCTCTGGACAACAGAAAGAAAGGAATCTGCAAGGTCCAACAAGCACTGGTGGGGCATGAGTTACTGCAGAGACTACTGGACAACGTGAGCTGACTGGTGAGCACAGCGAATCTCGAGAGAGACACATTCACAGAAGACCTGAGCATTGAGAGGTCCACGTGGAAGGAGGAGGCCCGGCAGCTGACCCAGTGGGTGAACCAACTGACCGAGGAGAGGGAGTGAGGGGCGAGGCAGGTGTTTGGCCTAGAGAACAGGTTGGAGGAACCATGGCCCAGCTCAGGCCGAGTGGCAGTTGCAGGCCCAGGCCTACTGGAGATGGAGATTGAAAAAGATGGAGTAATAACTTCACATCCAGGTCCAGGAAAACCAGAGGCTCCATCTCCAGAATGTGGAGCAGCAGGAGCAATTGTGGAGACTGGAGGAGAAGGCCAACGATTGGCAGGAGATATCTGAGACACCATGATGTGCATATGTGTGTGATGGACAGCTGGAGGAACAGCTGGTCCTGCTGTGGGACCCTCTCCTCAGGGTGAGCAGTGAGAAGGAGGAGCTCACCAGCATCCTGGACACAGAGCAGCAGGTGAAGAAACACCAGCGGGAACAGCTGGTCCACACAGAGGAGAAGATAGAGGAATGGAAAGAAGTGGCTGAGAAAGAAAGAAAGCCAAGCATCTCAGGACCAGCAGGTGCAATCCCTGGCCCAGCTGCAGGAGCTCAGAGCCACCTGTGAGTGGCACATCACCTCCAATTAGCGGCTGAGCGCCGAGAAGGAGGTCCTGCAGCAGCACCTAGAGAGGCAGACCTAACTTCTGGAGCAGCTGAAGCAAGTGCATGGCCCGACCAACTGGGGAGACCAGGTGGTGCCCAAAAAGTGGCAGGATACTCTCAAGTGCCTGAAAGCAATCAGACCACAGCAGGAGCGGCTGCAGGCCCAGCTGAGTTTCCTGGCTTTACCTGGGGAAGGGGAAGTCGAAAACCCTGGAGAAGCACAAGGAGAGGAGTCAACTCCCCACCACATGACCATTGCAGAGGATGGAGACATTCCCCAAACCAAGAGGGATGTGGATTTGTGAGCACTCTTACTGGCTGAAATCCACAGGGGGAAACTCCTGCATCAGGAGTGGCAGGCCTGCTGCGGGCACCTGGTTCACCTGGCAGCTCAGTGCCAGAGAAAGCTCGAGCCACAGGCCTTCCATCCCATGACCTGGCACCACAGCCTGTGTGGGGATGGGAAGCGGGACACGTGGGTGTCCGAGAAGAAAATCTACTTTGTCCACGACCTGCCTGATAAGATGGACTTCCATAGTCCAGCGGGTGATTTTCACATAGATGCAGCCAGCTCAAGGCACACATCAAAATGTTGAGGAGTCCCTCATGGCATGTAAAGAGCAGATGTTCATTCTGGCTGAGCTGTGTCACAAGAAACCTGACCGTGTGTACCAGCTGTCCTAGGAGAAGATGGAGAAGAGGAGAGAGCTGCGGGAGCCACTGTCACTCCTCACAGGTAAAGACATGGACAACAGTCTCCAGATGCCAGCACAGGCTGAGCCTCCTGTCACTGCCGCCGCTTTGGATGCTTCCAGGCTCCAGGGTGGGGGAAATGAGGGAGGAGCAGAAAGGTTTTGAAGAATTGCCACTTCAACATAGTGTGGAAACTGCCAGAGGAGAGATCGAGGTTCACAACCCCATAGAGGACTCCCCTACAAAGCACTTCCTGTTGCAGCTGCCCCACATCCAGAGCCACCGACAGCTCATGGGCTCAGGTGAGGAGTGCTCCCTCCCTTTCTTCTGTAGACTGATGCAGATGATGACTATGTGACATAATGATTCTCCAAAGCCTCAGCAGCAACCATAAGTAGGTGGCCAGGTGGCCTTCTCTCAGGCCTCCATCTTCTGGGTCTTGGGAAGGGTAAACTGTGGGTTGGGTAGGGCAAAGGCTGCTGGGAGTTGGTCCATATTCAAGGGATATCTAATGACCTATTGGTGGCCAGGGAAGAGGCCCATGTTATGCTTATCACAAAGAATAAATAGTTTTCAAAGGGAAAACAAGCCTCTAATAAAGATTTGTTCTTCCAGTTCTGGGGCTTGAACTCTTTTCCTGGTCACTGTCCCTGAGCTCTTTCTCTCATGGCTAGCACTCTACCACTTGAGCCACATGGCCCCTTCTTGTTTTCTGATGGTTCATCGATGATAAGAGTCTCACACACTTTCCTGGCTGGCTTTGAACCGTGATCCTCCAGATCTCAGCTTCCAGAGTAACTAGGATGACAGGCATGAGCCACCAGTGCCCAGCATTTGATACCTTTTGAAGGCATCTTGGTGAGTCTGTAAAAGGAGATCCAAAGGGCCTGGATAGACCTTGACCCAATCAAGGAGCTGAGATGGGGGAAGGCTGACCTAGCCATTCTGTTCCCCAAAATTAATGATGCCAGGTGGTGTTGGATGCATCAAACACCTAGGCCAATACCCACCAGACTCAGTGGGGAAAAGGTAGAGAATCCCCAAAGATTGCAATGTAGAAATCTTTGATTTTGCATGCATGTGGTGTGTGTGTGTGTGTGTGTGTGTGTGTGTGTGTGTGTGTGTGTGTGTGTGTGAACTCAGGGCCTAGGCTCTATCCCTGAGTTTTCTTGCTCAAAGCTAGTGCTCTTCTACTTGAGCCACAGCCCCACTTTCTTTTCGATGGTTAATTGTAGGTAAGTCTCAAGGACTTTCCTGTCCAGGGTGGCTTCAAAGCATGATGCCGGCCCCAGGGAAACAAGAGAAAACACAACTCGATAAAATCCCTATGGTGGACAACTCTTGCCTCCTGGTGGCCAGACGTGGAACATGTGTCCCTGCGCCATCCTGGGGGACTATCGTCCTCTAGAGTTCAATTTGGGGAAGAGACGGGGCCAACCTGACTTTCGCTCACCCTGAGTGCTGATTCCAGAGCCGATCTGTTCCACCCTAGGCCAAGAGAGCTCCAGGAGGCCTTGCTCCCAGGTGCACAAGAAGTGAGAAATCAGCTCCAGGCCCAGCTAAGAGCCTTTGCCCATGGACACACCAACTTAGCCTTCCTGATCACCATAAGGCCTGTCAAAGAATAGCCCAAAAAAAAAAACAAAATTGGTAGAGCTCTAGCATTGAACCAAAGAGCTCAGGGACAGGGGCCCAAGCTTTGAGTTCAAGACCCCCAGCTCACCTTCCCCCATAAAACACACATTAGCTAAATGTGAACTAGTAGGATTTGTGAAGTGTTTCTGAAGAATGATGATACTGAAAAAAGCACTCTAATTCAAATGACAGCTGAACTTGTGACATACAGGTATGTGCTGAGTCCTTCACAGGATGCTGTTTTCTGGTTTCTTCCCACATAGGGCTTTTTTTCTGAGTCTTCAAAAACCATGCTGTGTGCTGAGTCATCCCAAAGGGTGCTATGTTCTGAATCCTTGAGAAGAGTGGGCTGTGCTGGGTTTTTCAAAGGGTGTTATGTAGTGAGTCCATTACACAATGTACTTTATGCTGAGTCCTTCAAAAGTGCGGTGTGCTAATTCATCCCAAATGGTGCTATGTACTGACCCCTTGAGAAGGGAGGGACAGATGAGTTTTTCAATGGGTGCTGTGGGCCCAGTCCTTTACACAGGTACTTTTGCTGAGTGCTTCAAAGAGGGATGTGTACTGAGTTATCCCAATGAGTGCAATGTGCTGCATCCTTGAGAAGAGAGGGATGAGGTGAGTGCTGTGTGCCGAGTCCTGTAGACAGTGTGCTCTGTACTGTCTTTCAAATGGTGCTGTGCTGAGTTCTTCCACAAGGTGGTATGTGCTGAGTCCTTCAAAACTGTGCTATGTGCTGAGATTTTCAAAGGGTGCTGTGCAATGAGTGTTTTACCCAGCGTGGTACATACTCAGCCCTTCAAAGGGTGGTGTGTATGGAGTCTTAACAGAGGGTGCTATGTGCTGAGTCCTGGGAAAGAGTGCTACGTGCTGAGTTTTTCAAAGTGTGCCATGCACTGAGTCCTATTCACTGTGTGCTGTGGACTCACTCCTTCAAAGGGTGCTGTGTGCTGAGTCATCCCAAAGGCTACTATATGCTAAGTCCTTCAAAGGACACATTGTGCTGAGTCTTTTACTCAGGGTGCTTTGTGCTGTTTTTTGAAGTATGCTGTGTGCTGAGTCATCCCAAAGGGTGCTATGTTCTGAGTCCTTGAGAGGTAGTTTTCCCCAACAATCTCTCTCAGTCTCTCAGTCTCTCAGTCTTTCAGTCTCTCTCTCTCTCTCTCTCTCTCTCTCTGTCTCTCTCTCTCTCTCTCTCTGTCTGTCTCACTGGGTCACTGTGCACATCCTTGATATGTAGAGTGGAGAGGCTTGGAGGAGAGTCTCCTCTAGTGGTGGGGCTGAGGGGAGATTCGATCCCCTGAGCAAGTGCTGGGATTGGCGGGGAGTGCTAAGCTGAGGTGAGGCTGTAATTCCCACAACCTGGAAGCCTTAGGGCTCAGTTAGGGCTGCTCTTGTGGGCAAGGGTAGGGGTCGGAGCCAATGGGAAGAGGGGACTGAGCCGAGGGGAGGAGGAGGCAGGGCCCAGGGGCCTCAATGTGGAGTCAGCAGTGGCCAGGGTTTCGCAGGGGCAGGTGCGCATGGGCAGAGGGTGTGAGGCGGCCCACGAGAGGAGTGGAGGTAGAGAGAGAGAGCAGAGAGGAGGGAGTTCAGGCACGAGCAGAAGTGGCTTCACATGCTCTGTTCGTGGATCAATAGAAAAATAGCCAAAATGAGAATAAAGGCAACAAATGTACATCCAAAAAGAATAGAGTCAGAATAAAGGTAGAGGCAATAAAAGTGCAGCCAAGTGTATAGGAAGCCTTGAACCAACACCCCCTTCCTGCAGGAATGCTTCCATGAGGCTTATGCTTTGTCTGGCGCGATCTCTCACGCAGATTCAGCAGGAGGTGTCATGGCATTTCTTCCTTTTTTAATTTTTTAATTGAAGCTCATGAATGTTTCGGTGCACAGAAGAGACAAATATAAAGATCATCCGGAAAATGGCTCAAATTATAAGAATAAGAATTGGGAGAATTGATCTGACAATGGCAATTATAATTATTACATGAATCCAATCCAAAGGATTGAGGGCCTCCAACTTATGCTTAAATAACGCTGCCAAAGATTGTAAATTTTTTACATCTAAATGAGCTTTACTAACTGCTGTAATTTTGTCTTGTAAAGCCTCCATAACATGAGAGATATCATTATCTCTCCAAACTCCTAACAAATGATTTTTGGTGGCATTCCAATTGAAAGAAATGTTATTTTTTAAAGCAGTAACACCGATATATTTAAAGCTAGCATGACATTTAACAGAGTTGTATTTTTAAATTTTGAACTTCCTGACCTATAGCCAGAACCACTTCCTCCAGAGTATTTATTTTCATTTCTAACTTTTTATCTATAATTTGTTGTTCTCTTAGGTCTAGTGAAACATTTTTGCTTAAATCAGTAACAAAATGAGCAGTGTTTACTTCATTTACTAAGGCTGCTGTAGAAATCACTAAAGAGCTAATTATTGTTATTAAAGCACTTATTCCTAAAATCAAGGCTGCAACAAAGCATTTTGGCTGCAACATAAAATCCACAGTTCCAGCATTTGTAAAGCAGAATTTTTAAACCAAGGGTCATTTTATAGATCTAAATGTAACATTACATATGAAGGTCTTTTTAAAATAAAAATTACAGAATATATTTTATCCAGAGAAGAAGTAAGACAATTAGTAAAAATAAAATCCTTACAGGTAATGTAATAAGATTTTCCTTGATTAATAATGATTAAATAATCTAGTTTTCCAGCTAAAATTCCCATAGGATAACCCACACATGCTCTTACCCCAATTGCAGTACTCTTAGTTTCTTTGGGCTTTTTCAGTAAAATCATGTTTGTTGCTGCAAAAAATCTGAACAAATCCAGCTGAATGCCCGTTTTATTGTGAAAGGGAGAGTGACTCACCAAAATGGAAGCCACCCACCCTGGAGTGAGCCATCTTTTCAGGGGTTCCTCGTGGGTATCAGGAGCATTGCCATTAAACTTTCATGAATTATGTTTTAAGTAGGCTGCATAATCATAATAGGGGTTAGCAATGGAAAAATCAAAAATACTATCTGGTGCCCCATAGGGTTGTAAAAAAGAGGCCTTTTGAAATCCACATTCCCACCATTTTGTTGAGGTAATTAATGCATCCCCGAACTGATCTTTGTCATGATATTTTTGTAGGCAGTTACCTAATTGTATATTCCTCTTGGGAATGAAAAGGGATTCATTATAAGTATGAAAACCTAATATCATGCCAATTTCCCACATCAATCTTTTTTTGAACTTTTTATCATTGGATTGATCAAGAGCATCAGTCAAAAAAGTTCTATAGTTTATAGGCAAACACCCGGGGAGATTTTCTCCTGATAAGATTATGCTAATTGGAGTGGTATCTGTCATTCCTTCATAATTAATTGTTTGAGAAGTCATATGAGAATTAGTATAGTCCTCCAAACCCCCTAGCAGGTCACTATTATTTGTCATTACTTGTATTATATCTTCACCACCCCCGCATTCCACAGGATGTAGAAGAGGAGGATTAGGAACATATGCCCAGTATTGTTCTCCTGAAACAGACACTGCCTGTACAGCAATAACGGCAAGCAAAGCAAGAAACATATTTTCAACAGTGATAGTCTCTCCTGTCGAAACCACAATCTCCTCTGAAAACGGGTGAGCTTCTTAATTTGTTCCCAGGTTGGTATTTGGGCTTCTTTTGTTGTCTTCGCCTGTTGAGGAGAAAGGTGAAGACTTTTGAGCTTTTGCATCGCTTTCTTCATTTGCATCTTCTGGTTTTTTTTTTTTTTTTCCTGGGTTTCTCTTATTTTTGTAGGGGCACATCAGTCGGTTGAGATTCCAGATGGGTGACTCGGCATCCTGTGGAAACACACAGGTATACCCTCTTCCCGAGGTAATTAATACATCAGACCCTTTCCAGGTGCCTGTGAGCAAATCTTTCCTTTTAACTTTTGGCTGAGCTTTAAATCCAATTTCCCTCCAATGTTTTTGCATAAGTGTAAGATTTTGTTCATTAGTATTAAGGTGATTAATTACAAATAAAGCATGATGGTTTCTCTAGTTAATAAGTCTGCCATCATATTTCCAAATTAAAGAGGACCTGGTAAATTTGTATGTCTCTTATGTGTTCAATAAATAATTTTTCTTTTCTAAGTTGAATTAATTTTTGTAACTGTTGTAACAAGTCTATAATTTTTGATTGTCCTGATAAAAGAGCTGTCTCTATGGCGGGAAATAAGTTAACCACCTGCTTAGAGTCTGTGTAAATGTTATGCTGCTGGAGAAATATGGTTAAAGCTAAAATTACAGCAATAATTTCTGCCTGGTGCTCTGAAATGTCAGATGCCCTTTTAATAATAGGGGAGTGGTCTGGAATGTATACCACCGATGTTCCATTTGAGAACCCATCAGTAAAAACTGTTAGAGCTCCTTCTAAAGTTGTTGTTACCACTAAAGGAAAAATGATTTTTACCTCTTCCACAAATTTTAATAAAGGATGTTGAGGAACATGAAATTTTATTTGTCCTGAATAATTTAATAATGCTAATCCCCAATTCTCATCATTCTGTAATAATATTTTTAATTGTTGTTTATTATAATGTATGATTACATTATTCATTTCTTTCTCAAATAACTCTCGGGACCTACTCCTTGACTTGACAATGAGTTGGCTGCACAAATATACATAAGAAGCTATCATTCTTGTCTGACTGTGAAGCAAGTGAAGCCATTCCAGGACTCCATCTTGCCATAAACATCTTGTATGGGTATAAGATGTCGATAATATTATAAAATCCCAGTCTTTATTATAGTCCAATTGGACCACTTTTGCTTGTAACTTTTCTTCCACCAATGAAATTTTTTCTACCATTATTGGAGTGAATTGTCTCTTAGATTTAGGATTAGAATCTCCTTTTAGGGCTTCAAACAATGGGTGTAATTCTCCTGTGGTAATTTTCAAGTAGGGTCTAATCCAATTTATGTTTCCCAGTAATTTTTGAAAATCATTTAATGTTTTTAATTTATCTAGCTTAATACTCATTTTTGTTACATGATGTATTATGTTTCCTAAATAATTTAAAGGTTTCTTATGTTGAATTTTATCTGGAACAATAAGCAAACCAAAGTTGGTTAATTGTTCAATGGTTAATTGTTAAAATTTGTTCTGTTAAATGTTTACTTTCAGCAGCTATTAAAATATCATCCATATAATGAATAATATAAGCATTAGTAAACTCTTCTCTAGTTTTTTGTAAAGCTTTATCCACAAATTTTTGACACAATGTAGGAGAATTTTTCATGCCTTGAGGCAAGACCTTCTACTGATATCTCTGCCAGGGCCTTTTCAAATTACATGAGGGCACACGAAATGCAAATCTTTAAAAATCATTAGGATCCAATTTTATCGTAGAAGAATCCGGAAAATCAATGATTATTATATAATGTCCTTTAGGAATAGCCACAGGAGATGGAAGTCTTGGCTGAAGAGCCCCCATGTCATAGATGGTGTTATTAATGACTCTGAGGGCTTGTAACAACCTCCATTTCCCAGATTTCTTTTTAATTACAAAAATTGTAATATTACAAGGGCTATTGGATTCCTCTAAATGTCCTTTCTGTAATTGCTCATTTACCAATTGTTCTACAGCCTATATCTTCTCTTGAGTTAGGATCCACTAATCAACCCACACAGGCTGATCATTTTTCCATGATATTGCATCAGCAAACTTCTCATCATCATTTTGTACACTAAAGGAATCTGAAGTAACTAATTTTAGTTCCATGTTTTGCAAAATGTCTCTGCCCCATAATGTAAGGGCAAAGAAGATATAAGGTTGAACGTTTCCAAATCTATTTTCACACTCTCACTTTAAAATTTTTGAACTTTGAGCAACATTGTTAGCCATACCCAATCCCATTAATGTAGATTTTGTCTTCATAATTGGCCAGGATGAGGGCCAGTCTTTTCCTGCAATACATGTTGGGTCTGCCCCTGTGTCCAAGAGACCTTTAATAGGCTTTCTATCCACTTTTATAGTTTTCATGGGTCGATCCTTAGAAATAGATTGTACCCAGGCCACAGTTTCTGTGGAACTGAAACCTCCTGTACCTCGATCTTGTTTTAGGATTTGATTTGGAAGATGGACATAATTTAAAATTAAGATTTGAGCTATTCTTTGATACATATGTATTTGCATATTTTCTTTTAAAGACCTTACCATTACTTTAATTTCCCCTTGATAATCTGCATCAACTACTCCCGGTAATACCTCAAAGTTTTGTTATAATATGAGCTTCTACCAATTATCAAGCCCACAGTTCCTTCAATTACAGGACCATAAACTTGAGCATCTATTAGCTGAAAACCATACATGATAGAGATAATGTAAGCTGTTTTTGTTGCCAGATCTAACTCTGCACTTCCTGGAGTAGCTTTAGGCAAAACCCACACTGTAAATGGAGGAGACAAGGAATTTAATGGAACTGATCCTTTAGGGGATTTTTGTGTAACATTAGGTGTTTCCCCTCTTTCGTTTATGGGGTTGAGGGAGCACCCCTCTTCTTGTTTTTTGTCTCCTTTTCTTCTGCTGTTAGCAGAATTCTATCCTTATGATATTTTGATTTACACTCATTTTTCCAATGATTGCCTTTCATTCATCGTGGACAAAGTCCAGGCGCTTTACCCTGTTTATTGTTGCTAGGTTTACTTGGCTTTTGTTGACAATCTTTATTCATGTGTTCTGACTGGCCACATGAGAAACAGACCCTTTTTCTGGCCTGAGGTCGTGTCTTATGTAATTTTTGTACATAAGCATTGAATGGTTCTCCTTTCATTGCTCCAGCATATGCCATTCCTTGAATGATTGCTGGTAAGGCATCTATGCATGCTTTAACATTATCTTGCAATGATCCTGTCAGTAATTGTAAAGTAGTTAATACATAACTTTTCATACTTGTTACCTCCTCCCTAATTTTTCTCACAGTTTTCTTTATCCTCAATACCTCTCACAAGTTGTTATGTACATTTCCCATATATTGTCTTGTGAGCATTGCTATTGCATTGGTTTGCCCTTTGCCTTTTTTCTCACTATTTTGTTTTTCCTCTTCCATTACCTAATTAAGGTACATGTATACACAAAATACAGGGTACTAAAATCAAATACAGCAGGGGATAAACCATAGGGAGAAAAACCAAAAGAAAATGGAACTCATATACTACATTAAAAACAGCAACCGCAAAAAAAAGCCTCTGTTTCCATATCTTGGAGTTCATTTTGCTGTGCATCAGATTATATGGTAATATGTATGCATAACAAAGCCACTAGAAAAGAATAGTTGCATGGATACTATATCATGAAAACAACGTTAACTGTTTTTGATGTAAAGGTGGAATTATGATTGGTGAATTCGCGATTCTGATAAAGGAATTTCAAAAGAGTTTTACAATTATGACAGGTAAATTTTAATTCTTCAAAATTTTTAACAACGTAGCCTATTAAGAAAATTTAAAATTGCCTGGGAAAAGAGGCTTTCAGGCAAAGAAATCCATGGAGACTTAGTGGAGAGAGAGCAATGCGGGTGAAGATGGCCTCATTAAACAAACAAACAAACCAACCAATAAACCTCAGAAAACTTGCTGGAAATCCTGTAGGTTCCTTTGAGAATGTCCTTGCCCAGGAAATACACTTTCAGTTTGTGAAACAAGGTTGTAGTGGAATTTAAATTCAAAGTTCTTTTAAAAAAATATCAAAATTCGTGAATTGACCTTTAATTACCAAACTATAATTCTCTGAAAAAGGTATTTTGAGTCAAAATGTTTAGAGAGAAAGTGCCCTGCACAATGAAAGAATGTATTGGGTTTACATTTTTCTGCTTGTAATTCTTCCCACAATGTCTTTGCACATGAAGCACTGAAACACAGAAAAAAAAATCTGATAGGATAATTCAAACCAATGATTTCACATTTTCTAGGTGGCTCACAAAAAATAATATCCTTATTAAGATGAGATAGTGAACACTTCTCTTATTACATAAGCCAAAGAAATTTGGGATCAGAAAAGAATGGAGGAAATGGAAAAGGAAAGAAAACTGTTATTTGTCCCCATCTCCTCCACATGTTATACTGACATCAAATATAGTGAAAGCGGGGGTTACACTGTAGGGGAGGGACATACAAAGCAACAAAGAAATAATCTTATAAATTCGTTAGAAACACATGCATGAAAGAAACAAAAACATTAAAATACGTATTTAAGAGTTCGTTTTCCTAACATCACATTATCTGACCTTTTCCGCTTGACTCATATCTATACTAGATATTGCAAATAAGGGAAACCATGGGACCTATGTTTCTTTGGGCCTGGCTTACTTCACTTAATATAATTTTTTCCAAGCCTTTCCATTTCCTAACAAATGGGGAAATGTCATTCTTTCTGATGGAGGCATACAAGTCTTTTAAGGATTCAGGTGGACCTGTTGCAATAATGAGAAGTACAAAATGTCATGTCAAAACAAGCTTTACAATGTCGATGTGGGGGGGGGAGGTGGGGTATGATTGGGTGGAGGGAGGGGGAGGCTGGGAAGGGATGTGAAGGGTAAACAAAGGAGGAGGCTGCAATGCTTGGTAAGATATGTATGCATTATCCTGCCCATGTAATTGTAACCCCTCTGTACAGTATGTTCTCAAATAAAATAAAATTAAATTAAAAAAAAGAAAACTGTTCTTAGACTGCTGGAGGAATATCAATACCAAATTTCAAACTGTACTATTAAGCCATAGTAAACAAAAGAGCTTGGTACTGGCACAAGAAAACACCTCAGGACCATTGAAATAAAATTGAAAACCCAGAAATGAACCTACAGACCTATAGCCATCTAATTTTCGATAAGGGAACTAAAAATATAGAATGGAAGAAAGATAGCCTCTTCAGTAACTGGTCCTGGCAAAATAGGTTAACTACTTGTAGAAAACTAAAGCTAGATTCTTATATATCAACCTGCACCAGAATCAACTCCAAATGGATCAAAGACCTCGGAGTCAAAGCAGACACTCTGAAAACATTACAGGATGGAATAGGAGAAACCCTAGGTCTCCTTGGCGCAGGTCAAAATTTTCTTAATAGAGACCCGGAAATAGGACAAATCAAAGAAAGGTTGGACAAATGGGATTGCATGAAGTTGCAGAGCTTCTGCATGGCAAAGTACATAGCTAGCAAGATCAATAGAAAGCCTACGGATTGGGAGAAGATCTTCACTAGCCATACAAGGGACAATGGTCTCATATCTAAAATATACTTGGAACTCAAAAAATTAAATCCCCCAACAACAAATCCTCAAAGAAAACACAGCCCAATAAATAAGTGGGCTAAGACTTAAAGAGAAACTTCTCTGAAACAGAAAGAAGGATGGCCAATAGACACATGAAGAAATGCTCAACATCCCTAGCCATAAAAGAAATGCAAATCAAAACAACATTGAGATACCAATGGCAAAAATCAAGAACTCTAGTAACAACAGATGCTGGAGGGGATGTGGACAGAAGGGAACCTTACTTCTTTGTTGGTGGGAGTGTAAACTTGTTCAACCACTTTAGAAAGCAATATGGAGGTTCCTCAAAAGACTTCACATAGAACTCCCCTATGACCCAGCAATCCCACTTTTGGACATTTACCCAAATGTTTACAAACAAGACCACACTAAAGCTACCAGCACAACTACTTTTATTGCAGCATTATTTACCATAGCTAAGATATGGAACCAACACAGATGCCTCTCAGTAGATGAATGGATCAAGAAAATGTGGTATAAATACACAATGGAATTCTATGCCTCCATCAGAAAGAATGACATTGCCCCATTTGTTAGGAAATGGAAAGACTTGGAAAAAATTATATTAAGTGAAGTAAGCCAAGCCCAAAGAAACATAGGTCCCATGGTTTCCCTTGTTTGCAATATCTAGTATATGTATGAATCAAGCAGAAAAGGTCAGATAATGTGATGTTAGGAAAATGAACCCTTAGATATGTATTTAAATGTTTTTTTCTTTCATGCATTTGTTTCTAATGCATTTATAAGATTATTTCTTTGTTGCTTTGTATGTCCCTCCCCCGCAGTATAACCCCTGCTTTCACTATATTTGATGTCTTTATAATTTGTGGAGGGGAAGGGGAAAAACAAGTCGTTTAAATAAGAATACAGGTGGACCCATTGCAACAATGAGAAGTACAAGTTGTCATGTCGAAAACGAACTTTACAACTTTGGTGGGGGGGATTCGGTGGGGAGACATGGGGAGGTCGGGAAGGGATGTGAAGTGTAAACAAAGGAGGAGGCTGCAATGCTTGATAAGAAATGTACTCATTATCTTGCCCATGTAATTGTAACCCCTCTGTACAGTATGTTCACAATAATAAAAAAAGAAAACTGTTCTTAGAAGCCCTAGCTAAGCATATTGACTTCAACAGTGGAGAGAGGCCAAAACTTTTTGATATAGATTCTCTTAATATTTTAGCTACGTTAAATGATTTTACAGTGCATATTTGGCTGACTACGATGCAGCACAGATTGAATGAAGACAAGAAAATAAATTCCACATCCGAATGAGGCAACTTAAAATAGTTTAAGATGAGAAACCATGAAGATGGAGCAATGGAGGATGCCTTATAGCCTTTCAGCTTCACTAAACTTGAAGCCATGAAGCTGTGATTAATTGGAAATCAGGAAAGAGCTAAGAGGAGGACATAGAAGTAGGACATAGAAGCATTGTCCTTTGTAACAGACACTGTCATCCAAGGTATGGGTGAAACCTATGTATGTAAATAGATCTCATATGTGAATATTATGCCGAGGCTTTAATTCAGACCCTGGGCACTGGTCTGAATTTCTTATCTTTAAGGCCAGTGAGCTTCCCCTTCACCCACAATGCTCCAGAGTTACCCAAACCCTGAGTTCAAATCCCAGGCCTAGCAGAACAATGATGCAAATTCCAAGCCAGGGCCTTATTATTTATTTATTTACTTACTTACTTACTTACTTATTTGCCAAGCCAGGGGCTTGAACTTAGGTCTTGGCACCTCTGCCACAGCTAACCCTGGTTTCCTAGGACCTGAGTTCAAATCTCGGGGCTGGCAAAAATAATATGGAAAAGGATAAAACTGAGAAGTTCAAGAAGGTGGTTTTACTTTTGTTTTCCTTTGTATTGTGACCATCCTGGGTCTAAATGCCAAGGCCCAGAAAGTTCAAGTGACCTTGCATTGCTGATGTTTGGTGGGCTATTAGGGAAGCCATAGCTGAAACCGGCAACTTATGCCTAGAGGTCGTATCCTGGGACTGCCACTAATGAATGGCGGGATGGTGTAATAAATGCATTCCGATGTTACATCTGTACAAATGGAATGTTATAAAAGTAACAATTAAATTAGTAGTTAGTGTATGATTTTCATATTATAAAATTATACACAATTATACTTCTTTGACTTATTTTCAATTAATACTTTATTATTTATTCAGTGATGATACTTAAAAAAGGAAGAAATAATTTAGTTGCTAATAATTGGTATATGCAATTTCATAATATACAGACATCTCTCTTGTTTTATACATATACATTTATTTATCTATCTATCTACCAATCTACACATGTATCTGTTTATACACTTGTCACTCCTGGAACTCAGTGGTAGAGTGTTCCCCTAGTATGTACAAAGCCCTGGGTTCGATTCCTCACTACCACATGCACAGAAAAATCTGGAATTTGAGCAGTTCCTCATACAATCAAGGACTAGCTTTGAGCATAAAAGCTTATGTCTAGACTCTTACTTAAGACCAACACTGGCACCAAAAATAAATAAATAATGTTCTGAACACAACCACATAAGGATAAGACTGCAAATACCGCATCACAGAGCAAGCTGGGAGTTTCATGCTGACAGCTGCCATCTAACCTGACTTAGCCAGAGGTAAACTGCTGCAACCCAGCTCCATGGAACCAGATGCTGATGGCTCACTCACCCCTGTCATCCAAGCTACTCAGGGGCTGAGATCTGACACTGGTGGGTTTAAAACCCAGCCCTGGCAGGAAGTCTGCAAAACTCTGAGCTGTGGCTCAAAGTGGTAGAGCTCTAGCCTTGAGCTAATGATCTTAGGACAGTAGCCCCAACCTTTCAGTGCAATCCCCGTGACTAACTCTCCTCCCTGCCAAAAAAACAAAACAAAAAAAAAACCCATCCCTCTAAACAATTAAATGTGAACTTTGTGCAGTTTGTGACGTGTTTCTGAAAGAATGGTGATACTGATGAAAACATCCCAATTCTAATGATAGCTTGTGGGATACAGCTATGTGATGCGTCCTTCATGAAGTGTTGTGTGCTGAGTCCTTCACAAGGTGCATTCTTTCATCTGTTCCTTGTAACAGCTCCACAACTAAGATGATTGTGCAGATGAGAAAGTTGAGACTCAGATATGTCCCGATGTTAAGGCTAAAATTATGTATGTACTGAACTCTAATGAGTTGTCTCCTGCAGACAATTGTTTTGGTTTATTTTTCTCTGTCGTAAATGTTGAACTCAAGACCTAGGCACAGACCCTTCCCTGTTAGGCTCATGGCTAGTGCCCTATCAGGTGTAGCCAAGGACCCTAGGCATCTGTAGCTTAAGTCTGTCATCCTGCCTACTCAGGAAGCTGAGATCTGACAATCTTGGTTCAAAACTATCCCAGACACAAAAGGTCCCATGAGACTCTTATATCCTACTCATCACTTAGCAACTTGAAGTGGAAGCAGGGCACCACTGACTCGTGCCTGTCATCCTAGCTACTCAGGAGCCTGAGAGCTGGGGATCATGGTCCAAAGCTAGCATAGGCAGGAAATTCCTTGAGATGGTTACCTCTAGTGAACCACCAGAAAGCCTGAAGGGGCGCTGTAGCTCAAGTGGTAGAGCTTGAGCTGAAGAGCTCAGAGACAGCACCCAGGCTCAGACTTCAACTCCTCCAACTTAAAAGAAAAGAAAGTAAGAAACCTGAAGTAGAATTCAGGGAATGGGTCTTAGGGGAAGAGTGCTTTGCATATATGAAACCCTGGGTTTGAATTCTCAATATCATATCACTAGAAAAAAAGCCTAAAGTGGCTCTGTGGCTCAAGTGGTAGAGTGTTATCCTTGTACAGGTGAAACTCAGGAACAGTGCTCAGGTCCTGAGTTCAAGCTCCAGGACTGGTGCATGCATGCATGCACACACGTGCGTGCATGTGCATGCACACACACACACACACACACACACACACACACACACACACACACACACACACACAGACCAGAAGTGAAGCTGTGACACCAAATGGTAAAGCAAAGGGCTTCTGCTCTGAGCTCATGGTCAGCACCATGGTCCTGTTTTTAACCATGAAACCTAGCCACCCAGGGCCTAACTAGGAGAGGTCAAGGGTTTCAAAACCTGATGAGCTTCACCAGCCCTAGATGACAGGAAGCACTGTAATATTACACATAAGCTTAGATTTAGCAAGCTTCCGGAAACCTAGGGAGGTAGCGTTGCCAATAATGAATCATTTCATCAGGTTCAGCTCTCAGTTGTCTGCCAGAAGGACTTGAATTAATTGTAGCAGTTTGTTTCAACACTGGGTCATAGTCTAACAAAGAGAGGGTAAGTACAGGGAACTTGGCCTGATATGAGAGGCAGCACAAATGAAGGCTTCTTGTCAAAAAAGAGCACTGGGGAAAGAGCTTAGGGTACAAAGAGGCCTTTTTCTCCTGGCCTTCAGAGTCTTCCCAACTTATCCTCAGTAATTGCCCTGGATGAATTGTTTGTTAAACAGCTGTACAGGAGTGAGGCTTTTTGTCTGCCTGTTCCAACAATGAGGCAGAATTCCTCCAGCTCCGGGGGTGTGGAGAAACGCTCAGGCTACACTGGGAACAGTGAGGGGGAGCCCCGGAACCAGCTGTCTTGAATGAATTCTCTGTGCAATGAAATAATTCTATTCAAAGCAAATTTCCTATCTGGGTGCCTTTCAACATAGCAACTCTGGATGTTCACCAATACAAATACATGGATACATTCACAGACACAGGATACATTCACAGACACATGTAGTCACTGGCTCTTTTTTGTGTGGCAGGTCCTGAGGCTTGAACTGTTAGCCTAGACATTTTCTCTGAGCTCTTTTTGCTCAAGGAAGCATTTTATTGTGTCTTAAACCATGATTACCCTAGGCTGGTGTGCAGCTTTTACACCCACATAAGATCCAGGGACCCTAGGACCGAATTCAACTCCTAGCACTGGTAAAAAAAAAAAAAAAAAAAATCAAACCAACACATATGGAGGAGGGAGATAAACAGGAAGTTTCACACAACCGTTTTACCTTTGTTTCCTTTGCACTTGACCATCCTGGGTCTCAATGACTCCACTTGGAAACTGAATGTGACCTAGCATGGCTGAAGGCTGGTGGGCTGTCAGTGAAGCCTGAGTCTAACCCACACACCTAGGCCCTGAGTTGGATCCTGGAACTGGCACCTACACACTGCTGAAGAGCCTATGTTCCTATGTATAGGAACAGTAGTAGAATGTTTCCAATGTACTAATTGAATTAATAATTAGCTAGTCATTCTAGTATAAGATTATATGCAATAAATTCAAGTCACTGATTAATTTAGTATTTTATTAAGTCTTCTACTGTGATTAATTTATGGTGGCATAATTTTATACCAAATAATTCGTAGTAATAGAATATATAAAAATAAGATATAGACATCACTTTATAGTTATGTACTAGAATCTTCATAAATGTCTATCTGACTTTGTATACATTTATAGCTGCATATACATATGTAAATACAAACACACACTGCATCTACACAACTATGTGTTTATATATTGGCCAATCCTAGGGGCCAATCTCAGGTCCTCAAATTTGCTCCACAACTTCACTTGCATCAGACTGGTGTGCTAACCTTGACCCATTCATGAAGTGGGCCTTCTAGGCCCAGAGTCCAAATCACAGAACTGCCAAAAACTTAATCCTGGTGGAAAAAGCCAATTGTCCCACTTGTTTTCCTAATTGGTGAAAATCTGGGGTCTCAGGAATGATGTCTAATACACAGGCAAATCTATGTCCTATGTAATAGGATGCAAAAAATGTT
Source organism: Dipodomys spectabilis (assembly GCF_019054845.1). NCBI lineage: Eukaryota > Metazoa > Chordata > Mammalia > Rodentia > Heteromyidae > Dipodomys > Dipodomys spectabilis. The sequence continues at coordinate 1,851,380 of NW_024870978.1, read as the reverse complement.
ATTATATGTGTAATCATACTCACTAATATACATAATAAATAAATAAGACACAAAATGAATAACTACACTAACCGCAATATGCAGTAAACATGTGTATGTAAATATGTATGTAAATGTAAATGTGTATGTAAATCATGTACTTAAAATATATGAGTGCTAAGACTTGAATTCAGGCCATGGGAACAGGCCTGACTTTCTTGTCTTCCAGCACGGTGAGCTCCCCCTTCCCCCACAGTGCTGCAGATTTACCCATTGGGTGCTGTGTGCAGAGTCTTTCACGTGTTGCTGTGTGCTGAGACCTTCAAAGAGTGCCATGTGCTGTGTCTATAACAGGGTGCATAATTTCATCTGGTCCTTGTAAGAGCTCCACAACTGAGATGATTATGCAGACAAGACTATTGAGGCTCAGATAACCTGAAATGGCTCTGTGGATAAAGTGTTAGAGCACAATACTTTAGCTAAAGAACTCAGGGACAGCACCCAGGGCCCAGACTTCAACTCCTACAACCAACAACAACAAAAACAAAAAGACAGAAACATACTAACAAACCTGAAGTAAAGGGCTGTGAATGTGCCTTAGGCATAGAGTGCTTTGTATATATGAAACCTTGGGCCTAATTACTCAGTAAGACCTTACCAGAGTAAAGCCTGAATTGGCTCTGTGGCTCAAGTGGGAAAGGGCTACATTTTTACAAGAGAAACTAAGTACAATGATCATGTTCTGAGTTGAAGCTCCAGAACTAGTGTATGCACACACACACAGACACACACACACACACACACACACACATACACACACACATACCCCAGAGAGAGAATGAGAGAAAGAGAGAGAGAGAGAGAAAGCAGAAGTGAAGCTGTGACACGAAATGGACAAGCAATAGAGTTCTGCTCTGAGCTCATGGCCAGAACCCAGGCTTTGTGTTCACAATCAAAACCTAGCCACCCAGGGTCCAACTAGGAGAGGTCAAAGATTTCAAAATCTCATGAGCTTCACCAGCCCCATATGACAGGAAGTATTGTGATATCCGACATATGCTTGAATTTCCCAAGCTTCAGGAAACCAAGGAGAGGCATTATAGCCCCATCATCATCTGCAATGAGACATTTCATTAGGTACAGCGCCATAATTGTGTTCCAGAAGGACTCCTGAATTACATTTAGCACTGTATCGAACACGGGAACATAGTCTCACAAAGGCAGAGTAAGTGCAGGAAACTTGGCTTGTCACGGGAGGTGGCACAAATGAAGGCTTCCTGTCAAAACAGCGCACTGGGGAGAGATAGATTGGGGTACAAAGAGGCCTTTTTCTCCTGGCTTTCAGAGCCTGCCCACACTCATCCTCACTAATTGGCCTGGATGGAGTTGTTCATTACACAGCTGTACAGGAGTTAGGCCTTTTGTCTGCCTGTCCAGACAATGAGAGAGACTTCTTCAGCAGGCCTGGGGTACAGAGAATCCCTCAGGCTACCCTGTGCCCACTCATGGGATCCCCAGAACATGCACTGTTATGAAAGCTGTCTCTGTGCTATGAAATCATTGTATTGAGAACAAATTTACTAGCTTGGTGCCATTCATAATAGCTACTCTGGTGTTTTGCCAAAAGGAATCCTTCCATACATACACAAAGACATGGAGGTACAAGCTATTTTGGGGGGGCAGGTCCTGGAGTTGAACTATGAGCCTAGGGGTTGTCCCTGAGCTTCTTTTGTTCAAGGGTAGTGCATTAGCCTTGAATCACAGTCCCACTTCTGGGTTTTTCTGTTATCTTTTAGAAAAAGCATTTCAAGGACTCTCCTAACTGGGCTGGATTCAAACTGATAATCTCTATATCTCATCCGCCTGAGGAGCTGGAATTATAGTCAGCAGACACTGACACCTGCCTTTCTTTGCTTCTTCATTTTTCAATCTGGACAACGTAATTTCTTCACAAGGTCATTCCAATAGTTTGAATTAATAAGTAAACTACCCAATATTCTTTATAGCTGCTTTCTCTGAGAAGGATTTTCTCTCCTCATTTTCCCCTCTGGTCACAGTTTAGAAGTCAAAAGTGGGAAATGAGTGTCATAGAATTTGGTAGCTAAGGTCCACAGTTCATTCTAGCTTTGTCACTTAGCTTAGAGCTGCAGTGAATTTAGTCTCAGGATGAGAGGACTGAAAGCTGGAGTGATCCTCATACTGTCTGCTTTGCTCTTTTCACCTATAAAATGATCTAATAGTTATGATTGTTATGTGTCTCCAACCTGAAATATCTAGAACCCACTAGAAGCATGTTCATGTTTCTGTTTTGCTAGTACCTCCCAAGATTTAGACTAAGGTTTTGTGTGGAGCGGCTTCTCAGCGAATCCGTGAGGAAAGCCACTTGAAGCCTCTTCAGGAGATCGCCATCCAAAGCCAGCCAAGCAGGAAAGTCTTTGTGTCTCCTATATCCAATAAACTACCAGAAAACCAGAAGAGGAACAGTGGCCCAGACGGTAGACCTCCAGCTTTGAGAGAGCCGAGCAAGAGATACAGGACAGACCAGGTAAGCCTGGGTGGACCTTATATCCAATTAATGACCAGATGGCTGAAAGTGGAGCTGTGGTGGAGGTAGAGCCTCAGCCTTGAGCAAAACAACTGAGGGCCCTGAGTTTAAATCCTGGGATGGCCACACAAATTCAAAAAGAGAAGGCCAAGTTATGTACCAGTACCCTACCTACTTATGTGTGTATTTTACCTCCCTGAGTGCAAACAGATCATATGTATTGCTTTTGCTTTTATTTACTGATTTATTTTTCAGATATGCTTGTTGCACATACCACATCATTCTCTTCATTTCTGGCCATGGCTTTTCTCTTCCATGGTTCCAGGCCTGTGTCCTTATATGATGCATACTGAAGCTCTCAGCAGCCTTTATTTAAATTTATTTATGAGGCCAAGGTAGAAACAGTCACAAATCAGGCAGAAGAGAAGATCAGGGTTCATAGAAATAACCAGTATTCAGAAAATTAAACTTGGGGACATAAGTTGGTAGCATTCTTACATAAAAACTACCATTAAGAAAAAGATGAGGAGGCTGGGAATGTGGATTAGTGAGAGTGTTTGCCTAGGATGCAAGAAGCCCTGGGTTCAATTCTTCAGTAGCACATACACAGAAAAAGCCAGAATTGGTGCTATGGCTCAAGTAGTAGAGTGCTAGAGACAGTGCCCAGGCCTTGAGTTCAACCCATGAACTGACAAAGAGATAGCTAGCTCACTAGGTATGTAGGTATGTAGGTAGGTAGGTAGATAGATAGATAGATGATAGATAGATAGATAGATAGATAGATAGATAGATAGATAGATAGATAGATAGATAGATAGATAGATAGATAGATAGATAGATAGATAGATAGATGGATAGATAGATAGATGGATGGATAGAAGGATGATAGATGAATCTGGTCTTAGATTTCAGGAGGAAAGAAGGGAACAATTCCCAGTCATGAGGCCTTCTGCAGTGCTCTAGGCCACCAGCATCACCATCACACACCACAGAGCAGGAAGACTGTCTCTATCCCACTTCTCAAGCAGCAGAAGAGCCAAGAGGACAGTGCCAGGTTCTAACTCAGGTGCTTGTAGATAGTAGAGAAAGGGCCTTGCCTCTCCTTGGACTGGGGATTTGCATTAATATGTGGAGAATGAAGGAAGGAGAATGACTGGCAGAGGTAGAAGAAGGGCATTCAAATCTGACAGAGAGTCAAAACCCTACTCCCTAAGACCAGAGAGTAGGGTTTTTCTACTCTGTTCCTTCCCTCTCCCTCACTAAACTCTCTATTGCTAACATAAAGATAGCCTGAGGCTCCTTTTACCTGAGGGAAAAAGGTTAATTAGTCATTGTTTGAAGAGGCTGAGAAAAGCCTGACCTGGTGTAACTCTAACAAATGTTTAAGGTTTCCCCTTTGCAGGCTGTGCTTGGAATGAATGAGGTGGTTTTGCAGCTCACTTCCCTGTTGATTGTCTACGTTCTGCCTCCTAATCCTGCAGGCCTAGGTCTCTTCACCTAGCCTGGCTTTTGAAACTGTTTTCTGTCCTTCAAATTCAGTGTTACACAAGAGTTCTTCCTGGTAACAGGGCTAAGCCTTGGACCCAGAGAACTTCATTTGAACCCAGGATGGGTCAACAATGTTTCTTTCCTGTTTCTATAGCTTGAGAATTCTAAGAACATTTAGAGTGCAAGTAACCTCTCATCACCAAGGGAAATAAAGGAAGCTCTTGAACATCTGACCTTTCAGAAGTGGAAGTCAGAGTATCGTAGACATTCCTGCCTTGGCTGGCTTCACCCTGTGATCCTGAGACCTCAGTCTCCTGAGTTAGGGTGATGGGCCTGAGCTACTGGTGCTGTACTAGGTTCAGAACTGTAATGACATTGACAATAGAAGTCAAGTGTTTATCAAAGAGGGCTTGGGGAGCATATTATGCCTTTCAACCTTGGACCTTTCAGAACTCTGTAGGACACAAGGTTATAATGTTAGAGTCTGAGAGGCTTGGCAGATGGATCAGCTATACTTGAACCTTGAGCCCTGACTCCAACTCTGGTGTACATAAATGTTCATTTTCCAGAAAATGTGCTCATAATTAGAAAATAGGAAAAGTACTTTGATTATCCCACACTCTGTTTCCAGTTGTTTTTCTCAGACTGAAGCCTGGGTGCTGTCCCTGCAACCTTCAGCTCAAGGCAAACACTCTACCACTTGAGCAACAGCGCCATTTGAGTTCTTTAGGTGATTCATTGGAGATAAGAGTCTAACAGGCTTTCCTTGTGTAGGCTGTCTTGGAACTGTGGTCTTTAGATCTCAGTTTCCTGAGAAGCTAGGGTTCCAACAGTGAGCCACCAGCATCAGGCCTATTGTTTTTGCCAGTCCTGGGGCTTGATCTAAGGGCCTGGGTACTGTCTCTGAGCTTCTTTTTCTCGAGGCTAGCGCTCTACCACTTGAGCCACTCCACAGCTTCTCGGTTTTTCTGAGTATGTGGCAATGAGGATTCAAACCCTGGCATTCATGCATGCTGAGCAAGCTCTATACCAGTAAGCCACATTCCCAGCCCCACTAAGTAACATTCCCAGCCCCACCCTTACAATTTTATCCCACAACTTGCCTATCCTCAAGAAAAGGTTTCTGAGTATAAATCAACTAAAGAAATCCCTATAGTAAGTTGCCAAAAGATAACTAAGACAAAGCTCATATTTGGGAGAGACTCTAAACATGTGATGACTGTGACTAATGCCTCCATTTAATTATGTATCATGTTTCAACACTTAATAAAGTATTAATGGAAAACAAGTCAATGACCTGATATATTGTGTATAATTTTATAATAGATGTACAAAGCATAATAAATATTATGTGTATAATAATACTAAACACAATAAATTATAAAATGAATAAAATAAAATAAATACAAAATCAATAATTATAATAATCAATATATAATAAACATGCATATGTACATATATATCATATATTACACATGTATAGGAATATTTTTTACATTGCATGGCTTCAATGCAGGCCCTAGGAACTCTAGTTTGAATTTCTTTTCCTCAAGGACAGTGAGCTTCCCCTTTACTCATGGTGTAAAAGAGTTACTCGGAAAATGAGCTCAAATCCCTTCAATGGCAGAAATACTGGCCCCAGTTCCAAGACAGTGACTTAATATTTTTATTGGAAGCACTTATGTTTATTCAGTTCCATACTGAACATTTAAAAGAAAGCAATGTAGAATTTTGTACAGCTATTCAGATAACCTTCCTTACCCCCAAAATGCTTCTTTGAGCACTACATTATTTTTTGTATGTTTTTTATTGTAAGAATGTTGTACAGAGGGGTTACAGTTACATGAACAAAGTAATGAGTACATTTCCTATTGAGCATTGTTGCTTCCTCCTTTGTTCCCTCCCTACCTGTTGGATCTTCATCTGTCCCTCAGAAGATGGACAGGTTCCCAGAAAAGTGTGCTGCTAGCCCAGTCGCCAGCCTCCCATAGCCCCGGAGACAGTCAGATGCAGCAGGGAGTCAAGTCAAGCAGGAACTCGTTTATCACTATGCAGCAAGCAATTTTTATAGCAAACAACTGCGTGGCAAGGAAGGGGAGGGAAAGGAACAAACCAATCACTGTAGAGGTCACCCTTGCATATACCTATGCTTTCTATATTTTCCCTGCTGTCTTTGAGCTATTCAAGTACAGATGTCACTTTGCCCGGTTGTGGTACACAGTCAGATTTTAACATAAACAAGTGGAACTCTGCCCACTCAACTGCCTTTCAGTGCCAACTTTGCTGTCCATGTGCCCTATAGATTCCCCCTTTTTGTTTTAATGGCAGACCCACCTCTTAGCTGAGGTTCAGGTCAGCGCACCTCTTATGAGGTTCGCCCAATTGGCACCTCCTTTTCCGTGGTTCACCTAAAGTATGGAGTAATCTTTAGCACTGAGTTTATCATAATAGACATGGAGAGCCATGCGTTGGACCTCTTGGGCTCTATCCTTTTCGATATAACTGCAACCCCCACATCCTGCCCATCTCCCTGTTAGTTATCCTTTTTCCCTCCTCAGTAAAATTAATAAACGTCAGCCCCACCACAGTTAGAAATGTCTGAAGCATTTCGATTACTTCTGGGACATATATAAAAAGTATCATATAAGGTTGACCTTTGTAAAGCATGGGAGCAGCCTGGGTATTGGGTCACCACACATGAGGCACAGTGCATCCTCATGGGCCCCCACACTCAGGCAGTCCTTGGTAAAGGGGGTCTCAATCTCCAACATCCCAGGATCCTCTAGCCAGGTCAAAGATGTCAAAATGAAGCTCAGGCCACCAGGTCGAAGGGACAGCTTCTCTTTTGATGCTGTTGATGATTTCTCCATTGCCAGTGCTGATCAGTGCCCAGGTCACCCGTTGAGGTTGATGTGGATTCCATAGGGCCATTGCCAGGACTGGGAGGGTCAGGACAGCCAACAGCTGGAATATCACCATCTGCAATTGTTAGAGAACAGAAGAGCTTCTCAAGGGCTGATTGCCCTTGGGGATGGTTAGTAATTATCTTTTTAGCTTTCCCTCTTTTAAACACCAGCCTCGACAAGCATAGCTGTTTTACTTTCCTTGTTGGTTAGTTTATCCTTGGGCTTCTTTCTGTATAGAGGAAATGGGTAAAAACTTAAAGTTCCTGGCCAGGATCCATATGGGGGTTGTCTCCCCTATGGGAAAAACATTTCTGAACTTCCTTCCCATGGTAACTAGGTGGTCAGGTCCACTCCATTGTTGTGTCAGGGGGTCCTTCCACCTGACTTTCACTTGGGGCTTAGGATTTAGTTGTCCCCAGTGCTTCTGAAATCTGGATTTAATTGCTCCTTTTGAAAAATTTAAAATGTTAATGGTAAACAAAGCTATCTGTAACTATATATGGGGGTTAACTCCCCCTTTTTTTTTTACTAATTGCTCATTAAGACATTGGTGATTTCTTTCTATAATTGCTTGGCCTTGGGGATTATAAGGATTTCCTGTAGTATGAGTAATATGCCATCTGTCAAAGAACTCTGACATTGCTTTACTAACAAAACAAGGTCCATTATCAGTTTTAACTTGTGCTGGTAGACCCAAGGTGGCAAAGCATTGAAGAAAATGTGCTTCTGAATGTTTAGTTCTTTCTCCTGAATAGGCTGTGGCCCAACATACTCCTGAATAGGTATCTATAGAAACAAAAATATATTTAAGCTTACCAAAGGCTGGGAAATGAGTCATATCAGTTTGCCAGAGGACATTGGGTTTGAGGCCTCTGGGATTTACCCCTAGTGGTTGTAGCGGGGGTATTTTTAAGAAGGGCTGGCATGTTTTATGGGTATGTACTATCCTTTTGAGGTCTTTTGCAGGAATCTGAGGAAATCTATGTTGAAAACCTCTCCAATTATTGTGGGTTAAATCATTTAAATGGGTGGCCTCTTGTAACATTAAGGCTTGTGGGCCAGTAGCTAACTGGTCCGCCCAATTATTGCCCATGGATAAAAACCTAGGAAGTTTTGAATGCCCTCTCAAATGTTGAATGTGAATAGGGGCTCCCCGTCTATCTCATAGGTCCTTAAGGGTGTCCATAAGGAGGAAAATAGGGTTTCCATCCAGCTTAATATGTGCCTGGGGAAGTTGAGGGAGCAAGTTAATCATATATAAACTATCAGAATACAAATTAAAGGGTTTTTGAATATCCCGAAGGGCCATAATTACAGCAAACATTTCTTTTTATTGTGCTGACCCTTGACAAGGTTGAAATCTTTGTTGGCTTGGGATCTTTTGTTGCTCCTCAAAGGCTGCATATGCAGAGCCTGTTTTACCTCCATCAGTAAAAACATGGAGGGCACTGGGAATAGGTGTAGGAGAAAATAGAGAAGGCATTATGAGGGGAAGTGGCCATAACATGACGGTCCATTTAGATGACCTATAATGGCAGTCAATTTGACCTAGAAACCCTTCCAGGGAGAGAGCAAGTTGAGCATTGGCTCAAGTGAGAACTCAACGTCTGCCATCCGAAAAGGAAAAACAATGGAGTGAGGGTCAAGGCCATAATGACTTTGGGACTGGGTCTTTCCCTTAACAATAGCATTGGCAAATTGGTCTGCCTGAGAGTACACCAGAGGTGTGCCCCCCCGGGGGAGTGTAAACCTACTCTAATGGCTCCCCCAATTTGACTTAAACCTGCAGAAATCAATGTAACACCTGCAAACAATGAGAGGAAAATGTGCATAAGAATAGAATACTTCTTCATGGAAAGTTCATCCAGGGTTCTTTGGAACTGTAAAAATATTGCCCAATGGCTGTTTGTAATTGTAATAACTTCTTGGGGTGTCTTGTCTTTTAGTTGGGTGAATAAGGGCACAAGACTATCTGTAGGGATGGGAACTCATGGCAACAGTCAATTGATTTCCCCTAAAAGACTTTGAAGTTGGATTAGGGACAGAGATGCTGGAATATCCAGCAAAGGCTTAAGGGGGCTGGCTTGAGTCAAGGTAAGGTGGGATCCGAGCACCTTAAAAGGAGGTACCTTTTGAATTTTATTTAGGGCTATGGTAAAGCCCCCCTTTTTTAATATGGTGAGAACCTGGGCTAGAAGGCCCTCCTGGCAGCCCAGGCCTTGGTTCCCCAGAATTATGTCATCTATGTAGGCATAGGCAAGGGAGGTGTCTGAACCCAGCACAGGCCCTGAAAGTGTGGCCAAGTATTGTTGGCAACAGACCAGGCTATTGGCCATTCCCTGTGGCAGCACTGTCCATTCAAACCCCCGATCAAGATGGGAAAAAATTAAGAGAAGGGATGGAGAAGGCAAAGTTCTTGCAGTCATCCAGATGCAAGGGGATCGAAAAAAAAAAACTATCTTTACTATCAATTACACCCAAGGTATATTCTGAAGCGGGAGTCCAGGGCATACCTGTTAGGGAATTCTTACTAGCTCCATCCTTTCAGTTACCTTACATAGATATTGGAGCATGAACCAAGCCCCAGATGCATTTTGGATAACAAATACAGGTATGTTCCAAGGACTCACAGAAGGGAGTATGTGCCCAAGTTTTCTCTGTTCCTCCACCAAAAGGTGGAGCACTACAAGGTTAGGTTTGGTCAATGGCTTCTTGGTTTCCATCTAATGGGAGGTAATTGGGGGACAATTGCCTTTAGGATTGGGGGTGCACCCAGGTGGGTCCCTTATGTACTTCTCTGCACTTATGAAAGTTAAAAAATCCTTTTTCTTAACTCCCTTTAGATCCTGTTTAAGCCTTTGTGCTTCTTCTCCATCCAGGATATCATCATAGGATGCTCGATGACCACAGCATCCATTTCTCTTAGCATGTCTTGCCCTAGTAAATTGGCGGTGAGGTTTTTTGCCACTAAAGGGCATATCTTTCCCTGCTCTCCATCTAGGCTAGTCCATTTCATAAGGGCGACCAACTCTTTGGACTGGGAGTTGCCCCCTACCCCCAATATCGGGGGCCTGTGTGCAAGCTTCCAGTCCTAGGGCACTTCCTCTTCCCTGAGTATGGTTTAATCTGCCCTCATGTCAATTAGGCAGTGAAACTGCTTTACACCTATGAAAATACTCATTTTAGGGAGGAGTCCTTCCCCCAGGGGGATGGTCCAATGGGCCTGGGTCGTCCTGCCATGAGGCTGCCTGGGCCTTACAGCAGAGGGGATTCCTCCTTGAGCTAACAGGGCTGGAGGATGTCCCTCCACTAGTTTAAAGCCTTCCCATCTAAATCAAATTTGGATTGACAATCCTTTTTCCAATGGTACCCCTTCCTGCACCTGGGGCAGGGTGTAGGAGGTGGTTTGGACCCCCCCTGGGCCAGTTGGTGGGGGGGGCAGGGGGGTTGTTGTGAATAGTCCCGCTTAAAGGGGCCCTCCTGTTCTCATTTAAAACAAGACCCTCTCCCTGATGGTCTTGGGATTCTTTGGCCCTGGGCTGCCAGAGCCTGGGTAATAGCCTCAGACATTGCAGATGTCTGAGCCTGTAAAGGTAAAGAGAGTGATTGGGCCTGGGCTGTTGTGTTCCACATCCTGCGAGGCCACCACCCATGTGCTCAGGGAACGCTCTCTCAATCCCACACAGGCTGTGTGGTGGTCTGCATTCATCCCTTCCCAAACCAGTAGCTTTACAAACTGATCTCGGAGGTCCCCTGCCGGCGAGTTGCGGTGAACACTCTGTTCGAATTGATCTATAAAATCAGATAGAAGCTCACCTAGTTTTTGTCTCACTCCTGCTATGGAGGACTCAGTGGGCCCTTCATCCAATTAGTACCACACGGCAAGTCCTGCCTGCCTCACCTGGTCATGGTACAGGCCAGGTATTACTGCCTGTGGGATGCGGGTGGAATATCTTACCCCTGTCCCTGTTAACATGGCATCAGTAATCGGTATTGTGGCTTGAGCCTCCCAGGTATTCTCCTCCTGCCCTCTGCATTCCTCCTTAAAGAAGGCACATGATTTAATAAACTGAGAACTGGTGAGGACCTCTTTGGCCACATCTAGCCAGTCCTTAGGGACACAAGTGTGATAAACAATGTCCTGTAATAGGGTCTGGGCCCAAGGAGAGTCCGGACCATCCTCTACCACTGCCTTGCAGAGCTGTTTAATATCCTTGGCTTCCCATGGATACCATTCCAAGGGTCTGTTAGCTCCGGTGCCAGATTGACTGAATACGCTTGGGGAATTGAATCCTTTGGCCCAGGGTCCAGGCTCCCGGGTGGCCCTTACTTTACAAGGTAGGACTCAGCATAGGTTATTTCCCCGGCCCTCGGCTTCTCTGTGGAAGGTCTGTAGGGGTCCAGATATCCCAGGTCCCTTTGTAGGGCCGCATAGGGCACTGAACCTTCCCCCCAATTGTGGGAATAGGGTGAGGGCCTAAGACCGTCAGAGGCACCCAAGTCAGAGGAGGTAACCCCTTTTCCTTACCACTTCCCAAGTCCTCTTTTACTCCCTCTAGGCCTAATGGTGCCTCCTCCTCCTCCTTCTCGGAGATAGCATTACCCATACTAAGGATTTCACTTACCCTTAGAGACCCCTTAGCCTCGGCTGGAATATGTTCCTTTCGTGCTCCATGTTAGGTGACAGATGTTGGGTCTTGGTCCATCCTGCGGAAGACGGACCAGGTCCAAGGAAAGGTAAGTTCGCCGCTTGCCCATTCCCCAGCTTCCCCTAGCCCTGGAGACAGTCAGAGGCAGCAGGGAGTCAAGTCAAGCAGGAACTCTTTTAATACCATGCTGTGATTTTTTTTAATCTATCTTCTATTTTCTTCCTCCATGGTATAACCCGTTTTCACTGTATTTGAGGTTGGTGACCTGCATCTTGCATATACATTTTTCTACTGTGGGAGTGGAAGGAAAATAAAATTCTGAAACAAGGACACAGTATGATCCATTATAACAATGAGATGAACAAGACTCTATGTTGAAAATGAACTCTAAAATATGGGGATGGGAGGGGGGATTTGGGACGGTGGGGAGAAAAGGGATGGCAGGGGAAAAACAAATGAGGTTGTAACAATGCTTATTAGATAATATATCCATTAACTTACTTATGTAACTCTAACCCCTCTGTACACCATTTTCACAATAAAAAAACGAAAAAAATTATCCTGGAGTACATTAACTTCAAATTTCCTAAGTGCTCTGTAAATTAAGACCAATTTTAAGTGGGAAGAAGGGTCTCAGAAACACTTTTTGTTAGTGTGTGTATTGTGCATTATTTCCCAAGTTTACATAAGTTAATAGAAGGACAAACAATAGGAATAGAAGAAAGAGAAGTTCTATGCTTGCGTCTCTGCAAATGAGACAACTTTGAAACAATAAAGCCAAGGCCAGTATGTAGATCTATGGAAGTGATATAGAGAAAGCATTACTCCTAAGTGGAACATGAAGGATGAGGCCACTCTCTTTCTTCTACTAGCTCTAAACATGTTAGCTAATCATGCAAATTTGTAAAAAAAAAAAAAAGTAGAATGGAAGAATAATTCTGGTTCCAAGCAAGTCAGATATAAGAGCATGGACTTAACTGGAAAAAAGGGCATGTTGAGAGAGCATGAATTATACTACCAATGAACTGGTGCCTAAGGTCACATTTCTTTTTCTCTTTTTCTTTCTTTCTTTCTTTTTTTTTTTTTTTTTTGATGCTAGTGGGGCCTGAACTCCAGGCCTGGGCACTGTCCCTCTTCTCTTCAGCTCAAAGCTTGTGCTCTAGCTCTTGAGCCACAGGGCCACTTTCAATTTTCTGGTGCTTCATTGGCTATAAGTGCCTCAGCAACTTTCCTACACGTGCTGGATTTGAGCTGCAATCCTCAGTCTTAGCCTCCTGGGTAGCTAGGACTATAAGCATGAGCCACTGGAACCTTGCTTAGGATCATATTTCTAACAGTGTACACTCAGCATATGTAATGTGTATGTCCATCTATCTTTATATGAACTCGAGTTAAAAATCTGGGCTACAGCTTAGATTTTACACTCACAAAAATGTTTGTAGTTTAAGAGTTGATACTCCTGGATAAATAAAGCCTAATAATGTAAAGGAGTCTGGGAAGTTCAGTTTGCATCCAGCCTGGGCAGAACAGTCTTTGAGACACTATCTGTAATTAACTAGCCAAAAGCTACATTGGAAGAATGGCACAAGTGATGGAATTCAGCAAGATTGCTGAATAAGAGCTTGAGGTTTTTGCATACATATATACAAACATGCACATACATAAGGCATATATATGTTCAAACACACATATGAAACAACTCTCAGAATGTGTAGAAAAGTTAGAAAATAATATAAAATATTTCCTGAGTAAGACTAGAATCAAGTGATAATTTTTAATATTAGAACGTCCTCAAGGGAACTTTCCCCAAAAAAGCTTGAGGATATTATATGGGTAGGGGCCAGAAATAGAAAGTCAAGTCATCATTAATAAAGGGATCGTATCCATGGAGGAATCAGAGACCCCTTCAGGTGCATCTGAAAATGTTCATAACCTGTGTCAAATGTTAGAATAGCTTTGAACATAGTACATGAACAGTCTGAGCCATCAGTCTAGTGGAAAATGTTATTGGAGTCTGTATCTAAATAAACCAACAATGGTAGGACAATGTGATACAAGCCAGGAATTCTAGCACTCAGACTAAGACAGGAGATTAGAAAGTGGAATTACATAGTGATACATTCCCTGGACTAGGTAGTATAATTTTGTCTCAATAAAACAAACCAAGAAAGGAATAAAAAATAAACAAGGAAGGCATACACAGTTGGAAGTTTGGGCTAATTTTGTTATTATGTTTTGAGAAGTCAAGTTTCCTATTCAAATGCAACTAATATATAATACTCAGTTGTGTTTTAAATGTTGTCTTCATTACAGAACATGCCTAGAAGCTAAAGAGCTCATGAGGCTCAACCAAAAATTTGAAAAAGTAAGAATCTTTATGTTAGATTCCAAAGAAATGATGAAGGATTACAAAAGATTAAGCCTGGAGAAATAGGAAAGTAAATTTAATATAGTACTTTGTAGACCTGGCTAAATTAGAATTTAGGTTTAAAATAAAAATTTTTGTTTGAAATTTAATATTCAATAGGATACTACAAAATTCTTTTCAAGTAGAAGATTTAATTTAGAAATTCAGAAATGATTCTGGCATTCTATTTGCCTATAATATTCTTTCAAGTGAGGTATAACTAGAACATAGTTAATTGACAATTCCAACAGTTCATGTGTAGCATGACAAAGTTGCAAACAAATTGATATTAATTTATGATATAGAAAATGATCAATCTTTTGAGATTTTGGTGTAACATAGTATAAAGTGAGTAATTGTGTGACATCTTTTTTCTTCTACTTATACAAAACACAAGAAGAAATTTCCTTAATTATTTACCTCTGTATACAATGAGAAAATGCAAGGTTTGAGGGTTTGGTTTTATTTTGTTTTTGTTGTTTGTTTTGTCCTAGGGCTTGACCTCTGGGTCTGGACACTGTCCCTGAGCCTGTTTTGCTAAAGGCTACTGCTCTACCATTTGAAACTCAGTGCCACTTGTGTCTAGATTTTCATGAGCAGTTTATTGGAGATAAGAATTTAAGGAACGTTCCTGCTTGGGTGGGCTTTGAACCATAATCTTCAGATCTTAATATTCAGATCTCCTGAATATCTATGATAGATAATATATATAAATATATAGTAAAATAAATATAAAATAAAAATAAAATAATATTTGCAAGTGTTTTGATCTCAAGAATTCCACTGGGGGAGAAACGATGCAGCAAAATTTAGTATAGTGTTCTTTCCACAAGACGAAGGGCATCACATTAGCAGAAGTGTAGTATTTCTTCACAATAGTGATAAGTTAGTCATGATGTGAATTTAGGGAATTTTAAGATGTACCTTACAAATTGGAAACTGTTGGTCTAAGATGACTTTATGGAAAAAAATTGGGATTGATTCTCATAGAAATAATAGCTTAATCTGATGAACAAATGTTTACTTTTGAGGAATTAATTATTATAGATACTTCATAGTTTTATCTTCTACCAAAATGTGTGTACTTTTTCTGTTGACTTTTAAATATGTAACGCCTCTTTGGAAACTGCATATACTGCAGATTTAAATAAAATGCAAACAGGTACTGTTTTGAATGTCTCTGGTATGGCATGTTCAGAATTTGAAAATGAGTAGTTAGTAGTCATAGGAATGTTGAAGACCATATATATCCTGTCCTCTTAACAATTAGTAAGTTTTAAAAGTTAGGAGTTTCCATAGAATTGAACTGTTTTCTGATTTAGTATGAGAAAACATTAAAAATATTTTTTTCAAAATAATGGCAAGCATATCTGAAAATATTGTATAGTTTGATAACATTCCAGTTCATGTTCCTCTGATAAAGAAAGGGGTAATTAATTCAAATTAGCAGCCAAAATGTTCATTTTTTTAAAAAAGGTAATACACATAGAATAATATTTACTATACCAATACAGTGAAATTATATTTTATGCAGCTCATTTTTTAATTTAATTTTATTGTCAAGGTGATATATAGAAGGGGTTGTAGTAATTGTAAGGTAGTGAATATATAACATGTTGAAATTTTTACACCCTTCCTCATTTTTCTCAGACTTTTCCTTCACCCCAATACTCCTGACAAGTTGTAAATTTCCAACATGTTGTCTTGTGAGTATTGCTATTGCATTGGTTTGCCCTTTGTCCTTTGTCTAGCCATTTTGTTGTGCCTTTTCCCTTGTCAAATTAAGATAAACGTATACACAATACACAGGATACTGAAATCAAATACAGCAGGGGATAAACCATAGGGGAAAACACAAAAGAAAAAAGAAATCACCTAGTACATTAAAAACAACAACCACAAAGAAAAACCTCTGTTTCAATATCCAGGAGTTCATTTTGCTCAGCATCATCTTATATGGTCATATATACATAGCTGTTGGGAAATTATGTTCATCTGCTAGGACTATCCTAGACATTTCCTACTTATTACAAATGAGGAAAACCATGAATCTGCTTCTTTGTTGCTTGTTTATTTTACTTAGTAGGATTTTTCCAAGTCTTTCTATTTCCTTATGAATTAGAAGCATAGAATTCCACCGTGTGTGTGTCAATTAGTTCATCTACTGAGTGGCATATTGGTTTAAAACATGATTGCATGTAAGTATTTTTTAGGGTCATTCAAAAATGACAGATGCCACCTCACCAGATATACTAAAATCATTTCTAAGTAAGATAGTATTTTATAGTGGTACAATTTTTGAGGTATCTGGATGAGTTTAATGTATATCTTGGACTGAATTAGGCAAGAAGATATCCAATATCATATAGGACAAAAATGGTAGTGACAAAATATTTCCCTTGAGAAAGATATAGGAGACTTCCAGAAGTATGATATAGTTCAGATAATTTTGAAGAATTTAGAAATGCAAGCTCAAGCATGTCTCTTTAAATAATAATTGTGTAAGTGGAAAGGCAAAATAGGGGAAGAGAAGAAAATAACTGACAGTAGATCATTGTCCCAAGTTAGAGTATAAAAAGAAATAATCTATAACTTCCAATATAGTACATCCCACTTAATTTTGCAACACTCAGAATATTTACTTGGCTTTTACTTACTTTAATGCTCCAAAATAAATGAACACTTGTAAGAAAAGTTATGCGATTGCCATTGCTTCAACCTGAACACTAACTGTGATGAGCCTTCTTTTTCTCACTTTGCACTTGGAAAAATGTCCCTAAGTTGATGATGTTGTGGCTGATTAGAGTCAGAGTTAGGGACGTCTACTTGTACAATTATCCCAGAATAGTTTAAAGCAGTTTTTTCCCCAAGATATCCAACTACATTGTCTGAAGCTGTGCTTTGAACACACCCTCAAACCTGAGCATATTATTTGAAATTATACTTCAGCATTTCTTGGCACATTCTACTTTATGCCTATGTCTTCTTTGCACATTCCTTTTGAGTTCATAGTTGCTCTATTTCCATTTCATCTGAACAAACATACATACATACATACATTAAACATATTTAAAATATTATGAGGCTCCTTGACTTCGAATTCAGGCCATTTTTTATGCCAGGTCTGAGATTTGAACTCAGGGTCTGGGTAAATCTGCAGCATTGTGGGTGATGGGGAAGATCACCATGCTGGAAGACAAGAAAGTCATGCCTGTTCCTAGGGCCTGAAGTCAAGTCTTAGCACTCGAAAAAATAATATTTGTATACATCTTAAATAAATGATTTATATTTACATACACATATTTACTACATATTGCAGTTAATGTATTCATTTTATTTTGTGTTTTATTTATTTCTTATGTATTTTAATGAGTATGATTACACATATATCATTTTTTGCATCATATTACATGAGACATAGATTTTCCTATGTATTGTACATCATTCCTGAGACTGAGGATTTCACTGATAAGGAAAACAAGTAGGACAGCTGGCTTTCCACTAGGATTAAGTTTTTGGAAGTTTGTGACTTGAACTCAGGGCCTAGCAGGCCCACTTCATGAATGGGTAAATGTTAGCACACCAGACTGATGCAAGTGAAGTTGGCAGGCAAATTTGAGGACCTGAGATCAAGCCCTAGGAATGGCCAATATATAAACAGATAGATGTTTAGAATGCAGTGTGTGCGTGTGTGTGTATGTGTGTGTGTGTGTGTGAGTGCACGCGTGTGTGTGTGTATATTTACATATGTATAAGCATCTATAAATGATACAGAGAGACAGAGATAGACATTTATGTAGATTCTAGTGTATAACCGTATAAAAAAGTCATATCTATATCTTATTTTTATATTATATTATTACCAATTATTTGGTATAAAATTACTCCTCTATTAATTAATCACAGTAAGAAACTTAATAAAGTATTAATTAATCAATGACCTATATTTATTGCATACAATCAAATACTGGAATGACTAGCTAATTAGCAATTTAATTAGCACATTTCAAACATTGTATTAGTATTTCTATAGATAGGAACAAGTTTCCTAGGATCTTCAGCCATGTGTAGGTGGCAGTCCTGGGATCGAACTTAGGGCCTAGGTGTCTGAATTGGACTCAGGCTTCACTGACAGCCCCCAGCCGTCGTCCATGCAAGGTCACATACAATTTTCAAGCCAAGTCATTGAGACCCAGGAGGGTCACAGTGCTAAGGAAACAAAGGTAAAACTGTTGTATAAAACTTCCTGGTATTTTTCCTCCTCCATTTTTGTTGGTTTGATATTTTTTGTTTTTGTTTTTGTTTTTTTTTTTTTGTCAGAGATGGGAGTTGAACTTGGGTCCTAGGATCCCTGAATCGTCTGTGGGTGTAAAAGCTGCATCCCAGCCTAGGGTAATCATGGTTTCAGACACAATAAAATGCTTCTTTGAGCAAAAGAAGCTCAGGGAAAATGTCTAGGCTCACAGTTCAAGCCTCAGGAATTGCCACAAAAAAAAGAGGCAGTAACTCCATGTGTCTGTGAATGTATCCATGTATTTTTATCCGTGAACCTCCAGAGTTCCTATGTTGAAAGGCACCCAGCTAGGAAATTTGCTTTGAATAAAATGATTTCATAGCACAGAGAGTACTTTCAAGATGGTGCATGTTCCCTGGCTCCCCTCAATGTTCCCAGTGTAGCCTGAGGGTTTCTTCATACCCCAGGCTGCTGGAGGAAGTCTGCCTCATTGTTGGAACAGGCAGAGAAAAAGCCTCACTTCGGTACAGCTGTGAAACAAACAATTAATGTGGAGCATTTAGGGAAGATGTGTGTGGGCAGGCTCTGAAAGTCAAGAGAAAAAGGCCTCTTTGTACCCCAAGCTATCTCTCTTCCTAATGCTCTGTTTTGATAGGAAGTCTTCATTTGTGCCATCTCCCGTGGCAGGCCAAGTTCCCAGCACTCATCCTGTCTTTGTAAGCCTATGTTTCAGTGTTGAAACAAACTGCTACCACTAATTCAAGAGTCCTTCTGGCATACAATTAGGGAGCTGAACCTAATGAAATTATTCATTATTAGCAACAGTGCCTCCTTGTGTGTGTGTGTGTGTGTGTGTGTGTGTGTGTCTGTGTGCATAACCAGTCCTGGTGCTTGAACTCAGTTCCTAACCACTCTACCTGAGTTTTTCTCCTGTACAAGGACAGAACTCTACCAATTGAGCCACACAGCCACTTCAGGCTTTTTTTTTCGCTGGGATGTTGTACTGAGAATTCAAACCCTGGGTTTCACACATGCAAAGCAGTCTACCTCTAAGAAACATTCCCAGTGCTCCACTTCTGGTTTCTTTCTTTCTTTTCTTGTAAGTTGAAGGAGTTGAAGTCTGGGCCTGGGTGCTGTCTCTGAGCTCTTTAGCTCATGTCTATTGCTCTACAACTTGAGCTACAGCACCCTTTTAGGCTTTCTGGTAGTTTATTTGAAATAACCATCTCAAGGAATTTCCCACCAAGGCTGGCATTGGACTGTGATTTGGGATAGTTTTGAACCAAGATCCTCAGCATCCTGAGCAGGCAGGATGATAGACTTCAGCTAAAGCACCTAAGCCATGACACATTGCTGCAAGGAGGTCCTTGGCTCCACATGGTAGAACGTTAACCATGAGCCCAAGAAGAAATTCAGCACCTATGCTCTGAGTTCAGGGTTCGTGATGGAGAAAACTAAACCAAAACAATTGTCTGCAGGGGACAAATCACTAGAGCTGAGTGTATACAAAAATTCGACCCTGCCTTGGGGACATATATGAGCCTCTGCACAATCATCTTACTTGTGTAAATCTTATAAGGACCAGATGAAATTGTATAACTTGTGAAGGACTCAGTACATAGGACCCTGTGAAGGACTCAGCACACAGTACCCCAAGAACGACCTAGCACCCTTGGAAGGACTCATCACATAGCTGTATCCCACAAACTGTCATTAGAATTAGGGTGCTTTCATCAGTATCACCATTCTTTCAGATACATGTCACAAACCGCACAAGTTCACATCTAACGGTTTAGAGGGGTGTTTTTTGTGGATAGGATCATCAGCCTCGGGGATTGCACTCATAGGTTGGAGGTACTGTCCTAAGATCTTTTCCTCAAGGCTACATCTCTACCACTTTGAGGCACAGCTTATAGTCTGGCAGACTTCCTGCCAGGGCTGAGTTATCAACCCATCAGTGTTTGACCTCATCCCCCGAGCAGCTAGGGGTGAGCCAGCAGTCTTGTTCCATGGTGTTGGGCTGCAGCTGTTGACCTCTGGCTAAGTCAGCTTAGATGGCAACCATCAGCTTCAGACTCCCAGCTTGCTCTGTGATGAGGTATTTGCAGTGCTATCCTTATATAGTTGCAGTCAGAGCAGTCTATCTTTTTTTTGGTGCCATTCCTGGGTCTTGAGTAAGAGTCTAGACACAGTTCCTAAGCTTTTATGCTCAGCTAGTGCTCGGCTGCTTGAGTGACAGCATGACTTCTGGATGTTTCTGTGCATACAGTAGAGAGGAATCGAACCCAGGGCTTTGTATGTACTAGGCAAGCACTCTACCACTGAGCCCCAGGAATGACAAATGTAGAAACAGATATATAGTTTCATAGATATATAGAAATATATATTTATGCATGTATGTATAAAACAAGGCAGAGATATCTGTATATTATTTGATTTCATATATAATATTGCTACCACTTATCGATAAATTATTCCTTCCTTTATTTAAGAATGGTGGTTGAATACATAACAAAGTATTAATTGAAAATTAGTCAATGTACTATAATTATTGTGTATAATTTTATAATATAATCATACACTAAGTACTAATGTAATTGTTACTTTACAATATTCCATTCGTATGAATATATATTGGAATGCATTTCTTAGGATCTCCCACGATTCGAGGGTGGCAGTCCTGAGATTCGAACCCCGGGCCTAGGTTGCTGGTTTTGGATATGGCTTCCATGATAGTCCACCAAACTTCAGCAGTACAAGGTCATGTATACTTTCTGGGCCCTGTCATTTAGACCCAGGATGGTTGCAATGCAAAGGAATAAACTATGTAAAACCGCCTTCTGGAACTTCTGTTTTATCCTTCTCCTTTTTTCCCCCTCTCTTTTTTCTTTTTTTCGGTATTGAGGCCAGAACTCTGAATCTGGGTGCTGTCCATCAACTCCCTCTCAGCTCAAGACTATCGCTCTACCACTTGAGCCATAGCACTACTTCCAGCTTTTTTTCTGTTTATGTAGTGTTGTGGAATCAAACCCAGGGCCTTATGCATGAAAGGCAAGCACACTCTATTACTGAGCCACCTTCCCAGTACTTCTCCTTTTTTTTTGCGAGTACCAAGATTTGAACTCGGGTCCTAGGATCTCATGATGGGCTGTGGGTCCAGAGGCTGCACCCCAGCCTCGGTTGATAGAAGCTGAGGCAGAGTTGCCACGAGCTGAGTTCAAGCCCCAGGCCTGGCCAAAAAAAATAAGGCCCTAGCTTGGAGTTTGCACCATTTTTCTGGAAGTCCTGGAATTTGAACTCAGGGCCTGGGCAATTCTGTGTCACTGTGGGGCAGAGGAAGCTCACTGTCATTGAATACAACAATTTCAGCCCAGTTTCCAAGGCCCGAATTCAAGCCCCAGCACTGATAAAAAATAATATTCATATATGAGATCTATTTACATACATTGGTTTATTCCATATGACATTTATTACCCTTATTTTTTATTTTATTTAGTATTATTACATATATAACATTTATTTCATTTATTACATCTTATCACATGGATATATTTACATATAGGTTATACTATACATCATACTGAGAGCCAGGACTTTCACAGAGAAGGAAAAAATGTGTCAAAATTTACTTCTGACCCCACATATAAAATTTTGGCCATGCTTGGATTTGAACTCACAGCCCACAATGCCCAATTCATGAAAAGGTCAGTGTAGAAAAAAAGCCCTTGGCAAACTGAGCTGCCAGCCACTTCTGAGGACCTGGGAACAAGCCATAGTAGTGGTTGATAGATATAGATATAGAGATTGAGATTGATATAGAGATAGATAGATAAATGTGTAGTTTGCTATATAGGAAAGAGAGACAATGTGAGGATATTAAATTATATATGTTATGAATTATTATTAAATTATGCCTCCATTTAATGAAGTATCATGGTTGAATACTTATTGAAGCATTAATGTAAATGTAGTCAGTATTCCTTAATTGGGACTATCACACCATGGTGCTAGAATGAAAGACATAACCCAATACATTTTGTGTGACATTCTATAAGAGAATCATGAACTATAAGAGAATCACGACATTCTATAAAAGAATCATGCAAAGATAATTACTTTTATAAGACTCCATTAAGCATTCACATGAATAGTGAAGATTTTCTCAAGATCTCCCTCCATTTGTAGGAGATAGTCCTGGCATTCGAACTCCAGGCCTGGGTAGTTTACTTCAAAATGCAAACCATTAGAATGACACTGTGAAGATTTCAGTTTGTCACAATGAAAAAAAGAACAAGAAGAAAAGAAAGCCAGGTGTCATTTGTGCCTGCCTGTAATCTTAGCTGTTCAGGAGTCTAAGAGGTAGAGAATGGCAGTTTGAATTCAGCCAGGACAGGAAAGTCTACAGCACTGTTAATTCTGTGGGATCACAGAAATAAAAAATTGCCATAAGTGGGGCTGTGGCTCAAGGACAGAGCTATACCCTTGAGCAAAAGGCTCATAATACAATCCCTGGACCTGCCAAAAAAAAAGTAACTCCATGTCTCCCCATATATGTATGCATGTATTTATATAGGTGAAGGTCCAGAATCCCAAAGATGAAAGGCACCAAGCTAGGAAATTTGCTTTGAATAAAATGATTTCATAGCACAAACACTGCTTTCAAGACAGTGCATGTTCTGGGGATTCCCTCACTGATCCCAGTGTAGCCTGAGGTTTTCTCCACACCAGGGACTGATGGAGGAAGTCTGCCTCATTGTTGGAAGAGGCAGACAAAAGGCCTCACTCCCGTACAGCTGTGTAACAAACAACTCCATCTGGACCAATTAGTGAGCAGGAGTGTGGGCAGGCTCTGAAGGCTAGGAGAAAAAAGGCCACTTTGAAACTCAAGCTATCTCTCTCCTCAGTGCTATTTTGACAGGAAGCCTCCATTTGTGCCACCTTCTGTGATAGGCCAAGTTCCCTGCACTTATCCTGTCTTTGTTAGACTATGTTCCAGTGTTGAAATAATTTGCTACAATAAATTCAAGGGTCCTTCTGGCAGACAACAAGGGAGGTGAACCTAATAAAATGATTCATTATTGGCAACAGTGCCTTCCTAGGTTCTGGAAGCTTGCTAAATCTAAGCACATGTGTAATATCACAATGCTTCCTGTCATCTAGAGCTGATGAAGCTCATCAGGTTTTGAAACCTTTGACCTCTCCTAGTTGGGCCCAGGGTGTCTAGGTTTTGGAGTTGAACACAGGGCCTGGGTGCTGACCATGAGCTCAGAACTGAAGCTCAGTGCTTTACCATTTGGTGTCACAACTTCACTTCTGGTATCTGTGTGTGTGTGTGTGTGTGTGTGTGTGTGTATGTGTGTGTCTGTGTGTCTGTCTGTCTGTGTGCATGAATGTGTGTGCATATACTTGTCCTGGAGCTTGAACTCAGGACCTGAACACTGTAACTGAGTTTCACCTGTACAAAGATAGCACTCTACCACTTGAGCCACAGAGCCACTTCAGGCTTTATTCTAGTTATGTGGTACTAAAAAATCAAGCCCAGGGATTCATGCATGCAAAGCACTCTACCCTAAGACACATTCCCCGCAATCCACTTCAGTTTCTTTCTTTCTTTTCTTGTAACTCAGAGGAATTGAAGTCTAAGCCTGGGTGCTGTCCTTGAGCTCTTCAGCTAAATACAAGTGCTCTACCACTTGAGCTACAGCACCCCTGAAGGTTTTTGTTAATTCACTGGAGAGAAGCCTCTCAAGGAATTTCTTGCCCAGGCTGGCTTTGGACTGTGATCCTCAGCTCTCAGGCTCCTGAGTAGCTAGGATAACAGGTGCGAGTTGCTGATACCCAGCTTCCACTTCAAGTTTCTAAGTGGTGAATAGGAGATAATAGTCTCATGGGACCTTTTGTGTCTGGGATAGTTTGGAACCAAGGTCGTCATATCTCATCTTCCTGAGTAGGCAGGATGACAGACCTCAGCTATAGATACCTAGACTGTAACACTCTGTTGCAAGAGGGTTCTTGGCTCCACATGGTGGGGTGCTGGCCATGAGCCCAACAGAGAAGGTTCAGTGGCTAGGTCCTGAGTTCAAGGTTCACAACCAAGAAAAATAAACCAAAACAATTGTCTGCTGGAGACAACTCACTAGAGTTAGGTACATACACAATTGGCACTGACATGGGGATATATCTGAGCCTCAAGATTCTCATCTACACAATCGACTTCTGGAGCTCTTACAAGGACCAAGTGAAAGAATTTACCCCGTGAAGGACTCAGCACACAACATCTCATGAAGGAGTCATCACATATCTGTATCCCACAAGCTGTCAGTATTAGGGTGCTTTCATCAGTATCACCATTCTTTCAGAAACACATAACGAACCACATAAAGTTCACAACTAATGATTAAAAGGGATGGGTTTTTTGGGGGAGGTGGAGTCAGACACGGGAATTTCACTGAAAGGTTGGGGGTACTGTCCTATGATCTTTTGCTCAAGGCTAGAACTCTACCACTTTGTGCTGCAGCTCAGAATTTTGCCGACTTACTACCAGGGCTGCGTTTTAAACCCACCAGTGTCAGATCTCAGCCCCCGAGCATCTTGGATGACAGAGGTGATGGAGCCAGCACCATCTGGTTCTGTGGAGCTGGGTTGCAGCCGTTTACCTCTGGCTAAGTGATGTTAGAGGGCACCTGTCAGCAATAGACTTCTGGCTTGCTCTGTGATGAGGTATTTGCAGTGCTATCGTTATATAGTTGCAGTCAGAACATTCTATCTTTTTTTGGTGCCATTCCTGGGTATTGAGTAAGAGTCTAGACACAGTCCCTAAGTTTTTATGCTCAAAGCTAGTGCTCCGTTGCTTGAGCAACAGCACAACTTCTGGATTTTTCTGTGCACATGGTAGTGAGGATTAAACCCAAGGCTTTGTATGTACTAGGCAAGCACTCTACCACTGAGCCCCAGTAGTGACAAGAGTATAAACAGATTGATTGTGTAGATTGGTAGATAGATATATAGATAGATAGATAGATAGATAGATTGATAGATAGATAGATGTGTGTGTGTGTATATATATATATATATATATATATATATCCTTAAAGAGAGAGGGAATGTGAGGAAATTAAATTATATACATTATTACCAATTATTAGTTATGAAATTATGCCTCCATTTAATAAAGTATTCTGGTGGAATACTTATAGAAGCACTAATTAAAAATTATTCAATATCCTTCCATTAGGGCAATCACACCATGGTGCTTGAATGGAAGATATAAATCCAATAATTTTTGTGTGGCATTCTAAAATAGAATCATGAATTAACTGCAAATTTAATTATTAATATTATAACATTCCATTAGCATTCACATGAATAAGAATGAGTTTGTCAGGATCTCCTTCTATTTGTGGGTGTCAATCCTGGCATTTGAACTCCAAGCCTGGGTAGTTTACTTTGAATGCATTGGAATGACACCGTGAAGATTTCAGATTGTTATGATTACAAAAAGAACAATAAGAATAAAAGAAAACCAGGACCCAGGGGCTCATGCCTGTAATCCTAACTCCTCAGGAGGCTGAGATGTAGAGAATGACAATTTGAATTTAACTGGGTCAGGAAATTCCAGGACACTCTTATTTCTAAGAGATTACAGGAAAAAAAAAACATGAATGGGGCTGTGGCTCAAGGGCAGAGCACTACCCTTGAGCAAAAGGAGCTCAGGGACAGGGCCTAGGCTCATAGTACAAACGCGGAACTGCCTCCCCCTGCAAAGGAGGCAATCACTCCATGTCTCTGTGAATGTATGGGTGATGTATGTATGATGAGCATTCAGCAGGTTGCCAATGCCCAGCCCCCGAACCTGGGCAAGCTAAGACAAGCCCTGAAGAGTTCTAAGTCTGAGCCAGAAACTTGAACAAAGTATCCTTCTCTGCCATTTAATAACTGAAGCTTGATATTCTGGCTGAGGTGTCCCATTGTGACACCTAGCAGCTGGCCACTGCCTCCAGGGAGACCACAGTTTCTAGACTGTAGGAGTTGTCAAAGTTTCTGGCTCCATATTCTCTATCCCTCTGTAGGATGTGAGCCTAGATCTCTGTGGCCTGGTGACAATCACTCATTTATCATTCCTCATTGCCTATTCACAGGCTGTTCCCAAATCTTGGCAAAGATATGAAATAGTCAGCAATTTCTATGACGAAAGAGGTATGCCAATAAATCCCACCCTCATAACTCCCGTTAGAAGTGAGCCTTGGGCTGCTAATGTGGCTTAGTGGTAGAGTGCTTGCCTAGCATGCACTAAGTCCTGGGTTTGATTCCTCAGTACCACAGAAACAGCAAAAGCCAAAAGACGCATTGTGGCTTAAGTGATACCCTTGAGCAAAAGAAGCTCAGGAACTTGCCCAGACCCTGAGTTCAAGCCCCAAGACTGGCACAAAAAGAAGTGAACCTGGTGAGACATATTTTTTCTGGGAATCAGAGGAGGGCCGAGGTTATATGTAAGACGTAGGGTAGAAGGCAGGTGCTGGTGGATCATTCTTGGAAGCTACTCAGGAGGCTGAGATCTAAGGATCCCAATTGCAGGCAAGAAAGTCTATATGAGAACCTTTTCTCCAATTAAGCACCCCAAAAGCCAGAAATAGAACTGTCGTTCAAGTAGTAAAGTGCTAGCCTTGAGCACAAAAGCTCAGGAATAGGATAGCATCCAGGCCATTAATTCAAACCCAAGACAGGCATACACACACACACACACACACACACACATACACACACAGACATACACACCACACACACACACACACACACACACACACACACACACACACACACACACACACACACACACACAAGGTAGAGCATTTGCCAGTCAGCCTGCAAAAATTACATCTCTAGCAACTCAATATAAAAAAAGAGGAAGAAGGGAAGCAAAGACTTGTTACAGGAGGTGATATATCTAGTGCCAAAATTCCACAGGAGTTCTAAGATGTGGATACAGGACAGAGAGCCTCAGGCAGATGGTACAGCATAGACAAAGGTCCTGAGGTGTGCAGTAGAACAGGTGATGTGGTTGGAATGAAGGCTCTGTGGCTTCAAAAGAGTCTGGCAGGACATTCAAGGCTGAGTCAAGGTTTGTACTTGAATCACAGGGCAAAGGGCGGGGTCCTACAATGCGGCCCAGGGGGAAGATTAGCTTGGCTTTACACCAGGGACCTCAGCCATTTCCTGTGGCTGAAAGCCTATTTTTCACAGCTCCTAACACTCAGTCATCCTTTGCATGGAGGAGTCAGGAGCAAATGCAGGAAAGAACTCTTGCTTAAGAAAAGCTTCTAGCCCAATGCCACCAGTGGCTCAAACCCTGTAAATCCTACCTACTCTGGAGACTGAGATAGAGATCGAGGGTCAAGCCAGATCAGGAGAGGAGAGTTAGTGAGACACTTATTGCAGATGAACTACCAAAAACTAGAAATGGAGCTGTGGTTCAAGTGGTAGAGTGCTAACCTTGAGGGAAAAAGTTAAGAGACCAGAGACCAGACCCTGGAT
Organism: Dipodomys spectabilis; assembly: GCF_019054845.1. Classification (NCBI taxonomy): domain Eukaryota; kingdom Metazoa; phylum Chordata; class Mammalia; order Rodentia; family Heteromyidae; genus Dipodomys; species Dipodomys spectabilis. Next base: position 1,823,641 of record NW_024870978.1, on the reverse strand, counting down.
TCAAGACCAGTACTGGCAAAGAAGAATAAAGAAAAGTTTTCAGGAGCTCCTAGTCCACTCTGGTGAAAGGCCAGATCAGCTGGGCGTCGGAGGCTCACACTTGTCCTCCTGCCTCCTCAGGAGGCTGAGATGTAAGGATCGCAGTTCAAAGGCAGCCCAGGCAGGAAAGTCTGGGAGATTCTGATCTCCAAGGAACCTCCAGAGGACCGGACGTAGTTCTGTAGCTCAAGTGGTAAGTTTAAGAGCTGGGGACAGAGCCCAGGCCGAGAGTTCAAGTCCCGTGACCAACACCTGGCCTGCTTGGACCTCACTTTGAGGCTCTAGGCAATGTAGTTTCCAGTGGGCCCCCTGAAGGTCTCCCAATGTGTAGGTGTCCTACAAGTCTTGAATGGAGCCTGTTTGGAGGCCATTACCTACAGAGCGGGCCACAGTACCAGAGAAGGGTAGAGCCTTGTGGCATGGGGATCATCAGAATTGCATCTGTCATGGGTGCAATGTGGATCTGAGCAGTAAATCGCCATCTCAGACCATGGTTCTGGGCCAGGAGGGGCAGGAGGTGCAAGATGTCACACCAAGTAATGTCCACTCATGCGGGTATCACAAGTGTGTGAATTTGTCAGGCACACCTGGGGTAGGTGTTGAGTTGGGCTCATGAAAGGCTTGTAGGCTCAGGAATCCACAGCCAACTGGCTGCTGCTTGTAGCAGTCACTATCCCAGGTATTCCAGGGCTCAGAGTCCTGCTTTCCTCACCATTGCTTGGGTGCAGATTAAGATCTGCAATCGTGGGCCAATTACAAACGAGCATCCCTAATGTCCTTCACTTGGTCCTGTGGCCCCATGCACAGATGGAGGGGTAGGTTCTGTGGAACTTACTGCCAGGCCCAGACCCCTCAGCCCAAGAAGGACTTAGGGAGAAACTACTTGATTTGGCTTGAGAGTTTATTGTGAGTATGCCTCAGGACTGCCCCCAGTTCTAGCTCAGCTCATCATTACCACCTTCCTCTGTATGTGTGTGTGTGTGTGTGTGTGTGTGTGTGTGTGTGTGTGTGTGTGGTGTGTTTGTGTGTGGATGAACAAGTATGCATCTTGATACTAGGGCTTGAACTCAGGGCCCTGGCTCTGTCCCTCACTTTTTTCATTCAGGGCTAGCTCTCTACCACTTAAGCCACAGCTTTTCTTCCAGTTTTCAGGTGGTTCTTGGGAGATAAGAGTCTCACAGATCTTTCTTGCTGTGCTTCCTCTGAAAGGCAATCCTCAGATTTCAGACTCCTGAGGAGATAGGAATATGAGACATGAGCTATTAGCATGCAGCCACACTTACCTTCTTGGCTAAAGCAGACTACCTCTCTCCCAGCTGAGCACTCATCTACAGCCACCTCTCCTACACCAGGCTTCAGAAGAAACATAGCCTCCTCCCCTGAGGACAAAGAAATGGTATCAGTTTGACCTTTGTATTCTCCACACAATCAGGGGCTGGTGGAGGTCAGAGATCTAGGCCAGGACAATTAGACAGCTGTTAGAATATAAGAGAATATGAAAAGATATCCTTGCAGCTGGATGCCAGTGGCTATAATCCTGCCTACTCAAGGCTGAAACAGGAGGATCAATCAAGATTAAAAGCTAGCCTGGTCAGACTCTTATCTCCAATAAATCACCAAACTGATGGGAAGAGGAGCTACTGTAGTTCAAGTGGTACAGCACCAACCTTGTTCAAACAAGCTAAAGGATATCACCTAGGCTCTGAGTTCAAACCCTGGGAAACACACACACACACACACACACACACACACACACACACACACACACACACACACACACACACAACCTTACCAGGTGCCCATGGCTCATACCAGCAATCCTAGCTACTCAAGAGGCTGAGCTCTTAGGGTGGCAACTTGAAGCTAGCCCAGGCAGTAATGTATGTGAGACTCTTATGTCTACTAAACTACTAAAAAACATGAAAGGTGAGCTGTGGTTCAAGTGTTAGAGTGTTAGCTTTGAGCAAAGGAAGCTTGGCACACAGTGCCAAGCTCTGAGTTCCAGCTCGAAGCTTTTTTTAAAAGACACCCCCCACCCCAATCCAGCCATAAATCCAGATTTTGGTCATCCTAGCTCTCATTTCTGATCCTGCCACTTCCACAGCACAAGTAGCTGGTGTGTGGCCAGCACTGGATTAAGAAGTGAACTTACACAAGTGGGGCATAGCCAGGTCAAGGCTAATGCCACAGAACATTGAGCTACTGGTACATACCAGCCCCTTATCCCACAGTTCCCTGGCCCTGGAATCTAAAGTCTGTGCCCCTGTATTCTGGGCATCCACAATCATCTAGAAGGACCTAAGAGGCTCAGCTGGGCCCAGAAGATAGACTTGCCTGTGATAAGGTACCTTGACTTTTCCTTGATACTGACCAACACTTCCAAGCCACTTTGGCTTCACCTCCCATGTAGCCCCAGATCATCCTTGCTGGGCAGCCTTCAGTCAGCTATCAAGCTCAATCTGGCTAGAGCCACAGGAAACCACCCTTCCTCACTCCACTGCCAGCCTGCTTGGAGTGGGACATGCAGCCAGAGGAAAAGGACAGGACAATGCATAAATGACCTTGCCACCACAGAGGCAGGGAAGAACATATGCCAGCTGGCCCTGCTGATCCAGAATCCCCTGGAGGTAGCCAAAGATATGGACAGCCAGACTTGGGCCCCAAAGAAAAGCTGGTATATGCACATCTCTGACAATTTAGGACTCATTGTAGACCTTGATAGGGGGCTAAATGCAAGGTAGCGTTGGAGGAGGGGCACGTTTCGAGTTCAGGAAGAGGCAGACAGGCACCCTGGAAGTGGACAAAGATGAGGAAAACACACACACACACACACACACACACACATGCACACACACACACACACACACACACACACACACACACACACACACACACACACACACACACACGGGTAACGCAAAGCCTCAGCAGTCCCTGATCACCTGAACATCCTAACCCCCAGAAAGATGGCTCTACAGTCCTCATACCAAATGTAGAAAAAACTCAGAATCTCTCACACATCTGGAATGGCTCATAACTCAGCATGGCACTTCCTACTATGCTATGAAGAAAAGTCAGCCACCTTATTTTTGGTTGTCAGTCATGGGGTTTGAACTTTGGGCCTGTGTGTAGTCCCTCAGTTCTTCAGCTGTAGGTGTGCGCGCTACCACTGGAGCCATAGCGTCACTTCCGGTTTTCTGGTGGTTCACTGGAGATAAAGTCTTCCAGACTTTCCTGCCCAAGCTGGCTTTGAACTGTGATCCTCAGATCTCAGCTTCCTGAGTAGCTAGGATATCATTTGTGAGCCACGGGCAGCGCCTGGCTTCAGCCACCTTCTTAGACCCAGGGGAAACCCAACTTGTCAGGCTACAAAGCACATGCAACCCTTCATTTCAGACTTTGGCACCAGCATCCAAAAGCATTCTTCCTTGGATGGAGAGAATAAAATTGACACTACCATCCCACCTCTGCTCACATTCACCCATTCCTTGCCTAAGTTAGGACACAACCTCTGGAGTTCTTGGTAAGGCAATGCACACCCTGCTGTGACTTCACACTGGGGCAAACCTGGGGATTTCTTAGAAATGTCTGCACACTGAGGCCAGCACCTGTTCTCCCAACCATAGCAACCGCACTCCTTTTCCATCTCTTGATATCAAGGGATGCATTCTTTTTTGTTTTTTGGTTGAGGGGATTGAAATCAGGGATTGGGTACTGTCCCTGATGATGATTTTTCCTCAAGGTCAGTGCTCTACCACTTGAGCCATGGAGCCACTTCTGGTTGGAGATTGGAGATGAGACTCTCATGGGACTTTCCTGCCTGGGCTGGGAAACAAGATCCTCTGGATCTCAGCCTCCCAAGTAGCCAGGATGACAGGCATGATGCACCAGCGCGGGACTTAAGGTTTCTCATTCTTTAGAATTTCCAACTCGTTCTCCTATAAACACTACCATCTAGACACTACTCTGCCTCCCTCAGGCATGGCAAACGGAGGCTCAGAATCTGGGTAGGGCCATGGGTATTAAAGGGCCCCCTTCACATCACTACCCCTCTTTAAGCTCCCATCTGGCTCCTCTGGATGGCCTGGTCTTCCGGGGTAGATCAGACCCACTAGGAGTTCTGCAGCCTGCCCTGTATCCCCCCGCCCCACCCAACCAGTACCTGAGAATATCTGGGGCCAGCTTCTCCATGTCCCGGTGGAAAATGTTGGGCGGGTTGCTGATAAGTGGGTCCAGGAGTGCTCAGGACAGAGGAGTGTCCAGATCCCCTCTGTCAAAGAAGGAGACACAATGCATGGATTGATCTACTAAGAGCTATAGGTCATAGCCATCCACCTGTCACCCAGGACTCGTGGAGTGCTGTTTTATATTGACAGTCCTGAGTCTTGACCTCGAGGTCCAGGCGCTGTCCCCAAGTTACTTTTGCTTGAGGTGAGCGCTCTTCCACGTGAGCCAAGGTGCGACTTCTGACTTTTTCTGTGTATGCAGAACCTAGGAAACAAAACCAGGGTTTCCTGTGTGCCACAAGAGACCACTACTGCTAAGAAACAATCCCAACCTTGGAAAGCTGTGTTTCTGTAACCCCTTGGGGCTGTCTTGCACATATTTACTGAGTTTTTCACCAGCAGCCCTGGCTGGAAATGAACACACTCCACTATGTTGTCCTTTATCTATTGCATCTTTGCTCTCTGTGCTTCCTGTCAGATCCTCCTTGTTAAGCAATGCCCCCTTTCAAGTGCTGTCTCTAAGAAGCCCACTCCACAAACCCTGGCAGAGGAAGATCTTTTCCACTCTGCAAGCTGCTGGTCTTGTCATGCTCTGCCTTCCAGTTGATGTGAGTTGAGAGTGCACAAAGGGGAAGGCCTGGCTTCCACCACCCAATGTCTTTCTGAAGGCTCTGATACACTACCCAAGTACCGGTGCTGTATTTAACTCCGTGAAAAGGCACTCAAGGCCCAGGCAGTCTGGGGGTAACAAATGGAGTCATTTCTTTGTGTGGGCTTGAACTGAGGGTCTGGGAGCTGTCTCTCTGAGTTTTCATGCTCAAGGCTTGTACTCTACCACTTGAGCCAGAGCTCCAATTCTGGATTTTTGTTGGTTCCATAGAGAGTAGAGTCTCACTGACTTTTCAGCTTATAGCTGCCTTCAATTTTTGATCCTCAGATCTCTGCCTCTCGAAGAGCCAGGTTGTCAGGTGTGATCCTGAGCCAGAGGTGACAGGCATCAGGGCCTTTCTTTTGAGTTTTTGTTTATCTCATGTCAACTAACAAGCCCTTGTTAAAATAGCCATTTACAGGGGATCAAGTTCCTCTCCTAGGTCAGTTAATCCAAGGAGATTAATTGTTTTTGGAAAAGGCTAGTCTGAGTTGGCTAGGTGTGTGTGTGTGTGTTTGAGTATGAGTTTCGGGGATACCTACCCATATCTCTTTGGTGCTTCATTCTCCCAGTGGTGAGTACATCCAGGATCTCCACTCAAGGAAGGTGGGTAGAATAGGGTACATAAAGTCACATAAAGTGTGATGATCTTAATTCTATCCCGCAACTGAAGCTGGGAGAGATTATAGAGAAAAGGAGAGGTTTAGAGGAACATCAAGGGAAGCCTCTTACCTTTGGCTACAAGTACCAGAGAGAAGACTGAATCCTTCGTTTTGGGTAGTAGGATAACAGGTGCCCACTATTCATTTATTTTATTTTTTGTGAGTCCTAGGTCTTGGATTCAGGCCCTGAGCTTCTTTTACTCAAGGCTGAGGCTCTAACACTTGAGCGACAGCACCAAATCTGGCTTTTTTGGTGGGGGGAGAGGTGGTTTATGGAAGATTAGAATCTCTCAGACTCTCCTGCCTGGGCTGGCTCTTAGTCATGACCATCAGACCTCAGGCTTCAGAATAGCCAGGATGACGGGTGAGAGCCACTGGCACCTGATCACCACTATCCGTGTATAATCCCCTAGGGACAGTGCTGGGCCACCCTCACTGCACCCCCCTTGTTGTGAGTGGGAAGCAGACATGAGTGGGTTTGATACTTGAACCGCCTACCTACCTTTGAGCAGTGTTCCGGGTCAATCTGATGGCTGCTTCTTCCTTATCCACAGCAAAGACTTGGCTCTGTCACAAGAACAAATGTTCCCCAGGAGATGTTAATTCTTGGGTTTTTCCTCTGCACACTGACCCCCCCTCCCTGAAACAACACACCACATCAAAGTGAAGTAGACATAGAGTGAATTCATTTTCTTATAATCAGGGTCTGGCCAAATAGGTGGCAGTGAGGATCAGAGGCCCGGGATTGTGCTGTCCAGTTGGACAACGCGACACTTCCTCATCCACTTTCCTTTAACTGTCTTAGCAGAGGATAGTGGGGAAGGACTCACCAGATGGACTGACAAAGAATAACCGTCACAGTCTATCCCGGGCACAGAGGGGCTTACCTCAAGGAGCTAGTTCAACAGGCTGAGCGAGACAGCTCCTGAACCACAGCCCACCTCTAGAATGAGAGGGAAACTTTGAGTTCTAGCCACATGGGGACCCTAGGCCACCTACTCCAACATCCATTCAACCAGTTCCTGTGAGAGAGTGAGAGAGAGAGAAAGTCAGAATTACAGTTAAGCCGGGTGCCAATAGCACAGGCCTATAGGGTAATTACACAGGAGGCTGAGATATGAGGATCATGGTTCATAGCCAGCCCAGACAGGAATGTCTGTGAGACTCTTATCTCCAAAGAACCCCCAGAAAACCAGAAGTGGTGCTGTGGTTCAAGTGGTAGAGTGCTAGCCTTTATCTGAGGAGCTTGGAGACCACGCCCAGGCCCAGAATTCAAGCCCCACAATTGACAATAAGTGGACTTCCCACCACAAGAAGTGGACTGAATAGCATTCATTGTCCTAGGGAGCATGGCAGAGAAGTCAGGCCGACCTTTCTGTCAGATGGGGGTCATGAATAGGTCACCCAGTTTCTCTGTGCCTCATCTTCTCTAGTTACAAAACTGAACATTGAAGGATCCCCATCCTCATAGGCTAGGGTAAGGATGAAAGAGAGCCATGTTTTGTTTCATAATCCCATACCTGCAGCACGATAAATAATAGGACCCATCTGAGCTCTTTTCAGGTATCTTCCTGTCATATGCTCACATAATTGCCAAGAACCATATCTTATGACTGCTCCCTCTATGCCTGGCCCTGCCCCACAGATCCCCCTGTATTGATCCCTTCTTTCCTCACAACTGTCCTGTGAGGAGACTAAGGTCAGATGGTTGAGGCCCAAAGCAGAGCTTCAACTGTGGTCAAGAATCAGCTGCCACGGATTAAGAGTTTGGGACAATCCATCTAAACCGATGACTGAACATGGTGCTACATGTCTAGCATCCCAATTACAGAGGACCAGGCATGGTGGCCAATTTCTGTCACAGGAGGACTGCAATCCAGCCCAGCCTGAGCATATATTGAGTGTCTATCTCAGAAATGACCAAGACCGAAAGGCTTGGCTCCCATGGTAGAAAACCTGACTGGAAAGCCTAAGGCCTTGAATTCAAACCCTAATATACCGAAAAGAATCAGAGGCCCAGTGCCAGAGACTCATGCATATAATCCTAGGTACTCAGGAGGCTGAGATCTGAAGATTACATGTCAACATTTAAAATAGGGATGTCCTCTCCCATCAGACCTCTTGATGAGAAGACGCAGAGTGTGACCCATGCCAATATGCTCCATACTAACGGGGTTCACATCCATACTAAGTGCTGACCACGTTTCCTGTCCCCCTGGGAAGCCACCCCCTGTGGGCCCCACCCCCAGGCCCTCCCAATCTCCCTCTGTCACCAACCAGGCCCAAGGGAGTGAACAGTTCCAGGGCACACAAATCCCTTCATCTTATAATTTAGCGGTCCTGAGTCCCCTTCAAGCATCTCACCCTTCCAGGCCCCCAGGCCCCAAAGGCAGCAGTTAGAAGTTACCAAAGGTTCAGGTACTCCTTGTTACAACCCACTTCTACACACACCACACATACACACATACACATACACATACACACACACACACACACACACAGCCAGCTCAGGTGGCTCATGTCTGTCATGCTAGTTACTCAGGAGGCTGACATCTGAGGATCATTGCTCAAAGCCAGCTCATGCAGGAAAGTCTGTGAGGCTCTTATCCACAGTGAACCACCAAATAGCCAGAGGTGGAGGTGTGGCTCAAGTGTCAGAGCACTAGCTTTGAGCACAAAAGCTCAGGAACAGCACCTAGGACCTGAGTTCAAGGCCCAGTTTTTCTATCTCCAAACACACACAGACACAGACACAGACAGACTGACAGACAAACAGACACAGACACCGACACACACACAGACACAGACACAGACATACACACACACACACACTCACACACACACACACACACACACACACACACACGTGTATAGCCCAAGGCTTCAGCAGTCCCTGAGAATGGAACCATGAACTCCCTCCATTAGGGTCACATCTCATCCCCAAGAAGGTGGCACTCCCGACTTCAGACCCACTGTAGACAAAAAAAATGAGCCTCTCACATATCTGAAATGTCTCATAAGCCAGCATGGAATTTCCTACCATACACACTGCTATACAGAAAACTTAGTCACCTCTTATTTTGATCTTGGTCATGGGGTTTGAACTCTAGGCCAGGGTACTGTCCCTCAGCTCTTCAGCTGAAGATGAGCACACCCCAATTGAGCCACAGCACTACTTTCTATTCTCTGGTGGCCCATTGGACATCGATTCTCACAGACTTTCCTGCCCAAGATGGCTTTGAACCATGGTCTTTACAGCTTTATGAGTAGCTAGGATGACAGTTGTGAGCACTGGCGACTTCTGGCTTCAGCCACCTTCATATACCCAGAGGAAACCCAATTCGTCAGGCCACAAACTTCTTGCAAACCTTCACTTCAGACTCTGATACCAGCATCCAAATGCATCCTTCAATGTAGAGAACACAGACATAACAATCCCACCCCTGCACCCATTCGCCCAATCCCTGACTGCCACAGGCCACGTCCTCCTGAAGCTGTGGCTTCAAACTGGGGCAAACTTGGGGAGTTTTTAGAAATATCTGTAGAGTCAGGCCAGCACCTGCTCTCTGAATCCAGCATCCACTTGCCTCCCCCCCGCACCTTCCCCATCCTTTGCAGACAAAGATGCCTTACTCTCTTCCTTTTTTTCTGTTGTTGGGCTTGAACTCTGGGCCTGGGTGCTGTCCCTGATCTCTTCAGCTCAAAGCGAGCACTCAACAACTTGAGCCACAGCACCACTTCCGGTTTTCTGGCAGTTCCTTGATGACAAGAGTCTCAGGGTCTTTCCAGACCAGGCTGGCTTTGACCCATGGTCCTCAGATCTCAGCTCCTGAGTACCTAGGATGACAGCCATGAGCTACTGGCATCCAGCGAAACATATTTTCCATGCTTGTCATCCTATCCCTTCAGGAGACTGAGATTTGAGGACTGTAGTTGCATGCCACCCTTGGCACCAAAGTCCATGAGAACTCTTTATCTCCAATTAAACAACCAAAAAAAGTTGGAAGTGGAGCTGTGGCTCAAATGGTAGTGTGCTAGCTTTCAGCATCAAAGCCAAGGGATAGGACCAGTCCCTAGTTTCATGCTTTTTCTAGCAAAGACCCACCCAAGAAAGAGAAGCAGGTTGGCACATGGGAGCTCGAAGTTAACACATAATACTCAAGACTCCCAGAACAGGCCCCATCATGCTCTGATTCTTTAGATTCTATGTCCTACATCATGGCAGTCTTAGATGGGACTGACTATGCACCTAGTTAGGACATTCAAGTACAATCTCATACTGAGGTTCCCCTGACCTTATCAAACACTCAGGATCTCTCACTGTACTGCCTCAAAACTGGGCAGTGAGGTGAGTTCTAGTTATCCAACCACAAGATGTGGGAACGAAAGGATTTCTGGGCCAAGGGTCTCTCTCTCTCAGGAAGGAGAAAAGGGCTCATCCATCCCAGGAATGTTCCTAGGTGGTGAGTATCCTCAAAGAAACAACCCTGCTCAGAGCCTAGTGCCTCTACTTTACCTACTTGCCTCTATCCAACCCTTCCCCACCTTCAGTTGGCCCTCTCTGAGTCCCAGATCTGCCATCTAGACTAAAGGCTGAGCCAGCAAAAACACCCACCTCTGCCTCTGAAAATGGCAGTCACGGGGTCCTAACGCCCACTCGAGGAAGTCTTGGGTCACCACTGATCCCGACTCCCGCCCTCATTCCCTGTCTGTCCTGTGCCAGTGGCATGCTTACCTCTGTCTCTGGTCGAGAAATGAACACCAGGGATGTGATCTTCAGATTGAGCCTGGAGATCCCAGTCCCCAAAGTCATACTGCACAGGCATCCTGTGGTGGATGGTAGCCAGGTGGTCAACAGGCACCAGGATATTTAATAGCAAGGTGGCTGGGTCAAAAGCTCTATCACTGATGGTCTAGGTTGACAGGCAAAGTTCTGACACACCTGACCTGGGATCATCCTCCCTCTTCATCTTCCTTTTTATCCCTTGCTCCCCCCTCTTGACACTCCATCACCCCAACACCTCCCTAGCCCTTAGGCATTTCCTTCTTATCTGACCAGAAAATAAACTCCTTGGGGCTGGAGATGATTGAAACCTGGTGACCCACCCTGAGCCCAAGGATCTACCCGAGGCTGCTTCCCTCTGCAGTCGGTGACCACAAGGCTCCTGGATGTCATGAAGTTGCTGAGGGGTTGGTGGCTTGTTCCTACATACTGCCTTTATGCTCTGAAACTGTCCCCACAGAAGTGTGAATGGTTGGCTCCTTGATCCAGGGACTCCAAACCAAGGCTTGCATGTTCTTCCTTCTTCCTTCCTTTCTTTCTTTTCTCTTTCTGTAATTCCCTCCTCCCTCTCTTTCCTTTCTTTCTCTCACTCTTGGGCGTTCAACTCAGAACCTGGGTGATGTCCCTGAGCCTTTTTACTCAAGGCCAACAGACTACAGCTTCAGCCACACATCCACTTATGCTGTTTTCTTTTTGTTAGTTAGTTGGAGATAACAGTCTTACAAGCTTTCCTGCCCCGGCCTTAAGCCTCTATCCTCCCATCTCAGCCTCTTAGTAGCTAGGATGACAGGCGTGAAGCATCGGCATCCAGCTCAAACCAAGGTTTCCTCATGTGCTGTGGAACCAGCACTGGAACCTATCATTGTCTATGAACCCCCCGGAGCCTGGCTCACACTGTAACTGTTTGTTGGATAAATAAATGAGCATCTTCCTATGACAATACTACAGAAAATTCACATCTGATACATGTAAGCATCCTGGTGGGGGTGAAGCCTGATGTAGCTCTCCCACAGTTCTCCATCCTCCCTCTTCCAACCCTCCTGGTGCCACTGCACTTAACTGTTTTGGCTCCGAGGAAGTGAGCCACGATGGACTTGCTGGATTCCGGGGCCACTGGGATGCCTATCTTCTCAAAGATCTCTGTCCAGCGGCTGACCATCACTGTGGCACTCAATTCCCCAAACAGGTGTGAATGAACTGAAGGCCTGGCTGAAGTGGCCTCCTCTTCTCCCCATGGGGCAAGCCAGGATGGTCTACCATATCCGCCACCCAAGATTCATGTTGCAGAGAAAGGATCCTTGAAGCATTTCGGGTTTCTGAATCTCCAAGAGTCCAGTGCAGGTGCTGGGAATCATCTCTGTTCACAGCTAGCAGGCTGGGAATGGTGAGGTCACAATCTCTGTTCTCCACGATGTCAACTGTGGTGGTCACCCTAGAGAGAACAGGAATAGAATCAACACCTACCAGAGAAAGGCAGTCAAGGCATGATGTTCATAGCAGGAGAACATCTAGCTAGGGAAGTCTGCCTGTGCTGCTTTGAACGTCATTGTTTGGTGGCTGATATGGTCCATCTAATTTGACCCATAATCCCAGATGTTAGTGGAAATTGCCAGCTTCACGATAAAACCCTGGAAAACATGGTATTTAATTTGTCCCAACAAAGGGTTCCAAAGTCAGCGGTCCCCTTTTCCTTCCAGACAGCCTACAGCAGGTTACAGAAACTGGCATTCAGAGAGCCCTAGCTAACTGCCATGGCCTGATACCGAGCAGGCTCTGCAGGGGGAATGTACTTACCTAGCACTGCCCAGCTGGAAACTGCCCACGCGGTACACAGATTGGAGTTTGCAGGGCCCCAGGGATGATTGACCACTGGTACAATGCCCCAGGACAGAATCCATGTCACCAGTGGGGGCCCGGAACACCCTTCCCAGATGCCCATGGACACAGTCAATGCCCTGGGTATGGTTGCCATCTCATCCTCGGTCATGATGAACCATGTGCCATGTCACACTGTTTGCCACTCCCCAGACTCCTATCCTAACAGCCTCTGCCCTACTCCCCCCCTATCTAGTTCCTTAATTATGTTTGGCAGACACATTCCCAACCCTTGAATTAGCTCCAACTATACACATGAGAGCAGACTGTCTATCTAGAAGAGTACGGCTGCATTCACACTTGCCTCATGAGCCTTTTGGCTGAAGACAGAAGGACAGTTGTCCACTGTGGTCTGCAATTCGCACATGCCTCCTAGGGGAGACCCACACAGGCCCAGCAGCTACTGTGGGTATAGGAAAAGGGGAAGAGGTAGGTGGAAAGGAACGTCTACTGAAAATTTCCCCAAAGGAGCCATGAAACGGTGAAGGAGAAAACATAAATTATGGCTGGACTCATACTTGGCATTGATGAGAAAAGAAGAACAAATACACACTCACACACACACACATAAAATGCTTTTGCTCTTTTTAGACACAGTGACTTAAATATGTTTTCATTGTTCTCCCTGGTCTCCGAACACATACACACACACACACACACACATACACACACACACACACACAAACATTAATCCAGACCTGTGACAGAAGACTCCAAGCAGCACCTGCAATTTGCCAACTGATCATTCACCTGAGCACAGACAGGCAGGTATAAGGAGAAAGTTGTCCTCTCTCTCTCTCTTCCTCTCTCTCTCTCTCTCTTCCTCTCTCTCTCCCTCCATCCCTCTCTCTCTCTCTCTCTCTCTCTCTCTCTCTCTCTCATGCATACACACACACACAAACGCACACACAAATAGACTCAGCAGTGTCTCTCCTGAGTTTGTTGGTTCCTCCTCTGGGACATAGTACAAGCTGGACCACAAGGATTTCTTTGTCAAACTAGTGACTCCCACCCAAAGGAGCACCACTCTAATAACTTTCATCTTTTTCTGGATCTAACTAAATAGGTGTGCAATTTTTTCAGTAATAGAAAGATTTTGACCACCATTTATAAAACTAGTATTTTCCAGTAACTACTTCTCTCTTTTCATGAGATTTTTAATTCATTTATATCATGTGTTGAAGTTTTCCTTTAGATAACCCACATTCAGTCTTCTACAAAGTGTAATTTGGAGTAGTTTAAAATTATGTAGACTCATGTATACTGCTCAGATTGTATTAGTTGCATATTTTTTCTTGTTAAATCAGTAGGAATTAGTTTTCAATATGGATATTATTGGACTTATTCATTGCATTTCTGAATTTTTAAAGTATGTCATGATTTTGTTATTTTATTCTTTTAAATATGTGCAGATCTCACTCCACATACAGTCACATTTGTTTTAAACAATTTTATCCATTCAAGGGATTTGCTATATTAGGTTCATCTAGATGAATTTAGTTACAAATTAAAACAACCATATTTTTGAGACACAGTTATCTTTATGGCTCTACTCCAAATTAACATGTATTTGAGTTATTTGTGCTTTCAAAAAAAACTGGACACAACATGTTTTTGTTCCTAGGGGAGTTCTACTTTGTTGGTTGTTTTTCCAGTTGTGGTGACTTCAACATATGTGTGCATTTTATTTCAATTGTTTTGTGTCTATATTTTGTTTCATATAACAGAAAATACAAAAAGAATCAGTGATTGAGAACTTTTCCAAATAGAATTCTAAGAGAGACACTTGAAGCTTTGTGACAAAGTGGGAATTGGCAGGTCATCAAAGAGGAGGGGTTAGCAGAATAACAGACACATTGTTTGACATGATTTTAATTCTTCCTCCTCGGGCTGGGAATGTGGCTTAGTGGTAGAGTGCTTGCCTAGCATGCATGAAGCCATGGGTTCTATTCCTCAGTACCACATACACAGAAAAAGCCAGAAGTAGCACTGTGGCTCAAGCAGTAGAGTGCTAGCTTTGAGCAAAAGAAGCTCAGGGACAGTACCAAGGCCCTGAGTTCAAGCCCCAGGACTGGCAAAAAAAAAAATTCTTCCTCCTCTTGCCTCACTATTTCTAATAGTGTTACTTTAAAGTCTTTAGTGGAAAGAAAATAATTTTGTCTGTATGAACTCAGAATTTTTGGTTCAGTTGGGACACACTACACATTCATATCTCATTTTAACTTGAAAATCTTCTTTCTTTCGTTTAAAATCACAGATGTGAATTTATAATGCTAAAATAGCATCTACTAATTTATATGAAATGGTTCACTTCACACTATATGTAATATAGACTAACAATAATAATGAGTAATATAGTATGAAATAATTGACTGGGGAAATCAATTACAGTGGATTTTTGTGAGATACTTAGTAATAATAAAACTTATATTTGATTCTATTGAAAAACTCACAGTTACATCTAAAAGTAACTCATAGATATAAACTACTGCTGAAAAAGTAAGATTATTTCTTGGAAAAAGCCAGAAGTTTCAATATGCTTGCTGTTTTAAAATTTTCTTGGATCTGGGCTTTGTTGACTCATGCCTGTAAACCTAGCTACGCAAAAGTCTGAGATCTTAGGATAGTGGTTCAAAGCCAGCCTGGGCAGAAAAGTCTGTGAGACGCTTATCTCCAATATAACACTTGAAAACTAGAAATGGCACTCTGGCTCAAGTGGTATAGTGGTATCCTTGAGCTGAAGAGGTGAGGAACAGTGCCAAGGCTCAGAGTTCAAGCCCCATGACCGACAAAAAAATTGACATGGATTTTTACTTTATTATTTCATAATTTTTATTGTAAAGATACATAGAGAGTTTACAATTACACCAATAAGGTAATGAGTACATTTCTTATCAATCATTGTTGCCTTCTCCTTTGTTTCCCCTTCTCATCCCTTCCCATCTCCCCCTCTGCACTCCCCCACTGCACGCCAAAGTTATAAAGTTTGGTTTTAGACATAAGGTTTTATACATGTCGTTGTTGCAATGGGTCACCCTGTATCCCAATTTGTTTATCCATTCCCCTCCCCAAATGATACCAACATCAAATATACTGAAAACAGGGGTTATACCGTGGAGTAGGAACATGCAAAGCCACAGAGAAATCATCATATAAATATGCTAGAAACAATAGCAAGAAAGAAAAACAATTTGAGTCCTTACCATGGGGTTCATTTCGCCTAACATCAGCATATGTGACCGTTTCTGCTTGTCTCAGACATAAATTAGTTATTGCAAATAAGGGAAACCATGGGACCTATATTACTTTGGGCCTGGCTTACTTCACTTAATTCAATTTTTTCCAAGTCTTTCCATTTCCTAACAAATGGGGCAATGTCATTCTTTCTGATGGAGGCATAGACTTTCATTGCGTATATATACCAATTTTCTTGATCCATTCATCTACTGAGGGCCATCTGGGTGGGTTCCATATCTTAGCTATAGTAAATAATGCTGCAATGAACACAGTTGTGCTGGTAGCTTTAGTATGTTCTTGTTTGTGATCACTTGGATAAATGCCCAAAAGTGGGATTGCTGGGTCATTAAGGAGCTCTATGTAGAGTCTTTTGAGGAACCTCCATACTACTTTCCAAAGTGGTTGAACAAGTTTACAATCTCACCAACATCCCGTCCAGCATCTGTTGTTATTAGAGTTCTTGATTATAGCCATTCTAACTGGAGGGATGTTGTATTTCAGTGTTGTTTAGATTTGCATTTCTTTTATGGCTAGGGAGGATGAGCATTTCTTCATGTGTCTATTGGCAATTCTACTTTCCTCTTCAGAGAAGATTCTCTGCAAGTCTTTAGCCCACTTATTTATTGGGCAGTGGTTTCTTAGAGGATTTGTTGTTGGAGGATTTAATTTTTTGAATTCCAATATATTTTAGATATGAGACCCTTGTCCCTTTTATGGCTAGTGAAGATCTTCTCCTAATCCATGGGCTTTCTATTGATCTTGGGAGCTTTGTCCTTTGCCATGCAGAAGCTTTGCAATTTCATGCAATCCCATTTGTCCAAACTTTCTTTGATTTGTTGTGTTTATGGGTCTCTATTAAGAAAATTTAGTCTTGTTCCAAGGATACCTTGAGTAAATTCTATATTGTCCTGTAATGTTTTTAGGGTGTCTGCTTTCACTCTGAGGTCTTTGATCCATTTGGAATTGATTCTGGTGCAGGGTGATATATAAGTATCTAGCTTTAGTTTTCTACAAGTGATTAACCAATTTTGCCAACACCATTTACTGAAGAAGCTGTCTGTCTTGCATTCTATTTTTTAGCTCCCTTCTCAAAGTTTAGGTGGCTATAGGTCTGTGTGTTCATTTTCTGGGTTTTCAATTCTATTCCATTGATCCTGAGGTCTGTTTTTGTGCAAGTACCAAGCTCTTTTGATTACTATGGTTTTGTAGTACAGTTTGAAATTTGGAGTTGATATTACTTCAGCACTGTTGTTTCTGTTGAGGATTGTTTTTGCTAGTCAGGGTCTTTTATTGTTCCATATGTATTTTTGGATTGCCTCTTCTATTTCCTTGAAGAATGAGTTTGGAATATTGATAGGTATCACAGTGAATTTGTAGATAGCCTTGAGAAGTATTACCATTTTCATGAGGTTAATCTTTCTAATCCAGGGGCAATGGGAGTTTTTGCCACTTTCTAAGTTCTTATTTGATTTCCTTTTTCAGGTTTTTAAAGTTTTCATCATAAAGGTCCTTCACTTCTTTGATTAAGTTAATTCCTCGGTATTTTATTTTTTGTGGGGTATTATGAATGGAGTTGCTTTCCTAATTTCAGCCACGCTTTTCTCATTGTTGACATGCAGAAAAGTCATTGATTTCTGAGAGTTAATTTTATATCCTGCTACTTAACCAAAGTTTTGAATCAGCATGAGTAATTTCTGAGTGTGTCCGTGGGATTCTTTAAATACAAGATCATGTCATCTCAATGAAGGAAAATTTTACTTCATCTTTCCCTATTTGGATCCCTTTTTTATTTGCATCTTTTCTTATTGCTGTAGGTAGTCATTCTAATGCTAGATTGAAGAGAAGCGGACAGAGTGGACATCCTTGTCTCCTTCCTGATTTAAGAGAAAATGGCTTTAGTTTTTCACCATTAAGTATAATGCTGGTGTAGGTTTGTCATATACAGCCTTTATTGTATTGAGGAATGTTCCCTGGATTCATAGTTTTTCCAGAGCCTTCATTATAAAGGGGTGTTAGATCTTGTCAAATGCTTTTTCTGCATCTATTGAGATAACCATGTGGTTCTTGTCCTTGCTCTTGTTGATGTGATGAGTTACATTAATTGATTTGCATTTTTTGAACCAGCTTTGCATCACTGAAATAAATAGTGATTTCTCGTTGTGTTTGATTTTTTGGATGAAATGTTGAAGTCGATTGGCCAAAATTTTGTTGAGGTGTTTTAAATCAATGTTCATCGAAGAAATGGGTTTATAGTTCTCTTTCTTTGATGAGTCGCTGCCTAGCTTTGGGATGAGGATTATGATGGCTTCATAGAAAGAATTCTGTAGTGAACTTTCTCTATCAATTTCATTGAAGAATATTTGGAGTATTGGTATGAGCTCTGCTTTGAAGGCCTTGTAGAATTCTTTTGTAAATCCATCTGTTCCTGGGCTTTTCTTAGATGGGAGGTTTCTAATTGTTCTTTCTATTTCTATGCTTGATATGGTCATGTTACTTGATTTATCTCATCTTGGTTGAGTTTCTGCAAGTCGATATTAGCTAGCAAAAAAATGTCCATTTCTGCCAGGTTCTCAAACTTATTAGCATAATGGTTTGAGAAGGATTCCCTTATAATGTTCTGAATATTGGTTGTTTCTGTGGTGATGTTTCCATTCTCATCTTTGAGCTTATTTGGATATCTTGTCTTCTTTGTCTGGTAAGAATTGCTAAGGGTCTATCAATTTTGTTAAATTTTTCGAAGAACCAATTCTTTGTTTTGTTGATTCTTTATATGGTGTTTTTGGATTCTAATTCATTTAATTCTGACTTAATTTTAATTATTTCTTTCCATTTCTTGTATTGGGGTTTATCTTGTTGCTCTTTTTAAAGTAGGTTCAGATGTCTTATTAAATTGTTGGTTTCAGATCTCTCTAATTTATTGATATAGGAACTCACAGCTATAAACGTGCCTCTCTGTACTGCCTTTGCTGTGTCCCAGAGGAGCTGGTAATTTGTGTGTTCATTTGTGTTGAATATCATAAACATTTGTATTTCCTTTCTAATCTCTTCCATGACCTATTTGTGATTCAACAGTGTGTTGTTCAATCTCCATGTGTTACAGGACTTCATTTTTGGCTTTTGTTGTTGAGTTCTAATTTTATTCCCTTGAATGCAGTTTCTCACCCTTTACTGTGGTCTTGTTCATTTTCTATGTGTAGGACATCTTTAAGTATCTTTTGTACAGCTAGTTTGGTGGAGATATATTGTTTCAATTTTTCTTTGCAATTGACTGTTTTTATTTGACCTTCGGTTATGAAGGAGGGTTTAGCTGGGAACAGTATTCTTGGCTGATACTTATTTATCTTTAGGGCATGGCATACATCATGCCAGGCTCTTGCTTTATTCATCTCTGTTGAGAAATCTGAGGTTACTCTAATTGTTTTCCTTTAAGAGGCGATTGATCTTTTCTCCTTGACAACTTTAAGGATCCTTTCCTTGGTCTGGATTGATCCTGTGCAGATTACAATGTGATGGTTGGATATTCTGTTCTGGTCTGGTCTATATGGGGTTCTAATAGTTTCTTGTATCTGAATAGGCCTATATTTTTGCATGTTTGGGAAGTTCTCTGCTGAAAGTTCTGTTAAATAAATTTCCTAGACCATTAACTTCTGTCTCTAGGTGCTCCTCTACACCCAGTATCCTTACATTCGCCTTCAGATGGTGTCTTCCAAATATTGAATAGATCATATTTCTAGGATTTGTCTTGGATAATTGTATGTTCTTTCTTTATAATATCCAGGCTGTCTTCAGTCTCCGAGATTCGATCTTCTGCATGGTCTAACTTACTGTCAAGTCTTTCTACTTTGTTTTTTTATTTCTTTTCCTTCTAATTGGTCGGCTATGATGGCTTCAAATTCTTTGTTGGAGATTTGTTATAGATATTGTTTCAACTTTACTTCCTTAATTTGGTGTTCAGTGTTTATTCTCAAATCACTTAGTTGATTGGTTATGGTTTACTTGGACTCCTATTCCTTCTGTTGGGCTTCATTTATTATTCCTTTTGTGGGCTCTCTGAATTGTTTCAGCTGTCTGTTTATGGATTCCATGAATACCTGTATTGATCTGCATCTATTCTCATCCTGCTCTCTCAATTCCTGTATTACCCTTAGATAAGTTTCCTCACATTCACACAATTCCTGTAATTCTCTATGACTGTTTTCAGCTTTCTCATGTTATCTCTGTATTTCTCTTTGACTGTTCTCAACCTGCTTATGCAATTCCTGTTTTAATCTTTAAGTAGCTTCCTAATGCTCTCAAGATTCCTGTATTAATTTTTGTTTGCCTCCTCTCGCTCTCTATCATACTCACACTGAGTCCTTTGCAAGTTTTCAATCATTTCATTCACAAGGTTTAGCGGCAGTGATTGTAGAGCTTTTGATAACTCTCCTCTGGATTATTCATTAACTATTCTGTCACCTGATTATCATGAGTGGGATTTCAGACACCTGGACTTGCCATTTTTCTTGTGTTCTTCCAAGTTATTCTGCCAATTTGGTATGAAAGTAACACCAATTTTGTGCTAGAATACTATTTTAAGGCAAGCATCAACCATAGTCCTGTAGACACACAATCAAAATGGCTTCAAATACAGTATAGTTCAACAGATACAATCTATTCAACATCAAACAACCATGGATTAATGGGTTACAAACAGCAAAGAAGGATTTGGCAAACCAGAAATTATTAGCTTTAGGTAGAAATGTGGGGAAAAATAGGGATGTGGATAGATTAAAGGAAAGTAAATTTAACCAAGTCCTAATCTCTGAGAGGGAAATGAATTGAGCAGAATGATAGGAGAGATTTTTAAAGAAAAAAATGGAAAAACAAAAACTTAAATTTAAGAACTGAAACACTTACAATTTATGTAAGTTTAAAGAAATGATATTGAGAGAAGAAAAGAATAGAATGAGAAGAGGGGAGGAGAGAAAGGAGACATGTAAAACTAAGAAATAAAATTTTTTTAAATTGGTTACTAGGAAATTATGTAGATATAATGAGATGAGACTGCTCATAAAGAATTTAAGCCTAAGAGGTTGTAAATTGAGTAATAAATTTCTGAATTAATTATGTACAAAATGTGGGATAAGGTGTAATAATTGACAACAGGTATATATCTGGGGATGAGCAGAGCAGCAATTAAGTCATGCAAAAAAGAAAAAGAAAATATGAAAACAATAAAAAGGACGAAAAGATCAAAAGATATTAAACACACACATGCACATACACCAAAAATAAAAATTATGAGAAAAAATATTAACAGAAAACACTTTAAAAATTAAAATTTAAAAAATTCTTAAAAGAGTTCTTTGGTTTTTTGAAGTGTTTTTTTTGGGGAGGTGGGGGAAGCGGAATGGGCAGAACCTGTAACTCCTCTGTGTCCATAACCAGTCTCTTGGTCAAGTCTCTGGTCTGTTTGTGGTGTTTGGTTTTCCTATGGCTTGATTGGATTCTTAAGTCAGTTTGTATGGGCAGGCAGAACATGCTCTGTGTTAGGCAGAATTTTGTGATCCTCCTCCCAGGCTAGTTCAATGGGAGGGAGATCTGCTTTGAGTATCTCAAAAGAGGGAAATGGCAATTTCCTCTAGTTTGGAGATGCTGTGATGAGGCTAGGTTCTGGGAAGGGTTGAGGCCTTTCAGCAAACAGTAGCTTTTCCCTGAGGGGCTAGCTCTTGAGACACAGAGTCCAGCCTTGAGCCATTGTCAGGATTTATGTTTATTGAATTTCAGTTGTTTGTCTAGGCTTCTGTAGGGAAGGGTAGACTCTGGCTCTGTTTACATGGTGAAGAAAGTCACTTCTCTGAGGGCAGAGTTTTATCTTCCTGGACGGGGTGACTTTCCCCTGGGTGGAACTAAGCCTGGCAGGTCACTTCTAGTTCCTGTGACTTGCAAAATGACACTTTTGTTTTCTTCCAAGGCCTGAGTTGGAGCTAGCTGCTCAGCCTGGCCTTTGTCAGTATCAAAGCTGGAGATCTCCAGTGGTGGTAGGGGAGAGGGCTGGCATTCCCACCTCTGCTCCCTGAGAAGGAGTGAGGATTTCAGGGTTCTATTCATGTCAGAATCTTGGTTCCTGATCACTCTCTGGTCTGCAATCTGAAGGATGAAGGTATCTGCTTCTTATCAGTTCTTGCTGGTGTTGAGTACAATCCACACGTCTGCTGTGTCTGGCACCTTTGTCCTGGGATCTCTCTGTTGTAGGGATGGTGGCTATGGCCGCCGCTGCTGCCGCTGCAGCCACTGTAGCCACGGCTAGTAGCAAGTGCTCATATCTGTCTCCTTGCCTGGATTTTCCCTCTCTGGCCATCCTCTCTGTACTGTGATGGCACATTTGGTGTGATTCTGTACTCTAGGACTGTTCACTGGAACACTAAAACTGCTTTCTATGAGAGAGCTTGTTTAGCCTCAGGCTTTTCTACCACCATCTTCCTCAGAACTCCCTTAACACTTTATTATGACATGATATTGTGACATCATATTGACATTTTGATATTACTCTACCATTCTGTTTTCACAAACCCATTATGACATCACATTTCAGAAAATTCATGGGTTTTAGGACTTCTCTCTAGCTCCTTCCTTGAATTCTTATCCTCATTGTAAACTAGTAGCAATTGAAATCAGACATATTACAAACTCATAATGACATCACTATTCCATGGGTGACCTCATGTCCACCGTGATATCACAAACCGAGTGCATCATCACATTGCCATTGTGACATCACCATCACATTGTGACATTTTAATCGGTTATGATCTCTTAGAACCTTTGAAACAGCATATGGCCTTTGTGACAAAAAAGTTCAGTTGTTTACCCACATATTCATTGTGGTCTAACAATTGAGGTCAGTTATAGCATTGTAATATTACAAACCCTTTGAAGCAGAATCACCAGTGTGACATCATTAACCGGTCCTCTGCTCATAACTTTGACATGATGCCCTTGTGATTCATAGGCCCTTTTTGATCTCATAATCTGTTTTTTACTTATTTCAGGTATGATATGTGATATTAGAAATGCACTCTGATATCATGAAAATTATGTCATCACTCTGTCAGATATCATGAACATTGTATCACAATGTGACATTACATAATGTTGGGAGTTCATAACGTTTAGGCCACTGCATAATTTGTAGATTTCACAATCCCATTCTGAATTTATATTCTCATTTGTAGTTAAAGAAAATTGAAGTCTAGCATGCCATTGTGACATCATCAATTCATTGTGACATCATAAACCTATTGTGACCTCATCACCATTATGGCATCACCAACTAATTATGACATCAAAATATTATTATGAATTGATATTGTGAGATAATATTGCCATTGTGATATCACTGTCCCATTGGGTTTTGCAAACCTATTATGACCTCATAACATTTTGCAAAATTCGTGGCCTTTGACACTATTAACTTGTAAACTCGTATACTTATGTTGCATAAAACACAAGACAATCTAATGAGGCACATTGAGGATAACTTTATTTATGCTAGAAATGGGCCTGCATTTACCTTGTCCTGGGCTGTACACTCAGTGACAAGCCAGCCTAACCACCAAATATCAGACCTCCAATGGGCAGCCATGCACATAGTTAATTAGTGTGCAAACCACACACCCCCAAATTATAATCTCCGAAACTCCATACTTCAATAGGTAAAGCTTTTTCCTTTTCTCTTACTCCCTCCTTCTTTATAGACATTTCCTTCATTTCCCTTTTTCCCTTCGATCAGTTCCTTCTCTTTAGGCCTCTCCAGTATCCACAGTCCTACACTTCTCTGGCCTGGTGGCCAATTGGCATCCTTCCCCTCCTGCACTCCCTCAAATTCCTCTTCTCCCAAGCCTTTCCCCTCCTGCTATCTCACCACTTCCTTCCTTCCAGGACTTCACTTGAATTTCTCCAATTCCATTGCTCTGACCGTGAAGTCTATATATAGATTGAACCCCTCCATCACTCCAGTGAGTCTCCTGCCTAACAGTTTTCAACCATCACTTCATCAACTGCGCATTCCTCAATAACTTCTTCACATTTGAGGATGACAGCCTACCCCCTCCAGCAGCATGCCCTTTACCCTTTGGTGGCATGACACATGCACTCCTGTGGGCCAGAACATGGGGCCACATTGATTAGTGGTTCATGCTGATTATTAGGGCTTTGCTGCTTTATACATCCCCCACTGGTTTTCATGTCCAATCAAATCCTTGATTCCTTCTTACCAAATCCTAAAAATTCCCATCTCTCCACACAATGAACAGGCTTAAAATGTAAATTTAATTGTAAATTATAGAAACACACTAGTTATTACTAATTAACACTTAGTAAGTCTTATCCTTAAGGGATCCTCTGGGTGTCTGCACAGTCCATCTTGTAGCCTTCTCTGTATATGGGTCCACTGCTTATTTCACTAGAGACTGATGGATCTAATGCTGTTTTCGTAATAATATAATAGGCGATAGTGAAGTTAGCACGACCAAGTAAGGTCCTTGCCACTTCTGTTCCAATTCAGGAGCATGATGCATTTTTACCCACACCAGCTGTACAGGCAAGGAAGAGTGGGTGGAGTTTCTTTTTTTTTTTATTTTTTCAACTCAATTTCTAAGTTTATTTCATTTACTTGAGGTCTAGCTTTTGAATTTAATGCTGAAGTGAGACTTGCTATAGAATAAACTATATTACTCTCCCCAAAGTAATTTTCCTTCCAACTGGATTTAATTTCTTATTTTATATTTGAAATTTTTTATCGTCATCCAAGTGTATATTTATTTTTAAACACTTTTTATTATTATTATTCTCTTTAAGGAGTTGTACAAAGAAGTTCCCATCCTACAAAACAGTACATGGATACAAGGTGTGTGACAACATTGTCACTCCTCCCTCATAACCTTTCCCTTCTCACACGTTTCATAAAAATTGAGATAGGTGATTACATATATTTCACATATTTCACAGTATTGTGGAATTGTGATACTTAGTTAAAGTCACAAACACTTTTTAACCTTGACAAGGCAAATTATTGTTATCATGGTGTAAAGTTTGTTAATTCTATGAGCTTTGACAATCCAAATTATTTTTCCCACCTCAGATGATGTTTACATTTTTTTCCTTTTGCTTAGTGTAGGCTATTCCCTCTTTCCCTCTTTTCCTCTCATTCCTCCCTTCCCATCACTGTGTTTGGGTTGCTTAGTTATCTTTCTTCTATGTCCAGTGCAGCTTATGGGCCACTTTGTTGTATGTTGTTCCATTTTCAACTTATTGTGTTCCTCCTCCTGGCTTCCCTCCATTGCGTGAATATTTCTACCATCTACATGGTCAAGAACATGGAGTCCTTAATGGTGATACAACAAAATGAGTGGCTGTCCGTTGTTTCTCGAGTCCTATTTACTTTGTCATACTTTCTTGCATTTTTGCTTTAGCATCCACATATCAGGTAGACACTGTGCCATTTGTATTGTTGTTCTTGGCTTACCTCACTCAAATAATTTTGTCTAGTTCCATTCATTTCCCTGCAAATGCCATCTTTTTGTCCTTTCTAAAGGCTGCATAGTATTCAATTTTATATAGGCACCACAATGTTTGGATCCACTTATCAGTAGTGGCTCATCTGGGTTGTTTCCAAATCTTGGCTATTGTGAACAGTGCTGCAATAATCATTGAGGGATGTGTCTTTGTATACTGGTTCCTGTTGTTCAGAGTAGATGCCTAGGAGTGGTATGGCCAGTTCATAGGACAGGTCGATATTTAGCTTTCTGAGATACCTCCAGACTGCTTTCCAAAGTGGTAGTATTAATATACATTACCGCCAGCAATGCAGTAATGTTTCTCTTTCTTTGTATCCTTTCCATCATTTGTCATTGGCTGAATTTAGGATGTGGGCCATTCTGAATGGAGTAAGGTGGTATCTCAGAGTTGTTTTTATTTGCATTTTCTTTACAGCCAGGATTATGAACATTTCCTCACTTGTTTCTTTGCTGTTTTTCATCTCTTCTACTGAGAAGTCTCTCTTTAGCTCCCTTGCCCATTTCAAGACTGGATTGTTAGATTTGTGAAGAGTTAGTTTCTTGAGTTTACCATATAAAATGGCTATTAGACCCTTGCCTAATATATTGCTGCTAAATATTTTTTCTCAATTATTTGGCTTTCTTTCTAGTTTGGTTGCTATTTTTTATTTTTTGGGGTCCAATCGTGGGGCCTGAACTCTGGGCCTGGGCGCTGTCCCTCAGCTCTTCAGCTCAAGGCTAGCGCTCTACCACTTGAGTCACAGCGCCACTTCTGGCTTTTTTCTTTTTTGCTTATGTGGTGCTGAGGAATTGAACCCAGGGCCTCAAGTATGCAAGGCAAGCGCTCTACCACTGAGCCACCTTCCCAGTCCTGGTTGCTATTTTTTATCTGTGCAGAAACTTTTTATTTTAAGGTAGTCCCATCGAGTGATTTTCAAATTTGTTGTGACCTTGGGCATCTGTTCTGGAAGTTCCTGCCTATGCCTATAAGCTCAAGTGTCTCTCATACTCAGTCCTGCAGTAGTTTCAGAGTTTCAGGTTTGATGTTAAGGTCTTTAATCCATTTTGAGTTGATGTTAGTGCATTGTGATAGGCTAGGATCCACTTTCAGTTTTCTGCATGTGGCCAGTTTTCCCAACACCAGTAGTTGAAGAGGTTCTGCTTCTTCCACTGTATGTCTTTGGCTCCTTTGTCAAATATCAACTGACTGTCCATATGCGGCTATATTTCTGGGTCCTCTAACCTATCTCATTTATTTTTGGGTCTCTTTTTGTGCCAGTACCAAGCTGTCTTTGTTATTATGGCTCTATAGTATAGCTTGAAGTCCTGTATCATGATCCCTCCTGCATTCTTGCTTTTGCCTAAAATTGTTTTGGCTATGCTAGGTCTTTTGTTGTTCCATATGAATTTTTGGATTATTCCCTATTTCAGAAAAGTAGGTCACTGGAAATTTAATGGAAATAGCATTGAATATGTTTATTAATTTTGTCAGTATGCCCATTTTCACCATATTAATTCTGCCTATCCAGGAATATGGGAAATCTTTCCATTTCTTGGTATCCTCTATTGTCAACGTCTAGTGCGTTGGGGTCCCTGGGTAAGGATCACGAAATCACCAGGACACAGGGGATGCAGAGTGCAAACAGCAATTGCCACTGGCTGCTGTGCTTTATTGTTAGTGGGTATTTAAAGACAAGCAAGCATGATCTTTGCCGAGATTTGGTCAGAAGACATTCACACAAAAATTTCAACAGATACATTTTTACTTGACCTATGAGAAAATGTCTTGGTAAATTATTATCTAAACTATTTTAGAGCAAGCTCAAACCACTTCTCCAATCTCAGGAAAATGCTTGACCAGCTGTTCATCTAAGCTTAAGCAAGCAGAAGAGCTACTTCCTCAGCTCCCAGGAGTTCGTGACATGTGTTTTGAGATAGGGAAAGAGAATATTTTTCCCGCTCTAGCACGGCGTGCCAAGAGCTTTCCTAATCCCAAACACAATCCTCATATAATCCTGAGGTTGGAGCCTGTATCATTCTGCCCCCTCAACATAGACCCTGAGTCTTCACACTCTATGATTCATTTTTAAGGCTTTTATACTTTTCATGAAATAGACCCTTTACATCTTTGGTTAGTTTAATTCCTAGATATTTTTTTATTTTGAATGGGGTTGTTTCCTTGATTTCCATTTCTGCTTGTACATTGTTGGTTTGCAGAAAGGCGACTGACTTTTGTGGGTTAATTTTGTATCCTGCTACTTTGCCAAATTGGTTTATATGCTCTAAGAGTTTGGGGCTGAGCTTTAGGGATCGTTAATTTATGAAATAATGCTATCTGAAAAAATAGATAGTTTATCTTCTTCCTCTCCTGTGTTGATCCCTTTAATGTCTTCTTCTTGCCTTATTGCTCTGGCTAAGAATTCCAGAACTATAATGAAGATGAGTGGAGGGAGTGGGCATCCTTGCCTTGTTCCTGTTTTTAGGGTAATTGGTTGTAGTTTTCCCCCAATTAGTATAATATTGGCCTTTGATACGCCATGTAAGGCTTTTATTGTCTTATCAAATGTTCCATATATTCCTATTTTTTCTATATCTTTTACTATGAATGAATGCTGAATTTCATCTAAAACCTTTTCTGCATCAATGTTCATAATCATGTGGTTCTTGACCTTGGATCTGTTGATGTGATGGATTACATTTATTGACTTACATAGGTTAAACCATCCCTGCATCTCTGGGATGTAGCCTACTTGGTTATAATGTATGATTTTTTGTTATGTTTCGGGATTCTGTTGGCTGCAATTTTATTGAGGAGCTTTGCGTCTGTCTTAATAAAAGAGATTGGTGTATAGTTATTTTTTTGTTGGGTCTTTGCCTCGTTTGGGTATCAAGGTGATATTGACTTCATAGAATGAGTTTGGGATTACTCCCTCTGTTTCTATTTCTCTGAAGAGCTTAGAGAGTATGGAGATTAGTTCCTCTTTAAAGGCAATATAGATTGACCCGTTGAAACAATGAGAAGTACAAGTTGTCATGTCGAAAATGAACTTTACAACTTTGGTGTGGGGGAGGATTGGATGACGGGCGGGGGGGGGGGGGGAGGCTGGGAAGGGATGGGAAGGGGAAACAAAGGAGGAGGCTACAATGCTTGATAAGAAATGTACCCATTATCTTCTCATCTAATTGTAACCCCTCTTTACAGTATTTTCACAATAAAAAAATAAATAAAAAATTTTAAAAAATGGCCATATAGAATTCTGTAGTGAATCCATCAGGTCCAGGGCTTTTCCTGTTGGAAGACTTCTGATTACTTCTACTATCTCATTGTATGTTATTGACATGTTTAATTGATTTATTTCTTCTTGGTTCTGTTTGGACATTTTTTATTTTTTAGGCAGGAATAGAATTTATTTACCGAACTGCTGCCCCCACCATGCATGGTTGGGAAGCATGGCTGAAAAGGAAGGAGTGACCCACCTCTGTGCCAGGACTTTTCTAGGCCAGGGACAGGAGGACGCGTGGCCAGGTGGGGGAAGGGTGTGGCCACACTGGATCCAGATGTGACCTTAGGGTCTGGGACCCTCCTAAGGTCTGATGGGAGGCATGTGACCAGAGGTGGCCCAGGATGTGACCTAGAAGGAGGGGAAGGTGACTGCTTCCAGGTCTGCCAGTTACCTATGTAACAGATAGTGGGCTGAGATAGCGGGCCAAGAGGGAGGGAGGTGTCCCTGTTCAGAACTTATATTCCAGCCTTTTGATAATTATGAAAAAGGGCGAATATTCTCTCTGGCTACATCCTGTTTTCACGGGTGTCAACAGTAGGGCTAAAAGGCTGAGATATGATCCCCTCTAGGAGAATGCAGCAGGAAACAGCTGTCATTTGGGCATTGAGTGCTTAGATGAAGTCTAGAGGAGGCAAGTCTCTTGGATGAAGTCTGGAGAAGACTCAAGCTTTGAGGGACTGAAAAAAAATACTATAGAGCAAATAAATAGCAAGAGGAAGGACTTGGGGCTGAAAATGTTGGTACAAATGTCACTAGCTATTTCTGACATCTGGTGACTAGGTAGAGAATAAGTCAAGTAACAAAGGCAAGAATATAAATTCCTTTCCAGTTGAAAGTTAGACAGGTATTGACATTAGATGGGCAGTCTTTTTACTTCTATTGATCTCCCGGCACTGGTTAATTTTGAAAGGGCAGGCACAACGTGGATGATGTAATATAATCTCCCCTTACTCCTTTCCATTTTTCATTGTTCCCCAGACTGGCTGAGTCTAGGTGCTTGTTGCTGGGTTGGTTTGTCCCAGTTGGTATTCAAGGAGGTTTGAACTCAAGGCCTGTTCACAGTGCCTGAGCACTTCTGCTCTAGCACTCTACCACTTTGAGTTATAGTACCACTTGCAGTGTTTGCTGGTTAGAGATAAGAGGCTTGAGCAAATGCTTCTTGCCTGGCTGTTTCAGGTTAGTTGAGAAATGGAGTCTGAGGGATTTTTCAGCCCGGGCTGGTTTGAACTGCAATCTTTGCCACAAAAGCCCTTTGTTATTTCCAACTAAAGCAACAAGGAGATCAAATAGAATAAGTAGAGCTTACCTGGTCCTTATCAAGAATTGACCAAATATTCTGCAATGAACAAATTCATTAGATGAGAGAATCTTAGGACAGATATGCTCAATATTTTAGAATCATGTTGTCAGTACTAGAACACAACACAAAACAAAAAAGGCAAAAGGCAAAACCTAAATTTTTTGACAACGTTGTTTAGACATCTTTGCTAACAAAGCACATCAGATGGGTGGGCCTCAGTTACCAGGGTCTGTGAAAAGAGCAACTGTGAAAAGGCACATTAGAATCGATGGGTGGAGAAGTAGTAAGATTGGTCGAACGGTAAGGGTTGGACGGGGCCAAACACTTAACCCACCATGTGTCGAACTCAAGATGGTGAATTTCTGAAAAAATGAAAAGAAACCCTTAACAATATCAAGCCTAGTTTGGCAAGCCTTTGAGAGGGAACCTAGTGGGGGTCCCTGGGACCCAGCCCATATGGCATTCTTCAGGACACAATCCAAAAAGTTGTAGAAAAAAGAGAGAGATATAGAAAGTTGGACATGAATAGTAGAGAGCATAGAGAGACTGAAAGTAAACAGGCTTCTGACCATGCACCATTGCAGAGGCAAAAATTGTCTAAATCTGAGAATAGCATTAAAACATTAGGTGCTCTGGCTATCCAGAGAGCACAGGAGGCATTTCAGAGGGGTTTCACGGCTCGGGCATGACTCATAGCACCCCAGTAAATGTGTAGGAGAGTCAGTCTGATGAATGAAGGAGAGCTGACCAGGCAGAAGTGGCATCCCAACTTCCTCCAGAGCCCTCTTGAGAGAAATGTCCAAGCTGCCCCAACCTACCATCCTCAGCTTCGTAGGTGACCAGCCTTTCGGCTAAAGGCCATAGGAGCTCTCTGTCATGGTGCCATATCTGCGAAGAGATTGAGCAACAGAGAGCCTTAGAGAGTAGTTTCACTCACCAGACTGGAAAAGTGATGTGGATATGTATGTGAAGGCCAGCAATAGCATTGGTTAAAAGTCTCAAGGCAGTTTGGTTCACAGAAAAGCAGTGGTTAGGAAATTCTAACATTTCCAACTCAAAAACCTCATCCAAATCATGGCACCAAATGTAAGGTATATTAAATAGGTAGGTTTCATCAGGTAGCCAATGAAGAGAACACCACATGCTATTCAGACAGGAAAAGATGTTTGTTTACTGAACAGCTGCCCCCACCATACATGGTAGAGAAGCATGGCTGAAAAGAAAGGGGGGAATAGAAATGTGTATTTCTGTAGAAATTCATCCCTCTCTTCTAGGTTTTCTTCTTTGTGAGTAGAGTCTGGAATTACTTTTTTATGATTGTTTGGATGTCTTGGATGTCTGTTGTAATTTTCCTGTGATATCTCTGATATTGATTTGGGTCTCCTCTCTTATTTTGTTAGTTACTCTTGCCAGTGGTCCTTCAGTTTTATTGACTTTTTTTAAAAAAACAACTTTTTATTTTATTAATTGTATTTATAATTTTCTTAGTCTCTATCTCATTAATTTCAGCTCTTATTTCGGTTATCTCTTTCTGTCTAACAACTTTAGGTTCAAATTTTTCTTGTTTCTCTAGCAGTTTTAGTTGCATCATAATATTGTTTACTTGGTCTTTGTTTTCTTTTTTCTTTTTTTTTTTTTGGAGGAGGGGGTACGGTCATGGGGCCTGAACTCTGGGCCTGGGCGTTGTCCCTCAGCTCTTCAGCTCAAGGCTACCACTCTACCATTTGAACCACAGCGTTACTTCTGGCTTTTTTTCTTTTTGCTTATGTGAGGCTAAGGAATCGAACCCAGGGTCTCATGCATGCAAGGCACGTGTTCTACCATTGAGCCATTTTCGAAGTCCGGCCTTTGTTTTCTTGATGTGTGCAGTGAGACTGCTTTCGCTGTGTCCCCTAAATTTCATTGTGATGTTTCTTCATTTTCATTGAATTGTAGGAAGTTTTTAATTTCTTCTTAAATTTCTTCTGTGACCCATGTATTGTTCAACTGGGTTCTGTTTAATTTCCATGTGTTTAAATATTTTCTACTTTATGCTTTATTATTGAGAATTAGTTTGATTCCACTATGGTCAGATATAATACAGGGTATTATGTCGATTCTCCTGTATTTGCTTAAATTCCTTGTATTAACTAAGAAATGATCTATTTTAGAAAAAAATTAGGGGTTTGGCAAGAATAAGACCTTGCTGATGTGAATGCCTGTAATTCTAACTACTCAAGAGGCTCAGATCTGTGTATTCAGGTTCAAAGCCAGTACAGGCAGGAAAGTTCATGAGGCTTTTCTGGGGTTGTTCAGCACCACACACTGCCTCAAGTCTGGGGTTGTTCACCCTCTTTGCCACTATGGGCTGGGCTAGGCTGCTTATGAAAACCAGTATGGAGAAGCCCTGCACCCCACTACAGGTCCGGAGTTGTTCACTACTGCTGCCACAGCTGTTGCCACTGCCCCAGATGCTGCCACTTCCCCAAGATCAGCTGGCCGTCTTATGCAAGACAGTCACCCCATCACGAGTCAGGTCTTAACCACTGCTGCTGCCTCAGGCTAGGCTGGGCTCCTTATGCAGGCCAGTACGGAGAGGCACAAACGTCATTGATCTGGAGTTGTTCACTGCAGCTGTCGCTGTCCCATTCACTGCTGCTGCCCCGGGCTGGTCTGGGCTGTTCCTGTGGGCTAGTGCCAAGAGACATTGTGCCTGGAGTCTGGGTGGTTTGCCACCACTGCCAGGTGCCACTGCTTCTCCAGGTTAGGCAAGGCTGTTTATACCACCAGGACAGAGGTGCCACGCTGCCAGCCTAGGGTCATTCGCCACTGCTGACAGCTGCTGCTGCTGCTCCTGACTGGATTGGTCTGCTTGTACCAGCCAGGCAGAGGTGCCATGTCAGGGAGGGTGAGGGGTGTTTTCCTGCTGGCTCTGCCTTCTGAGATTTCTGCTTGTATTCTCTAGGTTGGCACCACCTCTTGGGAGTCTTCTGAGAGCCTTGGGATGCTTGTGAGTGTGTGGTCCACAGAGCCTGGCCACTTAAGCAGCCTGGCATGAAACCCCATCACTTAAGCTGCTTAGTGTGGAGCCCAATCACCAACAAGGGGTGGGGGAAGGGTCTTCCCACTTTACTGTCTGTGTAGTTTTTTCCTTTTCTTTTTTCACTTCCTGTATCTCTCTGAGTAATTGCCTTTTTTGTGGGTCACTTGGTTGGAGAGAGCTGAGGTATTTCCCTGCTGTTCCATCACCATCTTGGCCCCTCCCCTTTAGGTTGAGTTTTTCTTAGGTGTCCAGGGGGCCTTGATTACCAAAGGATAGGTACATAAAAGAATATGTTGTAATGCCTGCAAACTGTAGTTAGACATTTCTGTTAATATAACCTTCCCAAGTTTAGGAACCAAAGGGGGTGGTCTACACTAAAGTATTTCAAAGGGATTAAATCCTTTAACATAGAGGCTACATCTTGCTCTAAGGAGAGCAAAGTGGAGGAGGCTTACCTAGCAGTGGCCAGTATCTGTATTTAATTTAGTTAGTTTCCTTTAAGGTCATATTCATTCTTTCTAGTGCCTTGAACTCTAAGGTCTATAAATGGATTGTAACTTCCAATTTATTCCTAGGGTGTTAGTTAATAATTGAGAACTTGGACCATGAATGCAGGGCCATCTTCGGACCCTAAAGCTAAGGGTAAGCCAAATCAAGGAATTATTACACACCTCAGCTCAGCCTGAAAAAGTGTCCACTCTTACTAACAGACACTAACACTCATACTTTCCAGGCGTTACCTCTGTGGAGTCCACTTTCCCAAATTCACGATCTGAGGTTCCTCATATATCAATTCTTTCCATAGGTTCCAGCTTTTCAGCATTTACCTGTTGGAAATTACCTACACGCATTACAAAGAATTGTCAGGCTGAGGCCCCACTGCTTTCAGAAGTTTTAGGCAGTGGCCTCGCTCAATTTACCTGGGTAAAAATATCTATATGTAAACTGAAAGAAAGCTTGAGCCTGTATGCTATTTTCACAAGTTCAGTATCAACATTTGCACACTTATTACCACTGTTTTTGCTTCTTCCTTTAATCTTAACGACTAGTAGCTCTAGAGAACCAACTGGTTTTAGAGTGGTCTCCCAAGCTACCTGATCGGCTCAGATGTTTCCCTGTATCTTAGGGTCTCTAGTTTCTTTACTTCCTGTATAGTACTCTGACCCTTGGAGACTTCTTCCATTTTATTCTCCTCCTTTTCTCTCAAACTTGCTTTCATGATCCCACCCTCCTTCTCAATGTGCTCCTTAACCTGCAAGTGTTTTGGCAGGGTCACAGGAGAGTTCCTTTGACTGGCCAATTGCTGCTCCTTCTCACAAAACCATTGTTTGCTCTTCAACTCCTCCCTTAAGTTCACAAAGGTGCTATTGAGAGGTGTTTTTGCACCTCCACCTGTTCCACTGGGACACGAAGCTTCTGCATTACATTTATGGTGAAGATCTCAGCAGTCTTTTTGGCTTTTTATTCTAGCAGTTTCTCTTTCTAGTTTTCCACTTTAGTGTATTTTTGTGACAGATCTTCCAACTGTTTGTTTAGCTCTTCTGTGTTTGTTCCTAATGCTCTTTCCCTTTCCCCAGCATTCTCTGTCAGAGCATGTGGTCCTTTAACTCTTTCTGAAGAGAAACATTCTCTTTCTTGAGCCTGATATTTTCCTGTTCACTTTTCATGGCCGCATCTTCTATGACAGAGCACTTCCCCATCTTCTCTGCTAACTACCCTTTCCTTCTTTCTCTGTTGCTTTGAATTTCTGGTGACACTCTTCAAAGCTTATAATCAACATGTACTTCAGCCTAATACATTCGTATATCAGGTCCAGTTCCTTTTTCATGGCGATGATTTCTTAATGCAGCATCAGGATCTCTTCTTGGCCTCACTTGTGGTTAGCAAGGATGGCAGCATTGCTGTCCTGTGCTTCTGTTTGCCTCTGACCTGCGGTCCCCTAATTTGCCGCATGCTCACCCAGGCTAATGTACTTGAATTTCAATTGATTTTGAGTGTTTTCTAGGATCTTTTTGAGGATTTTCTTCTCATTTTTGACTCTCACAAGTTCCTAATTTATTTTTTCAAATCTTTTCTTCTCGTCAAATAATTCTCTCTGTTATCTCCAATGTGCTCTTCTATATGCTTTTAATCTCTTGGTGAGTTTTGACTGGCACATATTGGAGACTCAGTCTTTTATAAGACTATGTTTTGAGATAGAAGGGTGTGAATTTTTTCTTTGCCAGATTTCTTAAGTTAAAAGAGCTGCTTTTTAAATTGAACATAGTTGGAGCTCCAAGCTCCTTTGCATGTTTCTCCAGAGATATGAACAAATTTTCCAGGTGGTTAATGTGATTAATTAACTTGTCATTTTCTAACTTTCTCCTCCTTGGACATTCCTTTTCCCAATGTCCATTTTGTTTGCAATAAGCACACTGATGTAGGCCTAGAGGTTCCCTATTGCCATTGGCAAATGAATTGTACTGTCCTTGCCAAGGGTTTCTCGATCCCTATTCTGGTGCTCCTACCAAAACTCAAACCCTCTTCTTAGACTCTTTTTCCAGAGTATGTCTGTTAGCAAACACCCTCTGGACGACTACTTCCAAATTAGAATAAACTTTCCCCTCAAAACCTTCTGACTTTTGAAGCTTTCTTCTAATATCTGGAGCTGTCTGGGTAACAAAGGCCCTATTTAGGGCTCTTTCACCCTCCAGGGATTTAAGATCTATAGGCCTATAGGTCCTATAGGCTTCTGGGAGAAGTTTCAGAAAAGCATTAGGGTACTCACTGGGGAACTTTACAATCTCACTCACCTTAGATTGATGATTTCGCTTT
Source organism: Dipodomys spectabilis (assembly GCF_019054845.1). Classification (NCBI taxonomy): domain Eukaryota; kingdom Metazoa; phylum Chordata; class Mammalia; order Rodentia; family Heteromyidae; genus Dipodomys; species Dipodomys spectabilis. The sequence continues at coordinate 1,788,214 of NW_024870978.1, read as the reverse complement.
TTAGCCACTGCGGTATCCTGCTAACAGAACCTGGCAATAATAGGTAAGCACCTCCATACCTCGATTGCTGTTAGTCTCAGCTTGGGTAAGTCTGTGGAAAGACTTGCTGGTTCAATAGTGGGGCTACTCTCTGGTCCAAGGACCACCTTCAAGCCAAGAAGCAGGATTCACTCCCTTTTCTACCAGGTGAAAAGCACCTGTAAAATTTGTTGACACTCATCCCAGATGTGCTTGTGTGTGAAAATTACTGTCTCTAATGAAGTAATGAGACCTTTTTTTCTGAAAAGGATGAATTTTGCTGTTTCCAGTTATACAGGTCACTAGTTGTAAAGGGAACATATATTAGAAATGAGGTTTGTCCACCATCTCCTCCATGTTCCTGTCTCAAAGGTAATAAGGGTAACATACCACATTGTACCACCTCAGACTGGTACAAGTAACCACTTTTAGTATGGGAGGACTTAACATTAGAGGTGCTGATGGCAAAGAACAGGAGAGAGAGTACATCAATGAATCTTCCTCTGAGGGACTCTATAACCCTGGGGGAGAATATTTTTTGGATATGGTAAGTTTAGGCCTTGTTCTCCCATCCTGAGAAAAGGAGTAAACAGAGGTGCATACAGGACACAGAACTATCAGCATACACACACAGACCAATAGCCACAGACAACCCACATTCCCCACACCTCTCAATGTTGACCTCTACAGGAGGTCCCAGATGACAGAGAGAATGTCCCAGATTGTCTCTTGAGGAGGCCACAGATGATCTTTGGAGGATGTCACATATGTCCTTCCTAGGAGGCCCTAAATGACCTCTCATGGAGGTTTCAAATGGCTTCCCAAAGAAGTGTTAGATGACCTCCAAAGGAGGTCCCAGATGTCCTCTCAATGTGGCTGAGATTACTTCTTGAGTAGCTCCCAGATGGCCACACAGAGGCTACATATGAACCCCAGAGGAGGTTCCAGATAACCCTCTTGAGAAAGCCACAGATTACGTCCAGAGAAGGTCTTATATGGCTTCTCAAGAAGTCCCAGATGATGTCTGAAGATGGTCATATATTTCTCATCAAGGTAACCCGAGATGACCACCCAAAAAAGCTCCTGATGACCTCAGGAGGTGGTCCTAGATTGCCTCTTAAGAAAGCCCCAATGACCACTTTTGAAGAGGTCTCAGGTGGCCTCCCAAAGAAGCCCCAGATGGCCTCTGGAGAAAGTCCAAGATGGCCCCTGGAGGAGGCTCCAGATGACCTCCAGAGTAGGTCTCAGATGGCTTCTTAAGGAAGTCGCAGATGTACTTTTGATGAGGTTCCAGATGGCTTCCCAAGGAAGCCCTACATTACCTCTAAAGGAGGTTCCAGATGGCTTCCCATGGAAGCCCTACACGGCCTCTCAAAGAGTTCCCTGATGGCTTCCCAAGGAAACCACATTTGACCTCCAGAGGGGGGTCTTCAAAACAGGTTGGCAAGCTTGCCCAGACGTATCCTTAGAGGTACCTAAATAACTTTTGTCCATGTTGGTCCTCTGGAGACAGACACTCGAGGTGGACTCTCAACCCTGAGTGCTGACACTCTCCACTATGAGGATTTTTCTCTGGGGCCAAGGCCTGATGCAATCCAAATGGATTATGTCAATGGAGTCTCCAAAAATTAGGACCTCTATAGTTCAAGAGAATTCATCGAGACACAGTTAATATAATAAATGTTCTCCAAACCATCAAACCCCAAAATTATGATATCAAAAGCTCCAAACATCAAAGGACAAGCCTTTTTTCCCCTTCCCTTTGTCTCTCCTTCACAGTCCTATACTTCCTTCGAGGCCTTTCTCTTTTTCTCTTCTACCAGTTCCTTCTTCTCTTAAGGCCTCTCCAATGTCCACAGGCCTGAACTGCTTTGCCTGTGTCGTCAGCTGCAATCTTTCACCACCTGGTCTCCCTCAACATCCTCTCCTCCCAGGTCTTTCCTCTTCTGCTATCATAACACTTTTTTCCTTCCAGGTCTTTTCCCTTTTTCTCTCCCCTTCTATTGCTCTGAACAAGCAGCCTATATAAAGTCTGTGAATGCCTACTCTGTGATTTCATTGTATTTCAAATGTGGTATCACAGTTGATATGAGAAACGCACTTTTGTGCCTACATAACCATTTTGACATCATAATCACTTTGTGATATCACAGTGCCGTTGTGCTATCAGTAACACAAAGTGACATCACAAACCTCTCCTGTCTTCATAACTTTTGTGGCATGCTGACATTGTGGTATCTTAAACCTTTTTGCCCTCATAATTTGTTTTCAACCTCATATTTCTTGTATGACATGAGATACCAGAAATCCACTGTGACATCATGACCATATTGATATCACACTGACAGATGTCATGATCATCGTGTCATATTGTGACATCACAAAAAGTTTTGTTGATGCCATACAGATAAGGGGTAATCGTAGGTCTATGATGTCATAATTGGTTGGTGATATCCAAATGGTATAAAGGATCCCATTTGTCATGAAATCACAGAGAATAAGAATTCACAGACTGTGGTATCTCCAAAGGCAGGTGTTGTCACAGATGTGATGAAGGCCTAAGAGGCTTGTGATGTCACAGAGTGACACGATGTTCATGATGTCTGCCAGTATGATGTCATAATGATCATGATGTCACAGTGGATTTCTGATGTCACATATCATAACAAATATTATAAGGTTGAAAGCAGATTACAAGCTTATAAAGAGCCTAAGACATCACAATTGTAGCACATCTCAAGACTTATGAGTTCAGGACAGGTTTCTGATGTCATGGTGTATTAGTGATATCACCATGGCACTGTGATGTCACAAAGTGATTATGATGCCATATATTTATGAGATCACAATGATTTTCTGATATCAACCCACATGCCACATTTGAAATAGAATGAAATAAGAGAATAGGCATTTACAATGTGTCTATAACATCACAATGACAATATAATGTCATAATGCTATAAGGTCACTGTAAATTGGTGATGTTGCAAGGAAATAATGATGTCATAATGAATATGTGGTGATGGGGTCAAAAAGGATTTGTGATGTTACAATGGCATATATGAATTCAATTGTCATGTGTTCACAATGAGGATATGGGTACACATATGGTCTGTGATGTCACAAATGCCATGTGTGTTTTCAAAGGTACTTATGGGTCATGATAGCTTTATGATACACAGTTGTGATGAAGTCATCGTGGGTTTTTGATGTCATGATGATTTTGTAATATCTCAAACACATGTCCAATTTCAATTGCTAGTATTTCACAATGTGCATAAAGTTCACAGACGGAGCTTGAATTCTTAATGGACATGAATTTTTAAAAATGTTATGAGGTCATATTAGGTTTGTGGATAGACAATGGGACAGTGATATCACCATGGCAATATCAACTCACTACATCATGTCAAAATATTCTTTTGGTGTCACAATTAGTTGATGATGCCACATTGGTGATGAACTCACAAAAGATTGGTGATGTCACAATGTGTTGGGCATGTCACAATGACATGATGGTTCTCAATTGTCTTTAACTTACAATGAGTATATGAGTGCACAAAGGTACTGCGGCTTCTCCAAAAGTATGTGTTGTCACAAATATATTGAAATCCTAAAAGTTTTGTGATGTCAGAATTTGGCAAAATGGTTATGACATCTGGCAGTGTGATGTCACCATGGTCATGATGTCACTGGGAATTTGTGATATCAAATGTCATATGTGAAATCTAATGAGGTCGACAACAGATTATGAGGACAAAAAAGGCCTAAGGTATCAGAACTGCAGCATGTCACAAAAGGTATCATGACAGGATAGGTTTGTGATGTCATGGTGGGTTAGTGATATCACAATGGCAACGTGATGTACAATGGGATTGAGATGTCACAACGGTTATGAGTTCACGATTTGTTTATGGTATCAACCTACAGGCCACATTTGAAATAGAATGAAATCAGAAAAGGCATTCATACTGTGTCTATAATGTCACAATGACAATGTGAAGTTCTAATTCTATCATATCATTTTAGTTTTGTGATTTCACAATGAGCAGATGGTGTCACAACTTCAATTTGATGTCACAATTGTGATGATCTCACAAACTGTTTTTGATTTAAAATGTCATGTATGATTCTCAATTGTTAATATTTCACAGTGGGGATTTGGGTACACAAAGGGACTGTGATGTCACAAAGCTATATATTTTTTCAAAGGTTATAAGAGGTCATAATAGATTTGGGATGTTATAATGTGATCCTGGTGTCAAAACAGCAATGTGATTTCACAATGTTTTTGTGATGTCACAGTGGTGATGAGGTCACAATGGGTTAGTTATGTTACGAGTTTGTAATATCACAATTATTTGTCCAATTTCAATTGCTCCTAGTTCACCATGAGGACACTGTAATAACCAGCAGTGCCCCTATAATCCACGGGAACAGATAGTCATCATAGCCTCCTGGTCTGGACCACCGGAGAAGGGAGTGCATACCACTGCAGGGGGAAGGACATGCTGCTGAAGGATATAGGATGTCAAGCCGCACATGGTGAGCTGCCAAGAAGTGATTGGGCAGGGACATTTGGGAAGTTCTGATTGAAAACTCTTATGCAGGAAATATATTCCAGTGGGCCAAGGGCACAGCCTATATATATAGGCTGCATGTTCAGAGCAACAGAAGGGGAGAGAAAAAGGGAAAAGTCCTGGAAGGAATGAAGTGATGAGACTGCAGGAGGGTAAAGACCTGGGAGGAGAGGAAATTGAGGGAGAGCAGGTGGTGAAGGACGGCAACTGGCCACCTGGACAAGGCAGGGTAGGCCTGTCAAGAGCAGAACAGCTGAAGAGAAGAATGGAACAGTGGAAGGAAAAAATGGAAGACCTGAAAGGTAGGACAGATCTGTAGAGAAGGAGAATGAAGAGAAAGGAAAAAGCCTTGTCCTTCCAAGTGTGGAGTTTGGAGTTCATTATTTTGGGGCTTGGTTGATTGCAGACCAGTTAGAAATGGCTGCACTGCTCTTTGGAGGTCTACAGGTTCATTGTTGAGACTGAATTTAGCTCTGGGCATCCAGCCCAGGTCAAGGTAGTCGCTTATTAAAAATTTATGAGGACAAGACAGGTTTGTGATGTTACATTGCATTAATAATATCACAATGTCAATATGAGTTCACAAAGGGACTGTAAAGTCACAATGATGATGTGGTCACAATAGGTTTCTGAAATCAACCTATATGCCACATTTGTGATAGAATGAAATCACAGAATAGGCAATCACATTGTCTCTATGACCTCACAATGTAAATGTGATGTCATAATGCTATGATGTCATTGTCATTTTGGGATGTCACAATGGGCTGTTGGTATCATAGCAATGTGATCTCACTCGAGATGATGTCACAAAGCATTTGTAATGGTACAATGGCATGCTTGATGTCAGTTGTCCTTGGTTCACAATGAAGACATGGTTACCCAAAGGGCAAGTGATGTCACAAACACCATGTGCTTTTTCAAAGGTGCTAAGAGGTCACAACAGGTTTGGGATGTAATGAGGTGATCATGATATCACTGTGGTAATGTGATGTCACAATGGGTTTGTGATATCACTGTGGTGATAAGGTCACACATGGATAGTGATGTCACAATGAATTTGTAATATCACCATTACATGTCCAATTTCATTCTACTAGATCACAATGAAGATACGAGTTCACATAAGGAGCTAGAAGTCAGAAAGGCCATGAATTTTGTAAAATACGAGGAAAAAATAGATTGGTGAAAAAGCAATGGTGAAAATCCCATTGACAATGTGATGTTACCATTACATGAGATAGTATTTTTTTTGAAGTCACAAATAGTTGGTGATGCCATACAGGTGAGGAGGTCACATAGGTTTGTGATTTCACAATGGGATGGTGATGTCACAATCTCATGCCAGATCTCTAATTGACAATGGATATATAAGTTCACAAGGGTTAATGATTTCTCCAAAGGAATATATTGGCACAAGTCTAATGAGTCGTAACAGGTTTGTGATGTCACAATGTGACTCAGTGGTCATGATATCTGGCAGTGTGATGTCACAATGGTCATGATGTCACAGTGGATTTCTGATATCACACGTCATACCTGATGTATTATTAGTTAAACAATTTATGAAGGCTGGGAAGTTGGCTCAGTGGTAGAAAGCTTGCCTTGCATGCATGAGGCCCTGGGTTCGATTCCTCAGCACCACATAAGCAGAAAAAAAAGCCGGAAGTGGCGCTGTGGCTCAAGTGGTAGAGCGCTAGCCTTGAGCTGAAGAGCTGAGGGACAGTTTCCAGGCCCAGAGTTCAGGCCCCACGACCGTACCAAAAAAACAAAACAAAACAAAGGAAACAATTTATGAACTTAGAAAGGCCAAAGATAACACACTGGCAGCATGTCAAAAAATTTACGAGCATAGGACAGTTTTGTGATGTCACAGTGGGTTAGTGATATCATAATGCCAATATGTTGTCATCAAGGTATTGTGATGTCATAATGGTAATGTGGTCACAATGTATGTATGATATCAACTAACCTGCCACATTTGATATAGAATGAAATCACAGAATAGGCATTCCAATGTATCTGTGACATCACAGTGACATTGTGGTGTCATAATGCCATGATGTCATTGTTGTTTTATGATGTCACGATGGGCTGATGTTGTCATAATGACAATGTGATGTTACACTCGTGATGATGTCACAAAGGTTTTGAGATGTTAAAATGGCATGTCTGATCTCAATTGTCAGCTCAAAATGATATGGATACACAAAGGCCTGTGATATCACAAAGGCCATGCTTTTTTCAAAGCTTTTGAGATCATAATAAGTTTGGGATATCACAATGTGATCATTTTGGCACAATAGTAATGTGATATCACAATGAGTTTGTAATGTCACCGCGGTGATGAGGTCACAATGGGATAGTGATGTCTCATCAAGTTTGTAATATAATAGTGGCATATACAATTTCAATTTCTTCTAATTCACTATGAGGATACTGTAATAACCAGTGGGGCCAGAATTATCTGTGGGAGCTGATAATCATTTTAAATTCTTGGCCTGGCCCACTGGAGAGTATGGGGAATGCTGCCAAGGGTGGAGGTGTCAAACCTCACATGGTGAGCTGTCAAGAAGTGATTGAGCATTGGGCAGTTTGGGAAGTGATGGTTGAAAACTGTTAGGCAGGAGACCCGTTGGAGTGAGGAGGGTTACAATCTATATACAGGTTGCATTTTCTGAGCACTAGAAGGGGAAATAAAAATGGTAGCGACTCGGATGGAAGAAAGTGGTAGGACAGCAGGAAGGAAAAAACCTGAGAAGGGAGGAAGTTGAAGGACAGCAGAAGTTTGGCAAGTGGTCACTGGGGCAGAGTAGGGCAAGCCTGTGGAGAGTGGAGTGGCCTGAAGAGAAGAAGGAAGTGGTGGAAGGGAAAAAGGGGAAGACCAGGAAGGAAGGACAGGTCTGTGGCGAAGGAGGGAGGAATGGAAAAGTAAAAAGCCTTGCCCATTGAAGTTTGGAGCTTTGGAGATAATTTTTTGGATGTTGGTTTGCAGACCAATTAGGAAAGGGTGCCCATTGGAGGTCTGAGGTTTAGTGGTCAAGGCTGTTCTTGGACCTGGGTATCAAGTCCAGGATAAGGTAATCACAGTCCCCTTTCTAGTGTAAATTGGTTTATTATATTAAATGTGACTCGATGGTTTTTCTCCTCGCCTTAGAGGTCATAAGTACACGAGTTCACAGAAAGAGCTTGAAGTCTCAAAGGCCATGAATTTTCAAAGATGTGATGTGGCCATAATAGGTTTGAAAAACACAATGGGACAGTGATATCACAATACCACAATGTCAACACAATGGGACAGTGATGGCAATACCATAATGTCATGTCAAAATAATGCTTTAAGACCACAATTAGTTGTTGATGCCATTCTCGTGATGAGGTTACAATAAGTTTGTGATGTCACAATGGGTTCATGATGTCAGAGTGGCATGGCAGATCTCAATTGTCATTAATTGGCAATGAATATATGAATTCAAAAAGGGACTGTAATGTCCCCAAAAGTATGTGTTGTCACAAATGTGATGCCGTTCTAACAGTTTTGTGTTATCACAATGTGACACAATGATCATGACCTCTGGCAGTATGATGTCACAGGGGATTTCTGATATCACATGTCATACCAGAAATATGAGATTGAAAACAGATTATAAACTCACAAAGGGCCTAATATATGACAATGGCAACATGTCAAAAAACTTATGACAGGACTGGTTTGTGATGGCACAGCAGGTTAATGATATCACAATGACAATGCAATGTCACAAAGGATTGTGATATCAGAATGGTTATATGATCAAAATGGATTTCAGAAATAGAATGAATTCCTAGAATAGGCCTTCACACTGTTACATCTATGATGTAACAATGTCACTGTGATTTATAATGCTATGATGCCATTACCATTTGATGATTTCACAATGAGCTGATGGTGTCATAATAACAATTTGATGTCACTGCTGATTTATGATGCTACAATGGTTATTAGGTCTCATTATGTTTCTGATATCTAAACACCTGTCAAATTTGAAATACAATGAAAAAGTTTGGCGCCGGTGGCTCACACCTGTAATCCTAGCTACTCCGCAGGCTGTGATCTGAGGATAACAGTTCAAAGCAAGCTCAGGCAGGGAAGTCCATGAGACTCTTCTATCCAATCAAAAACACTAGAAAACCAGAAGTGGCGCTGTGGCTCAAGCGATAGAGTGCTCGCCTAGAGCTGAAGGGCAGGGAGAGCACCCAAGCTCAGATTTCAAGCTCTACGACCCACACACACACAAAAGATTAAAAACAGACATTCACAATCTGTCTATAACATCACAATGAAAATGTGTTCTCATAATGCTATCTTGTCACTGTAGTTTTGTGATGTCAAAAGTACTTGATGCTGTCATAAAGAGAATGTTATATCACATTGAAGATGTCACAAAGGGATCGTTATGTTACAATGGCATGTCTGATATCAATTGTCAGTTCATAATGAGGGTATAGTTACACAAAGCGATTGTGATGTTACAAAGGCCATGTGTTTTTTCAAAAGTGCTAAGAGGTCCTAATAGGTTTGGGATGTCACAATGTGATAGTGATGTCAAATGGCAATGAAAGCTCACAATGGGTTTGTGATGTCACATTGGTGATAAAATCAAATAGTTTTGTGAAGTCACATCTCATAATCACATGTCCAATTTCAGTTGCTACTATTTCACAATGAGTCTATGAGTTCACAGAAGAAGACTGAAATATAAAAGTCCATGAATTTTCTAAAATGCTATAAAGACATACTAGATTTTTGAAAAACAATGGAATGGATGTTGCAATATGATGACTTAATAATGTTTTGATATCACAATTGGTGAGGCCACACTGGTGATGAATTTACAAGAGGTATGAGGGGTCACAATAGGTTGGTGATATCAAAATGACACATGTGATCTCAATTGTCATTAACTCTCAATGAGTATATGAGCTCACAAAGGGTCTGTGATGTCTCCAAAGGCATGCGTTGTCTCAAAAGTGATGCAGTCCTAACAGGTGTGTGTTGTCAGAATGTGACAAAATACTCATAGCATCTATCAGTGTGATGTCACCATGATTTAGATGTCACACTGAATTCAGGTATCACATTTCATTCCTGGATTGGGTATGAGAGGATTGGAATTTCACAATGGGTTAGTGATATCACAATGGAAATGTGGGATCACAAAGGGATTGTGCTACCACAATGGCTATTAGAACTATAATAGGTTTGTGTTGACCCAATTGGTTGGAAATGTCACCATGCCATGCCGGATCTTGAATGTCATAAATTCACAATGAAGATATGAGTTCACAAAGGGACTGTATTATCTCCAAAGTCATGTATTGGCACAAATGTGATGAAGACCTAACAGATTTGTGAGTTCACAATGTGATACCATGGTGTTCTTGATATCTATCAATGTGATGTCACAATGTTCATGGTGTCAGAGTCAATTTCGAATATCATATATCATACCTGAATTATTATGAGTTTGAAAACATTATAAGCTTACTAAAGGCCTAAAATATCCTAATGGCAACATAAAACACAAGTTATGATAAAAAAAAAAACTCAAGGTCTTTTGAGCTTAAATTTCTTTCTTCGAAATTGTATCCTCATTGTGAACTAGTAGAAATTGAAATTACACATGTCATTGTGATATTACAAACTCATAGTGACATCACAAACTCATTTGGCCTCATCACAACTGTGACATCACAAACCCATTGTGACATCACATTGCTGTTGTGCCTTCACAATCACATTGTGACATCATAAAGCTATTGTGAACTCTCAGCACCTTTACAAAAACACATGACCTCTGTGGCATCACAGACTCTTTGTGTACCCATATCCTCATAGTGACCTAATGAAAATTGTGATCACACATAGCATTGTATCATCATAAATACTTTGAGCAATAATTATGACTGTGAAATCACATTGTCATCATGACATCATCATCTCATTGTGACATCACCAAACCCCAATGACACCATACCATTTTTTCTTTTTTTTCTTCTGTGTATTATTTATTGTAAGTATAGTGTACAGAGGGATTGCAGTTACATGAGCAAGGTAATGAGTACATATCCTATCAAACATTGCTGCCTTGACATCATATTGTCATTTTCATGTCATAGACCCATTGTGAATGCTTATTTTTTGATTTCATTCAATTTCAAATGTGCCATGTGAGTTGATATCAGGAAACCATTGTGAACTCATAACCTTTTTGACATCAAATCTCTTTGTCACAGTGTATTGCCTTTGTTATATCATTAACCCACTGTGACATCAAATACCTCTCCTTTCCTCATAATTTTTGTGACATGCCATTGTGATATCTTAGGCCCTTTGTGAGTTGAAAAATCTGTGTTCAACCTCATATTTCAGATATAACATGAGTTATCTAAAATCCGGTGTAACATCATGATATCACACCACTGGACATCATAACCATTGTGTCACTTTGGACATCTCAGACCTGTTAGTTCTTCACCTTTGTGACTACATATACTTTGGTGACATCAGAATCCCTTCCCAAACTCATATACTCATGGTGCGTTAATGACAACTGAGATCCTACAAGCCATTGTGACATCACCAACCCCTTGGGACATCTCAAATATATTGTGACCCCTCATCAGTATGGCGTCACCAATTGTGACCTCAAAACATTATTATAACATGATGTTGAGACATCACATTGTCATTGTGAAATCACTGTCCTATTGGGCTTTTACATGCTATGACCTATGTCATAGCATACTATGAAGCTTCTTCTATCACCTGGTATTCTCACATTGAATTATGAGTAATTGAAATTAGATATATCATTCTGATATTACAAATAAACTAACATCACAAAACCATTGTGACCTCATCACCACTGTGACATCAAAAACACAATAAGACATCTCATTTCCATTGTGACATCTTATTTCCATTGTGACATTATGAATCACATTGTGCCATCACAAATCTATTATGACCTCTTACCACATTTGAAAGCACACGTGATGTCTGTGACATCACAGAACGTTTTTTGTATCCATATCCTCATGGGGAACTAATGACAACTGACATCATATATACCATTGAAACATAACAAATCTTTTCTGACATTATCATAATTGTGACATCATGTTGCCATTGTGACACCATCAGCCCATTTTGACATGTAACACTACAATGACATTATAGCATTGTAACACTGCATTGTCATTTTGATGTCATATACACGGTGTGTTTGCCTATTATGTTATTTGATTCTATTTCTAATGTGGCATGTTGGTTGATATCAGAAACCCATTGTGAGTTCATGACCATTGTGATATCACAGTGCCTTAGTAGCATCACATTGCCATTGTGATGGCACATTGCCAAATTGATGTCACAAAGGGATTTTGATGTGACAATGGTTATGACATCACAATGAGTTTCTGATATCAACCCATATGCCAAATTTCAAATACAATGAAATCACAGATTAGGCATTCATAATGTAACTATGATGTCACAATGACATAATGGCAAATGCTATAATGTCATTGTCATTTTGTGATGTCACCATAAGCTAAAGATGTCATAATAACAATGTGACATCACACTGTTATGACGTCACACAGGGTTTATAATGTTACAATGGTTATGAGGTTACAATGTGTTTCTGATATCAACTGATATGCCACATTTGAAATATTATCAAATCATAGGATATACATTCACAGTGTCTCTATTACAGCAAAATGGCAATGCAATGTCATAATGCTATGAAGTCACTGTAGCTTGGCGATGTCACCATGAGCTGATTGTGTCATAACGACAGTCTGATGTCACATTGGTGATGATGTCACAAAGTGTTTGTGATGTCAAAATGGCATGTCAGATCTTAATTGCCATTAGTTTATAGTGAGGTTAGAGAATGAAATCATAATGACATACTCGAACTGTGATGACACAAAGGCCATATTTTTTGTCAAAAGTGCTAGCATTCCTAACAGGTTTCAGTTTTCAAAATGTTAATGATATAAAAATAGGTTAGTTTGTAATATCACATCTTATTTCAAATTTCAATTGCTATAAGTTCACAATGATACACGTTCATAGAAATAGCTTGATATCCCAAAGACGATGAATATTCTAAGATGTGATGAGGGCATAATAGATTTGTGAAAGCATGATTGTACAGTAATATCACAATTGCAATATGATGTCAAATTATGTCATAAGAGTGTTATGTGACAATTAGTTGGTGATGCCATAATAGTGATGAGTTCAAAATACTTTTGTGATGTCGCAGTAGATTGCTGATGTTACAATGGCATTCCAGACCTCAATTGTCATTAACTCACAATGAGTATATAAGTTTAGAATGGGATTGTGAGGATTCCAAACGCATTTGTTGGCACAAATGTGATGAAGTCAGAACAGATTTGTGATGTGACAATGTGACACAACAGTCATTACATCTAGCAATGTGATGTCACAATATTCATGATGTCACAGTATATTTCTAAAATTTCCCTAATTCTAATGACAGCTTGTGGAATAGAGCTATGTGCTGAGTCCTTCAAAGGGTGCTCTGTGCTGAGTCTTGCACAGGGAGCTATGTGCAAAGTCTTTCACAGGGTGCAGTGTGCTGAGTCCTTCATTGGGTACTGTGTTCTGAGTCTTTCACAGGATGCTGTGTGCTGAGTAATGCGAAGAGTGCCACGTGCTGTGTCCTTCTCAGGATACATTCTTTCATTGGATCCTTGTAAGAGCTACACACTGAGATGATTATGCAGACAAGAATTTTGAGATCAGATATGTCTCCATGGCAGGGACAAAATTATGTATAACTGAAGACTAGTGAGTTGTCTACAGCAGACAATGGTTTTGTTCTGTTTTGGCTCAGTCATGAACCTTGAACTCAGTGCCTAGGATCTGACCCTTACTTCTTGGGCACATGGCTACCACTCCACCATGTGGAACCACGGACCCCCTTGCTACAGAGTGCCAGAGTGCCATGACCTAGGGGTCGATAGCTGCCTTCTCAGGAAGCTGAGATCTGAGGATCTGGGTTCCAAACTATCCCAGACAAAAAAGGTCCTATGAGACTATTATGTCCAATTGACCACTAAGAAACCTCAAGTGGAAGGTTGGTACTTTTGGTCATGCCTGTCATCTTAGCTACTCAGGAGGATGAGATCTGAGGATCATGGTTCAAAGCTAGCCTGGGCAGGAAAGTCCTTGAGACACTTAGCTCCAATAGACCACCAGAAAACCTGAAATGGCTTTGTGGCTCAAGTGGTAGAGCACCAGACTTTAGCTGAAGGGCTCAGGGACAGTACGCAGACCCATACATCATCTACCACCACCAACAACAAAAAAGCAGAAACTAACAAACCTGAAGTAGAGGGCTGGGACTGTGCCTTAGGGGTAGAGTGCTTTGCATATATGTAACCCTGGGCTTGATTTCTCAGGACCACTTCACTAGAAAAAAGCCTGAAGTAGCTCTGGGGTTCAAGTGGGAGAGAGCTATCCTTGTTCAAGAAAAACAAGGTACAGTGCTGAGTTCAAGCTCCAGGACTAGTGTATGCACGCACACAGGGACACACACACTCACACATACAAACACACACACACACACACACACACACACACACACACACACACACACACACACCAGAAGTGAAGCTGAGACACAGAATGGTAAAACACTGGCCTTCTGCACTGAGCTCATGGTCAGCACCCAGGCCCTGTGTTCAACCCCAAAACCTAGCCACCCAGGGCCCAACTAGGAGAGGTCAAATGTTTCAAAACATGATAAGCTTCACCAGCCCCAGATGACAGGAAGCTTTGTGATATCCGACATGTGCTTGGATTTCCCAAGGTTCTAGAAACCTAGGAGAGGCATCATAGGCTCATCATCGCCTGCAATTAAACATTTCATTAGGTTCAATGTCCTAGTCTTCTTGTAGAAGGACTCCTGAATTATATTGAGCACTGCATCTGAACACCGGAATATAGTTTCACAAAGGCAGGATAAGTGCAGGGAACTTGGCCTGCCAAGGGAGGTTACACAAATGAAGGCATCCTATCAAAACAGAGGACTGGTGAGAGAGATAGCTTGGGGTACAAAGAGGCCTTTTTCTCCTGGCCTTCAGAGCCTACCCACACTCATCCTCAATAATTGGCCCAGATGCAGTTGTTTGTCACACAGCTGTACAGGAGTGAGGCCTTTTGTTTGCCTGTTCAGACAATGAGTGAGGCTTCGTCCCACAGCATGGGGTGGGTAGAAACCCTCAGGTAACACTGGGAACAGTGAGGGGAGTCCCTGAACATGCACTGTTTCAAAAGCACTCTCTATGCTATTTAATCATTGTATTAAAAACAAATTTCCTAGTTTGGTGCTGGTCATTATAGCTACTCTGGAGCTACACCTAAAGGAATACATCCATACATACGCAAAGATATGGAGGTACAGGCCCTTTTTGCGGGGGCAGGTCCTGGGGTGGGATTATGAGCCTAGGCATTGTCCCTGAGCTGCTTTTGCTCAATGGTATTGCATTAACCTTCAGTCTCAGCCCCACATCTGGGCTTTTCTGTGATCTCTTAGAAATAACAGTGTCATGGACTTTCCAATACTGGCTGAATTCAAACTAAGGCTCTCTACATCTCAGCCTCCTCAGAGCTGAGATTACAGTCAGCAGCCACTGGCACTTCCCTTTCTTTCCTTCTTCATTTTTTACTCTGGACAAGCTGACCTCTTAAAAGGGTCACTCCATTGGTTTGAATTTATAAGTAAACTACCCAATGCTCTTTATAGCTGCTTTCTTTGAGAACTTTTTTCTCTCCTCATCTTCTCTGATCACAGGTTTGCAGCCAAAAGTGAGAAATGAGTGTTCCAGGATTTGGGAGCAAATGTGCACAGGACATGCCAGTTCGGTCACTTAGCATTGAGCTGCAGTAAATTTACTCTCTCAGGATGAGTGGATTGAAAGCTGGAACCATCCTCATGCAGTCTTCAGTGCTCCTTTTGCCTATAAAATGACCTAATAATTATGAGTGTTTCCAACCTTAATTATCTAGAACACACTTGAAGCATCTTTCTGTTTCTGTTTTTCTCTAGTACCTCTTGAGATTTAGACTAATGTTTTGTGTGGAGCAGTTCCTCAGCGAATCCCTGATTAAAGTTGCTTGAATCCTCCTCAGGAGATCGCCGTCCAAAGCCAGCCTGAGCAGGAAGTCTGTGAGCCTCTTTTCTCCAATAAACCACCAGAGAACCAGAAGTGGAGCAGTGGCCCAAAGGGTAGAGCTCCAGCTTTGAGAGAGAAAGCCAAGCAGGAGATACTGGCCAGAACAGGCAGGAAAACCTGGGAGGCGCTTATGTCCAATTTTTATCGACCAGATGGCTGGAAGTGGAGCTTTGGCAGTGGTAGAGCCTCAGCCTTGAGTAACACAACTCAGGATTGCATAGGGCCCTGAGTTTAAACCCTGGGATGACCACAAATAAATTCAAAGAGAGAAGGCCAAGTTAAGTATCAGTGCCTTACATACTTATGTGTGTATTTTACCTCCCGGAGTGCAAACAGACTATATAAAATGCTTCTGCTTTTTTTTACTGATTTATTTTTCAGAGATGCCTGTTGCATATTCTGCATCATAATTCTTCATTTCAGGCCCATCACTTTTCTCTTCCAGGGTTCCAGGCCTGTGTCCTTATATGATGCACACTTAGGCTCTCAGCAGGGTTTATTTACATTTTATTATGAGGCCAATACAGGAACAATCACAAATCAGGCAGGGGAAGACAAGATCAAATTTCTTAGAAGTAACTGGTATTCAGAAAAATTAACTTGGGGACCAAAAAATGGCAGCCTACATATGTAAAAACTACAATTAAGAAAAAGATGAGGGGGCTGGGAATGTGGATTAGTGAGAAAGTGTTTGCCTAGCATGCAAGAAGCCCTGGGTTCGATTCCTCAGTAGCACACACACAGAAAAAGCCAGAATTGGTGCTGTGGCTCAAGTAGTAGAGTACTAGAGACAGTGCCCAGTCCTTAAGTTCAACCGATAACTGGCAAAGAGATAGGTAGGTAGGTAGGTGGGTGAGTAGATAGATAGATAGATAGACAGACAGACAGACAGACAGACAGACAGAAAGACAGAGGGAGAGAGAGAGAAAGGGAGAGAGAGAGAGAGAGAGAGAGAGAGAGAGAGAGAGAGAGAGAGAAAGGTGATAGATGAATCTGGTCTTGGAATTCAGGAGGGAAGAAGGGATTACTTCCCAACCATGAGGCCTTCTGCAGTGTGCCAGGATAGCAGCATCGCATTCACATAATCATAGAGCAGGAAGACTGTCTCTCTCCCACTTCTCAGGTAGCTGAAGGCCCCATAGCCAAGAGGGAAGAGCCAGGTTCTAACTAAGGTGCTTGGAGAGAGAAGAGAAACGGCCCTGCCACTCCTTGGACTGGGGATTAGCATTAATGTTGTGCAGAAGGAAGGAAGGAGAATGGACTCACCGAAGTAGAAGAAGGACCTTCAAATGTGACAGATGAAGAGTAAAAAACCCACTCCTTAAAACCAGAGATCAGGGTTTTCAACTCTGTTTCCCCCCCCTCTCCCCCCCCACACACACCCACACTCACACACTAAACTGGCTCTCTATTGGTAACCTAAAGATAGCTGGAGGCACCCTTCACCTGAGGGAGGAAGGTTAATCAGTCATTGTTTGAAGAGGCTGAGAACAGCTTGACCCTGGTGTAACTCTAACAAATGTTTGAAGTCCCACCCCACCCCGTTGCTGGTTGTGCCTGGAATGAATGAAGTGTTTTTGCAGCTCACTTCCCTGTTGAGTGTGTACATTCTGCCTCCTAATCCTGCAGGCCTTGGCCTCTTCACCTAGCCTGGTTTTTGGAACTATTTTCTGTCCTTCAAATACAGTGTTACATGGAGTTCCTCTTGCTAACAGGGCTTGGGCTTGGATCCTGAGAACTTCATTTGAACCCAGGATGGGTCAATAATGTTTCTTTCCTGCTACTATAGCTTGAGAACTCCAAGAACATTTAGAGTGCAAGTAGCTTCTCATCACCAAGGGAAACCCAGGAAGCTCTTGAACATCTGACCTTTCAGAAGTGGAAGTCAGAGTATCATAGAATTTCCTACTCTGGCTGGCTTTACCCTGTGATCCTGAGACCTATCTCCTAAGCTAGGGTGATGGGCGTGAGCTACTGATTCTCTGCTAGGTTCAGAACTGTAATGATATTGTTAGTACAAGTCAACTGCTTATCACAAAGGGCTTGGGGAGCATATTAACCCTTTCAACATTGGACCTTTCAGAACTCTGTAGCACACAAGGTTATAATGCTAGAGTCCCAGAGGCTGGGCATATGGATCTACTAAACTTGAACCTTGAGCTCTGACTCAAGGTTCTGGTATATATCAGCATTCATTTTCCAGAGAATATTCTCTTAATTAGCAAATAGGAAAAGTACTTTGATTAACCCTCACTTTTGTCCAGTTGTGTGTCTCGAACTCAAGCCTGGGCACTGTCCCTGAGCCCTTCAGCTCAAGGCAAACAGTACCACTTGAGCCACAGTGTCTTTTGGTGGTACATTGGAGATAAGAGTCTAACAGGCTTTCCTTGCTTAGCCTTTCTTTGAACTGTGGTCTTCAGCTCTCAGTCTCCTGAGAAGCTAGTTTTCCAGGTGTGAGCCCCCAGCATCTGGCCTATTATTTTTGAAAGTCCTGGGGCTTGATCTTAGGGCCTGGGCACTCTCTCTGAGCTTCTTTTTCTCAAGACTAGAGCTCTACCACTTGAGCCACTCCACAGCTTCTGGGTTTTTCTGAGTATGTGGCACTGAGGATTCAAACCATGGCATTCATGCATGCTGAGCGAGCTCCTTACAACTAAGTCACATTTGTAGCCCCACCCTTACAATTTTATCCCTCAACTTGCCTATCCTCAAGAAAAGGCCTCTGATTATAAATCATCTAAAGAAATCCCTATAGGAAGGTGTCCAAAGATAAAGAAGACAAAGCTCATCTGTGGGAGAGACTCTAAACATGTGAAGACTGACAAATGCTTCCATTTAATTATGTATTATGTTTCAACACTTAATAAAGTATAAATGAAAATGAGTCAATATCCTAAATTATTGTGAATCATTTTAAAATAGATGTAAAACATGTATTAAATATTATGTGTATAATAATACTAAATACAATAAACAATAAATGAATCAAATAAAAAATAAAATACAAAATCAGTAATAAAATAATAATATGTAATAAACATACATATGTAATTATATATCATATATTACACATGTATAGAAACATTTTTCCAATTGCAGGGCGTTCATTTGGGCCCTCAGTACTCTAGCCTGAATTTGTTTTCCTCAAAGTAAGCTTCGCCTTCACCCATGGTGCAAAAGAGTTACCTGGAGGGTGAGATCAAATCACAGTAATTACAGAAATACTGGCCCCAGTTCCAAGACAGTGGCTTAATCTTTTTTTAATGAAAGCAGTTATGTTCATTCAGTTCCATACAGAACATGTAAAAAAAAAACGCAGTGTAGAATTTTGTACAGCTTTTCAGACATCCTTACCTTACCCCCAAAGTGCTTCTCTGAGCACTACATTGTTTCTTTTTTGTACACTTTTATTGCAACAATGTTGTACAGAGTTATCACAGTTACATGATCAAGGTAATGAGTTCCTTTCCTATTGAGCATTGTTGCCTCTTCTTTTGTTTTCCCCCTACCATCCCTCCCCTCCCATCTCCACAACTACTCCCCCTGCCTAGCTTAGTGACTTTTTTTTAATTTTTGGCTCGGCACGGGGTTTGAACTCAAGTAGTGGCAACTCTGCACCTTCCCTCACATCGCTACAGATTTACCAAGACCTTGAGTTCAAATCCCAAGAAGGAAACTGGCAGAAATTCCAAATCAGGGGCCATCATTTCTTTTTTAATTTAGTTAAATAAATAATTAATTTTTCATTTATACTTTATTTTGCCAACCACGGGGCTTGAACTCAGGTCGTGGCAACACTGACTCAGCTTCCATCACCCTAGGCTACGGTGCAGTCTCTGGACCCCTAGCCAATCCTGGGATCCTAGGCCCTGAGGGTTTGCAGGAAGAAAAAAAGTAGGATACCACAAAACGTGGAGAACTTCAGAGGGCTGGAGTATTACGTTTTTTTTCTTTGCACCTTGAGTCTGAATGACAAGGCTGCAAAGTGGAAATGACCTGCCGTTGCTCATACATGCAAGGCAAGCACTCTACCACTGAGCCACCTTCTATTTTCTCATTCCTAGAAGAAGCTGCACATGAAGACAACACTGATCCTAATTTACAGTCTGTACCTTTGAATACGGAGGAACATCTTTCCTCTGCTCTCCATCAATTCCCTACTTTCCAGTTAGAATGACTTAGAATAATAAAAATGGAAAAAGAGAAAATAAATCATCATGAAAAAAAGCAGATGCAGAAAATTCACTGCATTTCTCTCACAAGTTCAACCAATATAAACTATTGGGGAAATACATGGACACCTTATTCCCACTGGCACTGAAAGTCTCTAGTTAGGCAATTCTGATGAAGATGAGGAACAAAACGAAAAAGTGAGGAGTCATATCAATTGCAAGAAAAAAAAATGGTGTAGGATCCAAGCAAATTACTTCTTTGGGCTGCTGAAAATAATCGGTTTACTAGAGTATGGTGACTTCTTTCCATAAAGGCCACTCATGTGAATACTAGGAATGACAATGAATATACCCCTCTTCATCGGGAAGCCTACAGTGGACATTTAGAAATTGTCCATGAGTTGGTGGCTCAAGCAGCAGATATTCATGCAATAATTGTTAATGGCTGGACACCCCTGTGCAGTGCTTACTCGTGGAATAATACCAGTGTGGCGTCTTTCTTACTTCATCATGGTGCAGATACCAATGCTCAAACTAAATGCCTCTTGACTCCCTTGCATCTTGCTGCTGGGAATATAGATAGCAAAGATACACTGGATCTCCTTCTGTTGAACCATTATATCAAACCAGGTCTGAAGGACAACTTGGAAGAAACTGCCTTTGATATTACCAAAAGGATAAGTATGTATCACTACCGCTTTGAAGTTGTGGAAGGCTGTACAAATTGTTCTATTAAGTTGTAATGGTTAGGTTAAGTTTCTTTTCTTTTTTTTTTCTTTTTCCTTTTTTTGTTGAGTTTTATTATTTTATTGTAAAACACTATACAGAGGGGTTAAAATTACATGGGCAATGTAATGAGTAAATTTCTTTTTTCTATTGTGAAAATATTGTACAGAGGGGTTACAATTACATGGGCAAGATAGTGAGTACATTTCTTATCAAGCATTGTAGCCTCCTCCTTTGTTTACCCTTCCCATCCCTTCCTAGCCTCCCCCGGCCCCCCAATCCACCCCGCTCAACCAAAGTTGTAAAGTTCGTTTTTGACATGACAACTTGTACTTCTCATTGTTGCAACGGGTCCACTTGTATCCTTATTTAAACGACTTGTTTTTCCCCTTCCCCTCCACAAATTATACCAATATCAAATACAGTGAAAGCAGGGGTTATAATGTGGGGGAGAGACATACAAAGCAACAAAGAAATAATCTTATAAATGCGTTAGAAACAAATGCATGAAAGAAAAAACATTTAAATATATATCTTAGAGATCATTTTCCTAACTTCACCTTATCTAAACTTTTCTGCTTGACTCATACATATACTAGATATTGCAAATAAGGGAAACCATGGGAATTATGCTTCTTTGGGCTTGGCTTACTTCACTTAATATATTTTTTTCCAAGTCTTTCCATTTCCTAACAAATGGGGCAATGTCATTCTTTCTGTTGGCACAGGCCGAAATTTTCTTAATAGAGATCTGGAAACAAAACAAATCAAAGAAAGGTTGGACAAATGGGATTGCATGAAGTTGCAGAGCTTCGGCATGGAAAAGGACATAGATAGCAGGATCAATAGAAAGCTTATGGATTGGGAGAAGATATTCACTAGCTATACAACGGACAAGGGTCTCATATCTAAAATATACTTGGAACTCAAAAAATTAAATCCCCCAACAAGAAATCATCAAAGAAACAACTGCTCAATAAATAAGTGGGCTAAAGACTTAAAGAGAAACTTCTCTGAAGAAGAAAGATGGATAGCCAATAGACACATGAAGAAATGCTCAACCTCCCTAACCATAAAAGAAATGCAAATCAAAACAACATTGAGATACCACCTCACCCCAGTTAGAATGGCAAAAATCAAGAACTCTAATAACAACAGATGCTGAAGGGGATGTGGACAGAAGTGAACCTTACTTCATTGTTGGTGGGAGTGTAAACTTGTTCAAGCACTTTGGAAAGAAGTATGGAGGTTCCTCAAAAGACTCCACATAGAGCTCCCCTATGACCCAGCAATCCCACTTTTGGGCATTTGCCCAAATGTTTACAAACAAGACCACACTAAAGCTACCAGCACAACTGTGTTTATTGCAGCATTATTTACCATAGCTAAGATCTGGAAGCGACCCAGATGCCCCTTAGTAGATGAATGGATCAAGAAATTGTGGAATATATACACAATGAGTACATTTCTTAACAAGCATTAATGCCTCCTCCTTTATTTTCCCTTCCCATACCTTCTCATCTCTCCCCACTACCCCACCCAATCCTCCACGCTCCCCACCCCCTGCACCAAAGTTTTAAAGTTCGTTTTCTACATAAATGCTTGCACATCTTATTGTTGCAATGCTGTCAAGATAGGATATTCTGGTTGGTCTGTTCCTACATGGAAGAAAGAAAAGGTTCAGGTAGACTTTTGTGCAGGTAAGACCTCATTTGGGAAAATGTCAGCTGCAGAAGTTTAGGAGTAGCTCTTAAGCAAGGCTTACTTTGAATCCATTAGCTCTGCAAAGCTAACTCAGTTGCATAAATACGTACTTGAAAAAGCCTTCACCTTCAAAGTGCTTCAAAGTATGATCAAATCTAAAATGAAAAAGACTTAAAATTGTCATTGACAAAAAAATGCAAATGTGAGCAATCGACCGAACAATATAATTTTTTTCCACTATACACATTATTTTACGGAAATAAGATCAATAGTATTGTTAGGAACAATAAGGTTTCCTTGCTACAAATAGGCACCCAAGGATATAAGCCTGTATAAAGATTGCATCATTAACTACTTAAATTTAGAGGATACTACATGCTTCAGAAGCACGTATACCGAAATAACAACAATACAGAGATTAACATGGCACTTGCACAAGGATAATATGAAAATTTGTGATGTGTTCCATACTTTTCATTCCTCAGTTGCAGAAATGAAAACAGTTATTAACAAGTTGATTACAAAATTACAAGTGTAACAATATATGCAAGTGTTAGAATTAAACGTTAGTTTGACATCAGTGTGTAAAATCTTCACCTTAGAAAGGCCTTTACATAGAATAACCTTTACAAAACTTTTGAAATTAGTTAGCATTGTCATTTTTTCCCAAAGAAATATACTACTATAAGAACCTAGAAAAAGGGGCTGGGAAGGTGGCTCAGTGGTAGAGCGCTTGCCTTGCATGCATGAGGCCCTGGGTTCAATTCCTCAGCACCACATTAGCAAAAAGAAAAAAAGCAAGAAATGGCACTGTGGCTCAAGTGGTAGAGCGCTAGCCTTGTGCTGGAGAGCTGAGGGACAGTGTCCAGGCCCAGAGTTCAGGCCTCAGGACCGGACCTCCCCCCCCCAAAAAAATGAAATAAAAATGAACCCAAACCTAGTATTTTTCTCATTGTATACAGAGGCACATAATTAAGGAAATTGCTTCCTGTGTAATATATATGTAAAAGAAAGAAGATGTCACACAATTATTCTCTTCATACCATGTTATACCAAATCCAAAAAATGCTTTTTCTACATTTATAAATTAATATCATCCATTTGTTGGCAACTCTGTATAGATTATTCACATTATCATTTTATACATGAACTGTTGGAATTATCTATTAACTAACTTCTAATTATAACTCTCATGAAAGAATTTTCTAGGCAAATAGAATGCCAGAATCATTTGTGAATTTGTGAGTTAAAACCTCTACTTAAAAAGAATTTTGTAGTATCCTATAGAATATGGAATTACAAAAAAAACAAACTATTTATTTTGAATCTAAATTCTAATTTTGCAAGGTCCACAAAGTCCTATATTAGACGAACTGTACTATTTCTCTGGGCTTAAGTTTTGTGAACTTTGATAATTTCTTTGGCATCCAACAGAATGAAGCTTACTTACTTTTTCAAATTTTGGATGGGAATCATGAGCTATTTTGCATCTAAGAATGTTCTGTAATGAAGAGAGCATTTAAAACACAACTGAGGATAATATATCAGTTGCATTTCAATAGGAAACTTGACTTCTCTAAACATAATGACAAAATTAGCCCAAACTTCCAACTGTGTATTCCTTTCTTGTAGTTTGGTTTGTTTTATTGAGACAAAATTATACTACCTGGTCCAGGGAAGGTTTCACTATGTAATTCCACTCTCTAATCTCCTGTCAGTCTGAGTGCTAGAATTCCAGGCTTGTATCACATTGCCCTGCCATAGTTCGTTGGTTTATTTAATCTAGAAACACACTAGCAATTCTGAACGTCTCTGATGATCTTATCCATTGACTGCTCAGACTGTTTATGTACAATTTTGAAAGACGTTCTAATATTTGACACAGGGTATGAACATTTTCAGATGCACTTGCGGGGTCTCTGATTCATTCCTCCATGGATCCGATCCCTTTAATAATGATAACTTGACTTTCTTACTATCTCTGGTCCCTACCTATGTAATAGTCTCAAACTTTTTTGAAGTTCATTTGAGGACTTTTTAATATTAAAATTTATCACTTGATTCTAGTTTTACGCAGGACATATTTTCTATTGCTTTCTAACTTTTTTACATATTCTGAGAGTTGTTTCATTTGTGTATTCGTGTGTGCACATATAAGTGCCTCTGTGTGTATGCGTGTGTTTGTATGTATGTATGCAAAAGCCTCAAGCTCTTCTTCAACATCATGCTCATGATTGGTATTCCATCCCTTGAACTGTTCTTCCAATGCAGCTTTGGTTGGTTAATTATAGATAGTGTCTCAAAGACTGTTCTGCCGAGGCTGGATGCAAACTGAACTTCCCAGACTCCTTTACATTCTTAAGTTTTATTTTTCCAGGAGTATCAACTTTTAAACTACAAACATTTTTGTGAGTGTGAAGTCTAACCTGTAGCCCAGATTTTTAACTCATTAATTCATGTAAATATAGATAAACATACACATTACATATGCTGAATGTATACTGTTAGAAATGTGATTTTAAGCTGGGTTGTGGAGAGATCTGAGGATTGAGGTTCAAAGCCAGCCTGGGTAGGAAAGTCCCGGAGACTCTTTTCTCTAATTAACTCCAAGAAAACTGGAAGTGGCACTGTGGCTCAAGTAGTAGAGCATTAGCCTCGACCTGAATAGCAGAGGGACAGCGCCAAGGGTTCAATTGCCACGACCAACAACAATATATATATATATATATATATATATATATATATATATATATATGAAACAAAAAGAAATATGATCTTTGCCTCCAGGTTCATTGATAGTATAATCCCTGCTCTTTCAAAGTGGACTTTTTTCCAGTTAAGTCCATTCTCTTATAACTGATCTGCATGGAACCAGAATCATTTTCTATTCTACTTTTTACAAATTTGCGCGATTGGAAGTGTGATTTAGAAAGAGAGTGGCCTCATACTTCATGTTCCACTTAGGAGAAATGCTTTCTCTATATCACTTCTGTAAATCTACATACTGAACTTGGCTTCATTGTTTCAATGTTGTCTTATTTGTAGAGTCTTCTATATTGTATTGAACCCTTAAACACAGAACTACTCTTTCTCCTATTTTTGCTATTGTTTCTCTTACTGTTAACTCTTGTACACATGGAAAATAATGCACAGCACATACACTCACAAAAAATGATCTGAGAGATCTTCTCGGAGGAAGTTCCGGGAAGATGGCGGAGGAGAAGCTGGAATCTGAACAACTCTCGCATAGAAAGCAGTTTTAGAGTTCCCGTGAACAGTCCTAAGCCAGAGAATCACACCAAGTGTGCCATCACAGGACAGAGAATTAGGCAAGAGAGGAGAAGCCAAGGCAAGGAGACACATCTGAACGCTTGCCAGCAGCCGCCATGGCGGCGGCAGGGTCGCGGCGCCTACCACAGGGCACCCAAACCTGAGCCACAGAGAGTCCAGGACGAAGGAGCCAGAAGCTGCGGGCGAGCGGATTCTACTCAACACCAGCAAGAACCGACAAGGAGCGGACATCTTCATCCTGCAGTTTGCAGACCAGAGACGACCCAGGATCCAAGACTCGGCGTAAGTAGAAGCCTGACGTCCTCACTCCTTCTCAGGGAGCAGAGGAGGGAAGGCCACCCCTACCCACCCCAGTATCGGAGATCTCCATTTTGGATACCGTCAAAGCTCGGAGGAGCTGCTAGCTCCAACTCAGGCCTTGGAATAAAACGAGTCATTTAGCAGGTCACAAGAACTTAATGGCGAAGTGACCTCCCAGACTCAGCTCCACCCAGGGAAAAGTCACCCAGCTCGGGCACCAGCCCTAGGAGTGGCTTTCCCCACTGGGTAACCAGAACCAGAGGCTACCCCTCCCTCTAGCAGCCTCCACAATCAATTGAAAAACAGAAACCCTAAGAATGGCTCCAGGCTTGGCTCTGTGAGTTTTTCACAAAATAGCCCCAGGGAAAAGCTACTGTTTGTTGAAAGGCCTCAACTCTACCCAGAACCTAGCCACATCACTGCATCCCCCTCCTTTGTGATTCTCAAAGCAGATCTGCCTCACATTAAACTAACCTGGGAGGGGGAATCTCAAAATCTTGGGTAAAGCAGAGCATTTTTCTGCCTGTTCGAACAAACTGACTTAAGAAACCAATCAAGCCACAGGACCTCAAGCTGACCAGAGACTCCAACAAGAGGCTGGTTACAGACAAAAGGGAGACACAGGATACTTCCCACCCCTCCCAAAAAATAAAAAAAAAATCAAAGAACTATTTTTTTTTTCTTCTTCTTTTTTTTTTTGGTACCTTATATACATAAAAAATTTTTTTCTTTTCTAAAACTTTTATTAATCTTTAATTTTTGCCTTTTTTGAAAAAATAATTGTTTTCCAGTAACTTTTTATTTTCCTCTTATAATTTTTATTTTAGGAATACGTGAATGTGCGTTTTCCTTTCTTTTCTTGTCTTCTTTCTCTTTTTCTTTCTTTTTTAATTATCTTTTTGTTTTTTGTTTAGCTCTACTGAACTTCTGATCTTTTATTCTCCCTTTCTTATCCTTTTCACCTTTTCCTCTCTTTTGTTCTTCTTTATGTGACTTAACTCTTGTCCTGCACATCCTCAGATAAACCCATAGTTAACTAGTAGACCCTATCCCCGATTGTGTACACACTTAATCCACAAATTTATTACTCAATTCAAAACCTCTGAGATTTAAATTCTTTAATAGCAGTACAACCTCTTTATACCTATATAATATTTTAAGCATTGTTTTAAGTTTTTCACATCTCCTTTATGTACCTACCCTTATCTCAATATATTCACATTCCTCTCTAAATAGATTGTCTTTTGATCTCCATAATAATATTAATTTTTACGTTTCTATTTTTTTCTGGTCTCTTTTCATTTCCCTTTCCCTTTCTTCTTTTTCTCTCTCTCTCTACTTGCATCCTACCCAACCTATTTCCTGCATTGAGATTAGGACATAGTTAACTCTCCCTGTGGCTCCCCACACCAATCTATTCCTATTTTTTACCCACATCTCTCCCTAACCCTAATAATTTCTGGTTTTCCAAATTCTTCTCTGCGGTTCAAAGCCCATTAACATATAGTTGTTTGATGTTGAATAGATGTATCTGTTGAACTAAATGGTATCTCTAGGCTATTGCCTGTACAAATGCAAACTTTGGTTGATGGTTGCCTTAAGATAGTGTTTTAGCACAAAACTGGTGCTATTTTCATCTCAAATGGACAGAGTAAGCCGGAAAAACACAAGAAAAATGGCAAATCCGGGTATCTCAATTCCCAATCTTGATAATCAGGAGACAGAAGAGATAATGAATAATCCAGAGGAGAGTTCCCAAATAGCTCAACAGACACTGCTGGCAAACATGATAAATGAAAAATTTGACAACTTACAAAGGACTCTGTATGAGTGTGATAGGGAGAGAGAGGAGGCATCCCAAAAGTTTATACAGGAATATCATAAGCGTGAGGAAGCTACTCAAAAACTGATTCGGGATTTGCATGAACAACTTGAGAATACTCAAAGAGAAAGGGAGGAATGGCGTGAGCAGGCTGAGAACACTCAAAGAGAACTGCAGGAATGTCATGAACAGGAGGAAGCTGATCAAAGAGTAATACTGGAATTGAGAGAGCAGATAGAGAATACACAAAGATCACTAAAGGCATTCATGGAATCCATTAACAAAGAGCTGAAGGAAGTCAGGGAGACCACAAAGGGAATGCTAAATGGAACCCAACAGAAGGAATGGGAGTCCAAAGAAACCATAACCAATCAACTAAGTGATTTGAGAACAAGCACTGGACACCAAATTAAGGAAGTAAAGAAATTCATACAAGACCTAAAACAGAGCTTCAACAAAGAATTTGAAGCCATCAAAGCTGACCAACTAGAAGGAAAAGAGATAAAAAACAAAGTAGAGAGTCTTGACAGCAGGTTAGACCATGCAGAAGACAGAATCTCAGGGTTGAAGACAGCATAGATATTATAGAGAAAGAGCATACAACCATCCAAGACAAGTCCAAGAAATATGATAGATCTATCGAACACCTGGAAGACACCATCAGAAGGCCTAATCTAAGGATAATGGGTGTAGAGGAGCACCTAGAAACAGAAGTTAATGGTCTAGGAAATTTGTTTAACAGTATCCTAGCAGAGAACTTCCCAAACATACAAAAAGATAGGCCTATTCAGATACAAGAAGCTTTTAGAACCACAAATAGGCCAGACCAGAATAGGACATCAAACCGTCACATTATTATCCACACAGGATCAACTCAGACCAAGGAAAAGATCCTTAAAGCTGTCCAGGAGAAAAGGTTAATCTCCTATAAAGGGAAACCAATTAGAATCACCTCAGATTCCTCAGCAGAGACAATCAAAGCTAGAAGAGCCTGAAATGATGTATGCCATGCCATAAAAACAAACAACTATCAACCAAGAATACTCTATCCAGCTAAACTCTCCTTCATAACTGAAGGTCAAATAAAAACCTTCCATAGAAAAGAAAATTTGAAACAATACATCTCCGCCAAACCAGCCCTACAAAAGATTCTTAAAGATGTCCTACACATAGAAAACCAACAAGACCACAATAAAGGCCAAGAAACTGCACCCTAACTGAGAATCCAAGAACCATAGGAAGAACCCAGTTTTCACAACCCCCAAGAAGGTGGATAACATGGCAGGAACTCCTTAATACCTCTCAATCCTATCTCTTAACATTAACGGAATGAACTCTCCAATTAAGTGACATAGACTGTCTAGTTGGATTAAAAAACCAGACCCTTCTATCTGCTGTCTTCAGAAGTCACATGTTGCCCGTAAAAACCAACACATTTTCAATGTTAAAGGCTGGAACAAAATCTACCAAGCAAACGGCACTCATAAACAGGCGGGAGTTGCAATCCTAATATCAGATAAAACAGACTTCAAATTAAAATTCGTGAGAAGAGATAAAGAAGGTCGCTACATACTAATTAAAGGATCTGTCCTTCAGGAGGATATTACAATTCTAAATATCTATTCTCCAAACAATGGAGCACCCAAATTTATCAAAGAAACACTACTTTCCCTCAAATCCCATATAGATCCAAAGACATTAATTGTTGGGGATTTTAACACACCACCCTCCCCACTAGATAGATCAACTCGGCAAAAACTCAACAGAGAAACCTCAGATCTAAACAGCTGCATAGATCATCGAGACTTAACAGACATCTACCGAACATTTCCCCCAGCAGCATCAGAATACACGTTTTTCTCAGCAGCACATGGAACGTTTTCTGAAATAGACCACATTCTAGGCCACAAAGCAAACTTGTCTAAATTCAGAAACATTGAAGTTATACTTTGCATTCTCTCTGAACACAAGGGAATAAAATTAGAACTCAACAGCAAAAGCCATCAATGAAAGTCCGGTATCACATGGAGACTGAACAACACACTGCTGAATCATGAGTGGGTTATGGAAGAGATTAGAGAGGAAATTCAAATGTTCATGCTATTCAACAAAAATGAACACACAAATTACCAGCTCCTGTGGGACACAGCAAAGGCTGTACTCAGAGGCAAGTTTATAGCTCTGAGCTCCTACATCAACAAATTGTAGAGATCTGAAACTAACAATTTAATGACACATCTAAACTTCCTTGAAAAAGAGCAGCAAGATAAACCCCAATACAGTAGAAGGAAAGAAATAATTAAAATTAAATCAGAGTTAAATGAATTAGAATCCAAAAAAACTATAGAAAGAATCAACAAAACAAAGAGTTGGTTGTTCGAAAAACTTAACAAAATTTACAGACCCTTAGCAATTCTTATCAGAAAAAGAAGTGAACACACCCAAATTAATAAACTCAGAGATGAGAATGGAAACATCACCATGGAAACAACCAAGATTCGGAACATTATAAGGGAATACTTCTCAAAACTTTATGCTAATAAGTTTGAGAACTTGACAGAAGTAGACCTTTTCCTAGCAAATATTGACATGCTGAAACTAAAAAAAGATGAGTTAAACTATCTTAACAGGCCTATATCAAGGATTGAAATAGAAACAGCAATAAGAGACCTCCCAGCTAAGAAAAGTCCAGGCCCAGATGGTTTTACAGCGGAATTTTACAAGGCCTTCATAGCACAGCTCACACCAATACTCCTGCCAATCTTCAATGAAATTGAAAGAGAAAGCTCACTACCGAACACATTCTATGAAGCCATCATAACCCTCATCCCAAAACCAGGCAGGGACTCATCAAAGAAATAGATTTATAGACCCATTTCTTTGATGAACATTGATGCAAAACTTCTCAACAAAATTTTGGCCAATCGACTTCAATGTTTCATCCAAAAAATCATACACCACGTCCAAACAGGATTCATTTCAGGGATGCAAAGCTGGTTCAATATACGCAAATCAATAAATATTATTCATCACATCAACAGGAACAAAAATAAGAATCACATGGTTATCTCAATAGATGCAGAAAACGCATTTGACAAGATCTAACACCCTTTAATGATTAAGGCTTTGGAAAAATTAGGAATCCATGGAACATTCCTCAATACAATAAAGGCTGTATATGACAAACCTACAGCCAGCATTATACTCAATGGTGAAAAACTAAAGCCATTTCCTCTCAACTCAGGAACAAGACAAGGA
Source organism: Dipodomys spectabilis (assembly GCF_019054845.1). NCBI lineage: Eukaryota > Metazoa > Chordata > Mammalia > Rodentia > Heteromyidae > Dipodomys > Dipodomys spectabilis. The sequence goes on along the minus strand of NW_024870978.1, from coordinate 1,757,081 downwards.
TGCCCACTCTCTCCACTTCTCTTCAATCTAGTATTAGAATGCCTAGCTACAGCAATAAGACAAGATGCAGACATAATGGGGATCCAAATAGGGAAAGAAGAAATAAAACTCTCCCTCTTTGCATATGACATGATCTTGTATTTAAAGAATCCCATAGACTCCACTCCCAAATTACTCAAGCTGATTCAAAACTTTGGCAAAGTACCAGGTTATAAAATTAACCCCCAAAAATCAATGGCTTTTCTGTATGCCAACAATGAGAAAAGTGTGGCTGAAATTAGGACAGCAACTCCATTTGTAATAGCCCCACAAAAAGTAAAATACCTTGGAATTAACTTAACCAAAGAAGTGAAGGACCTCTATGATGAAAACTTTAAAATCTTGAAAAAGGAAATCAACACAGAACTTAAAAATGGCAAAACCTCCCATGCTCCTGGATTGGAAAAATTAACATCGTGAAAATGGCAATGCTTCCCAAGGCTTTCTACAAATTCAACGCAATACCTATCAAAATTTTAACCTTATTCTTCAAGGAAATAGAAGAGGCAATCCAAAAATTCATATGGAACAATAAAAGACCCCGAATAGCAAAAACGCTCCTCAACGGAAAGAACACTGCTGGAGGAATATCAATACCAAATTTCAAACTCTACTACAAAGCCATAGTAATCAAAACAGCTTGGTATTGGCATAAGAACAGACCCCAGGAACAATGGAATAGAATTGAAAACCCAGAAATGAACCTACAGACCTATAGCCATCTAATCTTCAATAATAGAATGGAAGAAAGACAGCCTCTTCAGTAAATGGTGCTGGCAAAATTGGTTAACTACATGTAGAAAACTAAAGCTAGATCCTTATATTTCACCCTGCACCAGAATCAACTCCAAATGGATCAAAGACCTTGAAGTCAAAGCAGACACTCTGAAAACATTACAGAATGGAATAGGAGAAACCCTAGGTCTCCTTGGCTCAGGCCGAAATTTTCTGAATAGAGACTCGGAAACACAACAAATCAAAGGAAGGTTGGACAAATGGGATTGCATAAAGTTGCAGAGCTTCTGCAGGGCAAATGACATAGCTAGCAAGATCAATAGAAAGCCCACGGATTGGGAGAAGATCTTTACTAGCCATACAATGGACAAGGGTCTCATATCCAAAATATAGTTGGAACTCAAAAAATTAAACCCCCCAACAACAAATCCTCAAAGAAACAACTGCCCAATAAATAAGTGGGCGAAAGACATAAAGAGAAACTTCTCTTAAGAAGAAGGAAGGATGGCCAATAGACACATGAAGAAATGTTCAACATCCCTAGCCATAAAAGAAATGCAAATCAAAACAACATTGAGATATCACCTCACTCCAGTTAGAACGGCAAAAATCAAGAACTCTAACAACAACAGATGCTGGAGGGGATGTGGACAGAAAGGAACCTTACTTCATTGTTGGTGGGAATGTAAACTTGTTCAACCACTTTGGAAAGCAGTATGGAGGTTCCTCAAAAGACTTCACATAAAACTCCCCTATGACCCAGCAATCCCACTCTTGGGCATTTACTCAAATGTTTACAAACAAGACCACACTAAAGCTACCAGCACAACTATGTTTATTGCAGTATTATTTACCATAGCTAAGATATGGAACCAACCCAGATGCCCCTCAGTAGCTGAATATATCAAGAAAATGTGGTATTTATACACAATGGAATTCTATGCCTCCATTAGAAAGAATGACATTGCCCCATTTGTTAGGAAATGGAAAAACTTGGAAAAAATTATATTAAGTGAAGTAAGCCAGGCCCAAAGAAACATAGGTCCCATGCTTTCCCTTATTTGCAATATCTAGTATATGTATGACTCAAGCGGAAAAGGTCAGATAATGTGATGTCAGGAAAATGAACCCTTAGATACGTATTTTAATGTTTTTTTTCTTTCATGCATGTGTTTCTAACTTATTTATAAGATTATCTCTTTGTTGCTTTGTATGTCCCTCCCCCACAGTATAACTCCTGCTTTCACTATATTTGATGTCAGTATAACTTGTGGAGGAGATGGGGAAAAACCAGTTGTTTAAGGATACAGGTGGACCTGTTGCAACAATGAGAAGTACAAGTTGTCATGTCCAAAACGAGCTTTACAACGTCGGTGCGGGTGGGAGGGGGAAGGGGCAGGAAGGAGAAGGATTGGGATTGGAGGGGTAAGGGGGAGGCTGGGAAGGGAGGTGAAGGGTAAACAAAGGAGGAGGCTGCAATGTTTGGTAAGAAATGTACGCATTATCCTGCCCATGTAATTGTAAGTCCTCTGTACAGTATGCTCACAAATAAAATTAAATTAAATTAAAAAAAATGTTCTGAGAACCCTCTTCCCTTTTAAAATTCACATTAATTTACAGAGCACTTATGATGTTTGAACTCAATGTACTCATGGATAATGTATTTATAAGCAATTTAAATTTCATATTTTCTCTTTACCAATTTTTCTCTGAAACACTGCTCCATGATATCCAAAGGTGTCCTTGTGCTATTTCAATGAAGCCAGCAAATATTCATTATACCTCAAGCAGCACCATAAATTGTTACTGGAAGTAACTATTACTGATGGTGGAAACTGATCCCAGGAGAGGAATTGAAAATAGAAGTATGGCAAAGTTCAAGTTAATTTGTGCTTTCCTATTTACTGTTCAAGAAAAGGATCTAAGGCTTGAGGGAAACTCTGTCCCTGACTTTTCAAGTGTGTTTTTTACTCATAAAAAACTTGTTTGTAAACTTCTGGTTGAGTGTATTACAAAAGGAAATAATGTGCCATTTGAGGACCAGCATAGAACAAAAGGAAATAACTTTGTTTTAAAAGTGTTCTACTGCAAAGAAAAAAAAAGACACGGAGATTTTAATGTGCTTTATGGATGGATATTTCACTACTGAGATGATTCTTGTGTTGCAGGATTTAATTATCAATTTCTTTAGTCTGGTCCTGAGTTCTCCATATCAATAAGGATTCCAAAAAAGCAGGATCCAGAGAGTATAATCAGCCAAAGCAGTTTCTTCTCAGACCAGTAGTTCTTTAAGGAGGGTCCCAAAGCAATACCTGGGTTTTTTGTTTGAGTGTTTGTTCAGTTTGTGCTGGTTCTGGGGCTTGATCCCAGAAGCTGGGGCATGTCCCTGAATAGATGTCTTTCCTGCCCACCTGCCCCCAAAGCTAGTACTTTACTGCTTGAGCCAAACCCACACTTCTGGACTTTTTGGTGGTTAATTAGAGATGAGGGGTTGACAGACTCTCCAGCTGGGTTTGCTTTGAACTGAGATAGTAAGAAAGCCAAGAGATGGGCTGAGAAAATGGCTGAGGAGTAGAGTGCTTGCCTTCAATGCATGAGGCCCTGGGTTCTATTCCTCAGCACCACAAGAGCAGAAAAAGCTTGATGTAGTGCTGTGTCTCAAGTGGTAGAGAACTAGCCTTGAGCTGAAGAGCTTAGGGACAGTGCCCAGGGCCAGAGTACAGGCAACATGACTGGCAAAAAAATAAAGCCAACTGACATCAACTGTATTAAGACTTCTGTTTTGAACCAGGAAAAACTAAATGAAATTTATTATAAAGCTAATATTTGACAATTTTTAAAAGAAGAGAATATGTCCAGCCAAGAAGCCATAACTTAAATAACTCAGAAAATGTAAGTGCACTGAATCATTTTGGTATTTTTTTTCTGCTTTGGAAGATTACTATTGATCTTGCTTTTGCTTTTGGGGAAACTTAAAGTCATATTTGCATTTTTTGTTGGTTGTGGGGCTTGAACTCTGATCCTGGGTGCTGTCCCTCAGCTATTCAGCTCAAGCTCAGTGCTCTTCTACTTTAGCTATGGCACCACTTCTGGGGTTCTGGGGGTTAATTCAAGATAAGAGTCTCATGGACTTTCCAGAGCTGGCTGGCTTTCAACCACAATCTTGTGGTCTCAATCTCCTGATCAGCTAGGATTACAGGCTTAAGCCACCATCACCCAGCTCATATTTCCATTTAGTGCACTTAATGACACTATGTAGACAAAGAATGGAAATTTGAATCAAATGATGACATGGCAGCTTTCAGAAAAATTGAGGTAGCAATAAATAAGTCCTCCTATTCCATTTTGTTACATTAATGACTCATGGGCTATGGGACCCTTCCATTAGCAACCCCTTGCCATCTGTGTAGGTGTAATTAGTATCAGGAAAGACTGAGATATTTAGAAAGCAAAAGAGATCAGGTATGGAAAAACAGCATAGGAGGAGATACATTTATCACACAGAGATTAAGATCTAGCCTAAGAGATTTAGAATGCTAAAGGCAATGAAGTATAAGCCTGATTGATAACTAGTTCTTCAATAACCAAAAATGGTCCCCTAGAATGGTTTCTGGTATGTGTTAGTTACTATCATTTGTTCCTTCCATCTAGAGTTATTCCTTCCCTTGTCCCAACTGATAATTTGCCTCTGCCTTTTTGGTGCCATGACTGACCAAAAAGATTTCCAAATCTCACTTAGACTATCCTTCTCATTGTGATTAGCAGTGACCACTCAAAAGCCTGGAATCTTTGAATTTCCAGAATTAATCTTCACCTGACATCTAAGCACATTCTTAGCATTAATTGCTGTGACCTAATGAACAAAATTTTTTTCAACACAGTATCCTAATATAGGTAAAGTACATGAATTAGGAAGTATTGTCAGGTATTAGTATGGAAGGAGCAATATATATTCCAAGTATGGTTTATTTATTTTGCATTTAATAACTAAATGTTTTTAAAAATGTTTTTGGGGTTTTTCTGCCAGTCCTATAGTCCTTGGCCTTAAACTCAGGGCTAGGGAATTACTCCTGAGCTTTTTCTTTCTCTCATGGCTAGTACTCTATCACTTGAGGCACAGCACCACTTCCAGTGTTTCTTTTTCTATTTATGTAGTACTGAGGAATTGAACTCAGGTTTTCATGCATGGTAGGCAATCACCGTACCATGAAGCCACATTCCCAGAGCTCTAAATGACTTTCTTAAGATGGTATTATATTTTCATTCCATAACTCTGTATCATAATATTGGCATGTTGCTAGAAAAGGACGTAGAAAACAATACTAAGTCCAATAAGGCTGGATGGACAATGAATAACTGTAACGGTCTAGCCAGGGCACAGAGGGGCTTACCTCTTGGGGCTGGTTCAACAGGCTGAGTGAGACAGTTCCTGACCCACAGCCCACCTCCAGAATGAGAGGGCCACCTTGGGTTCCAGCCACATGGGACACTGGGCCACCTCTTCAGCACCCATTCAACCAGTTCCTGTGAGAGAAAGAAAGAAAGTCAGAATTACAATTAAGCCAGGTGCCAGTGGCTCAGGACTATAATCCCAACTAAGAGGCTGAGATATGATGAACATGATTCATAGCTAGCTCAGGCAGGAACGGCCATGAGACTCTTAACTCCAAAGAACCACCAGAAAACTGGAAGTGGCACTGTGGCTCAAGTGGTACAGTGCTAGTCTTGAGCTGAGGAGCTCGAAGACAGCACCCAGGCCCAGAGTTCAAGCCCCATGACTGACAAGAGGTGGACTTCCCACCACAAGAAGTGTACTGAATACCATACATTCTCCTAGGGACCATGGCAGAGAAGTCAGGCTGAGTTTTCTGTCAGCTGGAGGTCATGAGTTGGTCACCTGGCTTCTCCGTGCCTCATTTTACCCAGCTACAAAACTGAACACAGTGAAGGATCTCCTTCCTCAAGGGAGTAGGATAAGGATGAAAGAGAACCATATTTTGTTTCATAATCCCTTACATGTCAAACGACTAATAACAGTCCCCATCTGAGCTCTTTCCCAGTTATCTTCCTATTGGATGCTCACAGAATTGCCAAGAACCATATCTGACAGCCGCTCCCTCTTTGCCTGGCCCTGCTCCAGAGATCCCTCTGTATTGATCCCTTGTTTCCTCACAACTGTCCCAGGAGGAGACGAGGTACAATGGGGAGGCCCAACCCAGAGCTTTACAGCTGCTGTAAACTAAGTTTGGGACAATCATCTAAACCGATGACTGAGCATGGTGCTCTATGTCTACCATCCCAAATAAAGAAGACTAGGCCTCGTGGCGCACACCTATCACAGATAGGAGGACCATGATGAGCCCAGCCTGAGCACATATTGAGTTAGTCTCTATTTCGGAAATGCCCAAGGCAGAAAGGCTTGGATACCATGGTAGAAGACGTGACTGGCAAGCCTAAGGCCTTGAGTTCAAACCCTAATACACCAAAAAGAATAAGAGTCCCGGTGCCAGAGGCTCATGCGTATAATTCTAGCTACTCAGGAAGCTGATATATGAAGATCACAGCAAAAGATTTAAAATAAGTTTGGCCTCACCCATCAGCAGTCATGATGAGAAAACCCGGAGTCTGACTTATGCTGGTGCACTCCACACCAGCAGGGCTCACATCCTTACTAAGTGCTGGCCATGCTCTCTGTCCCCCTGGGAAGCCAACCCCTGTGGGCCCCATACCCAGGTCCTCCCATGCTCCAGCTGCCACCAACCTGGCTCAAAGTAGTAGAGAGCTCCAAGGCACACAAGTCCCTTGGTCTTATAATATAATGTTGCTGAGTCCCCTTCAAGCGTCTCACACTTCCAGGCCCCCAGACCTCAACCACAAAGCCCTTGCATCCCCCAAATGTAGCAGGCAGCAGTTACCAAAGGACCCAGCCTCCTTATTACAACCCACTTCTACACACACACACACACACACACACACACAAATCCAGACCAGTGACAGAAGACTCGTCCAGGCAACACCTGCAATTTTCCAAGTGATCACTCACCTGAGCACAGTCAGGTTATACAAGGAGGAAGATGATATCTCTCTCTCTCTCCCTCTCTCTCTTATGCACACACACAGACACAGACACAGACGCACACACACACACACAAAACACAGTCTCAGAGCAGTGCCTCTCCAGAGTTCGTTGGTTCCTCATCTGGGACAATGTACAAGCTGGAGCACGGGGGTTCCTCAGAGCCAGGAGAGGAAAAAAGCAGGGAGTCATGGTGACCCCAGAGGGGTGTCTGACCCGAGGTGGGGGCGGTGTTGGGGAAATGGATAGGGTCCTAAAGGCTACATACATGGACATACTCCCTACTTCCAGCCTACATGCTTCTTGTCCACATGGCAGATTCTTGTGAAGGACAAGGGGACCAGATGGAATGGGAGCACCAGCAGAAGCTGGCATAGCTAAGAAATGCAATCACTCTGTGAGAACTGTTGACAGTTTGGGGGAGGGGACAGGCTGGGTGTATGTGTATGTGTGTTTGGGGGGGGGGGTGTTCCTTCCAGATATTCACATTCTGCTCTGAACTCCAGCACTCTCACTTCCCTACTGGGCCCTTCTGGGAACCTCTCTTCAGGTGAAAGGGTGACCGAGCACAGAGGGCAAGGGCTCTCACAGCAAGAGAGACCTATCTTCTGGATGCAACACCCCCAAACCCCGAAAAAAGGAAAAGACCCAAGAAGGCAGGTGTGGAGGTGCTGTTCCCCACCTCTGACTAAAGCCACCAGGTTCCCACCAGGAAGATTAAGGGTGCAGATGCATGGCTGTGTGGATCCCACTGCTCCAGGCCAGGGTCTCTGTGGTGCCCCCTCCTCACCCATCCTTGCATCTCCCTGTTTCCTGGGACACTGGCAGCTAGGGATGGGGGTCGATCCCCTAGTCAACACCCACTGCCACCCTCACCCCTGGGGCACATTTGTGGCAGAGCCCTGGCCAGACTGTAGGGCATGGGGGATCCAGAGGTCCAGTCGGGAGGGGGGTTCACATGGTGTAGGGGTCACAGGGTACAGGCCCAGGAGGAGGCCACTCACATGTGCTGCTGGGAGAAGCTGTTGGAGGCAGATCCTGTTGGGTTCGAACAGCAAGGGCAGTAGCATGGCAAATACTCAGGCCTGGAGCAGAGAAAGGTTGGCCTGGATCAGGTCAGGGCCACAAGCCTGCCTGTGGCATGACATCACCTGAGGACTCCAAGAGGTGCCATGGGTCCAAGCAAGTAGTGCTAGGTTTGAAATGCAGTGCTGCGCGGAATGCTGAAGGGGACTGGGGTGTGGGCAGGTGCATGGCAGGGCTGAGCAAGGCCTCTCCTCCTACAGCTTGAGTCTGTTGATCACCACTCAGCCACCTCTACCTTCCTCAACTGTTGGTAGTGGTGTCCACCAACAGAGGAATCCCAGTGCTATCAGGCAGCATGGGATGTGGGTGTGACCACCATTCTTATATCCCATTGGTCAAAAAGAATCGTGAAAGAATGGGAGTTGGCCATAATCCTGTGATGCAGGCAGAATGGGCAGAGTGAAGATGACAGTGGCTCCCCCAGCCCCTTTCCCAGGGAACTCTGTCCAATTCAGTTGGGGACAAGTTGGGGACTGGCTTTAGATTGTTGTGTATGTCTGTTTGTTGCCAGTCCTGGACCTTAAACTCAGGATCTGTGCACAGTATGTAAGCTGCTTTTGCTCAGGACTAGCCCTCTACAACTGGAGCCACACAGCTCTACTTCTGACTTTGTTGGCATTGAAGTTGGACAGGGGTCTCAAGGACTTTCCTGCCTAGGGTGACCATGATCCTCCTATCACAGCCTTGTAAGTATCAAGGAGGACTGCTGAGAGCCACTGGTGCCTGCCTAATCATTGGTCTTGCTGATATTCTGGCACAGACCTGTGAGTTCCCTATCCTTGGGTTAAAGTGGTAGGAGCTGGAGCCCACAGTTGGAATCCTGGTCCTGCCACCTCCAAATGGCAGGAGAACCTAAGAAACTCATTCTTATCCATAAGATTACCAATGGAATATGATCAATGTCAAGATTGAATGAGTAGTTCTTGAATGATTCTAGGATCAAATTATACACAATTATATCCTAGGACACTGATCAATTTCAGTTAATACTTCATTAAGCATTTAAACAATCACATTCATTAAATGGAGGCAGAGTGAAATACCTAAGAATTGGACCTCACATAGCATAAAGGTGCATTTTTTTCTGCCAAGATTGGGATTTGGACTCATTGTCTGAGTAACTCTGTTGCACTGTGTGGGAAGAGGAAGCTTGCCTCCTTGAAGTCAGGAAATTCAAGTCTGTTCCTTAAGCCTGAATTGGATCCCCAGCACTAAAAAACATCCTATTCATGTACAGTTTAAATATATGATTTATATTCATATACATATGATCACTCCATATTACACTCAATATTATTATTTTTTGTTTTTTTCTTGAATTGACCGTTAATTTTATTGACTATTATGACACATAGAACATTGTTTACATTGATTACATAGGATTATAGGTCTGCATATATATTCCACTTTATACCTGACACCCAAGACTTTCAAAGAAAAGGAAAAAATGTGTCACCATTAGCTTCTTACTCCACGATTAATTGTTGGAAAGTGCTTGCATCTGAACTCATGGCCTACAAGGCCAAATTCATGAATGGGTGAGTGTCAACATACCATCCTGGGGCAAATTGAGCTGACAGGCAGTTCCCACGACCTGAGATCGAGTCCCAGAGGTTGACAAAATATGAACAGATTGACATGCGGATGACAGTGCACTAATAAATATATGTGTTTATAGAGTGCCAGAGATATCTATACATTATTCAGTTATATAGACTACATTCCTACAAATTCTGGGGTATTTATTATGCCTCCATATAATTGATGTTATTGTTTTTATCCTTAATAAAGTATTAATGAAATCAGTGTCCTGAAATTATTGTGTTCCTGTAATTGTATTCTTTTAATGCTTCATAAATATTAAATAAAATCAATCAGCTTCCTGAAATCATCTTGTCTAAATTTATAGGAGAGTCATTCAAGATCAACTCATTCAACTGTGACATTGATAACATTCCTATGGATAGGAACGAGTCTCTTAGTATCTCCTGCCATTGGTAGGTGTCAGGACGGGGATTTGAAATCAGGGCCTATGTTGCCACATGGTCCTATGGCTTCCCCAATAGTCCACCAGCCTTCAGCAATGCAAGGTAAAATACCCTTTGCAACAGTGTCATTCAGACCCAGGAGGGTCACCTCACAAAGGAAGAAAACATAAAAAGGCCATCTTGCCACATTTTTCCTGTGATATTTTTTTTCCTTCAAGGCCTAGGGATGTAGGATCCCAGGATCAGCTGTGGGTCCAGTGGCTGCACCTCAGCCTAGAGTGATCGAAGCTGAAGCAGAGTTGCCACAAACCGAGTTCAAGCCCCGCTCTTGGAAAAAATAAAATAAAATAAATTTAGCTCCCTGGCTTGCAATTCCCACCATTCATTCTGCCAGGTTTTGGATTTGAACTCAGGGTCTGGGTAAATCTGCAGTGGATGAAGGGGAAGCTCACCGTACTTGAAGATAAGAACTTTAGACCTGTTCACTAGGCCTGAATTGAAGCCCCAGCCTTTGAAAACATACTATTTATATAAAGATAGGCTTTGTACTTACCTATAGATGTTCAGTCCATACAAGTTTGGTGTGGTTGTTCCTTGTATTTATTGTTGTATTCATTTATTTACCATTGATTTTACAGTCTATGATGACACCCATTCTGTTTATTACATTAATGACATCCTATCACATAGCATCTAGATTTGTAGACGTGTTCTCCATCATGCCTGACACCTAGGACTCTCAGAGAAAAGGAAAACAAGTTTCACACTCAGCTTCTTATTCCATGATCCAATTGTTGGTAATTCTGGAATCTGAAATCAGGGCCTAGCAGGACTAATTGGCAAATAGGTCAATGTGAACACACCATCCTGTGAGCAACTAAGGAGGAAGGCCATTCCCAGGATATGACATTGATCCCCAGGGTGGGCCACAATAGTTATAAGTTCATTGTTTAAACATAGGATCTATATTTACATATATGTGTGGACAGCATCTCGGGTTCAGTGTACTTCTTATTTTGTGTCTTATCCATGGAGGTATTGTGTATTTTACTGAGTATGGTAACAGATATAACAGTGTTTACATGGATGACAACCTATTGCCCTTTCTATAGGATTTCTTATGCGTTCTCCAACCTAGTTGAGACCCAGGACACTCGCAAGACAGGAAAATAGGTGAATTGATTGGCTTCTCACATCAAGATTCATATTTTGGCTGTGTTGGGATTTGAACTCAGAGCCTAGCAGGCCCAATTGAGGAAAGGGTCAAGGTGAGGACACAGGTCTGTGAGCAATGAAGGAGATAGGCCATTCTCAGGACCTGACATTGAGTGCCAGGGAGGGCCAGATAGTCATAAATTCATAATTTAAACATAGGATCTATATTTACATACATGTGTAGGCAGCATCTTGAATTCAGTGCACTTCTTCTCCTTATTTTGTTCCTAATTCATGGAGGTATTATGTATTTTATTGGTGACAGGTATAACTGTGCTGACATGGATGACAACCTGTTCCCATGGTTATAGGGTTGCCTGTGCATTCATTCTCCATCCTGGTTGAGACCAAGGGCTTTCACAGGAGAGGAAAACATTTGCAACGACTGGCTTCTGAAATCAGGATGAAAATTTTGTCAGTGCTGGGATGGGAATTCAGGTCTGGGTAGCTCTGTTGAATTGTGGTGGAAGGAGAAGCTCACCATCCTTGAAGACTAGAATGTCAGGCCATGTTCCAGGCCTGATTTGAAGCCCCAGCACTGGACAAAATAACAAGCCCACCTTTTTAAAACATAGGATCTCTCTTTACCTACAGGTGTGTTATGCAACTTGCATTCAGTGTAGTTATTCTTTTTATTTTGTGTCTTATTAATGGATGTATTGTATGTTTTATTGAGTATGATGACAGATATAACTGTGCTGACATGGATGTCAACCTATTCCCATGGCTATAGAGTTGCTTATATAGTATTCTCCATCTGCGTTGAGACCTAGGACTTTCACAGGACAGGAAAACACATGGATCAATTGGCTTCTCACATCAGGGTGAAGTTTTTGGCAGTGCTGGGATTTGAACTCATGGCTTAGCAGGCCCAATTGGTGAATGGGACATGGTGAGCACAGCACCCTGTGAGCCACTAAGGAGCTTGGCCGTTCCAAGGACCTTAGATCAAGCCCCCCAGGGTGGGGGCCAATATAGTCATAAATTCCCAATTTAAACAGAGGACCTCTATTTCCATACATGGGTGGGCAGTACCTTGCGTTCTGTGTAGTCATTCTCATTATTTTGCCTTATTCATTGATGTGGTGTGTATTTTCTTGAGTATAGAATGACAAATATAACTGTGTTGACCTGGATGACAACCTATTCACATAAGTAGAGAGTTGCCTATGCATTCTCCATCCTAGCTGAGACCCAGAACATGCACAGCACAGAAAAAGAAAAGGTGCAAAGACTGGCTTCTCACATCAGGGTGAATTGTTGGCAGTGCTGGGATTTGAACTTGGGGCCTAGGAGGCCCACTTGGCCAGTGGGTCCACATGCGCACTCCAGCCTGTGAGCCATGAAGGAGCTGGGCCATTCCCAGGAACTGAGATCGAGCCCCAGGGAGGCCACAATAGACATCAATGTATCATTGAAACATGGGATGTATATTCATATCTGTGTGTGGACTGCATCGATCATTTAGTGTAGTTATTCTCTCTATTTTGTATGCTATTCATGGATGTAGTGTGTATTTTCTTGAGTATATGATGATAGGTATAACTGCGCTGACATTGATGACAACCAATTCCCATGGCCACAGGGTGACCCATGCATTCTCCATCCTAGCTGAGACCCAGAACTTGCACAGGAAAGGAAAACAGGTGAAACGATTGGCTTCTGACATCATGATGATTCTTTTGACAGTGCTGGGGTCTGAACTCAGGGCCTAGCAGGCCCAAGAGGTGAATGGGTCCACGTGAGCACACCAGCCTGTGAGCCACTAAGGAGCTAGGCCGTTCTCAGGAACTGAGACTGAGCCTCCAGGTAGGGGGGAGGGGGAGGGTGCACAGCAGTCTCCATTCATAAGCTGAAGGTAGTATGCAAATAAATACATATTTGTATAGAGTAGGAGAGATGGCCACCTGTGATTGAATCGAATCTACTGTGTGACTACCGATTCTTGGATCTTTCCTGATGCCTCCGTTTCAAACTGATGATTATTGTCATGGTTCATCAAATCTTCATTGCAAATAAGGAATACCTCATGATTCTTGCCTATCATTTCCTACTCCCATCACGCATGAACTACTGATTCAAAGATGACATCAATCGCATTCCATGACTCTTCCTAGGTCCATAAACTAATATCTCAGGATCTCCCTCCATACTTAGTATGGTGGCTGAATTCTATCCTCAGGCCTGGAAAACATACTCCTTATATACATTTTAAAGATAGTACTTATACTTCCATACAGATATTCAGTCCATATTGTGTTCAGTGTGGTAGGGTTTATACTTCCATATAGATGTTCAGTCCATACCGTGTTTTGTTTGATTATTCATTTCATTTCTTGTTTTATTCATGTATTTACCATTTATTTTATTGACTCTGATGACACCTATACCATTTATTATATTGTTTATATCCTATCACATAACATCTAGCTTTTTAGATGTGTTCTCCATCATGCCTGAAACCCAGGGCTCTCCCAGAAAAGGAAAACATGTGTCACACTCGACTTCTTAATTCAAAATTAAATTTTCACACTGCCAGGATATGAACTCAGGGCCTAGCTGGCCCAATTCATGAATAGGTGAGTGTGAGCCTGGCAGCCTCTAGACAGTGAAGCTGTCAGGTGGTTCCCAGGTGCTGAGATTGAGCCTCAGGTTTGGCCAAAAAATGATACATGAATAGGCAGACGGTGATATACAAATAAATATATATTGGTAAAAAGTGCCAGAGCCGACTATGTATTATCAAATGACATCTACTACATTCCTAGCAACTCTTAGGTATTTATTATACTTCCATTGAAGGAATATTATTCTTTTAATGCTTAATAAACTAGTAGTTAAGATTAATCAGCATCCTAGGATTCTTGCATCCAATTTTAGACTAAACCAATGCACGAACTACTATTTCAATCAGTATTCCTATGCATCGGAACGAGTCTCTTGGGATCTCCGCCACTGGTAGGTGTCAGGACAGGGATTTGAACCTGGGGCCTATGTTGACAGGTGGGCCTATGGCTTCCCTGTTAGCCCGCCAGCCTTCAGCAATGGCAGGTCCGGTCCACTTTGCATCTGTGTCATTCAGAACCAGTAGGGTCACCCTGGAAAGAAAAAAATTATAAACCCTCCCAACCCTCTGCAGCTCACTACTTTTGGTGCTGTTCTACTTTTTTTTTATCTTCCTACAAGCCCTCTTGGCTTGAGATCCCAGGATTGGCTATGGGTCCAGTAGCTGCAGCCCAGCCTAGGGATATTAAAGGTTAGGCAGTGTTGCCATGATCTGAGTTCAAGACCCATGGTTTGCAAAAAAAGAACAAACAAATAAATAAATAATTTATTTAACTATATCAAAAAATAAAGCTCCTTGATTTGTAATTTCTGCTAGTTTTATTTCCTATCCTGGGATTTGAACTCAGGGTCTTGGTAAATCTACACCAATGTGAGGGAAGGTCGCCACTACTTTAGTTCAAACCCCGTGCCAAGCCAAAATTAAAAAATTAAGTCACTGATCTTGGCAGGGGGAGGTAGTTGTGGAGATGAGAGGGAAGGGATAGTAGGGGGAAAACAAAGGAAGAGGCAACAATGCTCAATAGGAAATGTACTTATTACTTTGCTCATATAACTGTAACCCCCTGTACATCATTTTTATAATAAACATCATACAAAAAATAAACAATGTAGTGCTCAGAGAAGCACTTTGTCGGTAAGGGAAAGATGTCTGAATAGCTGTACAAAATTTTACACTGCTTTTTTTTTTTAAATGTTCAGTATGGAACTGAATAAACATAACTGTTTTCATCAAAAAAAATTGTCACTGTCTTGGAAATGGGGCCAGTATTTCTGCCATTGCTGGGATTTGATCTCACATTCCAGGTAACTCTTTTGCACCATGGGTAAAGGCAAAGTTTATTGTTCTTGAGGAAAACAAATTCAAGCTAGAGTTCCCAACGCCTGCAGTAAGGCCCTGCAATGGAAAAATAGTTATGATATATATTTACATATATATGTTTATTACATATTATGATTATTGTCACTGTTTTTTTATTTATTTTATTTTTATTTTATTCGCTTATTCATTGTTTAATGTATTTAGTATTATTACATACATAATATTTATTACATTTTGTACATCTATTATAAAATTATACACAATAATTTAGGACATTGAGTCATTTTTCATTAATACTTTATTCAGTATTGAAACATGATACATAATTAAATGGAGGCATTTGTCACAGTCATCACATGTTTAGAGTCTGTCCCAAGTATGAGCTTTGCCTTATTCATCTTTGGAGAACTTCCTACAGGGATTTCTTTAGATGATTTATACTCAGAGGCTTGAGGATAGGCAAGTTGAGGGATAAAATAGTAAGAGTGAAGCTGGGAATGTGGCTTATAGGTAGAGAGCTTGCTCAGCATGCATGAATGTCAGGGTTTAAATCCTCAGTGCCACATACTCAGAAAAACCCAGAAGCTGTGGAATGGCTCAAGTGGTAGAGTGCTAGCCTTGAGAAAAAGAAGCTCAGAGACAGTACCCCGAACCTACATTCAAGCCCCAGAACTGGCAAAACCATTAGACCAGATGCCGGTGGCTCACACCTACAACCCTAGCTAATCAGGAGGCTGAAACCTCAAGACCACATCCAAAGACAGCCTAGTCAAGGAAAGCCTGTGAGACTCTTACCTCCAATGAACCACCAAAAGACCCCACGTGGAGCTGTGACTCAAGTGGTAGAGTGTTCATTTTGAGCTGAAGGGCTTAGGGATAGTGCCCAGGCTTGAGTTCGAGACACATACCTGGAAAAAAAGTGAGGGTTAATCAAAGTACTTTTCCTATTTATTAATTATGAGAACATTTTCTGGAAAATGAATGCTGGTGTACACCAGAATTGGAGTCAGAGCTCAATGTTCAAGTATAGCAGATCCATATGTTCAGGCTCTCTGTCTCTAGCATTATAACCTTGTGTGCTTCAGGGTTCTGAAAGGTCCAATGTTGAAAGGGTTAATATGCTTCCCAAGCCCTTTATGATGAACAGTTGACTTGTATTTTCAATGTCATTATAGTTCTGAGCTTAGCAGAGCAACAGAAGCTCATGCTTGTCACCCTCACTTAGGAGTCTGAGATCTGAGGATCACAGGGTGAAGACAGCCAGGGCAGGAATGTCTATGAGGCTCTGACTTCCACTTCACCACAGACAAAGCAGAAAGGGACTCATGTGGGAGAGAGCTAGCCTTGAGCCAAAGGAGCCCAGGGACAGAGCCTAGATCCACAATTCAAGTCCAAAGATCTGCAAAACATTTAAAGCAAAGGACAGAATAAGAAGGAAAAAGCCAGTAACTCCCTTTGGGTTTGATCAATCTATTTCTATCTTGGAAGCTCCTGAGGAGTTAGTAGGACAAGCACCAAAGAAGGACATGGACTAGGAAAGCAGGCTGAGTTCAAGGTTCAAGTGTAGCAGATCCATCTGCCCAGCCACTCACGTGAAGATTGTAATCATCTTGTGTCCTCCAGTGGGCTTCCAAAAGGTCACATGTTCAAGAATTCCTGGGTTTCCCTTGGTGATGAGAATTACTTACACTCTAAATGTTCTTAGAATTCTCAAGCTATAGAAGCAGGAAAGAAACATCATTGACCCATCCTGGGTAAAAATGAAGTTCTCAGGATCCAAGACCTAGCCCTGTTAGGAGGAAGAACTCCAATGCAACTCTGTATTTGAAGGACAGGAAACAGTTTCAAAAAAACAGGCTAGGTGCAGAGAACTAGGCCTGCACGATTAGGAGGCAGAATGTACACACTCAACAGGGAAGTGAGCTGCAAAACCACTTCATTCATTCCAGGCACAGCCAGCAATGGGGGGAAACCTGAAATATTTGTTGGAGTCACACCAGGGTCAGGCTTTTCTCAGCCTCTTCAAACAATGACTAATTATCCTTCCTCCCTCAGGTGAAGGGAGCCTCACGCTATCTTTAGGTTACCAATAGAGAGCCAGTTTTGCGGGGGAGAGGGGAGGAACAGAGTAGAAAAATCCTGCTTTTTGGTCTTAGGGAGTGAGTTCTTGACTCTCCATCTGTCAGATTTGAAGGCCCTTCTTCTACCTCTGCCAGTCCATTCTCCTTCCTTCATTCTCCACATCATTAATGTAAATCCCCAGTGCAAGGAGAGGCAGGGCACTTTCTTTTCTGCATCCAAGCACTTGAGTTAGAACCTGGCTCTGCCCTCTTGACTCTGGGGCCCTCCACTGCCTGAGAAGTGGGAGAGAGATAGTCTTCCTGCTCTGTGGTTATGTGAAGGAGATGCTGGTATCCTGGCACACTGCAGAAGGCCTCATGGTTGGGAAGTGTTCCCTTCTTTCCTACTGACATCCAAGGCCAGATTCACCTATCATCTATCTATCTATCTATCTATCTATCTATCTATCTATCTATCTATCTATCTATCTATCTATCTATCTATCTATCTATCTACCTACCTACCTACCTACCTACCTACCTACTTACCTACCTGGTATCTCTTTGGCAGTTCTTGGGCTGAACTCAAGGCCTGGGCACTGTCTCTAGCACTCTGCTACTTGAGTCACAGCACCAATTCTGGCTTTTTCTGTGTATGTGCTACTGAGGAATCAAACCCAGGGCTTCTTGCATGCTAGGCAAACACTCTCTCACTAATCCACATTCCCAGCCCCCTCATCTTTTTCTTAATGGTAGTTTTTACATAAGTAGGCTACCATTTTTCATCCCCAAGTTAAATTTCTGAATATCTGTTATAACTATGAACCCTGATCTTCTCTTCTCCTTCCTGATTTGTGACTGTTCCACCGTGGGCCTCATAATAAAATGTAAATAAAGGCTGCTGAGAGCTTAAGTGTGCATCATATAAGGAAGCAGGCGTGGAGCCTGGAAGAGAAAAGCAATGGGCCTGAAATGCGCAATGAGCATATCTGAAAAATAAATCAATAAGTAAAAGCAGAAGCATTGCATGTGGTCTCTTTGCAATCAGGGAAGTAATATACACACATAAGTTGGTAGGAGGACACTGGGACATAACTTGGCCTTCTTTTTTTGAACTTTTTTGTGGGCATCCCAGGGCTTAAACACAGGGTCCAATGCATTCCTGAGCTGTTTTGCTCAAGGCTGAGGTTCTACCAACACCACAGCTCCATGTCCAGCCATCTGGTCGATAAATGGACATAAGCACCTCCCAGGGTTTCCTGCCTGCTCTGGACAGTATCTCTTGCTTGGCTTTCTCTCTCAAAGCTGGAGCTCTACCCTCTGGGCCACTGCTCCACTTCTGGTTTTCTGGTGGTTTATTGGAGATAAGAGGTTCACAGACTTTCCTGCTCAGGCTGGCTTTGAATGGTCATCTCTTGAGGAGGATTTAAGCAGCTTTCCTTAGGGATTCATTGAGATGCTGCTCCACAAAACCTTTTTGTCTAAATCTCGAGAGAAACTAGAGAAAAACAGAAACTGGAAGATGCTTCTAGTGTGTTCTAGATACGTAAGGGTGTAGACAAAAAACTTTCATAATTTTTAGGTCATTTTATAGACAAAAGGAGCAATGCAGACAGTATGAAAATTGCTCAAGGTTTCAGTCCTCTCGTCCTGAAACTGCAGCTCAATGCTAAGTGACTGAACTGGCATGTCCTGTGGACATTTGCTCCAAAATCCTGGGACACTCATTTCTCATTTTTGGCTTCAAACCTGTGGCCAGAGGGGAAGATGAGGAGAGAAAATTGTTCTCAGAGAAAGCAGCGATAAAGTTTACTTATAAATTCAAACCATTGGAATGACCCTGATAAGAAGTCAGATGTCCAGAGTAATAAATGAAGAAGAAAAGAAAGGCAGGTGCCAGTGCCTGTTGACTGTAATCCCAGCTCCTCAGAAGGCTAAGTTGTAGAGAACTTTAGTTTGAATCCAGCCAGTGTAGGAAAGTTGACACTATTATATCTATGAGATCTGATAAAAAACCAGAAATGGGGCTGTGACTCAATTTTAATGTGTTACTTCTGAGCAAAAGGAGTTTAGGGACAATGTCTAGGGTTCATGTCCAACCCCAGAACCTGCCCCCCCCCACCAATAAAAGATCGTGTAGCTCCATCTATTTGTATATGGATGGATGTATCCCAATAGGTGAATCTCCAGAGTAGCTATGATGAATGGCACTGAACTAGGAAATTTGTTTTCAATACAATGATTTCATAGCACAGAGAGGGCTTTCAAGACATTGCATGTTCTGGCGCTCCCTTTACTGTTCCCAGTGTAGCCTGAGGGTTTCTCTGCATCCCAGGCCTGTTGGAAGAAGTGTCTCATTGTCTGGACAGGCAGACAAAAGGCCTCACTCCTGTACAGCTGTGTAACAAACAACTGCATCTGGGGCAATTAGTGAGGATGAGTGTGGGTAGGCTCTGAAGGTCAGAGAAAAAGGCCTCTTTGTACCCCAAGCTATCTCTCTCACCAGTGCTCTGTTTTGACAGAATGCCTTCATTTATGCCACCACTCTTGGCAGGCCAACTTTCCTGCACTTATCTTGCCTTTGTGAGACTATATTCCGGTGTTCAGATACAGTGTTCAGTATAATTCAGGAGTCCTTCTGGCAGACAACTAGGGCACTGAACCTAATAAAATTTTTAATTGCAGTCGATGATGGGCCTATGATGCCTCTCCTAGGTTTCTGGAACCTTAGGAAATCCAAGCACATGTCGGATATCACAAAGCTTCCTGTCATCTAGGGCTGGTGAAGCTCATCATGTTTTGAAACATTTGACATCTCCTAGTTGGGCCCTGGGTGGCTAGGTTTTGAGGTTGAACACAGGGCCTGGGTGCTGAAAATGAGCTCAGTGCAGAAGCCCAGTGCTCTACCATTTGGTGTCACAGCTTCACTTCTGGTCTGTGTGTGTGTGTGCGTGTGTGTGTGTGTGTGTGTGTGTGTGTCTGTGTGCATGCATGCATACACCATTCCTGGAGATTGAACTTAGGACCTAAGCAGTGTACCTAGTTTCTCTTGTACAAGGATATCTCTCTCCCACTTGAGCCACAGAGACACTTCAGGCTTTTTTCTAGTGATGTTGTCCTGAGAAATCATGCCCAGGGTTTCATATATGCAAAGCACTCTTTCCCTAAGGCCCATTCCCAGCCCTCTACTTCAGATTTGTTAGTTTGTTTCTGCTTTTTCTTGTTGTTTGTTGTCTGTTGTAGCACTTAAAGTCTGGACCTGGGTGCTGTCCCTGAGTTCTTCAGCCTAAGTCTTGTGCTCTACTACTTGAGCCACAGCACCACTTCAGGTTTCCTTGTGGTTCATTGGAGTACAGTGTCTCAAGGACTTTCCTGCCCAGACTAGCTTTGAACCATTATCCTCAGATCTCATTCTCCTGAGTAGCTAGGATGACAGGCATGAGCCACAAGCACCAAACTTCCACTTCAGGTTTCTTAGTGGTCAATTGGAGATAATAGTCTCATGGAACCTTTTGTGTCTGAGATAGCTTGGAACCCAGATCCTCAGATCTCAGCTTCCTGAGATGGCAAGATGACAGACCTCAGCTATAGTCCCCTAGGCTTTGGCACTCTGCTGCAAGGGGGTCCTTGGATCCACGAGGTGGAGGGCTATCCATGAGCCCAGAGTTAAAGGTTAGTGCCTAGGCCCCAAGTTCAAGGTTCATGACTGAGAAAACCAGAACAAAACAATTGTCTGCATGAGATAACTCACTAGTCTTCACTAATACACAATTTTGTCCATGCCATGGGGACACATCTGAGCCACAATATTGTTTTTTTAATCAAACTTCTTTTTTTCTTTATTGTGAAAATATCGTACAGAGGGGTTACAATTACATCGGCAAAGTATTGAACACATTTCTTAGTAAGCATTGTTGCGTCCTCCTTTGTTTCCCTTTGCTATTCCTTTCCCCTCACTCCCCCACCAAAGTTGTAAACTTCGTTTTTAGATGTAATGACTTGTACATCTCATTGTGGCAATGGGTCCACCTGTTTCGCTATTTAAACGATTTGCTTTTTCCCTTCCCCTCCACAAATTATACCAACATTAAATACAGTGAAAACAAGGGTTATACTGTGGGGGAGAGACCTACAAAGCAACAAATAAATCATCTTATAAATATGTTAGAAACAACCGCATGAAAGAAAAAAACATTTGAATCCTTATGTTGTGGTTCATTTCGCCTAAGAGCAGCATATCTGACATTTTCTGCTTGTCTCAGGCATATACTAGTTATTGCAAATAAGGAAAACCATGGGAGCTATGTTTCTTTGGGCCTGTCTTACTTCACTTAATATAATTTTTTTCCAAGTCTTCCCATGTCCTAACAAATATGGCAATGTCATTTTTTCTTATGGAGGCATAGAATTTCATATTTTATATATATATATATATATATATATATATATATATATATCACGTTTTTGTCTGCAAAATCATCTCAGTTGTGGAGCTCTTACAAGGACCAGATGAATGACTCCACCATGTGAAGGACACAGCACGTGAACCTCTTTGCATGACTCAGCAAACAGCACCCAATGCAGGACTCAGCACACTGCACCTATAAAGGACTCAGCACAGAGCACCCTATGAAGGGCTCAGCACATAGCTCTATTCCACAAATTGTCATTAGAATTAGGGTGGTTTCATCTGTATCACCCTTCTTTGAGGAACATTTCACAAACCACACAAGATCACATCTAATGATTTGCAGGGGTGTTTTTTTTGAGGGGGGTTACCCATGTGGCTTGAACTCAAAGCATGTGGATACTGTTCTAATACCATTTGCTCAGGGCTAGAGCTCTACCACTAGGAGCCACATTTTAAAGAGTCTCACAGACTTCCTGACAGGGCTGGGTTTTAAAGCCCCCAAAAAGCTAGGATGATGGGGTTAAGCCAACCATCAGCATCTGGTTCCGTGCAGCTGGGTTGCAGTGGTTTACATATGGCTAAGTCAGGTTAGGTGGCAGCTGTCAGCGCCAGACTCCTAGCTTGCCCTGTGATGATGTATTTGAAGTCCTGTCCTTATATCATTGCAGGTAGAACTTTCTACCTTTTTTTTAGCGGCAGTCCTGGGGCTTGAGTAAGGGCTTAGAAAATGTCCCTATATGTTGGTGCTCCAGGCTAGCATTCAATTGATTGAAAAACAGCAGAACTTCTGGATTTTCTGTTTATGTGGCAGTGAGAAATCCAACCCAGGGCTTCTTGCTTGCTAGGCGAGCACTCAACCACCGAGCCACAGGAGTGAACGAGATATAAATAGATAGATCTTTCTATATATAAGTATTATATACACAAAAAGAGAGATGTCTGTATATTATTGAATTATAGATAATATTACTAACAAATATTAGGTTTTAAATTATGTCTCCATTTAATGATGTGTCCCAGTTGAACAATTAATAAATCATTAATTAATAATTACTCAATATCCTGTTATTATTTACCATATATGTACATACATCCATACATGTAATTACATATTTTATAAATGAGACAAATTAAATTATGCATCGTGTTACTACCAATTATTAGGTATTTGATTATGTCTCCATGTAATTTTTTTTCTCTTAATGCTCAATAAAATATTAATTAAACTTAATGCAAGTCCTATAATTATTGCGTCTAATTTTACCCCAGAATGATTCACTACTAATTCAATCTGTTTTTCTTCCACCTATGTCATTTCTTACCTTTATGACATCCTATTGCATAGCATATAGATCTGCATACAATTTATACATCCTACCTGTCACCGTGCGCTTTCAAAGAAGAAGAAGACGTGTCACACTCGGCTTCTCACTCCATGATTACAGTTTTGGCAGTGGTGAGATCTAAACTCAGGGCCTAGAAGGCTCAGTTCATGAATGGGTGACTGCCAGCACAGCAGCTTCTAGTCAATTTAGTTGCCAGGCAGTTCCCAGGCCCTGAGATCGAGCCCTGTATGTTGACTCCATATTGCACTTAGTGTAGTTATTCATTTTATTTTTTGTTTTATTCATTTTTTACCATTTATTTTATTGACTGCTATTAAACATGAAACATTTACTACATTTATTACATAGGCTATAGATTTGCCTATGTATGAAACTTCACACCTGACACCCAGGACTTTCACAGTAAAGAAAACATGTGTCACCATAGCTTTCTTACTCCGCCATTCAATTTTTGTGAGTGCTGGCATCTGAACTCATAGCCTACAAGGCCCAATTCATGAATGGGTGAATGTCAGCACACCAGCCTGGGGCATATAGAGCTTACAAGAAGTTCCCAGCACTTGAGATCGAGCCCCAGGAGTTGACAAAATAACAGATTGACATGCAGATGGTAGTACACAAATAAATATAGATCTTTAAAGAGTGCCAGAGATGTCTATACATTCTTCAGTTATATATACTACATTCCTAGCAATTCTTGGGTATTTATTATGCCTCCATGTAATTAATATTTTCATTTTCATCCTTAATGAAATATTAATTAAATCAACTACGTCCTGAAACGATTGCGTCCATGTAATTAATAGTATTCTTTTAATGTGTCAAAAAATATCCATTAAAATCCATCGGCCTTCTAAAATCACTCTATTTAATTTTATAGTAGTATCATTCAGGAACAACTAATTCAACCTTGACATTTATAACCTTCCATCAGTATTCCTATGTATAGGAACCAGACTCTCAGGATCTCACTGCATTGGTAGGGGTCAGGACCGGGCTTCGAACACAGGGCCTATGTGGCCGTGTTGGCCTATTGCTTCCTTGGTAGCCTGCCAGCCTTCAGCAATGCCAGGTTAGAAACACTTTTCAGCCATGTCATTCAGACCCAGTATGGTCACCTTGCAAAGAAAACAAATGTAAAACCAGCAGCCATCTGCAAGTTGCCGATTTGTTTTTTTTGTTTTTGTTTTGTAAGAATACCATACAGAGGGATTAGAATTACATGGGCAAGATAATGAGTACATTTCTTATTAAACATTGTTGCCTCCTCTTATGTTCCCCCTTCCCATCCCTTCCCATGGCCTCCTTGCCCCCCTATCAGATTCTTCCCCCCACCAATATTGTAAAGTTCGTTTTTCGACATAATGACTTGTACATCTCATTGTTGCAATAGGTCCACCTGTATCCCTATTTAAATGGTTTGTTTTTTCCCTTCCCCTCCACAAATTATACCACCATCAAATACAGTGAATGCACGGGTTATACTGTGGGGAAGGGACATACAAAGCAACACAGAAGTCATCTTATAAATATGTTAGAAACAATTGAATGAAATAAAAAAACCTTTTGAATACTTATCTTGGGGTTCATTTCCCTAACATCAACTTATCTGACCTTTTCTGCTTGACTCAGACATATACTAGTTATTACAAATAAGAGAAACCTTATCTGCTTCATTTTATTTATTTTTATTCCTGTCAGTCTTTGGGGCCCAGGAACCCAGGTTCGGCTGTGAGTCCAGTGGCTTCAACCCATCCTGGAGTGATCAAAGCAGAGGCAGAGTTGCCATGATCTGAGTTCAAGCCCTGTGCTTGACAAAATAAAAAATAAATAAATACATTAAAAATATTTAAAAAATTATGAGGCCCCGTGGCTTGGAATTGACGCCATTTTTTCTTCCAGGCCTGGGATTTGAACTCAGGGTCCTGGAAATCTGCAGCATCGTGGGGGAAGGGGAAGCTCACCATGCTGGAAGACAAGAAAGTCAGGCCTGTTCCCAGACCCTGAATTCAAGTCCTAGCACTTGAAAAAAAATATTTGTAAATATTTTAAATACATGATTTATATTTACAGGTTTACTGCATATTGCGGTTCATGTAGTTATTGATTTTATTTTGTGTTTCACTTATTTCTTATTTATTTTAGTGAGTATGATTACTCATATAATATTTTTTACATCATATTACATAAAACATAGATTTGCCTATGTATTATCCATCATTCCTGAGACCCAGGACTTTCGCCAATAAGGAAAACAAGTAGGACAATTAGCTTCTTCCACCAGGATTAAGTTTTTGGCAGTTCTGTGATTTGAACTCTGGGCCTACAAGACCCACTTCATAAATGGGTCAATGTTAGCACACCAGTCTGATACAAGTGAAGTTGGTGGGCAAATTTGAGGACCTGAGATCAAGCCCTAGGAGTGGCCAATATATAAACATATAGATTTGTGGATTGTGGTGTGTGAGTGCATTTACATATGTATATGCATCTATAAATAAATGTATACTGAGACAGATAGACATTTGTGTAGATTCTATTGCATAACTCTATATATAAATTGATGTCTATACCTTATTTTTATATATTCTATTGCTACCAATTATTTGGTCTAAAATTATGCATCCATTAATTAATCATGGTAGAAAACTTAATAAAGTATTAATTCAATTAATCAATGACCTATATTTATTGTGTACAATCTTATACTAGATTGACTAGCTAATTAGTAATTCAATTAGTACATGCCAAACATTCTATTAGTCTTCCTATAGATAGGAATGAGTTTCCTAGCATCTTCAGCCATGTGTAGGTGGCAGTTCTAGGATCAAACTCAGGGCCTAGGTGTCTGCGTTAGGCTCAGGCTTCACTGACAGCCTCCAGCCTTCGGCCATGCAAGGTCATGTACAATTTTCAAGCTGAGTCATTGAGACCCAAGATGGTCACAGTGCAAAGGAAACAAAGGTAAAATGGTTGTGTAAAACTTCCTGTTTTTTTCCTCCTCCATTTTTGTTGCTTTGATGGTTTTTTTCCAGTGCTAGGAGTTGAATTTGGGTCCTAGGATCCCTGGATCATCTGTGGGTGTAAATGCTGCACCCCAGCCTAGGGAAATCATGGTTTAAGAAACAATAAAGTGCTTCCTTCAGGAAAAGTATCTCAGGGACAATGTCTAGGCTCACAGTTCAAGCCTCAGTATCTGCCACACTAAAAAAGAGCCATTAAGTCTGTGTGTCTGTGTATGTATGTATGTATTTCTATCGGTGAACATCCAGAGTCGCTATGAAGAAAGATACCCAGCTAGGAAATTTGCTTTGAATAGAACAGATTTCATAGCACAGAGAGTGCTTTCAAGACAGTGCGTGTTCCTGGGATCCCTTCACTCTTTCCAGTGTAGCCTGAGGGTTTCTGCACACCACAGGCTATTGGAGGAAGTCTGCCTCATTGTTGGAACAGGCAGAAAAAAATCCTCACTCTTGTACATCTTTGTAACAAACAATTCATGTGGAGCAATTAGTGAGGATGAGTGTGGGCAGGCTCTGAAGGCCAGGAGAAAAAGGCCTCTTTGTACCACTAGCTCTCTCTCTCTCTCCAGTGCTCTGTTTTGACAGGAAGCCTTCATTTGTGCCACCTCCCATAGCAGGCCAAGTTTCCTGCACTCATCCTTTCTTTTTTAGACTATGTTCCAGTGTTGAAAAAAACTACTACAATTAATTCAAGATTCCTTTTTGAAGACAACTAGGGAGCTGAACCTAATAAGATTACTAATTGGCAAAGGTGCCTCCCTAGGTTTCTGGAAGCTTGTTAAATCTAAGCACTTGTGCAAAATCACAGTGCTTCCTGTCATCTAGGGCTGGTGAAGCTCATCATGTACTGAAACCTTTGCCCTCTCTGAGTTGGGCCCTGGGTAGGTGGATTTCGGGTTAAACACAGGGCCAGGGTGCTGACCTTGGTCTCAGAGGAGAAGCTCTTTGCTTTACCATTTGGTATCACTGCTTCATTTCTTGTATCTTTGTGTGTGTGTGTGTGTGTGTGTGTGTGCACGCGCACGCGCACGCATGCGTGCGTGTGCATACACCAGCCCTGGAGCTTTTATTCAGGACCTGAGCACTGTACCTTAGTTTCTCTTGTACAAGGACAGCACTCTACCCCTTGAGACACACAGCCAATTCAGGGTTTTGTTCTAGGGATGTGGTACTGAGGATTCAAACCCAGGGTTTCGTACATGCAAAGCACTCTACCCCTAAGACACATTCCCAGCACTCCACTTCAGGTTTCTTGATTTCTTTTCTTGTATTTGGAAGAGTTGAAGCCTGGGCCTGGGTGCTGTCTCTTGAGCTCTTCAGCTCAAGTCTAGCACTCTACCTCTTGAGCTACAGCGCCCCTTCACACTTTCTGGTGTTTCTTTGGAGATAACCATCTCAAGGTATCTCCTGCTGAGGCTGGCTTTAGACCGTGATCCTCAGCTCTCAGGCTCCTGAATAGCTAGGATGAGAGGTGCGAGTCACTGGTACCCAGCTTCTACTTTAAGTTTCTATGTGGTGAATAGGAGATAATAGACTCATGGGACCTTTAGTTTCTGGGATAGTTTGGAACCCAAATCCTCAGCTTCCTGAGCAGGCAGGATGAAAGGCCTCAGCTAAAAACACCTAAGCCGTGATACTTTGCAGCAAGGGAGTCTTTGTCTCTGCGTGGTACAGTGTTAGCCATGAGCCCAAGAGAAAAGTCAGCAC
This sequence comes from Dipodomys spectabilis, assembly GCF_019054845.1. Lineage (NCBI taxonomy): Eukaryota > Metazoa > Chordata > Mammalia > Rodentia > Heteromyidae > Dipodomys > Dipodomys spectabilis. The sequence goes on along the minus strand of NW_024870978.1, from coordinate 1,729,509 downwards.
CTAGGCTCTGGGTTAAAGGTTCATGATGGAGAAAACTAAACCAAACCAATTGTCAGCAGGAGACATGTCACTAGATTTCAGTACATATATAAATTTGACCGTGCCTTGGGGACATACCTGGGCCTCAACTTTGTCATCTGCACAATCATCTTACTTGTGGAGCTCTAACAAGGACCAGATGAAAGAATACACCCCATGAAGGACTCAGCGCATAGCACCCTGTGAAGGACTGAGCACCCAGCTCCCCAGGAAGGGCTCATCACATAGCTTTATCCCACAAGCTGTCATTAGAATTCGGGTGCTTTCATCAGTATCACCATTCTTTCAGAAAAACGTCACAAATTACAAAAGTTCACATCTAATAGTTTAGAGGGGTGGTGAATGGAGGGGAGGGTCCTCAGCCTTGGGGATTGCATGCATAGGTTGAGAGTACTCTCCTAAGACCTTTTCCTCAAGGCTAGAACCCTACGACTTTGAGCCTCAGGTCAGAGTCTCACAGAATTCCTGCCAGGGCTGAGTATTCAAACCACCAGTTTCAGAACTCATTCCTGAGCAGCTAGGGGTGAGCCAGCAGCGTCTGGTTCCATGGAGTTGGTTTGCAGCTGTTGACCTCTGGCTAAGTCAGGTTAGATGTCAGCCATCAGCTTCAGACTCCTGGCTTGCTCTGTCATGAGGTATTTGAAGTCCTGGGATTCTATAGTTGCAGTCACAACTTTCTAACTTGTTTTTGGTGCTTCAGTGACAGCACCACTTCTGACTTTTTCTTTGCATGTGATAGTGTGGAAATGAACCAATACATACTAGGCAAACATTCTACCACTGAGCCCCAGTAGTGACAAGTGTAGAAATAGATATGGTTTGTTTTATATATATATATATATATATATATATATATATATATATATACATAAAAAACAAGAGAGAGATGTATGTATATTAAGTTATATATACTATTTTACTACCAATTATCAATAATTAAATTATTTCTTCCTTTATTTAGGTATCATGTTTGAATTCATAATAAAGTATTCATTGAAAATTAGACAATGTACTATGATTATTGTGTATAATTTTATAATATAAACATACACTAAGTAGTAATGTAATTGTTACTTTTATAACATTCCATTCATATGGCTGTCAATTGGAATGCATTTTTTAGGATCTCCTGACATTCATAGGTGGCGTGGATTTGAATCCCGGACCTAGTTTGCTGGTTTTGGCTATGGCTTCCCTGATAGCCCATCAAACTTCAGCAGTGCAAGGTCACATACACTTTCCGGGCCCTGTCATTTAGACCCAAGATGGTCACAATTCAAAGAAAATAAAAGCTATGTAAAACCACCTTCTGGAACTTCCCAGTTTTATCCTTCTCCTTCTTTCACCCTCTTTTTTGTCGGTTGTCAGGCAGAAGTCTGAGTCTCTGCACTGTCCCTCAACTCTTCAGCTCAAGGCTATCGTTGAGCCATAGCAATACTTGAGCCATAGCAACACTTCCGGCTTTTTTCTGCTTATGTGTTGCTGAGGAATTGAACTCAGGACATTATGCATGCGAGGCAAGCACTCTACTACTGAGCCACCTTCCCAACACTTCACGTTTTTTTTGCCACTCCAACAATTTGAACTCAGGTCCTAGGATCTCAGGATGGGCTGTGGGTCCAGAGGCTGCAGCCCAGCCTAGAGTGTTTAAGGCTGAGGCAGAGTTGCCACAAGCTGAGTTCAAGACCCGGGCCTGGCCAAAAAAATTAAGGCCCTGGCTTAGAATTTGCATCATTTTTCTGGCAGGCCTGGGATTTGAACTCATGGTCTGGGGAACTCTGTAGTACTGTAGGGGAGGGGAAGCTCACCGTCTTTGAAGACAAGAATTTCAGACCAGTTTCAAGGGCCTGAATTGAAGGCCCATCACTGGAAAAATAATACTCATATATAAGATCTTTTTACATACATGGGTTTACTCCATATGACATTTATCACCCTTCTTTATTCATTATTTATTTAGCATTATTACATATATAACTTTTTCAGTTATTATATCTTATCACATGGATGTATTTGCATATGGATTATACATCATACTAAGACACTGGACTTTTACAGAGAAGGAAAAAAATGTGTCAAAATTGGCTTCTTACTGCACATATAAACTTTTAGCAATGCTGGGATTTGAACTCACAGCCCACAATGCATAATTTATAAATGGGTCAGTTGTAGAACAAAAGCCTTTGGCAAACTGAGCTGCCAGCCAGTTCTGAGGACCTGTGATTAAGCCAAAGTAGTCGGCTATATATATATATATAAATAGATAGATTGTTAGACATAGGCATAGATATAGATATAGAAAGATAGATAGATAGATAGATAGAGATAGATAGATAGATAGATAGATAGATAGATAGATAGATAGATAGATAGATAGATGTATAGTTTGGTGTATATATATGTGAGAGACAATGTGAGGATATTAAATTATATAAATTATGAATTATTAGTTATTAAATTAGGTCTCCATTTAATGCAGTATCATGATTGAATACTTACTAAAGTATTAATGTAAAGTAAGTCAGTATTCTAATTAGGAGAACCAAACCAGGGTGTTAGAATGGAAGCCATAATCTAATAATTTTTGTGTGGCACTCTATAAGAGAATCATGAACTAACTGTTAATTTAATTGTAACTTTTATAAATTCCATTAAGCATTCACATGGATAGGAATGATTTTCTTAAGATCTCCCTCTATTTGTAGGTGGTAGTCCTGGCATTCCAACTCCAGGCCTGAGTAGTTTACTCAGAAATGCAAACCAGGGGAGTTCCAGGGAAGATGGCGGAGGAGAAGCTGGAATCTGAACAAGCTCTCGCATAGAAAGCAGTTTTAGAGTTCCAGTGAACCGTCCTAAGCCAGAGAATCACACCAAGTGTGCCATCACAGGACAGAGAGTTAGACAAGAGAGGGGAAGCCAAGACAAGGAGACACATCTGAGCGCCTGCCAGCAGCTGCCGCGGCGGCGGCAAGGTCGCAGTGGCGACCGCAGCTGCGGCCATACCTGAGTGCTCACACAGAGAGTCCGGGACGAAGGAGCCAGATGCAGCGGGCGAGAGGATTCTACTCAACACCAGCAAGAACCGACAAGGAGCGGACATCTTCATCCTGCAGTTTGCAAACCAGAGACGACCCAGGATCCAAGACTCGGCGTGAGTAGAAGCCCGACGTCCGCACTCCTTCTCAAGGAGCAGAGGAGGGAAGGCCACCCCTCCCCCCCCCCAGCACGGGTGATCTCCATCTTGGATACCGACAAAGCTCGGAGGAGCTGCTAGCTCCAATTCAGGCCTTGGAATAAAACGAGTCATTTAACAGGTCACAAGAACTTAACGGCGAAGTGACCTGCCAGACTCAGCTCCATCCAGGGAAAAGTCACCCAGCTCAGGCACCAGCCATTGGAGTGGCTTTCCTCACTGGGTAACCAGAGCCAGAGGCTGCCCCTCCCTCTAGCAGCCTCCACAATCAATTGAAAAACAGAAACCCTGACAATGGCTCCAGGGTGGGCTCTGTGAATTTTTCACAAAATAGCCCCAGGGAAAAGCTACTGTTTGTTGAAAGGCCTCAACTCTACCAGAATCTAGCCTCATCACCCCTCTTTTGTGATTCTCAAAGCAGATCACCCTCCCATTAAACTAACCTGGGAGAGGGATCTCAAAATCTTGGGTAAAGCAGAGCATTTTTCTGCCTGTTCGAACAAACTGACTTAAGAAACCAATCAAGCCACAGGACCTCAAGCTGACCAGAGACTCCAACAAGAGGCTGGTTACAGACAAAAGGGAGATACAGGATTCTTCCCACCCCTCCCAAAAAAATCAAAAAAAAAAATCAAAGAACTTTTTTATTCTTCTTTTCTTTTTTCTTTTTTCTTTTTTTTTTTTGGTACCTTATATACATAAAAATTTTTTTTTTCCTTTTCTAAAACTTTTATTAATCTTTAATTTTTGCCTTTTTTGAAAAAATAATTGTTTTCCAGTAATTTTTTTCCCTCTTTTAATTTTTATTTTAGGAATACGTGAATGTACATTTTCCTTTCTTTTCTTGTCTTCTCTCTCTTTTTCTTTCTTTCTTAATTATCTTTTTGTTTTTTGTCTAGCTCTACTGAACTTCTGATCTTTTTTTTCTCCCTTTCTTATCCTTTTCACCTTTTCCTTTCTTTTGTTCTTCTGTATGTGACTTAACTCTTGTCCTGCACATCCTCAGATAAACCCATAGTTAACTAGTAGACCCTATCTCCCATTGTGTACACAATTAATCCACAAATTTATTACTCAATCCAAAATCTCTGAGACTTAAATTTCTTAATAGCAGTACTACCTCTTTATGCCTATATAATATTTTAAGCATTTTTTAAGTTTTTCACATCTCCTCTATCTCCCTCCTATTTTCTCATTATATTCACATTCCTCTCTAAATACATGGTCTTTCAATCTCCATAACTATATTAATTTTTACGTTTCTAATTTTTTTTCTGGTCTCTCTTCATTTCCCTTTCCATTTCTTCTTTTTATCTCCCTCTCTACTTGCATCCTACCCAACCTATTTCCTGCATTGAGATTAGGACATAGTTAACTCTCCCTGTGGCTCCCCACACCAATCTATTCCTAATTTTTACCCACATCTCTCCCTAACCCTAAAAATTTCTGGTTTTCCAAATTCTTCTCCGCGGTTTGACGCCCATTAACATATAGTTGTTTGATGTTGAATAGATGTATCTGTTGAACTAGATTGTATCTGTAGACTATTGACTGTATAAATGCAAACGTTGGTTGATGGTTGCCTTAAGATAGTGTTCTAGCACAAAACTGGTGCTATTTTCATCTCAAATGGGCAGAGTAAGCCGGAAAACCACAAGAAAAATGGCAAATTCGGGTATGTCAATTCCCAATTTTGATAATCAGGGGTCAGATCAGATAATGAAAAATCCAGAGGAGAGTTCCCAAATAGCTCTACAAACATTGGTGGCAAACATGATAAATGAAAAGTTTGACAACTTACAAAGGACTCTGTATGAGCGTGATAGGGAGAGAGAGGAGGCATCCCAGAAGTTTATACAGGAATATCATAAGCGTGAGGAAGCTACTCAAAAACTGATACAGGATTTGCATGAACAACTTGAGAATACTCAAAGAGAAAGGGAGGAATGGCGTGAGCAGGCTGAGAACACTCAAAGAGAACTGCAGGAATCCCACAAACGGGAGGAAGCTAATCAAAGAGTAATTCAGGAATTGAGAGACCAGGTAGAGAACACACAAAGATCACTAAAGGCATTCATGGAATCCATTAACAAAGAGATGAAGGAAGTCAGGGAGACCACAAAGGGAATGCTGAATGGAACCCAACAGAAGGAATGGGAGTCCAAAGAAACCATAACCAATCAACTAAGTGATTTGAGAACAAACACTGAACACCAAATTAAGGAAGTAAAGAAATTCATACAAGACCTAAAACAGAGCTTCAACAAAGAACTTGAAACCATCAAAGCTGACCTATTAGAAGGAAAAAAGATAAAAAACAAAGTAGAGAGTCTTGACAGCAGGTTAGACCATGCAGAAGATTGAATCTCAGGGATTGAAGACAGCCCAGATATTATAGAGAAAGAACATACAATCATCCAAGACAAGTCCAAGAAGTATGATAGATCTATCCAACACCTGGAAGACACCATCAGAAGGCCTAATCTAAGGATAATGGGTGTAGAGAAGCACCTAGAAACAGAAGTTAATGGTCTAGGAAATTTGTTTAACAGGATCCTAGCAGAGAACTTCCCAAACATACAAAAAGATAGGCCTATTCAGATGTAAGAAGCTTTTAGAACCCCAAATAGACCAGACCAGAATAGGACATCCCACCGTCACATTATAATGCACACAGGATCAACTCAGACCAAGGAAAAGATCCTTAAAGCTGTCAAGGAGAAAAGGTTAATCACCTATAAAGGGAAACCAATTAGAATCACCTCAGATTTCTCAGCAGAGACAATCAAAGCAAGAAGAGCCTGAAATGATGTATGCCATGCCCTAAAAACAAACAACTATCAACCAAGAATACTGTACCCAGCTAAACTCTCCTTCATAACTGAAGGCCAAATAAAAACCTTCCATAGCAAAGAAAAATTGAAACAATACATCTCCACCAAACCAGCCCTACAAAAGATTCTTAAAGATGTCCTACACATAGAAAACCAACAAGACCACAATAAAGGCCAAGAAACTGCACCCAAACTGAGAATCCAAGAACCATAGGAAGAACCTAGTTTTCAGAGCCCCCAAGAAGGTGGATAACACGGCAGGAAATCTCAAATACCTCTCAGTCCTATCTCTTAACGTTAACGGACTGAACTCTCCAATTAAGCGACATAGACTGTCTAGTTGGATTAAAAAACAAGACCCTTCTATCTGCTGCCTGCAGGAGTCACATCTTGCCCGTAAAAACAAACAGATTTTCAATGTTAAAGGCTGGAACAAAATCTACCAAGCAAACGGCACTCATAAACAGGCGGGAGTTGCAATCCTAATATCAGATAAAATAGACTTCAAATTAAAATTCGTGAGAAGAGATAAAGAAGGACGCTACATACTAATTAAAGGATCTCTCCTTCAGGAGGATATTACAATTCTAAATATCTATTCGCCAAACAATGGAGCACCCAAATTTATCAAAGAAACACTACTTTCCCTCAAATCCCATATAGATCCAAAGACATTAATTGTTGGGGATTTTAACACACCATCCTCCCCACTAGATAGATCAACTCGGCAAAAACTCAACAGAGAAACCTCAGATCTAAACAGCTGCATAGATCAACTAGACTTAACAGACATCTACCGAACATTTCACCCAGCAGCATCAGAATACACGTTTTTCTCAGCAGCACATGGAACGTTTTCCAAAATAGATCACATTTTAGGCCACAAAGCAAACTTGTCTAAATTCAGAAACATTGAAGTTATACCTTGCATTCTCTCTGACCACAAGGGAATAAAATTAGAACTCAACACCAAAAGCCACCAAAGAAAGTCGGGTATCACATGGAGGCTGAACAACACACTGCTGAATCAAGAGTGGGTCATGGAAGAGATTAGAAAGGAAATTCAAATGTTCATGCTATTCAACAAAAATGAACACACAAATTACCAGCTCCTCTGGGACACAGCAAAGGCAGTACTCAGAGGCAAGTTATAGCTCTGAGCTCCTACATCAACAAATTGGAGAGATCTGAAACTAACAATTTAATGACACATCTAAACCTCCTTGAAAAAGAGCAGCAAGATAAACCCCAATCCAGTAGACGGAAAGAAATAATCAAAATTAAATCAGAATTAAATGAATTAGAATCCAAAAAAGCTATAGAAAGAATCATCAAAACAAAGAGTTGGTTCTTCGAAAAACTTAACAAAATTTACAGACCCTTAGCAAATCTTATCAGAAAAAGAAGAGAACACACCCAAATTAATAAACTCAGAGATGAGAATGGAAACATCACCACGGAAACAACCAAGATTAAGAACATTATAAGGGAATACTTCTCAAAACTTTATGCTAATAAGTTTGAGAACTTGACAGAAATGGACCTTTTCCTAGCAAATATTGACATGCCAAACTAAACCAAGATGAGTTAAACCAGCTTAACAGGCCCATATCAAGCATTGAAATAGAAACAGCAATAAGAGACCTCCCAGCTAAGAAATGTCCAGGACCAGATGGTTTTACAGCGGAATTTTACAAGGCCTTCAAAGCAGAGCTCACACCAATACTCCTCCAACTCTTCAATGAAATTGAAAGAGAAAGCTCACTACCGAACACATTCAATGAAGCCATCATAACCCTCATCCCAAAACCAGGCAGGGACTCATCAAAGAAAGAGAACTATAGACCCATTACTTTGATGAACATTGATGCAAAACTTCTCAACAAAATTTTGGCCAATCGACTTCAACAATTCATCCAAAAAAATCATACACCACGATCAAACAGGATTCATTTCAGGGATGCAAAGCTGGTTCAATATACGCAAATCAATTAATATTATTCATCACATCAACAGGAGCAAGAATAAGAACCACATGGTTATCTCAATAGATGCAGAAAAAGCATTCGAGAAGATCCAACACCCCTTTATGATGAAGGTTTTGGAAAAATTAGGAATCCATGGAACATTCCTCAATACAATAAAGGCTGTATATGACAAACCTACAGCCAGCATTATACTCAATGGTGAAAAACTAAAGCCATTTCCTCTTAACTCAGGAACAAGACAAGGATGCCCACTCTCTCCCCTTCTCTTCAATCTAGTATTAGAATGCCTAGCTACAGCAATAAGACAGGATGCAGACATAAAGGGGATCCAAATAGGAAAAGAAGAAATAAAACTCTCCCTCTTTGCATATGACATGATCTTATATTTAAAGAATCCCATAGACTCCACTCCCAAATTACTCAAGCTGATTCAAAACTTTGGCAAAGTACCAGGTTATAAAATTAACCCCCAAAAATCAATGGCTTTTCTGTATGCCAACAATGAGAAAAGTGTGGCTGAAATTAGGAAAGCAACTCCATTTGTAATAGCCCCACAAAAAGTAAAATACCTTGGAATTAACTTAACCAAAGAAGTGAAGGACCTCTATGATGAAAACTTTAAAATCTTGAAAAAGGAAATCAACCGAGAACTTAAAAAATGGCAAAACCTCCCAAGCTCCTGGATTGGAAAGATTAACATAGTGAAAATGGCAATACTTCCCAAGGCTATCTACAAATTCAACGCAATACCTATCCAAATTCCAACCTTATTCTTCAAGGAAATAGAAGAGGCAATCCAAAAATTCATATGGAACAATAAAAGATCCCGAATAGCAAAAACGCTCCTGAATGGAAAGAACACTGCTGGAGGAATATCAATACCAAACTTCAAACTCTACTATAAAGCCATAGTAATCAAAACAGCTTGGTATTGGCATAAGAACAGACCTCAGGACCAATGGAATAGAATTGAAACCCCAGAAATGAACCTACAGACCTATAGCCATCTAATCTTCGATAAGGGATCTAAAACAATAGAATGGAAGAAAGACAGCCTGTTCAGTAAATGGTGCTGGCAAAATTGGTTAGCTACATGTAGAAAACTAAAGCTAGATCCTTATATTTCACCCTGCACCAGAATCAACTCCAAATGGATCAAAGACCTTGAAGTCAAAGCAGACACTCTGAAAACATTACAGAATGGAATAGGAGAAACTCTAGGTCTCCTTGGCTCAGGCCGAAATTTTCTGAATAGAGACCCGGAAACACAACAAATCAAAGAAAGGTTGGACAAATGGGATTGCATAAAGTTGCAGAGCTTCTGCAGGGCAAAGGACATAGCTAGCAAGATCAATAGAAAGCCCACGGATTGGGAGAAGAACTTTACTAGCCATACAACGGACAAGGGTCTCATATCTAAAATATACTTGGAACTCAAAAAATTAAACCCCCCCAACAACAAATCCTCAAAGAAACAACTGTCCAATAAATAAGTGGGCTAAAGACTTAAAGAGAAACTTCTCTGAAGAAAAAAGAAGGATGGCCAATAGACACATGAATAAATGTTCAACATCCCTAGCCATAAAAGAAATGCAAATCAAAACAACATTGAGATATCACCTCACTCCAGTTAGAACAACAAAAATCAAGATCTCTAACAACAACAGTTGCTGGAGGGGATGTGGACAGAAAGGAACCTTACTTCATTGTTGGTGGGAATGTAAACTTGTTCAACCACTTTGGAAAGCAGTATGGAGGTTCCTCAAAAGACTTCACCAAAACTCCCCTATGACCCAGCAATCCCACTTTTGGGCATTTACCCTAATGTTTACAAACAAGACCACACTAAAGCTACCAGCACAACTATGTTTATTGCAGTATTATTTACCATAGCTAAGATATGGAACCAACCCAGATGCCCCTCAGTAGATGAATGGATCAAGAAAATGTGGTATATATACACAATGGAATTCTATGCCTCCATCAGAAAGAATGACATTGCCCCATTTGTTAGGAAATGGAAAAACTTGGAAAAAATTATATTAAGTGAAGTAAGCCAGGCCCAAAGAAACGTAGGTCCCATGGTTTTCCTTATTTGTAATATCTAGTATATGTATGAGTCAAGCGGAAAAAGTCAGATAATGTGATGTCAGGAAAATGAACCCTTAGATGTGTATTTTAATGTTTTTTTCTTTCATGCATGTGTTTCTAACACATTTATAAGATTATCTCTTTGTTGCTTTGTATGTCCCTCCTCCACAGTATAACCCTTGCTTTCACTATATTTGATGTCAGTATAACTTGTGGAGGAGATGGGGAAAAACCAGTTGTTTAAGGATACAGGTGGACCTGTTGCAACAATGAGAAGTACAAGTTGTCATGTCCAAAACGAGCTTTACAACGTTGGTGCCAGGGGGGCGGGGGAAGGGGGGGAAGAGGGGGAAGGAGAAGGATTGGGATTAGGGGGGAGGGGGGAGGCTGGGAAGGGATGTGAAGGGTAAACAAAGGAGGAGGCTGCAATGCTTGGTTAGAAATGTACGCATTATCCTGACCATGTAACTGTAACTCCTCTGTACAGTATGTTCACAAATAAAATTAAATTAAATTAAAAAAAAAAAAAGAAATGCAAACCATTAGAATGACACTGTGAAGATTTCAGATTGTCATGAGGAAAAATAGAACAAGAAGAAAAGAAAGCCAAGTGTCAGTGGATCCTGCCTGTAATCCTAACTCTTCAGGAGTCTGAGAGGTAGAGAATGACATTGAATTCAGTCAGGACAGGAAAGCCCAGGACAATCTTATTTCTAAGGGACCACAGGAATTTAAAAAAAAAACATTACTGGGGCTGTGGCTCAAGGGCATAGCAATACCCTTGAGCAAAAGGAGCTCAGGAACAGTGCCTAGGCTCATAGTATAACACCCAGGCTTGCCAAAAACAAAAAAAAAACAAAAAACAGTAACTCCATGTCTACCCATATATGTACGCATATATTTCTGTCGGTGAAGATCCAGAGTCCCTATGTTGAAAGGCACTCAGCTAGGAAATTTGCTTTGAATAAAATGGTTTCATAGCACAGAGAGCGCTTTTAAGACAGTCCATATTCCGGGGCTTCCCTCATTGTTCTCAGTGTAGCCTGAGGGTTTCTGTACACCTCAGGCTGCTGGAGGAAGTCTGCCTCATTGATGGAACAGGCAGAAAAAGGCCTCATTCCTTACAGCTGTGTAATAAACAACTCCATCTGGGCCAATTAGTGAGGATGAGTGTGGGCAGGCTCTGAAGACAAGGATAAAAAGGCCTCTTTGTATCCAAAGCTATCTCTTTCCCCAGTGCTTTCTTTGGACAGGAAGCCTTCATTTGTGCCACCTCCTGTGGCAGGCCAAGTTCCTTGTACTTATCCTGTCTTTGTTAGACTATGTCCCAGTGTTGAAACAAACTGCTACAATTAATTCAAGGGTCCTTATGGCAGACAACTAGAGAGCTGACCCAAATTAAAAGATTCCTAATTAGCAAAGTTGCCCCCTTAAGTTTCCAGAGGCTCACTGAATCGAAGCACATGGGTAATATCACAATGCTTCCTGTCATCTAGGGCTGGTGAAGCTCATCATGTTTTGAAACCTTTGACCTCTCCTAGTTGAGCCCTGGATGGCTAGCTTTTGGGTGAACACAGGGCCTGGGTGCTGACCATGAGCTCAGAACCGAAGCTCAGTGCTTTACCACAATTTGGTGTCACAGCTTCACTTCTGATATCTGTGTGTGTGTGTGTGTGTGTGTGTGTGTGTGTGTGTATGTGTGTGTGTGTGTGTGTGTGTGTGTGTGTGTGTGTGTGTGTGTGTGTGCATACACTTGTCCTGGAACTTGAATTCAGGAACTGAGCACTGTACCTGAGTTTCTCCTGTACAAGGATAGCACTCTACCACTTGAGCCAGAGGACCACTATGGGCTTTTTTTTTTTAGTGATGTGGTACTGAGGAATCAATACCCGTGGATTCATACGTGCAAAGCAGTCTAGCCCCTCCTCTTCAGGTTTCTTTCTTTCTCTTCTTGTATGTTGGAGGAGTTGAAGTCTAGGCCTGGGCGCTATCCTTGAGTTCTTCAGCTAAAGCCAAGTATGCTACCACTTGAGCTACAGCATTTCTTCATGCTTTTGTTGGGTCGCTGGAGAGTAGCGTGCATCTCAAGAATTTCCTGCCCAGAATGGCTTTGGACCCTGATCCTCAGCTCTCAGGCTCCTGAGTAGCTAGGAGGACAGGGTGAGTATCCTCCATCCCCCTCCACTCCATAAACCAAGCTGGTGCATGGTGACCCTTTTGTGTGTGTTTGTGTGTGTGTGTGTGTGTGTGTGTGTGTGTGTTATTGGGTTTGTGTGTGTGTGATTGTTGGGTATAACTACCACTTAAGGACTCAGAACATAGCACCCTTTGGAATGACTCAGTACACAGCACATTTCCAAAAATAGCACAAAGCACCCTGTGTAAAGGACTCAGCACAGAGTTAACTTTGAAGGACTCAGCAGATAGTACCCTGTGTAGAGTACTCAGCACACAGCAATTTTGAAGGAGGGAGATCATAGCCCTCACAGTAAAGGACTCAGTGCATGACATGTTTTGAAAAACTCAGCATGTAGCACTCTTTCCCAGGTACTCATTACATAGGACCCTGGGTTAAGACTCCACACACAGCACCCTTTGAAGGGCTGAGTACGTAGCACACTGTGTAAAACACTCAGTGCATAGCACGCTTTGAAAAACTCAGCATAAAGCACAATTTTGAAGGTCTCAGCACAATCACATTGTGGAAGGTCTCATCACACAGCACCATTTGAAGGACAGTACAGAGCACCCTGTGTAAAGGACTTGACACCCAGCACTCGAAAAACTCACCTCATTCCTCTCTTCCCAAGGGTTCAGCACATAGCAGCACCCTTTGGGATGAATTAGCACACCACACTTTTTGAAGGACTCAGCATACAGTACATTTTGTAATGGACCCTATGGAAAACCCAGAACGGTCCAACCTTCTTAGGGACTCAGCACATAGCACCCTTTGTGATGACTCAGCAAACAGCACCTTTTTGAGGACTCAACAAAAAACCCCCATGTGGGAAGGACCCAGAAAACAGCACTCCGTGAAGGAATCAGCACATAACTGTATGTCACAAGTTCAGCTGTAATTAGAATTAATGTGCTTTCTTCAGTATCACCGTTCTTCAGAAACACTTCACAAATCCTACTAGTTCACATTTAGCTAAACTGTGTTTTATGGAGGAGGGTCAGCTGGGGGTCTTGAACTCAAAGCTTGGGGGCCCTGACTCTGAGCTCTTTGGTTCAATGCTAAAGCTCTACCATTTTGAGACACAGCTCCAATTTTGTTTTTTGGGGGGTTGTTTTCGACAGGCCTCACAGTGATCAGAAAGGCCAAGTAGGGGTGTCCGTGGGCAAAGGCTCTTAGCTTGGCCTGGAGCTGACCTCTCCCTTCTTTGTGCCCATTGGAGCCTGGCCTCCCGGAGCTCTCTTGGCCTAGGGTGGAACAGACCTGCTCTGGAATCAGCACTCAGGGAGAGCAAAAATCAGCTTGGCCCTGGTCACTTTCCCAAATTGAACTGTAGAGGACGATGGCGGCGGGTGGGGGGGAGCAAGGGGGGCAATGTCCCATGTCTGGCCACCATGGGGCAGGAGTCTCCCCCCATAGGGATTGCACCTGTGAGTTGTGTTTACTCTTGCTTCCCTGGGGCTCCCATCATGCTTCAAAGCCACCCTGGACAGGAAAGTCCTTGAGAGTCTTACCTACATTTAACCATAGAAAAGCAAGTGGGGCTGTGGCTCAAGTGGCAGAGTGCTAGGTTTGAGCAAGAAAACTCAGGGATAGAGCATAGGCCCTGAGTTCTCTCTCTCTCTCTCTCTCTCTCTCTCTCTCTCTCTCTCTCACACACACACACACACACACACCACATGCATGCAAAATCAAAGATTTCTACACAGCAATCTTTAGGTATTCTCTACCTTTTCCTAACTAAGCCTGGTGCTTGTTGGCCTAAGAGTTTGATGCATACACCACCACCTGGCATCTTTGATTTTAGGGAACAGAATGGATGAATGGATAGAAGGTCAGCCTTCCTCCATCCCAGCTCCTTGGTTGGATCAAGGTCTATCCAGGCCCTTTGGGGCTCCTTTCATAGACTGGCCAAGAAGCCTTCAAATGGTATCACATGCTGGGCACTGGTAGCTCACTCCTGTCATCTGAGCTACTCAGGAAGCTGAGATCTGGAGCATTATGGTTCCAAGCCAGCATGGGCAGGAAAGTGTGTGAGACTCTTATCCTCAATGAACCATCAGAAAACAAGAAGTAGCCCTGTGGCTCAAGTGATGAATGCCAACCTCAAGAAAAAGAGCTCAGGGACAACGCTCACAGTCAACAACAAGGAGAGGTATTGCATGTTGGCTTTGGGATTAGCATGGGCCAAATTTAATTGGAATTTTCAAGTGTTCCAAGACAAAGCAGTACCTCCTTTAGTCCCAGGCTCCTCCATCTCGTCTCACCCCCTGGCCTTGGCCATGCTCCGGGTCAGCATGGTCCTGACTGGACGGGAGGGCTTCAAGGAGGAAGATCCCAGAGCAATCAACCCGCCTCCTTCTGCCCTGCTCACCCTGCTGTTTCTGCTCTTTGCCATAGACCTTCTTCCTGGAATCCATCTGTGATGTCATCACCGCCAACATAGTGGTGAGTGGTGGTGTTCCAGGGTAACACGGGCAGTCAGAGGTGGAAGTGGGTCTGGGACTAGGATCTTCCACGCTAAGTGTGGGCTGAGGCCAGGACTGACCTTTGTTTCATGCTGAGCCTTGCAGGGATGGGGAGTCAGAGTAGACTCCACATTGAGTCAGGTAAGATCGGAATCTGGAGAACCACTTGTGTGGGGAAGGATGTGGGGCTCAGGGGGGCACTGATGTTGGTACTCCTCTCTCAGGACTCCTCTCTCCCTCATCCCTCAGTGGTAGAAGAGAAACTTCAACTAAGGGTGTGGGAAGAGGGGGCAGAGGAATATTTCTGTGTGAACCAAACTTGTGCTTCATAGTCATCTAGCCCCTACTTCCTATTTATCAGAGGAATGGCCATATGGGTTTGGGAGGACGGGGGATCATCCTAGTTGAGAATGTGTCTTAGCTGTAGAGTGGTTGCCTAGCATGCCTGAAGCCCTGGGTTTGATTCCACACAGAAAAAGCTGGAAGGAGAGGTGGCGCTCAACTGGTAGAGCAACACCCTTGATCAAAAAGAGCTCAGGGACAGTGGCCAGGCACTGAGTTCAAGCCCCAGGACTGGAAGAACAAATCTTTGTTGGAGGCTTTTTTCCCTTTGAAAACAAATTATTCTTTGTGATAAGCATAATATGGGCCTCTTCCCTGGCCACCAATGGGCCATTAGATGTCCCTTGAATTTGGGCCGCCTCCTGGCAGTCTCTGCCCTACCCGACCCGCAGTTTACCCTTCCCATCACCTGGCAGATGGAGGCCTGAGAGAAGGCCAACTGGCAATCTACTTCTGGTGGCTGCTGAGGCTTTTGAGAGTCATTATGTCACATGAGTCTACAGAAGAAAGGGAGGGAGCGCTCCTTGCCCAAGCCCTTGAGTTGTAGGCTGCTCTGGGTGTGGGGCATCTGCCACAGAATGTGCTCCATGGGGGAGTCCTCTATGTGGTCGGGAATCCCAACATCTCCTTTGGCAGTTTCCAAGCTGTCTTGAAGTTGCAATTCTTCAAAACCTTTCTGCTCCTCCCTCATTTCTTCCACTCCGGAGCCTGAGGTGTCTGAAGGGGCAGTGGTGGCAGGGGACTCAGCCTGTGCAGGCATCTGGAGCATTCTGTCAGCACCTTCCCCTGCGAGGAGTAACAGCAGCTCTTGCAGCTCTCTCTTCTTCATCTTCTGGGAGAGGCGGCACATATGCTTGGCTTTCTCCAAACACAGCTCACCCAGGACTAACATCTGCTCTTTACACGCCATGAAGGACTCCTCTATGGTGCAAATGTGTGCCAACAGCTGCTGCATCCATGGTGGAGTTAATCCGCTGGACTATGGAAGTCCACCTCATCATGCAGGTCATGGACGAAGCAGATTTTCTTCTCAGATGCCTACGTGTCCCACTTCCCATCCTCATGCCTGCTGTGGTAGCAGCTCATGGGGCGGGGGGCTTGTGGCTCCAGCTCTGTCTTGCACTGAGCTGCTGTGTTGGCAGGGCGCCTGCAGTGGGGCCGACGCTCCTGCAGCAGGAGTTTCCCCTGTGGATCTCAGCCTCAGAGAGTGCTCGCAGAGCCATGTCACTCCAGGTCTGGGGCATGTCTCCATCTTCTGCGATGGTCATGTTGGGAGAAGTCACCTCCTCAACTTTTGTTTCTCCAGGGCTCACAGCTTTCCCTCCCCAGGGAAAGCCAGGAAACTCAGCTGGGCCTGCAGTATCTCCTCTGCCACAGAACGTGCTCCATGGGGGAGTCCTCTATGTGGTCACTTCCAGGCACTTAAAAGTATCCTGCCACTTTGGGGGCACCACCTGATCCCCCCAGTAGGTTGGGCCCTGCACTTGCTTCAGCTGCTCCAGCAGCTGGGTCTGCCTCTGCAGGGTCTATTGCAGGGCCTCCTCAGAGTTCAGCCGCTCATTGGAGGCAATGTGCTGTTCACAGGTGGCTCTGAGCTCCTGCAGCTGGGCCAGGGACTGTTCCTGCCGCTCCTGCAGCTCCCAAGCTGCTTGGCTCTCTCTCTCTCTCAGCCACCTCTTTACATTCGTCTATCTTCTCCTCTGTGTGGACTAGCTGTTCCCACAGATGTTTCTTCACCTGTTCCTCTGAGTCCAGGATGCTGGTGAACTCCTCCTTCTCACCTCTTATCCTGTGGAGAATATCCACAGCAGAGCCAGCTGTTCCTCTTGCTATGGGTTGCACACACATGTGCTTCATGGGGTCTTGGGGATTTCCTGCCAACCCTTGGCCTTTTCTTCCAGTCTCTGTAGTTGCTCCTGCTGCTCCGCATTCTGGAGATAGAGCCTCTGGTTTTCCTTGACCTGAATGTGAAATTGTTTCTCCAGGTTTTTCAACTCCATCTGTCTATGGTATTCCTGGACCTGCAACTGCCGCTCAGCCTGAGATGGCTCTGCCAGATTCCTCCTCATTTCCCCCAGCTCATTCTCTAGGTCCATCACCTGCCTCATCCTTCGCTCCTTCTCCTCTGTCAGTTGGTTCACCTGGTCGGTGAGCCAAGGAACCTCCGCCTTCCATGCAGACCTGTCAATGCTCAAGTCTTCCGTGAACTTGTCTCTCTCTCCAGATTTGTTTAGTTCACCATCCAGCTCAGGTTGTCCAATAGTCTCTTCAGTACCCACACCTCACCAGCACTTGTTGGAACTTGCAGATTCTGTTCTTCCTGTTTCTCTTCTGTGTCCAGAGCACTTCCAGCTTCTCTTGAAATTTTCTGTTCACTTGCTACAGGTCATCGAAACTTCTGGTCTTTTCCTCGAGATGAAGTGTCACATCTTTCAGCTGTTTGAAGAACATTTCTATCTCCTTCTGTGCAGTAGTGACCACAGAAGCCGCCATCTCCAGCTCCACCATGAGCCACTTTGTGACCTACAGGTGGCTGGTGAGAACTCCTTGCTCTATTTCTCTGCCATTGGCTGTCTGCTTGACTTGGGCAGGTGCAGATTGTAAACCGCTTTCTGCTGAAACCAAGCTTTCTATGGGTGGCTTGTGGATCTCTAGCTCTGTTTTTGGTGCTTCGTGCACCTGAGCTATCTTCTTTCTCTTTCTCTAGTCAATCCGGCAGGTCTGTCTCCTGCTTCAGTGGTTGTATCTTGGCACAGAGTGCCTGGTTTCTTTTGCTGCAATCCAGGGTGGGCATCACATGTCGTTAGCACCTCTGCAGATCCTTGGTGGTATTGGCAACATTGACACTCTGAACCTGGTGACTGTGACTGTGTCCAAAGGCAAGGGAAGCCCACAATCAGCATCAGCTTTGGCCAGAAGCTCCGTTGAATCACGCTCCCCAGTGGTGTCTTGGGGATCCCTCTCTTTTTTGTGTTCTTTGTTTTCTTGAATGTTGCAGGTCTGATGGGAGGATTCTTTTGCCGGTGTTCTGGCAGTAAATTCTTGTCCACAGCTCTCTCATGGAGTCTTGTTATTTCAGACATCTGAGCACTGGAATGGGAAAGATGGGCTGGCCACATTACCAGGCTCTGGGAAATCCTCTATTCTCCCACTCACTGACTAGGATGTCAATTTCCTATTCTACTCCAAAGTCTCCTCGAGTCTCCTGCTCACCACTCAGCCACCTCTTCCTTCCTCAACTGCTGGTGGTAGTGTCAACCAACTAAGGGAATCCTGGTGCTGGGCAGCATGGAATGTGGGCGTGGCTACAATACTTGTATCGCATTGGTCAGAAAGAACCATGAAAAAATGGAGGTGTGGCCAGAATTCTGTGATGCAGGCAGTATGGGCGGAATCAAGATGGGCGGAACCCCTTTCCCAGGGAACTCTGTCCTATTCAGTTGGGTACAAGAGGGTGACCTGTTTAGCCGGATGGTTGCACAGATTGTTGTGTATGTCTGTTTGTTGCCAGTCCCGGAACTTGAACTCAGGATCTGGGCACATTCTTTGAGCTGCTTTTGCTCAAGGCTAGCCCTCTACCACTGGAGCCACACAGCTCTACTTCTGGCTATGTTGACACTGAATTTGGACTGGTGTCTCAAGGACTTTCCTGCCTAGGGTGAATTTGACCATGATCCTCCTATCACAAACTTGTAAATATCAAGGAGAACTGCTGAGAGCCACTGGTTCCTGCTTAATCATTGATCTTGCTGTTCTTGGACAGACCAGTGAGTTCCCTATCCTCGGGTTTAAGTGGTGGGAGCTGGAGCCCACAGTTTGAATCCTGGACCTGCCACCTCCAAATGTCAGGAGAGCCTTAGAAATTCATTCCTATCTATACGAATACCAATGGAATGTGATATATGTTACGACTGAATGGGCAGTTCATGAATGATTCTAGGATAAAATTATACACAATTTTATTACGGAACACTGATCATTTTATTACTTTATGAAGCATTTAAACAATCACATTCATTAAATGGAGTCATAATGAAATACCTAAGAATTGGGCCTCCCATAGTATAAAGGTGCCATTTTTTTCTGCCAGGACTGAGATTGGAACTCTGAGTCTGGGTAACTCTGTTGCACTGTGTGGAATGGGGAAGCTGGTCTCCTTGAAGTCATGAAATTCATGTGTACACCTCAGGTCTGAAATGTATCCCCAGCTCTAGAAAACATCCTATTCATGTACATTTTAAATATTTGATTTATATTTACATACATATGTTGACTCCATATTGCTTTCAGTGTAGTTATTCATTTTATGTTTTGTTTCATTCATGTAGTGACTGCTTATTTTATTGATTATTATGGCACATAGAACATTGATTACATTGATTACATAGGATATAGGTCTGCATATGTATTACAATTATACCTGACACCCAAGACTTTCAAAGGAAAGGAAAACGTGTCACCATCAGCTTCTTCCTCCACGATTCATTTTGTGGGAGTTATGGCATCTGAACTCACGGCCTAGAAGGCCCAATTCATTAATGGGTGAGTGTCAACACATCATCCTGGGGCAAATTGAAATGACAGGCAGTTCCTAGGACCTTAACTTGAGCCACAGGTTTTGAAAAAATAAGAACAGAGTGACACACAGATGGTAGTATGCTAATAAATGTATATCTTTATAGAGTGTCAGAGATGTCTATTCATTATTCAGTATAAAGACTACCTTCCTACCAATTCTTGGGTATTTATTATGCCTCCATGTTATTAATGATATTATTTTCATCCTTAATAAACTATTAAGTAAATCAGTGTCCTGAAATTATTGTGTCCTTTTGAGAAATAGTATTCTTTTAATGCTTCATAAGATAATTAAATAAAATCAATCAGCTGACTGAAATCATAAAGTCTAATTTTATTCAAGTATCATTCATGAGCAACTTATTCAACCATGACATTGATAATATTCCATCGTTATTCCTGTGAATGGGAGCGAGTCTTTTAGTATCTCCCACCATCCAGAAGTGGCATGACTGGGATTCGAACTGTAGGCCTATGTTGCAGTGTGGCACTATGGCTTCCTTAAATGCCCACAATTAAAAAAAAATATTTAGCTCCCTGGTTCGCAATTAGTGCCAATTTTTCTGCCAGGCCAAGGATTTGTACTCAAGGTCTGGGTAAATATGCAGCACTGTGAGGGAAGGGAATCTGACTATGCTTGAAGACAAGAAAGTCAGGCCTGTTCCATAGGCCTGAATTCAAGCCTCAGACCTGGAAAACATACTCCTTATATCCATTTTAAAGATAGAATTTATATTTCCATACAGATTTTAAGTCCATATTGTGTTTGGTGTGGTTATTCATTTTATGTCTTGTTTTATTCATTTATTTACCAATTATTTTATTGACTTGGATGACACCACTACCATTTATTACATTATTTACATCCTGTCACATAGCATCTAGATTTGTAGATGTGTTCTCCATCATATCTGACACCCAGGACTCTCCCAGAAAAGGAAATCATGTATCACACTCGGCTTCCTACTCCAAGATTAAATTTTTAGCAGTGCTAGGATCTGAACTCAGGGTCTAGCAGGCCCAATTCATGAATGGATGAGTGTGAGCATGGCAGCCTCTAGCCAATAAAGCTGTCAGCTGATTCCCAGGTACTGAGATCCTGCCCTAGGTTTGGCCAAAACAGTGATACATGGATAGGCAGACGGTGCTATACAAATAAATATATATTGGTAAAGAACACCCGAGCCATCTATCTATGATTGAATGACACCTAGTACGTTCCTACGAACTCTTAGGCATGTATTATACCACCATTGAAGGAATATTATTCTTTTTATGCATAATAAACTATTAATTAGGATCAATCAGCTTCCTAGGATTATTGCATCCAATTTTAGACTAGACCAAAGCATGAACTACTCTTTCAATTGGTATTCCTATGCATAGGAACGAGTCTCTTCTGATCTGCCATTGGTAGGTGTCAGGACCGGGATTTGAACCCGGGACCTATGTTGAAAGGTTTGCCTATGTCTTCCCTGATACCCCACTAGCCTTCAGCAATGGCAGGTCAGGTCCACTTTGCAACCGTGTCATTCAGACCCCGGGTAGGCATTGTGCAAAGAAAAAAATGTAAAACCCCCAGCCCTCTGCAGCTCACCACTTTTTTTTCTATGCTACATTTTTTTTTTTCCTGCAAGCCCTGTGGGCCTAGGATCCCAGGATCAGCTATGGGTCCAGAGGCTACAGTCCAGCCTAGGGCTATCGAAGCTGAGGCAGAGTTGCCACGACCTGAGTTCAAGCCCCATGTTGGCAAAATAAAGAATAAATTAAAAATTAATTATTTAACTAAATTAAAAAAGAAAGAAAGTTCCCTGGTTTGGAATTTCTGCCAGTTTTGTTTCCTAGCCTAGGATTTGAACTCAGGTCTCAGGAACTCTGTAGCAATGTGCACGAAAGGGCAGAGTTGTCACTTCTTGAATTCAAACCCGGTGCAAAGCCAAGAATAAAAATTAAGTCACTGAACTCGGCAGGGGGAGTAGATGTGGAGATGGGAGGGGGGGGGGATGGTAGGTGGAACACAAAGGAGGAGGCTATAATATTAAATAGGAAATATAATTATTACCTTGCTCATTTAACAGTAACCTTTGTGTACAACATTTTTAGAATAAAAAATGAAAAAAGTAGTGCTCAGAGAAGCAGTTCGGGGGTAAGGGAAAGAGGTCTGAATAGATGTACAAAATTCCACACTGATTTTATTTTAATGTTCATTATGGAACTGGATAATCATAGCTGCTTCCATTAAAAAGAATTTAGCTTTACAATGTCGGTGTGTGGGGGAGGAAGGATTGGGCGGGGGGGGGGGGGAAGGGGGAGGCTGGGAAGGGAGGTGAAGGGTAAACAAAGGAGGAGGCTGCAATGCTTGGTAAGAAATGTATGCATTATCCTGCCCATGTAATTGTAACCCCTCTGTACAGTATGTTCTCAAATAAAATAAAATTAAATTAAAAAAAAAAGAATTAAGTCACTGTCTTGGAAATGAGGCCAATATTTCCTTCAGTGCTGGGATTTAATCTCACCATCCAGATAACTCTTTTGCACCATGGGTGAAAGCAAAACTCACAGTCCTTGAGGAAAAGAAATTCAGGTTAGGGTTACCGGGGTCTGAATGAAGGCCCTGCAATGGTAAAATATTTCTATATATGTGTAATATATGATATATATTTTCTTATGTATGTTTATAACATATTAAGATTTTTATTATTGATTTTGTATTTATTTTAGTTTTTACTTGATTCATTTACTTATTGTCTATTGTATTTAGTGTTTTGGGGGGGAGAGTCCAGTCGTGGGCCTGAACTCTGGGCCTGGCCCAGTCCCTAAGATCTTCAGCTCAAGGCTAGCACTCTACCACTTGAGCCACAGCACCACTTCTGGCTTTTTTTTCTGCTTATGTGGTGCTGAGGAATTGAACCCAGGACCTAATACATGCAAGGAAAGCGCTCTACCAGTGAGCCACCTTCCCAGCCCCTATTTAATATTATTATACACATAATATTTAATATATGTTGTACATCTATTATAAAATTATACACAATAATATAGGGCTGAGTTCCGGGAAGATGGTGGAGGAGAAGCTGGAGGCTAAACAAGCTCTCCCATAGAAAGCAGTATTAGTGCTATAATGAACAGTCCTAAGCCAGAGAATCACACAAAGTGTGCCATCACAGTAAAGAGTGTTAGGCTAGAGAGGGAAAATCCAGGCAAGGAGACAGATCTGAGCACTTGCCAAATGCCATGGCTACAGTGGCAGTGGCAGTGGCACTTGCAGCAGTTTTGGCAGCGGCGATAGATGCCATACCTGCAACACAGAGAGTCCAGGACAAAGGTACCAGATGCGGCCAGTGAGTGGATTCTACTCAACACCAGCAAGAACTGACAAGGAGCACACATCATCATCCTGCAGTTCACAGACCAGAGACGACCCAGGAACCAAGACTCCGGCTTGAGTACAAGCCTGACATTCTCACAGGGAGCAGAGGAGGGAAGGCCACCCCCCCTACTATGGAAGATCTAAATCTTTGATAATGACAAAGGCCTGGCTAAGCAGCTAGCTCCAACTCAGGCCTTGGAAGAATACAAAGGAGTCATTAAGCAGGTCACAGGAACCTAACCTGACCTGCCAGGCTCAGCTCAACCCAGGGAAAAGTCACCCAGCCTGGGCGGCCAACCTCAGAAATGTCTTTCTTCACTGGGTAAACAGAGACAGAGGCTTCCCCTCTCTACAGCAGCCTTGACAATCAATTGAAATTCATTAAACATAAACCCTGAGAATGGCTCCAGGCAGGGCTCTGTGAGTGTCTCAGAAGCTACCCCCTCAGGGAAAAGCTAATGTTTTCTGAAAGGCCTCAACTCTACCCAGAACCTAGCCTCACCCCAGCATCTCCAAACTAGATATAACAGCCATCTCCCTCTTCTGTGATACTCAAAGCAGATCTCCCGCCCATTGAACTAGCCTGGGAGGAGGATCACAAAATCCTGGGTAAAGCAGAGCATTTTTCTTCTTGCTCAAACAAACTGACTTAAGAAACCAACCAAGCCACAGGAAAACTTAACACCACAAGCAGACAAGAGACTCCAACTAGAGACTAGTTACGGAATCAAGGGAGATACAGGATCTTCCCATTCCACCCAAAAAACTCAAAGAACTCTTTTTTTGTACCATTTATAAAGAATTTTTTTCTAAAACTGTTTTTTAATTTTTAACTTTAAAAAATTTGTTTTCTATTAACTTTTTTCTTCCTCTTGTAATTTTTATTTTAGGAGTGTATGTGTGTGTGCTTTCTTTCTCTTTTTTTTTTCTTTTGTAAAATTGTATTTTTGTTTAGCTTTATTGACCTTTTGATCCGTTTTTTTCTTTCTTTCTAATTCTTTCACCTTTTCTTCTCTTTTATTCTTCTTTGTATGACTTAATTGATGTTCTGCTCATCCTCAGATGTACCCATAGTCAATTATTAGAACTTGTCCCCATTGTGTACACATTTAATCCAGAAATTTATTACTCAATTCAAAACCTCTTGGACTTAAATTCCTTAATAGCAGTACTCCCTCTTTATACTTACATAATATTTTAAGCATTTTTATTTTTAATTTTTCACATCTCCTTTCTTTCCCTACCCTTCTCTTATCCTATCCATGTTCTTCTCTGAATATTATGTTTTTAAATTTGCCTAATTTTTAAGTTTTAAAGTGTTTCACTTTTTAACTTTTAAATTTTATTTTTCTATTTTTTCTTGTCTCCTTTTTTCTGTTTCTCTTTCTTCGTTTTTTCTTTCTCTACTATCTTTCTATCCAACCTATGTCCCGCTTTGAGATTAGGACTTAGTTAAGTTAACCTTCCCTCTGCCTGTCCACATCCCTCGATTCCTATTAATACCCACATCTCTCCCTAAACCTAATAATTTCTGGTTTGCCAAATTCTTCTTTGCAGTTCTACATAGTTGTTGGATGTTGAATAGATATATCTGTTGAACTAGATTTTATCTACAGACTTTTGACTGTGCAACTACAGACTTTGGTTGATGCTTGCGTTAAGATAGTGTTCTAGCACAAAACTGGTGTTACTTTCATCCCAAATGGGCAGGACTGAGAACACTCAAAGAGAATTACAGGAATTGCATGAATGTGAGGAAGCTAATCAAAGAGGAATACAAGAATTGAGAGAGCAAGATGAGAATACACAAAGATGACTAAAGGCATTCATGGAATCCATAAACAGAAAGTTGAAAGAAGTCAGGGAGACCATAAAGGGAATGCTGAATGGAACCCAACAGAAAGAATGGCAGTCCAAGGAAACCATACCCAAGCAACAAAGTGATTTGAAAATAAACACTGAAAACCAAATTAAGGAAGTAAAACAGTTCATATAAGTTCTAAAACAAAGCTCCAACAAAGAATTTGAAGCAATAAAAGCCAACCAACTAGAAGGAAAAGAAATAAAAAACAAAGTAGAAAGTCTTGATAGTAGGTTAGACCATGCAGAAGATCGAATTTTGGAGATTGAAGACAGCCTAGATATTATAGAGAAAGAATATACAACCATCCAAGACAAATCCAAGAAATAGGATAGATCTATTGAACACTTGGAAGACAGCATAAGAAGGCCTAATCTGAGGATAATTGGTGTAGAGGAGCACCTAGAGACAGAAGTTAACGGTCTGGGAAATTTAACAGGATACTAGCAGAGAACTTCCCAAACATGCAAAAAGGTAGGTCTATTCAGATAGAAGAAGCTTTTAGAACTCCAAATATACCAGAACAGAACAGGACAACCCAGCATCAAATTATAAGCCTCACAGGATCAATTAAGACCAAGGAAATTATCCTTAAAGCTGTCAAGGAGAAACGATCAATCACTTTTAAAGGGGAACCAATTAGAATCACCTCAGATTTCTCAGCAAAGACGATTAAAGCAAAAAGAGCCTGGAATGATGTATGCCATGCTGTAAAACAAACAACTATCAACCATGTATATTGTACCCAGCTAAATTGTCCTTCATAACCGAAGGTCAAATAGAAACTTTCCTTAGCAAAGAAAAATAGAAACAATTTATCTCCAACAAACCAGCCCTACAAATGATTCTTAGAGATGTCTTACATAGAAAACCAACAAGACCACAAAAAGGAGAAGAAACCGCAGCCAAACTGAGAATCCAAGAACCATAGAAAGAACCCAGTTGCCACAGCCCCCAAGAATGTGGATAAAATAGCAGGAACTCCCAAATACTTCTCAGTTCTATCTCTCAACATTAATGGACTTAGCTTTTCAATTAAGCGACATAGATTGTATAGTTCGATTAAAAAGCAAGATCCTTCTATCTGCTGCCTTCAGGAGTCATTTTGCCCCAAAAAGCAAACATCTTTTCACTGTGAAAGGCTGGAACATAATCTACCAAGCAAACGGTCCCCATAAACAGGTGGCAGATGCAATCCTAATATCAGATAAAATAGATCTCAAATTAAAATTAGTGAGAAGAGATAAAGAAAGTCGCTACATACTTATTAAGGGATCTCTCCTTCAGGAGGATATAAGAATTCTAAATATGTATTCGCCAAATAACAGAGCATAAAATTGTATCCAAGAAACATTATTTTCCCTCAAATCCCACATAGATACAAAGACATTAATTGTTGGGGACTTTAACCAACCACTTTCCACACTAGATAGATCAACTTGGCAAAAACTCAACAGAGAAAACACAGATCTAAACACCTGCATAGATCAAATAGATTTAATAGACATCTACCGAATATTTCACCCAGAAGCATCAGAATACACGGTTTTCTCGGCAGCACATGGAACATTTTCCAAAATAGATCACATTTTAGGCCACAAAGCAAACTTGTCCAAATTCAGAAACATTAAAGTCATTCCTTGCATTCTTTCAGACCACAGTGAATAAAATTAGAGCTCAACACCAAAAGCCATCAAAGAAAGTCCTGTAACACATGGAGGTTGAACAACACACTGCCGAAACAAGAGTGGGTCATGGAAGAGATTAGAAAGGAAATACAAAAGTTCATGATATTCAACAAAAATGATCACACAAATTACCACCTCATGTGGGACACATCAAAGGCAGTACTCAGAGGCAAGTTTATAACTCTGAGTTCCTACAACAACAAGTTGGAGAGATCTGAAACCAACAATTTAATGAGATATCTGAGCCTCCTTGAAAAAGAGCAGCAAGAAAAACAGCAATCCAGTTGATGGAAAGAAATAATTAAAATTAAATCAGAATTAAATGAATTAGAATCCAAATAAACCATAGAAAGAATCAGCAAAACAGAGTTGGTTCTTCGAAAAAATTAACAAAATTAACAGATTCTTAGCAAATCTTATCAGAAAAAGAAAAGAACACACCCAACTAAATAAACTCAGAGATGAGAATGGGAACATCACCACAGAAACAACCACAATTCAAAACTTTATAAGGGAATACTTCTCAAAACCTTATGCTAATAAGTTTGAGAACTTGGCAGAAATGGACCTTTTCCTAGCAAATACTGAATGCCGAAACTAAATCAAGATGAGTTAAACCATTTTAACAGGCCCATATCAAGCATTGAAATAGAAACAGAAATAAGACACCTCCCATCTACCAAAAGCCCAGGACCAGATGGATTAACAGCAGAATTCTAAATGGCATTAAAAGCAGAGCTCACACCAATACTCCTCCAAATCTTCAATGAAATTGAAAGAGAAAGATCACTACCGAACTCATTCTATGAAGCTATCATAACCCTCATCCAAATCAAGGCAGAGACTCATGAAAGAAAAAGAAGCATAGACCCATTTCTTCGATGAACATTCATGAAAATCTTCTCAACAAAATTTTGGCCAATTGAATTCAACAATTTATCCAAAAAATCATAAACCACGATCAAACAGGATTATTTCAGGGATGCAAAGCTGGTTCAATATACGGAATTCAAATAGTATAATTCATCACATCAACAGGAGCAGGGATAAGAACCACATGGTTATCTCAGTAGATGCAGAAAAAGCATTTGACAAGATTCAGCACGCTTTATGATGAAAGTTCTGGAAAAATTAGGAATCAATGGAACATTCCTCAATACAAAAAAGGCTGTATATGACAAACCTACAGCCAGCATTATAGTTAATGGTGAAAAAATAAGGCCATTTTCTCTTAACTCAGGAATGACACAAGGATGTCCACTCTCTCCACTTCTCTTCAATCTAGTATTAGAATGCTCAGTTACAGCAATAAGACAAGATGCAAACATAAAGAGGATCCAAATAAGGAAAGAAGAAGTAAAACTCTACCTCGTTGCAGATGACATGATTTTGTATTTAAAGAATCCCACAGATCCCACTCCCAAATTAATCAAGCTGATTCAAAACTAACCCTCAAAAATCAATAGCTTTTCTGTATGCCAACAATGAGAAAAGTGTGGGTGAAATTAGGAAAGCAACTCCACTCATAATAGCCACTCAAAAAATAAAATACTTAGGAATTACCCAAAGAAGTGAAGGACCTCTATAATGAAAATTTTAAAAATCTGAAAAAGGAAATCAAAACAGAACTTAGAAAATGGCAAAAATTCCCATGCTCCTGGATTGGGAAGATCAACAACGTGAAAATGGCAATACTTCCCAAGGCTATCTATAAATTCAATGTGATACCTATCAATATTACAACCTCATTTTTCAAGAAAATGGAAGACACAATCCAAAAATTCATATGGAATAATTAAAGACCCCGAATGGCAAAAATAATTCGCAACAGAAAGAACAGTGCTGGAGGCATACCAATACCAAATTTCAAACTCTACTACAAAGCCATAGTAATCAAAACAGCTTGGTACTGGCACAAGAACAGACCTCAAGACCAACAGAATAGAATTGAAAACCCACAAATGAATGCACAGACCTATAGCCATCTAATCTTTGATAATGGAGCTCAAAAAATATAATGGAAGAAAGACATCCTCTTCAGTAAATGGTGCTGGCAAAATTGGTTAACTACTTGTAGAAAACTAAAGCTAGATCCTTATATAGCACCCTGCACCAGAATCAACTCCGAACAAATCAAAGACCTCGGAGTCAAAGCAGACACTCTGAAAACATTACAGGATGGAATAGGAGAAACCCTAGGTCTCCTTGACACAGGGCGAAATTTTCTTAATAAAGACACAGAAACACAACAAATCAAAGAAAGTTTGGACAAATGGGGTCCCATGAAATTGCATAGATTCTGCATGGCAAAGGACATAGCAAGCAAGATTAATAGGAAGCCCACGGATTGGGAGAAGATCTTCACTAGCCATACAACCGACAAGGGTCTCATATCTAAAATGTACCTGGAACTCAAAAACTTAAATCCCCCAACAACAATCTTGAAAAAACAACTGCCCAATAAATAAGTGGGCTAAAGACTTAAAGAGAAACTATTCTGAAGAGGAACGAAGGATGTCCAATAGACACATTAAGAAATGCTCAACCTCCCTAGACAAAAGAAATGCAAATCAAAATAATATTGAGATACCACCTTACGCCAGTTAGAATGGCTATAATCAAGAACTCTAATAACAACAGATGCTGGAGGGGATGTGGACAGAAGGGAATCTTACTGCATTGTTGGTGGGATTGTGAACTTGTTCAAGCACTTTGGAAAGCAGTATGGATTTTCCTCAAAAACTCATAGAACTCACCTATGACCCAGCAATCCCAATTTGGGGCATTTACCCAAATGTTCAAAACAAGACCACACTAAAGCTACCAGCACAACTATGTTTATTGCTGCATTATTTACCATAGCTAAGATATGGAACCAAACCAGATGCCCCTCAGTAGATGAATAGATCAATAAAATGTGGTACATATGCACAATGTAATTTTATGCCTCCATCAGAAAGAATGACATTGCCCCATTTGTTACGAAATATATTAAGTGAAGTAAGCTAAGCCCAAAGAAGCATAGGTCCCATGGTTTCCTTTATTTGCAATAATTAGTAAATATCTGAGTCAAGCAGAAAAGGTCACGTAAGTTGATGTTAGGAAAATGAACACTAAGATATGTATTCAAATGTTTTTTTTTTCTTTCATGCTATTGTTTCTAACACATTTGTAAGATTATTTCTTTGTTGCTTTGTATGTCCCTTCCCACGGTATAACCCCTGCTTTCACTGTATTTGATGTCAGTGTACTTTGTGGAGGGGAAAGGAAAAAGAAATCGTTTAAATAAGGATACAGGTGGACCCACTGCAACAATGAGATGTAAAAGTCGTTATGTTGAAAACAAACATTACAACTTTGGAGGAGAGGGAGGATTTGGTGGGGGGAAGGGGAGACTATGGGAAAGGATGGGAAGGGGAAACAAAGGAGGAGGCTACAATACTTGATAAGAAATGTACTCATTATTTTGCCCATGCAATTGTAACCCCTCTGCACAGTATTTTCACAATAAAAGAAATTATACGGCAAAAAATTAATAGTATAGGACATTGACTCATTTTTCATTAATACTTTTTTGTGTTGAAACATGATACATAATTAAAGGGAAGCATTGTCATGGTCTTCACATGTTTAGAGTCTCTCCCAAGCATGAGCTTTGTCTTCTGGTTCTTCGGACACTTTCCTATAGAGATTTCTTTAAATGATTTATACTCAGAAGCAAATTGAGGGATAAAATTGTAAGGGTGGGGCTAGAAATGTGGCTTAGTGGTAGAGAACTTGCTCAGCATGCATGAATGCCAGGGTTTGAATCCTCAGTGTCACACACAAAGAAAAAGCCAGAAACTGTGGATTGGCTCAAGTTGTAGGGTGCCAGCCTTGAGAAAAAGATGCTCAGAGACAGTACCAAGGCCCTAATATGAAGTCCCAGAACTGCCAAAAACTATCGATCAGATGCCAGTGGCTCACAACTGGACCACTAGCTTCTCAGCAGGAGATCTGAAGACCACAGTTCAAAGACAACCTAGGCAAGGAAAGCCTCTTAGCATCTTACCTTCAATGTGGTGCTGTGGCTCAAGTCTAGAGTGTTCGCCTTGAGCTGAAGGCCTCAGGGACAGTGCGCAGGCTTGAGTTCAAGACACACAACTGGAAAAATGAGGGTTAATCAAAGTACTTTTCCTATCTGATAATTAGGAGAACATTCTCTGGAAAATGAATCCTGATGTACACAAGAATTTGAGTCAGAGCTCAAGGTACAAGTTTAGCTCATCCATAAGACCAGACTTTCAGTTTCTAGCATTATAATCTTGTGTCCTACATGGTTCTGAAAGGTCCAATGTTGAAAGGCTTAATATGTTCCAGAAGCCCTTTTTGATAAGCATTTGACTTGTATTGTCAATGTCATTACAGTTCTGAACCTAGCAGAGAACCAATAGCTCATGAGTGTCACCCTAGCTCAGGAGGCTGAGGTCTGAGGATCAAAGGGTGAAGCCAACCAGGGAGGGAAAGTCTATGACACTCTGACTTCCACTGCTGAGAGGTCAGACGTTCAAGAGCTTACTGGCTTTTCCTTGGTGATAAGTTACTTGTACTCTAAATGTTCTTAGACTTCTTGAGCTATAGAAGCATGAAAGAAACATTATTTACCCATCCTGGGTTCAAATGAAATTCTCAGGATCCAAGCCTTAGCCTTGTTCGCAGGAAGAACTCCGTTGTAACACTGTCTTTGAAGGACAGGAAACAGTTTCAAAAGCCAGGCTGGGTGAAGAGACCCAGGCCTCAGGATTAGGAGGCAGATTGTACACACTTAACAGGGAAGTGAGCTGCAAAACCACTTCATTCATTCCAGGCACACCAGCAATGAGGGGAAACATGAAACATTTGTTAGAGTTACACCAGGGTCAGGCTTTTATCAGCCTCTTCAAACAATGACTAATTAACCTTCCTCCCTCAGGTGAAGGGAGCCTCAGGCAATCTTTAGGTTAACAATAGAGAGCCAATTTATTGGGGGAGAGAGGAGGAACAGAATACAAAAACCCTGCTCTCTGATCTTAATGAGTCGGTTTTTGATTCTCTATCTGTCAGATTTGAAGGCCCTTCTTCTACTCTACCTGTCCATTCTCCTTCCTTCATTCTCCACTCATTTCTCACTTTTGGCTTCTATCCTGTTACCAGAGGGGAAGATGAGGATAGCGAATCCTTCTCAGAGAAAGCAGCTATAAAGAACATTGGGTAGTTTACTTATAAATTCAAACTATTGGAATGACTCTGTGAAGAAGTCAGATTGTCCAGATTAAAAAATGAAGAAGAAAAGAAAGGCAGGTGCCAGCGTCTGCTGACTATAATCCCAGCTCCTCAGACAGATGAGATGTAGAGATTATCAGTTTGAATCCAGCCCAGGCAGGAAAGTCCTTGACATGATTATTTCTAAGAAATCACAGAAAAACCCAGAAGTGGGACTGTGATTCAAGAGTAATGAGCTACCCTGGAGCAAAAGGAGCTCAGGGACAACCCCTAGGCTCATAGTTCAACCCCAGAACCTGCCCCACCAAAAGAGCCTGTATCTCCATGTCTATGTGTATGTACGTCTCAAGGATGCAGCACATTGCACCCATTGGGATGACTCAGCATACAGCCCCCATTGAAGGACTCAGCAAAAGTACCCTGTGTAAAGGACTTGGCCCACAACACCCATTGAAAAATTCACCTGTCCCTCCCTTCTCAAAGGCTCAGCACATAGCACCCTTTGGGATGAATTAGCATACTGTACCTTTTGAAGGACTCAGCATAAAGTACATTGTGTAATGGACTCAGCACACCACACACTTTGACAAACCCAGCATGGCCCACTCTTCTCAAGGACTCATAATATAGCACCCTTTGTGATGACTCAGCACACAAAATGCATTTTGAGGACTCAGCACAAAACCCCCATGTGGGAAGGACCAGAAAACAGCACCCTGTGAAGGACTCAGCACATAGCTGTATCTCACAAGTTCAGCTCTCATTAGAATTAGGGTGCTTTCTTCTGTATCACCATTCTTCAGAAACACTTCACAAATCCTACTAGTTCACCTTTGGCTAACCTATGTATGGATGTATTCCTACAAGGGAAACTCCAGAGTAGCTTTTGTGAATGGCACCAAGCTAGGAAATTTGTTTTCAATACAATGATTTTATAGCACAGAGATGGCTTTCATGACAATGTATGTTCTGGGGTTCCCCTCACTAGGCCCAGTGTAACTTGAGGGTTTCTCTGCACCCCAGGCCTGCTGGAAGAAGTCTCTCACATTGTCTAAACAGGCAGGCTAAAGGCCTCACTCCTGTACAGCTCTATAACAAACAATTCCATCCAAGCCAATTAGTGAGGATGAGTGTGGGCGGGCTCTGAAGGTAAGGAGAAAAAGGCCTCTTTGTACTCCAAGCTCTCTCTCTCCTCAGTGCTCTGATTTGACAGGAAGCCTTCATCTGTGCCACCTCCCATGGCAGGCCAAGTTCCCTGCACTTATTCTGCCTTTGTGAGGCTATGTTCTGGTGTTCATATACAGTGCTAAATGTAATTCAGGAGTCCTTCAGGAACACAACTAGGGCACTGAACTTAAGGATATGTTTCATTGCAGATGACGATGAGCCTATGATACCTCCCCTAGGTTTCCTGAAGCTTGGGAAATCAAAGCACATGTCAGATATCACAATATTTCCTGTCATATGGGGCTGGTGAAGCTCATGTGGTTTTGAAATCTCTGACAACTCCTAGTTGGGCCGTGGTTGGCTAGCTTTGATTGTGAACACAGAGCCTGGGGGCTGACCATGAGATCAGAGCAGAAGAATAGTGCCTTACCATTTTGTGTCACAGCCTCACTTCTGCTTTCTCTCTCTCTCTCTCTCTCTCTCTCTCTCTCTCTCTCTCTCTCTCTCTCTCTCTCTCTCTGTGTGTGTGTGTGTGTGTGTGTGTGTGTGTGTGTGTGTGAATACAGTAGTCCTGGAGCTTGAACTAAGGACTTGAGCACTGTACCTAGTTTCTCTTGTATAAGGATAGCCCTTTCCCACTTGAGCCACAGAGCCAGTCGAGGCTTTTTCCTGGTAATGTTGTACTGAGAAATCAAGCCCAGGGTTTTATATATGCAAAGCACTCTACCCCTAAGGCACATTCCCAGCCCTCTACGTCAGGTTTTTTAGTTTGTGTCTGTCTTTTTGTTGTTGTTGTTGGTGGTTGTAGGAGTTGAAGTCTGGGCCTGGGTGCTGTCCCTGAGTTCTTCAGCTAATGTCTTCTGCCTTACCATTTGAGCCAGAGGCCACATCAGGTTTTCTGGTGGTTCATTGGTGCTAAATGTCTCAAGGACTTTCTTGCCCAGGCTAGCTTTGAACCATGATCTTCAGATCTCATTCTCCTGAGTAGCTGGGATAACAGGCATGAGCCACAAGCACCCAGCTTCCACTTCAGTTTTCTTAGTGAATTGGAGATATAATCTCATGGGACCTTTTGTGTTTGGAATAGTTTGGAACCCTGATCCTCAGATCTCAGCTTCCTGAGAAGGCAGGATGATAGACCTCAGATATCCACCCCTAGGCCGTGGCACTCTGCTGCAAGGGGGTCCTTGGCTCCACGTGGTGGAGTGCTATCCATGAGCCCAAGAGGTAAGCGTCAGTGCTGAGGCTACAATTTCAAGGTTCATGTCTGAGAAAAAAACAAAATGAAATATTTGTCTCAGGAGAAAACTCACCCACACTTTAGTAATACAAAATTTTCTCCCTGCTATGGGGACACATCTGAGCCTCAATATTCTTGTCTGCATAATCATCTCAATTGTAGAGCTCTTACAAGGGCCAGATGAAAGAATGCACCCTGTGAAGGACACAGCACATGGCACTCTTTGAAGGACTGAGCACAGAGCATCACATGAAAAATTCAGCACACAGCACCCAATGCAGGACTCAGCACACTGCACCCTATGAAGGATTCAGCACATAGCTCTATTAAACAAGCTGTCATTAGAATTAGGGTGCTTTCATCAGTATCACCATTCTTTGAGGAACATTTCATAAACCATACAAGTTCAAATCTACTGGTTTAGTAGGGTAGTTTTTTTGGGGGGATTACCAATGGGGCTTGTACTCAATGCATGGGGATACTGTTCTAATACCATTTGTTCAAAGCTAGAGATCTACCACTTTGAGCCACATTTCCAGGAGTCTCACAGACTTCCTGTCAGGGCTGGGTTTTAAAGCCCCCTAGCAGCCATGATGACGGAGGTAAACCAGCAGCGTCTGTTTTCTTGGAACTGGGTTGCAGCTGTTTACATCTGGCTAAGTCAGGTTAGGTGGCAGCTGTCAGTGCCAGACTCCTAGCTTGCTCTGTGGTGATGTATTTGAAGTCCTGGCCTTCTATACTTGCAGTTAGAATATTCTACCTTTTTTTGGAAGCAGTCCTGGGCCTTGAGTAAGGGCTTAGACACTAACCCTAAGCATTTGTGCTCCAGGATAGCACTCAATTGATTGAATGACATCAGAACTTCTGGATTTTCTGTTTATGTGGAAATGAGGAATTGAACCCAGGGCTTCCTGCATACTAGGGAAGCACTCAACCACCGAGCGCCAGGAGTGAACAAGGTATAAATAGATAGAGATTGCTGTATATAAATATGTAGACAAAAAGAGAGATATCCCTATATTATTAACTTATAGATATTACTGCCAATTACTAGATATTAAATTATGTCTGCACTTAATGATGTGTTCCAGTTGAACAATTAATAAAGCATTAATTACAATTACTCAATATCCTGTTATCATCATATGTGTACATATATACATACATATATTTACATATTTTATAGAATGAGACAGATGTCTATATATAATTAAATTATGCATCATGTGTCACTACCAAATAATACGTATTTAATTATGACTCCATGTAATTTTTATTCTGTTAATGCTTAATAAAATATTAATAAAACTTAATACACATCCTATAATTATTGCATCTAATTTTATTTTTATTTATTGCATCTATTTTATTCTGTTAATGCTTAATAAAATATTAATAAAACTTAATACACATCCTATAATTATTGCATCTAATTTTATTTACAAAGATACACTAATTCAACTCTTCATCATTTATTATTCCACCTATGACATCCTATTACATAGCATAAAGATTTGCACCAGAATTATGCATCCTACCTGACATCAAGCACTTTCAAAGAGAAAGAAAACGTGTCATTCTCGGCTTCTCACTCCAAGATTACATTTTTGGCATTGCTGCGATCTAAACTCAGGGCCTAGAATTTCATGAATGGGTGATTTTCAGTGCAGCAGCCTCTAGCGAATTCAGCTCCTAGGCAGTTCCCAGGCCCTGAGATCGAGCCCCATATGCTGACTCCATATTGTGCCTAGTGTAGTTATTCATTTAATTTTTTGTTTTATTCATCTATATACAATTTATTTTATTGACTGTTATTACACATGGAATATTTATTACATTTATTACAGAGGATATAGATTTGCCTATGTATGAAACTTCACACCTGACACCCAGGACTTTCACAAGAAAGGAAAATGCATCACCATGGGCTTCTTACTCCACGATTCAATTTTTGTGAGTGCTGGCATCTGAACTCACAGCCTACAAGGCTCAATGCATGAATGGGTGTCAGCATGCCACCCTGGTGCACATTGAGCTGACAAGTAGTTCCCAGCACCTGAGATCAAGCCACAGGAGCTGACAAAATAAGAACAGATTGATATGCAGATGGTAGTACACAAATAAATATAGATCTGTATAGAGTGCCAGAGATGTCTATACAATATTCAGTGATATATGCTATATTCTTACCAAATCTTAGGTATTTATTATGCCTCTATGTAATTAATATTGTTTTCATCCTTAATGAATTATTAATTAAATCAATCACTGTCCTGGAATTATTGTGTCCATGTAATTAATAGTATTCTTTTAATGTGTCAAAAATATTCATTAAAATCCATTGGCCTCCTAAAATCACTCTAATTTTATAGCAGTATCATTCAGGAACAATTAATTCAACCTTGACATTCACAACCTTCCAATAGTATTACTATGAATAGGAATGAGACCCTTAGGATTTCCCTCCATTGGTAGAGGTCAGGACCCGGCTTCAAACCCAGGGCCTATGTTGCCATGTTGGCCTGTGGCTTCCCTGGAAGCCCACAAGCCTTCAGAAATGCCAGGTTACCAACACTTTTCAGGCATGTCATTCAAACCCAGGAAGGTCACCTTGAAAAGAAAACAAATGTAAAACCTTCAGCTATCTGCAAGTTGCTGGTTTTTTTGCCTGTGTCGTTTTATATTTTTTTTCCTGTCAGCCTTTGGGGACCAGGATCCAGGTTCGGCTGTGGGTCCAGTGGCTGCACCCTAGCCTAGAGTGATCGAAGCTGAGGCAGAGTTGCCAACACCTGAGTTCAAGCCCTGTCCTTGACAAAATAAAAATATATACATACATTCATACATTCATACATACATATATACATACATATATTCATACATTAAAAATATTTAAAAATTTTTGAAGCTCTTGGCTGGGAATTCATGCCATTTTTTTCTGTCAGAACTGGGATTTGAACTCAAGGTCTGGGTAAATCTGCAGCAGAGTGGGGGAAGGGGAAGCTCACCATTCTGGAAGACAAGAAAGTCAGGCCTGTTCCCAGGGGCTGAATTCAAGTCCTAGCTTTCATATACATTTTAAATCCATGGTTAATATTTACATACACATGCTTACTGCATATTGCAGTTAGTGTACTTATTCATTTTATTTTGTGTTTTATTTATTTATTATGTATTTTAGTGAGTATGATTACACATATAATAACATTTTTTACATCCTATTACATAGGACATAGATTTGCCTATGTATTATACATCATTCCTGAGACCCAGGATTCTCACCAATAAGGAAAATAGGTGAGACTTTTGGCTTCTTCTACAAGAATTCAGTTTTTGGCAGTTCTATGATTTGAACTCAGGGCCTAGAAGGTCCACTTCATGAATGGTCAATGTTAGCCCACCAATCTGATGCAAGTGAAGTTGTTGGGCTAATTTGAGGACCTGAGATAAAGCCCTAAGAGTGGCCTATATATAAACACATAGATGTG
The DNA here is from genome assembly GCF_019054845.1 of Dipodomys spectabilis. Taxonomy (NCBI): domain Eukaryota; kingdom Metazoa; phylum Chordata; class Mammalia; order Rodentia; family Heteromyidae; genus Dipodomys; species Dipodomys spectabilis. The sequence continues at coordinate 1,691,745 of NW_024870978.1, read as the reverse complement.
TAGATTGAAGTGTGTGTGTGTACTTACATATGTACATGCATTTATAAATGTATACAGAGACAGATAGGTATTTATGTAGATTCTAGTGTATAACTCTATATAAAGAGTGATGTCTATATCTTATTTTTATATGTTCTATTACTACAATTATTTGGTCTAAAATTATGCCTCCATCAATTAATCACAGTAGAAGACTTAATAAAGTATTAAATTAATCAATGGCTTGTATTTATTGCATACAATCTTATACTAGAATGACTAGCTAATTAGTAATTCAATTAGTACATTTTAAACATTCTATTAGTATTCCTATACATAGGAATGAGTATCCTAGGATCTTCAGCAGTGTGTAGGTGCCAGTCCCAGGATCCAACTCAGGGCCTAGATGTGTGGGTTGGGCTCAGGCTTCACTGACAGCCCACCAAGCCTTCAGCCATGCAAGGTCACGTTCAATTTTCAATTTTCAAGCTGAGTCACTGAGACCCAGGATGGTCACAGTGCAAAGGAAACAAAGGTAAAATGGTTGTGTAAAACTTCCTGGTTTTTTCCTTCTCCATTTGTGTTGGTTTGATGTTTTTTTGCCAGTGCTGGGAGTTGAATTCAAGCCCTAGGATTCCTGGATCATCTGTGGGTGTAAAAGCTGCACCCTATCCTAGGGTAATCATGGTTTAAGAATAAAATGCTTCCTTGAGCAAAATCAATTCAAGGAAAATGTCTAGGCTAACAGTTCAAGCCTCAGGATCTGCCACACAAAAATAGAGCCAGTAACTCCATGTGTCTGTGTATGTATGCATGTATTTCTATTGGTGAACATCCAAAGCCTCTATGAAGAAAGGCACCCAGCTAGGAAATTTGCTTTGAATAGAATGATTTCATAGCCCAGAGAGTGCTTTCAAGACAGTGTATGTTCAGAGGCTCTCCTCACTGTTCCCAGTGAAGCCAAGGGTTTCTCCATACCCCAGGCTGCTGGAGGAAGTCTGCCTCATTGTTGGAACAGGCAGACAAAAAGCCTCACTCCTGTACAGCTGTGAAACAAACAATTCATCAGGGGGCAATTAGTGAGGATGAATGTGGGTGGGCTCTGAAGTCCTGGAGAGAAAGGCCTCTTTGTAACTCAAGTTCTTTCTCTCCCAGTGCTCTGTTTTGATAGGAAGCCTTTATTTGTGCCACCTCCCTTGGCAGGCCAAGTTCCCTGCACTTATCCTGTCTTTGTTAGACTATGTCCCTGTGTTGAAACAAATTGCTACAATTAAATCGAGAGTCCTTCTGGCAGACAACTAGGGAGCTGAACCTAATGAAATGATTCATTATTGGCAATGGTGCATCCCTAGGTTTCCAGAAGCTTGCTAAATCTAAGTACATGTGTAATATCACAACATTTCTGGTCATCTAGGGCTGGTGAAGCTCATCAGGTTTTGAAACCTTTGACCTCTCCTAGTTGGGCCCTGGGTGGCTAGGTTTTACGGTTGAACACAGGACCAGGGTGCTAATCATGAGCTCAGAGCAGAAGCACTTTGCTTTACCATTTGGAGTCAGAGCTTCTCTTCTGGTATCTTTGTGTGTGTGTGTGTGTGTGTGTGTGCACGCGCGCGCGCGCGCGCGCGCGCACGCGCGTGCGTGCGCGCATAAACCAGTCATGGAGATTGAAATCACCACCTGAGCACTATACCTGAGTTTCTCCTGTACGAAGATAGCACTCTCCCACTTGAGTCACAGAGACACTTCAGGCTTTTTTTCTAGGGATGTGGTACTGAGGATTCTAACCCAGGGTTTCATATATGCAAAGCACTCTACCCCTAAGACACATTCTCAGCACTCCATTTCAGGTTTCTTGCTTTCTTTTCTTGTAAGTTGGAGGAGTTGAAGTCTGGACCTGGGTGCTGTCTCTAAGCACTTCAGCTCAAGTCTAGCACTCTACCACTTGAGCTACAGCACCCCTTTAGGCTTTCTGGTGGTTCACTGTAGATAACCATCTCAAGGAATTTCCTGCCCAGGCTGGTTTGTATCCTGATCCTCACCTCTCTGCCTCCTGAGCAGCTAGGATGACAAGCGTGAGTTTGTGGCACCTGACTTCCATTTCGAATTGCTAAACGGTGAGTAGAAAATAATAGTCTTATGGGACCTTTTGTGTCCGGGATAGTTTGAACCCAGATTGTCAGATCTCAGCTTCCTGAGTAGGCAGGATGAGAGACCTCAGCTACAGATGCCTAAGGTCCTTGACTCCACGTAATAAGGCACTATCCATGAACCCAACAAGGAAAGGTCAGTGCCCTGAGTTCAATATTTATGACCAAGAAAACTAAACCAAACCAATTGTCAGCAGGAGACAAGTCACTAGATTTCAGTACATACATAATTTTCGCCCTGACATGGGGACATATCTGAGCCTCAACTTTCTCATGTGCACAATCATCTTACTTGTGGAGCTTTTACAAGGACCAGATGGAAGAATGCACCCCGTGAAGGACTCAGCACACAACACCTCATGAAGGACTCATCACATAGCTGTATCCAACAAGCTGTCATTAGAATTAGGGTTTTTTCATCAGTATCACCATTTTTTTCAGAAAAATGTCACAAACTGCACGAAGTTCACATCTAATGGTTGAAAGGGGTGGGATTGTTTTAGGGGAGAGTTAGCCATGGGGTTGCACTAAAAGTATGGGGCTACTGTCCTAAGACCTTTAGCTCAAGGCTAGAGCTCTAAAACTTTGAGCCACAGCTCAGAGTTACGCAGAATTCCGGCCAGGGCTGGGTTCTAAACCCACCAGTGTCAGATCTCATCCCTGGACTATCTTGGATGATAGGGGTGAGTGGCCAGCAGCATCTGATTCCATGGAGCTGGGTTGCACCAGTTTACCTCTGGCTAAGTCAGGTTAGATAACAGCTGTCAGTATGAGACTCCCAGCTTGCTCTGTGATGAGAAATTTGCAGTCTTATCCTTATATCGTTGCGGTCAGAACATTGTTTTATTTTTATTTTTGGTGCCAGTCTTGGGTCTTGTGTAAGGGTCTAGACACAGTCCCTAAGCTTTTATGCTCAAAGCTAGTGCTCACTGCTTGAGCAACAGCACAAATTCTGGATATTTCTGTGCATGTGGTAGTGAGGAATTGAACCCAGGGCTTTGTATGTACTAGGGGAGCACTCTACCACTGAGCCCCAGGAGTGACAAGTGTATAAACAGATAAATGTGTAGATTGGTAGATAGATAGATATATGAATATGAATAAACAAAGAGAATTGTCTATATGATGAAATTGAATATACCATATTACTACTAAGTATTGGCAAATAAATTATTCCTTCCTTTTTTAAATTATCATGATTGAATACAAAATAAAGAATTAATTCAAAATTATTCAATGCAGTATAATTGTGTAAAATTTTATAATATGAAAACAATACACTACTAATTTAATTGTTACTTTTATAACATTCCATTTGTATGGATATATCAACAGAATGTGTTTCTCAGACCCTCCCACCATTCATTAGTGGAAGTCACAGGATTAGACCTCTAGGCCCAAGTTGCTGGTTTTGGCTATGGCTTCCCTAATAGCCCGCCAAACATTGGCAATGCAAGGTCATGTGCACTTTCTGGGCCTTGTCATTTAGACCCAGGATGGTCACAATACAAAGGGAAAAAAAAGTAATATCACCTTCTTGAACTTCTCAGTTTTATCCTTCTTGTTTTTTTTTTTTTTTTCCACCCAGATATTTGAACTTGGGTCCTAGAATCCCAGGGTTAATTGTGGCAGAGGTGCCAAGACCTAAATTCAAGCCCCTTGCTTGGAAATAATAATAATAATAATAATAGAGCCCAGGCTTGGAATTTGCACCATTTTTCTAGCAGGCCTGGGATTTGAACTTGTGACATGGTTAACTCTGTGACATTGTGGGTGAAGGGGAAGCTCACCGTCCTTGAAGACAAAAAATTCAGACCAGTTCCCAGAGCCTGAATCCAAGCCTCAGCACTGGAAAAAATAATATTCGTATATGAGAGCTATTTACATACATGGCTTTACTGCGTATGATGTTTATTACCCTTAGTTATGTAGTATTATTACACGTATAACACTTCATTTATTACATCATATCACCTAGATTATATTTGCATATGTATTATACATCGTACTGAGACCCAGGACTTTCACAGAGAAGGAAAAAAATGTGTCAAAATTGTCTTCTTACTCCACGAATAAATTTTTGGCCATGCTGGGATTTCATCTCACTGCCTACAATACCCAATCCATAAATGAGGTCACAGTCTTAACACTCCAGCCTCCAGGAAACTGAGCCGCCAGGAAATTCTGAGGACCTTTGATCAAGCCACAGTAGTGCCCAATATATACATTGATATATGTGTATATGTGTATGTGTCTATACATATATATATATATATATATATATATATATACACATATATATATAAAGAGAGAGAGAGGGAATGTGAGGATATTAAATTATATATATATAATTACCAATTATTAGTTATTACATTATGCCACCATTTAATGAAGTATCATGGTTGAATACTTATAAAAGCATTCATTAAATATTAGTTAATATCCATCCATTAGGGGAATCATGCCATGGTGCTAAAATGGAAGATATAAATCCAATAATATTTGTGTGGCATTCTAAAATAGAATCATGAATCAACTGCAAATTTAACTATTACTTTTATAGCATTCCATTAGCATTCACATGAATAGGAATGAATTTGTCAGTATCTCCCTCCATTTGTGGGTGGCAGTCCTAGCATTCAAACTTCAAGCCTGGGTAGTTTACTTCGAATGCAAACCATTGGAATGACACCATGAAGATTTCAGATTGTCATAATTAAAAAAAGAGCAACAAGAAGAAAAGAACCAGGTGTCAATGGCTCCTGCCTGTAATCCTAGCTCCTCAGGAAGCTGAGAATGTAGAGAATGCCATTTTGAATTCAGCCAGGGCAGGAATATCAGTGACACTCTTATTTCTAACAGATTACTGAAAAAAAAAAAACATGCGTGTGATTATGGCTCAAGTTTCAGAGTGCTATCCTGGAGCTCAGTGACAGGGCCTAGGCTCATAGTACAAACACGGAACTTCCCCACCCCCGCAAAAGGAGGCAATCACTCCATGTCTCTGTGTATGGATGGATGATGTATGGATGATGGTCATTCAGCAGGTTGCCCATGCTCATCCCACCCAACTTGGGCAAGCTGGGACAAGCCCTCAGATTTCCTAGGCTGTAGGAGTGGTTGAAGGTTCTGGATCCATATTATCTATCCCTATGTAGTATGTAAGCCTAGACCTCTAGGGCCAGGTGGCTCTCAATAATTCATCATTCCTCATTGCAGAGTTACAAACTGGACCAAAATCTTGGCAAAGATATGAAATAGTCAGCGATTTCTATGCTGAAAGTGGTAAGCCAATAAATCCCACCCTCATAACTCCTGTTACAAGTCAGCCTTGGGCTGCGAATGTGGATTAGCGGTAGAGTGGTTACCTAGCATGCACGAAGCTCTGGGTTCCATTCCTCAGTAATACAGAAACAGAAAAAGCCAAAAGTGGCACTGTGGCTAGCCTTGAGCAAAAGAAGCTAAGGAACATGCCCAGACCCTGAGTTCAAGCCCAATGACAGGCAAAAAAAAAAAAAAAAGTGAGCCTGGTGAGACATATTCTTCTGGGACTGAGGAGGGCCGAGGTGAGAGGTAAGAGGTGGAGGGCAGCTGCTGGTGGCTCACCCCTGTAATCTCAGCTATTCAGGAGGTTGAGATCTGAGGATCACAATTACAAGCAAGAAAGAGAATTTGCCAGTAAGCCTGCACAAGTTCCACCTCTAGAGAGAGAAAGGAAGGAAAGATTTGCTCCAGGAGGTGATATAACCAGTGCCAAAATTCCACAGGAGTTCTAAGGCTTGGAACAGGACAGAGAGCCTCAGGCAGAAGGTACAGAATGGGCAAAGGTCCTGAGGTGTGGTGTAGAGCAGGTGGTATGTGTGGAGTGAAAGTTCTGTGGCTTCAGACAAGTCTGGCAGGACATTCAAGGCTGTGTCAAGGTTTGTACTTGAGTCACAGGTATGAAAGAGTGTGGAGTCCCAGAATGGGATCCAGGGGGAAGATTAGCTTTTCTTTTCACCATGGACCCCATCCATTTCCTGTGGCTGGAAGTCTATTTTTCACAGCTCCTGACCCTTATGCCTCCTTTGCATTGAGGAGTCTGGGAAAATGCAGGGACGAACACTTGCTTAAGAAAAGCTTCTGGGCTGGGAAGGTAGCTCAGTGGTAAAGCACTTGCCTTGCATGCCTGAGGCTCTGGGTTCGATTCCTCAGCACCACATAAACAAAAAGAATAAAACTGGTAGAGGCGTTGTGGCTCAAGTGTAAGAGCGCTAGTCTTGAGCTGAAGAGCTGAGGGACAGTGCCCAGGCCCAGAGTTCAGGCCCATGACAGGACGGACCCCCACACCCCCAAAAAAAAAGAAAGGAAAGAAAGCTTCTAACAAAATGGTATCAGTGGCTCAACCCCTTTAAGTCCTAGCTACTCAGGAGACTGGTATCAGAGACCATGGAGCAAAGCCAGCTCAGGTAAGGAAAGTTAGTGAAAATCTTCTTGCCAGTGAACTACCAAAAGCCAGAAATGGTGCTGTGGCTCAAGTGGTAGAGTGCCAACCTTGAGGGAAAAAGTTAAGTGGCTGGAGACCAAACCCTGAGTTCAATGCCAATAATTGCATTAAAAAAAGCTTTCAGGAGCTCCTTGTCCACTGTGGTGAATGGCCAGATGAGCTGGGTGTCGGTGGCTCATGCCTGTCCCCCTAGCTCTTCAGGAGGCTGAGATCTGAGGAGCATGGATCAAAACCAGCCCAGGCAGGAAAGTCCAGGAAACTCTGATCTCCAAGGAAGCACCAGAAGACTGGAAGTGATGCTCTAGCTCAAGCAATAAGCTGAAGAGCTGAGGGGACAGCACCCAGGCCCAGAGTTCCAGTCCCATGACCAACTCCCCTGGCCTACTTGGAACTCACTTTTTGGCTTAGCCAGAGTACTTTCCAGTGGGCCCCCGAGTTTCTCCCAATGTCTAGGTGTCCTACAGTCTTGAGAGCAGCCCATTTGGAGGACTTTGCCTACAGAGTGGGCCACATTATCATAGAAGTGTCTAGCTTGGGGGAACGGAGGTCATCGGCTGGGTCATCAGTGGCATCTGTCATGGGTGCAGTGTGGATCTGAGCAGTAAATCGACTTCTCAGACCACTATTTGGGGCAAGGAGGGCCAGAAGCTGCAAGACGGCATGGCAGGTAACGCTTGCTCATCTGGAATCACAAGAGTGCAAATCTGTCAGGCACACCCCGAGAGGGTGTTGAGTTGGGCTCATGAAAAATTTCTGGGCTCACAAATCCACAGCCAGCTGGCTGCTGCTTGTAGCAGTTGCTATCCCAGGAGTCCCAGGGCTCAAAGCCCTGCTTTCCTCACCAGTGCTCAGGGGCAGATGAATGTCTGCCATCGTTGGCCTACTACAAAGGATCATCCGTGGTGTCCTTTCCCTTCTCCCTGTGGCCCCATGCACAGATGGAGGGGCAGGTTCCATCAAACTTACTGCCATGGCTAAGACCCCTCAGCCCAAGAAGGAGAAACCATTTGAACTGGCTTAAGAGATTACTACTACTATGCCTTAGGACTGCCCCCAGTACTGGCTCAGCTCATCATTACCACCTTTCTGTGTGTGTGCGCATCTTGGTATTAGGGCTTGAACTCAGGGCCCGGGCTCTGTCCCTCAGTTTTTCTTTATTCAAGGTTTGCACTCTACCACTTGAGCCACAGCTTTTCTTTCAGCTTTTGGGTGGTTATTGGGAGAGGAGAGTCTCACACACTTTTCTAGCTGGGCTGCCTCTGAATGGCAATCCTCAGATCTCAGCCTTCTGAGATCTAAGAATATGAGCGCATGACCTATTAGCACCTGGCCACACTGTCCTTCTTGGCTAAAGATAGAGTGCCTCTCTCCCAGCCTAGCACCCATGTACAGTTACCCCTCCTACCCCACCCCTACTCCTCCAGGCTTCACAGGAATCATACCCTCCCCTGAAATAGGATCAGGTTTGAGCTGTTTGTTCTCCACACAGTCAGGGGCTGCAGGGAGCTGATGTGTACTATAGTTCAAGTGGTAGAGCACCAACCTTGTACAAACCAGCTAAAGGATATCACCTAGGCTCCGAGTTCAAGCCGGTAACCTCACACAAACACACGCACACACGCAAACATACACACACACACACAAAACAAACACACACACACACACACACACACACACACATATCCTTAGCAGGGCCCAATGGCTCATACCAGCAATTCTAGCTACTTCAGAAGCTGAGCTCTTAGGATGACAGCTTGAAGCCATCTGAGGCAGTAAAATCCATGAGAATCTTCTCTCCACTAAACTACTAAAAAAGATGAAAGTTGGGCTGTGGTTCAAGTGGTAGAGTGTCAGCTTTGAGCAAAGGAAGCTCAGAGACTGTGCCTAGGCCCTGAATTCCAGCTCTAAGAATTTTTAAGACACCCTTTGCCCCCACTCCACCCCAAATCAGGCCATAAATCCAGATTTTGGTCACCCTGGATCTCACTTCCATTCCTGCTGCTTTCACAGCACTGCCACAAGTGGCCAGCACTGGATTAAGAAGTGAACGTACAACAAGGGGGGCATAGCCAGGTCAAGGCTAATGCCCCAGAACATTGATGTATTGGCCATACTAGTCTCTAATTCCCCCAGTTTCCTGGACCTAGAATTTAAAGTGTGAGCATCTGTGTTCTGGGCATCCAGAATTGTCTAGAAGGACATGAGAGGCCAACCTGGGGTGGGAAGATAGACTTTGCTGCAACAAGGTACATTGACATTTCCTAGACACCGACGGATACTTCCAAGCCACCTTGACCTCAAATCCCATGTAACCCCGGATCCTCCTTGCTTGGGCATCCTTTAGTCAGCTATCAAGCTCGAGTTGGCGAGACCCACCACAAGCCCTCCTTCCCCCACTCCACTGCCAGCATGCAGGGAGGGACGTGAGCCAGAGGCCCAGCTGAGGAAAAGGACAGGACATCACATGAATAAGTGCCCCCCAGAGGCAAGGAAGAACTTATACCAGCCGGCCCTGTTGACCCTGAATCCCCAGGAGGCGCCCAAAGATTTGGACAGGCCAGACTTGGGCCCCAAAGAAAAGCTGGAATCCAGGCCTCTGGCAATTTAGGAATCATTGTTGACCCTGATAGGAGGCTAAATGGCAAGGTCAGTGTGGAGGAGGGGCACCATCCGAGGTCAGAAAGAGGCAGCTCAGGAAGGGGACAGAGGAAGATGAGGGAAATACACACACACACACACACACACACACACACGCATGCACACGGGTAGCCCAATGCCTCAGCAGTCCCTGAGCACCCTGACCATCCCACCCTCAAGAAGATGGCACTACTATCCTCAGACCAACTGTAGACAAAACTCAGGCCCTCTCACAAGTCTGGAATGGCTTATAACATAGCTTGGCATTTCCTAAATGTACATACCACTATGCAGAAATCTCAGCTACCTTATTTTTGGTTGTCGGTCATGGGGTTTTACTCTGGGGTTGTGCACAGTCCCTCAGCTCCTCAGCTAAAGGTGAGTGCTTTACCACTGGAGCCACAATGCCACTTCTGGCTTTCTGGTAGTTCACTGGAGATAAAGTCTCACAGATTTTCCTGCCCAAGCTGGCTTTGAACCGCAATCCTCAGATCTCAGCCTCTACCATCCCACACATGCTACCATTCTTCCAGTTCCTGCCTGCCACAGGCCATGACCTCTGGAGTTCTTGGTAAGGCACTGCCCACTGTGCTGTGGCTTCTCACTGGGGCAAACCTGGGGAGTTCTTAGAAATGTCTGTACAATAAGGGCAGCACCTGTTTTCCCAACCACAGCACCCCTACTACTTCACCATCTCTCACAAGCAAAGAAGGGGGGGCTTTCTTTCTTTCTTTTGTTCTTTCTTCTTTCTTTCATTCTCTTGGGTTGAGGAGCTTGAACTCAGGGCTTGGGTACTGTCTCTGATGTCTATTATTCCTCAAGGCCAAGGCTCTACCACTTGAGCCACAGCTCCACTTCCAGTTGGATTGGAGATGAGGCTTTCGTGGTACTTTCCTGCCTGGGCTGGGAAATGAGATCCTCTGGATCTCAGCCTCCTGAGTGGCCAGGATGATAGGCATGGGATGACAGGCATGAGCCAGTCATTGGCACACAGCTTATGGTGTCTCGTCCTTCAGAATTTCCATTAGTCCTCCTCTAGACGCTACCACCTAGACACTCCTCTACCTCCTTCAGGGACAGCAAAGGGAGGCTGAGAATTTGGGTAGGGCCATAGGCTTTAAAGGGCCCACTTCACATCACTAGCCCTCTCTAAGTTCCCATCTGCCTCCTCTGGATGGACTGGTCGTCCATGGAAGATCAGACCCAGTAGGAGTTCTGGAGCCTGCCTTGTATCCCCCCGCACCACCCAACAGGTACCTGCGGATTTCTGTGGACAGCTGCTCCATGTCCTGGTGGAAGACGTTGGGAAGGTTGCCGATAACTGGGTCCAGGGGTGCCCAGGGCAGAAGAGTGTCCAGCTCCCCTCTGTCAAAGAAGGAGACACAAAGCATGGATGGATCTACTAAGAGCTTCAGGGCATAGCCATCCACATGTCACGAAGGTCCCTTGGAGAACTGTATCGGGACAGTCTCGCACATCTATACCAAGACTCACACAACTGTACCGATTTTCTCACCTGCAGCCCTGGCTGGAAATGAACATGATCTGATATGTTGTCCATCATCTGCAGCACCTTTGCTCTCTGTGTTTCCTGTCAGATCCTCCTTCTTAAGCAGGATCCCCTTTTCAAGTGCTGCCTCCAAGAAGCCCGTTCCAATCACCTTGGAAGAGCTGGCACCTCTTCGCTCTGCAGGCTGCCAGTTTTGTCACACTCTGCCTTCTGGCCAGTGTGGGTTGAGTGTGCACAAAGGGGCAGGCCTGGGTTCCACTACAGGATTTCTGAATGCCCTGATACACCACCCAGGGACAGGTGTTTTATCACACTCCGTGAGAGGGCACTCGAAGCCCAGGCAGTCTGTGGTCATAAGACAGGGCCGTTTCTTTGTGTGGGCTTGAATTGAGGATCTGGGAGCCGACTCTCTGAGTTTTATTGCTCAAGGCTGGTGCTCTACCTCTTGAGCCACAGCTCCACTTCTGGCTTTTTGGTGGTTCCATGGAGAGTAGAGTCTCACGGGCTTTTCAGCTTATGGCTGGGTTCAAATAGTGATCCTCAGATCTCAGCCTCCAGTATGACAGGGATGAGCCTGAGCCCCAGGTGACAGGCACCAAATGTTTTTTTTTTTTTTTGCTCCTGTTTATCTTCAGTCAACTAGCAAGCCCAAGTTAAAATAATCAGTTACTGGGGATCAAAACCCTCTCTTAGGTCAGATAATCCAAAGAGATAAAATGTCTTTGGTAAAGGCTAGTCTGACTTGGCTAGGGGTATTGTGTGTGTGTGTGTGTGTGTGTGTGTGTGTGTGTGTGTGTGTGTGTGTGTGTAAGTGTCAGGGATACCTACCCTTATCTCTGTGGTGCCTCATCCTCCCAGCAGGGAGTGCATAAAGAATCCTGACCTCAAGGAAGGTGGATGGGCAAGGGTACATAAGGTCATATCCAGGGGGATGATCCAAATTCTGTCCTGCAACTGAAGCCTGGACAGATAATGGAGAGAAGGACAGGTTTAGGAGAAGATCAAAGGAAGCCCCTTACCTTTGGCTAGAAGTAGCAGCCAGCTAGAAGGCTGAATCCATCTTTCTTGGTAGTCAGATAAAAGGTGGCCACTGTTCATTTATTTTATTATGATTGTGTGAGCACTAGGGCTTGGATTCAGAGCCTGTGTGTTATCCCTGAGCTTCTTTTGTTAAAGGCTGAGGATCTACCACTTGAGCTACACCACCACATCTGGCTTTTTTGTGTGTAGGCTTGGGGGAGAGAGGTGGTTTATGAGAGATAATAATCTCACGAACTTTTCTGCTTGGGCTGGCTTTGAGTCATGCCCATCAGCCCTCAGACTCCTGAATAGCCAGAATGATGGGTGGGAGCTACAAGCTCCTGACCACCACCATCCATTTATAATCCCTTAGGCTCAGGGCTGTGCCACCCACACTGCACCTCCTTGTTGGGAGTGGGAAGCAGACATGAGTGGGTTTGATACTTCAACAGCCTACCTATCTTTGAGCATTGTTCCAGGTCAGTCTGATGGTGGCTTCCTCCTTATCCACAGCAATGACTTGGCTCTGTCACAAGAACAAATGTCCCCCAGGAGGTGTCAGGTCTGGGGTCTTTCCTCTACACCCCGCACCCCTAACCAAAATGAGGGTCTTTCCTGCCCAAGCTGGCTTTGAGTTGAACCGTGATTCTCAGATTTATGCTCTTGAGTACTTAGGGTGATAGCCATGAGACACTGGCACCTGGCCAAAGATACTTTTCCAAGCCTGTCATCCTATCCCCTCAGGAGACTGAGATCTGAGGACTGCAGTTGGATGCACCCTTCTCAGCAATGTCCATGAGAAGGCTTATCTCTAATTAAACACCCAAAAAAGTTGGAAGTGGAGCTGTGGCTCAAATGGCAGAATTCTAGCTTTGAGTGTAACACAAGGGATGGGACCCAGGCCCTAGTTATAAACTTTTCCTAGCATAGACTTACCCAAAAAGGGAAGCAGGTGGGCACACAGGAGCTCAAAGATCACACATAATACTCAAGACTCACAGAATAGACCCCATCCTGCTCTGATTCTCTAGATTCTATGTCCTAGATTTTATCAGTCTTAGATGGGACTGACCATGCACCAAGTCAGAACATTCAAGTACAATCTCATACTGAGGATCCCATGACCTCATCAAGGACTCAAGATCCCTCGACACTGGTCAGTCAGTTGAGGTCTAGTTATCCAGCCACAAGATATGGGATTGAAAAGATTTCTTGGCCAAGGGATGCAGACCGGAGGGCTGTAGGTCCCTCTCTCTCGGGAAGGAGAAAAGGCCTATCCATCCCAGGCATGTTCCTGAGTTGTGAGTATCCTCAATGAAACAACCTTGTTCAGAGCTAAGTGCCTCTGGTTTTCCCACCAGCCTCTACCCAGCCCTGCCCCACCTTCAGTCGGCCCTCTCTGAATCCCAGATCTGCCATCTAGACAAAAGTTGAGCCAGCAAAGGGACGCACCTCTATCTCTGAGAATGGCAGTCACAGGGCCCTACAGACCCTAGAGGAAGTCTTGGGGCAACACGGGTCTGATTTCCCCCCTCATTCTCTGGATGTCCTGTGCCAGTGGCAGGCTTACCTCTGTCTCTGGTTGAGGAATGAACACTGGGGGTGTCATCTTCAGATTGAGCCAGCAAAAGTCCCAGTCCCCAAGGATGTACCACACAGGCATCCAGCAGTGGATGACAGCCAGCTGGTCAATGGTGAACCCAAAGTGCCAGGACTTTTAACAGCCATGTGGCTGGGTCGAAATCTCTATCACTAATGGTCTAAGTTGTTAGGTGAGGTCATGGCTCCAATGGCCTGACACACCTGACCTGGGATCGTCCTCCCTCTTCATCTTCTTGCTTATCCCGTCCCACCCCCCTCTTGACACTCCCTCAGCTTATACCTTCCTATCCTTTGGACAATTTCTTATCTGACTAGAAAATAAACTCGGTGGGCCAGGGGAGAATGAAATTTGGTGACCACCCTGAGCCCTAGGGTCTACCCAAGGCTGTTTCCCTCTGCAGTCGGTGACCACACAACTCCTGGATGTCATGAAGTTCCTGAGGGGTCAGTGGCTTGGTCCTACATACTGGCTTTAGGCTCTGAAACTGTCCCCACAGAGATTGTGAATGGCTGACTCCCTTGATCCGGGGACTCCAAACCAAGGCTTGCATGTTCCGTTCTTCCTTCCTTTCCTCCTTTTCTCCCTCCATCCTTCCCTCCTCTTTCTCTTTCCTTTCTTTGTGTCACTCCTGGGCCTTGAACTGAGAGCATGGTTGCTGTCCCTGAGCCTTTTAACTCAAGGACAACAGTCTACAGCCTGAGCCACTCATCCACTTCTGGAGTTTTCTTTTTGGTAGTTTGTGGAGATAAGAGTTTTACAGGCTTTTCTTCCTGGGACTTAAGCCTCAGTCCTCCCATCTCAGCCTCCTAAGTAGCTAGGATGATAGGTGTGAGGCACCGGCATCCAGTTCAAATCAAGATTTCTTCATGTGCTGTGGAACCAGCACTGGAACCTTTCAGCGTCTATAACCGCCTTGACCTGGCACTCACTGTAACGGTTTGTTGGATAAATAAATGAGATCTCTCTACGACAATATTACAGAAAACTCCCATACAACTCAGGTAAGCATCCTAGGGGTAGAGGGATTAGTGGGGGAGGTGTCGAAGCCTGAAGTAGCTCTTCCACAGTTCTCCCTCATCCCTCATCTTGCCCTCCTGGTGCCACCACACTTAACTCTTTTGGCTCTGAGAATGTGAGCCACGATGTACTCGCTGGATTCTGGGGCTCTGCGATGCCTCTCTTCTCAAAAATCTTTGTCCAGCGGCTAACCCACAGTTTGGCACTCAATTCTGCCCTCAGGTGTGAATGAGGCACGTGAGGTGAAAGCCTGGCTCAAGGGGTCTCCTCTCCTCCCCCTGGGGCCAGACAGGATGGTCCACCACATCCGGCCCCCTGGTTTTATGTTGCAGAGAAAGGATCTTTGAGGCATCCCAGTTCTCTGAATCTCCCAGATTCCAGTGCAGTGCTGGGAATAGTCTCTGCTCACAGCTGGCAGGCTGGGAATGGAGAGGTCACCATCTCTGCTCCCCATGATATCCTTGATTGTGGTGGTCACCATAGAGAGAACCAGAGAGAATCAGCAGCTGCTGGAGGAAGGCACTCAAAGCAGGATGTTCATGACAGGAGATGATCTGACTTGGGAAATCTGCCTGTGCCGCTTTGAACATCATTGTTTGGCAGCTGAAATGGTCCATCTAATTTGACCCATAATCCCAGTCATTAGTAGTAATTGCCAGCTTAAAGAAAAAATCCTGGAAAACTGGCATTTCAGGTGTTCCAATCAAACTTAAAGGTTTCCAAAGTCAGTGTTCCCCTTTTCCTTCCAGACAGCCTACAGCAGGTTACAGAAACTGGCATTGAGCTGCCCTAGCTAACTGCCATGGCCTGACACTGTGCAAGGTTCAGCAGGGGGAACGCACTTGCCTACCACTGCCGAGCTGGAAATGGCCCAGGCGGGACACAGATGGGAGTCTACAGGACTCCAGGGAGGACTGCCCACTGGTGCACTGCCCTAGGAGGGAATCCACACCACAGGTGGGGGCCTGGAGCCCCCTGCCCAGATGCCCATGGACACCGCCAAAGCCCTGAGTAAGGTTCCCCTCTCATCCTTGTTTGTGGTGAACCATCTGCTATGTCACACCATTCACCACTTACCAGACCCTCCTAGCTTCACATCTTCTGCCCTACTCCCCCCATCTCATTCCCTAATTATGTTTGGCAGACACATTCCCAACCCTTGAATTAGCTCCAACTCTACACACCAGAGCAGGGTGTCTGTCTGTATGAGTGTGGCTGTGGTCACACTTGCCTCACCAGCCTGAAGACAGAAGGACAGATGTCCACTCTGGTCTGTGATTCACACAGACCTCCAAGGGGAGACCCACACAGGCCCAGCTGCTACTGTGAGCTACAGGAAAGAGGAAGAGAGAGGTGGAAAGAGAGGGAAAGGAACATCTACTGAAACCTTCCCCAAACGATTCATGTAACGGTGAAGGAAAAAGAAAAAATTGTGGCTGGGATCTGGGATCATACTTGGCATTGATGACAAAAGAACAATACACATACACACAAATATGCTCTTTTTAGACATGGTGACTTAAATATGTTTCCATTGTTCTCATCTCCCTGCTCTCTCAACACACACACACACACACACACACACACACACACACACACACACACACACACAAATACAGACCTGTGACAGAAGACTGGTCCATGCAGCACCTGCAATTTGCCAACTGATCGCACACCTGAGCACAGTCATGCTGTACAAGGTGAAAGATGTTCTCTCTCCCTCCCTCCTTCCCTCCCTCCCTCCATCTCTCTCTCTCTCTCTCTTTCTCTCTCTCTCTCTCTCATACACATACACACACACACACACACACAGACTCAGAGGAGTGCCTCTCCTCAGTTTGTCAGTTCCTCATCTGGGACAATGTACAAGCTGGGGCATGGGGTACCCTTGTCAGAACCAGGGGATCCCATCAAAGGGGAGCACCACTCTAATAACAAAGAACCACCCTGCCTCTCCCTTTCTTCAGGGCCAGAATCTTCCTCTTGGGAACAACAAACCTTAACTCTACATAAACCAAAACCCTAGGCCAGGATGCTGGATAAAGGAGTCCTGAGACCGGTGGCTCCTCAGAGCCAGGACAGATAACAAGCAGAGGTACATGGTGCCCCCAGAGGGTGTCTGACCTGGGGTGGGGACGGTGTTGGGGAAATGGATTGGGTCCTAAATGTTACATACATGGATGGACTTCCTACTTCCAGCCTAGATGCTTCTGGGCGACTTGGCGCATTCTTGGGGAGGATGAGGAGACCAGATGGATCGGGAGCACCAGCAGATTCTGGCAGAGCTGGGAAATGTGATCACCCTGTGAGAACTGATGGCACCTGGGGTGGGGAGAATAGGCTGGGTGTGTGGGGGAGGAGGTGTTCCTCCAAGATATTCATCTTCTATCTGATCCCCAGTGCCCTCACCTCCCCAGTGGGCTCTTCTGGGACCCTCCTCAGGTGATAGGGTGACCGAGCATAGAGACAAGGGCTCACACAGCAAGGGGGTCTATCTTCTGCATTCAACACCCCCACCACCAGAAAAAAGGAAAAGACCTGAGAAGGCAGGTTTGGAGATGCTGCTCCCCACCTCTGACTGAAGCTACCAGGTTCCCACCAAGGTGAGGAAGGGTGCAGATGGGTGGCTGTGTGGCTTCATTACTCCAGGCCAGGAGTTCTCTGGCACCCCCTCCTCACCCAACCCTGCATCTCCCCATTTCCTGGGACACTGGCCACTGGGGACATGAGAGGGATCCTTGCGTTGCCACCCACCCCCACACGCCAACCCCTGGGGTGCATTTGCGGCAGAGCCAGGGTGTACTGTGGGATGCAGGGGAGGCACAGGTGGGACAGGAGAGGGGAAGCGGGAGGCACGGGTCTGGGTTCGCAGAATGGGGGAGGCTGCAAGGGGGGATCAAATGATTCGCTGGGCAATGTGGTCCCAGGGTGTGGGCCCGCAGGGTGGCCACTCACTTATGCTGCTGGGAGAAGCTGTAGGCAGCAGCTCCAGGTGTGGCAGGCCCAGAGTCTGAGGACCAGGGACCTGGACCGAGTCACTGAGACAAGCAGGCCAGGGGCGGGTTATCTCAGCCAAGCAACTGAGAGAGGCTCCCTGGATCTAGGCCAGCAGCTCCATTTTTGAAACTCAGCACCTTGGGGAGGGTCAGGGAGGGAGGGGCGAGGTCTGAGGGCGCATGGTAGGGTGAGCGCGACCTTCCTCCCCCTCAGCTGCAGACAACTCAGCTCCCTCTTCATCCACAGCCAGACCTGTTTCTGCCAATGCTGCCATTGCCCCTGCCACTGCTGCTGCCAAGGCTGCCTCTTCAGCTGCCTCCTCATCAGTGGCCTCCTCCTCTGTGGCCACTGCCACCACCATGATAATTGGAATCTTGGACTTGAGACAGTCCATGGCCACCACCCCACCATGGGGCTGCTTGAGGTGATGTGTCTGCTGTGCTAGCTCCGCATGCTCTGCGCTCCCATTCAGGACCTTCACTTCAATTGAGGCCTCAGCCAGGCATTGAAGCCATTTCCTCTCATGCATGTACTTACTCCTCTATGCTCTTTCTCTCTGCCTCCACTCCTCTTGCAGGCCACTTCGACCCCTTGGTGCATGTATGTCTACCACTGAGAGCCCCTGGCCACTGCTACCACCATAGTGAGCCCCCTGGGCCCTGACTCCTCCTCCCTTCAGCCTCACCCCCTCCTCTCCTCAGCCCCGCCCCGTATTCCCCTCAGCCCCGCCCCCACCCTTCCCTACAAGAACATCCTTGACTGGGCCCTAAGGCTTCCAGGCCATGGGAATTGCAGCCTCACCTCAGCTCAGCTCTCCCCACCAACCCTAACACTTGCCCACGGAATCAAATCTCCCCTCAGCCCCACCACTGGAGGAGACCCTCCTCCATTCATCTCCACTCCACACATCAAGCAGGTACACAGTGACCCCTGTTTGAGTGTATGTAAGGGTGTGTGTGTTTGTGTGTGTGTGTGTGTGTGAGAGAGAGAGAGAGAGAGAGAGAGAGAGAGAGAGACAGAGAGACAGAGAGACAGAGAGAGAGAGATTATTGGGGATAACTACCTCAGAACAAAGCACCGTTTGGGATGACTCAGCACACAGAATATTTCAAAAAACAGCACAAAGCACCCTATGTAATGGACTCAGCACAGTGTGCCCTTTGAAGGACTTAGCAAATAGTAACCTTTGGGATAAATCAACATACAGCTCCCTTTGAAGGAGGAAGTCCATAGCACACAGTGTATAAGACTCAGTTCATGGCACACTTTGAAAAACTCAGCACATAGCACTCTTTCCCAGGACTCAGCACATAGCACCCTGTGTTAAGGCTCCACACACACCACTCTTTGAAGGGCTGAGTATGTAGCACACTGTGTAAAACATTCTGTGCACAGCACCCTTTACAAAACTCAGCACAGAGCAGAGTTTTGAAGGACTCAGCACATACCACCCTCTAGAAGGACTCAGCACACAGCACCATTTGAAAGACATTACAGAGCACCCTGTATAAAGGACTCGGCACACAGCACTTGAAAAACTCACCTCATCTCACTCTTCTCAAGGATGCAGCACATTGCACCCATTGGGATGACTCAGCATACAGTCCCCATTGAAGGACTCAGCAAAAGTACCCTGTGTAAAGGACTTGGCCCACAACACCCATTGAAAAATTCACCTGTCCCTCCCTTCTCAAAGGCTCAGCACATAGCACCCTTTGGGATGAATTAGCATACTGTACCTTTTGAAGGACTCAGCATAAAGTACATTGTGTAATGGACTCAGCACACCACACACTTTGACAAACCCAGCATGGCCCACTCTTCTCAAGGACTCATAATATAGCACCCTTTGTGATGACTCAGCACACAAAATGCATTTTGAGGACTCAGCACAAAACCCCCATGTGGGAAGGACCCAGAAAACAGCACCCTGTGAAGGACTCAGCACATAGCTGTATCTCATAAGTTCAGGTGTCATTAGAATTAGGGTGCTTTCTTCTGTATCACCATTCTTCAGAAACACTTCACAAATCCTACTAGTTCACCTTTGGCTAACCTATGTTTTATGGGGGTGGGTCAGCTGGAGGTCTTGAACTCACAGTGTGGGGGCCCTGTCTCTGAGCTCTTTGGTTCAATGTTAGAGCTCAACCACTTTGAGACACGGCTCCAATTTTGTTTATTTTGGGGAAGTTGTTCTTTGACAGGCCTTACAGTGATCAGGAAGGACAAGTTGGGGTGTCCATGGCCAAAGGCTCTTAGCTAGACCTGGAGCTGACCTCTCCCTTCCTTCTTCTCCTGGAAGCCGGGCCTCCTGGAGCTCTCTTGGCCTAGAATGGAACAGATCTGCTTTGGAATCAGCATTCAGGGTGGGCAAAAGTCAGTTTGGCCCTGGTTACTTCCCCAATTGAACTCTAGATGACGACCTTCCCCCACTTGGCAGCGGGCCGCATGCCCTGCATCTGGCTACAAGGGGGCAGGAGTCACCCACCATAGGGATTGTACCTGCTAGTTGTGTTTACTCTTGCTTCCATGGGGCCCCCATCATGCTTCAAAGCCACCCTGGAATGTACTTGAGAGTCTTACCTACAATTAACCATGAAAAAGCAAGTTGGGCTGTGGCTCAAGTAGAATAGCACTAGCCTTGAACAAGAAAACACAGGGATAGAGCCTAGGCCATGAGTTCACACACACACACACACACACACACACACACACACACACACACACACACACACACACACCACATGCATGCAAAATCAGAGTTTTCTATACTGCAATCTTTGGGTATTCTCTAACTTTTCCCCACTAAGCCTGGTGGCTGTTGACCTAGGTGTTTGATGCATCCAACACCAGCTGGCATCTTTAATTTTGGGGAACAGAATGGCTAGAAGGTCAGCCTTCCCCCATTCCAGCTCCTTGACTGGGTCAAAGTCTATCCAGGCTCTTTGGGGCTCTTTTTACAGAATCGCCAAGATGCCTTTAAAAGGCATCACATGCTGGGCAATGGTGGCACATGCCTGTCATCCTAGTTACTCTGGAAGTTGAGATCTAGAGGACCACGGTTCAATGTCATCTTGGGCAGGAAAGTATGTGAGACTATTATCCTTGATGAACCATCAGAAAACAAGAAGTGGCACTGTGGTTCAAGTGGTGGAGTGCTAGCCATGAGAAAAAGAGATCAAGGACAGTGGACAGGCCCTGAGTTCAAGCCCCAGGACAGGAAGAACAAATCTTTGTTGGAGGCTTGTTTTCCCTTTGAAAACAATTCATTCTTTGTGATAAGCATAACATGGGCCTCTTCCTTGGCCACCCATTGGTCCATTAGATGTCCCTTGAATATGGGTCACCTCCCGGCAGCCTCTGCCCTACCCGACCCGCAGTTTACCCTTTCCATCACCTGGCAGATAGAGGCCTGAGAGAAGGCCACCTGGCCACCTACTTGTGGTGGCTGCTGAGGCTTTGAGAGTCAGTATGTCACATAGAGAGTCATCATCTGCATCAGTCTACAGAAGAAAGGGAGGGAACACTCCTCACCTGAGCCTGTGAGCTCTGGGTTATCTACATGTGTGGCTTTTGCAGCAGGATGTGCTCCATGGGGGAGTCCTCTACAGGATAGGGTACCCCGACCTGTCCTTTGGCAGTTTCCACACTGCTTTGAAGTGGCAATTCTTCAAAACCTTTCTGCTCCTCCCTCATTTTGACTATCGCGTAGCCTGAGGTGTCTGAATCGGTGGTGGTGGCAGGGGACTCAGCTTGTGCCGGTATCTGGTGAC
Source organism: Dipodomys spectabilis (assembly GCF_019054845.1). Classification (NCBI taxonomy): domain Eukaryota; kingdom Metazoa; phylum Chordata; class Mammalia; order Rodentia; family Heteromyidae; genus Dipodomys; species Dipodomys spectabilis. The sequence goes on along the minus strand of NW_024870978.1, from coordinate 1,670,576 downwards.
TGCTGTCCATGCCTTCCCCTGAGAGGAACCACAGGGGCTCCCACAGCTCTCTCCTCTTCATCTTCTCCTAGGACAGCCAGCACATGTGCTCAGCTTTCTCCTGACACAGCTCATCCAGGACAAACATCTGCTCTTTACACACCAAGAGGGAGTCCTCGATGGTGTGGATGTGTGCCAACAGCTGACAGCATCGATGGTGGAGCTCATCTGCTGGACTCTGTAAGTCCATCTAAACAGGCAGGTCATGGACAAAGCAGATTTTCTTCTCAGATGCCCACGTGTCCTGCTTCCCATCCCCACGTATGCTGTGGTGCTAGCTCGTGGGGTGGGGGCCAGTGGCTCCAGCTTTCTCTGGCACTGAGCTGCCAGGTGGACTGGGCACCCGCAGTGAGCCTGCCACTCTTGGTGCAGGAGTTTCCCCCTGTGGATTTCAGTCACGGAGAGCACCCCCAGATCCACGTCCCTCTCGGTTTGGGGGATGTCTCCATCCTCTTCGATGGTCACGTCTGGGGGAGTTGCCTCCTCACCTTTTGCTTCTCCAGGGCTCTCAACTTCCCCTTCCCTAAGGAAAGCCAGGAAGCTCAGCTGGGCCTACATGCACTCCTCCTGTGGTCTGGTCACTTCCAGGCACTTGAGGGTGTCCTGCCACTTTGGGGGCACCACCTGGTCCTGACAGTTGGTGGGTCTGCACTTGCTTCAGTTGCTCCAGCAGCTGGGTCTGCCTCTCTAGGTGCTGCTGCAGGTCCTCCTTCTTGGAGCTCAGCTGCTCATTGGAGGTGATGTGCAGCTCACAGGTGGCTCTGAGCTACTGCAGCTGGGCCAGGAACTGCTCCTGCTGCTCCTGCAACTCCCAAGCTGCTTGGCTCTCTCTCTCTCAGCCACCTCTTTCCATTCCTCTATCTTCTCCTCTGTGTGGTCCAGCTGTTCCCACAGATGTTTCTTCACCTGCTGCTCTGAGTCCAAGATGCTGGCTAGCTTCTCCTTCTCACTGCTCACCATGTGGAGAGTGTCCCACCGCAGGGCCAGCTGTTCTTCCATCTGTCCGTTTCACACATGCGCATCTTGGGATCTTGCAAATCTCCTGCTGATCCTTGGCCTTCTCCTCCAGTCTCCACAGTTGCTTCTGCTGCCCCATGTTCTGGAAACGGAGCCTTTGGTTTTCGTGGACCGGGATGTGAAGTTGTTCTTCCAGGTTTTCAGCTCCATCTGCATGCAGTAGGCGTGGGCTTGCACCTGCCGCTTGGCCAGTGATGGTCCCGAAGGGGGCCATGTCTCTGCCAGCTTCCTTCTCAGTTTCCCCAGCTCCTTTTCTAGGTCAAACACCTGCCTTGCCACTCGATTCTTCTCCTCTGCCTGTTGGTTCAACCACTGGGTCAGCTGCCGGGCCTCCTCCTTCTGCACAGACCTCTCAATGCTCAGGTCTTCTGTGAAGGTGTCTCTCTCTAGATTCGCTGCAGTCACCATTCAGCTCAGGTTGTCAAGTAGTTTCTTTAGTACCTCACGCCCCGCCAGCGCTTGTTGGAACTTGCAGATTCTGCTCTTCATGTTGCTCCACTGTGTCCAGACTGCTTTCAGCTTCTCCTGCAACTCAGTGTTCACTTGCTCCAAGTCATTGAAGCTTCTGATCTTTTCCTCGAGCTGAAGGGTCACATCATTCAGCTGTTCGAAGAACATTTTGGTCTCATTCTGTGAGCAGTGACCACAGAAGGCACCATCCCCAACTCTGCCCTGTGCTGCTTTGCAGTCTGCAGGCAGCTGGTGAGAGCTTCATTTTCCCTTTCTCTGTCATCGGTCACCTGCTTCACGTGGGCTGGTGAACATTGTAAATCACTTTCTGCCCAAACCAACCTCTGTATGGGTGCCTTGTGGATCTCTAGCTCCCTTTCCATTGCTGCGTGCAGTTAGGCTATCTTCTCCTCTCTTACTCCCGTTCATCCTGGAGGTCTGTCTTTTCCTGCTTCAGTGGTTGGATCTTGGCACAGAGCACCTCTTTTCTTCTTTTGCTGGGATCCTGGGTGGGCACCACATGTCAGTACACCTCTGCAGATCCTTGGTGTTATTGGGACCATTGACAGTCTGTACCCTGGTGGCTGTGGCTGTGTCCAAAGGCCAGGGAGGTCCATGGTCAGCATCACATTTGGCTGGACTCTCCTTTGAATCACACTCCCCAGTGGTGTTTGTCTCGGGGATATTTCACTTTTTCATGTTCTTAGTTTTCTTGAATGTTGCAGATCTGTTGGGAGGATTCTTCTGCCAGTGTTCTTGTGGCAATTTCTTGCCCGCAGCTCTCTCATGGAGTCCTGTTGTTTCATACATCTGAGCGCTGGGACAGTAAAGATGGGCTGGCCACTTTCCCAAGGTCTGGGAAATCCTCTATTCACCCACTCACTGTCTAGGACCTCAATTTCCTACTCTACTCCATTGTGGCCTCGAGTATCTTGCTCACCACTTAGCCATCTTTACCTTCCTCAACTGCTAGTAGTGGTTTCAACCAACTTAGGGAATCCAGGTGCTACTGGGCAGCATGGAATGTGGGCGTGGCCACCATTCTTGTTTACCATTGGTCAGAAAGAACCATGAAAAAATGAGGGTGTGGATGGAATCCTGTGATGCAGGCAGAATGGGAAGAGTCAAGCTGACAGCACCTCTTTCACATGAAACTCTGTCCAGTCCAGTTGGGGACAACAGGGTGACCTGCTTTAGCTGGATGGCTGCACAGATTGTTCTGTATGTCTGTTTGTTGACAGTCCCTGACCTTGAACTCAGGATTTGGGCACAGTCCTTGAGCTGCTTCTGCTCAAGGCTAACCCTCAACTAGTGAAGCCACATGGCTCTACTTCTAGCTTTGTTGACACTGAAGTTGGACAAGGGTCTCAAGGACTTTCTGGCCTAGGGTGACTTTGATCATGATCCTCCTATCACAGCCTTGTAAGTATCAAGGAGGACTGCTGAGAGCCATTGGTGCCTGCCTAATCATTGGTCTTGCTGATGTTCTTGGACAGACTGGTGATTTCCTTATCCTTGGGTTTAAGTGGTGAGAGCTAGAGCCCACATCCTGGTCTTGTCACATCCAAATGGCAGGTGATCCTAATGAACTCATTTCTATCCATATGAATACCAATGGCATGTGATATATGTGATTGAATTGGCAGTTCTTGAATGATTCTAGGATAAAATTATATACAATCATATTATAGGACACTGATCAATTTTAATTAATACTTTATGAAACATTTAAACAATCACATTCTTAAATGGAGGCAGATTGAAATACCTAAGAATTGGACATCACATAGTATACAGCTGCCATTTTTTCTGTCAGGACTGGGATCAGAACTCATAGTCTGAGTAACTCTTTTGCACTGTGTGGAAAGGGGAAGCTCACCTCCTTGAAGTCATGAAATTCAAGTCTGTTCCTTAGACCTGAAATCGATCCCCAGCACTAGAAAACATCCTATTCATGGACATTAAATATTTGATTTATATTTATATACATAGGTTGACTCCATTTAGCATTCAGTGTATTCATTTTTATTTTTTGTTTTATTCATGTATTGGCCATTTATTTTATTGACTATTATGGCACATAGAACATTGATTCCATAGAATATAGGTCTGCATATATGTTCCACTTCATACCTGACTCCCAGGACTTTCACAAAAAAGGAAAACGTTTGTCACCATCAGTTTCTTACTCCATGATTCATTTTTTGGGAGTGCTGCCATCTGAACTCACGGCCTACAAGGCCCAATTCATGAATGGGTGAGTGTCAACACGCCATCCTAGGGCAAATTGAGCTGACAGGCAGTTCCAAGGACCTTAGATCGAGCCCCAGGGTTTGACAAAATATGAACAGAGTGACACCCAGATGGTAGTATGCTAATAAATATATATCTTTATAGAGTGCCAGACATGTCTACACATTATTCAGTTATGTAGACTACATTCCTACCAATTCTTGTGTATTTATTATGCCTCCATTAATTAATGTTATTGTTTTCATCCTTAATAAACTATTAAGTTAATCAGTGTCCTGAAATTATTGCATCTCTGTAAGAAATAGTATTCTTTTAATGCTTCATATTAAATAAAATCAGTCTACTGAAACCATGATGTCTAATTTTATACGAGTAGTATTCACGATCATCTCATTCAACCATGCCATTAATAACATTCCATCATTATTACTATGTATGGGAATGAGTCTCTTAGGATCTCTCCCATCTGGAAGTGGCATTACTGGGATTCAACTCTAGGCCTACATTGCCATGCGAGACTTGGCTTCCCCAATAGACCGCCATCCTTCAGCAATGCAAGGTGAAGTACCCTTTGGAATCATGTCATTCAGACCCAAAAGGTCACAGTGCAAAGGAATAAAATGTAAAAACCCAATCCTGCCATTTTTTTTTGAGCGGGGGGGTCGGTCATAGGGCTTGAACTCTGGGCCTGGGCGCTGTGCCTGTGATCTTCAGCTAAAGGCAAGCACTCTACTACTGGCGTCACAGCGCCATTTCCAGTTTTCTAGTGGTTTCTTGGAGATAAGTGTATCACAGACTTTCCTGGCTTTGAACTGAGATACTCAGATCTCAGCCTCCTGAGTAGCTAGGATTACAGGGGTGAGCCACCAGAACCCGGCTCTGCCACTTTTTTTTTGCATATATTTTTCCCAGCACAAGGCCTGGAGGTCTAGGATCCCAGGATCAGCTGTGGCTCCAGTGGCTACACTGCAGCCTAGGGTGATAGAAGCTGAGGCAGAGTGCCATGATCTGAGTTCAAGACCTTGCTTCGCAAAACAAAAAAAAAAATCCCTCCCCACACACAAAAAATTTAGCTCACTGGCTTGCAATTCTCGTCATTATTTCTACTTTGGATTTGAACTGAGGGTCTGGGAAACTCTGCAGCACTGTGGATGAAGGGGAAGCTCACCATGCTTGAAGACAATGAAGTTGGGCCTAGTCCCTAGGCCTGAATTCAATCCCCAGCCCTGGAAAACCTACTGTTTATATACATTAGAAAGATAGGATTTGTACTTACCTATAGATGTTCAGTCCGTATTGTAGTTATTGATTGTATTTTTGTTTTATTCATTTATTTACCGTTTATTGACTGTGATGACACGCATTCCATTTATTATATTGATGACATCCCATCACATAGTATCTAAATTTGTAGACATGTTCTCCATCATGTCTGACACCCAGGACTCTCAGAGAAAAGGAAAACAGGTGTCACACTCGGTTTCTTACTCCATGATCCAATTTTTTGCAGTGCTGGGACCTGAACTCAGGGCCTTGCAGACCCAATTCATGAATGGGTGTGTCAAAACGGCAACCTGTAGCCAAGGAAGCTGCCAGTCAGTTCCTAGACCCTGAGATTGAGCTGCAAGGGTGGACAAAATAGCCATACATGTATAGGCATGTGGTATATATCAATAAATATATATTTGTATAGAATTCCAGAGACATCTACCTAGGATTCAATGACATCAACTACGTTCCTCCCAACTCTTTGGTATTTATTATGCTTCCATTGAAGGAATAGTATTGTTTTCATGCTTAATAAACCATTCATTAAGATCAATCAACATCCTAGGATCATTGCATCTAATTTTAGACTAGAACTATGCCCGCAGAAACTTTTCATTCAATCATGAGTTTGCTCACATTCCATCGTTATTCCCATGCATAGGAACGAGTCTCGTGGGAAGTCCCCCCATTGGTAGATATCAGGACCAGGATTCAAAATCAGCGCCTATGATGACATATGGGCCTGTGGCTTCCCCGATAGTCTGCTAGCTGCAGCCAATGAAAAGTGAAGTACCCTTTGTAGCCATGTAATTTGGAGCCATGTTGGTCACCATGCAAAGGAAGAAAATGTAAAAAATCCATCCTGTGGCTATTTTTCTGTGTGGGGTTTTTTTTTTTATTCCTGCAAGGCTTCAGAGCCTAGGATCACAGGGTCAACTATGGGCCTATGGCAGCCCACTAGCCTAAAGTGATCAAAGCTGAGACAGCGTTGCCATGAAGTGAGTTCAAATCCTTTGCTTAGCATAAAAACAAAAAAAACACCTAAAAACTAATAAAGCACCCTAGTTCAGAATTCGCACCATTTTTCTGCCACAGCTCAGATTCCAACTCAGGTCTAGGTAACACTACAGCACTGTGGGGTAAGGGGAAGCTTACCATCCTTGAAGATTACAAGGTGAGGCCTGCTCCCAGGGCCTAAATTGAAGCCCCAGCACTGGCAAAAATCATATGCCCATCTATTTTAAACATAGGATCTCTATTCACATACATTCGTTCAGTACAATTATTCTTTTTATTGTGTGTCTTAGTCATGGATGCATTTTGTTTATTGAGCATGATGACAGATATAACTGTGCTAGCATGGATGACAATCCATTCCCATGTCTATAGAGTTGCTTAAGCCTTCTCCATCCTAGCTGAGACTCAGAACTTCCACAGGACAGGAAACAGGTGGACGGATTGGATTCTCACACCTGCATTCCTCTTTTGGCAGTGTTGGGATTTGAACTCAGAGCCTAACAGGCCCAAGTGGAGAAAGGATCAAGGTGAGGACACCATGATGTGAGCATCTAAGGAACTAGGCTGTTCCCAGAACCTGAGATTGAGCCCTGGGGATAGGGCAGGTGGAGAGCACAATAGTCATATAGTCATAAGCTGAAGATAGTATGCATACTTGTTTAGATTAGGAGAGATGGCGACCAGTGATGGAATCAAATCTACCTTGTGACTACTGATTCTTGGATCTTTCCCGATGCCTTCATTTCATGACTGTGATGATTATGGTCACGCTTCATCAATTGATCATTAAAAGTCATCGATACCCCAGGAATCTTGCCTATCATTTCCTACTCACATCCTGCAGGAACTATTCATTCAAGGATGAGATTGATCACATTCCACGACTCTTCCTAGGTCTGGAAACAAGTATCTCAGGATCTCACGCCAATCCCTCAATGTAGGGGAGCTGACTGGGATTCGACCTCTGGGCCTCTTTGCCTGGATGGCCTGGGGTTTCCCCAAGAGCTGCAGGCCTTCAGCCACGCCAGGTAAGCTTCACTCTGTAGGTCGCGGATTTCCGACCCACCATGGTCACCGTACAAAGGAAAATGAACGTAAAAGCACCAGGTGGAACTTCCCACTGCTTTTTTTCCCCTCGCAGCTTTCTTTTCTCCTGCAAGCCCTGGGTTACTAGGATTCAAGGATGGGCTGTAGGTCCAGAGGCCACAGCAAAGGATGATCGGAGCTAAGGCAAAGTTGCCACTACTTGAGTTCGAGAACAGGGTCATATATATATATATATGAATGAAGGAAGCACCCTAGCGCACACGCCATTTTACTGCCAGAACTGAGATTTGAACTCAGGTTTGGGTAAGTCTGTTGCACTGTTGGGGAAGGGAAGCTAACCATCTTTGAAGACTACAATGTCAGGACAGGTTCCAGGGCCTGAATTGAAGCCCCAGCACTGCCAAAAACCATATGCCCAACTAATTTACACATAGGGTCTTTATTTACTTACGTATGTAGAATGCATCATGCTTACAGTGTATTTATTCTTTTTATTGTGTGTCTTAGCCAGGGATGCATTTTGTATTTTATTGAGTATGATGACAGATATAACTGTGCTGACGTGGATGACAACCTATTCCCATGTCCATGGAGTTTCCTATGTCTTCTCCATTCTAGCTGAGACCAAGGACATTCACAGGACAGGAAAACAGGTCGACCTATGGGTTCTCACATCAGGATTCTGCTTTTGGCAGTGTTGGGATTTGAACTGAGAGCCTAGCAGGCCCAATTGGTGAAAGAGTCAAGGTGAGGACACCAGCATATGAGCAACTGAGGAGCTAAGCCATTCCCAGGACCTGACAATGAGCCCCAGAGAGGGCAAGGATAGGCATAAATTCATACTTGAAACATAGGATCTGTATTGACATATATGTGTGGGCAGCATCTTGCATTTGGTGCAATTCTTCTCTTAATTTGTGTCTAATTCATGATGGTATTGTGAATTTTACTGAGTATGGTGACAGATATAACTGTACTTACATGGATGACAACCTGTTCCCATGGTTATAGGGTTGCCTATACATTCATTCTCCATCCTAGCTGAGACCCAGGACTTCCACATTAGAGGAAATCAGGCACAATATCTGACTTCTGACATCAGGATGAATCTTTTGTCAGGCCTGGGATTTGAACTCAGGTCTGGGTAACCCCGTTGCACTGTGGGGAAAGGGGAAGGTCATCATCCCTGAAGATTAGAATGTCAGGCCTGGTCCAGGGCCTGATTTGAAGCCCCAGCAGTGGAAAAAATAACAAGCTTACCTTTCTTAAACATAGGATCTCTATTTACATACAGGTGTGGTATGCATCTTGCTTTCAGTGTAGTTATTTTTTAATTTTGAGTCTTATTCGTGGATGTATTGTGTATTTTATTGAGTATGGTGACAGGTATATCAGTGCTGCCATGGATGACAACCTATTCCCATGGCTATAGAGTTGCCTATATAACATTCTCCATCCTTGATGAGGCCCAGCACCTTCACAGGAGAGGAAATCATGTGGATCCATTGGTTTCTCACATCAGGATGAATCTTTTGGCTGTGCTGGGGTTTGAACTCAGAGCTTAGCAGGCAGAATTGGGGAATGGGTCAAGGTGAGTACACCAGCCTGTGAGCCACTAAGGTGCTAGTCCGTTCACAGGACCTGAGCTCGTGCCCGCCACAGGGGTCAATATATACATGAAATCATAATTTAAAGGCAGGAGCTATATTTCCATACATGGGTGGGTGGCATCTTGCATTCCGTGTACTCATTCTCTTGATTTCGTGTCTTATTCATGGATGCAATATGTATTTTACTGAGTGTGATAGCAGTTATAAGTATGCTGACATGGCTGCCAACCAATTCCCATGAGTACAGAGTTGCCTATACAGTATACTCCATTCTAGCTGAGACTCAGGACATTCACAGCATAGGAAAACTGGTGCAACCATTGGCTTCTCTTATCAGGATGAATCTTTTGGTACTGCTGGGATTTGAACTCAAGGCCTAGCAGGCTCAAGTGGTGGATGAGTCATGGTGAGCACACCATCACGTGAGCCACTAAGCATCTAGGTCTTTCCTGGGACCTGAGATCAACCCCCGGTTGGTGCTATAGTAGTCATAAATTTAGAATTTAAACAGAGGATCTCTATTTCCATACATGGGTGGGCAGCATCTTGGGTTCAGCGTAGTTATTGTCTTTATCTGGTGTCTTACTCATTGATGTATTGTGTATTTTCTTGAGTATAGGATGACAGATATAACTGTGTTGACCTGGATGACAAGCTATTCCCATGAGTATAGAGTTGCCTATGCATTTTCCATCCTAGCTGTGACCCAGAACTTGCACAGCACAGAAGAACAGGTGCAACAAATGGTTTCTCACGTCAGGGTGAATTTTTGGAAGTGCTGTGATTCGAACTCAGGGCTTAGGAGGCCCAACTGCCCAATGGGTCTACATGAGCAAACCAGCCTGTGAGCCACTATGGAACTGGGCTGTTCCCAGGAGCTGAGATCAAGCCCCAGGGAGGCCAAAAGAGTCCTCAATGCATCATTGAAACATGGGATGTATATTCACATCCGTGTGTGGACTGCCTCATGCATTGAGCGTAGTTATCCTCTCTATTTTTTATGCTATTCATGGATGTATTATGTATGTTCCTGAGTATATATGACAGGTGTAACTGGGCTTACATGGATGACAACCTTTTCCCATGGGCACAGGGTGGCCTATGCATTCTCCATCCTAGCTGAAACCCAGGACTCACACAGGAAAGGAAATCAGGTGCAACGACTGGCTTCTGACAGGATTAATATTTTGGCATTGCTGGGATCTGAACTCAGCACCTAGCAGGCCCAATAGGCGAATGGGTCCACATAAGCACACCAGCCTGTGAGCCACTAAGGACCTAGGCCATTCCCAGGACCTGAGATCAAGTCCCAGGGGTAAGGCAGGGGAGCACAATAGTCATCCATTCATAAGCTGAAGGTAGTAAGCAGATAAGTACATATAGAGTAGGAGAGATGGTGACCTGTGATGGAATCCAATCTACCCTGTGACTACCAATTCTTGGATCTTCCCCAATGCCTCCATTTAATGACTGTGATGATTATGGTCACGCTTCATCAACTCTTCACTAAAAATAATCGATACCCCATGAGTCTTGACTATCATTTCCTACTCGAATTCTCAGGAACTACTCATTCAAGAAAGAGATTGATTGCATTTCACGGCTCTTCCTAGGTCTGGAATTGAGTATCTCAGGAACTCCTGACATTCCCTCAATGTAGGATAGCTGACCAGGATTCGACCTCTGGGCCTCCGTTGCCCGGTCGTCCTGTGGCTCCCCCGACAGCCAGCAGGCCTTCAGCCACACCAGGTCACCTTCAATCTGCAGTCCACCGGGTGCGGTCTGACATGGTCAACATTCAAATGAAAATAAAGCTAAAAGCGCCAGATGGAACTTCCTGCTGCTTTTTCCTCCTCCGGCTTTTTATTTTTTCCTACAAATCCTGGGGTCCTAGGATCCGAGGATGGGCTGTGGGTCCAGAGACTGCAGCCTAGGATGATTGGACCTGAGGCAGAGTTGCCACAACTTGAGTTCAAGCCCCTGGTCTGGCAAAAAATATTAAAAAATTGAAAAATTATTAATGAAGCACCCTAGCTCAGAATTCACGCCATTTTACTTCCAGAGCTGGGATGTGAAATCAGATCCAGGTAACTCTGTTGCACTGTGAGAGAAGGAGAAGCTTACTATCGTTGAAAACTACAAGGTCAGGCCTGGTCCCAGGGCCTGAAATGAAGCCCCAGCTCAGGCAAAAATCATATGCCTACCTATGTTACACATAGGATCTCTATTATCATACATGTGTGGAATGCATCATATTTTCAGTATAGTTGTTCTTTTTATTGTGTGTATTAGTCAGGGATGCATTTTGTATTTTATTGCATATGATGACAGATATAACTGTGCTGACTTGGATAGCAACATATTCCCATTTCTACAGAGTTTCCTACACCTTCTCCATCCTAGCTGAGACTCAGGACATTGTCAGGACAGGAAAACAGGTGGATCAATGGGCTTCTCACATCAAGATTCATGTTTTGGCAGTGTTGGGATTTGAATTGAGAGCCTAGCAGGACCAATTGGCAAAAGAGTCAAGGTGAGTACACAGGCTTGTGGGCAACTAAGGAGCTAAGTCATTCTCAGGACCTGAGGTTGTGACCCAGTGAGGGCCAGGATAGGCATAAATTCATAATTGAAACATAGGATATGTATTGACATACATGTGTGGATAGAATCTTGCATTCGGTGCAATTCTTCTCCTTATTTTGTGTCTAATACATGGAGGTATTGTGTATTTTCTAAGTATGGTGACAGGTATTACTCTGCTGACATGGATGATGACATTTTCCCATTGTTATAGGGTTGCCTATGCATTCATTCTCCATCCTAGCTGAGACCCAGGACTCCCATAGGAGAGGAAAACAGGTGTAAAGACTGGCTTCTGACATCAGGATGAATCGTTTGTCAGGCCTGGGATTTGAACTCAGATCTGGGTAACCCCGTTGCACTGTGGGGGAAGGGGAAGCTCATCATCCCTGAAGACTAGTATGTCAGGTCTGGTCAAGGGCCTGATTTGAAATCCCAGCAGTGGACAAAATAACAAGCTTACCTTTCTTAAACATAAGATCTCTATTTACATACAGGTGTTGTATGCATCTTGCTTTCAATGTAGTTATTTTTTAATTTTGAGTCTTATTCATGGATGTATTGTGTATTTTATTGAGTATGGTGGCAGGTATATCTGTGTTGCCATGGATAACAATCTATTCCTATGGCTATAGAGTTGCATATATAGCATTCTCCATCCTTGATGAGGCCCAGGACTTTCACAGGACTGGAAAACAGCTGTAAGGATTGGTTTCTCACATCAGGATGAACCTTTTGGCTTTGCTGGGAGTTGAACTTTGGGCCTATCAGGCCTTACTTTCTAATGGGTCCATATGAGCACACCAGCTTTTGAGCTACTAAGGATCTAGCTACCCAGGACTTGAGATTGAGCTCTGGGGTGGGGTTTGTGCACCATATTCATCCGTTCATAAGCTGAAGCAAGTATGCTAATAAATATTTGTATAGAGAAGATGTGGCAAGCTGTGTTGGAATCCTATTTACCATGTGACTACCAAATCTTGGATCTTTCCCAATGCCTCGATTTCCTGAATGTAATTATTATTGTCACATTTCGTGATGTCTTAATTAAAAATAATTGTTGTGCCAAAGGTCTTGCGTATCATTTCCTATGTGAATCATGCATGAACTTCTCAACTCTTCCCTAAGCCTGAATTCAAGCACCAGCCCGAAAACTGTAACATTTATAGACATTTTAAATATGTGATTTATATTTACATCTATATATTCAGACTGTATCGTGTTTGTTGGAGTGATTCATTATATATTATTATTGATTGAATGAATTAACATTTATTTTATGGATTGTGAGTGCACCTATATCATTTATTAAATTTATTCCAACCTATTCCATAGCAAGTAGCTTTGCACACATATTATGCACATGATACCTCACACCCAGCACTTGCACAGAAATGGAAAACAGGTGTCTCACTTGGAATCTTACTCCAAGATGAAATTTTTGGCAATGTTGGTACCTGAACTGAGGGCCTAGAACTCCCAATTCATGAATGGGTGAGTGTCAGCATGGCATCCTCTAGCCCATTCAGGTGCCAAGTGGATCCCAGGACCTAGGATGGAGCCACAGGTTTGGCCAAAATAGCAGTACCTTTCTATTCAGAAGATGGTATAAAGATAAATATATATTTAGATATTTTGATACTGCCAGTGATGTCTATGTGGAATGAAATGACATATACTATGTTCATACAGATTCTAAGGTCTTTAGTGAGGACTCCATTTAATGAATAGTATTCTTTTAATGCATAATAAACTATAAATTAAAATCAATCTGTGTTCTGTGATTATTGGGTCTAAATTTATACTAGACTGATTGATGAACTACTCACCCAACCATGACATTGATCACATTTCTCTGGCGTTCCTATGGACAAGCAATAGTTTCTTTGGCTCTCCAGCCATTCGTAAGTAGCATGACTGGGATTCAAACTCAGGGCCTAGGTGTCCAGGTTGGCCTATGGCTTCGCTGACAGCCCGTCAACCTTCAGCAATGCCAGGTGACCTACGGGTTGCAGCAGTGTTATTTGGACCATGGATGGTCACCATGCAAGGAAGGAAAACCAAGAAACTGCCATCCGTAGGTGGTTCCTGGATTTTTTTTCATGCCATTTTCATTTTGTTTTCCTGTCAGCCCCCGAAGCCCCCAGGATAATCTGTGGGTCCAAAGGATGCACCCTGCCAGCCTAGATTGATGTTAGCTGAGGCAGAGTTGCCACGATATGGGTTCAAGCCCAGTGCTGGGCAAAAAATAAATAAATAAATAAATAAATAATTTAAAAAATATTAAAAATAGCCTGGCACCGGCTATGGTTCACACTTGTAATCTTAGCTACTCAGGACGCTGAAATCTGAACATCACGGTTCAAAGCCAGCCAGGGCAGGAAAGTCTATGAGACACTTATCTTCAATAAACCACTAGAAAACCAGAAGTGGTGCTGTGGCTCAAGCATTATAGCACACACCTGGAGCTAAAAAGCACAAAGACAGCTCCCAAGGCCACAGTTCAAGTCCCATGATATATGTATACATACATACATATATACATACATACAATACTAATGAAGCTCCCTGGCTTGGAATTCGTGCCCTTTTTTTCTGCAAGGCCTGGGAATTAAACTCAGAGTCTGGGTAACTTTAATTCACTGGGGGGATGGGGAAACTCACCCTCTTGGAAGACAAGCAATTCAGGCCTGTTCCTTAGGCCTGAATTCAATCCACAGCCCTGTTAATGTAATATTCATCCACATTTGAAATAATGATTAATATCTACATAATTATGTTTATTGCAATTTGCTTTGAGTATATTTATTTTTTGTATTATTCATTCATTATTTTATTGACTATTATTACACTTATAACATGTATTAAATTGATTACATCTTATGAGAACTATACAGATTTGCATATGTATTATATATCTTACTTCAGACCCAGGACATTCATTAAAATTCTATAGTAGATCATCCCATGCTTAGCAAAACAGAAAGAATATATCAACCAAATTAATTTATCCCTAGGCACCCCAGTGGCTCACATCTGTAATCCCAGCTACTCAGGAGGTGAGAACTGGAAGATGAAGTTTCAAAGCCAATCCAGGCAGCAAAGCCTGAGAGATATCATCTCCAATTAACTGGCAAAAAGCCAGTCTACAGGTATGGCTGAAGTGGTAGAAAATCAGCTATGAACAACCAAGCCAAAAAAGAGCAAGCTGAGTTCAAGTGCAGAGAGGGAGGGGGGTAGGGGGATAAAGGGAAGAGAAATCCTCCAAAAACAGAGAGCAAAACAACAGTACACAAAATCCACCTAATTTATGGTACCAAAAAACTGAAAAAAAATCAAGCTTGTGCATTTGTATAATTTTACATGAGCACATATGTTCTTAGGTACACTTCAAAGCTATGTTTTTAATAATATGTGTATATATAAATTAATCATGTATGTATATATAAATAAACTAAGAAACCAGCCAATGAAAAAATACTTCTGAATTAGTGCCTTAACCATGGCATTAAAAGTATGTTCGAGGTTTCTTTCTTTAGAATCAATCTTAAAATGTTTGTTCATGTACCAGGCGTCAGTAGCTCACACATATAATCCTAGTTACTCAGGAGGCTGAGAGCTGAGGATAGCAGTTCAAGGTAAGCCCCGGGAGACTCTTACCGCCAATAAACTACTAGAAAACCGGAAGTGGTGATGTGGCTCAAGCTGTAGAGTGCTCGCAAGCTGAAGAGCGCAGGGATAATGCCCAATCCCCGAGTTCAAGCCCCACCACCGACAAAAAAAAAAAGGAAAGAAGTTTGTTCATACAAAATTCTAACATTTTGAGCTTTAGGAAACTTTTCTTCCAGGGTCTTATGCTCTTTAGGCAACTATTCCACCACTGAGCTACATCATAGTACCAATGTTTTTGTTTTTCATTTTAGAATCTAGTTTATTCCCAAAATGCTTACAAGTACCTACTGTCCTCACAGAAGCGAGTGTTTATTCAGAAACTCAACCTTTTGTGGTATGAGGAATCCCCTATTCTAGTTCGTGGTAGGCACTGAGGAAAACTCACAGAACACAATTGCAGACATTTTATAATCATAGAAATAACTCTAAATAGAAATAACATCAACTGCCGGGCACGGATGGCTCATGCCTACAATCCTAGCTACTCAGGAAGCTGAGATTTGAGCAAGGCGACTCAAGGCCAGCCAGGGAGGAAAGTCTGTGAGACTCTTATCTCCAATAAACCTCTAGAAAACTGGAAGTGGTGCTGTGGCTCAAGTGCTTGAGCATTTGCCTTGAGCACAGGGAAAGCACCCAAGCCCAGAGTTCAAGCCCCACGATCAACAAATAAAAAAAAAATAGAAAAAATAAGAAATAACATCAACTGTCCCAAACTTCTAGGGAGAAATGATAACCTCATTTTCATTCTCACTCTTCATGGCAGATGGTAAAAAACAACAATGTGCTATGCTGAAATGTAAAAGTTTAAACCCCTTTTTTGAAAAACTCTCATGTTATAAAGTCAAAATGTTTCAAATAAAGTCAAAGTGAACTTTAAAAAAATATTAAAAATGCTAATGAAACTCCTAGGCTTGGAATGTGGGATTTTTTATCTGCAAGGCCTGGTATTTGAAATTAGGGACTAGGTAACTATGTTGCCCTGCGGGGGAAGGGGAAGCTCACTATGCTTGAAGACCAGAAGTTCAGGCCTGTTCCCTAGGCCTGAATTCATGCCCCAGTCATACTCTTTATATATATTTTAAAGATAGGATTGAACTTCCATATACATTTTCAGTCTATATCGTGTTTGGTGTGGTTATTCATTGTATTTGTTGTTTTATTCATTTATTTACTGTTTATTTTACAGACTGTGAGGACACCTAAACAAGTATGATATTGTTTACATACTATCACATTGCATCTAGATTTGTAGACTTGTTCTCCTTCATGCCTGACACCCAGCACTCTCCCAGAAAAGGAAAACAGGTATCACACATGGCTTCTTACTCGAGGATGAAATTCTTGGTAGGCACTGAGGGCAAACTCTAGAGGTGGCCAAAATAGCCATATATGGATAGGCAGGTGGTAGTATGCCAATAAATGTGTATTAGTAGAGAGTGCCAGAGCCGTGTATCTAGTATTCAATGATATCTACTATGTTCCTATGAAGTCTTAGGCATTTAGACAGCCTAGATATTATGGAGAAAGAGCATACAACCATCCAAGAAAAGTCCAAGAAATATGATAGATCTATTCAACATTTGGAAGACACCATCAGAAGGCCTAATCTGAGGATAATGGGTGTAGAGGAGCACCAAGAAACAGAAGTTAATGGCCTAGGAAATTTGTTTATCAGGATCCTAGCAGAGAACTTCCCAAACATGGAAAAAGATAGGCCTATTCAGATACAAGAAGCTTTTAGAACTCCAAATAGACCAGACCAGAACAGGACAACCCAGCATCACATTATAATCCTCACAGGATCAATTCAGACCAAGGAAAAGAACCTTAAAGCTGTCAAGGAGAAAAGATCAATCACCTATGAAAGGAAACCAGTTAGAATTACCTCAGATTTCTCAGCAGTGACAATGAAAGCAAGAAGAGCCTCGAGTGATGTATGCCATGCCAAAAAGACAAACAACAATCAACCAAGAAAACTGTACTCAGCTAAACTCTCCTTCATAAAAGAAGGTCAAATAAAAACCTTCCATAGCAAAGAAAAAATGAAACAATATATCTCCACCAAACCAGCCCTACAAAAGATTCTTAAAGACGTCCTACACATAGAAAACCAACAAGACCACAATAAAGGCCAAGAAACTACACCCAAACTGAGAATCCAAGAACCACAGGAAGAACCCAGTTTTTGCAGTCCCCAAGAAAGTAGATAAAATGGCAGAAACTCCCAAATACTTCTCAGTTCTATCTCTCAACATTAACAGACTTAACTCTCCAATTAAGAGACATAGACTGTCTAGTTGGATTAAAAAGCAAGAACCTTCTATCTGCTGCCTTCAGGATTCACATCTTGCCCATAAAACAACACATTTTGAATGTGAAAGGCTGGAACAAAATCTACCAAGCAAACGGCCCCCATAAACAGGCACGAGTTGCAATCCTAATATCAGATGAAATAGAATTCAATTTAAAATAAGTGAGAAGAGTTAAAGAAGGTTACTACATAGTAATTAATATATCTCTCCTTCAGGAGGATATTACAATTCTAAATATCTATTCACCAAACGGAGCACCCAAATTTATCCAAGAAACCCAACTTTCCCTCAAATCCCACATAGATCCAAAGACATTAATTGTTGGGGACTTTAACACACCACTGTCCCCAATAGATAGATCAACTTGACAAAAACTCAACAAAGAACCTGCATATATAAACAACTGCATAGATCAAATACATTTAAGACATCTACGAAGATTTCACCCAGCAGCATCAGAATACAAGTTTTTCTCAGCAGCATATGGAACATTTTCCAAAATAGACCACATTTTAGGCCACAAATCAAACTTGTCCAAATTCAGATACATTGAAGTTATACCTTGCGTTCTCTCAGACCACAAAGGATTAAAAGAAGGACTCCACACCAAAAGCCACTAAAGAAAGTCCTGTAACACATGGAGGCTGTACAACAAACTGCTGAATCAGGAGTGCATCATGAAAGATATTAGAAATGAAATTCAAATATCATGATATTCAACAAAAATGAGCACACAAATTACCAACTCCTCCGGGACACAGCAAAGGTAGTACTCAGAGGCAAGTTTATAGCTCTGAGTTCCTACATCAACATATTGGAGAGATCTGAAACCAACAATTTAATGAGACATCGGAGCCTCCTTGAAAAAGAGCAGCAGGATAAACCCCAACCCAATGGACAGAAAGAAATAACAAAAATTAAATCAGAATTAAATGAATTAGAATCCAAAAAAGCCATGTAAAGAATTAACAAAGAGTTGGTTCTAAGAAAAAATTAACAAAATTGACAGACCCGTAGCAGATCTTATCAGAAAAAGAAAAGAACATACCCAAATAAACTGAGATGAGAATGGAAACATCACCAGAGAAACAACCAAGATTCAGAACATTATTAGGAAATACTTCTCAAAACTTTATGCTAATAAGATTGAGAACTTGGCAGAAATGGAACTTTTCCTAGCAAATACTGACATAGCAAAACTAAACCAAGATGAGTTAAATCACCTTAAGAAGCCCATATCAAGCACTGAAATATAAACAGTAATAAGAGATCTCTCATCTAAGAAAAGCCCAGGTCCAGATGGTTTCACAGCTGAATTCTAAAAGGTCTTCAAAGCAGAGCTTACACTAATACCCCTCCAACTCATCAATGAAATTGAAAGAGAAAGTTCACTATGGAACACATTCTATGAAGCTATCATAACCCTCTTCCCCAAACCAGGCAGGGTCTTATCAAAGAAAGAGAACCATGGACCCATTTCTTTGATGAACGTTCATGAAAAACTTCTCAACAAATTTTGGCCAATAGACTTCAACAATTCATCCAAAAAATCATACACCAAGACAAACAGGATTCATTTCAGAGATGCAAAGCTGGTTCAATATATGCAAATCAATTAGTATAATTCATCATATCAACAGGAGCAGGGATAAGAATCACATGTTTATACCAATAGATGAAGAAAAAGCATTTGACAAGATCCAACACCACTTTATGATGAAGGTTCTGGAAAAATTAAGAATCCATGGAACATTCCTCAATACAATAAAGGCTGTATATGACAAACCTACAGCCAGCATTACAGTTAATGGTGAAAAACTAACGCCATTTCCTTTTAACTCAGGAACGAGACAAGGATGTCCACTCTCTCCACTTTTATTCAATCTAGTATTAGAATGCCTAGCTACAAATAAGACTGGATGCAAATATAAAGGGGATCCAAATAGGGAAAGAAGTAAAACTCTCCCTCTTTGCAGATGACATGATCTTGTGTTTAAAGAATCCCACAGACCCCACTCCCAAATTACTTAAGCCGATTCAAAACTTTGGCAAAGTAAAAGGGTATAAAATTAACCCCCCAAAATCAATGACTTTTCTGTATGCCAACAATGAAAAAAGTGAGGCTGAAATTAGGAAAGCAACTCCATTTGTAATAGCCCCACAAAAAATAAAATACTGAGGAATTAACTTAACCAAAGAAGTGAAGGACATCTATGAAGAAAACTTTGAAAACCTGAAA
Source organism: Dipodomys spectabilis (assembly GCF_019054845.1). Taxonomy (NCBI): domain Eukaryota; kingdom Metazoa; phylum Chordata; class Mammalia; order Rodentia; family Heteromyidae; genus Dipodomys; species Dipodomys spectabilis. The sequence goes on along the minus strand of NW_024870978.1, from coordinate 1,651,068 downwards.
AAGGAAATCAAAACAGAACTGAGAAAGTGGCAAAAACTCCCATTCTCCTGGATTTGAAAGATCAAGATCGGGAAAATGACCATACTTCTGAAGGCTATCTCCAAATTCAATGCAATACCTATCAATATTCCAACCTCATTCTTCAAGGAATTAGAAGACGCAATCCAAAAATACATATGGTACAGTAAAAGTCCCCGAATAGCAAAAACAATCCTCAAAAGAAAGAACAAGGCTGGAGGAATATCAATACCAAATTTCAAACTCTACTACAAAGCCATAGTAATCAAAACAGCATCACAAGATCAGACTTCAGAACCAATGGAACAGAATTGAAAACCCAGAAATGAACACACAGACCTATAGCCAACTAATCTTCGATAACAGAGCTCAAAAACTAGAATGGAAGAAAGACAGCCTCTTCAGTATATGCTGCTGGCAAAATTGGTTAACTATTGTAGAAAATGAAAGCTAGATTCTTATATATCATTCTGCACCAGAATCAACTCCAAATGGATCAAAGACCTCAGAGTCAAAGCAGACAATCTGAAAACATTACAGGATGGAATAGGAGAAACCCTAGGTCTCCTTGGCACAGGCCGAAATTTTCTTAATAGAGACCCAGAAACACAACAAATCAAAGAAAGGTTGAAGAAATGGGATTGCACAAAATTGCAGAGCTCCTGCATGGCCAAGCACATAGCTAGCAAGATCAATAGAAAGCCCACAGATTGGGAGAAGATCTTCACTAGCCATACATCCGACAAGGGTCTCATATCTAAAATATACCTGGAGCTCAAAAAATTAAATCCCTCAATAACGAATCTCCAAAGAAACAACTGCCCAATAAATATGTGGGCTAAAGATTTAAGAGAAACTTCTCTTAAGAGGAAAGTAAGGATTGCCAATAGACACATGAAGAAATGCTCAACCTCTCTAGCCATAAAAGAAATGCAAATCAAAGCAACATAGTGATACCACCTCACCCCAGTTAGAATGGCAATAATCAAGAACTCTAATAACAACAGATGCTTGAGGGGATGCTGAGAAAAGTGAACATTACTATATAGTTGGTGGGAGTGTAAACTTGTTCAACCACTTTGGAAAGCAATATGGAGGTTCCTCAAAATAGTCCACATAGAGCTAACCTATTTCCCAGCAATCCCACTTTTGGGCATTTACCCAAATAATCACAAACAAGATAACACTAAAGCTACCAGCACTACTATGTTTATTATTGAAGCATTATTTACCATAAGTAAGATATGGAACCAACCCTATGCCTCTCAGTAGATGAATGGATCAAGAAAATGTGGCATATATACACAATGGAATTCTATGCCTCCATCAAAAATAATGACATTGCTCCATTTGTTATGAAATGAAAAGGCTTGGAAAAAAATTATATTAAGTGTATTTGTTAGATTGGTAGTTAAACAAATGGTATTATTGTTAATATTAATTTTAATGCAATTTCAGGGAACTCTCCTGTCTCTGACCTCCTAACACTTGTATTTTGGGTTTTGTCTCTGGACATCTAGGATTTAGCAGGACTCAAAATAAACCAAGATCTTGCCCATGTAGTTGTAACTCCTTTGTATGTTATTCTCACAATTAAAAAAAAAATAAGCCAAGAGTATTTGAATTTTACTATTAAGGTTTAATTATAGATCTCTACTGATCTTTCTCTTAAGTGTGTTGGAGAAACCAAAGCTGAAATTAACTTGGACTTTTGTGGTGGATGTAAATGTCTTAACTACCATCTCTGGTAGTAGGTACCACTAAATTTCAATTAGCCATCACAGGCTCAAGCCTGTAATCCTAGCTACTCCGGAGGCTGAGATCTGAGGATCGTTATTCAAAGCCAGCTCGGATAGGAAAATCCATGGGACTCTTACTCCAATTGACTGCCAAAAAGACTAGAGGTGGATATGTGTCTCAAGTCGTAGAGTGCTAGCCTTGAGGGATGAAGCCCAGGTTCTGAGTTCAAGCCTAGATACTGACCATCAATTAATAAATTCAGAGGTTCCACTGTGAGTGCTATATTCTTTTAGAGACTGAAGTATTTTTTTTCACATAGTCTTTCAAACATCAGCATCGCTAATGGAGAATCATTCTAGATCCTTCTTTTCCATTTGAATAATTGTTATTCTCCAGGAGTAGAGTGGCGAAGAGGCTTGTAGATCCAGAGCTCAGACATTACATTGGCTAAAAAGAGATCAAATTAAAATTTATTCTTTGGTTGCAAATACCACATTTTTGTTATGTGTTTGCTAGCCCTGGCACTTGAACTGAAGGCCTTGGTGCTGTTCCTGAGCTTTTGTATCCAAGACTATTGCTCTACCACTTGAACCACAACTCTACTTCGGGCTTATTGGTGGTTAATTGGACATAAAAAGTCTCACAGACATTCTGGACCTGGATGGCTTCAAACTAGAATGCTGAGTAGCCAGGATTACAGGTATATGCCACTAACATCTGGCTTAAATACCACCTATAATGTTAAAAGTCAAGGATATCTGTTAACGTTGATCTCTGACAGATGTACAATGTTTTACTCCTCACTGAATGAATGTTCCTTTGAACAGTATTGCATCAAATGTAGTGGACTCAAGTTAGGTCTTGAACACCAACAACCTGCTTTGGTGGAAGTGGCCTTGTTTTTCTACACCCTATTTGGCCATTGGTGTGGACTGTAGAAAAAAAGACAATTCAGTAAAAACAAATTCAAAGAGTCTGAGACACACAAGTTCTGGACATCACTTCCTCATGGGCTGCTGTTGTGCAGGACCAATATTTTATCTGAAGAGAAACTTGGAATTACAAAAGTTAAAACCCAAGGTCTAGTAACCTCTAAAAGGCCTGTGTAACTCCTTGGTCCTCATACCTGATTCTGTGACTTAGTGGGAAAGGCAAAGGGCAGATTTCTAGCTATTGCAGACTTCTCCCTTAGTGAACAATAAGTTACCACCTTCAGTCCTGGTTCCAGCTCAGACTTGGCTCAGGTCTGTGAACCTGAGTGTAGACGTTTGAATCTCCATAGTGTGAATGGAAATTTGGCCTCCTACTAAGATAGCAGTTTGAGGGACCTGGATAGCTGTGGGCAAGTCTCTTTGTAATAGCCTGTTCTTTGTGCACATTTGGTTTAGATGCAGGGATACATAACTAACTAGTCACAGTGGTCACCCCAGGGTAGAGCAAGAGAGACAGAGTAGAGAGATAGTGATCAAGCTCACGCCATCTGCCATTTTATGCTGCTTTAATTGACATGTTCTTCATGTATTTTAGTAATTCAAGACTAAAAATTAACATTACATATAAATTTTTAATTGCCTCTTTGTTTGTGACAAAAATTAAAAGTAAAAGTGAATTTAAATAGAAAGGCAGTATGGTAAGAGCAGGGAAAAGGATTGGAACAATGATCATGGGCAGCTCCTGAAGTCCAACCTGGAGGTTTTATTTACCATTATCGGGGAATAAAATGAAACTATGTAACAAGACAGGCCTGCCTGCTTTTGCTCAGCAACAAGGCAGCCCTGTCTGCTTTCCTTAGCAACACAACAGCCCTCCTGTCTTCCCTCATTTATGCCAGAGTCAAAGGGGTCAATAGAGCATGACTAAGGGAGGAAATTAGAGCTATCATTGAAAGATTAAAAAGAACAAGCCCTGGATATGTCTAGAAACCTATAAAGCATCTGAAGCCTTAAACACTTAGGCCTTTCAGAGACCAGTCTTTCACAGAAACTAAATATTCAGAGAGAAAGCCAAGATATGCTCTGAGGTCTGTAGATTCCCTTACTCAGAGAACACACAGACCTCCCAATGACAGAATCATCCCTGCCAACAATAGAACTTCCTAGTGAGGCTCAGGGAATAAAAGACACATTAAACTTTTCTCACTGCCAGAAACCAGTACACACTCAGAGGGCACCAGGACAATACGGGATGGAGGGCTTAGCCCTATTGCAAACAATGGACGAAGCTCAGAGGCCCACACCTAATCTCCTAAAGGTCCAACAGCTTCCAGATGGTGTTCGCAGCCCTTCAAAAAGATCAATCTGTGATGCCCAGCTCTAAAGCCCACCCTGTGTTTAGGGGCCCCCCTGAGCTCAGCTTCTGCTCCTGAACCTGCCCATGTATTCTGTAAAGAGCCCAGAGAAACCCTTGGCAGTTGTTGTGTGGCAGAAGTCAGGCCACAGTGAGGCTCCTGCAGCCCCCAGCCTTGCTCCAAGCATAGCCACCAACAAGGGAACACTCCCAGTTTCCACCACAGACCTCTGATGTGTAATAAAAAGAGGCTGTGCTTGTGCTGGCACAGTCACCAGTCAGCAGTCCAGGCAAAGGGGCATCTGATAAGGCCACCCCAAGTAGCTGTGTGGCTCTGACATCAAGACAGAGGCAGGCAGGTCCACCCATGCAGGCTGCCTTTGAGAAGCTCCTCTTCCAAGTGCAGGCCTACCTGGTGGACTCTGAAGCAGATTATGACACTGAAAATTTTCACAGCACACTAGAAGAACCCGACAAGCAATGGCCCTGTGCTCAGAGACCTAACCAAGGCAGGGAATGAGAGAGAGAGAGAGAGAGAGAGAGAGAGAGAGAGAGAGAGAGAGAGAGAGAGAGAGAGAGAGAGCTATCTGTGCTTAATACCTATTTCAATATCCTTGGTGAGTAATACCTATTTCAATATCCTTGGTGAGTAATGCATATTTTTATCAAGAAATAAAGAGGAAAACTTCAAACTCTAACTCTGATGGGGTAGCTAGGATCAATCTAAACTTCCTACCATAAACAATCACAAAAGTGGAAGCTATGTGAAACTATATATGTATATAAATGTATATATAATATAAACATGCAGGCATATATATGTATGTTCACATATACAATATGAATATATAATGTATAATATATATGTGTATACAGAGGGAAAAATAGAAATACATAGTATTTGAAGGAATAAAAACCAATACCTTCCCAATTTTGATTGAAAGCATGAACCCTTCCATGCAGGAATCTATCAGCTCAAAAAAGTCAATTAACATAATTACACAGGTCCACATTAAGACACATTCTAATTAAACAAAAACAGAAAACTTCCCAAAGCACAAAGACACAACTCATCACACACAAGTAATCTTCAATGATATTAAGACAAATTTCTCATCAGAAACTAGATTCACTATTAGACAGCAAGGACAACAAATTTAAAGTGTTAAAAGGACATATCTAAAACCCACCTTTCTAACAAATATACTTCCTCCAAATGTAAGAGATGAGCTAAGTACCTACAGATGGCTCAGGCCTATAATCTAACTACTCAAGAAGGTGAATTGTGAGGGTGGTGGCTCAAAGCCAGCCTGGAACTTGTCCTCTCAGGAGGAAGTTGTAGGACACAGCTGCCCTTGAGAAGGACGGAGGCCTTTGTGCAGTGCTATTGCTGGAAAAAGACATTAGATAAGGTGGCCATCAAGAATGGAGGCTATTAGCTAGTGTGTCCAGAGAAGCAATTTATAAGATTCAGTAGTCCTCTAGAAAATCAGAGGATTTTGACCACTGTCCTAGTGGTTTCAGAAATGCCAGGAGAATGACCAGAGCAACCTCAAGCCACATGGATTCCTTAGCAACAGTCTTTGAGGTCTAAGAGCTAGAGTGTCAATGCTGGCAGGCTGTGATTGGTCCACTATTTCTCTGACCTCACTGGCCCAGACTCTGATTGGTCCATTTCTTCTATGACACCACTATGCCTGGTTGTGATTGCGCCATTTTGTGAGGTCATGAAGGATATATAGGAAGCCACTGTGCTCCAACCTATGTCAGTTAACAGAGCTTGGAGCTCTTGCTTGATGACTCGCTGGACAGAATCAAAGTTAAATGATTTTTTTGGTAGTGGGGACAGGCTGTTATTTGGATTTTGGTATATCTTTTTACTTTCTGGGTTTTCCTTTATTTTATTTAATTTATTTAGGTAGACTTGCTACCTGCCATTGTAGCAGAAGTATGGAAGTACAGAAGGAATCAATCTCAAGCTCCTTGAAGGAGGAGATCATCAAACAATACCAGAATAAAGTGCTCTTCGACACAGGTACCTATAGAAAAGTGAAGCTGGCCCATTCCCTCCTCACAGACAAGGACATAGCATTTAAAATACTCTGGAAGTGAAAGTCCTCATCATTGGATAAAGAATGAGGTGGACATTTTTAAAAAGGTATGGCACAAACACATCATCAGGTTGTACCAGGTAATGGAGAAGGAAGAGTATGTGTATCTCATTATGGAACTGGCCACTAGGGGTACCTCCTGGGGTGGATCTGAAAATTCTGCCACCTATATGAGGATGAAGCCAGGAGTCTTGTCACACATGTTGTAAGTACTGTTCACTACTTACACCAAACAAAATCATACACGAAGACCTTAAGCCCAACAATATCCTTTTGGACACCAAAGACAATATCAAGGTCAGTGGATTTGGTCTGAGCATCTGGCTCACTCTGGGGCAGTTGCTAATGAATGTATGTGGTGCAGTGCTATTCCATCCCCCTGAAATGTTCTTGGAAGAAATGATGGCCTGGTACAGATGTCTCACACCTGTAATCCTAGCTATTCAGGAGACCGAGATCGGAGGATCATGGTTCAAAGCCAGCCCGTATGACTCTACCCTCTGAGCAGACTCAAACTGATATCAAAGACTAATTTGAGTAGGAAATAGCAGAGGATAGAGGTGGCTAGCAAAATAGCTACCATTCTTCTCAGAACAAGCTGCTGAATGTAGGCCCAGATGAATAGGTTTATCAAATGTGAGGTGTGCATAAATTATGACTCATCCACAAAAGGCTGCAATAAATATATGTCTGTCATGGATGGACACAAAATAATCTATGTGAAATATATTGACTAAACAACTTCATAAGGGAAAAAGGGAAGATTAAAAGTTTCTGGGGTGGGTGACGGTGGCTCACACCTGTAATCCTAACTACTCAGGAGGCTGAGATCTGAGGATCACAGTTGAAAGCCAGCCTGGGCAGGAAAGTATGTGAGACTATTATCTCCAATAAAACACTAGAAAACCAGAAGTGGTGCTGTAGCTCAAGCGGTAGAGAACTCGCCTTGATGTGAAGAGCACAGAGACAGTGCCTAACCCAGAGATCAAGCCCCATGACCGACCAAAAACAAAACAAAACAAAACAAAAATTTCTGGTGCAGGTCATTGTGTGGATTCCATCAGTATTGAAAAGAAAGTTCACAAGCAGAGGTAATGGTTAAAAAGTAGTGTGGATATAATTAATGTCACTGAATTTTATACCTAGCAAGCATGAGGCCCTGTGTTCAAACCCCTGAACTTCCAAAAAAATGCTAAATCTTCCTTCTGTTACCTACCTTAATTGGTAGGTGCTCTTCTACTGTTATGATAGTATTGCTCAGAGCTTCTCTGGTGGATGTTTATTCATGCTTTTACACATGATCCATTATTTGAATATTGATGTTGAATTTTAAAGTGTAATTTGTGTATTAAAATAAGGGTAAAGACTGTATTTCTAACTCAAGTGGCTAAAACAGGAAGATCCTTATTCTGTCAAGGCTGCAAAGAAAAGTCCTTCCTAAATCCCCATGCTAGTGCTGAAACTGGAGGGACAATTGTTTGTAAGCAATTACAAGTGAGAGACAAGTCTCTGATCATATTCTGTTTTGGTCATGTCAGTTTGGATTTAATATTTACATGAATTTTAAAATTTTTCCTTTTCCCCTTACTCTTTTTGAAACTTTGTAGTACGTTTTTGTTTGCTGCACTTGAAAAAAAGTTTTCCTTTGTATATATTAACATGATTTTTTTCTGTATTACAATTTATTATTTATTTTTGAAATTTTTTATGTTTTTTTTTCTCCAACTAGGGACTGGCCACTGTCTCCGAGATTTTGTTCAGTTCTGCCAATTGAGCCACAGCTCAACTTCCAGCTTCTTTCTTTTTGAAGAGTCTCATGCAAACCCCAGCACTACTAAGAAGGCTGAAATCTGAGGATCTTGGTTTGAAGCCAGTCTGAGCAGCAAAGTCTGAGGGGTTTTTTAATTATTATTTTGCCATTGGTTATGTGCCTGAAAACTAGGCTTTGGCGCTGTCCATCAGCATTCCAGTTTAAGGTTAGTGCTCTATCAATTGAGCTGCAGCAACATTTTCGGCTTTTCCTGCTTATGTGGTTCTGAGGAATCAAACCCAGGTCCTCATGCATGCAAGGATAGCACCCTACCACTGAGCCAACTTCCCAGATGAATTCTGAGATTCTTCAATTTATCACCAAAAAGCTGGGGGTTGTAGTTCTCTAGACTTGAGTAAAATAGGGCAAATTCAACCCCTAGTACTGGAAATTACATACACAAATATCATGGACTTTCTTGCTAGTGCTGGCTTTGAACTGAGGCCTGGGTAGCTAGAATCTACAGGCATGGGCAACCAGCCTCTGACATTTTCATATTTTTGCTCAGCTCTTTCTTGACTTCAATTTCAATGCTTTTTAATTGCGGTCAGTAGACCTGATCTCCGGGCCTCATTGCTGTTTCTTACCTATTTTTAAGGAGGGTGGAGTTGAAGCCTCAGCCTGAGTGCTGTCTTTGAGCTCTTCAGCTTAAGGCGAATGCTCTAACATTTCAGCCACTGCGCCACTTCAGGTTTTCTGGTGGTTAATTGGAGATAAGTTCTCATTAACTTTCCTTCCCAGGTTGGTTTTGAACCATAATTTTCATATATCAAACCCCTGAATATCTAGGATTACAGGCTAGAGTCTCAGCGCCCTTATGTTTATTATTTATTTGACTCAAGGATTGTTTTACAACTCAACCATAGCTCCACTCGTAGCTTGTTGCTGGCTTATTGAACATAAGATCTTAATGTACTTTTCTGGGTAGTCTGGCTTCAAACCATGATCCTCAGATTTCAGCTTCCTGAAATGCTCTGGTTATACACATGAACCACAAACCGATTGTTCACATAAAACGTTAATATGTTATTTTTTCCAATTTTTCTTTTTAAAATTTTCCTTGTTTGTTATTTTTGTTTATGTGTTAGTTCTGGGGCTACAAATCAGGGCCTGGATAAAATACTAGAGCTTTTTCTTCAAGACTAGTGGCTTACCACATGAGCCAAAATACAACTTGTGGCTATACTTGTTTTGTCTTGGTGCTTGAAATAAGGCCCTGAGTGCTGTCCTAGAAAGTGATTGCCCAGTTTGCCACTTGGGTCACAGCTAAACACCAGTTTTCTTTATTTTTTAATTCTTGGTAGCTAATATGCGATGAGTCTTATGCAAAGTCTAGCATGGATCAGTTTTCTGAAATCTGAGGATCATGGTTCAAAACCAACCAAGGCAGGAAAGTCCATGAGAATCTTAGCTCCCATTAATCAATGAAAAACTAGGAGTGGTGGAGCTCTATCCTTAAACAAAACAGCACAAGTTCAAGCCATAGGACAGCACACAGATGCACACAGAGAAAGCCTCATGGACTTTCTTGCATGGGCTAGCTTTGAACCATGATCCTCAGATTTCAGCCTCTCTTCATCTATCTTCTCTTCTTTGAAAATTGTATTGGTCCTGTGCCTTGACCTCTAACTCTGGGGCCTATATCTTAACTTTACACTCAAGGCTGATGCTTTTACAACCTCAGCCACAGCTCAAGGTTTTGTGCTGTTTAGTTGAAGATGAGTCTCAAGCACATTCCTCCCCAGGCTGATTTGACACTGCAATCCTCAAAAGTCAGCCTCTTCTATGATAAGGATTATGCACATGACCAGCAACATTTAGGTCATGTTAAAACTTTAATATGTGCTTGCTTCCACCTTTTCTTATTTTCTTCATTTTTGCTTGTCCTAGGAGTAGAAATTGAAGCTCAGATGCTGTCTCAGTGTATATATGGGACTAACCATAACATTTGGCTTTTGGGGGGAAGTTAATTGGAGACAAGAGACTCATAATAGTTAGGCCAGATTCGGGAAGCTGAAAATTGAGGAAAGTCCTTAACACTCTTTTCTCCAATTAACCACTAAAAATCTGAAAGTAAGTAGGTCATTGAAGAAAAGAGTGCAAGTTCAAACACCAGGATTGGCAGAGAGAGAGAGAGAGAGAGAGAGAGAGAGAGAGAGAGAGAGAGAGAGAGAGACAAAGAGAGAGATACAGAGAGAGAGAGAGAGAGAGATCTTATAAACTCATATAACTGAGCTGAGCTTTAAACAGTATCCTCAAATTTCAGCCTGAGTAGCTAGAATCACAGATATGAGCCACCAATGATTGGTTCATTGAAACCTCTGGTATTGCCACTTTCTTCTCTTCTTCTACACTTCTATTCATTTATTTCAATATTTTTGTGTTTGTTGGTCCTGGAGCTTGAACTCATGCAAGGCCTGGCCTGATACATGAGGCTGAAATCTGCCCATCATAGTTTAAAATCAGCCTGAGCAAGAAAGTCCATGAAACTCTTATTTCTATTCAATCAACAAAATCCTATCTCCAGTGTGGCTACCACACACAAAACAGTCTCCTGGAATTTCTTTTTTTATTTTTCCTTTTTTGTATTGTGGAAATATTGTACAGAGGGGTTATAATTACATGGGCAAGATAATGATATATTTCTTATCAAGAATTGTAGCCTCCTCCTTTGTTTCCTCTTCCCATCCCTTCCTATCTTCCCCCTGCCCCCCCACCCAATCCTCCCCACTCCCCCTTCCTTCCCCCACACCAAAGTTGTAAAGTTCATTTTCGACATAACGACTTGTACATCTCTGGGTTGCAATTGGTCCACGTGTATCCCTGTTTAAACTATTTGTTTTTCCCCTTCCCCTCCACAAATTATACTGATATCAAACAGAGTGAAAGCAGGGCTTATACTGTGGGGGAGGGACATATAAAGCAACAAAGAAATAATCTTATAAATGTGTTAGAAACAATCGCATGAAAGAAAAAAAAACATTTGAATACATATCTTAGGGTTCATTTCCCTAACATCACCTTATCTGACCTTTTCTGCTTGACTCAGTACACAATGGTATTCTATGCCTCCATCAGAAAGAATGACATTGCCCTATTTGTTAGGAAATGGAAAGACTTGGGAAAAATTATATTCAGTGAAGTAAGCCAGGCCCAAAGAAAAATAGGTCCCATGGTTTTCTGGAATTTCTTGACTGGTTTGCCTTTAAACTGGATCTTATATTTCAGCCTCCTGCTTTTCTAGAATTACAGACATGAGCCAACAGTCCAAGGTTCTCTACTTCCAATCATTTAATTCAGTTATCGTGATCCTGAGGCTGGATCTCTGAGCCAGGGCACTGTTTCATAGGATTTTCCTCAGGGCTGGTGCTTTCCAACTACAAACACATCCTCATTTCTGGCTTCTTTTGCTGATTAGTTGGAGACTTAGGCACTTCCCTGCCCAGGTTGGCTATGAACAACAACCATTAGATTTCAGCCTTCTGAATCACTAGGATTAAACACATTGACCAAAAATTCATGGATAATTTTGAAACTTCAATTGGATTTTCGCACACCTTTTTTTTCTCTAGCCTTCAGGCTTGAAATCAGGGCTTGGGCACTGTTCTTGAGCTTCTTTTACTGAAGGTGAGGCCTCTATTATTTGAGCCACAGTGCCACTTCCAGCCTTTTCAATTCATGAGGTACTGAGGAAACAGACACAGGAATTCAAACATGCTAGGCAAGCACTCTATCACTAAGCCATATTTCCTGCCATTCTTACACCTTTTTATTTGTATTTTTATTTCCTTGTGTATGTTTGTCCTGGGGCTACAAATCAGCCCAGGTGCTATCCCCGAGGGGTTTACTCAAGACTAGCAAATTGAGACATGAGCCACCGCACAACTTGTGGCGGTTTTTTGATGTTGTTTGGTTTTAAGTAGCTACTTAGAGTTGAGTATATGAATTCTCCTATCTGGGCTGGCTTTCAACGGTGAGCCTCAGATTTGAGCCTCCTGAGTAGCTACCATCACAGTGTGTGCCACCTATGCTTGGCTCATTTTAAACTCTGAAATTGGCTCTTTCTTCTCCCACCCTCCTCCACATTTATTTTATTCTTTGTATGTGTGTTGGCCCTGAAGTTAATATCAAGGTCTGGGTGCTGTTTCAGAAATTATTTTCTCATTTCTGCCATTGGAGCCACAGCTCAATCACCAGGTTTTATTTTTCTTGCTTTTGGAGATAAGAGTCTCATGTAAAGCCCAGCAAGACTCAGGAGGCTGAAATCTGAGTATCATAGTTAGAAGCCAGCCTGAACAGGAAATTTCATGAGATTCTTTTCATCTACTACCAAGATGCTGGGAGTGGTAGAGGTTCTACACAAATTCAAGCCCTAGATTGGCACACAGTAAAACAGCCCCATGGACTTTCCTGTTTGGACTGGCCTTTAAATACTGTCTTCAAACTTCAGCCTCCTGAAAGCTAAAATTATAAGCATGAACCACCAGCGCCAGGCTTATTTTTAAATCTCAAATGGTCATTTCTTCTCTTCTTTCAGTTTTGTTTTTGGTGGACTTTGGGCTGAATTATGGACCAGGAATCCATTTCCCAGGTTTTCGTCAAATTTCAGTACTTTACAACTACTATCACACCTTCATTTCCAGCTTTTGCTGAGTAGTTGAAGGTAAGAATTTCAATCACTTTCCTACCAAGGCTGGCTTTGAGTTGTGATCCTCATATTTCAACTTCCTCAGTAGCTAGGAATACACAAATAAACCAACAACCCATGGCTCATTTTGAAATGATAATTTTCTCTTTCTTTCATCTTTAATTGTGCTCTTTTTTCTTTGTTTTTGTACGTTTTTGTGCTGGGACATCAGCACCAGGGTCTGTGTGTTGTACCAGAGCTTTCTACATGAACCAGAGAACAGCTAGTGTCATATTTTGGTGACAAATGAGACAGAAGGGTTTCATTTATTCTCCTACCTGGGCTGGCCTTCAATGGTGATCCTCAGATTTCATCCTCCTGAGTAGCTGATAGAACATCGGCGAGCTACCAATGCTTGATTTATTTAAACCTCTGTCATTGGATCTTCCTTCTGCACTTCTAGCCTCTCTTTCTTTAATCCTTCTGTGATTGTCCTGCGGCTTGAACTCAGGGCCTGTTGCTGTCCCAGAAACTGATTGCACAATTCTGCCACTTGAGCCATAACTCAATTCCCAGGCTTTTTTTTTTCTTTTTGACAATTAATTGGAGATAAGAGTCTGAGGAAAGCCTACCATGAATCAAGCCAGGCTGAGAAGGAAAGTCCATGAGACCATGACCTCCAATTAACCACTGAAAATCTTGGAGTGGTAGAGCTCTGTCCTTAAACAAACCAGCACAAGTTCAAGGAGGCACACACAATCTGCAAGATGACACACAGATGCACACATACGAGAACGTCTCATGGATTTTCTTGCATGCATTAACTTTGAATTGTGGATCCTCAGATTTCAGTCTTTCTTCTTCCGCTCTCTTTTGTATTGATTGCTTGTTATTTGTAATTTTTAGTGGCCCTGCAGCTTAACCTCTGGCTCTGGGGACTGTTTCTTAGCTTTTTAACTGAAGTCTGTTGCTTTATTACCTCAGCTCCAGCTCAGGGCTTTGTGCTAGGTAGCTGGGATAAGCATCTCAAGCACGATCCTACCCAGGCTGACTTGATACCACAATCCTCAGATGTCAGGCTCTTGTGTAGTTAGGATTATCCACAGGACCAACAATCCTTGTGTCATTTTAAAACTTTAATATGTGCATGCCACTTCCTTCTTTTGTTTACTATTTATTTTTTGCATGTGTGTGCTGTTCCTAGGTCTACAAATTGGGGCTCATATTCTGTCCTAGAAGTTTTTTTTCAAGGACATCCTCTATTACATGAGATACATCATAACTTTTTGGCACTTTTTTGGGGGGTTGATTAATTAGAGACAAGAATCATGGAATCTCCTGCCTAGGCTGACCATGAACCATCATCCTCAGATTTCAGGCTCTTGAATAGCTAGTAAAACATGTATGAGCCACTGATGCTTGATTGATTTAAGCCTTTGTCACTCGCTCTTCCTTGGTTACTTCTACTCTTCTTTCATTCTTCTGTGCATGTCCTGGGGCTTGAACTCAGGGTCTGCGTGCAGTTCCAGAAAATATTTGCCCAGTTTGCCACTTAAGCCACAACTAAACTTACAGCTAAATAAGGTAGCTGAAATCTGAGGACCATGTTTCAAAGGCAGCCTGGGAAGGAAAGTCTATGACCCTCTCATCTCCAATTCACCACCCAAAAGCTGGGAATGCTAGGGCACTAGGCAAAGGATACTACAGAATCACACACATCACACATAGAAACACACACACACACACACACACACATATTCACACATACACACACATACATGCACAAAGTCTCCTGGACTTTGCTTTTTGGCTTGGCCTTGAAACTTGATCCCAAGATTTTTGTAGCCAGGTATCAACTACAGCCATGATCAACAAACACCAGGCTAATATTTAAATTTACAATTGGCCTTTCTTCACTTCTCCTACAATTATTTAGCACTAAGAATTGAACTCTGGGTCAGCAGTTTTTTTAATTAGCTTTTGCACCAAATACAGTGCATTACATGTAGAGTCATATTTGCACTTCCAGCTTTTGGCTAGGTAGTTGGGGTTAACAGTTTCATGTACTTTCCTGCCTAGTCTAGCTTTGAACCTAGAATGGATAGGAATACACACATGAACCAAAAACCATGCCTCATTTTTAAACCTTAGTTTTCTTTTTCCCAACAATTTTTAATTCGTGGGGGTATTTTTTGTTTGTTTGTTTTGAAATGTATGTCTAGGACTTCAACTCAGGGCCTAGGTTTTGTCCCAAAGTTTATATTTGAGATTAGCACTCAACCGAATGAGCCAAAGTACAAATTGTAGCTTATTTTTGGTGGCAAATAAGATATAAGAGTCTCATGGACCCTCCTGCCTGGGTTGACCATGAACCATGAATCTTAGATTTAATTCTCCTGAGTACCTTGTACAACATGTGTGAGAAACCAATGTTTGATTCATTTCAACCTCTGTCACTGACTCTTCCTTTTGTACTTCTATCCTCTTTTTATTTCTCCTGTGTTTGTCCTCCAGCTTGAACTCAGGGTCTGGGTGCTGTCCCAGAAATTTTTCCAGTTCTGCCAGTTGAACCACAGCTACACTCCAGGATATTCTTTCTGTTTTGGTGTTTAATTAGAAATGAATATAATGTAGAGCCTGACCAGATTTATGAGGCTGAAATCTGAGAATCAAAGTTGGTGCCAGCCTGGGCAGGAAAGTACATGATATCTCCAATTATAACCACTAAAAAGCTGAGATTGGTAGAGCTTTGTGCAAAACAGTACAAGTTCAAGCAACAGGACTCACACAAAGACACACTCACACACACACAAGTCTTATGGACTTTCCTACTCGGTCTGGCCTTCAAATATTATCCACACATTTTAGCCTTTTGAGTAAACAGAATTAGTTATGAGCTATCTCTTCTAGTCTTCTTTGCATGTATTCATTTCATTTTTTGTGAGTATGCTAGTGCTGGAGCCAGAACTCATGCAAGCCCTGGCCTGTTTCAGGAGGATGAAATCTGACCATCATGGTTCAAAACCAGGCTGAGCAGGAAAGTCTAAGATCCTTACCTCCAATCAACTGCCAAAAATCTGGGAGTACTACAGTTCTAGCCCCAGGATGGCCCACAAGCAACTGTCTTCTGGACTTTCCTGCTAGAATTGGCCTTTACACTGGATACCCATATTTCTGCCTCCTGGAGAATTACAGGCATGAGTCACCAGCCCCGGGTTCTCTTCTTATTTACATTTTTGTGATCCTGGGGCTGGATCTCTGAGCCAGGGCACTGTTGCATAGCTATCTCACTCAGCCTGGTGCTTTACAACTCCATCACAGATTCACTACTGTTTTCTTGTTTATTTCTTTTGCTGGTGATTTGAAGATGAGAGACCATAGCCCTCAGATTTTATCTATCTTAGTATTTAGGATTACACACAAAAGGAAGTGGCACTGTAGCTCAAGTGGTAGAGCACTAGCCTTGAACTGAAGAGCTGAGGGACAGCGCTCAGACCCAGAGTTTAAGCCCTACAACTGACCAAAAAAAGAGTATTACACACTAAAACCAAAAACTCATGACTAATTTTGAAAATTTAATTGGATTTTCTTATACATTTTTTAATTTCTACTTTTTATTTCCATATGTATGATGGGCTTGGAGCTATAAATCAGAGCCTATGTATTGTTCCAGTTCCTTTTTTTTTTTTTTTTGCCTGTCATGGAGTCTGAACTCTGGGCCTGGACGCTGTCCCTCAGCTCTTCAGCTTGAGGCTAGAGCTGTACAACTTGTGCTACTGTGCCACTTCTGGCTTTTCCTGCTCATGTGTTGGTGAGGAATTAAACCCAGGGCCTCATGCATGCAAGGCAAGCACTCTCCCACTGAGTCACCTTCGCAGCCCCGTCTCAGTACATTTTTTAATACTAGCCCTCTAATATGTGAGCCACAGCACAATTTGAGCTTTTTAAAAATACTGTAGTTGGCTAATTAGAGTAGAGTTCATGGACTCCTCTGCCTTGGCTGGCCTTGAACACTGATCCTCAGATGTGAGACCTTGAGTAAGTAAAGTAACAAGTGTAAGCTAACTCAATTTTGCTCATTTTAACCACTGAAATCGGCTCTCCCTTTTCTTCTTCCACCTTTCTTTTCATTTATTTATTTTATTCTTGTGTGTGCTGGTCCTGGAGCTTGATCTCAAGGTGGGTGCTGTCCCAGAAATCATTGTCTCATTGGAGACACATTTGGAGGAGCCACAGCTCAACCCCAGGTGTTTTTTGTTTCTTTTTGGTGGTTCATTGGAGATAAGTGTCTCATGCAAAGCACAGAATGTCTCAGGAACCTGAAATCTGATTATCAGTTTGAAGTCAGCCTGCACAGAGAATTCCATGAGACTACCTCCAATTAGCTGGTAGTGATCCCACCAATTAGCTGAGATTAATAGAACACCAGGATTGAGTAAAGTAGAACAAATTAAACCCCCATGACTGGCACACACAGAAAAAATGTCCCATGTACTTTCCTGCATGGGCTTGCCTTTAGATGTTATTTTCTAATGAGTTCTGGGAAGATGGCGGAGAAGAAGCTGTAGGCTAAACAAGCTCTCGCATAGAAAGCAATTTTAGTGTTCCAATGAACAGTCCTAAGCCAGAGAATCACACCAAGTGTGTCATCACAGGACAGAGAGTTAGGCCAGAGAGGGAAAATCCAGGCACGGAGACAGATATGAGTACTTGCCAGTAGCCACGGATGTGGCGGCAGTGGTGGCAACCATAGCCGCCATACGTGCAACACAGAGAGTCTGGGACTTAGGCGCCAGACGCAGCAAGCGAGCAGTTTCTACTTAACACCAGCAAGAACTTACAAGGAGCACACCTCCTGAATTTCGTAGACCAGAGATGACCCAGGAACCAAGACTCTGGCATGAGTAGAAGCCTGACATCCTCACTCTTTCTCAGGGATCGAGGAGGAAAGGCCAACCCTCCCCCCCATTACTGGAGATCTCCATCTTTGATACTGACAAAGCCTGGCTGTACAGCTACCTCCAACTCAGGCATTGGAATAAAACAAGAGTCATTTAGCAGGTCACAGGAACCTAACCTGCCCTACCAGGCTCAGCTCCTCCCTCGGAAAAGTCACCCAGCTTGGGCCGGCAGCTCCAGGAGTTGCTTTCTTCACTGTGTAAACAGAGCCAGAGGCTGCCCCTCTCTACAGCAGCCTTGACAATCAATTGAAATTCAGTAAACATAAACCCTGAGAATGGCTCCAGGCTGGGCTTTGTGAGTTTCTCAGAAGCTAAATCCTCAGGGAAAAGCTGCTATTTGCTGAAAAGCCTCAACTCTACCCAAAACCTAGCCTCGTCACAGCATCTCCAAACTAGAGGAAACAGCCATCTCCCTCTTTTGTGAAACTCAAAGTAGATCTCTGTCCCATTGAGCTAGCTTGAGAGGAGGACCACAAAATCCTTAGTAAAGCAGAGCATTTTTCTGTGTGCTCAAACAAATTCACTTAAGAAACCATCCAAGCCACAGGAAAATCAAACACCACAAGCAGACCAGATACTCCAACAAGAGACTGGTTATGGACACAAGGGAGATAAATGATTGTCCCATCCCCCCCCAAAAAATCAAAGATCTTTTTTCTGTTCTTTTTATAAATTTTTTTCTAAACTTTTTTTTTTTAATTTTTAACTTAAAAATTTTTTGTTTTCTATTAACTTTTTTTTTTCCTCTAATAATTTTTATTTTGCGGTTATATGTGTGTGTATTTTTTTTCTTTTAAAATAATTTTTTTTGTTTAGCTCTAGTGATCAATTGATCCTTTTTTTTCTTTCCTTCTCCTTCTTTTCACATTTTCTTCTCTTTCATTCTTTGCGTGACTTAATTGCTGTTCTCATCCTCATATATACCTGTAGTTGATTATTTGACTTTAGACACATTGTGTACACACTTAATCCAGAAATTTATTACTCAATTAAAAAATGCTTAGACTTCACTTCCTTAATAGCATTACTACCTCTTAATACCTATATAATCTTTTAAGCATTTTTATTTTTAAATTTTCCACATCTCCTTTCTATCGCTCCCATTCTCTTATTCTATCCACATTCTTCTCTGAATATTATGTTTTCAATTTGCATAATTTTAAGTGTTGCACTTCTTAATTTTTAAAGTTTGTTTTTCTATTTTTTCTTCTCTTTTTTTCTTTCTCTTTCTTCTTTTTTGCTATCTCTACTTTCATCCTATCCAACATATTTCCCCCTTTGAGATTAGGATTTATTTAAGTTAACTCTCCCACTGCCTTTCCACATCCCTCTATGCCTATTTTTACCCATATCTCTCCCTAAACCTAATAATTTCTGTTTGCCAAATTCTTCTTTGCCGTTCATAGCCCATTAATACATAGTTGTTTGATGTTGAATAGATATATCTATTGAACAATATTGTATCTGCAGACTTTTGACTGTGCAACTACAGACTTTGGTTGATGCTTGCCTTAAAATAGTGTGCTAGCACAATATTTTCTTTTCATCCCAAATGGTCAGAGCAATCCAGAAAAACACAAGAAAAATGGCAAGTCCAGGTATCTCAACTCCCACTCATAATAATCTGGGGACAAAAAGATAACGAATAATCCATGGAAGAGTTCCCAAAAAGCTCTAAAAGCACTGCAGGTAAAGATGGTAAATGAAAAGATTGAAAACCTGCAAAGGACTCTCTATGAGCGTGATAAGAAGAGGCAAAACAAAGAATATCATGAGTGTGAGGAAGCTACTCAAAGATTGATACAGGAATTGCGAGAGTAGCTTGAGAACACTTAAAGAGAAATAAAAGAATTGCGTGAGCAGGCTGGGATCAGTCAAAGAGAAACTCATGAATAGTGTGAGCAGGCTGAAAACACTCAAAGAGAACTACAGGAACTGCATGAATGTGAAGAAACTAATCAAAAAGTAATAGAGAAATTGAGAGAGTGGGATGAGAATACAGGAAGAGCACTAAAGGCATTCAAGGAATCCATAAACAGAGAGCTCAAACAAGTCAGGGAGGCCACAAAAGGGAATGCTGAACGGAACCCAACAGAAGGAATGGGAGTCCAAGGAAACCATAACCAATCAACTAAGTGATTTGAGAATAAATGCTGAACACCAAATTAAGGATGTAAAGAAGTCCATACAAGATCTAAAACAAAGCTCCAACAAAGAATGTGAAGCCATCAAAGCCGACCAACTAGAAGGAAACGAAATAAAAAAGTAGAAAGACTTGATAGTAGGTTGGACCATGCTGAAGATCAAAATTCAGGGATTGAAGACAGCCTAGATATTATAGAGAAAGAACATACGACCATCCAAGACAAATCCAAGAAATATGATAGAGCTATTCAACACTTGGCAGACAACATCAGAAGGCCTAGTCTGAGCCTAATGGGTGTAGAGACAGAAGTTAATGGTCTAGGTAATCTGTTTAACAGGATCCTAGCAGAGAACTTACCAAATACGTAAAAAGATAGCACTATTCAGATAGAAGAAGCTTTTAGAACACCAAATAGAGCAGACCAGAATAGGACATGCCACTGTCACATTATAATCCACACAGGATCAATTCAGAGGAAGGAAAAGTTCCTTAAAACTGTCAAGGAGCAAAGCTCAATCACCTATAAAAGGAAACCAATTAGAATCACCTCAGATTTCTCAGCAGAGACAATTAATGCCAGAAGAGCCTGGAATGATGTATACCATGCCCTAACGACAAACAACTATCAACCAAGAATACTGTACCCAGATAAACTCTCCTTCATAACCCACTAGATCACAATAAAGGCCAAGCAACCGCACCCGAACTGAGAATCCAAGAACCATAGGAAGAATCAAGTTGCAGCAGCCCCCAAGAAGGTGGATGAAATGGCAGCAACTCCCAAATACCTCAGTCCTATCTCTCAACATTAACGCACTAAACTCTCCAATTAAATGACATAGACTGTCTAGTTGGATTAAAAAGCAGCATCCTTCTATCTGCTCCTTTCAGGAGTCACATCTTCCCGTAAAAACAAACACATTGTCAATGTGAAAGGTTGAAACAAAATCTACCAAGCAAATGGCCCCCATAACCAGGCAGGAGTTGCAATCCTAATATCAGATAAAATAGACTTCAAATTAAAATTAGTGAAAAAAGATAAAGAAGGTCACTACATACTAATTAAGGGATCTCTCCTTCAGGAGGATATTACAATTCTAAATATCTATTCGCAAAACAATGGAGCACCCAAATTTATCCAAGAAACACTATTTTCCCTCAAATCCCACATAGATCCAAAGACACAGACCAAAATTTTCTTAATAGCGACCCAGAAACACAACAAATCTAAGAAGGGTTGGACAAATGCTATTACATGAAAATGCATAGCTTATGCATGGCAAAGGACATAGCTAGCAAGATCATAGATACCCCACAGATTGGGAGAAGGTCTTCACTAGCCATATACAGACAAGGGTCTCATATCTAAAATATACCTGCAACTCAAAAAATTAAACCCCCCAACAACAAACCTTCAAAGAAAAAACTGCTCAGTGAATAATTGAGCTAAAGATTTAAAGAGAAACTTCTCTGAAGAGGAAAGAAGGATGGCCAATAAACACATGAAGAAATGCTCAACCGCTCTACCCATAAAAGAAATGCAAATCAAAACAGCATTGAGATATCACCTCACCCGAGTTAGAATGGCTAGAATCAAGAACTCTAATAGCAGAGGCTGGAGGGCATGTGGACAGATGGGAACCTTACTGCATTGTTGATGGGAGTATAAACTTGTACAACCACTTTGGAAAGTAGTATGGAGTTTCCTCAAAAGACTCCACATAGAGCTCCCCTATGACCCAACAATCCCACGTTGGGGCATTTAACCAAATGTTCACAAACAAAACTACAAGAAAGTTACCAGCACAGCTATGTTTATTGCAGCCTTATTTACCATAGCTAAGATATGGAACCAACCCAGATGCCCCTCAGTAGATGAATGGATCAAGAAAGTGTGGTATATATACACAATGGAATTCTATGCCTCCATCAGAAAGAATGACATTGCCCCATTTGTTAGGAAATGGAAAGACTTGGGAAAAATTGTATTAATTGAAGTAAGCCAGGCCCAAAGAAACATAGGTCCCATGGTTTCCTCTATTTGTAATAACTAGTATATGTCTGAGTCAAACAGAAAAGGTCAGATAAGTTGATGTCAGGGAAATGAACCCTAAGATATGTATTCAAATGTTCTTTTTTCTTTCATGCAATTGTTTCTAACACATTTATAAGATTATTTTTGTTGCTTTGTATGTGTCTCCCCCACTGTATAACCCCTGCTTTCACAGTATTTGATGTTGTTATCATTTGTGGAGGGGAAGCGAAAAAACAAATCGTTTAAACAGGCATACAGGTGGACCCATTGTAAGGAGACGTACAAGTCATTATGTTAAAAACGAACTTTACAATTTTGGTGGGGGGAGAAGGTTTGGGTGGTGGAAAAGAGGAAGGATGAGATGGCAAGGGGAAACAAAGGAGGAGGCTACAATGCTTTATGAGAAATGTACTCTTTGTCTTGCTCACGTAATTGTAACACCTCTGTACAGTATTTTCACAATAAAAAATTGGTCTATTTTGGAAAATGTTCCATGCAGTGTTGAGAATAAAGTGTATTCTGATGCTGCTGGGTGAAATATTCATTAGTTGTCTCTTAAATCTAGTTGATCTAGGCAGTTCTTTAGATCTGCAGTTTCTCTGTTGAGTTTTTGTCCAGTTGATCTATATAGTGTGGATAGTGGTCTGTTAAAGTCCCCAACAATTCTTGTCTTTGGATCAATTTGAGATTTTGGGGATGTAGTGTTTGTTGGATAAATTTCGGCAATCCATTGTTTGGCGAATAGTATTTATTATTGTAATATCCTCCTGAAAGAAAGACCCCTCAATTCGAATGTAGTGACCTTCTTTATATCTTCTCACTAATTTTAATTTGAGGTCTATTTTATCTGATCTTATGATTGCAACTCCCATCTGTTTATGGGGTCATTTGCTTGGTAGATTTTGTTCCAGACTTTCACTTTCAAAGTGTGTTTGTTTTTATGGGCAAGGTGTGATTCCTGAAGGCCGCTGATTGAAGGATGTTGCTTTTTAATCCAACTAGACATTCTATGTCGCTTAATTGGAGAGTTAAGTCTGTTAATGTTGAGAGAAAGGACTGAGAAGTGTTTGGTAGTTTCTGCCATTTTATCCACCTTCTTGGAGGCTGCGGCAACTTGGTTCTTCCTATGGTTTTTGGATTCTCAGTTTGGGTGCAGTTTCTTTGACTTTATTGTGGTCTTGTCGGTTCTGTCTGTGTAGGACATCTTTAAGTATCTTTTGTAGGACCGGTTTGGTGGAGATATATTTTTTTTCAGTTTTTCTTTGCTATGGAAGGTTTTTATTTCACATTTGGTTATGAAGGAGAATTTAGCTGTTCACAGTATTCTTGGTTCATACTTTGTCTTTAGGTCATGGCATGCATCATTCCAGGCTCTTCTTGCTTTAATTTTCTGTGCTGAAAAAATGAAGTTATTCTAATTGATTTCCCTTCATAGATGATTGATCTTTTCTCCTGGACAGATTTAAGGATCTTTTCCTTGGTCTGAATTGATCTTGTGCATATTATAATGTGACGGTGAGATGTCCTGCTCTCGTCTGGTCTATTTGGGGTTCTAAAAGTTTCTTCTATCTGAATAGGTCTATCTTTTTGCATGTTTGGGAATTTCTCTGCTAGGATCCTGTTAAACAAATTTCCTACACCATTATCTTCTGACTCTAGGTGCTCCTCTACACCCATTATTCTCAGATTAGGCCTTCTGTTGGTGTCTTCCAATTGCTGAATATATCTATCATATTTCTGGATTTGTCTTGGATAATTGTACATTCTTTCTCTATAATATCTAGGCTGTCTTCATTCACCGAGATTCGATCTTCTGCATGGTCTAACCTACGGTCAAGACTTTCTTCTTTGTTTTTTATTCATTTTCCTTCTAATTGTTTGGCTTTGATGACTTCGTATTCTTTGTTGGAGCTTTGTTTTAGATCTTGTATGAACTTCTTTACTTCCTTAATTTGGTGTTCAGTGCTTATTCTTAAATCACTTAGATGTTTGGTTATGGTTTCCTTATACTCCCATTCCTTCTGTCCGGTTAGATTCAGCATTCCCTTTTGGTCTCCCTGAATTCTTTCAGCTGTCTCTTTATGGATTCCATGAATGCCTCTATTGATATTTGTTTATTCTCGTCCCTCCCTTGCAATTCCTTTATTACTCTTTGATTAGCTTCCTCATGTTCATGCAGTTCCTGTACTTCTCTATGACTGTTCTCAGCCTGCTCACACAATTCCTTTATTTCTCTTCGAGTGTTCTCAACATGTTCATGCAATTCCGTATCAATCTTTGAGTAGCTTCCTTATGCTCATGAAATTACTGTATTGATCTTTGGTTTGCCTCCTCTCTCTCCCTACCATGTTCACACTGAGTCCTTTGCAGGTTTTCTATCTGTTCATTCACCATGTTTCCCAGTAATATTCATAGAGCTTTTGGGGAACTCTCCTCTGGAATACACATTATCTGTTCTGTCACCTGGTTCTCATGAGTGGGAGTTGAGATACCAGGACTTGCATTTTTCTTGTGTTTTCTTGCTTGTTCTGCCCATTTGATATGAAAGTAACACAAATTTTCTGCTACAATAATTTTTCAAAGCATGCATCAACCAAAGTCCTGTAGCTGCACAGGCAAAAGGACACAAATATAATCTAGTTCTACAGATACAATCTATTCAACATCAAGCAACTATGGATTAATGGGCTAACAACAGCAAGGATGAATTTGGCAAACCAGGAATTATTATATTTAGGGACAAATGTGAGGAAAAATAGGATTAGAAGAATGTGGAGAGGTAAAAGGAGAGTGAATTTAACCAAGTTCTAATCTCAATGAGCGAAATGGATTGGACAGAATAGTAGGAGAGAGAAAAAACAGACAAGAAAAAAATGGGAAAAACAAATATTTAAGTTTAATAAATGAATCTTAAAAATTATCTAAGTTTAAGGTGATATTGAGAGAAGAAAAGGATACAATGAGAGGAGGGGAGCGATAGAAAGGAGATATGAAAAACTAAAAAATAAATATTCTCAAAAATTATATAGCTATAAAGAGATAATACTGTTATTACAGAACTTAAGGCTAAGAAGTTTTGAATTGAATAATAAAATTCTTAAGTGTATATACAATGGGGGTAAGGTCTAATATTCGAAGAGGGGCATATATCTGAGGATGAGCAGAACAGCAAATAAGTCACACAAAAAGAAGGACACAGAAGAAAAAATGAAAAGAATGAAAAAGAATAAAAAAGAAAAAAAGGACCAAAAGGTCAGTAGAGATTTAAACAAAGCACACACACACAAACACACACACACACACACACACACACACACACACACACACACACACACACACACACACATACACCTAAAATAAAAATTAGGAAGGGAGAAAAAAGATTAATAGAAAACAGTTTTTTTAAAAAACTAAAAATTAAAAAAGGTACCAAAAAGAGTTCTTTTTTTTTTTTTGCGGGGGGTCGGGGAGTAGATGGGAAGATCCTGTATCTCTCTGTGTCTGTAACCAGTCTCTTGGTGGAGTCTCTAGTCTGCTTGTGGTGTTTGGTTTGCCTGTGGCTTGATTGTTTCTTAAATCAATTTTTTTGAACAGGCAGAAAAATGCTCTGCTTTACCAAGGATTTTGTGATCCTCCTCCCAGGCTAGTTCAATGAGAGG
This sequence comes from Dipodomys spectabilis, assembly GCF_019054845.1. Classification (NCBI taxonomy): domain Eukaryota; kingdom Metazoa; phylum Chordata; class Mammalia; order Rodentia; family Heteromyidae; genus Dipodomys; species Dipodomys spectabilis. The sequence continues at coordinate 1,625,675 of NW_024870978.1, read as the reverse complement.
GAGTTCTGCTTTGAGTTTCACAAAAGAGGGAGATGGCTGTTTCCTCTAGTTTGAAGATGCTGTGACGAGGCTGGGTTCTGGGTAGAGTTGAGGCCTTTCAACAAATTGTAGCTTTTACCTGAGGGGTAGCTCTGAGACACTCACAGAGCCCATCCTGGAGCCATTCTCAGGGTTTATGTTTACTGAATTTCACTTGATTGTCAAGGCTGCTGTAGAGAGGGGCAGCCTCTGGCTCTTTTTACCCAGTGTATAAAGTCACTCCCCTCGGGGCAGAGCTTTGTCTGCCTGGGCTGGGTGACTTTTCCCAGGGATGAGCTGAGCCTGGCAGGTCAGGTCAGGTGCCTGTGACCTCCTAAATGACTTTTTTTCCAAGGCCTGAGTTGGAGCTAGCTGCTTAGCTGGGCCTTTTCAATATCAAATATAGAGATGTCAGGGGGTGAGGGCGGGAGGGGTGGCCTTCCCTCCTCTGCCCCCTGAGAAGGAGTGAGTATGTCAGGATTCTACTCACGCTGGATTCTTGGTTCCTCGGTTGTCTCTGGTCTGTGATCTGCAGGATGAAGATATCTGTTACTTGTCAGTTCTTTCTGGTTTTAAGTAGAATCCGGTCACCTACTGTGTCTGGCACCATTGTCCCAGATTCTGTGTTGTTCGTTAGGCGGCTAGGCTGCTGCCGTTGCCGCTGCCACCGCAGCTGCAGCTAATAGCAAGTGCTCAGATTTGTCTCCTTGCCTGGATTTTCCCTCTCTGGCCAAACTCACTGTACTGTGATGGCACACTTGGTAATTCTCTGGCCTAGGACTCTTCACTGGAACACTACAAGTATTTTCTATGTGAGAGCTTGTTTAGCCTCTAGCTTCTCCTTCTCCATCCTCCCCTAAAGTAATTTGTTGTTGCTTTTTAAAAAACTGATGCCTGTGGCTCATGCCTGTAATCATAACAACTCAGGTGGCTGAGATCTGATCATCGAAGATTAATAACAGCCTTGGTAAGAAGGTCTATGAGACTATTATCTCATTAGCTGGTTACCAAGAAACTAAAAGGGACACTGTGAGCCAAACTAGTAGAGTGATAGCCTTGAGCACAAGAGAACAGGAATTTCAACCAGGCCCTCAGTTCAAGCTTCACATATTAAAAAAAGTTTAAAACAATTTGCCATCATTTGTAATCTCAGCATCCTCAACTAGTGGTTTATTTATAGCCAATTAGCATCTCAGTTTGCACGTATTTGGGTGGGGGATCTAAACTTATATAATAGTTAAAAGAAAAAAAATGAGCACAAGGGTACAGGTGGCTCACACATGTAATCCTGCCTTCTCAGGAGGCTAAGAAATGAGGATGGTGGTTCAAAGCCATCCCTGGGCAGAAAAGTTCCCATGAGACTGCTATTTCCAATTAACCACTAAAAAACAAGAAATGGCACTATGGTTTAAACTTGTATGGTAGAGTGCTAACCTTGAGCAAAGAAGCTCTGAGACAGCACCCATGCCCTGTATTCAAGCCCCATGTCTGAAGGAAAAAATAAAGAGTTCAGGGCTGTGAAGGTGGCTAAGTGGTAGAGTGCTTGCCTTGCATGTATGAGACTTTGGGTTCGATTTCTCAGTACCACATAAGCAGAAAAGCCAGAAGAGGCACTGTGGTTCAAGTGGTAGAGTGATATCCTAGAGGTGAAGAGCTAAGGGACAGTGCCCAAGCCCAGAGTTCAGGACCCATGATGGACAAAAAACAAACAAAAAAGAGTTCAAACAAATAAATGATGTGCACAATAGACTATACACTAAAGATGAAAGATTAAATTAATAATTAAAATGATCAACATTGTTTCAATTTTGTAGGTGGTGAATGTAGCAGAAAAAGTGATAAATAATGATTCATTTCTAACAACTCTTCCATTTTTTAAACTCATTTACTACTTTAAACTAAAGAGGCACGTAAGTATCACTTTACAGACAAACAAAATTGAACATGTATTTTAACCTGAATTCCACATTTTATAATTTGCCTTTTAGTAAACAATCAGTATCTTTTCAAATAAAATTCTTGTGATACCTTTATTTAATACTTCACATCTTTCCAGTATTTGGTTATACCAAAACTCCTCCCTTCTTTTCTTTCTTCCATTCCTTCATATCCTTTCCTCCTTTCAATCCTAGCAATTAAACTCAGGGCTTCATACATTTTAGGTAGGTGCTCTACAAAGTGAGCCATACATCTGCTCTTTTTGCTTTAGTCACTTTGGTTTTTGTTGGTCATGTGGCTTGAACTCTGCTCCTGGACACTGTCCCTGCACTCTTCAGCTCAAGGCAAGTGCTCTACTGTTTGAGCCACAGTGCCACTTCTGGTTTTCTAGTGGTTTATTGAGATAGGAGTCTCACACACTTTCCTGCCTAGATAGGCTTTGAACTGGAATCTTCAGATCTCAGCCTCCTGAGTAGCTAAGATTACAGGCATGAGCCACCTGTGTTCAGCGCTGTTTTAGCCATTTTTATGACAGGGTTTTCTGTTTATGACCAGGCCTGCATGGATCACAATCCCTCGATGACAGGGAGGGTTGTGTGTAGTAAGTCAGATACAGTGGGGAAACAACTTTCTCTGCCCATCACAGGTAGAATTTTGGAGGACTGTATTAGAAATGTTTAGAAGTGGGTTGTGAGGAGCATTCTGCTTCCAGGAGTCTCTTCCCACTTCCCAACATTCTAGTCCTGCCAGAAAGGTTCTATGGTAGAAGGCTGAGGATGGAGAGGGCAGACTCTCATTTTCCTTGTCACCAATCTGCCTACAGCATCGATTGTTGCATCTTAACTATTTGGATGGACTTCTACCTTGATGATTTTTATGATCACAAGAAACTTGACATCCTGATATACTTACACAGTAGGACAAGCTCAACACGCCCTCTTCAGACTTGCTGTTCGGCTTACATATTCTTCTGGATCACCTGAAGCAACGAATGACCCGTGAGACCAAGAAAAAGAGTAAGTAGTCCTTGTTTAGATGCCTTAGAGCTTGTGAGTAGGGATGGAACCTAGGTCTCAAGGGATTGGCCTGCTTGGCCAAGAGCCCTTTGTAATACCCAGCTTGACAAAATGTCCTTTTATGTATGTTCTATGCCTGGTAATGTCTGTTCCCTTTTTAAAAGAACTTGGACATAACCACTCATTAGAAACACCCTACCTTCTTATCAGAGTTCAGTCCAAACTCAAGTTCTACAGCTTCTCCTATTAAATCCTATAGAAGTTTAGTCAAACTTTAACTTCTAGAGTCTACTCTAAGACTCTTGTACCTATTTCCATTCTTATGTTTGTGTCACTGTAGAGAACTTCCTGTTGAACTCCAGATAAAGAACCCATCAGTGATGTCTCTTATGGTGACTGATGGAGATTGGAAGCCAACACTGGACTCCAGAAAGCATGTGAACATAGAGGCTTTTTTCAATATGTAGAAAGACCCAAGTAGGTTTTGAGTCCTGTGGACATCCCACTGGTTCTGACCTCCACATGTGATGTAGGTGTACCTGCACATACCACCAAGGAAGAAGATGATCCAGAATGTTTTCCATTGATGTTCACAATTCACCTAGATCACAACCAAACCAGTAAAAAGTATTGGTCTTGGAGTGCAAGGTAAATATGTGCTAATGGAAAATGACTCCAGTCTATGTTCAGGAAAACCAATAAGTTAGGTCCAAAGTCTAGATTCAGTTGAGGAAAGGGAATCTGTCCTCACAGAATATCCAGACCAATCTGTCCTGCTGCTGGGAATCCAATTTCCAATTGCGAAATAAGATCTGTCCCTCCCTAGACTCAGGAAGAAAATACTGCCTTTAATAAGGAAGTAGATCCTTTTGAGGACTCTGAGGCAGAATTTGTGTCTGAAGGCAACTTAGAATACATTCCAGATATAGAGATTGCTTTCCCCCTTCTTTAGAAAATCTTTATATTTATTTTTGGTCCTGATTGTTGTAAAATGATCATTCTGGTTATTTTTCTAACGTTATTAAAATGTCAATGTTTATGTTATGTTATACAATTCATTAGTCTTACATGTGGTTTTTTCAACCTACAATGTAAAGCATCATGCACATGTGTTCTGTGTGTGGGAAAACATAGAGTGACAGGAGGCTGAACAAGAGACACGACTGGATATAATGGGAACGGTTAAATGCACAGGGAGTTGCAAGGAAGCCAGGCCATGCCTGCATGGGGTGATAAGGTGGCTACAAAAGCTCTAGGACATACCAGATCAGATGACCTAGAAAGCTGTTCTGTCAATTGTGACAAATGCTACAATACTAATAGTGGTATGTGGGACTTTCTTCCAACAGTGAGTTCAAATCTGTATATATATTCATTGTGCTTTGGGAAATATTGAAGAAAAATTCGGCTCCATTGACATAAAAATTCTACTTAGTGCTGAATATATTTGACAAAATACATAGGAAATATCGACACTGGAAAGTATAAGCCATTATCAATAGAAGAAAGAAGGCTTATAGAGATGGACAAACAAAATCATGATGCAATTAAATCAGTTATATGGTAATACATGTTATATTCATTACATTTTATATAGTATATTATATGATATATAAGATCGAATATGATTTTTCATAATACAAGGGCTTTTAACCTTTTCAATCTTAAGTATTTTTTTTCACATATTATTAGTGTAAAACATTATTGGGGAAAGTGGTAATATAACTTTGATTATAATTATATGAATATATATTTTTGTGTTTCTAGATATAACATTGATTATAAATAATGAATAAATATAAACATATATTTGTATATCTGTCTATGAGGTGAATATAATGACACAGGCTACACGATGTATAAAAAGGCAGTTATGAGTTAGTATATGAGACTCAGGCCTGTAATCTTAGTGATGTGGGAAGCTGGGTTCTGAGTTTTGTTTCTCTTACCCCTATGCCATTAGAGTTTCAGAGGAGACCTGGTCCCTCGAGTGTAGCCAAGAAACACGTATGCAGTAAGATCACACTCTGTGACCCCAGAGGAAAGTCAGTAGAAATCAGGACAAGCCTTTTATGCTATGACAGTCTACTCAGTTGCTGTGCCAAGATGGCCATCTCTAGAACATCAGATAGAAAGTTGGCATTCCTTCCCAAAATGTTCTTGACTATCCTGAATTAAACCTTATTTCCCTTCCCAAGCTGCAAACACATAGAAATATGCCCAGGGCTCAAGAGAGATGGACAAAGACTTACAAATACATAAAATTATATACTTTTTTTTTGGGGGGGGGGTCCAGTTGTCAGCTTGAACTCTGGGCCTGGGCGCTATCCCTCAGCTCTTCAGCTCAAGGCTAGCGCTCTACCACTTGAGCCACAGTGCCACTTCCAGCTTATATTCTTTTTGCTTATGTGGTGCTGAGGAATCGAACCCAGGGCCTCATTCATCCAAGGCAAGCACTCTACCACTGAGCCACCTTTCCAGCCCCCAAATTATATACTTTGTTTCAGTAATTCAAGGACAAATCATCAAAGGCATATCTTGAATTTTTCTTTTTTTAATGGAAATGGGAATAAACACTGAGTGCATCAGGGAGTAGGTGATAGTTTGGATGCTGAGTTGTGGAATGCACTCCTGGGCATGGGAGACACTTGCCTTGGAGAACTTGTGTGGTGATGTGTCTCCTCACACAGCTTCACAAAACAATGCCCATAACTTGTATGATGACATAGCCATCTTTCCATAGCAGCAAATAGGTGTCAGGCACTGATCTTGCTCTGAGGTGGACTAAGCAACACAGAAAGGCACAAAGAGCTAGAGGGAATGACTGCTAGCCACCAGACATCAGCTTCAAGAGCTGTCCTGACCAGAAGCTGGGAAAAATTGAGCTGGAGAAGGCTGATCCCCATGCAAGGCTCCTGAGCACTAAGGACCAGGCACTATTATAGGTGTTGGAGAAACAAGTGAATGTGGCTCTCTCCTCATCAATTTCATGCTGAAAAGAAAACCAGAAATCATAATGATAATTTCTATAAATCACAGGCATGACATTGGTAGTTTTGTGGCAACAACTTCACAGCAGGTGTGTGAGGACATATCCCTGAGGAGGAGATAGTTAATCTGAGAGCCATCATCCATGCAATTACCTAGAAGCAGATACTCCAGGCAATAGGAACAGCAAGTACATCCCTCAGTGAAGGGAAAGGACGTAACTTGCTTCAGAAAAGGAAAACCTCACTGACATGCTTGCTTGTGAAGTAAGAAAAAAAGGTACAACAAAGAAAAAAAGATCAGACATGAAGATCGGAATAAATTATATAGGTATTGGATGCTGTGGGTTACAAGAAGAAAAATTCTGTTATTCTAAATCTGACATGACCCACTGGAACCAAAGTGCTCAAATAGTAGACACATCTGATTCACCTAGAGAATACTTTTAAAATGTGATTCTAGCCAGGCTCTGGTGGCTCACAACTGGAATGCTAGCTACTCGGGAAGCTGATACCTGAGGATCAGGTTTGAAGCAAGCCCAAAGAGGAAATTTGGAAAGACTGATCTCCAATTAACCACCAAAATTATAGACATGAAGCTGTGGTTCAACTGGTAGAGCACTAGCCTTGAGAAAAAAATTAAGGGACAACACCCAGGGTCTAGGTTCAAATCCCTGGACTTCACAAAACAAAGATGTCAACAAATAAAATTTCGTGCTCAGTCGATCATCACTTAGCATTCTACTTCAATGTATTTGGTATTAGCCTAGGAAGTTACATCCTTAGCAAATGCTCTCCCCTCATATTCTGCTTCATTACCAGTATTCAAACCCCTGGCATTACCAAGGTCTCCTCCCAGTTAGCATAGCAGTCTACCACTGGGAATTAATAGATATATTTTTATTAATCATAATCTATACACACACATCAAATGAATAGTAGCCACATTCCATTATTCTGAATGTTTTTGCTCCCCCTTTGAGTTAATAAGCCTTACCATTAAAAAACTATATAATATTTATCAAATTAAGTCAACAGTCATCATTCTTTCACCCAATCTTGTAACCTAAGTTATGTGGGTTTTTTTGTTTCTTTGATGTTGGTGCCCTGTATCTTGTATATACATTTCTCTAGCTTTGGGAGGTGAAGGGGAAAAAACCAAATGATTAACTAGGGATACAGTTTGACCCATTTTAACAATGAGATCAAGACACTATGTTCAAAAACGAACTTTACAATTTAGGCAGGGAGTGGGGAGGGGGGATGGAATGGAATAGTTGTGGAGGTGGAAGGGTAGGGATGGTAGGGGAAAAACAAATGAGGAGGTAACAATGCTTGAGAGAAAATGAACTCATTACCTAACTTATGTAACTGTAACCCCTTTGTACATTATTTTTACAATAAAAACATATTAAAAAAGATGAAAAGACTCAGAAATAAAACTACATACTTACAATCATCTGATATTCGACAAAAGAGAGAATGATGTAATGTGAAAAAAACATAGCCTTACTGGGTCCCTGTGGCTCATGCCTTTAATTCTAGCTACTCAGAGGCTGAGATCTGAGGATGGTTTTTGAAAGCCAGCAGGGACAGGGAAGTCCATGAGACTCTTAGCTCCAATAAACCACAAAAAATGGGAAGTGGAATATTGGTTCAAGTACTAGCCTGGAGATGAAATGCTGAGGGGTAGCTCCATGGCCTAGAGTTCAAGCCCCACTACCTACAAACACACACACACACACACACACACACACACACACACACCACATACACACACATCATAGCCTTTTCAACTATTGGTGTTGGGAAAACTGGACATCCATAGACAGAAAACTAGAAGTGGATCTCTGCTTGCACTAACATCAACTCAAAATGGATTAACTACATTAAAATCAGTCAATCTACTATAAGACAGAATAAGGGTGATATTAGAACTTATAGGTACTGAGGTGCGAGTTGGGCAGCTGCATGCTGAGCACCGGTAGTTGTGCTCCAGATCCCGCAATCTCGCACCACGTGCCTCGACCTGATAACTGCTTACTCCATTTGGCCACTGCGATGGGCGCCATGCATCAGGTGCGCCCCACGCTCTGAGCAGCTCTGCTCACTGCCCTGCCCTGCTCCGCGGGCCACCGGTAACTCGGCCCCGTCGTGCGCTGAGAGCCCTGTGATGCGAACTCCTTGGCCCAGTGCACACCTCCGCCTGCCACGCCCGCGTGCTCCAAGCTGGTGTGCGAGCCAGGCTGTGGCTGCTGTCTGACATGAGCACTGCGCGAGGGCCAGCCATGCCGTGTCTACACCGAACCCCGTAACTGAGGGCTCAGCTGCAGCTGCCACCGGCTGAACCGCGCCGATTCGGGTGCTGCTCTACGGCTCCGGGTTCTGCGCCAACTCCAACGTCCCCGGCCACCTGAGCGCCTACCTGTTGCTGATGCCCTCCACCTCAGGAAATGCTAGTGAGTCGGAGGAGGACCAAGGCAGGGGGAACCTGCCCCGCTGAGCACACATAGGGTGCCTGACTCCAAGTTCCATTCCATTCACGCAAAGCTGGACACCATCAAGAAAGGTCACGCGAAGGACTGCCAGCGCTACAAAGTCGACTATGAGTCCCAGAGCATGGACACCCAGACCTTCTCAGAGTCCAAACGGGAGACAGAATATGGTCCCTGCCTTAGAGAGATGGAAGATACCCTGAATCACCTGAAGTTCCACAATGTGCTGAGTCCCAGGGGTGTGCACATCCCGAACTGCGACAAGAAAGGACTTTATAAGAAGCAGTGTCACCCCTCCAAAGGCAGAAAGCGGGGCTTCTGCTGGTGCGTGGACAAGTATGGTCAGCCCCTCCCAGGCTTCGACAGCAAGGGCATGCATGACTAGCACTACCTCAGCATGCAGAGCCAGTAAACCCCACAGCATCAGTTAAATTGGAGCTCCAATACGCTTTACTTTGCACAAAAGACTGCAATGGACAGAAAACCACCTGGCTACAGCCTCAACTTATATTTCTTTTTGTGATGAACTGTTTTTTTTGTGTGTTTTTTTAAGAAAACCAAAGTTTAGACAGAGATATTTGAAATGTCTATTGTTCCTTTAAATGGTAAACTTGAGCATATTTCCACTTTTCAGTAGTCAGAAAAGAAAATTAATTTCTCTGTTGCTTTCTGTAAAAATAACACTCCTGCTGAAAGGAGCAGACTTGATCCCCTTCTAGAATCCTCTCCACATCTGCCCACTGGAACAGCTGACCTTCTGCCTCCCTCACTTCAGTGGCTATTGTAGAAGACACCTCCTCATTGCCCTCCACCCTGCTCAGGCCTCATGGAGAACAGGAAAGTCAGAAACTCAGGCCACTTGGCCATCTCTACCATACACAAGACCCCTGGCCATCCTGGTCCTATCTTTGATTCCAAGGCCTGGACCCCTAGGCCACAAAGCTTCTTTATTATCTGCAAGTGACTTGATCTGCTTGGAAAATACTGGAGAGATTGAGGTGGAATTTTAACTGACCAAGAAAGTTCTACAAAACTGACCAAAAATGTTCTAGCACATTCTGGGAAACTTGCAAATGCAGATCTTTCTGACCTCCCTCCATCAGGCAGCTTTTCAAGGATGGAGCCCAGTGGAAGGCCCAGGGTTGTCTTGACTGTGGTCCAGCAGGGCATGGGGGAAGCTGGGAGTGTACCCCACACCTCACATGCCTGCCTTTTTTGCCTTAGTCACTTTTGTTTTTGTTGGTCATGTGGCTTGAACTCTGGGCCTAGAGAATGTCCTTGTACTCTTCAGCTCAAGGCAAGTGCTCTACTGTTTGAGCCACAGTGTCACTTCTGATTTTCTGGTGGTTTAATGGGAATAAGAGTCTCACAGAGTTTCCTGCCTAGACTGCCTTTGAACTGTGATCTTCAGATCTCAGCCTCCTGAGTAGCTAAGATTACAGGCATGAGGCACCTGCACCCAGCTCTGCTTTACCCTTATTTGGGGGGGGGGCTGAACTCTGGGCCTGGCCACTGTCCCTCAGCTCAAGGCTCAAGGCTAGCGCTCTACCACTTGAGCCACAGTTCCACTTCCGGCTTTTTTCTTATTCTGCTTATGTGGTACTGAGGAATCGAACACAGGGCCTCATGCATGCAAGGCAAGTGCTCTACCACTGAGCCACCTTCCCAGCCTTGCTTTTTCCATTCTTATGGCAGGGTTTTCTGTTTATGACCAGGCCAGCATGGTCCACAATCCTTCTTTTTACCTGTTCTGAGTAGATGAAATATAAAGGACAAAGCATTGGGTTCAGATATTGATTGAGATCCAATATTGTGAAGGTTTCCCGGGGCTAGCCTCAAATCATAATCCTCTCTGTATCAGTCAAGACCCAGCAGCTAGCATTATAAGTATGAGCTCCCATGCGTGGCTCAAATTTCTGACAACTAAAACATATGAACAAAGTTTTAATAATTTTAAATGTTGAATTTGAGGACAATGAGTGCTTTTAATTGCCTAGTTTCAAATTTCACCAAAAAACCCAAATATTAACTTTTGATTTCCTAGATTAAATAAGCAGATAAACTTTAAAAAGCAATTAGCTATTTAAAGAAAAAAAGCTAGGGCTGAAAAGGTAGCTCAGTGGTAGAGCGCATGCCTTGCATGCCTGAAGCCCTGGGTTCGATTCCTAAGCACCACATAAGCAAAAAGAAAAAAGCTGAAAATGGCGCTGTGACTCAAGTGTTAGAATGCTAGCTTTGAGCTGAAGAACTGAGGGACAGCACCCAGGCCCCGAGGTCAGGCTCCACGACTGGACCCCCCCCCAATAAAAAAGCTAAACAGTAATCATCCTTACCACTGTTACTTTGGACTTAACACCTTGTCAAACATTGTTTACATCATAGTTGATTTTTATTGGCAGTATATACCATAAACGGATCAGGCCACCCCCAATGTCAATGGCAAAACAGCCTATATGCACAGGAGTGAAAGCCAGGCTGTAGGCCAACACACCAACCATGCTCTTATATCTGATTTGCTTTGGAAACAGGATTATTATTCCATTCTTTCTACAAAGTTGCATGATTAGCAAACACGATTTAGAATGAGATTGGCCTCATACTTGATGTTCCAAGTAGAAGTCTTGCTTTCTGTATATCACTCCCATAAATCTAAATACTGGACTTGGCTTTATTGTGTCAATGTTGTCTTATTTGTAGTCTTCTATATTATACTGAACCCTTATACTTAAACACAGAACTTCTCTTTCTCATATTATTGCTATTGTTTCCCTTACTGTTAGCACATGTACACTTGGGAAATAATGAACAGCACGTACACTCACAAAAAGAATGTTCTGAGAACCTTCTTCCCATTTAAAATTCGCCTTAGTTTACAGAGAACTTACAAAGTTTGAACTCAATGTACTCATGTATAATGTATTTATCAGCAATATAAATTTCATATTTTCTATTTACTAAGTTGTCCCTGAAACACGTGTTACCTCAGGTCCAAAGGTGTCCTAGTGTTATTTCAGTGAAGCCAGAAAACATTCATTATACCTCAAGCAGCACCATCGATTGTTACTGGAAGTAACCATTACTGGATGTGGAAACTGAACCCAGGAGAGGAATGGAGCATAGAGGAATAACAAAGTTCAAGTTACCTTGTGCTTTCCTTTTTACTGTACAAGAAAAGTATCCCAAGGCTTGAAGGAAACTCTGTCCCTGGCTTTTCCGAGTGTGCTCTTTACTCATATTAAATTTTTCTGTAAACTTCTAGTTAAGGGTATTACAAAAGGAAACAATGTACCATTTGAAGGACAGCATAGAACAAAAGGAAATAACTTTGTTTTAAAAGTGTTCTCCTGCAAAGGAACAAAGACATGGAGGTTTTAATGTGTCTTATGGATGGATATTTCACCCCTGAGATGATTCTCTTGATGCAGGAGTCAGTTATCAATTCCTTTGGTCTGGTCCTGAGTTCTCCAGAGCAATAAGGATTCCAAAAAAGCAGGATCCAGTGAGTATGATCAGCAAAAGAAGCGTCTTCTCTGACCAGTACTCCTTTAAGGAGGGTCCCAAAGAAATATCTGGGATTTTTGATTGCTTGTTTGTTTAGATTGTGCTGGTTCTGGGGCTTGAACCCAGAGGCTGGATCCTGTCCCTGAACAGTTGTCTCTCCTGCCCATCTGCCCCCAAAGTTAGTACTCTACTGCTTGAGCCAAAACTCCACTTCTGGTTTTATGGTGTTCAATTTTCGATAAGAGTTTGACAGACACTCCTGCCTGGTTGCTTTGAATTAAGATAGTAAGAAAGCTAAGTGTCATCAATTGTATAGTCTTCTCTTTTGAAACAAAAATATTAGATGAAGTTTATTATAAAGCTAATATTTGACAATGTTTAAAGGAAGAGAATATGTCTAGCAAAGAAGCCATAACTTAAATAACTCAGCAAAACTGGGTGCACTAAATCATTTTGAAATTATTTTTTCTGCTTGCCAAGATTATTGATCTTGTCCTTCCTTTTGGGGAAACTTAAGGTAATATTTGCACTTTTTGTTGTTTGTGGGGCTTGAACTCTGATCCTGGGCGCACTCCCTAAGGTCTTCAGCTCAAGTTGAGTGCTCTCCCGCTTAAGCTACACCACCACTTCCGAGTTTCAGGTGGTTAATTGAAGATAAGGGTCTCATGAACATTCCTGACCAGGCTGGCTTTGAACCACAATCCTCTGGTCTCAACCTCCAGATTAGCTAGGATTACAGGCATGAACCACCAGCACCCAGCTCATATTTTCGCTTATGTGCACTGAATGACACTATATAGACAAATAATGGAAATTTGAATCCAATGATGGCATTGCAGCTTTCCAGAAAATTTGAGGTAGCAATAAATACGTCCTCCTATCTATATTGTTTCATTAATGACTCATGAGCTATGGGACCCTTACATTAGCATCTTCTGCCATCTTTTTTAAGTGTATTTAGTATCAGGTAATGTTCATAGAGAAATATAGAAAGACTGAGATTTTTAGAAAGCAAAGAAGATAAGGTAGGAAAAAACAGCACAGAAGGAGATACAGTTATTGCACAGAAATTAAGAAGTAGTCTAAGAGATTTAGAATGCTAAAGGCAATGAGGAATAAGACTAGTTGATAACTATTTCTTCAATAACCAAAAATGGTTCTCTAAAAAAAATTCTGGTATACCTTAGTTGCTGTCATTTATTCATTATCTCTGGAATTATTCCTTCTCTTTTGTCACAACTGTGAATTTGCCTCTGCAGTTTTGGTGCCATAAATGACCGAAAATATTTCCAAATCTCACTTAGACTACCCTTCTCATTGTGATTAGCAGTGACCATTCAAAAACCTGGAATCTTTGAATTTCCAGAATTAATCTTCACCTGTCATCTAAGCACATTCAAGCCATTAATTGCTGTGACCTAATGAACAAAACTCTTTCTTAAACACAATATCCTAATATAAGTAAATTACATGAATTAGGGACTATTGTCAGGTGTCAGTATGGCAGAAGCAATTATAAATTCCAAGTATGGGTTCCTTATTTTGTATTTACTAACTAAATGTTTTTCGTTTTTGGATTTTTTGTTGTTGTTTGTTTTTGTTTTTTGTTAGTCAAGGGACTTAAACCCAGGCCTAGGGAATAATTCCTGATTTTTTTCTTCTCAAGTCTATCATTCTACCACTTGAGGCACAGCAGCACTTTCAGTGTTTTTCTGTTTATGTGGTACTGAGGAATAGAACTCAGGGTTTCATGCATGCTAGGCAATCACTGTATCATGAAGCCACATTCCCAGAGCCCTAAATGACTTTCTTAAGTTGACATTATATTTTCATCCCATAACTATGTACCATAATATTGGCCAGGTGCTAGAAAATGATGTAGAAAAGATTACAATAAAATAAATCCAGTAAGTCTAGATGGACAATGAATAACCCTCACAGTTCTAGCAAGGGCACAGAGGGCTTATGTCATGGAGATGTATCAACATGCTGAGTGAGACCGTTCCTGACCCATAGCCCACATCCAGAACCAGAATGAGTAGGCCATCTTGGGTTTCAGCCACCTGGGGACGTTGGGCAACCTCCTACAGCACAGATTCAACCAGTTCCTGAGAGAGAGAGAGAGAGAGAGAGAGAGAGAGAGAGAGAGAGAGAGAGAGAGAGAGAGAGAGAGAAAACCAGAATTACAGTTAAATCTGGTGCCAGTGTCTTAGAACTCTAATTCTAACTAAACAGGAGGCTGAGATATGAAGATAATGGTTCATAGACAACCCAGGCAGGAACATCTGTGAGAATCTTATCTCCAAAGAATCACCAGAAAAGTGGAAGGGGCACTGTGGGCTCAAGTGATAGAGTGCTAGCCTTGAGCTGAGGAGCTCAGAAACAGTGCCCAATCCTAGAGTTCAAGACCCACCACAAGAAGTGGACTGAACAGCACCCATTGTCGTAGGGAGCATGGTAGAGAAGTCAGGCCGAGTTTCCTGTGAACTTGAGGTCATAAGTAGGTCACCTGGCTTCTCTGTGCCTGTTTCCCCAGCTGCAAAACTTAACAAAGTGAAGGATCCCCTTCCTCATGGGGATAGGGTAATAATGAAAGAGAGCCATGTTTCAGTTCATAATCCCACTCCTGATGCACAATTAATAGCAGGTCCCACCTGAGCCCTTTCTGGTATCTTCCTGTCATATGCTCACAGAATTGCCAAAACCTCATCTGAAGGCTGCTCCCTCTCTGCCTAACCATTCTCCAGAGATCTCTCTGTATAAATCCCTTGTTTCCTCACAACTGTCCTGTGAGGAGAATGAGGTCCAATGGTTGAGGCCCAGCCAAAAGCTTCATGAGTGATCAAGAATCGGTTGCTGTGGACTGAGTTTGGGATAATCCATCTAAACCAACGACTGAGAATGGTGCCACATGTCTACCATCCCAACTAGAGAGGACAAGGCCTGGTGGAACATATCTTTCACAGGAAGACTGCAATCCAGGCCAGCCTGAGCATATATTTAGTTTCTATCTCAGAAATGCTGAAGGCAGAAAGGTGGCTCATCAGAGCCAGGAGAGGAAACCATCAAGGGGGTCATGGTGCCCCCAGAGGGGTGTTTGACCTGGGTTGAGTTGGTGTTGGGGCAGCCACTCAACTGTGTTGCTAAGAGAAACTGATGGCAGCTGCTCCAAGAGGGGCAGCAGCTATGGCAGCATCATTGCGGACACATGGGCCCAGAGCAGATGACTAGGGGCAGGGACCAGGTTGGGGATTTGGGCATGCTGGCAGCAAGCCATTGCCTGAGGTTTGAAACCTGGCACCGAATGAAGGGAGGGAAGGGGCTGGGAGGGGGTGAGAGCATCAATTTCCTACTATACTCCAAAGTCACCTCAAGTCTCTTCCTCACCACTCAGCCAGCTCTACCTTCCTCAACTACTGGTAGTGGTGTAAACTAACAGAGGGAATAACAGTGCTACCTAGCAGCATGGAATGTGGGCGTGGCCAGCATTCTTGTATCCCATTGGTCAGAAAGAAACAAGAAAGAATGGGGGTGTGGCCAGAATCCTGTGAAGCAAGCAGAATGGGTGAGTGAAAAAAGGCCATCCTGGGGCAATTTGAGCTGACAGGATGTTCCCAGGACTTGAGAACGAGCCCCAGGGCTTAACAAAATAAAAACAGATTGACATGCAGATGGCAGTATGCTAATAAATATATATCTTTATAGAGTGCCAGAGATGTCTATACCTTATTCAGTTATATAGACTATATTCCTACCAATTCCTGAGTATTCATTTTGCATCCATTTAATTAATGTTATTGTTTAAATCCTTAAACTATTAATGAAAGCACTCAGTGTCCTGAAATTATTGTGTTCCTGTAAGTAATAATATTCTTTTAATGATTCTTTAATATTAAATAAAATCAACCAGCCTTCTGAAATGATGCTGTTTAATTTTATAGGATCATCATGCACGATGAACTCATTCAACTGTGACATTGACAAAATTCCAATGTTGTTCCTTTGGATGGGATCCAGTTTCCTAGTATCTCCTGTTATTGGCTGTTGTCAGGACGTGGATTCGAAATGAGGGCCTATGTTGCCACTTGGGCAAAGGTTCGCTGATAGTGTGTCAGTCTTCAGCCATGCAAGGTGAAGTACCCTTTGCAACAGTGTCATTAAGTCCCAGAAGTGTCACTGCAATGGAAGAAAACATAAAAGGCAACATTTTTTCTGTGCATTGTATTCCTTGCAAGACCTAGGGTTCTAGGATCACAGGAGCACCTGCGTGTCCAGTGGCTTCACCCCATCCTAGGGTAATCGAAGCTGAGGCAGACTTGCCACGACCTGAGTTCAAGCCTCATGCTGAGAAAAAAATAGGTCCCTGGCTTAAAATTCACACAGTTTATTCTTACAGGCTTTGGATTTGAACTCAGGTTCTGGGCAAATCTTCAGCAATGTGGATAAAGGGGAAGGTCACCTTACATGAAGCTAAAAGTCAGGCCTGTTCACTAGTCCTGAATTCAAGACCAAACCCTGGAAAACATAATATGTATACATATATATATATATATATATATATGTATATATATATAGATAATATATATATATATACACATACACACATACATGTTTGTTGTGTTCTTTATATCTTTTGTTTTATTCATTTATTTACCATTGATTTTAATATGATGAAACCCATTCTGTTTATTACATTGATGACAACCTATCACAGAACATCTAGATTTGTAGAAATGTTCTCCATCATGCCTGACCCCCAGGATTCTCAGAGAAATCCACTTGTTGGTAGTGCTGGGATCTGAACTCTGGGGAGAGCAAAACCAATTGGCCAATCAGTCAAGGTGATCATATGAACCTGTGAGCAACTAAGGAGTGTGGCCAATCCCAGAATCTGACATTGATCCCCAGGGTGGTCCACTTTAGTCAGAAATTCATAATTTAAACATAGGATCTATATTGACATACATGTGTGGACAGCGTCTTGGTTCAGTGCAATTATTCTCCTTATTTTGTCTCTAATTCATGGAGGTATTGTGTATTTTAATAAGTATGGTGATAGGTATAACTGTGCTGACATGGATGACAACCTGTTCCCATGATTACAGGGTTGTCTATGCATGCTCCCTCGTATTTGAGACCCAGGACTTTCACAGGAGAGGATAAAAGGCACAACGACTGGCTTCTGACATCAGGATGAATCTTTTGTCAGTGCTGGGATTTGAGCTCAGGTCTGGGGAACTCTGTTGCACTGTGGGGGAAGGGGAAGCTCACCATCTTTGAAGACTAGAATGTCAGGCCTGGTGCAGGGCCTGATTTGAAGCCCCAGCACTGGACAAAATAACAAGCCCACCTTTTTTAAAAGTAGGATTTCTCTTTACCTACAGGTGTGGTATGCATCTTGCATTCAGTGTAGTTATTCATTCTATTTTGTGTCTTATTCATGAATGTATTGTTTATTTTAATGCATATGGTGACAGATATAACTGTGCTGACATGGATGACAACCTATTCCCATGGTTAAGAGTTGCCTTTATAGCATTCTCCATCCTCAATGAGACCCAGGACATTCACAGGACAGGAAAACATTTGCCACCATAGGCTTCTCACATCAGAATGAACCTTTTGGTAGTGCTGGAATTTCAACTCAAAGACTAACAAGCCCAATTCATGAATGGGTCATGGTGAGCACACCAGGCTGTGAGCCTCTAAGAACTAGGCCATTTCTGGACCTGAGATGGAGCCCTGGTGGGGGCCAATATAGTCATAAATTCATAATTAAACAGTGGATATATATTTCCAAACATGCGTGGGAGGCATATTGCGTTTGGTGGAGTCATTCTCTTTGTTTTGTGTCTTATTCATTGATGTATTGTGTATTTCCTTGAGTATAGGATGACAGATATGACTGTGGTGAACTGGATGACAACCTATTCCTATGGCCACAGTGTGGCCCGTGCATTCTCCATCCCAGCTGAGATCCAGGACTTGCACTGGAAAGAATACAGGTGCAACGATTGACTTCTGAAATCACGATGAATCTTTTGGCAGGGCGGGGAATCTGAACTCGGGACCTAGCAGGACCAAGTGGCAAGTGGGTCCACATGAGCACACCAGCCTTTGGGACCTGCGATTGAACCCCCGCCCCCGAGGGGACAGCGGGGAGGACAACAGTCATCCATTCATAAGCTGAAGCTAGTATGCAAATAAGTGCACATTTGTATAGAATAGGAGAGGTGGTAACCTGTGGTAGAATCCAATCTGTGTGACTACCGATTCTTGGATATTTCCTGATGCCACCATTTCATGACTGTGATGATTATTGTCATGCTTCATCAACTTCTTTACAAATAATCGATACCCCATGAGTCTTGCCTATCTTTTCCTACTTGCATCGTGCACGAACTACTCATTCAAGGATGAGATCGATCACATTCCATGACTCATCCTAGGTCGAGAAACGAGTATCTCAGGATCTCCCGCCATTCCCTCTGCATAGTGGGGCTGAATTCAAGCCTCAGGTCTGGAAAAGATATTCCTTATATACTTTTGTTTTTTTTTTTGGTCCACTCATACGCCTGAACTCTGGGCCCGGGGGCTGTCCCTCAGCTCTTCACCTAAAAGCTAGTGCTCTACCTCTTGAGCCACAGCGCCACTGCCAGCTTTTTTTCTGCTTATGTGCTGCTGAGGAATCCAGCCCACGGCCTCATGCATGCAAGGCAAGAGCTCTACAACTGAGCCACCTTCCCAGCCATCCTTATATATATTTTAAAGGTAGAATTTATACTTCCTTACAGATGTTCAGGCCATAATGTTTTTGTATGGTTATTTATATTATTTCTTGTGTCATTCATTTATTTAGAATTTATTTTATTGACTCTGATGACAACTATACCATTTATTATGTTGTTTACATCCTATCACACAACATCTAGATGTTAGATGTGTTCTCCATCATGCCTTGCCATTCCAGGACCTGACTTTGTGCCTAGCAGGCTCAATTCATGATTAGGTGAGTTTGAGCATGCCAGCCTCTAGCCAATGAAGATGTCAGGCGGTTCCCAGGCTCTGAGATCGACCCCCAGGTTTGGCCAAAACAACGATACATGGATAGGCAGATGGAGGTATACAAATAAATATATATATTGGTAAAGAGTTCCACAGCCATCTATCTATAGTAGAATGACACTTACTATGATCCTACCAACTCTTAGGTATTTATTATGCCACCATTGAAGGAATATTATTCTTTTCATGCTTAATGAACCATTAATTAAGCTCAATCATCATTCCAGGATTATTGCATCCAATTTTTTGTAGACCGATGTTTAAACTACTCTTTCAATCAGTATTCCAATGCATAGGAATGAGTCTCTTGTGATCTCCGGAGATTGATGTCAGGACTGCGATTTGAACCCAGGGCCAATGTTGACAGGTAGGACTATGGCTTCACTGATAGCTCACCTGCCGCCAGCAATGTCAGGTCAGGTACACATTGCAGCTTTGTCATTAGGACCCAGGATGGTCACTGTCCAAAGGAAAAAAATTGTAAAACCCAAGCTCTCTGCAGCTCACCACTTTTTGTGCTTTCCAAATTGTTTTTCTTCCTGAAAGCCCTCTGGGCCCAGGATCCCAGGATCGGCTATGAGTCCAGAGACTGCACCCCAGCCAAGGGAGATCCAAGCTGAAGTAGAATTTCCACGACCTGTGTTCAAACCCCATGCTTGGCCAAAAAAAACATATATATATATATATATATATATATATATATATATAATTTAACTAAATTAAAAAAATAAAGCTCCCTGGTTCGGAATTTCTGCCAGTTTTCTTTTGTAGCCTGGGATTTGAACTCAGGGTCTTGCTAAATCTGTAGCAATGTGAGCGAAGAGTTGCCATTACTTGAGTTCAAACCCCATGCCAACCAAAAATGAAAAACTAAGTCATTGACCTCGGCAGAGGGAGGTAGTTCTGGAGATGGCAGGGAAGGGATGGTAGGGGAAAAACATAAGAGGAGTAAACAATGCTCAATAGGAAATGTACTCATTACCTTGCTCCTGGAACTGTAACCCCTCTGTAGAACATTTTTGCAATAAAAAACATACAAAAAAAGAGTAACATTGTAGTTCTCAGAGAAGCACTTTGCAGGTAAGTGAAGGATGTTTGAATACATGTACAAAACTCTACACTGCTTTTTTTAATATTCAGTATGGAACTGAATAAACATAACTGCTTCTATCAAAGAAATTAAGTCACTGTCTTGGAACTGGGGCCAGTATTTCTGCCATTGCTAGTTTTTGAGCTCATCGTCCAGGTAACTCTTTTGCACCATTGATGAAGGCGAAGCTCATTGTCCTTGAGTAAAAGAAAATCAGGATAGTTTTCCCAGGGCCTGAATGTCAGCCTTGCAACTGGAAAAATATTTCTAAACATGTGTAATACATGATATATACTTATATATGTATGTTAATTTCATATAATGATTTTTATTATTGATTTTGTATTTTATTTTTTTGATTCATTTATTGATTATTGTATTTAGTATTATTATACACATAATATTATATTTTGCACATCTATTATAAAATTATACACAATAATTTAGGGCATTGACTCATTTTAATTAACATTTTATTAGGTGTTGAAACATGATACATAATTAAATGGAAGCATTTGTCCCAGTCATCACATATTTAGAGTCTCTCCTAAGTATGAGCTTGGAGTTCAAGCCCAAGACTGGCAAAAAAAAAAGGGAGCTTGGTTAGACATATTATTCTGGAACTCAGAGGAGGGCCGAGGTTATAGATAAGAGGTAGGGTAGAGGTCAGGTGCTGGTGGCTCACCCCTGTAAGCTACTCAGGAGGAAGAGATCTGAAGATCCCAATTGCAAGCAGGAAAGTCAATATGAGACACTTTTCAACAATTAAACATTCCAAAAGCCAGAAGTGGAGCTATAGTTCAAGTAGTAGAGTGCTAGCCTGGAGCACAAAACCTTTGGGACAGGATAGCATCCAGGTCCTGAATTCAAACCCCAGGACTCACACACACATACACACACACACACACACACACACACACACACACACACACACACACACACACACAAATACACACACCAATATAGAGCATTTGCCAGTCAGACCACACAATTTCCATCTCTAGCAACTCAATATTAAAAAAAACAAAGATGGAGAAAGGAAGGAAAGATTTGCTCCGGAAGTGATATAGCCAGTGCCAAAATTCCACAGTAGTTCTAATATGTGGGTACAAGACAGAGAGGCTCAGGCAGAAGGTATAGCATGGGCAAAGGTCCTGAGGTGTGCTGTAGATCAGGTGGTGTGAGTGGTATGAAGGTTCTATGGCTTCAGAAAAGTATGGCAGGAAATTCAAGGCTGGGTCAATATTGACTAGAATCACAGCGCAGAGGGTGTGGTCCCAGAATGGCGCCCAGGGGGAAGATTAGCTTGGCTTTTTGCCAGGGACCCAAAGCCATTTCCTGTGGTTGTAAACCTGTTTTCACAGCTCCTGACCCTCAGGCCTCCTTTGCGTGGAGGAGTCAGGGCAAATGCAGGGAAGAACTCTTGCTTTAGGAAAGCTTCTAGCCCAATGCCACCAGTGACTCAACCCTTGTAAATCCTAGCTATTCAGGAAACTAAGATAGAGATCGAGGGTGAAACCAGCTCAGGAGAGGAAAGTTAATGAGACTCTTCTTGCCGATTAACTACCAATATCCAGAAAAGGAGCTGTGGCTCAAGTGGTAAAGTGGTAACCTTGAAGCAAAAAGTTTAGAGACCAGAGCCCAGAGTTCAGGCCCCAATACTAGCACAGGAAAACTAAAGAAAAGATTTCAGGAGATCCTAGTCCACTGTGGTGAAAGGCCAGAACTTCCAGGCACAGGTGGCTCAAGCCTGTCTTCCTAGGTCCTCAGGAGGCTGAGATGTGAGGATCACATTTCAAAGCCAGCCCAGGCAGGAAAGTCTGGGAGACTCTGATCTCCAAGGAATCTACAGAAAATTGGAAGTTGCTCTTTGGCTGAAGTGATATGGTGAAGAGCTGGGGGACAATGCCCAGGCCCAGAGTTCAAGCCCCATGACCAACACCTGGCCTGCTTAGACCTTACTCTGCAGCTCTAGGCAGAGTTCTTTCCAGTGGGCTCCTGAGGGTCCCCTAATGTCTAGATGTCCTACAAGTCTTGGTAGCAGCCTGTTTGGAGGCCATTGCCTACAGAGCAGGCCACAGTACCAGAGAAGTATCAAGCCTTGAGGCATGAAGATCATCAGAATGGCATCTGTCATTGGTGCAATGTGGATCAAAGCAGTAAATCACTGTCTCAGACGACGGTTCTGGGTCAGGAGGGGCAGGAGCTTCAAGATGTCACACCAGATAATGCCCAGTCACACGAGTATCACAAGAGTGCAAATTTATCAGTCAGACCTTGGGTAGGTGTTGAGTTGGGCTCATGAAAGTATTGTAGGCTCAGTAATCCACAGCCAGATGGCTGCTGCTTGTAGCAGTCACTATCCCAGGAGTCCAAGGGCTCGTTGCCCTGCTTTCCTCACCAGTGCTTGGGGAAGGGGGGCAGATGAAGTTCTGCAATCATAGGCCGACTACCAAGGAGCAACCCTAGTGTCCTTCCCTTGATCTTGTAGCCCCAAGTTGAGATCGATGGGCAAGTTCCATGGAACTTACTGCCACGGCTGAAACCCCTCAGCCCAAGAAGGACTTAGGGAGAAACCACTTGATCTGGCTTGAGAGTTTATTGTGACTATGACTCAGGACTGCCCCCCATTTGTAGCGCCGCTCATCCAGGTCAAAACTAATGCCCCCAAACCTTGAAGTACTGGCCATACCAATCTCTCATCCCCCAGTTCCCTGGCCCTGGAATCTAAAGTATAAGCCTCTGTATTCTGGGAATCCAGAAGTGTCTAGAAGGACCTGAGAGGCCCAGCTGGGGACAGAAGATAGATTTGCCTACAATAAGGTACGTTGACATTTCCTAGACATCGAACAATACATCCAAGCCACCTTGGCCTCACCTCTCATGTAGCCCCAGATTATCCTTGTTTGGGGAGCCTTCAGTCAGCTATCAAGGTCGAGTTTGCCAGAGCCACTGGCAACCACCCTTCCCCCACACCATTACCAACCTGCTGGGAATGGGACATGCAGCCAGGGGTCCAGCTGAGAAAAAGACAGGACACAGCATGACTGACCCTGGCCCCCAGAGTCTGGAGTGAACATATGCAGGCTGGCCCTCAGGACCCAGAATCCCCTGGATGAGGACAAAGATAGGGACAGCCAGACTTGGGTCCCAAGGAAAAGCTGGAATATGCAGGTCTCTGGCAATTTAGGACTCAGTGTAGACCATGATAGGGGACTAAATACAAGGTTGCTATTGAAGAAGGGCACCATCCAAGGTCAGGAAGAGGCAGACAAGCACCCAGGAAGTGGGCAGAGAATGATGAGGGAAAAATACACACACACACACACTCAAATACACACACACACACACAAACACACACACACACACACACACACACACACACACACACACACACACACACACACACGGGTAGCCCAAGGCATCAGCAGTCCCTGAGCAACTGAACATCCCAATCTCTGAGAAGATGGCACTACCATCCTCAGACCAAATGTTGACAAAATTCAGAGCCTCTCACACATCTGGAATGGCTCATAAAACAGCATGGCATTTCCTACTGTACACACCACTATGAAGAAAA
Source organism: Dipodomys spectabilis (assembly GCF_019054845.1). NCBI lineage: Eukaryota > Metazoa > Chordata > Mammalia > Rodentia > Heteromyidae > Dipodomys > Dipodomys spectabilis. Next base: position 1,601,985 of record NW_024870978.1, on the reverse strand, counting down.
CTCACATTATTTTGGTTGTCCGTCATGGGGTTTGAAATTTGGTCCTGAGTGCTATCCCTCAGCTCTTCAGCTGAAGGTGTGAGCTCTACCACTGGAGCCACAGCACCGCTTCCAGTTTTCTGGTGCTTCCCCTGAGTTAAAGTCTCAGACTTCCCCACGAAAGCTGGCTTTGAACCGTGATCCTCAGATCTCAGCCTCATGAGTAGCTAGGATGAGAGTTGTGAGACACTGGCAGTGCCTGGTTTTAGCCACCTTCTTACAACCAGGGGAAACCCAACTTGTCAGGCCATAAAGCACATGCAACCCTGACTTTGACACCAGTATCCAAAGCCATTCTTCCTTGGTTGGAGAGAATATAATCGACACTACCCTCCAACCCTGCTCCCATTCGCTCACTCCCTGCCTACGATAGGCCACAACCTATGGAGTTCTTGGTAAGACAACGCCCAGCTTGCTGTAACGTCACACGCGGCCAAACTTGGGGAGTTCTTAGAAAGGGCTGTACACTGAGGCCAGAACCTGGTGTCCCAACCAGAGCAACCCCACTCGTTCACCATCTCTGGCAAGCAAGATGTGTCTTTAGTTTTTGTTTTTTGGATGAGGGGCTTGAAATCAGGGCTTGGGTACTGTCCCTGATGATGAATTTTGCTCAAGGCCAGTGCTCTACCACATGAGCCATGGCACCACTTCCGGTTGGAGATTGGAAATGAGACTCTCATCGGACTTTCCTCCTTGTGCTGGGAAACAAGACCCTCTGGATCTCAGACTCCCGAGTAGCCAGGATGACAGGCGTGAGCCATCAGCGCATGGCCTATCGTGTCTCATTCTTTACAATTTCCAACGAGTCTTCCACTAGACACTACCACCTAGACCCTCCTCTCCCTCCCTCAGGGACAGCAAAGGGAGGCTCAGAATCTGGGGTGGGCCATGGGCATTAAAGGGCCCCCTTCACTTCACAACCCCTTTCTAAGCTCCCATCCACTTCCTCTGGATGGCCTGGTTGTCTGTGGCATATCAGACCCACTAGGACTTCTTAGGCTTGCCCTGTATCCCCCCGCCACTCCCAACCGGTACCTGAGAATTTCTGGGGACAGCTGCTCCATGTCCCAGTGGAAGACGTTGGGAGGGTTGCTGATAACCTGGTCCAGGGGTGTCCAGGGCAGAAAGAGTGTCCAGATCCCCTCTGTCAAAGAAGGAGACACAAAGCATGGATGGATCTACTAAGTGCTACAGGGCACACCATCCACCTGTCACCCAGGTCCCTTGGAGTGAAGTTTTACCTTGACAGTGCTGGGGTTGAACTCAGGGTTCAACCGCTGTCCCTGACCTTCTTTTGCTTGATGTGAGCACTCTTCCATCTGAGCCACAGTACCACTTCTGGCTTTTTCTGTGTATGTGGGACCTAGGAATTGAACCCTGTGTGCTAGGTGAGCCCACTACTGCTAAGACACATTGGATAGCTGTTCTTCTGTGAGCCATTGGGCCTGTCTCGGGAGAGTCTTGCACAACTTTACCGAGTATCTAACCAAGAGCCTTGGCTGGAAAAGAACATGCTCTGCTATTTTGTCCTTTATCTATGGCATCTTACCTATCTGTGCTTCCTGTCACATCCTCCTTTTTAAGCAAGACCAGCTTTCAAGTGCTGCCTCTAAGAAGCCCGCTCTAATCACCCTGGCAGAGGAGGATCTTCTCCACTCTTCAAGCTGCTGGCTTTGTCATGCTCTGCCTCCAGCTTTTGTGGTTGAGAGCACACAAAGGCGAAGGCCTGGCTTTCATCAACCAGTTTCTGAAGGCTCTGATACACTACCCAGGGACCAGTGCAGTATCACACTCTGTGAGAGTGCACTTGAGGCCCAGGCAGTCTGAGGGCAACAAATGGGGCCATTTCTTGTGTGGGTTTGAACGGAGGATCTGGGAGCTGTCTGTCTGAGTTTTCATGCTAAAGGCTGTTACTCTACCACTTGAGCCACAGCTCCATGTCTGTACTTTTGGTGGTTCCATGCAGAGAAGAGTCTTATCGGCTTTCCAGCTTATGGTTGGCTTCGAACTTTGATCCTGAGATCTCTGCCTACCGAGGAGACAGGATGTCAAGTGTGAGCCTGAGCCAGACAGGCTCCAGAACCTTTCCTTTGGGCTTCTCTTTATCTCGTGTCAACTAGCAATCCCTAGTTAAAATAGTCATTTATAGGGGATCAAGTTCCTCTCCTAGGTCAGTTAATCCAAAGAGATAAAGTATCTTTGGAAAAGGCTAGTCAGAGTTGGACTAGGTGAGTGTGTGTGTGTGTGTGTGTGTGTGTGTGTGTGTGTGTGTGTGTGTGTGTGTGTGAGTGTATGAGTTTCAGGGATACCTACCACCATCTCTCTGGGCTTCTTTCACCCAGTGGTGATTACATCCAGGATCCCCACCCCCAGAAAGGCGGGTAGGGGAGGGTACTTAAGGTCACAACAAGTGGGATAATCTGAATTCTATGCTGCAACTGAAGCCAGGAGAGATAATAGAGAGAAGGAGAGGTTTAGAGGAACATCAAGGGAAGTCCCTTAACTTTGGCTACAAGTAACGGAGAGAAGAATATATCCATCCTTTTTGGTAGTAAGATAACAAGAGCCCACTATTCATTTATTTTATTTTGTGTGAATCCCAGGTCTTGGACTCAGGGATTCAGTGTCATCCCTGAGCTTCTTTTACTTAAGGCCACAGCACCACAACTGGGAGATAAAAATCTCACAGACTCTCTTGCCTAGGCTGGCTCTGAGTCACGACCATCAGAACTCGAACTTAGTCTCCCGAATAGCCAGGATGACGGGCAAGAACCACTGGCACCTGACCGCCACCATCCATTTATAGTCCCTTAGGGTCAGTGCTTGGCTACCTGTACTGCATCCTCCTTTTTGTGAGTGGGAAGCAGACATGCGTGGGTTTGATACTTCAACAGCCTACCGACCTTTGAGCATTGTTCTGGCTAAATCTGATGCCGGCTTCCTCCTTATCCACAGCAATGACTTTGCACTGTCACAGAACAAGTGTCCCCTAGGAGGTGTCGGATCTGGGGTCTTTCCTCTGTACACTGCCTCTACTTCCCGAAACAACACACTTCAGCAACATGAAGAAGACATTGAGTGAATTCAGTTTCTTATAATCAGGCGTCTGGCCAGATAGGTGGCAGTGAGGATCAGAGGCTCGGAATAGTGTTGTGCAGTTGGACAATGTGATGCCTCCTCATCCACTTTCCTTTCACTGTATTAGCTGAGGGTAGTGGGGGAGGACTCACCAGACAGACTGACAATGAGTAACCATCACGGTCTACCCGGGGCACAGAGGTGCTTACTTAAGGGAGCTAGTTCCACAGTCCAAGCGAGAATGATCCTGACACACAGCCTACCTCCAGAATGAGACGAGAGGGTCACTTTGGGTCTCAGCCACATGGGGAAACTGAGCCAACTCCTCCAGGACACATTCAACAAGTTACTGAGACAGAGACAGAGACAGAGGGAGAGAGAGAGAGAGAGTGAGAGAGAGAGAGTATTACACTTAAGTCAGCTGCCTGTGGCACAGGCCTACAATGGTAACTACACATTGAGATATGAGGATCATGGTTCATAGCCAGCCCAGGCAGGAACGTCTGTAAGACGCTTATCTCCAAAGAACCACCAGAGAACCAGAAGTGGTGTTATGGCTCAAGTTGTAGAGCCCTAAATTTGATCTGAGCAGCTCATGGACAGTGCCCAGGCCCAGACTTCAAGCCCCACGACTGAAAATAAGTGGACTTCCCACCACAAGAAATGGACTGAATAACACCCATTGTCCTAGCGAGTATGGCAGAGAAGTCAGGCCAAGCTTCCTGTCACCTGGGGGTCATGAGTAGGTCACCCAGCTTTACCGTGCCTCATTTTCCCCAGCTGCAAAGCTGAACAGTGAAGGAACCCCTTCCTCATGGGGACAGGGTAAGGATGAAAGAGATCCATGTTTTGTTTCATAATACCATACCTGTGGCATGGTAAATAACAGGCCCCTTCTGAGTCCTTTCCAGGTATCTTCTTGTTATATGCTCACAGAATTGCCAAGAAACTTATCTGATGAGCATTCCCTCTATGCCTGGCCCTGCCCCAGAGTTCCCCGTGTATTGATCCCTTGTTTCTTCACAACTGTCCTGTGAAGAGACTGAGGACCAATGGTTCCAGGATGAACCCAGAGCTTCAACTGTGGTCAAGAATCGGCTGCTGTGGACTAAGAGTTTGGGACAGTCATCTAAACCGATGACTGAGCATTTCGCTACATATCTACCATCCCAACTACAGAGGACCAGGCATGGTGGCACATGCCTTTCACAGGAGGACCATGTTCCAGCCAAGCCTAAGCATATATGGAGTCCCTATCTCAGAAATACCCAAGACAGAATGACTTGGCTCCCATGGAAGAAGACCTGACTGGAAAGCCTAAGCTCTTGAGTTCAAACCCTAATATTCCAAAAAGAATCTGAGGCCCAGTGCCAGAGGATCATGCCTATAACCCTACCTACTCAGGAGGCTGAGATCTGAAGATCACAGGTCAAGATTTAAAGTAGGGTTGGCCTTGCCCATCAGACGTCATGATGAGATGACCCAGAGTCTGACCCATGCCAATAAGGTCCATACTAACAGTGCTCACAGCCTTAATAAGTGCTGAAAACGCATTCTGTCCCCCTGGAGAGCCAACCCGTATGGGCCCCACCCCCATGTCCTCCCGTGCTCCTTCTACCAGCAACCAGGCCCAAGGGAGTAGACAGTTCCAGGTCACAAAGATCCCTTGCTCTTATAATTTAAAGGTGCTGAGTCCCCTTCAAATGTCCCCAGACTTCAGCCACAAAGTCCATGTACCCCCCAAAGACAATGGTTAGAAGTTACCAAAGGGTCCAGCACTCCTTGGAACAACCAACTTCTACACACATACAGACACACACAAACACACACACACACACACACACACACACACACACACACACACACACAGAGCCATCACGGGTGGCTCCTGTCTGTCATCCTAGTTATTCAGGAGGTTGAGATCTGAGGATCACTGTTCAAAGCGAGCCACACAGGAAAGTTTGTGAGTCTCCTATCTACACTGAACCACCAAATAGCCACAGGTGGAGCTGTGGCTCAAGTGTCAGAGCTGTAGCTTTGAGCAAGATATCTCAGGGACAGCACCTAGGACTTGAGTTCAAGGCCCAGTTCTTCTACCTCCATTCACACACAGACACAGACACAGACAGTCAGACAGACAGACAGACACACACACACAGACACACACACACAAACACACACACACACACACACACACACACACACACACACACACACACACACACAGGATAGCCCAAGGAGGAAAGAAACATGAACTCTCTCAATTAGGATCAGATTCCACCCCTTAAAGGTGGCAGTGCCGACATCAGACCCACTATAGACAATACATTGAGCCTCACACATATCTGGAATGTCTCATAGACCAGCATGGCATTTCCTATCATACACACTGCTATGTGGAAAACTTAGTCACCTCTTTTTTTGTTGTTGGTCAAGGGGTTTGAACTCTTTGCCAAGGTGCTGTCCCTCAGCAATTCAGCTGAAGGTGAGCACTCTCCCACTTGGGCCAAAGCAACACTTCCTGTTCTCTAGTGGTCTATCATCAAGTCTCACAGACTACTCTGCACAAGCTGACATGAAACAACAGTCCTCACATCTCAGCCTTCTGAGTAGCTAGGATGAGAGTTGTGAGCCACGGGTGGCTTCCGGCTTCAGCCACCTTCATATACACAGAGGAAACCCATCTCATCAGGCCCCAAAATTTTTGCAACCCGTCGCTTCAGATTTTGATACCCAGCATCCAAATCTATCCTTCAATGGAGAAAATAAAGACACAACAATCTCACACCTGCACCCCTTTGCCCACTCCCTGCCTGTCACAGGACACGACCTCTTGAAGCTGTGGCTTCAAACTGGGGCAAACTTGAGGAGTTCTTACAAATATCTGTACAGTGAGGCGAGCACTTAGTCTCCCAAACACAGCACCCTCCCCACACCCCCACACCTCCACCACCATTTGCAGGCAAAGATGTCTTTCTTTTTTATGTTTTGGGGCTTGATCTCTGGGCCTGGATGCTGTCCCTGAGCTCTTCAGCTTAAGGCAAGCACTCAATTGCTTGAGCCACAGCACAGCTTCTGATTTTCTGGCAATTCCTTTGGGTAAGAGTCTCAGGGTCTTTCCTGACCAAGCTGGTATTGACCCGTGACCCTCAGATCTCACCTCCTGAGTAGCTGGGATAACAGCCATGAGCTACTGGCACCCAGCCAAACAAACTTGTCCATTCCTGTCATCCTCCCCCCTCAGGAGACTGAAATCTGAGGACTGCAGTTGGATGCCACTTAGCAGCAAAGCCAGTGAGAATTTATTTCCAATTAAACACCCCAAAGGGCTGGAAGTGGAGCTCTGATACAAATGGAAGAGTGCTATCTTGGAGCATAAAAGACAAGATCCACGCCCTAGACTCAAGCTTTTTCTAGCATAGACCCACCTAAGAAAGGGAAGCAAGTGGGCACACGGGGGCTCAAAGCTAACACATAATACTCAAGTCTCCCAGAACAGACCTCATCCAGCTCTGATTCTCTAAATTCTATGTCCTACATCATGGCAGTCTTAGATGGGACTGGCCATGTACCAAGTTGGGACATTCAAGTACAATCTCATAATGAAGATCCCCTGATCTTATCAAAGAATCAGGATCTCTCGCTGTCCTGCCTGAACACTGGGCAGTGAGGTAAGGTCTAGTTATCCAACCACATGATATGGGAACCAAAGAGATTCCTGGTCAAGGAGACTGGGGGGATCTAGGTCCCTCTTGGGGAGGTGAAAAGGGCTGCTCTATCCCAGAAATGTTCCTATGTTGTGAGTATTATCAAAGAAACAACCCTGCTCAGAGCCCAGTGCCTCTGGTTTTCCCACCAGCATCTACCCAGTTCTGCCCCACCTTCAGCCTGCCCTCTCTGAATCCCAGAACTGCCATCTAGTCTAAAGACTGAGCCAGCCAAGAGACCCACTCCCTTCACTCATTCCCAGGCTGTCCTGTGGCAGTGGCATGCTTAGCTCAGTCTTTGGTGAAGGAATGAACACCGGGGGTGGGATCGTCAGATTGAGCCCTGGAAAGTCTTAGTCCCCAAGGATGTATTGCACAGGCATCCTGTGAACGGCAGCCAGGTTGTAAATGATGAACCCAAGGTGCCAGGACTTTTTTAATAGCAGTGTGGCTGGATCAAAGGCTGGTAGTCTATGTTGTCAGGTGAGGTCATGGCTCCAATATCCTGACACACATGACCTAGGATCATTGTCTCTCTTCAAATTCCTACTTATCCCTTGCCCCCCCCCCTTGAAACTCTCTCACTCCAATACCTCCCTAGCCCTTGGAAACTTTCTTCTTATCTGACCAGAAAATAAACCCGATGAGGCTGGGGATAATTGAAACCTGGTGACCCACCCTGAGCCCTAGGTTCTACCCGAGGCTGGTTCCTTCTATAGTCGTTGATCACACAGCTCTTGGCTCTCATGTGTGCCATTGTGATATCACATTGCTGTTGTGACATTACAATCACCTTGAGACATCCCAAATCCATTATGACATCTTTAGCACCTTTGAAAAAACACATGGCCTTTGTGACATGACAGTCCCTTTGTGTATCCATATCCTCATTGTGAAATGTCAATTGAGATCAGATATGTCAAAGAAATATCACAAAGGATTTACAATATAATCATCGGTGTGACATCACATTGTCATTATGACAATATCAGCTCATTGTGACATCACAAATCTGTAATGACATTATACCACTATGACATCACATTGTCATTATGACATCCCATATACATTATGAATGCCTATTATGATTTCATTATATTTCAAATGTGGCATGTGGGTTAATATCAAAAACACATTTTTACTTCATAACCATTGAGACATCACAATTCCTTTGTGATGTAGCATTGAAATTGTGACAACAAACATGTCCTGTCCTCAAAAGTTTTGTGACATGTTGCCACTGTGTTATGTTAGGTCCATTGATAGCTCAAGCTATTTTCGACCTCATATTATTTCAGGAATGACATGAAATATTAGAAATATACTTTGACACCATGAGCATAGTGACATCACACTGCTAGATGTAATGACCATTGTGTCACATTGTCACCTCACAAATCTGTTTTGACTTCATCGCATGTGTGCCAACAAATGCATTGGAATCCTCAAAAGCCTGTTCTAAATTTTTATACTCATTTTGAGTTAATGACAATTGAGGTCTGGAATGCCATAGTCACATCATGAATCTACTGTGACATCACAAAACAATTTTGAACTCATCACTATTATGGCATCACCAATTAATTAGATTTTGATATCATATTGCAATTGTGATATTACTGTACCATCATGCTTTCACAAACCTATTATGACCTAATCACATCTTAGAAAATGCATGTTCTTTGGGACATGAAGCTCCTTCTGTGAACTTGTATCATTGTGTAGCAATTGAAATTTGAAATAATATGTGATATTACAAACTAGTTTTGACATCATTAACCCATTTTTATATCATTAACACTTTGACAACCAAAACCTGTTATGAACTTTAACACTTCTGACAAAAAACATGGTATTTGTGTCATCACAGTTCATTTGTGTATGTCATGGTGAATTCATTCCCATGTCCTCACTGTAAACTAATAGCAATTAAGATCTGACATACCATTGTGACATCACAAACCATTTGTGACATCATCACCAGTGTGATATCAATCATTATGACACCATCAGCACATTGTGACATCAACAAGCTACAGTGACCTCATAGCATTATGACATCGCATTGCCATTTTGCTGTCTTAGACACATTGTGAATGTATAACCTGTGATTTCATTCTATTTAAAATGTGGCATGTCAGTTGATATCAGAAATACATTGTGACCTCATAACCATTGTAACATTATAAACCCTGTGTGACATCATAACTGGTGTAACATCACATTGTTGTTATGACATCTTTAGCTTATGGTGACATCACAAAATGGCAATGACATTATAACATTTTCCATTATGTCATTGTGATATCATAGTCACAATATGAATGCCTAATCTGTAATTTCATTGTATTTGAAATGTGGCATGTGGGTTGATATCAGAAACTCATTGTGATGTCATAACCATTGTAGTAGCAAAATTCTTTTGTGACATCAATTTGGCAATGTGACATCACAATGGCAATGTGATGGAACTAAGGCGTCATGATATCAAAATGGTCATGAACACACAATGGGTTTCTGATATCAACTGACATGCCACATTAGAAATAGAATCAATAACATAATAGGCAAACACAATGTGTCTATGACATCAGAATAACAATGTGATGTTGCAATACTATGATGTCATTGTAGTTTTACATGTCAAAATGAACTGATGGTGTCATAATGACAACATGATGTCACAATTATGATGTCAGAAAGGATTTGTTATGTTTCCTTGGTATGTCTGATGTCAGTTGTCATCAGTTCCCCATGAAGGTATGGATACAAAAAAGGTTCTGTGATGTCACAGAGGCCATGTGTGTTTTCAAAGGTGGTAATAAGTCGAAATAGTTTTGGAATGTCACAATGTGATCCATAATGTCACAATGGAAATGAGATGTCCCATTGGGTTTTTGATGTCAAAGTGGTGATGAGGTCACAATGGCTTTGTGATGTCACAGTTTGTTTGTAATATCAGAATGATATATCCAATTTCAATTACTCATAATTCAATATGAGGATACCAGTTGATAGAAGAAGCTTCATAGTGTGAGGTCATACTATGTGAAAACCCAACGGAACCGTGATTTCACAATGACAATGTGATGTCTCAACATCATGTTATGATAATGTTCTGATATCACAATTGGTGATGCCATACTGATGAGGAGGTCATAACTTAGTCATAACTTGTGTGATATACTGCCATTAGGATATTTTAGGCTTTTAGTAAATTTATAATCTGTTTTGAAACTCATAATTATTCAGGTATGACATATGATATCAGAAATTGACTCTGACATCATGAACATTGTGACATCACATTGATAGACATCAAGACCATGGTGGCACATTATGAACTCACAAATCTGTTAGGACTTCATCATATTTGTGAAACACATGACTTTAGAGACAACACAGTCCCTTTGTGAACTCATATCTTCATTGTGAATTAATGACATTTGAGATCTGGCATGCCATTGTGACATTTCCAACCAATTGTGACAGCACAAACCTATTATAGTAGAAACACATTGTGATCTAATATCCATTGTAATAGCACAATCCCTTTGTGACCCCACATTTCCATAGTGATAACACTAACCCACTGTGAAATTCCAATCTCAAACCCAATCCAGGTATAAAATGTGACACTCAAATCCAGTGTGACATCTAGATCATGGTGACATCACACTGATAGATGTTATGAGCATTTTGTCACATTCTGACAACACACACCTGTTAGGACTTCATCACTTTTGTGAAAATGCATGCCTTTGGAGACATCAGAGTCCCTTTGTGAGCTCATGTACTCATTGTGAGTTAATGAAAATTGAAATCACATGTGTCATTTTGATATCACCAACCCATTGTGACATCGCACATTTCTTGTGAACTCATGAGTGTGGCATCACAAATTATGATATCAAAACAGTATTAAGTCATCATACTGCAACATGACATTGCCATCGTGATATCACTGTCCCATTGTGTTTTCAAAAACCTAGTATGTCTTCATAGCATTTTAGAAAATTCATGGCCATTTTTACTTGTCTTATTCTGTGAACTCATATCCTCATTGGACATGTGAAATTGGACATGAGATTATGAGATGTGACTTCACAAAACTATTTGATTTCATCACCAATGTGTCATCATAAAACCATTGTGAGCTTTCATTGCCATTTGACATCACTATCACATTGTGACATTGCAAACCTATTAGGACCTCTTAGCACCTTTGAAAAAACACATGCCCTTTGTGACAACACAGTCCCTTTGTGGAACTATACCCTCATTATGAACTGACAATTGATATCAGACATGCCAATTTAACATCATGAACCTCTTATGACATCACCAGAATGACATAACATTGTCATTATGACAGCAACTGCTTTTGACATGACAAAACTACAATGACAATATAGCATTATGAGATCACATTGTCATTGTGATGTTATAAAAAGATTGTGAATGACTGTTTTTAATTTTATTTTTTGTAGGTCGTGGGGCTTGAACTCTGGGCTTGGATGCTGTCCCTGCTCTTCAGCTCTAGGCGAGTGCTCTATCGCTTGAGCCACAGAGCCACTTCCGGTTTTCTAATGGTTTTTATTGGGAATAAGATTCTCATAGACTTTCCAACCTCAGTTGGCTTTGAACCGCGATCCTCAGATCTCAGACTCTGGAGTAGCTAGGATTACAGGCGTGAGCCACAGGTGCCCAGGTTTTTCATTCTATTTCAAATTTGACATGTGTGTTTATATCAGAAACATAATGTGACCTCATAACCATTGTAACATCATAAATCAGCAATGATATCAAATTGTCATTATGACACCATCAACTCATTGTGACATAACCAAACGACAATGGCATCATAGCATTATAAATTACAGTAACATTGTTACATCAGAGACTTAACAGTGTGAAGGCATATTCTGTGAATTCATTCTATTTCAGAAACCCATCTTGACCATATAACCTTTGTGATACCACAATCCTTTGTGACATCACATTGCCATTGTGATATCATTAACCTTCTGTGCCATCACAAACCAGTCCTGTCCTTATAAGTTTTGTGACATACTGCCATTGCCATATATTAGGCCCTTTGTGAGCTCATCATATGTTTTCAATCTGATATTCTGGTATGACAGGTGATATCAGAAATCCCTGGTGACATCAAACTGCCAGATGTCATGTCCATTGTGTCACATTGTAACCTCACAAGCCTGTTAGAATGGCATCACATTTGTAACAAAACATGCCTTTGGAGACATTACAGTCCCTTTTTTTAACTCATATATTCATTACCAATTAATGACAGTTGAGATCTCCCATGCCATTCTGACATCGTGAACCCATTGTGACATCACAAACTTATTGTGACCTCATAATGAGAATGACATCAACAAATAATTGTTCTATCAAATCATTATTTTGACATGATATTGTGGTATTGCTGTTGTGATATCACTCTCCCATTGTGTTTTTGCAAACCTATTATGGCATCAGATCTTAGAAAATTCATGGACTTTGAGACTTCAAGCTCTTTCTGTGAACTCATGTACATATGACCTCTAAGGCAAGGAGAAAAACCATCGAGTTACATTTAATACAATAAACCATTTTTCACTAGAAAGGGGACTGTGATTACCTTATCCTGGACAGGATACCCAGGTTCAAGAGCAGCCTTGACCAAACCTCAGACCTCCAATGGGCAGCCCCACCCTTTCTTAATTTGTCTGCAAACCACCAACCACAAAATTATGATCTCCAAAGCTCCAAACCTCAATGGGCAAGGCTTTTTTCTTTTCCATTCTTCCCTACTTCTCTACAGACCTGTCATTCCTTACTGGTCTTTCCTTTTTTCCCTTCTACCACTTCCTTCTTCTTTTCAGGTCTCTCCACTCTCCACAGGCCTGCCCTACTCTGCCCCAGTGACCACTTGCCAACCTTCTGCTCTCCCCTAGCTTCCTCTCTTCTCAGGTTTTTCCTTTCCTGCTGTCTCACCACTTTCTTCAATCCGGGTAACTCCCATTTTTATCTCCCCTTACAATGCTCTGAAAATGCAATTTATATATAGGCTGTACACCTCCTCCCTCCAACGGATCTCCTGCCAAACAGTTGTCAAGTATCACTTCCAAAACTGCCCAATGCTCAATCACTTCTTGACAGCTCACGGCATGAGGCTTGACACCTCCACCTTTGGCGGCATTCCCCACATTCTCTGGTGGGCCAAGCCAAGAATTTACAATGAATATCAGTTCCACAGATAACTCTGGCCCCACTAATTATTATAGTATCCTCATAGTGAATTAGAAGAAATTGAAATTGTATATGTCACTGTTATATTACAAACTTGATGAGATATCATTAACTCTTTGTGACCTCATCACCTCGGAGACATCACAAACTCATTGTGTTATCACATTGCTATTGTACCAACATTATCACATTGTGAAATCCCAAAACTATTATGACCTCAGAAGATTTGAAAGAAAGCATGGCCTTTGTGACATGACAAGCCTTTTGTATACTCATATCCTCATGTTGAGCTAATGACAATTGAGATCAAGCATGCCATTTTAACATCGCAATACCTTTGTGACATCATTGCCAGTGTAACATCACATTGTCATTATGATAACAACAGCCCATCATGACATCATAAAACAACAATGACATCAAATCACATGTAATTGTGATGTCACAAATCCATATTGGAATGCCGATTCTGTGATCTCATTCTATTTCAAGTATTGCAGGTGGGTTGATATCAGAAATACATTGTGACCACATAAGCATTATAATATCACAATACCTTGATGACACCACATTGCCATTCTGATATCACTAACCCACTGTGACATCACAAAACAGTCTTATCGTCATAAATTTTTTGACATGCTGACAGTGTGATCTCTTTGGCCTCTCTGAGTTCATAAATTGTTTAACTCATAATACTTCAGGTATGACATGTGATATCAAAAATCTACTGTGATATCATGATCACTGGGACATCATACTGCCAGATGTCTTGACCACTGAGTCACATGAGGACATCACAAACATGTTAAGTCTCATTACACTTGTGCCAATATATGCCTTTGGATACATCATTATCCCTCATGAACTTATATAGTCATTGTCAATTAGAGATCTTGCATGTGATTGTGACATCACCATCTTATTGTGAAATCACAAACCTATGTGACCTCATCACCTGTATGGCATCACCATCTGTGACTTCAAAACAATACTATCTCATATAATGGTAGCATCACATTGCCAACGGGATATCCCTGTTGCATTGCATTTTCACCAGCCTATTTTGTCCTCATAATATTTTACAAAATTCATGGCCTTTCTGACTTCTAGCTCTTACGTGAACTCGTATCTTCATTGTGATCTAGTAGAATGAAATTGGACATGTAATGGTGATATTACACATTAATTGTGACATCACTATCCAAGTGTGACCTTATCACCACTTGACATCACAAACCCATTGTGACATCATATTGCCACAGTGATATCATGATTACCGTGTGACATCCCAAAACTGTTGTGTCCGCTTAGCACCTTTGAAAAAGCACATGTTTTTTTGTGATATCATGGTCCCTTTGGGTAACCATGTCGTCATTATGAACAAAGACAACTGACCTCAGACATGTCAGTGAACCATTACAAACGCATGACATCATCTCCAGAGTGAGATCACATTGTTGTTATAATACCATCAGCCCATTATTACATCTCAAAATGACAATGACATCATGGCATTATGACATCACATTTTCATTGTGAGGTCCTAGAGACAATACTATTGTCTATTCTGTGATTTCATTCTATTGCAAATGTGGCATATAGGTTGATTTCAGAATCCCACTGTGACCACACCATCATTGTGACATTACAATCCCTTTGTGACCTCATATTGACATTGTGATATCATTAATGCAATGTAACATCACAAAGCTGTCTTGTCCTCATAAATTTTGTAACAAGCGACTACCTTAGCCTGGGGTGGATGCCGAGAGCTAAATTCAGTCTCAACCATGAACCCTCAGACCTCCAAAGAGCAGTTCAGCCATTTGTTAACTGGTCTGCAAACAACCAACCCACAAAATAATGATCTCCAAAGCTCCCCACTTCAAAGGACAAGGCTTTTTCCTTTCTCTTCATTCTCCTTCTCTACAGATCTGTCCTACCTTTCAGGTCTTTCCATTTTTTCCTTCCACTATTCCATTCTTCTCTTCAGGCTGTTCTGCTCTTGACAGGCCTGCCCTGCCTTGTCCAGGTGGCCAGTTGCTGTCCTTCACCTCCTGCTCTCTCTCAATTTCTTCTTCTCTCAGTTCTTTGCCCTACAGCAGTCTCATCACTTTCCATCCAGGCCTTTAACCTTTCTCTCACCCCTTCTCTTGATCTGAAAATGCAACTTATATATAGGCTGTACCCTTCCCCAACTGCAATAAGGTTCTTGCCTTCCAGTTTTCAATTACCACTTACCAAGTATTCATGCCAAATGACTTCTTGGCAGGTCACCATTTGGGGCTTGATATCCTATCTCCTTCAGCAGCATGTCCTGCCCCCTCCAGTGTCATGCACCCCCCCCACCATTGATCCAGACTAGGAGGCAATGATGACTATCTGTTCTCATGGATTATAGGGACACTTCTGGCTATTACAGTGTCCTCATGGTCAATTAGTAGCAATTGAAATTGGACAAATAATTGTGATATTACAAACTGGTGACATTACTAACCCATTGTGACCTAATCACCACTGTGACATCACAAACCCATTTTGACTTCACATTGTTGTTTTTGATACCAGGATCACATAGTGACATTCCAGATCTATTATAACCTCATAACATTTGAAAAATACATAGCTTTGTGATATCAGAGGCCCTTTGTGTACTCAAAGCCCCACTGTGAAATATTGACAATTGAGAATCAGACATGACATTTTGACATCAAAAACAGTTTGTGAGATCATCATAATTGTGACATCACATTATCATTTTTATACCATCTACTCATTGTGAAATCACAAAATTACAACGATATGATAGAATTATAACTTCACATTGTCATGGTGACATCATAGACACATAATGAATGCCTTTTCTGTGATTTCATTCTATTTCAAATGAGGCATGTAGGTTGATATCATAAACAAATCACGAACTCATAACTATTGTGACATCACAATCCCTTTGTATATCATGTTGCCATTGTGATATTACTAACCAGCCATGATATCACAAACCTATCCTCTCATCATAACTTTTGTTGCTGCAATTCTGATACCTTAGGCCTTTTGTCCTCATAATCTCTTGGCGACCTCATTAGATTTCACATATGACATTTGATATCACAAATTCCCAGTGACATCATAACCATGGTGTCATCACACTGCCAGATGTCATATCCATTGTGTCAAATTCTGACATCACAAACTTTTTAGGATTTCAATATATGTGTGACAACACATAATTTTGGAGAAACCACAGTCCCTTTGTGAACTCATATACTCATTGTAAGTTAAGACAAACGAGAATCATCGTGTCATTGTGACATGCCCAACACATCACCAATATTTTGTGATCTCACCACCAATGTGGAATCATCAACTAATTGTGACACCAAAACAATATTTTGACATGATGTAATGAGTTGACATTGCCATGGTGATATCACTGTCCCATTGTATATTCACAAACCTAAAATGACCTCCTAAAATTTTAAAAAATTCATGTCCATTAGTGCTTCCAGCTCATTCTGTGAACTTGTATGCACATTGTGAAAGAGTAACAATTGAAAATAGACTTGTGTTTGATATATTACAAAATCATTATGACATCAAAAGCTCATCGTGACCTCATCACAACTGTGTATCATGAAACTATCATGACCCCTAAGTACCTTTGAAAACACACATGGCATGTGTGACATCATAGTCCCTTTGGGTACCCATATCCTCATTGTGAACACATGACAATTGAATTCATATATGCCATTGTAACATCACAAACCCTTTGTGACCCCTTCACCAGTGTGACAACACATATTCTTTATTACACAATTACCTCCTTGCAACATCACCAATTTACAATGACCTCATAACATTATGACATTTATTGTCAGTGTGATGTCATAAACACATTGTAAATGCCTATTCTCTTATTTCATTCTATTTCAAATGTGGCATGTGGGTTGATGTCAGAAATATATTGTGATCTCATAAATATATTGCATCACAATCACTTTGTGACATCACAGTGCCATGGTGATATCAATAATACACTATGATATCACAAACCTGCCCTGTCCTAAGTCTTGTGATGTGCAGCAATTGTGGTGTCTTAGGCCCTTTATTAGCTCATAATCTGTTTTCAACCTTATAATATTGCAGTTATGATATATGATATCAGAAATCCTCTGTGACATCATGACCATTGTGATATCACACTGACAGACATCATAAACATTGTGTCACACTGTGACATCGCAATCCTCCCAGGACTTCATGACATTTGTGAAAATACATGACTTTGGAGATACCACAGTCTGTTGTGAGCTCATATTCTCTGTGATTTCATGACAAATGAGTTCCGTTATGCCATTTGGATATCACTAATCAATTGTGACATCATAGACCACTTACCGTATGGCATCACCAATTAATTGTGACATAAAAACCTTTTGTGATGTCACAATGTGACACCATGATCATGACATCTGTCAGTGTGATGTCACAATGGTCATGATGTCACAGTTTACTTCTCTTATCTCAAGTCATACATGAAATATGAGGTTGAAACCAATTATGAGGGCAAAGAGGTCAAAGATAACACAATGTCAGCATGTCACAAAAGTTATGAGGACAAGAGAGGTTTGTGATGTCATATTGTGTTAGTGATTTCACAATGGTACTGTGATGTCACAAAGTGATTATGATGTCAAAATGGTTATGTAGGCACAAAAATGCGTTTCTGATATCAACTCTAATGCCACATTTGAAATACAATGAAATCACAGAATAGGCATTCACAATGTGTCTATGATGTCACAACGAGAATTGTTGTCATAATGCGATTCTGTCATTGAACTTGGTGATGTCACAATGAGCTGATGCTGTCATAATGAAAATGTGATGTCATACTGTTGAGGATGTCACAAACACTTTTTCATGTTATAATGGCATGTCCGATCTCAACTGTCAGTTCACAACAAGGATATGAGTACACAAGGGGACTGTGATTTTGAAAAGGGCCTGTTATTTTTCAAAGGAGATAAGAGGTAATAATAGATTTGAGATGTCACAATGGAATCATGATGTCACAATGACAATGTTGTCACAAGGGGTTTGTTATATCGTGGTAGTGATGATTTCAAAATGGGCTTGTGATGTCACAATGAGTTTGTAATACCACAATCAGATTTCCAATTTCAATTGCTACTAGTTCCCAAGTAGGATACTATAATAATCAGCAGGGCCTGTAATCTATAGGGTCTGATAATCAGCATAGGCCCATCTCCTGGCCAGCTGGAGAGGACAAAGAATGCCACCAAAGAAGGTGAAGCATCCTGTGTGAGGGACTGGTGCATTAATCACCACGTGTTGAGCTGTTAAGAAGTGATTGGGCTGTGGGCAGTTTGGGATGTGATAGTTGAAAACAGGCAGTTGGAGTGGAGAAGTGGTACAGACTTTATATTGGCTGCTTGTTCTGAGCAATAGAAAGTGAGAGAAAAAGGAAAAAAGTCCTGGAAGGAACGAAGTGGTGTGATAGCAAAAGGGGAAAGATCTGGGTGGAGAGGAAGTTGAGGGATGGCAGAAGGTGAAGGATGGCAACCTATGAGCCTTGCAAAGCAGTTCAGGTTTCTGGAGAGTGGAGAGTCCTAAAGAGAAGAAGGAACTGGTAGAAGGGAAAAAGGGAAAGACTTCGAAAGAAGTATAGGTCTGTAGCGAAAGAGAAACAAAGAAAAGAGGAAAAGAGGCTTTCCCTTTGATGGTTGGAACTTTGGATATCATAATTTTGGGAGTTGGTGGTTGGGAGAACATTTATTATATAAAACATGTCTTGATAGATTTTCGTGATCTATACAGTTCCTTATTTTTGAAGACTCCCTCGAGATAATCCATTTGGATTGCATCAGGCCTTGGCCCCAGGGAAAAATCCCCATAGGTGAGAGTGTCAGCCCTAAGGGTTGAGAGTCTACCTCGAGTGTTTGTCTCCAGAGGTCCAACATGGACAAAAGTCATTATGTACCTCTAGAGGTGCATCTTGGCAAGCTTGTCAGCTTGTTTTGGGCGCCTGTGGAAACTATTTGTGGCTTCCTTGGGACGCCATCTGGAACATACTTGAGTGATAATGTAGGGCTTCCATGGGAAGCCATCTGGAACCTCATCAAGAGTACATCTGCGACTTCCTTGAGAAGCCATCTGAGACCTACGGTGGAGGTCATCCTGGTCCTTCTCCAGGGGCCATCTTGGACTTTCTCCAGAGGTCATCTGGGGCTTCCTCAGGAGGCCATCTGAGACCTCTTCAAAAGTAGTCATTGGGGCTTTCGTAAGAGGCAATCTAGGACTACCTCCTGAAGGCATCTGGAGCTTCTTGGGAGGTCATCTCAGGCTACCATGATGAGAAAACTATGACTGTCTTTGGACATCATCTGGGACTTCCTTGAGAAGCTCTATAGGACCTTCTCTGGAGGTCAACTGTTGTTTTCTCAAGAGGGTTACCTGGAACTTCCTCTGGAGTTCATATGTGGCCTCTTTGAGTGGCCATCTGGGAACTACTTCAGAGGTAATCTCAGCCTCATTGAAAAGACATCTGGAAACTCCTTTGGAGGTCATCTGACACTTCCTTGGGAATCCATTTGGAACCTCCATGAGAGGTCATCTAGGGCCTCCTAGGGAGGACATATGTGACATCCTCCAGAGGTCATCTGTGGCCTCCTCAAGAGGCAATCTGGGACATTCTTTCTGTCATCTAGGACTTCCTGTAGAGGTCAACATTGAGAGGTATGGCACATGTGGGTTAAGTGTCTGTGGCTCTTGGTCTTTGTATGTATGCTGATAGTTCTATCTGTGTCCTGTATGCACCTGTTTACTCCTTTTCTCAGGATTGGAGAACAAGCCTTAGGTAGTCATATCCATAAATATTCTCCCCCATGTTTACAGAATCCCTCAGAGGAAGATGCATTGATGTACTTTCTCTCCTATTCTTTGTCATCAGCAACTCAAATAAGTCCTCCCATACCAAAAGTGGCAACTTGTACCAGACTGAAGTGGTAAAATGTGGTATGTTACCCTTATTACCCTTGAGAGAGGAACATGGAGGAGATGATGGGCAGGGGCCCTTTCTAATATATGTTCCCTTTACAAGTAGTGACCTCTATAACTGGAAACAGCAAAATCCATCCTTTTCAGAAAAAAAACAGGGGCTCATTACTTCATTAGAGACAGTAATTTTCACACACAAGCACATCTGGGATGACTGTCAGCAAATTTTACAGGTGCTTTTCACCTGGAAGAAAAGCGAGTGAATAGTATCAGTGACTTGACGGTGGTCCTTAGACCAGACAGTAGCCCCATTATTTAAGAAGACTATTTGGAGCAAGTCTTTCCTCAGACTTATCCAAGCTGAGATTAACAGCAGTCGTGGTATGGAGGTGCTTACAAATTATTTCCAGGTTCAGCTAGCAGGGATACCGCAGTGGCTAGAAAGCCAAGTCTTCAATCTAAGGTGAGTGAGATGGTACTGTTCCCCAGTAAGTACCCTAATGCTTTTTCTGGAACTTCTCCCAGAAGCCTATAGGACCTATAGGCTATAGATCTTTAAGTCCTGGAGAATCAAAGAGCCTTAAATATGGCCTTTTTTACGCAGTCAGCCACAGATATTAGAAGAAAGCTTGAAAAGTCAGAAGGTTTTGAGGTAAAGTGATTGCCCAGTTGGTGTTTTATAACAGACACACCCTGAAAAAAAACAAGTCTAAGAAGGGAGTTTGAGTTTTGGTAGGAGCACCAGAATAGGGATCAAGAAACATTTGGTAAAGACAGTACAATTCATTTGAAAATGGCAGTAGGGAACCTCTAGGACTAGATCAGTGAGCTTAATGCAAGCAAAATGGACATTAGGAAAAGGAATGTCCAAGGAGAAGAATGATAGAAAATGACAGGTTAAGTAAGCACATTAACCACATGGAAAACGTAAATGACAGGTTAAGTAATCACATTAACCACATGGAAAATGTGTTCATAGCTCTGGAGAAACATGCAAAGGACCTCTGAATTCCATAAAGAAATTATGACTATGAAAAAGGAGCTGGGAGGCTGGGAAGGTGACTCAGTGGTAGAGTGCTTGCCTTGCATGCATGACGCCCTGGGTTCGATTCTTCAGCACCACATAAGCAAAAAGAAAAAAAGCCAGAAGTGGCAATGTGGATCAAGTGGTAGAGCGCTAGCCTTGAGCTGAAGAGCTGAGGGACAGTGTCAAGGTCAGAGTTCAGGTCCCACGACCCGACCCAAAATAAAAAGGAAAAAAAAGGAAAAGGAGCTGGACCTGATATAAGAATATATTAGGTTGAAGTACATGTCAATTGTAAGCTTTGAAAAGTGTCACTAGAAATTCAAAGCAACAGAGTAAGAAAGAATGAGTAGTTAGCAGAGAAGACGGGGATGTACTGAGTCATAGAAGATGAGGCCAAGAAAAGAGAACAGGAAAATATCAGGCTCAAGAGATTGTTTCTCTTCAGAAAGAGTTAAAGGACCACTTGCTTTGATAGAGAATGCCATGGAAAGGGAAAGAGCATTAGGAATAAAAACAGAAGAGCTAAACAAACAGATCCAAGGTCAAGAACCACATGATTATCTCCATTGATTTGGAAAATGATTTTGATAAAATTCAACACTCATTCATGTTAAAAGCTCTGGAAAAAATAGGAATAGAAGGAACATTTCATAAGACCATAAAAGCCTTACATGGCAGATCAAAAGCCAATATTATGCTTAGTAGGGAAAAACTACAACCAATTCCCTTAAAAACAGGAACAAGGCAAGGATGCACACTCTCTCCACTCTTCAATATAGTTCTGGAATTTTTAGCCGGAGCAATAAGGAAAGAAAAATACATTGAAAGGATCCACATAGGAGAGGAAGAATATATACTCTCTCTTTTTGCAGATGGCATTATTTTATAAAATAACGATCCCTGAAGCTCCATCCCCAAACACTTAGAGCTTATAAACCAAGTTGGCAAAGTACGAGGATACAAAATTAACCCACAAAAATCAGTTGGCTTTCTGTAAACCAACAAATTACAAACAGAAATGGACATCAAGGAAACAACCTCATTCAAAATAACCTCAAAAATAAAGTATTTAGGAAGTAACCTAACCAAAGATGTAAAGGGTCTATTTCATGAAAACTATAAAAGCCTAAAACAAGGAATCTTAGAGGATACCAGGAAATGGAAAGACTTCCCATGTTCCCGGATAGGCAGAATTAATATGGTGAAAATGTCCATACTGCCAAAATTAATAAACACATTCAATGCAATTCTCATTAAAATTCCAATGGCTTACTTTACTAAAATAGAGAAAATAGTACAAAAGTTCATATGAAACAACAAAAGACCTAGCATAGTCAAAACAATTTTAGGCAAAAAAAAAAGGATGCGGGAGGGATGATGATACAGGACTTCAAGCTCTATTATAGAGCCATAATAACAAAGACAGGTTGGTACTGGCAAAAAAAGAGACCCAAAAATCAGTGAGAAAGTTTAGAGGACCCAGAAATATAGCAGTATATGTACAGTCAGTTGATATTTGACAAAGGAGCCAAAGACATACGGTGGAAGAATCATAACCTCTTCAACTACTGGTGCTGGGAAAACTGGCCACATGCAGAAAACTAAAAGTGAACCCTAGCTTATCACCATACACTACCATCAACTCAAAATGGATTAAAGACCTTAACATCAAGCCTGAAACTCTGAAACTATTAAAAGACCGAGTATGAGAGAGACTTGGACTTATAGGCAAAAGCAGGAACTTCCAGAACAGATTCCCAGGGTCACAACAAATTGGAGAATGACTCGATAAATGGGACTACCTTAAAATAAAGTTTCTGCACAGATAAAAAATAGCAACCAAACTAGAAAGAAAGCCAAATAATTGGGAAAAAATATTTACCAGCAATATATCAGACAAGGGTCTATCCATTATATATGGTAAACTCAAGAAACTAACCCTTTACAAACCTAACAAACCAATTTTGAAATGGTCAAGGGAGCTAAAGAGAGACTTTTCAGAAGAAGAGGTAAAAACGGCAAAGAAACACGTGAGGAAATGTTCATCATTCCTGGCTGTAAAGGAAATGCAAATAAAAACAACTCTGAGATACCACCTTACTCCATTCAGAATGGCCCACATCCTAAATTCAGCCAATGACAAATGCTGGAAAGGATACAAAGAAAGAGAAGCATTACTTCGTTGCTGGTGGGAATGTATACAAATACAACCACTTGGAAAGAAGTCTGGAGGTACCTCAAAAAGCTAAATATCGACCTGTCCTATGAACTGGCCATACCACTCCTAGGCATCTACTCAGAATAACAGGAACCAGTATACAAAGACACACACACTTTTATGATTATTGCAGCACTGTTCACAAGAGCCAAGATGTGGAAACAACCCAGATGAGCCACTATTGATAAGTGGATCCAAAAATTGTGGTACCTATATACAATGGAATACTATGCAGCCATTAGACAGGACAAAATGATGGCATTTGTAGGGAAATGAATGGAACTAGACCAAATTATTTGAGTAAGAACAAAGAGACAAATATCACAGGGTCTACCTGATATGTGGATTCTAAAGCCAAAATGCAAGAAGGTACGACAAAGTAAACAGGACTCGAGAAACAAAGGACAGCCACTCTTTTTGTTGTATCACCGTTAATGACTCTATGTTCTTGACTATGTAGATGGTAGAAATATGCACGCAATGGAGGGAAGCCAAGAGGAGGAACAGAAAAAGTGGGAAATGGAACAACATACAACAAAGGGGTCCATCAGCTGCACTGGACATAGAAGAAAAATAACTAAGTAACCCAAACACAGTGATGGGAAGGGAGGAGTGAGAAGGAAAGAGGGAAAGAAGAATAGCTTACAGTAAGCAAAAGGGAAAAAATGTAAACACCACCTGAGGTGGGAAAAATAATTTGGATTGTCAAAGCTCATAGAATTAACAAACTTTATACCATGATAACGATACTTTGCCTTGTCAAGGTTAAAATGTGTTTGTGACTTTAACTAAGTATCACAATTCCACAATATTGTGAAAAATGTGGAATATATGTAATCACATATCTCAATTTTTACAAAAAAGTGTGAGAAGAGAAGGGTTACGACGGATGGGTGACAATGTTGTCAGACACCTTATATTCATGTACTGTTTTGTAGAATGGGAACTTCTTTCTACAACTACTTAAAAATAATAACAATACAAAATGTTTAAAAAATAAATAAACAGTATCGCAACAGATAAGTTCAAATATAAAATAAGAAATTAAATCCAATTGGAAGGCAAAATTCTTTGGGGAGAGTGATGTAGTTTATTCTATAGCAAGTCTCCTTCAGCAATAAATTCAAAAGGTAGACCTCAAGTAAGTGAAATAAACTAAGAAATGGAGATAAAAAAAAAAAAAACTTCACCCACTCTTTCTTGCCTTGACATCTGGTGTGGGTAAAAATTCATCATGCTCCTGAATTAGAACCAAAGTGGCAAGGACCATATTTGGTGGTGCTAGGACCAATATACAGAGAAGGCTGCAAGATGCACTGTTCAGAGACATTCAGATGATCCCTTAAGGGTAAGACTTACTAAGTGTTAATTACTGCTAACTAGTGTGTTTCTATAATTTACTTGTTTTCTATTAAATTTACATTTTAAGCCTTTTCATTTGGTGGAGTGAAGGGAATTTTTAGGATTTGGTAAGAGGGA
This sequence comes from Dipodomys spectabilis, assembly GCF_019054845.1. Classification (NCBI taxonomy): domain Eukaryota; kingdom Metazoa; phylum Chordata; class Mammalia; order Rodentia; family Heteromyidae; genus Dipodomys; species Dipodomys spectabilis. The sequence goes on along the minus strand of NW_024870978.1, from coordinate 1,577,153 downwards.
ATCAAGAATTTGATTGGACATGAAAACCAGTGGAGGTGTATTAAGCAGCAGGGCCCTAATAATCAGCAGGGCCACTAATCAATGTGGCCCCATGTCCTGGCCCACTGGAGTGCATGGGATATACAACCAAAGGGCCAGGGTATGTTGTTGGAAGGGGTAGGATGTCATCCTCACATGATTAGCTGTGAAGAAGTGATTGGGGAATGGGCAGTTTGTGAAGTGATGGTTGAAAACTGTTAGGCAGGAGACCCACTGGAGTGATGGAGGTGTTCAACCTATGTATACGCTGCATGGTCAGAGAAATGGAATTGTAGAAAATCAAGGGAAGGAAGTGGTGAGACAGCAGGAGGGGAAAGACTTGGGAGAAGCGGAAATTGAGGGAGAGTAGGAGGGAAAGTATGCCAGTTGGCCACCAGGTCAGAGAGGTGTAGGACTGTGGATAGTGGAGAGGCCTAAAGAGAAAAAGGAAGTGATGGAAGGGAAAAAGGGAAATGAAGGCAAGTCTATAAAGAAGTAGGGAATAAAAGAAAAGGACAAAGCCTTACCTATTGAAGTTTGGAGCTTTGGAGATGATAATTTGTGGAGTTGGTGCTTTGCATACCAATTAACTATGTGTGGCTGGCCATTGGAGGTCTGAGATTTGGTGGTTGGGGCTGGCTTGTCACTGAGTGTACAGCCCAGGACAAGGTAAATGAAGGCCCATTTCGAGTGTAAATAAAGTTATTTTCAATGTGCCTCATCAGATTGTCTTGTGTTTTATGCATCATAAGTATACTAGTTCATGTTAGTAGTCTCAAAGGCCACGAAATTTTAAAATGTTATGAGGTCATAATCGGTTTGCAAATCCGAATGGGACAGTGATGGCAATATGATGTCACAATATCAAGTCATAATAATAGTTTGATGTAATAATTAGGTGGTGATTCCATAATGTTGATGAGGTTACAATAGGTTTATGATGTCACAATTGGGTTGATGATGTCACAATGGCATGCTGACTTCAAATTTCGTTAACTCCCAATGAAAATATGAAATCAGAATGGGATTGTGAGATCTACAAAGTCATGCATTGGCCCAAATGTGAACTCCCAACAGGTATGTGATATCACAACGTAACACAATGCTCATGATATCTGACAGTGATGACACAATTTTCATGATAGAGTGCACTTCCAATATAACATGTCATGTCAAAAACATTATGAGATCACAAAGGCCTATGTATCACAAGGGCATCGTGTCAAAGTTATGAGGAAAGGACCGGTTAATGATGTCACACTGGTGATCCTGCCTCCAAGGGGTTGTAATATTACAATGGTATAACTGATCTTAATTGTTAGATCACAATGATTATTTGGGTAAACAACTGAACTTTGATGTCACAAAGGCCATATGCTTTTTTAAAGGTGCTAAAAGGTCATAACCGATTGAAATGTCACAATGTGATTGTGATGTCACAATGGCAATGTGTTACTGCAATAGGTTTGTGATATCACTTTGGTAATGAGGTCACCCATGGAATAGTGATGTCACTACTAGTTTGTAATATTACAATCACATGTCTGATTTCAATTGCTACTAGTTTACAATGAGGACAAGAGTTCAAGGAAGGAGCTAGAAGTCCTAAAACCCATGGCTTTTCTAACATGTGATGTCTTAATAAGTTTGTGAAAACAGAAGGGCACAGTGATATCACAATATCAATGTGATGTCACAATATCATGTCATAATAATGTGTTAAGGGAGTTCAGAAGAAGCTAACTGAGGAGAGGTTGGATTCGAAACAAGTGCTCGCATAGAAAGCAGTTTTAGTGTTCCTGTGAACAGTCCTAGGCTAGAGAATCACACCTAAGTGTGCCATCACAGTACAAAGAGTATGGCCAGAGAGGGAAAATCCAGGCAAAGAAAGAGATCTGAGCACTTGCCAGTAGCCGCGGCTGCAAGGGCTGTGGTGGCAGCGGCGGCCATAGATACCATACCTACAACAGAGAGTCCAGGACAAAGGAGCCATACACAGTAGATTAGCAGATTCTACTCAACACCAGCAAGAACTGAGAAGGAGCAGATATCTTCGTCCTGCAGATTTCAGACCAGAGAGGGTCCAGGAACCAAGAATCTGGTGTGAGTAGAACCCTGACTTCCTCCCTCCTTCACAGGGAGCAGAGGTGGGAAGGCTACCAATCCCCTCACCACCACGGGAGGTCTCCATCATTGAAACTGACAAAGGCCCGGTTGAGCGGATAGCTCCTACTCAGGCCTTGGGAAAACACAAAAAGAGTCCTTTTGCAGGTCACAGGAACTAGAAGTGACCTGCCAGGCTCAGTTCCACCCATGGGAAAGTCACTCTGCCCAGGCAGAGTAAACTTTGTCCTTGGAGAAGAGACTTTCTTCACCGGGTAAACAGAGCCAGAAGCTGGCCCACCCTACAGAAGCCTAGACAACAATTGAAATTCAGTAAACATAAACCCTGAGAATGGCTCCAAGCTGGGCTCTGTGAGTGTCTCAGGAGCTAGCCCCTCATGGAAAAGCTACTGTTTGCTGAAAGGCTTCAACCCTACCCAGAACCTAGACTCATCACAACATCTCCAAACTAGAGGAAACAGCCATCTCCCTCTTTGGTGATACTCAAAGATCTCCTTCTCACTGAACTAGCCTGGGAGGAGAATCAGAAAATCGTGCCTAACAGAGGGCATTTTCTGCCTGACCAAACTGACTTAAGAAACCAATCAAGCCATAGGAAAACCAAACACCACAAGAAGACCAGAGACTCCACCAAGACACTGGTTATAGACACAGGGGAGATACAGGCTCTTCCCATCCGCCCTCCAAAAAAAACCCCCCAAAACAAAGAACTCTTTTTTGAACATTTTTTTAAAAATTTTTATTTTTAAGTGTTTTCTGCTGACCTTTATTTTCTCATAATTTTTATTTTTGGTGTGTGTGTGTGTGTGTGTGTGTGTGTGTGTGTGTGTGTGTTTAATCTCTTTGGCCTTTTGGTCCTTTTTATTGTTTTCATTTTTTCTCTCTTTCTTTATTTTTTGCATGACTTAATTACTGTTCTGCTCAACTCCAGATACATACCTGTCTCAATTGTTAGACTTTGTCCCCCATTATGTACATACTTAAGCCAGAAATTTATTACTCATTCACAACCACTTAGGCTTAACTTCTTTAATAACAGTATTATCTCTTTTTACCTACATAATTTTCAAGTAACTAATTTAAAAAAATTTATTTTTTAGTTTTCACGTTTCCTTTCTATCCCTCCCCTCCTCTCATCCTATACTCTTCTTCTCTCAATTTCGTTTCTTTAAACTTACATAATTTTTAAGTGTTTCATTTCTTAAATTTAAATTTTTGTTTTCCCATTTTTTTCTTTTTTAAAAAAATTTCTCTCCTATGATTCTGTCCAATCCATTTCCCTCTCAGAGATTAGGAATTGGTTACATTTACTCTCATTTTACCTCTCCACATCCCTCTAGTCCTGTTTTTCCCCACATTTCTCCCTGAAGCTAACAATTTCTGGTTTGCCCAATCCTTCTTCATTGTTCTTAACCCATTAATCCATGGTTGTTTGATTCAGAATAGACTGTATCTGTTGAACTAGATTGTATCTGCAGCCATTTTGGTTGTGCAACTGAAGGACTCTGGTTGATACTTACCTTAAAATAGTGTTCTAGCACAAAATTGCTGTTATTTTCATACCAAATAGGCAGAACAAGCCAGAAAAACACAAGAAATATGGCAAGTCCAAGTATCTGAACTCCCACTAATGATAATCAGGTGACAGAATAGTTAATGATAATAATAAGAATAGTTAATGATAATAATAATAATTAATATTTCTCCAAAAGCTCTACAAACACTATTGGTAAACATGGTGATTGAAATAATTGAAAATTTGCAAAAGTCTCAGTGTGAGTGTGATAGGGACCAAGAGGAGGCAATCCAAAGTGTAGTACAGGAATCTTGTGAGAATTAGGAAGCTACTTAAAGTTTAATAAAGGAATTGCATAAGCAGGTTGAGAACAGTCATAGAGAATTACAGGAATTGCTTTAATGTGAGGAAACTAATCAAAGAGTAATATAGGAATTGCGAGAGCGTGATCAGAATAGACAGAGATAAATAGAGGCATTAAAAAAATCCATAAAGAGACAGCTGAAACAATTCAAGGATACCACAAAGGGAATGCAGAATAGAGCCTGCCAGAAGGAATGGGAGTCCAAGGAAAGCATAACCAATCAGCTAAGTGATCTGAGAATAAACACTGAAAGCCAAATTAAGGAAGTAAAGCTCATACAAGATCTAAACCAAAGCTCCAACAAAGAAATGGAAGCCATCAAAGCCGACCAACTAGAAGGAAAAGAAATTAAAAACAAATAGAAAGTCTTGACAGTAGGTTAGACCAGGTAGAAGATCAAATCTTGGGGATTGAAGACAGCCTAGATATTATAGAGAAATAACATACAAATATCCAAGATAAATCCAAGAAATATGATAGATCTATTCTATATTTGGAAGACACCATCAGAAGGCCTAATCTGAGGATAATGGATATAGAGGAGCACCTAGAGACAGAAGTTAATGGTCTAGGAAATTTATTTAACAGAATCCTAACAGAGAACTTCCCAAACATGCAAAAAGATAGGCCTATGGCCTATTCAGATACAAGAAGCCAAATAGACCAGAACAGAACAGGACATGTCCTGGTCACATTATAATCCGCACAGGATCAATTCAGTCCAAGGAAAGGAAAGCTGTCAAGGAGAAAAGGCCAATCACCTATACAAGGAAACCAATTAGAATATCCTCAGATTTCTCAGCAGAGATGATTAAAGCAAGAAGAGCCTGGAATGATGTATTCCATGCCCTAAAGACAAACCACAACAAAGAATAGTATACCCAGCTAAACTCTCCTTCATAACTGAAGGTCAAAAATAAAATTTTCCATAGCAAAGAAAAATTGAAACAATATATCTCCACAAAACCAGCCCTACAAAGGTACTTAAACATATCCTAGAAAACTAACAAGACAACAGCCAAGAAATGGCATCTAAAGGAATAAAATTAGAATTCAACATGAAAAGCAACCAAAGACAGGCCTGTAACACATGGAGGCTAAACAACACACTGTTGAATCACCAGTGGGTCATGGAAGAGATTAGAAAGGAAATGCAAATGTTCATGATATTCAACAAAAATGAACACACAAATTACCAGCTCCTCTGGGACACAGCAAAAACAGAACTCTGAGGCAAGTTTATAGCTCTGAATTCCTACATCAACAAATTAGAGAGATCTGAAACCAACAATTTAATAAGACATCTGAACCTCCTTCAAAAAGATCAGCAAAATAAACCCCAATCCAGTAGACAGAAAGAAATAATTAAAATTAAATTAGAATTAACTAAATTAGAATCCAAAAACACCATAAAAAGAATCAACAAAGCAGAGTTGGTTCTTCAAAAAAATTAACAAAATTGACAGACCCTTAGCAAATCATATCAGAAAAAGAAGTGAACACACCCAAATAAACAAACTCAGAGATGAGAATGGGAACATCACCATCAGAACATTATATTCTCAAAACTTTATGCTAATAAGTTTGAGAACTGGCAGAAATGGACCTTTTCCTATCAAATATCGACATGCCGAAACTCAACCAAGATGAGTTAAATTAACTTAACATGCCCATATCAAGCATAGAAATAGAAACAGCAATAAGAGACCTCACATCTAAGAAAAGCCCAGGACTAGATGGATTTACAGTGTAATTCTACAAGGCATTCAAAGCAGGGCTCACACCAAACCTCCTCCAACTATTCAAAAAATTGAAAGAATAAGTTCACTACCAATTCATTCTATGATGCCAACATAACCGTTATCCCAAACCAGGCAGGGACTCATCAAAGAAAGAGAACTATAGAGCCATTTCTTTGATGAACATGGATGTTAAACACCTCAACAAAATTTTGGCTAATCAACTTCAACAATTCATCCAAAAAATCATACACACGATCAAACAGGATTTGTTTCAGGGAGGCAAAGCTGGTTCAATATATGCAAATCAGATAATATAATTCATCACATCAATGATGAGAACCACATGGATATATCAATAGATGCAGAAAAAGAATTTCACAAGATCCAACACACCATTATAATGAAGACTCTGGAAAAACTATGAACCTAGAGAACATTCCTCAATACAATAAAGGTTGTATATGACAAATCTACATCCAGCATTATAATTAATGGTGAAAAACGAAAGCCATTTCCTCTTAACTCAGGAACGAGACAAGGATATCGACTCTCCCCACTTCTCTTCAATTTAGTATTAGAATGCCTACCTACAGTAATAAGACAAGATGCAAACATAAAAGGGATCCAAATAGGGAAAGATGATGTAAAACTCTCACTCTTTGCAGATGACATAGTCTTGTATTTAAAGAATTTCAGAGACACCACTCCCAAATTACTCATGCTGATTCAAAACTTTGGTAAAGAAGCATAGTATAAAATTAACTCTCAAAAACCAATGGCTTTTCTGCATGCCAACAATGAGAAGTGTGGCTGAAATCAGGAAAGCAACTCCATTCATAATAGCCCCGAAAAAAATAAAATACCTAGGAATTAACTTAATCAAAGAAGTGAAGGATCTTTATGATGAAAACTTTAAAAACCTGAAAAAGAAAGTAACAACAGAACTTAGAAAGTGGAAAACCTCCCATGCTCCTGGATTGGAAGGATCAACATCGTGCTAATTGCAATACTTCCCAAGGTTATCTACCAAATCAATGTGATACCTATCAATATTCCAAACTCATTCTTCAAGAAAACAGAAGAGGCAATCCAAAAATTCATATGGTACAATGGAAGACCCCAAATAGCAAAAATGATCCTTAACAGAAAAAACAGTGCTGGAGGAATATCACTACCAAATTCCAAACTCTACTACAAAGCCATAGTAATCAAAACAGCTTGTATTGGCACAAGAACAGACCTCAGGACCAATGAAATAGAACTGAAAACCCAGAAATGAACCTACAGACCTATAACAACCTAATCTTCGATAAGGGAGCTAAAAAAAATAGAATGTAAGAAAAACAGCCTGTTCAGTAAATGGTGCTGGCAAAATCGGTTAATCACTTGTAGAAAACTAAAGCTAGATCCTTATATATTACCGTGTACCAGAATCAACTCCAAATGAATCAAAGACTTCGGAGTCACAGCAGACACCCTGAAAACATTACAGGATGGAATAGGAGAAACTCTAGGTCTCCTTGGCACTGGCCGAAATTTTCTTAGTAGAGACCCAGAAACATGAAAAATCAAAGAATGGTTGGACAAATGGGATTTCATGAAATTGCAGAGCTTCTGCCTGGCAAAGGACAAAGCTAGCAAGATCAATAGAAAATCCACAGATTCAGAGAGGATCTTCACTAGCCATACAACAGACAAGGGTCTCATATCTAAAATATACCTGGACCTCAAAAAATTATATTCCCCAACAACAAATCCTCAAAGAAAGAACTCCCCAATAAATAAGTGGGCTAGAGACATACAGAGAAACTTCTCTGAAGAGGAAATAAGGATAGCGAATAGACACACGAAGAAATGCTCAAACTCCCTAGCCATAAAAGAAATGCAGATCAAAACAGCATTGAGATACCACCTCACGCTAGTTAGAATGGCTATAATCAAGAACTTTAATAACAACAGAAGCTGGTGGGGATATTGATGGGACTGTATACTTGTTCAACCACTTTGGAAATCAGTATGGAGCTTCCTCAAAAGACTCTACATAGAGCTCCCTGATGACCCAGCACTCCCACTTTTGGGTATTTAACCAAATGATTACAAACAATACCATACTAAAGCTACCAACACAACTATGTTTATTGCAGCATTATTTACCATAGCTAAGATCTGGAACCAACCCAGATGCCCCTCAGTAGATGAATGGATCAAGAAAATGTGGTATATATACACAATGGAATTCTATGCCTCCATCAGAAATAATGACATTGCCCCATTTGTTAGGAAATGGAAAGCCTTGGAAAAAATTATATTAAGTGAAGTAATCCAGGCCCAAAGAAACATAACTGCCATGGTTTCCCCTATTTGCAATAACTAGTATATGTCTGAGACAAACAGAAACTGTCAGACAAGTTGATGTAAGGAAAAATGAACCCTAAGATAAGGACTCAAATTGTTTTTTGTTCTTGCTATTTTTTCTGCCATATTTATGACATGATTTATTTGTTGCTTTTTATGGCCCTCTCCCACGGTATAACCCCTCTTTTCACTGCATTTGATGTTGGTATAATTTGGGGATGGCAAGGGAAAAACAAATTGTTGTACAGGAGGTCTAATTACTACAATGACATGTACAAGACATTATGTCGAAAAACGAACTTTTCAACTTTGGTACAGAGGGAGTGGTGGGTTGGTAGAAGGGGAGATATAAAGAGATGGGAAGGCGAAACAAAGGAGGAGGCAAAAATGCTTGATATGAAATGTACTCATTACCTTGTTCATGTAATTGTAAACACTCTGTATTTTCACAATAAAAAAAAATCATTAAATAAAGTAAAATTCATGTCAATTTTGTTTTGTCGGTCGTAGGAGCTCTAACTCTGGGCCTGGGCACTGTCCCTCCTCTCTTCAGCTGAAGGATACCACTGTATCTCTTCAGCTACAGTGCTGTTTCTAGTTTTCAAGAGATATATTGGAGATAAGAGTTTCACAGACTTTTCTGCCCAGGCTGACTTTGAACCACTATCCTCAGATCTCAGACTTTTGGGTAGCTAAGATTACAGACATCACCCAACAAAGCCCAGATCTAAGATAATTTTTAAAAAGGAAGCTTATTGAAACTTCTGGCTTTTTCCAATAAACAATTCTTACTTTTTCAGCATTAATTTATAACTATGATTTATTTTTAGATGTAACTGTGAATTTTTTAATCGAATCATATATAAGTTTTACTATTACTCAGTATCTCACAAAAATCCACAGTTATTGACTTTCCCCAAAGTCAATTATTACATACTATATTACATACTATTATTATTACACTCTATATTACATATAATGTGAAGTGAAAATAGTTTGGATCATTTCATATAAATTAGTAGCTGCTATTTTAGGATTATAAATTCAAATCTGTGATTTTAAACGAAGGAAAGAAGATTTTCAAGTTATAATGAAGTATGAATGTGTAGGGTGTCCCAATTGAAACAAAAATTCTGAATTCATACAGACAAAATTATTTTCTTTCCACTTATGTCTTTGCAATAGTACTATTGGAAATAGTGAGGCAAGAGGTGGAAGAATTCAATCTTTTTTTTTTTTTCGTCAGTCGTGAGGCTTGAATTCTGGGCTAGAGCCCTGTGCCTGTGCTCTTCAGCTCAAGGTGAGCACTCTACTGCTTGAGACACAGCTCCACTTCTGGTTTTCTAATGGTTTATTGGAGATAAGGGTCTCATAGATTTTCCTGCCCAGGCTGGCTTTGAACCGTGATCCTCAGATCTCCGTGATCCTCCTGAGTAGCTAGGATTACAGGAGTGAGCCACCGGTGCCCGGCAAGGAGGAAGAATTCAAATCATGTCAAACCATGTCTCTTTATGAAGACCTGCCTATCCCCAGTTGTCACAACATTTCGAGTGTTTCTGTTAGAATTCTATTTGGAAAAGTTATAAATCATTGATTCTTTTTGTACTTTCTGTTATAGGAAACAACATATAGACACAAAACAACTGAAATAAAATGCTCACATATGTTGAAGTCACAACTGGAAAAACAGCCAACAAAGTAGAACTCCCCCAGGAACAAAAGCATGTTGTGCCCAGTTTTTTTTGTTTTTTTTTAATGTGCAGAATCTACTATGTTCTTTTTTTTTGTCTTTTTTTAAATTTTTATTTTTATTTTTTGTGAACATAGTACAGAGGGGTTACAATTACATGGGCAAGATAATGAGTACATTTCTTATCAAGCATTGCAGCCTCGTTTTTGACATGACAACTTGTACTTCTCATTGTTGCATCGGGTCCACCTGTATCCTTAAACGACTTTACATGTTAACATGGCGTAGAGCCATAAGGATAATTGTGTCTCAGAAATATGGTTGTGTTAATTTGTAATTAAATTCATCTAGATGAACCTAATATAGCAAATCACTTGAATGGATAAAATTGTTTAAAAAAAATGTGACTGTATGCGGAGTGAGATCTGCACATATTTAAAAGAATAAAATAACAAAATCATGACATACTTAAGAAATTCAGAAATGTAATGAATAACTCCAATAGTATCCATATTGAGAACTAATTCCTACTGATTTAACAAAAAAAATATGCAAATAGTTGAATCTGAGCATTGTACATGAGTGTACATAATTTTAAACTACTCCAAATTACACTTTGTAGAAGACTGAATGTGGCTTATCTAAAGGAAAACATCAACACATGATATGAAGGAAATTAAAAATCTCATGAAAAGAGAGAAGTAGTTTCTAGAAAATAATAGTTTAATAAATGGTGGTCAAAATCTTTCTAGTTCTGACAAAATTGCATATCTATTTATTTAGATCCAAAAAAGACCCCAAGTTACTCGTGCAGATTTGAAACTTTGGCATAGTATCAGTATACATCTGTAACATTATTATGGGTGTAGAGTCTGGCAAGGAATACATTTCCTCTTCGATCTGACAAATGAATATATGAAAGAACTTCTCCAACTAAATATCAAGACCTAACTAAACATATAATCATCATGTAAGCCCTATTGCAACTGGGGTAAAAGATAAATCAGTCATACTGATTCTGTATTTATTGTAAATGTTGATTTTTTATAAATTATTTCCTTTAGCTTGCATTTTCAAAACATTGTGTTACATGATGTGTATCTTAGTAACTAATTTTGGATGCCTCATTAAATTTTGTTCTGAGTATAATGTCTCACTTCAGTTCCTATCCCATGAAATGATGTTGATTACAAAAAAATCTAATAACCACTGTTTATAATACACAAAATCTCATAAGCATGACACCAGTAAGCATTGGTTAACATTTTGATATCATGGTCTCATGACTGATGAGGCCTATCTGCATGAGTATCATTGTACCTAGATTCCTCAGCCTGAATTTTGCTACTGTTAAAAAAATATTTATATCTTTGCCACCGATCAGAGATTAAATCTGAGTATAAAGCCTAAGGAAAATGATAAAGTAAGAATTTAGCTTTTCTAGATATAAAGTAAACAAAATTCAGTATAGAGTAACTCACTGGTTTGAAGTCAACCAATTTCTCCCACACATTCTAAGCATTTCTTTACAATGTGTATTGTTCTCAAGAAGGGAATGGGTAATGTGAGAAGAGGACTAACCAAGCATTGTCTTCAAATATACATAACTTGGATTACACTCTACATTTGGATATAAGCATTTCTGATAAAACTGTTTGAATAATTGATTATCAGGTCAGGTATAATACATCCTAGTTTCATATACCAAACTACATTCAGAAAATGGTATATACCAATTAACTAAAGAAAGTCCTGGCAGAAAAATGGCATCTCTATACTATGAAATGCCCAATTCTTAGGTTTTTCATTATGCCTCCATTTAATGAATGTGATTATTTATTTATTTATTTATTTAAATTTTAAATTTTATTTTATTTTATTTGAGAACATATTGTACGGAGGGGTTACAATTACATGGGCAGGATAATGCATACATTTCTAACCAAGCATTGCAGCCTCCTCCTTTGTTTACCCTTCACCTCCCTTCCCAGCCTCCCCCCTCCCTCCCGCCCAATCATACCCCCCTCCCCCCCACCACACCGACATTGTAAAGCTGGTTATGACATGACATTTTGTACTTCTCATTGTTGCAACAGGTCCACCTGAATCCGTAAACGACTTGTTTGTCCCCGTCTCCTCCACATGTTATACTGACATCAAGTATAGTGAAAGCGGGGGTTACAAAGTGGGGGAGGGACATACAAAGCAACAAAGAAATAATCTTATAAATGCGTTAGAAACACATGCATGAAAGAAACAAAAACATTAAAATACATATTTGAGGGTTTGATTTCCCTAACATCACATTATCTGACTTTTTCTGCTTTACTCATACATATACTAGATATTGCAAATAAGGGAAACCATGGGACCTATGTTTCTTTGGGCCTGGCTTACTTCACTTAATATAATTTTTTCCAAGCCTTTCCATTTCCTAACAAATGGGGAAATGTCATTCTTTCTGATGGTGGCATAGAATTCCATTGTGTATATATACCACATTTTCTTGATCCATTCATCTACTGAGGGGCATCTGGGTTGGTTCCATATCTTAGCTATGGTAAATAATGCTGCAATAAACATAGTTGTGCTGGTAGCTTTAGTGTGGCCTTGTTTGTGATCATTTAGGTAAATGCCCAAAAGTGGGATTGCTGGGTCATAGGGGAGTTCTGTGTGAAGTCTTTTGAGGAACCTCCATACTGCTTTCCAAAGTGGTTGAACAAGTTTACATTCCCACCAACAATGAAGTAAGGTTCCTTTCTGTCCACATCCCCTCCAGCATCTGTTGTTGTTAGAGTTCTTGATTTTTGCTGTTCTAACTGGAGTGAGGTGATATCTCAATGTTGTTTTGATTTGCATTTCTTTTTTGGCTAGGGATGTTGAACATTTCTTCATGTGTCTATTGGCCATCCTTCTTTCTTCTTCAGAGAAGCTTCTCTTTAAGTCTTTCGCCCACTTACTTATTGGGCAGTTGTTTCTTTGAGGGTTTGTTGTTGGGTGGTTTAATTTTTTGAGTTCCAAGTATATTTTAGATATGAGACCCTTGTCCGTTGTATGGCTAGTAAAGATCTTCTCCCAGTCCGTGGGCTTTCTATTGATCTTGCTAGCTATGTCATTTGCCCTTCAGAAGCTCTGCAACCCTATGCCATCCCATTTGTCCAACCTTTCTTTGATTTGTTGTGTTTCCCGGTCTCTATTCAGAAAATGTCGGCCTGAGCCAAGGAGACCCAGGGTTTCTCCTATTCCATCCTGTAATGTTTTCAGAGTGTCTGCTTTGAGTTCAAGGTCTTTGATCCATTTGGAGTTGATTCTGGTGCAGGGTGATATATAAGGATCTAGCTTTAGTTTTCTACATGTAGTTAACCAGTTTTGCCAGCACCATTTACTGAAGAGGCAGTCTGTCTTCCATTCTATTGTTTTAGCTCCCTTATCGAAGATTAGATGGCTATAGGTCTGTAGGTTCATTTCTGGGTTTTCAATTCTATTCCATTGGTCCTGAGGTCTGTTCTTATGCCAATACCAAGCTGTTTTGATTACTATGGCTTTATAGTAGAGTTTGAAATTTGGTATTGATATTCCTCCAGCAGTGTTCTTTCTGTTGAGGAGAGTTTTTGCTATTCGGGGTCTTTTATTGTTCCATATGAAATTTTGGATTGCCTCTTCTATTTCCTTGAAGAATGAGGGTGGAATTTTGATAGGTATTGCGTTGAATTTGTAGATAGCCTTGGGAAGTATTGCCATTTTCACGATGTTAATCTTTCCAATCCAGGAGCATGGGAGGTTTTGCCATTTTTAAGTTCTGTGTTGATTTCCTTTTTCAAGATTTTAAAGTTTTCATCATAGAGGTCCTTCACTTCTTTAGTTAAGTTAATTCCTAGGTATTTTATTTTTTGTGGGGCTATTACAAATGGAGTTGCTTTCCTAATTTCAGCCACACTTTTCGCATTGTTGGCATACAGAAAAGCCATTGATTTTGGGGGTTAATTTTATAACCTGCTACTTTGCCAAAGTTTTGAATCAGCTTGAGTAACTTGGGGGTGGAGTCTATGGGATTCTTTAAATACAAGATCATGTCATCTGCAAAGAGGGAGAGTTTTATTTCTTCTTTCCCTATTTGGATCCCCTTTATGTCTGCATCTTGTGTTATTGCTGTAGCTAGGCATTCTAAAACTGGATTGAAGAGAAGTGGAGAGAGTTTGCATCCTTGTCTTCTTCCTGAGTTAAGGGGAAATGGCTTTAGTTTTTCACCATTGAGTATAATGCTGGCTGTAGGCTTGTCATATACAGCCTTTATTGTATTGAGGAATGTTCCATGGATTCCTAATTTTTCCAAAACCTTCACCATAAAGGGGTGTTGGATCTTTTCGAATGCTTTTTCTGCGTCTATTGAGATAACCATGTGGTTCTTATTCTTGCTCCTGTTGATGTGATGAATAATATTAATTGATTTGCGTATATTGAACCAGCTTTGCATCCCTGAAATGAATCCTGTTTGATCGTGGTGTATGATTTTTTGGATGAATTGTTGAAGTCGATTGGCCAAAATTTTGTTGAGAAGTTTTGCATCAATGTTCATCAAAGAAATGGGTCTATAGTTCTCTTCCTTTGATAAGTCCCTGCCTGGTTTTGGGATGAGGGTTATGATGGCTTCATAGAATGTGTTCGGTAGTGAGCTTTCTCTTTCAATTTCATTGAAGAGTTGGAGGAGAATTGGTGTGAGCTCTGCTTTGAAGGCCTTGTAAAATTCCGCTGTAAAACCATCTGGTCCTGGACTTTTCTTAGCTGGGAGGTCTCTTATTGCTGTTTCTATTTCAATGCTTGATATGGGCCTGTTAAGATAGTTTAACTCATCTTGGTTTAGTTTTGGCATGTCAATATTTGCTAGGAAGAGGTCCATTTCTGTCAAGTTCTCAAACTTATTAGCATAAAGTTTTGAGAAGTATTCCCTTATAATGTTCTGAATCTTGGTTTTTTCCGTGGTGATGTTTCCATTCTCATCTCTGAGTTTATTAATTTGGGTGTGTTCTCTTCTTTTTCTGATAAGATTTGCTAAGAGTCTGTCAATTTTGTTAAGTTTTTCGAAGAACCAACTCTTTGTTTTGTTGATTCTTTCTATAGTTTTTTTGGATTCTAATTCATTTAATTCTGATTTAATTTTGATTATTTCTTTCCGTCTACTGGATTGGGGTTTATCTTGCTGCTCTTTTTCAAGGAGGTTTAGATGTGTCATTAGATTGTTAGTTTCAAATCTCTCCAATTTGTTGATGTAGGAGCTCAGAGCTATAAACTTGCCTCTGAGTACTGCCTTTGCTGTGTCCCAGAGGAGCTGGTATTTTGTGTATTCATTTTTGTTGAATAGCATGAACATTTGAATTTCCTTTCTAATCTCTTCCATGACCCACTCATGATTCAGCAGTGTGTTGTTCAGCCTCCATGTGATACCGGACTTTCTTTGGTGGCTTTTGGTGTTGAGTTCTAATTTTATTCCCTTGTGGTCAGAGAGAATGCAAGGTATAACTTCAATGTTTCTGAATTTAGACAAGTTTGCTTTGTGGCCTAAAATGTGGTCTATTTTAGAAAACGTTCCATGTGCTGCTGAGAAAAACGTGTATTCTGATGCTGCTGGGTGAAATGTTCGGTAGATGTCTGTTAACTCTATTTGATCTATGCAGCTGTTTAGATCTGCTGTTTCTCTGTTGAGTTTTTGCCGAGTTGATCTATCTAGTGGGGAGGGTGGTGTGTTAAAATCCCCAACAATTAATGTCTTTGGATCTATATGGGATTTGAGGGAAAGTAGTGTTTCTTTGATAAATTTGGGTGCTCCATTGTTTGGCGAATAGATATTTAGAATTGTAATATCCTCCTGAAGGACAGATCCTTTAATTAGTATGTAGCGACCTTCTTTATCTCTTCTCACGAATTTTAATTTGAAGTCTATTTTATCTGATATTAGGATTGCAACTCCCGCCTGTTTATGAGGTCCGTTTGCTTGGTAGATTTTGTTCCAGCCTTTAACATTGAAAATGTGTTTGTTTTTACGGGCAAGATGTGACTCCTGCAGGCAGCAGATAGAAGGGTCTTGTTTTTTAATCCAACTAGACAGTCTATGTCTCTTAATTGGAGAGTTCAGTCCATTAACATTAAGAGATAGGACTGAGAGGTATTTGGGAGTTCCTGCCATGTTATCCACCTTCTTGGGGGCTGCGAAAACTGGGTTCTTCCTATGGTTCTTGGATTCTCAGTTTGGGTGCAGTTTCTTGGCCTTTATTGCAGTCTTGTTGGTTTTCTATGTGTAGGACATCTTTAAGAATTTTTGTAGGGCTGGTTTGGTGGAGATGTATTGTTTCAATTTTTCTTTGCTATGGAAGGTTTTTATTTGGCCTTCAGTTATGAAGGAGAGTTTAACTGGGTATAGTATTCTTGGTTGATAGTTGTTTGTTTTTAGGGCATGGCATACATCATTCCAGGCTCTTCTTGCTTTGATTGTCTCTGCTGAGAAATCTGAGGTGATTCTAGTTGGTTTACCTTTATAGGTGATTACCCTTTACTCTTTGATTAGCTTCCTCCCGTTCGTGGGATTCCTGCAGATCTCTTTGAGTGTTCTCAGCCTGCTCACGCCATTCCTCCCTTTCTCTTTGAGTATTCTCAAGTTGTTCACGCAAATCCTGTATCAGTTTTTGAGTAGCTTCCTCACGCTTATGATATTCCTGTATAAACTTCTGGGATGCCTCCTCTCTCTCCCTATCACGCTCATACAGAGTCCTTTGTAAGTTGTCAAACTTCTCCTTTATCATGTTTGCCAGCAGTGTTTGTAGAGCTATTTGGGAACTCTCCTCTGGATTATTCATTATCTGTTCTAACCCCTGATTATCAAGATTTGGAATTGAGATACCCGAATTTGCCATTTTTCTTGTGTTTTTCCGGCTTACTCTGCCCATTTGATATGAAGATAGCACCAGTTTTGTGCTAGAACACTATCTTAAGGCAACCACCAACCAAAGTTTGCATTTGTACAGTCAGTAGTCTACAGATACAATCTAGTTCAACAGATACATCTATTCGACATCAATCAACTATATGTTAAAGGACATTGAACCGCAGAGAAGAATTTGGAAAACCAGAAATTATTAGGGTTAGGGAGAGATGTGGGTAAAAAATAGGAATAGATTGGTGTGGGGAGGCACAGGGAGAGTTAACTATGTCCTAATCACAATGCAGGAAATAGGTTGGGTAGGATGTAAGTACAGAGAGAGAGAAAAAGAAGAAAGGGAAAGGGGAATGAAAAGCGTCCAGAAAAAAAAATAGATACGTAAAAATTAATGTTATTATAGAGATTAAAAGACCATCTATTTAGAGAGGAATGTGAATATGTTGAGAGAAAGGGAGGGACATAGAGGAGATGTGAAAAACTTTAAGAAAATGCTTAAAATATTATATAGGTATAAAGAGGTAGTACTGCTATTAATGAATTTAAGTCTCAGAGGTTTTGAATTGAGTAATAAGTTTGTGGATTAAGTGTGTACACAATCGGGGATAGGGTCTACTAGTTAACTACGGGTTTATCTGAGGATGTGCAGGACAAGAGTTAAGTCACCTAAAGAAGAACAAAAGAGGAAAATGTGGAAAGGATAGGAAAGTGAGAAGAAAAGATCAGAAGTTCAGTAGATCTAGACAAAAAACAAAAAGATAATTAAGAATGAAAGAAAAAGAGAAAGAAGACAGGAAAAGAAAGGAAAACACACATTCACGTATTCCTAAAATAAAAATTATAAGAGGAGAAAAAAATAAGTTACTGGAAAACAATTATTTTTTCAGAAGAGGCAAAAATTAAAGATTTATAAATGTTTTAGTAAAGGAAAAAAATTTTTTATATATATAAGGTAAAAAAAAATGAAAAAAAAAAACAAAACAAAAAGAAGAAAAAAAGAAAAGAAGAAAAAAAGAAAAGAAGAAGAAGAAGAAAAAAAAGTTCTTTGATTTTTTTTCTTTTTGGGAGGGGTGGGAAGAGTCCTGTATCTCCCTTTTGTCTGTAACCAGAGTCTGGTTGGAGCCTCTGGTCAGCTTGAGGTCCTGTCGCTTGATTGTTTCTTAAGTCAGTTTGTTGGAACAGGCAGAAAAATGCTCTGCTTCACCCAAGATTTTGAGATCCCCTTCCCAGGTTAGTTTACTGGGAGGGTGATCTGCTTTGAGAATCACAAAAGAGGGGGATGCAGTGAAGAGGCTAGGTTCTGGGTAGAGTTGAGGCCTTTCAACAAACAGTAGCTTTTCCCTGGGGCTATTTTGTGAAAAAAAAAACCTCACAGCACCCAGCCTGGAGCCATTCTCAGGGTTTCTGTTTTTCAATTGATTGTGGTGGCTGCTCGTGGCAGGGGCAGCCTCTGGCTCTGGTTACCCAGTGAGGAGAGCCACTCCAATGGCTGGTGCCTGAGCTGGGTGACTTTTCCCTGGATGGAACTGAGTCTGTGAGGTCACTTCGCCGTTAAGTTCTTGTGACCTGCTAAATGACTCGTTTTATTCCAAGGCCTGAGCTGGAGCTAGCCACTCCTCCGAGCTTTGTCAGTATCCAAGATGGAGACCACCGGTGCTGGGGGGGGGGAAGGGTGGCCTTCCCTCCTCTGCTCCTTGAGAAGGACTGAGGAAGTCGGGCTTCTACTCACGCCGAGTCTTGGATCCTGGGTTGTCTCTGGTCTGCAAAGTGCATGATGAAGTTGTCCGCTCCTTGTCGGTTCTTGCTGGTGTTGAGTAGAATCCGCTCGTCTGCTGCGTCTGGCTCCTTCGTCCCGGACTGTGTCTCAGGTATGCCCCAGGGGCGGTGGTTGCCACCGCGACCCTGCCGCCGCAGTGGCAGCTGCTGGCGGGCGCTCAGATGTGTCTGCTTGGCTTCCCCTCTCTTGACTAACTCTCTGTGCTGTGATGGCACACTTGGTGTGATTCTCTGGCTTGGGACTGTTCACTGGAACTCTGAAACTGCTTTCTATGCAAGAGCTTGTTCAGATTCCAGCTTCTCTTCCGCCATCTTCCCGGAACTCGCCTGAATGTGATTATTTAAATGATTCATGAAGTATTAATTAAAATTGATCAGTGTCTTATAATATAATTGTGCATAATTTTATCCTAGAATCATTCAAGAACGGCCCATTCAATCATGACATACATCACATTCCACTGGTATTCATATGGATAGGAATGAGTTTGTTATGATCTTCTGCCATTTGGAGATGGCAGGATAAGGTTTCAAACTATAGGCTCCAGCTCCCACCACTTAAACCTGAGGATAGGGAACTCACTGGTCTGTCCAAGAACATCAGCAAGACCAGTGATTAGGCAGTCACCCGTGGCTCTCAGCAGTCCTCCTTGATATTTACAAGGCTGTGATAGGAGGATCATAGTGAAAGTCACCCTATGCAAGAAAGTCCTTGAGACCCCTTCAGTGCCAATAAAGCCAGAAGTAGAGCCATATGGCTACAGTGGTAGAGGGCTAGCCTTAAGCAAAAGCAGCTAATGGACTGTGCCCAGATCCTGAGTTCAAGGTTCGGGACTGGCAACAAACAGACATACACAACAATATGTGCAGTCATCCAGCTAAAGCAGGTCACCCTCTTGTCCCCAACTGGATTGGACAAAGTTCCCTGGGAAAGGTGCTGGGGGAACCGCTGTCATCCTTACTCCACCCATGCTGCCTGCATCACAGGATTCTGGCCACACCCCCATTCTTTCATGTTTCTTTCTGACCAATGGGATACAAGAATGGTGGCCACACCCACATTCCATGATGCCCAGCACCAGGATTCCCTTTGGTGGTTGACACTACCACCAGCATTTGAGGAAGGTAGAGGAGGCTGAGTGGTGAGCATGAGACATGTGGAGACTTTGGAGTAGAGTGGAAAATTGATGTCCTAGTCAGATAATGAGAGAATAGAGGATTCCCCAGAGCCTGGGAACATGGCCAGCCCATCTTTCCCATCCCAGTGCTCAGATATCTGAAACAACAGGACTCTATGAAAGAGCTACAGGCAAGAAACTACCTCCAGAACACCAGCAAAGGAATCCTCCCATCAAACCTGCAACATTCAAGAAAACAAAGAACACAAAAAAGGGAGGGATCCCCTAGACAAACACCACTGGGGAGTGTGATTCAACAGAGGGTCTGGCCAAAGGTGATGCAGACCGTGGGCCTTCCCTGCCTTTGGACACAGTCAAAGCCACCAGGGGCCAGAGTGTCTAGGGTCCTGATACCATCAAGGATCTGCAGATGTGCTAGTGACACCTGGTGCTCACCCTGGACTGCAGCAAAAGAAGAAATCAGGCACTCAGTGCTAAGATTTCACCACTGAAGCAGGAGACGACAGACCTGCAGGTTCGACTAGATAAAGAGAGGGAGAAGATTGCCCAGTTACATGAAGCACCACAAACAGAGCTAGAGATCCACAAGTCACCCATACAGAGGTTGGTTTCAGCAGAAAGAGATTTACAATCTGCACCGGCCCAAGTGAACCAGGTCGCCAATATCAGATAAATGGAGCACGAAGCTCTTACCAGCCACCTGCAGGCCACAGAGCGGTGTGTGGCAGAGCTGGATATGGTGGCATCTGCGGTCACTGCTGCACAGAAGGAGACCAAAATGTTCTTTGAACGGCTGAATGATGTGACCCTTCAGCTTGAGGAAAAGACCAGAAGCTTCAATGACCTGTAGCAAGTGAACACAGAGATGCAGGAGAAGCTGGAAGTGCTCTGGACAGAGAACAGCACCAGAAGAACAGAATCTGCAAGTTCCAACTAGTGCTGGTGGGGCATGAGTTACTGAAGAGACTACTGGACAACCTGAGCTAGATTGTGACCTCAGCAAGTCTTGTGAGAGACATGTTCACAGAGGACCTGAGCATTGAGAGGTCCTCATGGAAAGGGGAGACTCAGTGGCTGACTGAGCAGGTGAACCAACTGACAGAGGAGAAGGAGAGAAGCGCGAGTCAGGTGCTGGAGAATGAGCTGGGGGAACTGAGAAAGAAGCTGACAGAACCATGGCCCCCCACAGGACCATCTCAGGTGGAGCTGCAGTTGCAGGCCTAGGCCTACTGCACACAGATGGAGTTGAAAAACCTGGAGTAACAACGTCACATCCAGGTCCAGGAAAACCAGAAGCTATGCCTCCAGAAGACAGAGCAGGAGGAGCAACTGCAGAGACTGGAGGAGAAGGCCAAGGATCTGCAGGAGATACCCTAGACCCCACAAGGCGCATGTGTGTGTGTGACCCAGAGCCAGAGAAAGAGCTGGCCCTGCTGTGGGACATTCTCCATAGGGTGAGCGGTGAGAAGGAGGAGCTCACCAGCATCCTGGACTCAGAGCAACAGGTGGAGAAAGAACTGCGGGAATACCTAGACCATTCAGAGGAGAAGATAGAGGAATGGAAAGAGGTGGCTGAGAGAGAGAAAGAGAAGAGAGAGAGAGAGAGAGAGAGAGAGAGAGAGAGAGAGAGAGAGAGAGAGAGAGAGAGAGAGAGAGAGAGAGAGAGAGCCAAGCATCATGGGAGCTGCAGGAGCAGCAGGATCAGTCCCTGGCCCAGATGCAGGTACTCAGAGCCACCTGTGAGCAGCACATTGCCTCCAATGAGCGGCTGAACTCTGAGAAGGAGGCCCTGCAGCAGCACCTGCAGAGGCAGACCCAGCTGCTGGAGCTGCTGAAGCAACTGCAGGGCCTGAACAACTGGGGGGGCCTGGTGGTGCCCCCAAAGTGGCAGGACATTCTCAAGTGCCTGGAAGTAACCAGAAAATAGGAGGAGCACCTGCAGGCCCAGCTGAGCTTCCGGGTTTTCCCTGGGGAAGTGAAAAGTGTGAGTCCTGGGGAAGAAAAGGAGAGGTGGTTATTCCCCCTGATGTGACCATCCTAGAGGATGGAGACATGGCCCAGACCTAGAGATACATGGATTTGCGAGCCCTCTCAGAGGCTGAGATCCACAGGGGAAAACTCCTGCTGCAGGAGCAGCAGCCCTGCTGCAGGAGCAGCAGCCCTGCTGCAGTCGTCCAGCCCACCTGCAGCTCAGTGCCAGACAGAGCTGGAGCCACAGGCCCCGTGCTCTGTGAGCTGCTACCAGAGCTGGCATGGGGATGGCAAGTGGGACACGTGGGCATCTGAGAAGAAAATCTGCTTCATCCACTACCTGTCTAATGAGGTGGACTTCCAGAGTCCAGTGGATGAGCTTCAGAGTCAATGTAGCCAGCTGTCGGCACACATCCGCACAATCAAGGATTCCCTCATGGCATGTGAAGAGCAGATGATTGTCCTGGATGTGCTGTGTCAGGAGAAAGCCAATCACATGTGCTGGCTCTCCCAGGAGAAGATGGAGAAGAAGAGAAGCTGCAGGAGCTGCTGTGGGTCCTCGCAGAGGAAGGCATGGACAGTGGGCTCCAGATGCCAGCACAGGCTGAGCCCCCCCCTCCCCCCACTTCTTCAGACGCCTCAGGCTCTGGGGTGGGAGAAATGAGGGAGGTGCAGAAAGGTTTTGAAGAATTGCAACTTCAAGACAGCTTGGAAACTGCCAGAGGAGAGGTCGGGGTTCCAACTCCATAGTGACTCCCCCATGGAATACATCCTGTGGCAGATGCCCCACATCCAGAGCCGCCAACAGCTTGAGGGCTCAGGCAAGGATCACTCCCTCCCTTTCTTCTCTAGACTGATGTGGATAATAACTCTCTATGTGACATACTGACTCTAAAAGGCCACAGCAGCCACCAGAAGTAGGTGGGAGGTGGCCTTCTCTCAGGCCACCATCTTCACAAGATGGGGGTAAACTGGGTCAGGTAGGGCAGAGGCTGCAGGGAAGTGGCCCAAATTCAAGGGACATCTAATGGCCCATTGGTGGCCAGGGAAGAGACCCATGTTATGCTTATCACAAACAATAAATTGTTTGCAAAGGGAAGAAAAGTCTCCAACAAAGATTTGTTCTTCCAGTCCTGGGGCTTGAGCTCAGGGTCTGGCCACTGTCCCTGAGATCTTTTTGATCAAGGCTGGTGCTCTAAAAGTTGAGCCCCACCTCCCCTTCCAGCTTTTTCTGTGTGCAATGAAACCCCTGGTCTCAGGCATGCTATGCAACCATTCTACCACTGAGGCACATTCTCAGCTAGGATGATTTCTCCCCATCCCAAACCCATATAAATAGGAAGTAAGGGCTAGGATGAATATGAAGCACAGTCTCGTTCACACAGAAATACTCCTCTGTCCCCTCTTGGACCCACTTAGTTGAAGTTTCTCTTCTACATTGAGTGATGAGAGAAGAAGGGGGGAGTCTTGAGAGAGGAGTACCAAGAACAGTGACCCCCTGACCCCACAGCCTACCTCACACAAGTGATCCTCTAGATTCCAATCTTAGCTGACTCAATGTGGATTCTACACTATCTCCTCACCTCTTCAATGCTCAGGATGAAATAAATGTCGGCCCTGGCCTCAGCCCAAACACAGGGTAGAAGCTCCTAGTCCCAGACTGACTTCCATCTCTGACTGCCCTGAGTTAGGCCAGACTCACCACTCACCATAATGTTGGCAATGACCTCATGTATGGATTCCAGGAAGATGGTCTGTAGCAAAGATCAGAAACAACAGAGTGAACAGGGCAGAAGGATGTGGTGAGGGTGATTGCTCTGAGATCTTCCTCCTTGGAGCCCTCCTGTCAAGCCAGAGTCATGCTAACCAAAGCATGGCCAAGGCCAGAGTGTGAGATGTGATGGAGGAACGGAGGACTAAAGGAGGTACTGCTTTGTCTTGGAGCACTTGAAAATTCCAATTATATTTGACCCATACCATTCCCAAAGTCAACATGCAATGCTTCTCCTTGTTGTCGGCTGTGAGCACTGTCCCTGAGCTCTTTTTCTCAAGGCTGGCACTATGCAACTTGAGCCACAGGGACACTTCTTGTTTTCTGATAATTCATCGAGGATAAGAATCTCACACACTTTCCTGCCCAGGCTGGCTTGGTACCATAATCCTCCAGATCTCAGCTTCCTGAGTATCTAGGATGACAGGTATGAGCCACCAGTGCCCAGCATGTGAAACCTTTTGAAGGCATCTTTGCAAGTCTGTATAAGGAGCCCCAAAGGGCCTGGATAGACCACAAGCCAATCAAGGATCTGGGATGGGGGAAGGCTGACCTTCTAGCCATACTGTTCCACAAAATTAAAGATGCCAGGTGGTTTTGTATGCATCAAACACCTAGGCCAACAGCCATGAGGCTTAGTGGGGAAAACGTGGAGAATACCTAAAGATTGCACTGTAGAAATCTCTGATTTTGCATGCATATGGTGTGTGTGTGTGTGTGTGTGTGTGTGTGTGTGTGTGTGTGTGTGTGTGTGTGAACTCAGAGCCTAGGCTCTATCCCTGAGTTTTCTTGCTCAAGCCTAGTGCTCTGCCATTTGAGCCACAGCCCCACTCGATTTTTGATGGTTAATTTTATGTAAGAGTCTCAAGGACTTTCCTGTCCAGGGTGGCTTCAAAGCATGACGGGGGCCCCAGGGCAATAAAAGTAAACATAACTCACAGGTACAATCCCTATGGTATGTGACTGCTGCCTCCTCGTGGCCAGAGGTGGGACATGCAGACCCATGTCATTGTCCTCTAGAGTTCAATTGGGTGAAGTGACCAGGACCAAGCTGACTTTTGCTCACCCTGAGTGCTGATGCCAGAACAGGTATGTTCCACCCTAGGCCAAGAGAGCAGGAGGCCTGGCTCCCAGAGGCCCAAGGAAGGGAGAGGTCAGCTCAAGGCCGAGCTAAGAGCCTTTGCCCATGGATACCCCAAGTTGGCCTTCCTAATCACCGTAAGACCTGTCAAAGAATAAACCAAAAAAAAAAAATTGGAGCTGTGCCTCCAAGTGCTAGAGCGAGCTCTAGCATTGAACCAAAGAACTCAGGGGCAGGGCCCCCAAGTTTTGAGTTCAAGACCCTCAGCTGACCCTCCCCCAGTTTAGCTAAATATGAACTAGTAGGATTTGTCAAGTGTTTCTGAAAAATGGTGATACTGAAGAAAGCACCCTAATTCTAATGAAAGCTGAACTTGTGACATACAGCTATACGCTGAGTCCTTCATAGGGTCCTGTTTGCTGGGTCCTTCCGACATGGGGGTTTTGTGCTGAGTCCTCAAAAAGTCCTGTTTGCTAAGTCATCCCAAAGGGTAATATGTGCTGAATCCCTGAGAAGAGTGGGCCGTGCTGGGTTTTTCAAAGGGTGCGGTGTGCTGTGTCCATTACACAGCTACTGTATGCTGAGTTCTTCAAAAGGTGCGGTGTACTAATTCATCCCAAAGGATACTGATATGTGCTGAGCCCTTGAGAAGAGATGGATAAGGTGAATTTTTCAAGTGCCATGTGCCGAGTCCTTTACTCAGGGTGCTCTGTACTGTCCTTCAAATGATGCTATGTGCTGAGTCCTTTGACAATGTGGTATGTGCTGAGTCCTTCAAAATTGTGCTGTGTGCTGAGTTTTTCAAAGGGTGCTGTGCACTATTTTACACAGTGTGCTACGTACTCAGCCCTTCAAAGGGGGCTGTGTGTGGTCTTAACACAGGGTGCTATCTACTGAGTCCCTGGGAAAGAATGTACGCATTGAGTTTATCAAAGTATGCCATGCACTTAGTCCATTACCTTGTGGGATATGGACTCCCTCCATCAAAGGGTGCTGTGTGCTGAGAACTCTACACAGGGTACTTTATGCTGAGACCTTCAAAGGGAGCTTTGTGCTGTGTCCTTTACACAGGGTGCTTTGTGCTGTTTTTTGAAGTGTGCTGTGTGCTGACTCATGTCAAAAGATACTATGTTCTGAGTCCTTGAGAGGTAGTTATCCCCAACAATCACACACACATAAACACACACAAACAAACATACACACACTAGCATAAACACAGACAAACATACACACACAAACATACACACAAGTGTCACTGTGCACCTTTTGGTGTGTGGATTGGAGAGGCATGGAAGAGAGTCTCCTCCAGCGGTGGGGCTGAGGGGAGATTTGATACCCTGGGCAGGTACTGGGGTTGGGAGGGAGTGATGAGCTGGTGTGAGGCTATAATTTCCATGGCCTGGAAGCCTTTGGTTCCAGCCAAGGCTTGGCTTGCAGCCAGGTGTCCGGGCCAGGCCCAAGGGGAAGATGGGGAGGGGGCCAAGAGGAGGAGGGGGCGGGCCCAAGGCACACTCCCATGGCAGCAATGGCCAGGGTCACAACTCAGGGGAGGGCGAGGGGGTGGGGCAACACAGCCCATGAGAGAAGTGGGGGCAGAGAGAGAGCAGAGAGCAGAGCGAGTGCATACAAGGGCAAGTGGCTTCATCAGCTGGCAGCCTCTCTAATCATAGTTCAGGTTCTGGTGGGGAGCACAGAGCACCTGGAGCTGGTGCAGCAGGCACGTCACCATGGGAAGGCACGTGGAGGCACGGTGGCCATGGTGGCCCTAAGACTGAGGTCCCGGCAAGGGGGCCACAGTAGGGGCTGAGGTGGGGGTGATGTTGGCTGAAGAAGAGGAGCAGAGGCCACATGCATTCCTGCCATGTGCCTGCAGGTGCTCCTGCGCCCTTCCAGCAGCACTGCATTTCAAACATGGCACTTTCAGCTCAGACCAGCTGCACCTCTCACATTCGCCCAGAGGAGATGGCGCACCAATAGCTGGCTTGCGGCCCCGAATTGGTCTCTGTCCCTGGTCCTAGGACTACGGGCCCCTGTGCACCCAAAGCCACCACCTACAGCTTCTCCCATTAGTACATGTGAGTGGTGGTTCTGAGGGCCCACAGCCTGGAAACACTCCATCCAATCAACCAACCACTGATCCGGACCTCCACCTCCTGTCTCCACTTTTCTGTCTCCTCCTCTAGTCCACCCTCCCCCTCCCCACAGTCTGCCATGGCCCTGTCACAAATGTGCCCTAGGGGTGGGGGGTAGGGGTGTGTTTTGACCTGGGGATCCCACCCCCATCCCTAGTGGCCAGTGTCCCAGGAAACAGGGAGATGCAGGAATGGGTGAGGATGGGTGCCACAGAACTCCTGGCCTGGAGCAGTGGGAGCCACACAGCCACACATCTGCACCCTTCCTCTCTCTGGTGGGAGCCTGGTGGCTTTAATCAGAGGTGGGGCGCAGTGCCTCCACACCTGCCTTCTCGAGTCTTTTTCTTTTTGCTGGGGTTGGTGGGTGTTGGATGCAGGCCCTCCTTGCGGTGTGAGCCCTTGTCTTCTGTGCTCAGTCACCCTTTCATCTGAGGAGGGTCCCAGAAGAGCCCACTAGGTATGGGAGGGCACTTGGAGTCAGAAAGAAGGTGAATATCAGGGAGGAATATACACACTCTGACCCACATACACCCAGCCTGTCTGCCCTACCACCCATCGCAGCTGTCAGCAGTACTCACAGAGTGATCACATTTCCCAGTTCTCCCAGAATCTGCTGGTGCTCCAGGTCTATCTGGTCTTCTCATCCTCTCCAAGAATCCACCAAATCACCCAGAAACACCTAGGCTGGAAGTAGGGAGCCCATCCACGTATGTAGCCTTTAATACCCCATCCGTTTCCCAAACACTGCCCCAATCCCAGGTCAGACACCCCGCTGGGGCACCATGACCCCCTGCTTGTTTTCAGCCCTGGCTCTGAGAAGCCACCTATCTCAGGACACCTTCACCAAGTGTCCTGGCCTAGGGTTTTGGTGAATGGGGAATCAACACTGGTTGTTCCCAAGGGAAAGTGTCTGGCCCTGGAGAAAGGGAGAGGCAGGGTTGTTCTGCATTATTAGAGTGGTGCTCCCTTTGGTTGGATCCCCTGTTCTGACCAGGCAACCCCTGTGCTCCAGCTTGTACCTTGTCCCAAAGGAGGAACTAACAAACTCAGGAGAGGCACTGCTCTGAGTCTGTTTGTGTGTGTGTGTGTGTGTGTGTGTGTGTGTGTGTGTGTGTACATGAAAGAGAGAGAGGGAGCATGGGGAGGAGAAATAGAGAGAGAGAGAGGGAGGGAGGGAGATAGACAGACAGATATACAGATCATCTTTCTCCTTATACAGCCTGACTGGGCTCAGGTGAGTGATCCGTTGGCAAATTGCAGGTGCTGCATGGACTAATCTTCTGTCACAGTTCTGGATTTGTGTGTGTGTGTGTGTGTGTTGTTGTTGTTGTTGGTGGTGTGTGTGTGTGTGTGTGTGTGTGTGTGTGTGTGTGTGTGTGTGTGTGTGTGTTGGGAGAGCAGGGAGGTGAGAACAATGAAAACATATTTAAGGCACCGTGTCTACAAAGAGAGAAAGCATTTTATTTGTGTGTATGTGTGTGTGTGTGTGTGTGTGTGTGTTGTTCTTTTTTCATCAATGCCAAGTACGAGTCTAGCGATAATTTGTGTTTTCTCCTTCACCGTTTCATGGCTCCTTTGGGGAAGGTTTCAGTACACGTTCCTTTCCACCTCTCTCTTCTCCCTTTCCTGTAGCCCACAGTAGCTGCTGGGCCTGCGTGGGTCTCCCCTAGGAGGCCTGTGTGAACCACAGACCAGAGTGGACACCTGTCCTTCTGTCTTCAGCCAGAAGGCTCGTGAGGCAACTGTGACCACAGCCGTACTCTTCCAGCCAGACAGTCTGCTCTAGTGTGTATAGTTGGAGCTAATTCAAGGGTTGGGAATGTGTCTGCCAAGTGTAATTAGGGAACGAGATTGGGGAGAGCAGTAGGGCAGGGGTTGTGAGGCTAGGAGGGTATGGGGAGTGGTAAAGGTTGTGACATGGCAGATGGTTCACCACCACCAAGAATGAGAGGGGAAATTTACCCAGGGCATTGACTGTGTCCATGGGCATCTGGGCAGGGGACTCCAGGCCCCCACTGGTCGCATGGATACCCTCCTGGTGCAATGTACTGGTGGGCAGTCCTCCCTGGAGTCCTGCAGACTCCAGTCTGTGTCCAGCCTGGGCTGTTTCCAGCAGGGCAGTGGTAAGCAAGTGCATTCCCCCTGCTGGAGCCGGCTTGCTAACAGCCATGGCAGTTAGCTAGGGATCTCTGAAAGCCACTTTCTGTAACCTGCTATAGGCTGTCTGGAAGAAAAAACAGACCACTGAATTTGGAATTCTTCAAGTTGGATTGGGACAACTGAAATGTAATACTTTCCAGGTTTTTTTCTTGAAGCTAGCAATTTCTACTAATGCCTGGGATGATGGGTCAAATTAGAAAGACGATTGCAGCCTCCAAACAATGACGTTCAAAGCAGCACAGGAAGAGTTCCCAAGCCAAATGGTCTGCTGTAATGAATGTCGTGCATTGACTGACTTTCTTCAGCAGTTGTTGATTCTCCTCCAGCTCTCGCTAGGGTGACCACCACAGTCAAGGATGTCATAGGGAGCAGAGATTGTGACCTCATCATCCCTAGCCTGCCAGCTGTGAGCAGAGACAATTCCCAGCACCTGCACTGGACTCTGGGAGATTCAGAAAATAGGGATTCCTCGAGGATCCTTCCTCTGCAACATGAAACTTGGGGGCCGGATGTGGTAATCCTGACTGGCTCCAGGGGAGGAGAGGAGGCCCCTTGAGCCAGGCCTTCATCTCACAGCAACCTCATTCACACCTACATGGGGAATTGAGTGCCACAGAGCTGGTCAGCTGCTGGACAGAGATCTTTGAGAAGGTAGGCATCCCAGAGGCCCTGGAGTCCAGCGAGTACGTAGTGGATCACATCCTCAGAGCCAAAACAGTTAATTGTGGTGGCACCAGGAGGGGGTAAGAGGGAGGAGGGAGAACTGAGGGAGAGCTACATCAGGTTTCGTTCCCCCTCCTCCACAGAGGATTCTTACCTGAATCAGATGGGACATTTCTGTAGTATTGTCTTAGACAGATGCTCATTTATTTAACTAACAAACCACTACAGTGTGCACCAGGCTCTGGGGGGTCATAGACAATGAAAAGTTCCAGTACTGGTTCCACAGCCCATGAAGAAACCTTGGATTGATCTGGATGCCAGTGCTTCAAGCCTGTCATCCTAGCTACTTAGGAGGCTGAGATAAGAGGATTGAGGCTTTTGGCATGGGCAGGAAAGCCTATAAGACTCTTGTCTTAATTAACTACCAAAAACAAAATGCCAGAAGTGGCTGTGTGGCTCAAGCCATAGACTGCTAGCCTTGAGTAAAAAGGCTTAGGGACAGCACCTATGCTCCAAGTACAAGGCCCAGGACTGACACAAAGAAAGTAAAGAGAAAGAGGATGGAAAGACAGGAGAAAAAGAGGAAAGTAAGGAAGAAAGGAGAACATGCAAGCCTTGGTTTGGAGTCCAAGGATCAAGGGAGCCAACTATTCACGATCTATGTGGGGACAGTTTCAGAGCCTAAAGCCAGTATGTAGGACCAAGCCACTGACTCCTCAACCACTTCATGACAGCGAGGAACTGTGTGGTCACCGACTGTAAAGGGAACCAGCCTCAGGTAGAACCTAGGGCTCAGGATGGGTAACCAGGTTTCAATTATCCCCAGCCTCATCGAGTTTATTTTCTGGTCAGATAAGAAGAAAGTTTCCAAGGCCTAGGGAGGTATTGGAGTGAGAGAGTTTCAATGGGGTTTCAAGAGATAAGCCGGAATTTGAAGAGGGTGGATGGTCCCAGGTCAGGTGTGTCAGGAAATTGGAGCCATGACCTCGCCTGACACCATAGACTACCAGCCTTTGAACCAGCCACACTGCTATTAAAAGTCCTGGCACCTTGAGTTCATCATTGACGACCTGGCTGTCGTTAACTGCAGGATCCTGTGCAGTACATCCTTTGGGACTAGGACTTTCCAAAGCTCAATCTGACGATCCCACCCCCGGTGTTCATTCCTCCACCAAAGACTGAGCTAAGCATGCAACTGCCACAGGACAGCCTGGGAATTAGGGCAGGAAGTGGGTCTCTTGGCTGGTTCAGTCTTTAGTCCAGATGGCAGATCTGGGATTCAGAGAGGACAGGCTGAAGGTGCGGCAGAGCTGGGTAGAGGCTGGTGCGTAAACCAGAGGCACTGGGCTCTGAGCAGGGTTGTTTCTTTGATAATACTCACAACATAGGAACATTTCTGGGATAGAGCAGCCCTTTTCACCTCCCCAAGAGGGACCTAGATCTCCCTAGTTTCCATCCCTTGACCAGGAAACCTTTTAGTTCCCATATCATGTGGTTGGATAACTAGACCTTACCTCACTGCCCAGTGCTAAGGCAAAACAGTGAGAGATCCTGAGTCTTTGATAAGCTCAGGGGATCTTCAGTATGAGATTGTACTTGAATGTCCCAACTTGGTGCATGGTCAGTCCCATCTAAGACTGCCATGATGTAGGACATAGAATCTAGAAAATCAGGGCTGGATGGGGTCTGTTCTGTGAGTCTTTAGTATTATGTGTTAGCTTTGAGCTCCCATATGCCCACCTGCTTCCCTTTCTTGGTTGGGTCTACGCTAGAAAAAGCTTGAAACTAGGGCATGGATCTTATCTTTTATGCTCCAAGTTAGCACTCTACCATTTGAATCACAGCTCCACTTCCAGCTCTTTAGGGTGTTTAATTGGAGATAAAGAGTTCTCACAGGCTTTGCTGCTAAGTGGCATCCAACTGCAGTCCTCAGATTTCAGTCTCCTGAGGGGACAGAATGACAGGAATGGAAAAGTATGTTTGGTTGGGTGCTAGTAGCTCATGGCTTTTATCATAGGTACTCAGGAGGTGAGATCTGAGGATCATGGGTCAAAACCAGCCTGTTCAGGAAAAACCCTGAGACTCTTATGTCCAAGGAATTGCCAGAAAACCAGAAGCAGTGCAGTGGCTCAAGCAACTGAGTGCTTGCCTTAAGCTGAGGAGCTCAGGGCAAGCACCAAAGCCCACAGTTCAAGCTCCTGAACCACCAACAACAAAAAGAGGTGATTAAGTTTTCCACATAGCAGTGTGTATGGTAGGAAATGCCATGCAGGTCTATGAGACATTCCAGATATGTGTGAGCCTCAATGTTTTGTCTACAGTGGATCTGATGTCAGGACTGCCACCTTCTCAGGGGTGGGATGTGATCCTAATTGAGGGAGTTCATGTTTCTATTCTCAGGGACTGCTGAATCCTTGAGCTATCCGTGTGTGTGTGTGTGTGTGTGTGTGTGTGTGTGTGTGTGTGTGTGTGTGTATGTGTGTGTGTGTCTGTCTGTCTGTCTGTCTGTCTGTGTCTGTATGTTTGGAGGTAGAAGAACTGGGCCTTGAACTCAAGGCTGAAATGCTGTCCCTGAGATTTCTTGCTCAAAGCTAGAGCTCTGACACTTGAGCCACAGCTCCACCTTTGGCTATTTGGTGGTTCAGTGTAGATAGGAGCTTCACAAACTTTCTTACATGGATGGCTTTGAACAGTGATACTCAGACCTCAGCCTCCTGAGCAACTAGAATAACAGACAGGAGCCCCCCGTGATGGCTTTGTGTGTGTGTGTGTGTGTGTGTGTGTGTGTGTGTGTGTGTGTGTGTAGAAGTTGGTTGTAACAAGGAGTGCTGGACCCTTTGGTAACTTCTAACCGCTGTCTTTGCGGGCAGCATGGGCTTTGAGGCTGAGGTCTGGGCGCCTGGAAGGGTGAGATGCTTGAATGGGACTCAGCACCGTTAAATTATAACAGCAAGGGAACTTTGTGACCTGGAACTGTCTACTTCCGTGGGCCTGGTTCATGGCAGAGGGAGTGTGGGAGCATCTGGAGGTGAGGCCCACAGCGGGTGGCTCGCCAGGGGGACAGAGAGCATGGTCAGCACTTAGTAAGGCTTTAAGTCCTGTTAGTATGAAACGTATTGGCATGGGTCAGACTCTAGGTCTTCTCATCATGACATCTTATGGGCAAGGCCAACCCTACTTTAAATCTTGACTTGTGTTCTTCAGCTCTCAGCCTCCTGAGTAGGTAGGGTTATAGGCATGATCCTCTGGCACTGGGCCTCAGATTCTTTTTGGTATATTAGGGTTTGAACTCAAGAGCTTAGGCTTTCCAGTCAGGTTTTCTTCCATGGGAGCCAAGCCTTGCTGTCTTGGGCATTTCTGAGATAGAGACTCCATATATGCTCAGGCTTAGCTGGATCATGGTCCTCCTGTGACAGGCATGTGCCACCATGCCTGGTCCTCTGTAGTTGGGATGGTAGATATGTAGTGCCATGCTCAGTCATCGGTTTAGATGACTGTCCCAAACTTAGTCCACAGCAGCCGATTCTTGACCACAGTTGAAGCTCTGGGTTCATCCTGGAACCATTGGTCCTCAGTCTCCTCACAGGACAGTTGTGAAGAAACAAGGGATCAATACAAAGGGAACTCTGGGGCAGGGCCAGGCATAGAGGGAATGTTCATCAGATAAGTTTCTTGGCAATTCTGTGAGCATATAACAAGAAGATACCTGGAAAGGACTCAGAAGGGGCTTGTTATTTACCATGCCTCAGGTATGGTATTATGAAACAAAACATGGCTCTCTTTCATCCTTACTCTATCCCCATGAGGAAGGGGATCCTTCACTGTTCAGCTTTGCAGCATCAAAAAACGAGGCACAGAAAAGCCGGATGACCTACTCATGACCCCCAGGTGACAGGAAGCTTGGCCTGACTTCTCTGCCATGCTCCCTAGGACAATGGGTGCAATTCAGTCCACTTCTTGTGGTGGGAAGTCCACTTATTATCAGTCGTGTTGTTTGAACTCTGGGCCTGGGCACTGTCCACAAGCTGCTCAGATCAAGGTTAGGGCTCTACCACTTGAGGCACAATACCACTTCTGGCTTTCTGGTGGTTCTTTGGAGATAAGCATCTTACAGACGTTCCTGCCTGGACTGGCTATGAACCATGATCCTCATATCTCAGCCTCCTGTGTAGTTACCATTGTAGGCCTGTGCTACTGGCAGCCGACTTAAGTGTTATTCTCTCTCTCTCTCTCTCTCTCTCTCTCTCTCTCTCTCTCTCTCTCTCTCTCTTTCTCTCTCTCAGTAACTTGTTGAAAGGGTGCTGGGCGATGTGCCTCAGCGTCCCCATGTGGCTGGGACGCAAGGTGACCTTCTTATTCTGGAGGTGGGCTGTGGGTCAGGAGCTTTCTTGCTCAGCCCGTTGAACAAGCTCCCTTAGGTAAGCCCCTCTGTGCCCGGGGAAGGTGATGGTTACTCATTGTCAGTCTGTCTGGTGAGTCCTTCCCCACTACCCTAAGACAGTGAAAGGAAAGTGGATGAGGAGGCATTGCATTATCCAACTGCACAGCACTATCCCGAGCCTCTGATACTCACTGCCACCTATCTGGCCAGACCCTGATTATAAAAAATTGAATTCACTCTATGTCTACTTCACATTGCTGCAGTGTGTCCTTTCGGGGAGAGGGGCAGTGTGCAGAGGAAAGACCCCATATCTGGCCCCTCCTGGGGGACATTTGTTCTGTGACAGTGCAAAGTCATTGCTGTGGATAAGGAGGAAACCAGCATCAGACTGAGCCAGAACAATGCTCAAAGGTAGGTAGGCTGCTGAAGTATCCAAACCACCCATGTCTGCTTCCCACTCACAATGCAGGTAGCCCAGAACTGGCCCTCGGGGAATGTAAATGGATGGTGGTGGTCAGGTGCCAGGGGTTCTCGCCTGTCATCCTGGATATTGGGGAGACTGAGTTGTGATGGTTGTAACTCAGAGCCAGCCCAGACAGGAGAGTCTGTGAGATTATTAATTTTTTTTGGTCCAGTTATGGGTGCTGAACTCTGGGCCTGGGAACTGTCCTTCAGCTCTCCAGCTCAAGGCTAGTGCTCTGCCACTTGAACCACAGCACCACTTGTGGCTTTTTTTATTTTTGGTTATGTGGTGCTGAGGAATCGAACCCAGGGCCTCAGGCATGAAAGGCAAGCGCTCTACCACTGAGCCACCTTCCCAGCCCCAAGTCTGTGAGATTCTTATCTCCCATAAACTACCTCCCTCCCCACCATGAAAAAAAGCCTGTTTTGGTGCTGTGGCTCAAATGATAGAGCCTCAGCCTTGAGTAAAAGAAGCTCAGGGATGACACCGACTGCCTGAATCCAAGACCTGGAACTCACAAAAAATAAAATAAATGAATAGTGGGCATTTGTTATCTTACTACCAAAATGGATGGATTCATTCTTCTCTCTGGTACTTGTAGCCAAAGGTAAAGGGCTTCCCTTGATATTCCTCTAAACCTCTCCTTCTCTCTATTATCACCCTGGCTTTAGTTGCAGGATAGAATTCAGATCATCCCACATGATTTGACCTTGAGTACCCTCTCTTACCCACCTTCTTGGGGTGGGGTTCCTGAATGTACTCACCACTGGGTGAAAGAAGCACCAGAGAGATGGGGGTAGGTATCCCTGAAACTCATACTCACAAGGCACACACACACACACACACACACACACACACACACACACACACACAAACACACACTCACTCAACTAGGCCAACTCTGGTTAGCCTTTTCCAAAGACACTTTATCTCCTTGGATTAACTGACCTAGGAGAGGTCAGGCAGAGAAGGTCCCCCTCTGCCAGGGTGATTGAAGCGGGTTTCTTAGAGGCAGCAGTTGAAAGGGGGGTCTTGCTTAACAAGGAGAATGTGACAGTAAGCACAAAGAGAAAAGATGCCATAGATAAAGGACAACATAGTGGAGAGTGTTCTTTTCCAGCAAGGGCTGCTGGTTAGAAACTCGGTAAAGATGGGCAAGACTGTCCTGAGACAGACCCAAGTGGTCACAGAAGACTAGCTATCCAATGTTGGGATTTTGTCTTAGCAGTAGTGGGCTCACCTAGCACACAGGAAACCCTGGGTTCGATTCCTAGGTCCCGCATATACAGAAAAAGCCAGAAGTGGTACCGTGGCTGGGTTGGAAGAATGCTCACCTCAAGCAAAAAAGATCAGGGACAGCGCCTGGACCCCGAGTTCAACCCCAGCACTGTCAACATAAAACTCCACTCCAAGGGACCTCGGTGACAGGTGGATGGCTGTGACCTGTAGCTCGTAGTAGTTCCATCCATATTTTGTGTCTCCTTCTTTGACAAAGGGGATCTGGACACTCCTTCTGCCCTGGGCATTCCTGGACCTGGTTATCAGCAAACCTCCCAAAGGATTCCACTGGGACATGGAGCAGCTGGCCCAAGAAATCCTCAGGTATCGGTTGTGTGTGGCGGGGGGATACAGGCAGGCCTCAGAAGTCCTAGTAAGTCTGATCTGCCCCAGACATCCAGGTCATCCAGTGGAAGCGGATGGGAGCTTAGAATAGGGTAGTGATGTGAAGAGGGCCCTTTAATGCCCATGGCCCTCTCCAGATCCTGAGCCTCCCTTTGCTGTCTCTGAGGGAGGTAGTGTCTATAGGCGAACTAGTTGGAAATTGTAAAGGATGAGACACCATAGGCCATGTGCTGAGAGCTCATGCCTGTCATCCTGACTACTCGGGAGGCTGAGATCCAGATGGACTTGTATCCCAGCACAGAGAGGAAAGTCCAATGAGAGTCTCATTTCCAATCTCCAACCGGAAGTGGTGTCATGGTTCAAGTGGGAGAGCACTGGACTTGACCAAAAATCATCATCAGGGACAGTACCCAAGCCCGGAGTTCAAGCCCCTCATCCAAAAAACAAGAAAGAAAGACATCACTTGCTTGCCAGAGATGGTGAAGGAGTGTAGTTGCTGTGGTTGTGATACCAGGTTCTGGCCTCAGTGTACAGCCATTTCTAAGAACTCCCCAAGTTTGCCCAAGTGTGAATTTACAGCAGGGTGGGCATTGTCTTACCAAGAACAGGTTGTGGCCTGTCTTAGGCACGGAGTGGGCGAATGGGAGTGGGTGTGGGATAGTAATGTCAATTACATTCTCTCCAACCAAGGTAGAATGTTTTTGGATGCTGTAGTCAAAGTCTGAATGTGTAGGGTTACATGTGCTTTATGACCTGACAAGTTGGTTTTCCCCTGGTTGTAAGAAGGTGGCTGAAACCGGGCACTGCCAGTGTCTCACAACTGTCATCCTAGCTACTCAGGATGCTGAGTTCTGAGGATCATGGTTCAAAGCCAGCTTGGGCAGGAAAGTCTGAGATTTTAAATCAAGTGAACCACCAGAAAACTGGAAGTGGTGTTGTGACTCCAGTGGTAGAGCTCACACCTGGAGCTGAGGGATGGCACACAGGCCCAAAGTTCAAACCCCATGACAGACAACCAAAAATAATGTGGCTGAGTTTTCTTCATAGCGGTGTGTACAGTAGGAAATGCCATGCTGTTTTATGAGCCATTCCAGATGTGTGAGAGGCTTTGAGTTTTATCAACATTTGGTCTGAGGATAGTATTGCCATCTTCTTAGAGTTTGGGATGTTCAGTTGCTCAGGGACTGCTGACGCCTTGGGCTACCCGTGTGTGTGTGTGTGTGTGTGTGTGTGTGTGTGTGTGTGTGTTTCCCTCATCTTTCTCTGCCCACTTCCTGGATGCTTGTCTGCCTCTTCCTGACCTTGGATGGTGCCTTTCCTTAATAGCAACCTTGTCTTTAGCCCCTATCATAGTCTACAATGAGTCCTAAATTGCCACAGACTTGGATATTCCAGCTTTTCCTTGGTTCCCAAGTCCAGCAGTCCATATATTTGTCCTCATCCAGGGGATTCTGGGTTCTGAGGGCCAGCTGGCATATGTTCTCTCCAGACTCTTGGGGCCAGGGTCAGTCATGCTGTGTCCTGTCTTTTCTATGCTGGCCCCTGACTGCATGTCTCACTCACAGCAGCCTGGCAATGGTGTGGGGCAAGGGTGGTTGCCAGTGGCTCTGGCAAACTCGACCTTGATAGCTGACTGAAAGCTCCCCAAACAAGGATGATCTGTGGCTACAGAAGAGGTGAGGCCAAGGTGGCTTGGATGTAATGTGTTCAGTGTCTAGGAAATGTCAATGTACCTTATTGTAGGCAAGTCTATCTTCAGGCCCCAGCTGGGCCTCTCAGGTACATCTAGACAATTCCAGATGCCCAGAATAGAGAGGCATATAATTTAGATTCCAGGGCCAGGGAACTGGGGGATGAGAGATTGGTATGGCCAGTACCTCAATGTTTTGGAGCATTAGTTTTGACCTGGATGAGCTGAGCTAGAACTGGGAGCAGTCCTGAGACATAGTCACAGTAAACTCTCAAGCCAGATCAAGTGGTTTCTCCTTAAGTCCTTCTTGGGCTGAGGGGTTTCTGCCATGGCATTAAGTTCCATGGAACCTGCACTTTGATCTCAACACAGGGCCACAGGATCAAGGAAGGTCACTAGGGATGCTCCTTTGTAGTCGGCCCATGATTGCAGAACTTCATCTGCCCCCCTTCCCTAAGCACTGGTGAAGAAACCAGGGCTCCGAGCCCTCAGACTCCTCGGATAGTGACTGCTACAAGCAGCAGCCAGTTGGCTGTGGATTCCTGAGCCTAAAAAACTTTCATGAGCCCAACTCAACACCTGCCCAAGGTCTGACTGACAAATTTGCACTCTTGTGATACTCGTGTGACTGGGCATTATCTGGTGTGACATCTTGTAGCTCATGCCCCTCCTGGCCCAGAACTGTGGTCTGAGAGTGATTTACTACTTGGATCCACATTGCACCCATGACAGATGCCATTCTGATGATCTTCATGCCCCAAGGCTCGATACTTCTCTGGTACTGTGGCCTGCTCTTAGGCAATGGCCTCCAAACAGGCTGCTATCAAGACTTGTAGGACACCTAGACATTAGGAGACCCTCAGGGGCCCACTGGAAAGTACTGTGCCTAGAGCCAAAGTAAGGTCCAAGCAGGCCAGGTGTTGGTCTTGGGGCTTGAACTCTGGGCCTCGGCGCTGTCCCCCAGCTCTTCACCTTACTACTCGAGACACAGAGCAACTTCCGGTTTTCTGTAAGTTCATTGGAGATCAGAGTTTCCCAGACTTTCCTGCCTGGGCTGGTTTTGAAACGTGATCCTCACATCTCAGCCTCCTGAGGAGCTAGGAGGACAGGCATGAGCCACCTGTGCCTGGATGATCTGGCCTTACACCACAGTGGACTAGGAGCTCCTGAAAACTTTTCTTTAATTTTCCTGTGCTTGAACTCAGGGTCTTGAACTCAGGGTCTCGGATCTCATCTCTAAACTTTTTCCTTCAATGTTACCACTTTACCACATGAGTCACAGCTCCATTTCTGAATTATGGTAGTTAATCGGCAAGAAGAGTATCATTAACTTTCCTCTCTTGAGTTGGCTTGAGCTTCGATGTCTATCTTAGTCTCCTGAGTAGCTAGGATTTACAGGGGTTGAGTCACTGGTGGCACTGGGCTAGAAGCTTTTCTAAAGCAAGAGTTCTTCCCTGCGTTTCCCCTGACTCCTCCATGCAAAGGAGGCCTGAGGGTCAGGAGCTGTGAAAACAGGTTTCCAGCCACAGGAAATTATTTTGGGTCCCTGGCGAAAAGCCAAGCTAATCTTCTCCCAGAGCACCATTCTGGGACTCACCCTTTGCCCTGTGACTCAAGTCAACATTGACCCAGCCTTGAATTTCCTGCCATACTTTTCTGAAGCCATAGAACCTTCATACCATTCACACCACCTGCTCTACAGCATACCTCAGGACCTTTGCCCATGCTATACCTTCTGCATGAGGCTCTCTGTCTTGTACCCACATATTAGAACTACTGTGGAATTTTGGCACTGGCTATATCATTTCCAGGAGCAAGTCTTTACTTCCCTTCTACATCTTTATAATTTTTTTTAATATTGAGTTGCTAGAGATGGAATTTGTGGATGCTGACTGGCAAATGCTCTATATTGGTGTGTGTGTGTGTGTGTGTGTGTATGTGTGTGTGTGTGTGTGTGTGTGTGTGTGTGTGTGTTTGTGTGTGTGTGTGTTTGTATGTGTGTGTGTGTGTGTGTATGTGGGTGTGTGCCAATCCTGCTGTTTGAATTCAGGCCCTAATGCTATACTATCCCTTAGTTTTTGTGCTCCAGTCTAGCACTGTACTACTTCAACCACAGCTCTACTTCTGGCTTTTTGGGTGTTTAATTGGAGAAAATTGACTTTCCTGCTTACAATTTGGATCCTTAGATCTCTTCCTCCTGAGTAGCTTACAGGGGTGAGCCACCAGCACCTGCCCACAATACTACCTCTTACCTATAACCTCGGCCCTCCTCGAAGTCCCAGAAGAATATGTCTCACCAGGCTGAATTTTTTTTTGCCAGTTTTGGTGCTTGAACTCAAAGCTCATAATTGGGAGAGACTCTAAACATGTGAAAACTGTGACAAATGTTTCCATTTAATATATATATATATATATATATCCACTTAATACATATATAATATAATAATATATATATATATCCACTTTATATATATATATCCACTTAATATAATGTTAATGAAAAATGAGTCAATGTCCTAAATTATTGTGTACAATTTTAAAATAGATGTGCAAAATATAATATTATGTGTATAATAATACTAAATACAATAATCAATAGATGAATCAAAGAAAAATAAAATACAAAATCAATAAAAAATTCATAATATGAAATTAACATACATATATAAGTATACATCATGCATTACACATGTATAGAAATATTTATCCATTGCAGGGCCTTTATTCAGACCTTGGGAACACTATCCTGATTTTCTTTTCCTCAAGAGCAATGAACTTCGCATTCACCTATGGTGCAAAAGAGTTACCTGGAAGGTGAGCTCAAAAATTAGCAATGGCAGAAATACTGGCCCCAGTTCCAAGACATTGACTTAATTTTTTTGATGGAAGCAGTTATGTTTATTCAGTTCCATACTGAACATTAAAAAAGCAGTGTAGAATTTTGTACAGCTATTCAAACATCCTTCCCTTACCTGTGAAGTGCTTCCCTCAGAATTACATTGTTTCTCTTTTTTTGAATGTTTTTTATTGTAAAAATGTTGTACAGAGGGGTTACAGTTTCAGGAGCAAGGTAATGAGTATATTTCTTATTGAGCATTTTTTACTCCTCCTGTGTTTTTCCCCTACTATCCCTTCCATCCCATCTCCAGAACTACCTCCCCCTGCCAAGGTCAGTGACTTAGTTTTTCATTTTTGGTTGGCACGGGGTTTGAACACAAGTAATGGCAACTCTTCGCTCACATTGCTACAAATTTAGCAAGACCCCGAGTTCAAATCCAGGCTAGAAAAGAAAACTGGCAGAAATTCAAATCCAGGGAACTTTATTTTTTTACTTTAGTTAAATTATATATATATATATATATATATATATATATATATATATATATATATATATATTTCTTTTTTGGCCAAACATGGGGTTTGAACACAGGGCCAATCCTGGGATCCTGGGCCCAGAGGGCTTTCAGGAAGTAAAACAATTTGGAAAGCACAAAAAGTGGTGAGCTGCAGAGAGCTGGGGTTTTAACATTTTTTCATTTGGACAGCGACCATCCTGGATCCAAATTATAAAGCTGCAATGTGGCCCTGTCCTGTCATTGCTGGTGGCTGGTGAGCTGTCAGTGAAGCCATAGTCCAACCTGTCAACATAGGCCCAGGGTTCAAATCACAGGCCTGACTTCAATCGCCGGAAATCACAAGAGACTCATTCCTATGCATAGGAATACTGATTGAAAGAGTAGTTTAAACATCGGTCTACCCTAAAATTGGATACAATATTCCTGGAATGTTGATTGAGCATAATTAATAGTTTATTAAGCATGAAAAGAATGATATTCCTTCAATGGCGGCATAATAAATACCTAAGAGTTGGTAGGATAATAGTAGGTGTCATTCTATCATAGATAGATGGCTGTGGAACTCTTTATCAATATATATATTTATTTGTATACCTCCATCTGCCTATCCATGTATCGCAGTTTTGGCCAAACCTGGGGGTCTATCTCAGAGCCTGGGAACCACCTGACATCTTCTTTGGCTAGAGGCTGCAATGCTCAAATTCACCCAATCATGAATTGGGCCTGCTAGGCATTAAGTTCAGATCCTGGCACTGCCAGGCATGATGGAGAACACATCTAACATCTAGATGTTGTGTGATAGGATGTAAACAATGTCATAAATGGTGTAGGATTCATCAGAGTCAATAAAATAAATTCTAAATAAATGAATGACACAAGAAATAAAATTAACAACCATACCAAAAACAATATGGCCTGAACATCTGTATGGAAGTATAAATCCTATCTTTAAAATATATATAAGGATGGCTAGGAAGGTGGCTCAGTGGTAGAGCTCTTGACTTGCATGCATGAGGCCATGGGCTGGATTCCTCAGCAGCACATAAAGCAGAAAAAAAGCTGGCAGTGGCGTTGTGGCTCAAGAGGTAGAGCACTAGCCTTGATGTGAAAAGCTGAGGGACAGCCCCTGGGCCCAGAGTTCAGGCGTATGAGTGGACGAAATAAACCAAAAGTATATAAGGAATATCTTTTCCAGACCTGAGGCTTGAATTCAGCCCCACTATGCAGAGGGAATGGCGGGAGGTCCTGAGATACTCGTTTCTGGACCTAGGATGAGTCATGGAATGTGA
Source organism: Dipodomys spectabilis (assembly GCF_019054845.1). NCBI lineage: Eukaryota > Metazoa > Chordata > Mammalia > Rodentia > Heteromyidae > Dipodomys > Dipodomys spectabilis. The sequence goes on along the minus strand of NW_024870978.1, from coordinate 1,534,921 downwards.
TCGATCTCATCCTTGAATGAGTAGTTCGTGCACGATGCAAGTAGGAAAAGATAGGCAAGACTCATGGGGTATCAATTATTTGTAAAGAAGTTGATGAAGCATGACAATAATCATCACAGTCATGAAATGGTGGCATCAGGAAATATCCGAGAATCGGTAGTCACACAGATTGGATTCTACCACAGGTTACCACCTCTCCTATTCTATACAACTGTGCACTTATTTGCATACTAGCTTCAGCTTATGAATGGATGACTGTTGTCCTCCCCGCTGTCCCCTCGGGGGCGGGGGTTCAATCGCAGGTCCCAAAGGCTGGTGTGCTCATGTGGACCCACTTGCCACTTGGTCCTGCTAGGTCCCGAGTTCAGATTCCCCGCCCTGCCAAAAGATTCATTGTGATGTCAGAAGTCAATCATTGCACCTCTATTCTTTCCAGTGCAAGTCCTGGATCTCAGCTGGGATGGAGAATGCACGGGCCACCCTGTGGCCATAGGAATAAGTTATTAGCCATGTCAGCCCAGTTATACCTGTCATCATATACTCAAGAAAATACACAATACACCCATGACTTGCATACAAAACAAAGAGAATAATTACACTCAATGTACGATGCAGTCCACACACGGATGTGAATATACATCCCATGTTTCAATGACCATGGAGGACTATTTTGGCCTCCCTGGGGCTCGATCTCAGTTCCTGGAAACGGCCCAGCTCCTTAGTGGCTCACAGTCTGGTGTGATCACGTGGACCCATTGGGCGGTTGGGCCTCCTAGGCTCAAAGTTCGAATCCCAGCACTGCCAAAAATTCACCCTGATGTGAGAAGCCAGTCGTTGCAGCTGTTTTACTGTACTGTGCAATTTCTGGGTCTCAGCTAGGAAGGAGAATGTATACGCGACTCTATACTCATGGGAATAGGTTGTCATCCAGTTCAACACAGTTATATCTGTCATCCTATACTCAAGGAAATACATAATACATCAATGAATAAGACTGAAAACAAAGAGAATGACTCCACCAAACGCAAGATGCCTCCCACCTTTGTTTGGAAATATATATCCACTGTTTAATTATGAATTTATGACTATATTGCCCCCCACCAGGGCTCCATCTCAGGTCCCAGAAATGGCCTAGTTCCTTAGAGCCTCACAGCCTGGTGTGCTCACCATGACCCATTCACCAGTTGGGCCTTATTAGTCTTTGAGTTGAAATTCCAGCACTACCAAAAGATTCATTCTGATGTGAGAAGCCTGTGGTGGCACATGATTTCCTGTCCTGTGAATGTCCTGGGTCTCATTGAGGATGGAGAATGCTATATACGCAACTCTTAACCATGGGAATAGGTTGTCATCCATGTCAGCACAGTTATATCTGTCACCATATGCATTAAAATACACAATACATCCATGAATAAGACACAAAATAGAATGAATAAATACACTGAATGCAAGATGCATACCACACCTGTAGATAAAGAGAAATCCTACGTTTAAAAAACGTGGGCTTGTTATTTTGTCCAGTGCTGGGGCTTCAAATCAGGCCCTGTACCAGGCCTGACATTCTAGTCTTCAAAGATGGTGAGCTTCCCCTTCCCCCACAGTACAACAGAGTTACCCAGACCTGAGCTCAAATCCCAGCACTGACAAAAGATTCATCCTGATGTCAGAAGCCAGTCGTTGTGCCTTTTATCCTCTCCTGTGAAAGTCCTGGGTCTCAAATACGATGGAGCATGCATAGACAACCCTGTAACCATGGGAACAGGTGGTCATCCATGTCTGCACAGTTATAACTGTCACCATACTTATTTAAATACACAATACCTCCATGAATTAGAGACAAAATAAGAAGAATAATTGCACTGAACACAAGATACTGTCCACACATGTATGTCAATATAGATCCTATGTTTAAATTATGATTTTCTGACTATAGTGGACCATCCTGGGGATCAATGTCAGATTCTGGGATTGGCCACACTCCTTAGTTGCTCACAGGTTCGAATGATCACCTTGACTGATTGGCCAATTGGTTTTGCTCTCCCCAGAGTTCAGATCCCAGCACTACCAACAAGTGGATCGTGGAGTAAGAAGGAGAGTGTGAAACTTTTTTTCCTTTTCTCTGAGAATCCTGGGGGTCAGGCATGATGGAGAACATTTCTACAAATCTAGATGTTCTGTGATAGGTTGTCATCAATGTAATAAACAGAATGGGTTTCATCATAGTAAAATTAATGGTAAATAAATGAATACAACAAAAGATACAAGGAACACACCAAACATGTATGGACTGAACATCAATGGGTATGTATAAATCCTATCTTTACTATATATATATATATATATATATATATATATATATATATATATATATATATATATATATATATAGTATATTTTCCAGGGCTGGGTCTTGAATTCAGGACTAGTGAACAGGTCTGACTTTTTAATCTTCATGTAAGGTGACCTTCCCCTTTATCCACATTGCTGCAGATTTACCCAGATCCTGAGTTCAAATTCAAAGCCTGTAAGTATAAACTGTGTGAATTGCAAGCCAGGGAGCTATTTTTTTCTCAGCATGAGGCTTGAACTCAGGTCGTGGCAAGTCCGCCTCAGCTTCGATCACCCTAGGATGGGGTGAAGCCACTGGACACGCAGGTGCTCATGTGATCCTAGAACACCACCTCTCACAAGGAAAACAATGCAAAGAAAAAATGTGGCCTTTTATGTTTTCTTCCTTTGCAGTGACACTTCTGGGTCTGAATGACACTGTTGCAAAGGGTACTTCACCTTGCATGGCTGAAGACTGACACACTATCAGGGAACCTTTGCCCACGTGGCAACATAGGCCCTCATTTCGAATCCCCGTCCTGACACGAGCCAATGACAGGAGATACTAGGAAACTGGCTCCCATCCAAAGGAACAACATTGGAGTTTTGTCAATGTCACAGTTGAATGAGTTCATTGTGCATGATGATCCTATAAAATTAAACAGCATCATTTCAGAAGGCTGGTTGATTTTATTTAATATTAAAGAATCATTAAAAGAATATTATTACTTACAGGAAGACAATAATTTCAGGACACTGAGTGCTTTCATTAATAGTTTAAGGATTTAAACAATAACATTAATTAAATGGATGCAAAATGAATACTCAGGAATTGGTAGGAATATAGTCTATATAACTGAATAAGGTATAGACATCTCTGGCACTCTATAAAGATATATATTTATTAGCATACTGCCATCTGCATGTCAATCTGTTTTTATTTTGTTAAGCCCTGGGGCTCGTTCTCAAGTCCTGGGAACATCCTGTCAGCTCAAATTGCCCCAGGATGGCCTTTTTTCACTCACCCATTCTGCTTGCTTCACAGGATTCTGGCCACACCCCCATTCTTTCTTGTTTCTTTCTGACCAATGGGATACAAGAATGCTGGCCACGCCCACATTCCATGCTGCCAGGTAGCAATGGGATTCCCTCTGTTAGTTTACACCACTACCAGTAGTTGAGGAAGGTAGAGCTGGCTGAGTGGTGAGGAAGAGACTTGAGGTGACTTTGGAGTATAGTAGGAAATTGATGCTCTCACCCCCTCCCAGCCCCTTCTCTCCCTTCATTCGGTGCCAGGTTTCAAACCTCAGGCAATGGCTTGCTGCCAGTATGCCCAAATCCCCAACCTGGTCCCTGCCCCTAGTCATCTGCTCTGGGCCCATGTGTCCGCAATGCTGCTGTCATCTCTGCTGCCCCACTTGGAGCAGCTGCCAAGAGTTTCTCTCAGCAGCACAGGTGAGTGGCTGGCCCAACACCAACTCAACCCAGGTCAAACACCCCTCTGGGGGCACCATGATCCACCTGATTGTTTCCTCTCCCAGCTCTGATGAGCCACCTTTCTGCCTTGAGAATTTCTGAGATAGAAACTAAATATATGCTCAGGCTGGGCTGGATCGTGGTCCTACTATGAAAGATATGCTCCACCAGGCCTGGTCCTCTCTAGTTGGGATGGTAGACATGTGGCACCATGCTCAGTCATTGGTTTAGATGGATTATCTCAAACTCAGTCCACTGCAGCCGATTCTTGACCACACATGAAGCTCTTGGTAGGGCTTCAACCATTGGACCTCATTCTCCTCACAGGACAGTTGTGAGGAAACAAGGGATTTATACAGAGAGATCTCTGGAGAATGGCTAGGCAGAGAGGGAGCGGCCTTCAGATGAGTTTGTTGAAATTCTGTGAGCATATGACAGGAAGATACCAGAAAGGGCACAGGTGCGACCTGCTATTAATCGTGCATCAAGTGTGGGATTATGAACTGAAACATGGCTCTCTTTCATTATTACCCTATCCCCATGAGGAAGGGGATCCTTCACTTTGTTAAGTTTTGCAGCTGGGGACCTCAAGTTCACAGGAAGCTCAGCCTGACTTCTCTACCATGCTCCCTACGACAATGGGTGCTATTCAGTCCACAATGGGTGCTATTCAGTCCAATTCTTGTGGTGGGAAGTCCACTTCTTTTCAGTCGTGGGTCTTGAACTCAAGGATTGGGCACTGTTCCTGAGCTCCTCAGCTCAAGGTTAGCACGCTATCACTTGAGCCCACAGTGCCCCTTCCACTTTTCTAGTGGTTCTTTGGAGATAAGATTCTCACAGATCTTCCTTCCTGGGTTGTCTTTGAACCATGATCCTCATATCTCAGCCTCCTGTTTAGTTAGGATTAGAGTTCTAAGCCACTGGCACCGGATTTAACTGTAATTCTGGTTCTCTCTCTCTGTCTCTCTGTCTCTCTCTCTCTCTCTCTCTCTGTCTCTCTCTCTGTCTCTCTGACTCTGTCTCTCGCTGTCTCTCTCTCTCTCTCTGTCTCTCTCTCAGGAACTGGTTGAATGTGTGCTACAGGAGGTGGCCCAACGTCCCCAGGTTGCTGGAACCCAAGATGGCCTACTCATTCTGGTTCTGGATGTGGGCTATTGGTCAGGAGCGGTCTCACTCAGCGTGTTGATACAACTCCATGAGATAAGCCCTCTATGCCCTTGCTAGACTGTGAGGGTTATTCATTGTCCATCTAGACTTACTGGATTTATTTTATTGTATTCTTTTCTACATCATTTTCTAGCACCTGGCCAATATTATGGTACATAGCTATGGAATGAAAATATAATGTCAACTTAAGAAAGTCATTTAGGGCTCTGGGAATGTGGCTTCATGATACTGTGATTGCCTAGCATACATGAAACCCTGAGTTCAATTCCTCAGTACCACATAAACAGAAAAACACTGAAAGTGCTGCTGTGCCTCAAGTGGTAGAATGATAGACTTGAGCAAAAAAAAAAAAAAATCAGGAGTTATTCCCTAGCCCTGAGTTTAAGCCCCTTGACTAGCAAAAAAAACCAAAAACAAAAACAAAAACAAAAAAAACCCAAAACCAAAAAACATTTAGTTAGTAAATACAAAATAAGGAACCCATACTTGGAATATATAATTGCTTCTGCCATACTGACACCTGACAATAGTCCCTAATTCATGTAATTTACTTATATTAGGATATTGTGTTTAAGAAAGAGTTTTGTTCATTAGGTCACAGCAATTAATGGCTTGAATGTGCTTAGATGTCAGGTGAAGATTAATTCTGGAAATTCAAAGATTCCAGGTTTTTGAATGGTCACTGCTAATCACAATGAGAAGGGTAGTCTAAGTGAGATTTGGAAATATTTTCGGTCATTTATGGCACCAAAACTGCAGAGGCAAATTCACAGTTGTGACAAAAGAGAAGGAATAATTCCAGAGATAATGAATAAATGACAGCAACTAAGGTATACCAGAATTTTTTTTAGAGAACCATTTTTGGTTATTGAAGAAATAGTTATCAACTAGTCTTATTCCTCATTGCCTTTAGCATTCTAAATCTCTTAGACTACTTCTTAATTTCTGTGCAATAACTGTATCTCCTTCTGTGCTGTTTTTTCCTACCTTATCTTCTTTGCTTTCTAAAAATCTCAGTCTTTCTATATTTCTCTATGAACATTACCTGATACTAAATACACCTAAAAAGATGGCAGAAGATGCTAATGTAAGGGTCCCATAGCTCATGAGTCATTAATGAAACAACATAGAAAGGAGGACATATTTATTGCTACCTCAAATTTTCTGGAAAGCTGCAATGCCATCATTTGATTCAAATTTCCATTATTTGTCTATATAGTGTCATTCAGTGCACATAAGCGAAAATATGAGCTGGGTGCTGGTGGTTCACGCCTGTAATCCTAGGTAATCTGGAGGTTGAGACCAGAGGATTGTGGTTCAAAGCCAGCCTGGTCAGGAATGTTCATGAGACACTTATCTTCAATTAACCACCTGAAACCCGGAAGTGATGGTGTAGCCTAAGCAGTAGAGCACTCAACTTGAGCTGAAGACCTTAGGGAGTGCGCCCAGGATCAGAGTTCAAGCCCCACAAACAACAAAAAGTGCAAATATTACCTTAAGTTTCCCCAAAAGGAAGGACAAGATCAATAATCTTCCCAAGCAAAAAAATAATTTCAAAATGATTCAGTGCACCCAGTTTTGCTGAGTTATTTAAGTTATGGCTTCTTTGCTAGACATAGTCTCTTCCTTTAAACATTGTCAAATATTAGCTTCATAATAAACTTCATATAATATTTTTGTTTTAAAAGAGAAGACTGTACAATTGATGACACTTAGCTTTCGTACTATCTTCATTCAAAGCCAAACCAGGCAGGAGAATCTGTCAAACTCTTATCGAAAATTGAACACCAAAAAACCAGAAGTGGAGTTTTGGCTCAAGCAGTAGAGTACTCGCTTGGCAGGCAGGTGGGCAGGAAAGACAACTGTTCAGGGACAGGATCCAGCCTCTGGGTTCAAGCCCCAGAACCAGCACAAACTAAACAAACAAGCAAACAAAAATCCCAGATATTTCTTTGGGACCCTCTTTAAAGGAGTACTGGTCAGAGAAGATGCTTCTTTTGCTGATCATACTCACTGGATCCTGCTTTTTTGGAATCCTTATTGCTCTGGAGAACTCAGGACCAGACCAAAGGAATTGATAACTGACTCCTGCATCAAGAGAATCATCTCAGGGGTGAAATAGCCATCCATAAGACACTTTAAAACCTCCATGTCTTTGTTCCTTTGCAGGAGAACACTTTTAAAACAAAGTTATTTCTTTTTGTTCTATGCTGGCCTTCAAATGGTACATTATTTCCCTATTATTTCAACTAGAAGTTTACAGAAAAATTTAATATGAGTAAAGAGCACACTCGGAAAAGCCAGGGACAGAGTTTCCTTCAAGCCTTGGGATACTTTTCTTGTACAGTAAAAAGGAAAGCACATGGTAACTTGAACTTTGTTATTCCTCTATGTTCCATTCCTCTCCTGGGTTCAGTTTCCACATCCAGTAATGGTTACTTCCAGTAACAATTGTTGGTGATGCTTGAGGTATAATGAATCTTTTGTGGCTTCACTGAAATAACACTAGAACGCCTATGGACCTGAGGTAACACGTGTTTCAGAGACAACTTAGTAAGGAGAAAATATGAAATTTATATTGCTTATAAATACATTATACATGAATACACTGAGTTCAAACTTTGTAAGTTCTCTGTAAATTAAGGCTAATTTTAAATGGGAAGAAGTTTTTCAGAACATTCTTTTTTGTGAGTGGACATGCTGTTCATTATTTCCCAAGTGTACATGAGGTAACAGTAAGTGAAACAACAGCAACAATAGGAGAAAGAGAAGTCCTGTGTTTAAGTATAAGGGTTCAGTACAATATAGAAAACTACAAATAAGGCAACATTGAAACAATAAAGCCAAGTCCTGTATGTAGATTCATGGGCGTGATATACAGAAAGCAAGACTCCCACGTGGAACATGAAGTATGACGTCAATCCCATTCTAAATCATGCTTGGTAATCATGCAATTTTGTAGAATGTAGAATGGAAGAATAATTCTGTTTCCAATGCAAGTCAGATATAAGAGCATGGATTTAACTGGAAAAAATATCCATCTTGTGAGAACAGGGATTATGTTAGAAATGAACTGGTGGCTAAGATCATATTTCTTTTTTTTCTTTACACACACACACACATATATATTTGTTGGCAATGGTTTTGGTGCTTGAACTCTGGGCCTGCGAGCTGTCTCTCTGCTATTCAGCTAAAGGGTAAAGCTCTACCACTTGATCCACATTGCCATTTCCTGGTTTCTTTTAGTTAATTGGAGAAAGGAGTCTCTGGGACTTTCTTACCTGGGCTGGCTTTGAACCTCAATACTCATATCTCACCATTACCCAGCTTACGATCACATTCCTAACAGTGTACACTCAGGATATGTAATGTGTGTGTTCATCTATCTTTATAAGAATTCTTGAGTTAGGGGCTGGGAAATTGGCTCAGTGGTAGAGTGCTTGCCTCGCATGCATGAGGCCCTGGGTTCGACTCCTCAGCAACACTTAAGCAAAAAAGAAAAAAGCTGAAATTGGCGCTGTAACTCAAGTGGTAGAGTCCTAGCCTTGAGCTGAAGCCTGAGGGACAGATCCCAGGCCCAGAGTTCAGGCCCCATGAACGAACCCCCCACCAAAACAAAAAAAAAAGTATTCGTGAGTTAAAAATCTGGGCTACAGCTTAGACATTACCCTCACAAAAATGTTTGTAGTTTAAAAGTTGATACTCCTGGAGAAATAAAACCTAAAAATGTAAAGGAGTCTGGGAAGTTCAGTTTGCATCCAGCCTGGGCAGAACACTCTTTGCAACAATATATAAAATTTAGCAGTCAAAAGCCGGATTGGAAGAATGGCTCAGGTGATGGAATACCAGTCACGAGCAAGATTGCTGAATAAGAGCTTGAGGCTTTTGCATACATACATACAAACATACACATACACACAGAGCTACTTATATGTGCACACACAAATACACAAATGAAACAATTCTCAGAATGTGTAGAAAAGTTAGAAAACAATAAATATATGTCCTGAATAAGACTAGAATCAAGTGATAATTTTTAATATTAGAAAGTCTTTAAATGAACTTCCTTCAAATAAGTTTGATAATATTACATTGGTAGGGAACAAAGATAGTTAGAGAGTCAATAATCATTATTAAAGGGATCGGATCCATGGTGGAATGAATCAGAGATCCCACAGTTGCATCTGAAAATGTTCATATCCTGTGTCAAATGTTAGAACATCTTTGAAAATAATAGATAAACAGTCTAAGCCGTCACTCTGGTGTACAATATCACTGGAGAAGTTTGGAATTGGTAGTCTGTATCTAGATTAAATAAACCAAGAAACGATGGCAGGGCAATGTTATACAAGCCTAGAATTCTAGCACTGAGATGAAGACAGGAGATTAGAGAATGGAATTGCATAGTGATACCTTCCCTGGACCAGGTTGTATCATTTTGTCTTAATAAAACAAAACAACAAGGAAGGACTACATAGTTTGACATTTGGGCTAATTTTGTCATTATGTTTTGAGAAGTCAAATTTCCTGTTGAAATGCAACTCATACTTAATCCTCACTTGTGTTTTAAATTCTCTCTTCATTACACTACATTCCTAAATGCAAAATGAATCATGATTCCCATCCAAAATTTGAAAAAGTAAGTTATCATCATTCTGTTGTGTCCCAAAGAAATGATGAAGGATTACAAATGCTTAAGCCTGGAAAAATAGTAAAGTTCGTCTAATGTAGGATTTTGAAGATCTTGCTAAATTAGAATTTAGATTTAAAATAAATATTTTGGTTTTGTTTGTAATTTTATATTCTATAGGATTCTACAAAATTCTTTTTAAGTAGAGGGTTTAATTGACAAATTCACAAATGATTTTGCATCCTATTTACCTAGAATATTCTTTCAAGAGAGTTATAATTAGAACTTAGTTAATAGATAATTCCAAGAGTTCATGTATAAAATGATAATGTGAATATTGTATACAGCGTTGCCATCAAATTGATGATATTAATTTATAAATTTAGAATATGAGCAATTTTTGGACTCTTTGGTATAACATGGTATGAAGAGAATAATCATGTGACATCTTCTTTCTTCTACCTGTATGTAACACAGAAAGCAATTTCCTTAATTATTTGCTACTGTATACACTGGGAAATATGATAGGTTTGGGATTTGTTTTTTATTTTTTTGTTGTTTTATTGGTTTGTCCTAGGATTTGAACTCTGGGTCTGGAAACTGCCTCTGAGCCTGTTTATGCTCAAGGTTCGTGCCCTACCACTTGTGTCTGGCTTTTGCTGAGAAGTTTATTGGAGATAACAATCTAGGGAATCTTTGTGCTTGGGTGGGCTTTGAACTGTAATCTTCTGGTCTCAATATCCAGAATTTATATGATAGTTAAAAAAGTATAAATATAAATAATATTTTCATGTGTTCTGATCTCAAGAATAACAGTGGGGGTAAAATGATGCCACCAAGTTTATTGTGGTGTATTTTCCAGAACATGTATGGCATCACATTAGCAGAGTTGTATTTTTTCACAATAGAGATAATTTATTCATGCTGTGAATTAAGGGATGTTTGAGGTGGTCCCTAAAAGTTTGAAACTGTTGGGCTAGGATGACTCTATATCATACATATTGGTATTGATGGTCATAAAAATAATAGCTTACTGTGATAAACAATTGCTTACTCTTGAAGAATTAATTATTACCGATGCCACATAGTTTTATCCTCTACCTGAATGTGGTTATTTTTCTGTTGACTCTCAATCTGTAACACCCCATTGGAAAATGCATCTGTTGCAGAATTACATAACACACAATCTGGTACTGTTTTGAATCTCTCAGGTATGGAATCTTCCGAATTTGAAAATGAGTAGTTACTAGTCATTGGAATGTTGAAGAACACATATATTGTGTCTTCTTAGCAACTTATTTACTTTTAAAAGTTATAGGTTAACATAGAATTAAACTGTTTTCCCTTTTAGTATGAGAAAGTACTATATTTATTCTTTTTTCAAAATATTAGTAAGTATATTGTGAAAATATTGTCTAGTCAGATAGCATTCAAGTTGATGGTCCTCTGATTAAAAAGCAGTAATTAATTCAAATTAGATGCCAAACAGTATTGATTTTAAAAAGTTACTTCATAAATAATAATATTTACTATTATAATAATACTATTTACTATTATAATACTAATAATTTACTATTATAATAATATTTACAGTGAAATTTTATTTCATGCAGCTTATTTTTTTAAATTTAATTTTAATGTCAACGTGACGTACAGTGGGGTTACAGTAATTTTAAAGGAGTGACTACATAACTTTTCAAACTTGTTACTCCCTCCGTGATTTTGTTCACAGTTTTCCTTCATCCCAATACCCCTCACAAGTTGTAATGTACATTTCCAACATATTGTCTTGTGAGTATTGCTATTGAATTGGTTTGCCTTTGTCCTTTGTCTCACCATTTTGTTGTTCCTCTTCCCTTCCCTAATTAAGGTAAATATATACACAATACACAGGCTACCAAAATCAAATACAGCAGGGAATAAAGCATAGGGGAAAAACCCAAAAGAAAATAGAAATCACATAGTACATTAAAAACAACAACCACAAATAATACTCTCTGGTTCCATGTCTTAGAGTTCATTTTGCTCAGAATCAGCTTATAAAGTTATATATATGCATAACAAAGCCACTGGAAAATAATAGTTTCATGGACACTATATCATGAAAACAACATGTTAACTGTTTTTGATGGTAAAGGTGGAGTTAGGATTGTTGAATTCGCGGTTCTGATAAAGGAATTTCAAAGAGTTTTAAAATTGTGACAGATAAATTTTAATTTGTTCAAACTTGTTAACAAGTTAGCCTATTATGAAAATTTAAAATTGCTTGGGAAAATAGGATTTCATGCAAAGTAATCCATGGAGACTTAGCTGAGAGGGAGCAATGTGGGTGAAGATGGCTCATTTTCACACTAAACAAACAAACCTCAGAAACTTGCTATAAATCCTGTAGGTTCCCTTGAGAATTGTCCTTTCCCAGGAAATATTCTTACTGTGTGAAGCAAGGTTGTAGTGGAATTTAAATTCAAAGTTCTTTTTTAAAAAAGACATCAAAATTTGTGTATTGACTTTAATTACCAAACAGTAATTCTCTGAAAAAGATAATTTGGGTCAAAATATTTAGGGAGAAAGTGCCCTCAACAATGAAAGAAGGTATTGGGTTTACACTTTTCTGTGTGTAATACTTTCTACAATGTCTATTCATGTGAAGCACTGAACCACACAAAAAATCTGATTGGATACTTGAAACCAATGATTTCACATTTCTTAGTAGCTCACAAAATTTAATATCATTATTAACATGAGATAGTGAAGACTTCTCTTATTACATAAGCCAAAAAGTTTTGGGATCAGAAAAGAATTGAGCAAATTGAAAAGGCAAGAAAACGCGTTCTTCTAAGCCCTAGCTAAGCATATTGGCTTCAGCAGTGGAGGAAGGCCAAACTTTTTGATATAGATTTTTGTAATATTTTTGCTACCTAATGTTATTTTACAGAGCCTATTTAGCTCACTACAATTTAGAACAGATTGATTGAAAACATGAAAATTAATTCCACATCGAAATAAAAGAGTTTTAAAAGAGAAACCATGAAGATGTAGCAGTGGGGAAGGTCTTATAGTCCTTCACCTTTACTAGACTTCAAGCCAAGAATCTGTTATTAGTTGGAAATCAGACAAGAGCTAAGAGGAGGACAGAGAAATAGGACATATGAGCATTGTTCTTTTGTAACAGACACTGTCATCCAAGGTATGGATGATTTAACTCTATTCTTTTCCATACATCCTGCTGAGCAAATGCAAGACCAAGAGAAAGATAATCTATTGAAATAGTTTTGGAAAGAATAACTTCACTGATCCTGATATGGTATCTAAGGAGAGTCTTAAGAGAGAAGATAAAAGTGGAGTATTCTTCGGTTTCCTCTAAGCATCTTGTTAGCAAAATATATCTTTGAGGTTAGAAGTGATTGAAACAAAAACTGGTGGAGTACTTATTTTTGTGGACACTTTAGACACAGGAAGATTTTAAAGGTAAAAGAAAAAAAGTATAGCTAAATATTTGTGATCACAGCTTCATTGACTGGTATTTTGGAGACAAAGTTTTACATTAGAGATTGTCCTCATTAACATTGATGCTGGATTTCCATGGCAACCAAATGAAAGGGGAAAGTTTAATGGATTCACTTGGACAAGTAAACAGCATGATAGAAAAAATGGAAAATAATATTTAGTAAATTACTTTGAACAATTACTTGCCAGAACAAAGAAGGAAAAATACAATTCAAAATCACTTGACTTAAAATTATGAATAAACGTAGTCAAGAGAAATGAGAGAATACATAGAGGACTGTTTTCTTTCCAGGGAAGTAATGGGTTCTTGACCTTGTTTCTTCCATTCTACCTTCACGAGCTATCAAGTGTAGCTCAGGACTGGAGTATCCAGTTCAGACCAAGAGAATTCGCAGAAGAAAATATTTACAGCAGATGTACATGATTTATAATCTTAGACAATCTAATTAAATCTGTTAAATACTTTCCTCTTCCCCAAACTGCCCACTTTAAACAGCTTTGTATGCTTTTCCCAAGATTGTCCTTCATAAACTATTTCAAATTCTGAGAGGTCATAATCATACTCTATAGAGATTGCTGTTTGGTTGTGCTTTTTGTGTGTTTTTGTTTTTTTGTTGTGTTTTTTTTCACTGAATTTCAAAAGCTTGTGCAAGTGTGTTACAATTAAATATGTCCATTTAATTGTCCAATGTTCCGGGATCAGAGTCACTCCTTCTATCACTCTCAACCAACCCCTTATACAAGATTTATTTCCGATTTACCACGTCCTTACTCACATTGAGTGTTCTAGCTGTATTTGCTACTTGCTCCATTTTCATTCATTCTGTCTTTACTATTATTCCTTTCTTGTTTCAACTTCCTGATAGTCATTCTGTTAAACTGTTTGCTAATACTTTGAAAGGTTTATATACATTCAATGGAGTTTCAATCCTGATTATAATTGAACTGATGTCAGCTTATATTTCCATAATTCATTCATCTGAAGTAACAATTTGCAAGACTGGAGACATGGAGCACCTAGACATGATTTTATTCCCCTCCATTTGGAAAATTAATCTGTAGTCAACAAGAAAGTTTAAAAATGGCTTAGAATATATTCCTAAGTACCAGTTTTATAAATGGCTTTTTACAATGATTTGTGATTATTTTGTTATACATGGGATAATATTTTCTACTACCTATAAGTTTTGGAAAAAGAAGAAAACTAAAATTTACTACTGTAGAGGAATATGACAGAAATAGAAGACAGATTTTATGTCTGTCAAATCTCTGATGCATACCCATATTCAAGACTTAAAGTCATATTTCTTACTATGTTAGACAGATAGGGAAAGCATAAAACAACATATGATAAGGCAACTATTCATGATTTTTAAAAATGTACTTATTATGTGATGAAATTTACTTTATTAGCTAATGTTTTGGTTTGAAATATGGGAGGCTGATCTATTTAACAAATTTTCGAAGGCACCTACTGAAAAACACAAATGGTGGGGGGTACTATTTCTACACTTTAATGAATGGTTGAACCTGTTTGGAATTAGTGCGCTGGGTTAACAAATCAACTCTATTGTAACTTGCTCCCTACACTTCAAAAACTTGTTACGTCACTAAATATTATCTACTTGTAAAGTGTTATTTTGCAAATGTGATTTTAAAAAGTTTATTTGAAATGGAATATACTTTCAGGAGATTAAATGTAGGTTATAATTTGTTTGAGAATGACAACATTTTTATACTACAGAACCAAGTTTTACTGAAGTACCAGTGTTTTGAAGCAATTCATGTTTTCTGAATTATATTTGATCTCTATGTCAAACTTTCCTAGCCTTGATAGACTAATTATGGATCTATCGTTCCAGGAACTGTTTTTTGGCTTGATGATGCTGGACTGAAATCATTCATTAATCATTTGGAGAGGGGTATTACAAATAATCTTGTGACATTTATGGTCTTGTTCATTCATATGAGATGGTCATCTGAAAATTGAAAGTTTGAATTACTGTACTTTAACATTTTATGATCTCATCCTGCATTTTAGGTTGCCTGGCATTTCACAATTGCTTACTGCTAATTCCTGCATTTCAAGGAATTGGGGCCCTGAAATACAGGAAATGAGAAATTGAGATGGGTCTTCAATTACTTTCTGTTGGCATGCTGCATGGACCTAGGTGAGAACTCTTGCCCTAGTTATCTGATGATGCAGATAACTGGGACCTGGGATCCTAGGAACCGTGGATCCTGTAGAAGAATAATACCTTTAAGACATCATATTAGCAAAATTTTGGTATAATCAGTAGGAATGCTTCAGAAATATGGAGAAAAACAGTTTGGGACCAGAGAGTTAAAACAATAAAGAGAGCAGCAGAGTAAAATCCCTTATAGATTAAAGGAAAACAACATATTTTTTTTATCATGTGAATTCAGAAACCAAGAACACTTAGAAGGTATCACAAGTTTATACTGAAAACATTGCATTGATACTTTTTATATTCTAATATATATTCTAATCCTGATTATTTATATTCCAATCTATTTATTGGAATAAATATCAATAAATTTGTCAAATTATCAATTAATTCCAGTAAGATTCACTGTGTGAAATATAAAATCAGCACATATAAATATAAAATATATAAGTATTTATAATATAAGAAAATGTTTTGCATTGTTCTGTTGTGGTTAGGGTAACAAAGGCAACTTTTTGAAAATATTATTCCATTACCTCTACCTCAGTGTTTGGTAGAATTAGACCTAAAGCTTTACCATTCGGAGATGTACAGCCTAGTGGCAAGTGGAAACGCTGTGATTAAAACATTACCAATTTAAGGCTTAATAACAAGCAGAAACATATGGACTTCTCCTAGTGCTATGGAATATATTTGGTGATAGAAAATCAGTGTTGTAAGTTCCTGCCTGATTGGATGGTAGACAGGCTAGGACATTAGGTAATCATGCATATGAACAATTTTTTCACCTTCTTGGCTTTAGCTACTTTTGAAATGGTAGGGATAATAAATAATTATATTTTGAAAAAATACCTTCTAGTCTGAACAGTTCTGTCTGAACTGTTCATCTCTCTATGTTCCCTTGTAACTAAGATTAGTTTTGCTCCAGTAAGACAAGCTATGCTGCCCGGGTAAGATATTCTGGTTGGTCTGTTCCTACATGGAGCAAGGGTAATGGGTCAGGCAGACATTTGTGCCAGTAAGACCTCATTTGGGAAATTTTAACCTGCAGAAGTTTAGAAGTAGCTCTTTTTTCTTTTAACCAGGAATAAATGGCTTTTTATTTTTCATTTTATTGTATCTACTTGTTTTATTTTCATTCTTTTGTCTTTGCATGTTCTTTGCCTCTCAATGGAGACAATTCATTCTAGTTACCATCACTCAGGTGCTACACAACCCTGGAAATAGTTGTTTTCTTGATTTTTTTTAATTTTTATTTTTTTATTGTGAAAATAATGTACAGAGGGGTTACAATTACATGGGCAAGATAATGAGTACATTTCTTATCAAGCATTGTAGCCTCCTACTTTGTTTCTCCTTTCCATCCCTTCCCCCCCCCCGCCCTCCCACCCAATCCTCCCCGCCACCCCCACCAAAGTTGTAAAGTTCGTTTTCGACATAACGACTTGTATATCTCATTGTTGCAATGGGTCCACCTGTATCCCTATTTAAACGACTTGTTTTCAGAAAGAATGGCATTGCACCATTTGTTAGGAAATGGAAACGCTTGGAAAAAATTATATTAAATGAAGTAATCCAAGCCCAAAGAAACATAGGTCCCATGGTTTCCCTTATTTGCAATATCTAGTATATATATGAGTCAAGCAGAAAAGGTCAGATAATGTGATGTTAGGAAAATGAACCCTAAGATATGTATGTAAATGTTTTGTTTTCTTTCGTGCATTTGTTTCTAACGCATTTATAAGATTAATTCTTTGTTGCTTTGTATGTCCCTCCTCCACAGTATAACCCCTGATTTCACAGTATTTGATGTCAGTATAATAGAAGTAGCTCTTAAGCAAGGCTTACTTTGAATCCATTAGCTCCACAAAGCTAACTCAGTAGATAAATAAGTACTTGAAAAACCATCACCTTTGGATCTACCTATAAAGGCTTCAAAGTATGATCAAATTTCAAATGAAAATGACTTAAAATAGTTATTGACAAAAAATGGCAAATGTGAGCAATCGAACAAACAATATAAGTTTTTTCCACCATAAACAGAATTTTACAGAAATAAGATGAATAGCAATTTAGGGAATAATAAGGTTTCCTTGTTACAAATAGGCAACCAAGGATATATGCCTGTCTTAAGATTGCATCAGTAACTACTTAAATTTACAGGATACTACATGCTTCAACAGCACTTCAACCCGAATTACAATACAGAGATTAACATGGCTATTGCACAAGAGCCATGTTAATGATATGAAAATTAGTTAAGTATTCCATAATTTTTATTCTTCAGATGCAAGAAATGAAAAACAGTTATTAAAAAGTTGATTACAAATATACATGTGTAATAATACATGTAATTCATAGAAATAAAAGTCAGTTTGAAATCAGTGAATTCAATCTTCACCTTTTCAGAAAGGCCTTTACATAGCATAACCTTTATAAAACTTTTGAAATAAGATAGCATTATCATTTTATCCCAAAGAAATAAAATTCTATAAGGACCTAGGAATTTAAGGAATCTTAAACTGTTTCTATATGGAATGAAATCGGAAAGGACACATTTATTAATGAACCTGTATATTATAAAACAATGTCGAATTCAAAGTATTATATCTAGGAGAGAAAGAAATAGATTATGGATATTATAATAGAATATGAAATATTTTAAAATATACTTTTTTCAGACAAGAGCCAGAAATATCTTTAGTTTATGTACTACTCATTTCAACACATATGTTAAAATTATTTCTTATTAAAATCACAAACTCTACAGAAATAATTATAGATGTATACAAACAACTCGAATATATTTTGACATCAAAGTCAGGCCATTCACTTGGAAGAATACCATGGAATCCATGAATTTTTAAAGTAAGATATTGCTGTTGCTTTGTATTGTGAAAATATTTTGTATGGACACATAGGATGGACTGGCAATTTTGAAATTTAAGAAACTTACGCAAGCCATTAGGACTTAGGAGAACTATTTGTACAGCCTTCCACAACTTCAAAGAGGTAGTGATACATACTTATTCTTTTGGCAATATCAAATGCAGTTTATTCCAAGTTGTGCTTCAGACTTGATTTGATATAATGTTTCAACAGAAGGAGATCTAGCATAACTTTGCAATTTCTAATCTCAGCAGCAAGATCCAAGGGGGTCAAGAGGCCTTTAGTTTGGCCATTGGTATCTGCATCATGATGAAACAAAGAAGCCACTCTGATATTATTCCGTGTATAAAAGTACTGTGTAGGGGTGTCCAGCCACTCACAATTATTACATGAATATCTACCTTGAGCCACCAACTCATGGACAATGTCTAAGTGTCCACTGTAGGCTTCTCGATGAAGAGGGGTATATTCATTGTTATCCCTAGTATTCACAGGAGTGGCCTTTTTGGAAAGTCGTCTCTGCACTGTAGTAAGGCGATTATTTTTGGCAGACCAAAGAAGAAATTTTCTTGAATCCTTCTCCATTTTTCTCTTGCAATTGATACCATTTCTCACTTTTTCATCTTGTTCCTCATCTTCACCAGAATTCCCTAGCCAGAGACTTTGAGTGTCAGTGAGAATGAGGTGTCCATGTATTTCCCCAATATTTCACATTGGATGAACTGGTCAGAAAAATCCGGTGAATTTTCTGCATCTGTTTTTTTCACTATTATTTATTTTCTCTTTTTTCATTTTTACTATTCTAATTTATTCTAACTGGAGTGTAGGGAATTGATAAAGAGCAGAGGAAAGATTTTCCTCCGTATTCAAATGTATAGACAGGAAATGAGGACCAGTGGTATCTTCATGTGCAGCTTATTCTAGGAATGAGAAAATAAGAAATGATGCCTTCTATGTAAATTAGTTGGGAAATGGCAGAGCACAAAGTGAAATGATGCAACCAAAAATATAAAAGCAAAATAAATTAGGATAATTATGGGGCAATCATATTACCTATGAGAACCATGAAAGGGAGAGAGGAAGAGAGAAACAGATGTGCAATGATCTAGCTAGCCACAAAATCCATCCCTCTGATCAATTTATAGAGCAAAGAATTTTATTTTTTAAAAGAGATGGAAATAGAATTTAAGATCAGATGTCTCCATTGTTTTTAATTATGTTATTATTATCTTAAATACTTGGTCAATGGAATTTCCATTCAACAAATCAGTTTAGTATAATGGATCTTTTTATAACTTTTCCAAACCCTTCGAAACCTCACCCGACTTTAATTTTTT
Source organism: Dipodomys spectabilis (assembly GCF_019054845.1). NCBI lineage: Eukaryota > Metazoa > Chordata > Mammalia > Rodentia > Heteromyidae > Dipodomys > Dipodomys spectabilis. The sequence continues at coordinate 1,515,398 of NW_024870978.1, read as the reverse complement.
CTAGTTTCATACTATCTGCATTGAATATTATACTTTCACTCTCTTCCTCCATAACTCTCTTTATTCCTTCCTTTGACTTCCCCTCACATCTTCCAAGTGATAGTTTCCTGATATATATTTTGTTGGATTAAAAGTCCAATTTTATAAGAAATTACACCTTTGAAATACTCCACTGCAAATAGAATGCTTTGGTTAATATTTTTGTGTAAACCTTCCAAATTTGAGACAGAACATGGGTCCTTTGTGTGTCTGTCTCTGACTTAGTTCACTTAATATATTTTTAGATCTATCCATTTCGTTGCAAATAATGTAACAGTCTTCATAATGGATGGGTGCAATCCAATTGTTTATATGTGCCACACTTTATTCATCCATCACTCTGCCAAAGGGCATCTGGGCTGTTTCCGTAACTTGGCCACGGTGAATAGTGCAGCATTGAACATGGTTGTGAAAGTGATTTTAAAGTAACCTTTTGGAAGAATTCATCACTACCTTTATGGGAGCAATCCTCTAGCCAGTTTTCCAGAATAAGCACATCCCTCCCTTCATCTTCATCACAATGTATTGCAAGTCTTCAGAAACACACTTCCCCCTACAGGTCTCAATAACCTAAAACCACACTGTGCCCATATTCTTTCAATACATTATTTCATAACTGTACATATAATTTAGTGAGAACCTTCTGTGTACTTTCCTAATGTGGGAATGAAGGACATGACAGAGGAAAAGTAAGAAGTATGCAATTTAATTAGCTACTATCACATTTAAAATCATCTTCAGCTCTAATTCATAGCCTCACATAATATTATTTTCATCTTTATTTGATTACTTTATCTAACCCGTAAATTATAACAGGTTAGTTAAAAGCAAAGTCAAAAAGTGTGGTTTGATTTTGATACTCATGTGTGTGGTTGCACAATATGAGCAAATAGATGGAATGGAATTAATAGCTCTTATCCATTTTGTTAACTTAGAGATAGTTTTCCCAAACAAATTTTTGTAATTCGTATTCCATTCAACAACAAGAAACATGTGATAATTTCCTTTGTTTTGCTCCTTATTAACTTTTGTTTCCATTTTATTTTATAATGGATAATTTCATAAATCTACTGTAGGTGCAAAAATATGTTAAAATATTTCTATCCATATGCATTGATATATACATACACACATATATTACATAGGTTATAATGATAATGAATAACTTCAGTAACTGTACAATTTACTAAATTATTAAAATTATCGGCAACTATTGCCTGGCCTCCTGGTTACTCGGGAGGGTGAGATCTGACGATCATGGTTTGAATGGTTTGAAGCCATCCTCTGCAGGAATGTCCGGGAGCCTCTTATCACCAAACATCCAACAGAAAATCAGAATTGGTACTGTGGCTCAAAGTAGTAGAGTGGTAGCCTTAAGAGAAAAATCTCAGGGACATCATCCAGTCTCTTAGTTCAAGAAGTACAATCTACCCAAATAAAATCTATTTAATTTACACTTGTGTAAGTAAAATATTTCCATCACCCAAATGCAGAACCATGATCATTTGCAAGGTAACTCTGTTTTGTCTGAAGTACCACAAAACATTTTCACTTAAGTTGAAAGCATTACACCATGGGTTTGTTCTATCTCTCTCATGCATTTTTCCACTCAAATACTCAAATCTTACAATTATTCCAATTACTTAAAATCACAGCTTTTTACTTTAATACCCATAATATTAGAGTTTGAATTGAGTGTCTTGTGCCCCCTAAATGGGTGTTCTTAAAACTTTGTCATGTCTCCAGCCCTAAATTATCCTGATTTTTCATATACTTGTGTATGATCTTGGGCTCAGTCCACGTTATGTCATTCTTCCTGGAATTTAGAATAACAGGTGCATGGCATTGTGTACAGATCTTTCTGTCCAGTCTGGGCTTTAACGTCTATCCTCACAAGAGTAGACTTCCATGTAGTCAGGATTTTCATAAGCTTGCCATAGCTGATGTTTTTTTAAGCCTTTGAAATTCCTGCAGGTTCTTGTGTACTGAATTAATTTGTTTTCTTGGGTTGTTTTGTTTCATTTGAATGTATGTATTCAGTTGTTCCTCACTTTTACTTTTGTTTCTTTCAATCAAGTTCTTATCTAAAGTGCTGAGAAACCAATTATTATTTTTCACGATAGTCAATGTGAACAGGATTTATTCCAAAGCAATTTCAGTAATATTTAAACACCTTCATATCCATGAATGGTATATAAATGATAAGTGCTGCGAAGGGCCTTTTTATATTCACAGCAGTCTTTGTCATACACAGACAGATCATGAAATATATGAAGATAATAAAACTACAGATGCTAACAAGGAGACGAAAAACCTATTATTAATTATTTGACAGAGGCTTCATTTCTAGTGAAAGAAATAGGTTGCTTGATACAGGATTTCACAAAATTTTATTGCTTGGAGGAAGCTAAACAATTATCTAATTCTACAGAATTGAGGGAGATGAATCGACCTTCTGAGTAATTTACATTTGGGTCAAATAAAAGCATGCTTCCAAAAAGAGAGTTGACTTTAGAGAAACATGATGAGTTATATGTAAATAGGTGGTTAGCTGATTTTTGTTAATTTGTAAAGTAATACAGGGAAATAGATTACAGCAAGGTAAAAAAAGAACTTTGCATTGAAATACTCATTTGTGTGTGTGTGACAGAGAGTGTGTGTACACATGCACGCATATACATGCACGTGCATGTGCAAGTGCTCATTCATTCATTCATCATTCCTGAGGCTTGATAGTGCCTGGGCACTCTCCCTAAGCTTCTGTGACCAAGGATAGTGGTCTACCATTTGAGCCATTGTTCCACTTCTCTTTTTTTGGAGATAATCCGTTTATTTTTATGATTGGACTGGCTTTGAATAGTGGTCTTCATATCTCAGCCTCCTGAGTAGCTAGCTAAGCTTATTCAACCTCTAAGTAGTTAGTTAAAATTGGGCCTGTCTTCTATACTTCACTGCTCTTTTATTCTTGTCCTGAGGTGTTCACCTGCCTAAGTCATATATATGTCTAGTTGCTTTAAAAAATACTCTTACTGCTTGGCACCAGGGGCTCCCATATGAATTCTTAACTATTGAGGAGGCTTGAGAACAGAACCCAGGCCAAAAGTTTAATGGAGTTCCTTCATTGGTGCATTGGATTATTTCCACCGTCCTGCACTATCTACAGGTTAAGATTGGAAGGACTGCAGTATCCAGGCCATTCAAGGTAGGAATCTAGACAAGTTGGTGTGCAACTCTTATGCCATTGATAATGGGAAGGCTAAAAAGACAGATCAGGTACATGTTCTTGTGGAAAGGGAACCCCTATCCTAAAATTAACCACTGATATGACACCAGTCTAACAAAAAAAATATCCCAAGTTGAACACAATTTCCCACAACCAAAATAAGTATATACATTAACATCCAAAACTTAGTACAATCTGCTTTGGTTCTAATATCAGCTTAATCTGATTATCATATCATGTGACACAATAGTTTCTTCATTAAACTTATTATATATTTAAAAAGACCCAAAAAATTCGTTCTCACTTATTAAGTGCAAACAAATGGCAAATTGCCTCATTTCTTACATATTTGACTACCACTATAAATTCGTCTTATGAATATTATTAATAGTAATGTATTCTGATTTATTACTTTACTTTGTAACAGTTTTTAAACTTTTAGCTTCTCTGCTGAAGTATTTAACGAGTATCATCAAAGTATATTACTTGGGTACTTAGGGCAGTTTTCTAAACAGTTTTTATCCAATGTCTTCTAGTAATTCTGTTTTTTTTGTGTGTGGGGGGGGGGTCTCGTAGTGGAACCTGAACTCTGGGCCTGGGCGCTGTCCCTTAAGGCTAGCTCAAGGCTAGCACTCTACCACTTGAGCCACAGCGCCACTTCCGGCTTTTTTTTCTGTTTATATGATACTGAGGAATCGAACCCAGGGCCTCAAGCATGAAAGGCAAGCGCTCTAACACTGAGCCACATACCTATCTCTCTACGAATACTTAATTGGTATATTATTTAGTTTATTTTTTAATTTCAATTTAATTTTATTGTAAAGGTAATGTACAGAGGGGATATAGTTACATAAGTAAGATAATGAGTACATTTATTATGGAAGGAACATTGTTATCTCTTCCAATGATTTTTTGCACACTCAAAAAAAAAAACTACTGCTGTTTTTCCTGTCGCTATTGACCAATGGGTACTTTTTTTCTTTGTTCATGCATTTTTTATTATAAAATTGATATACAGAGGGTTTACAGTTACTTAAGTCAACTAAAGAGTACACTTCATTTTATTTTCTAAATTTCAAATTTTGAACTTCTTTTGTTTTATTTCTTTAGGGTAATTCTTTTTTCAGAGTTGTAGGATTAGTTAATTTAGTTTTGCATAATTTTAACACAGGTAATTTATTCAGACATATATTTTGCTTTCAAAATAGTTAATATGTGAACATGTAGAAATTATTTTCTTAAATTTTATTTGGTTGTTTCATTTAAATAAATTTATTTTGTTATAGTTCTAAACATGTTTGTCGATGTAACAAATACTGTATTTTCAAGAAACACATACTTTATTAATAAAGGCTTTATTACCTGGTCACTTTTTGGAAATATTTATACTTCAATTAAAAAAAAAATGTTTGAGGTGGGCATAGTGATTTGTGGTTTCCATTTTCTAACTATGGTGGGAAGTGTAAAATTTCCAGAGTGAAATGATTAGAGATAAAGCCATCCCTAGCAAGGTATAGAGCCCATGGTTATCATATTCTAAATCTTGAGTTATAACACCAGTAACATCAATCTTTTGTCAAAATAAAAGGACACACATTTCAAAATGTTTATTATTTAAAACTTGTTTGCAAAGTCCTCATGTCTTTTATTTCTTAATTTTCAATTTACTTAATCTATAAGAATCCATGTATCTTGTGACTATTTTATTTCTATTTTTATTTTATTACTATTTTAAATAGTATGAGCAATATTATGATTTTATATATTAAAATACTTTTACTATTTGTGATAATTTCCTCTGTTTAATATGATAATAACAAATGTGTGTATGTGGTGTGTGTGTGTGTTTATGTGGGTTTTTTGTGTTTGTGCTTTGTGTGTACTTTGTAATGCTTGGGAGATCACACAATTGCTTCACATATGTTAGCCGAATGTTTTATCACTGAGTTATACTATCTAGCTATAATACAAATTGTATTTTAAATTATGACTTTTAAATTTTCATTCCTAGTATGTTTTTTCAAAATTATATATGATAAAATGTGATCCATCTTCTATCCACGTTAGCAATTGTTATTGTTATTCTTTCTCTTATTTCTATGGAAATTAATTATATTCCTATTACAACTTCTTTACATTGTAACAGCTCTATACAATGCTTTATTTTCTACTTTATTTTTCCCATGTGATCTGACTTTCATTCCAAACTATCAGGTGGATTAAAAAGAAACTAGATTCAGGACATTTTACTTTTCTCCTTCTGTTCTCTGAAGTCTTTGTGTTTTTTGAAACAATACCAATGACATACAGCTCCTGTGTGGTCCACCATTCTTCCCCCTCTCACTCTCTTCTGCAGTACAGCTCAAGTCGTTATCATTCAGCTTTATTATGCTGTACTGTTATCTAAATCTTAACACATTCCTAAATTAATTTTAGTTGCATTGAGCAGTCTCTAAAAACATTTTCTATATATAATGTCAGGGGTTTGTATTTTCACCAGGTGCGAAGTATGAGTGAGTATCAAATGTTGAGATATCTCTGTAGAATATTGGTCCATCTGCTCAATAATCTCGTATGTAAATTCAAGGAATACATGTCAGTCAGAGCAATCTTGTAAAATTATGTAGCTTGAGCCTTCATACTAGCTTTGAATAGTATTACCATGTTTAGTAGTGAATACAACATAGTTCTACTATAAGAACAGACACGTAGAAGAAGGTAACAGATTTGTCAAAAATAAATTCTTAGTTTTATGGTCCACAGATTTTGAAAAGGATGCTATGACTTTATGAAATAAAAACAGAATCTTAAATGGTTGTATTGGCACTATTGCCTCTCTATATTTAAAGAATGATCTTAGACTACTACCTCTATCCTTTGTTTTTTTGTATGTTGGTCATGGGGTTTGAACTCTGGGCTTGGGTGCTGTCCATGTGCTCTTCAGCTCAAGGTGAGCACTCTACCGCTTGAGCAACAGCAAAACTTCCGGTTTTCTAGTGGTTTATTGGAGATAAGAGTCTCATGGACTTTCCTGCCCAGGCTGGCTTTAAACCACGATCCTCAGATCTCAGCCTCCTGAGTAGCTAGGATTACAGGCGTGATCCAACGTCACCTGGCCTACCTCCTCAAACCTTATAAAGAATGATTATCAAACTAAATGTAAGATGTAAAACCCTATAAAACATAAATGTAAAAATTCATGACATTGATTAGTAAAGGTTTCTAAAAATTTGCCATAAAAAACATTAGTGGCTAAAGAAAAGCAAGAACTGGATTATATCAAGTGATAACCTTTCATAATTCAAGGGACACTATAACAGAAATGAAAACATATCCAACAGAGCGCACATATTTCTGAATGCTACAATGTTAATGCTACAATGATTCTGAAACTTAAGTATTTTTATATCTTCTAATTCTATATTAATTTTTTCCTGAATAGGATATTTATTTAAATAATATATGTAAATTAATAGTCAATAGGAGGAGCATATGACATAAGTTTCTCTTTAGTGTCTAAGAAATAATAAAAAGAAAACTCACTAGTATGACCATAATATAAAAAGAGGATGAATAATATAATAATGCATTTGTGGAGAAATTGATATACTTCTCACAGAGATCGATTTTTAAAATACTGCAATCATTTTAGCAAACAAGTTTTCAAGTCTTCAGAAGGTGAAAGAGAATTGTATAGGATCCAGGCATTACACTTCTATGAATGTATTAAAGAGAAGTAAAAAACTTTTTTGGACAGAGAATGTAGTTAATTGACAGTGAACTTGAATTGTATGTGTGAGACCCTGGAAATGGTCCCCAAAAACAAATTTTGAAAAGACACACTATAGAGGATGTATGCTAGGCAAATTACTGTAACTGAATTTTATATCTATTTTAATGTCTGTTCTAACATTTACAGCATTTCTATGTGAAGAAATGCAAGTTTGTGAAAATTAGGCTTTGAAAACCTATGAAGGTACAATTCATTTCCAAACCACTAAAATGTATACAATAAAAGGAGATAATATATTGTAAGTGAATTGCATGTAAGCAAAAAAAAAAAAAAAACTATTGTTAAAACTTCTTCACACAAAATGCAGAATAGCTAAAAAGATGTTTTTGGTGTTGGCTAAACACTCTTGGTAAACTACTATATTTAAAAGAAAGATGTGATTTCTGTTTATTTTGAGGGTATTTTGTCCGTTTGAGTTTATACAGAGATAACTCAATCCAAAAGTATATGTGATAACTGGAATACCTAGGAATTGTGCATCAATTCTAAGTATTTTTTATTACTTTTATTTTTTTATTGTGAAAATCCTGTACAGAGGGTTTACAATTGCATGGGCAAGATAATGATTTCATTTCTTATCAAGCATTGTAGCCTCCCCCTTTGTTTCCCCTTACCATCTTTTCCCATCCTCCCCCGCCTCCCCACCCAATCCTACCCGCTACCCACCCCACACCAATGTTGTAAAGTGAATTTTTCGACATAACGACTTTTACATCTCATTGTTTCAATAGGTCCACCTGTATCCCTATTTTTTCCCCATGGTTTCCCTTATTTGCAATATCTAGTATATGTCTGAGTCAAGCAGAAAAGGTCAGATAAGGTGATGTTAGGGAAATGAACCCTAAGATATGTATTCAAATGTTTTACTCTTTCATGCGATTGTTTCTAACACATTTATAAGATTATTTCTTTGTTGCATTGTATGTCCCTACCCCACAGTATAACCCCTGCTTTCACTGTATTTGATGTCGGTATAATTTGTGAAAGGGAAGGGGAAAAACTTCTAAGTAATTGAGAAACTTTTCTAGAAGAAACTTTTAGCAAATGACAGAAGACACAAATCTATGCATGTGCATTTTATGGAAGTCATATGTTCCTTGCTAAATCCAATTGCTTATCTCTACTTTAATAGAAAAAAATGAATTCTCAAGATAAAAGCCAAAAGCAGTGAAAAGAACAAAATACACAATCATCTTGATTTATTTGTGAAAGTAACAAATGAAATAAAACAATTCCAATATTAGTGTATGTGAAGATGTTCCTGAATGCATATATCCATTAAATTTTTGAATTTTAATTTCTACTAACATATTAAAACTAGAACAAGAAAACAAATATAGACTTAGAATGAACCAGCATTGAAATCATTTTCTTAATTATTTTGAAATTACAAAAGAATTGATACTCCTTTGCTTTGGGAATCATTTAAAATATTTATCACTTATGATAATTCAAATACCAAGCAAAAGTAATTTTATATAATCATTATAAATATCATTTTATTACTGTTGTAAAATAACATTTAAAAAACCAGTCCCAATATATGACCTACCTATCATTATTCTTAACTTCTAATTACTACCTAAATATCTTAAACAATCTAAATAATCATGTCTTTAACATAGACGTAAATATTCCATACTTTTTTACTTAATATTTTCCAGGGGTATGTATTCATGTTTCTAAGAAATGTTCACAGCAGTTAAAAGATGCTTTTGTGAAATTAATGTTATAAAATTTGTTGTTGTGGGGCTTGTTTGCAAGGCCTGGGCATTGTCCCTAAGCCTTTTTATGGTCAAAGACAGCACTCTACAACTTGAGGAAAAGAGCTAAATCCTGTTTTTAGTGGTTAATTGGAGGTAAGAATCTAAGAAGTACTTTTCTGTCTGGGCTAGTTTCGAAAACAAGTATAAGATCTCAGCACCCAGAATAGCTCCTATTATAAGGGTGAGTTACTGGCACTTGGTTTCATGAAGTTTATTTTTTTAATTTTAATTATGTTTTAAGATGTTTGTTTCACTAAGATGTATATCATTCTGCAAATAAATATATACGTATATATTTCTGATGACAAATAATCTCTAAAAATGTACTATTCTGCACATAACATTTATTTATATATATATATATATATATACATATATATATATGACAGACTCCCTCTAAAACTTTTATGTTACTATTTTTGACCTTTTTCATTTCAAAGATATACAGTCTATTTTCTAAAAGTTTCCTAGAATAAAATAACTAATATTTCAATACAAAATAGAGTTTATTACTTTCAAGGGAATTTTAGATATACACATGATATTGTAGTAATATTTACAATATATTACTTGAAAAGGTTCTGCCCAAACTCTTAAATATTTGTTTGTAGTTAAGGAGAGAGAGGAAGTTAATTCATACTGATTAGGAATTTGCAATGCTTCAAAAAATCTATTCCATAATTTGTTATAAGCACATAGTCAAGCTACCTGATATGGTTGTTTTTTTGTTTGTTTGTTCAAAATTTCAATATGGATGCAAGCACAGTGGTAACATTAAAATTATTAATCAAAAGACAAGTAATAGTAAAATCATAGAAACATATGCAATGTTCAATAATTAGCACTTATGATGCTAATAATAATTTGGATGGAAAGGATGATGACCACAGTGTAGCCTGATAATGACGATGTTGTGATTGAAAAGGAAAAAAAAAACTTTAGATATCCTTGAAGCAAAATTTCCCACATTGAATGCATAGTTATAAACAGCATTGGATTATATACAATAACAATAACAAGAGTAAGGCTGGGAAGGTGACTCAGTGGCAGACTGCTGGCCTTGCCTACATGAGCCTCTGGGTTTGATTCCTCAGTACCACATAAGCAGAAAAAGCGGGAAGTGGCACTGTGGCTCAAGTGGTAAAGTGCATTGAGCTGAAAAGCTGAGGGACAGTGCCAGGCCCAGAGTCCAGGACCCAAGACGAACCAAAAAAACAAAACAAAACAAAACAAAACCAGAATAAAAACAGGAGAGTTTCAGTATCAAGAAATACAATCACATAAAGAGGTAGAGACAGTAAAAACCCTAATGTTATTCCAGCAATCTTTCTAATGTATATTCACTGTTCTTGGTGGTATTATTGTCTTGTAAATAAAATCATTTATTTCCATATTTTGATGGACTAAGATGTATGTTTCAAGTTAGTGTGATTAGTTCAAATAACATTCTCATATAGATACTATTCAATAACCAATATTTTACAATGGTATATTAAGAGTATGTTCTTCATTACAGCTATAAATACATGACACAATTTACATAATACCACTTACATGTCTGAAGTTACCATAAAATGACACAAGCTGTAGAGCCAGGAGTTAAAATTTTTTTTTTATTTCTGCATGAAACTATTTCTGACTTTATACCAACAAACTGAATTTGACTCTTTCCTTATTTGTAAGCTAAGGTAGAAAATGTAAAGACAGTTTGCATTCTTTTTCCTTGCTCTGGAATTCAACAAATATATTGTTCAATATTTCTAGTAGATTATATCCATTTACAGATGAGAAATGTAAGAGCCACAGTCAATGTTGTGAGTAAATAATGGTACTAGAATTTTTGTCTGACTTCTTCTCTCTGTGTGCTTACAAGGAGAGTCATATGGTGATGGAGTGGACCAATGTGAAAAGACTATGGGGAAAAATGCATACTTTGTAAACAGTTGTTTTAGGACTGAGTGACTGGTGATGAGTATTTACAATAGGCTGGTGTCAGGGGAATAAAAAGGAGTACATAGAAGTTACATTAGTGACAGAAACTGAGAAAATCTTGATCATTCGTCTTATCTAATGGATGGAGGTAGGCTAAGAGGAAATCTAAAGTGTTTCCACATCTCTGTCTCCTAACTGTGTTAGTTACATTCTTGGTGATAAGGGCTACAGGTGGAAAAGATGGATTTACAGGAAAAAAAACTCTGATAGTTCTAAGATTTATGTTAAACAGATGCAAAGATAGGTCTGTATGAACATCATCAAAATATCCACAAACATGCGTTTGAAAAATAATAATAAAATCAGGGACATTATTAAATGGAAGAGGAAAAGGAAAGTTCTGACGGAAGTGTGAACAATGTGAGTACCAGTGTGGATAAGATTGGAGGAAAGAGATAAATAAGGAAACAAAAAAGTAATAAACATAGATTTACAGAAGAAAAGGAAGGAAAGAATTTTCAGGAAGATATTGAAGCAAATTTACTATTTGGATTTGAAAAGTAAAAGGACATAGACAAGATCAATAAGAACAGTATTTTGGTGAAAGTCATATTGATAAAATGTTGAGATATGAATGTGAAGACATAAAATTCTGGATCCATAAATTCAATAGATCCTGTTGATTCTAAATGTTGGAAACAAATACTTTAATCCTGACTTAAGCAATATTATTCAGATATAACTGTCAGGAACTTTTCTTAGAGGTATTCTGTGAACATTTTTGAAAACTTTATTTAGCCAGGAGATTATAGATTGAAATAAGCACAGACAAGCTTAATTTGCCCTACAGTTCCAATTAGTGACTCATCTATCCATATCAGTTTTGGATTTATTGAAATATATTTAGATATGTTTGGATATCTTATCAGCCTACTCATTATAAATGTAGGACAACTAATACCAAGTATTAGGTTGAACATACAGCTTTACTGATGTGACTGAAGATTCCTGGAATTGATTCCTCTTTAGAATAGAAAATGGCTCACTAGCTATTGACACATCATAACTGCCAAATATTCTATTAAAATTTAATTCTTGTTAGGTATATCTCCATGCTGAAACAATCCTGTCAACTAACCTGATACAAATTCTTATATGTGGGAAAGTGTTCTTAAGAACTTCAAGCTTTTATTGAATGGAAGAGTTCAGACATTACCCTCACCACTAAGATTAAATGCCTAAAAGATAAGACATTTTGCTTTAATGCCTTTCTTTCATTTTCTCATACACATTTTCAAGTTGTGAAGGTTTCTGATATAACAATACAATCGTGATTTGTATTAGCACAAAATCTAGGATCTAATGGTATTTCGGATACTTACTAATTAGCTCCAAATTTTGTGGATATTTATATTTCTCCTGGGTAAACTAATGAGCTCCAAGGAGTCTTTCAATTCTAATATCACTGTTTTCTCAAAATGCTTTAAATTCTACATCCTCTAATGTGGGCATAGGGTTATATTGTGGAATTTTCCTCCTCAGAGAGTGAGTATTACTCTATTGCTTAACATGGACAGAGTATCTTCATACATAGACTTGGCGTGTGCAAACAAGAAGTGGTAGTTGAATAATGTTCTTAGCAGTTTGTACAGATGAAATGGAAATAGAGCAACTATGAACTCAAAAGGAATGTGCAAAGAAGACAAAGGCACAAAGTAGAATGTGCCAAGAAAAGTTGAAGTATAATTTCAAATAATGTGCTCAGGTGTGAGGGTGTGTTCAAAGTACAGGTTCAGACAATATAGTTGGATATCTTGGGGGAAAACTGCTTTAAACTATTCTGTGAAAATTGTACAAGTAGAAGCCCCTAACTCTGACCCTAATCAGCCAGAATATCATCAACTTAGGGACTATTTTCCAAGTGCAAAATGAGAAAAAGAGGGCTGATAACAGTTAGTGTTCAAGTTGAAGCAATGTCAATCACATAAATTTTCTTATAAATTTTCATTTATTTTGGAGCATTTAAGTAGGGAAAAGCCAAGTAAACATTTTGCATGTACCTAAATTAATTGGCACATATTATATTGGTCTCTCTTTGACTTGGAAGTTATAGATTATGTCTTTTTATACTCTAACTTGGGACAATGATCTGCTGTCAGTTATTTTCTTCTCTTACCCTTCTTTTGCCCTTCCACTTACATAATTATTATTTAAAGAGACATAATTGAGCTTGCATTTCTAAATTCTTCAAAATTATCTGAACTACTTCATACTTCTGGCAGCCTCCTATATCTTTCTCAAGGGAAATATTTTGTCACTATCATTTTTATCCTATATGATATTGGATATCTTCCTGCTAATTCAGTGCAAGATATACATTAGAGTCATCCAGATATCTCAACACTTGTACCACCATAAAATACTATCTTACTGGAAATCATGATATTAGTATATCTAGTGAGTTGGAATCTGTCATTTTTGAATGGCCTTAAGTGATACTTACATGCAATCATGTTTTAAACCAATATACCACTCAGTAGATGAACGAATTGACAAAATGTGGTTTATATATGTACGGGGAATTCTAAGTTTCCAATTCATAAGGAAAAGGAAAGACTTGGAAAATTCTTCTAAGAAAAATAAGCAAGACACAAACAAACTGATTCCATGGTTCCCCTCATTTGTAATAACTAGGAAATATCAAGGATAGTCCTAACAGATGAGAAGAATGGCTCAATAGCTATGTATAAATGACCACATAAAATGATGCTGAGCAAAATAAGCTCCTAGATATGGAAAGAGAGGTTTTTCTTTGTGGTTGTTATTTTTAATGTACTATGTGATTTCTTTTTTCTTTTGTGTTTTCCTCTATGGTTTGCCCACTGTTGTATTTGATTTCAGTATCCTGTGTATTGTATATACATTTATCTTCATTTGGCAAGGGTAGCGAAAAATAAAATGGCGAGACAAAGGACAAAATGCAAACCAAAGCAATGGCAATACTCACAAGACAACATGTTAGAAATTTACATTACAACTTGTGAGGAGTATAAGGGTGAAGGAAAAGTGTGAGAAAAATGAAGGAGGGGGTAAAAATTTTGACCTGGTATGTATCCACTACAATTACTGCAACCCCTTCTATATATCACCTTGACAATAAAACTAAGTTAAAAATGAGCAGCATAAAATATAATATCACTGTATTTGTATAGTAAATATTATTCTATGTGTATTACCTTTTAAAAAATGAACATTTTGCCTGCTAGTTTGAATTTCCTCTTTCTTTATCAGAGGGACATCAATGTGAATGTTATCAAACTATACAATATTTTCAGAATATACTTGCCATTATTTTTAAAAAAATTATTTTAGTATTGTCTCATACTAAAACAGAAAACAGTTCAATTCTATGGAAACTCCTAACTTTGAAAACTGACTAATTGTTAAGAGGACAGAATATATCTGTTCCTCAACATTCCTATGACTACTAACTACTCATTTTCAAATTCTGAACATGCCATACCAGAGACATTCTAAACAGTACCTGTTTGCATATTAATTAATTCAGCAAAAATGCAGTTTCCAATGAGGCATTACATATTTAAAAGTCAACAGAAAAAATAGACACGTTCTGGTCGAGGATAAAACTATGAAGTATCTATAATAATTAGTTCCTTAAGAGTAAGCATTTGTTCATCAGAGTAAGCTATTATTTCTATGACAATCAATCCCAAGTTTTATGCCATAAAGTCATCCTAGCACAACAGTTTCCAATTTGTAAAGTGCACCTTAAAATTCCCTAAATTCACATCATGACTACTTTATCACTATTGTGAAAAAATACTACAATTCTGCTAATGTGATGCCCTTCCTATTGTGGAAAGAATACTACACTAAACTTTGCTACATCATTTTTCCCGCAGTGGTATTCTTGAGATCAGAACACTTGCAGATATTATTTATTTTTATTTTTATTTTATATTTATTTTATTATATATATTATCTAACATAGATATTCAGGAGATCTGTATATCTTAATATTAAGATTTGAAGATTATGGTTGAAAGCCCACACAGGAAGGAAGATTCCTTAGATTCTTATCTCCAATAAACTCATAAGGAAAAGCCAGACCCAAGTGGCACTGAGGTTCAAGTGGTAGAGCAGTAGCCTTGAGCAAAAATAGGCCCAGGGAGAGTGCCCCAGCCCAGAGGTTAAGCCCTAGGACAAACCAAAAAACAAAAACAAAATAAAAACAAACCTCAAACCTAGCATTTTTCTGATTGTATACAGAGGAACATAATTAAGGAAATTTCTTCCTGTGTAATGTATAGGAAGAAAAGAAAGATGTCACACAATTACTCTCTTCATACCACGTTACCAAAGTCTCAAAAGATTGCTACTTTTCCATATTTATAAATTAATATAATGAATTTGTTGACAATTTGTCTAGATTATTCACATTATCATCTTACACATGAACTGTTGGAATTATCTATTAACTAAGTTCTTATTATACCTCACTTGAAAGAATAGTCTAGTCAATTAGAATGCTAGAATCATTAGTAAATTTGTAAATTAAATGTTTTACTTGAAAAGAATTTTGTAGGATTCTATAGAATATTAAATTACAAACAAAATTATTTATTTTAAATCTAAATTATAATTTAGCCAGTTCTACAAAGTCCTACATTAAATGAACTTTCCTATTTCATCAGGCTTAAACTTTTGTAATCCTTCATCATTTCTTGGGACTCTAACAGAATGATACTTACTTTTTCAAATTTTTGGTTAGGAATCATGAGCTCTTTTGCATCTAGAAATGTTCTGCGATTAAGACAAAATTTAAAACACAACTGAGGATTATATATGAGTTTCATTTCAATAGGAAACTTGACTTCTAACAGCATAATGACAAAATTAGCCCAAATTTCCAACTGTGTATTCCTTTCTTGTTTATTTTTCATTCCTTTCTTGTTTGGTATTATTGAGAGAAAATTATATTCTTCTAGTTGGCCAAGGTTCTGATCAGCTCATGTAAATTGCGAGTGAAGTCCATGGGGTCCATTAAATACAAGATCATGTCACTTTCATGTTTTTTTCTTCTTTTTTCTATTTTTAAATATATTATTTTTATTGTGAAAAAATTGTACAGAGGGATTAAAATTACCTGGGCAAGATAATGAGTACATTTCTTCTAAAGCATTGTAGCCTCCTACTTTGTTTCCCTTTCCCATCCCGTCCCATCCTCCCCCCTTGCCCCACCCAAGCCTCGTCCCCACCACCAAAGTTGTACAGTTCATTTTCGATATAACGACTTTTACAT
The DNA here is from genome assembly GCF_019054845.1 of Dipodomys spectabilis. Classification (NCBI taxonomy): domain Eukaryota; kingdom Metazoa; phylum Chordata; class Mammalia; order Rodentia; family Heteromyidae; genus Dipodomys; species Dipodomys spectabilis. Next base: position 1,499,322 of record NW_024870978.1, on the reverse strand, counting down.
CTCATTGTTGCAATGGGTCTACCTGTATCCCTATTTAAAGGATTTGTTTTTTCCCTTCCCCTTCACAAATTATACCAACATCGAATACAGAGAAAGCAAGGGTTATGCTGTGGGGGAGGGAATACAAAGCAACAAAGAAATAATCTTATAAATGTGTTAGAAACAATCCCATGAAAGAAAAAAAAAACATTTGAATACATATCTTAGTGTTCATTTCTCTAACATCAACTTATCTGAACTATTCTGCTTGACTCAGACATATACTAGTTACTGTAAATAAGGGAAACCATGGGACCTATATTTCTTTGGGCCTGGCGTACTTCACTTAATATAATATTTTCCAAGTCTTTGCATTTTCTAACAAATGGGGCAATGTCATTCTTTCTGAGGAAAGCATAGAATTCCATTGTGTATATGGGGCATATGGGTTGGTTCCATATCTTAATATGCTAAATAATGAAGTAATAAACGTAGTCGTGCTGGAAGCTTTAGTGTGGTCTTGTTTGTAAACATTTGGGTAAATGCCCAATAGTGGGATTGCTGGGTCATAGGGGAGCTCTATGTAGAGTCTTTTGAGGAACCTCCACACAGATGTCAAAATTGGTTGAACAAGTTTACACTGCCACCAACAGTGCAGTAGGTTCTCTTCTGTCCACATCCCATCCAACATCTGTTGTTATTAGAGTTCTTGATTTTTGCCATTCTAACTTGGCTGAGGTGGTATTTCATTGCTGTTTTGATTTGCATTTCTTTCATAGCTAGAGAGTTTGAGCATTTCTTCATGTCTATATTGACCATCCTTCTTTCCTCTTCAGAAAAATTTCTTTTTAAGACTTTAGCATACTTATTTATTGGGCAGTTGTTTATTTGAGGATTTGTTGTTGGGGGATTTAATTTTTTAAGTTCCAGGTAGATTTTAGATATGAGACCCTTGTTCATTGTATGGCTAGTGAAGATCTTCTCCCAATCCGTGGGCTTTCTAATGATCTTGCTAGCTAGGTCCTTTGCCAGGCAGAAGCTCTGCAATTGCATGCAATCCCATTTGTCCCATTTGTCTTTGATTTTTGTGTTTCTGGATCTCTATTAAGAAAATTTCGGCCTGTGCCAAGGTGACCTAGTGTTTCTCCTATTCCATCCTGTAATATTTTCACAGTGTCTGCTTTGAATCTGAGGTCTTTAATCCATTTGGAGTTGATTCTGGTGCAGTTTAATAAATAAGGATCTAGCTTTAGTTTTCTAAAAGTAGTTAACCAATTTAGCCAGCACCATTTACTGAAGAGGCTGTCTTTCTTCCATTCTACTTTTTTAGCTCCCTTATCGGAAATTAGACGGCTATGGGACTGTAAGATCATTTCTGGGTTTTCAATTCTATTCCATTGTTCATCTTGTATCTTTTACTTCATCTTTCCCTATTTGGACCCAATAAGTTTTCATCTTGTCTTATTTCCTCAGCTAGCATTCTAATACTAAGTTGAAGAGGACTGGACAGAGCAAACATTCTTATCTCTATCCTGAATTAATAAGAAATGGCTTTAACTTTTCACTATTATGTATAATGCTGGCTGTACCTTCGTCAATTCTTTTTTTTTAATTTTTATTTTTTTATTGTGAAAATATGTACAGAGCGGTTACAATTGCATGGGCAAGATAATGAGTACATTTCCTACCAAGCATTGTAGCCTCAACCTTTGTTTACCCTTCTCATCCCTTCCAAGCATCCCCCCGTCCCCCCCAATCCTCCCCTCCACCAAAGTGGAGGGTTCATTTTCCTAACATCACCTTATATGACCTTTTCTGCTTGACTCATACCTATACTAGATATTGCAAATAAGGGAAACCATGGGACCTATGTTTCTTTGGGCTTGCCTTTCTTCACTTAATATTATTTTTTTCAAGGCTTTCTATTTCCTAACAAATAGGGAAATGTCATTCTTTCTGATGGAGGCATAGAATTCCATTGTGTATAAATTCCACATTTTCACATTTTCTTGATCCATTCATCTACTGAGGGGCAACTGGGTTGGTTCCATATCTTAGCTATGGTAAATGATGCTGCAATAAACATAGTTGTGCTGGTAGCTTTAGTGTGGTCTTGTTTGTAAACATTTGGGCAAATGCCCAAGAGTGGGATTGCTGAGTCATAGGGGAGCTCTATGTGAAGTCTCATACAGAGTCCTTTGTAGGTTTTCAATCTTTTCCTGCATTGACCTATTGTTTGCCTCCTCTCTCTCCCTATCACGCTCATACAGTCTTTTGTCGGTTTTCAATCTTTTCCTGCATTGACCTTTTGTTTGCCTCCTCTCTCTCTCTATACGCTCATACAGAGTTCTTTGTATGTTTTCAGTCTTTTCATTTATGATGTTTGCCAGCAGTGTTTGTAGAGCTATTTGGGAACTCTCCTCTGGATTATTCATTATCTGTTCTGTCTCCTGATTATCATGAGTGGGAATGGAGATAACCGGACTTGTAATTTTTCTTGTGGTTTTCTGGCTTACTTTGCCCATTTGGGATGAAAGTAACACCAGTTATGTGCTAGAACATTAACTTAAGGCAAGCATCAACCAAAGTCTGAATTTGCAGTCAATCGTCTGCAGATACAATCTAGTTCAACAGATGCTTCTATTCAACATCAAGCAACTATATATTAATGGGCAACAAACCGCAAAGAAGAATTTAGTAAACCAGAGATTATTAGGGTTAGGGAGAGATGTGGGTAAAAAATAGGAATAGAGTGATGTGGGAAGGTACAGGGAGAGTTAACTTAACTAAGTCCTAGTCTCAAAGCAGGAAATAGGTTGTTTAGGATGAAAGTAGAGAGAGAGAAAACAAGAAGAAAGAGAAAGGAAAAAACAGAGACAAGAAAAAATAGAAAAATAAAACTTAATAATATGCAGATTCGAAAACAAACTATTCAAAGAACGTGAATATAATGAGAGAAGGGGAGGGACATAAAGGAGATGTGAAAAACTTAAAAATAAAAATACTTAAAATATTATATAGGTTTAAAGAGGTAGTACTGCTATTAAGGAATTTAAGTCTCAGAGTTTTTGAATTGAGTAATAAATTTGTGGATTAAGTGTGTACACAATGGGGAATGGGGTCTAATAGTCAACTACGGGTTTACCTGAGGATGTGCAGAACAACAATTAAGTCCCATAAAAAAGAACAAAAGAGAGGAAAAGGTGAGGAGGATAAGGTAGAAAGAACAAAAAGATCAGAAGGTCAGTTGAGTTAAGCAAAAAACAAAAAGAAAATTTTTTTTTAAAAAAGAAAGAAAAATGCACACACGCATGTATCCCTAAAATAAAGATTATAAGGGGAAAAAGAGTTTCTAGAAAACAATTTTTTCAAAAAAGGTAAAAATTAAAAATTTAAAAAAGTTTTAGAAAAAAAAAATTTTGTAAAAGGTATAAAAAAAGAAGAAGAAGAAGAAAAAAAAAGTACTTTGATTTTTTTGGGAGGGTTGGGAAAAATCCTGTATCTCCCTTGTGTCTCTAATCAGCCTCTGGTTGGAGTCTCTGGTCTGCTTGTGGTCCTGTGGTTTGGTTGGTTTCTTAAGTCAGTTTGTTTTTACAGGCAGAAAAATGCTCTGCTTTCCCCAGGATTTTGCGATCCTCCTCCCAAGTTAGTTCAATCGGAGGAGGGTCTGCTTTGAGTATCACAAAAGAGGGAGATGGCTTTTTCCTCAAGTTTGGAGATGCTGTGTTGAGGCTAGGTTCTTGGTAGAGTTGAGGCCCTTCAGCAAACTAGCTTTTCCCGGAGGCTAGTTTGTGAGAAATTCACAGAGCCTGGCTTACTTCACTTAATATAATTTTTTGCAAGTCTTTCCATTTCCTAACAAATGGGGCAATGTCATCCTTTCTGAGGGAGTCATAGAATTCCATTGTGTATATATACCACATTCTCTTGACCCATTCATCTACTGAGGGGCATCTGGGTTGGTTCCATATCTTAGCTATGGTAAATAATGCTGCAATAATCATAATTGTGCTGGTAGCTTTAGTGTGGTCTTGTTTGTAAACATTTGGGCAAATGCCCAAGAGTGGGATTGCTGGCTCATAGGGGAGCTCTATGTGGAGTCTTTCGAGGAACCTCCATACTGCTTTCCAAAGTGGTTGAACAATTTTACACTCCCACCAACAATGAAGTAAGGTTCCCTTCTGTCCACATCCCCTCCAGCATCTGTTTTTATTAGAGTTCTTGATTATAGCCATTCTAACGGGGGTGAGGTGGTATCTCAATGTTGTTTTGATTTGCATTTCTTTTATGTCTAGGGAGGTTGAGCTTTTCTTCATGTGTCTATTGGCCATCCTTCTTTCTTCTTCAGAGAAGTTTCTATTTAAGTCTTTAGCCCTCTTATTTAATGGGCTGTTGTTTCTTTGAGGATTTGTTGTTGGGTGATTTCATTTTTACCCTAGGTCTCCTTGGAGCAGGCCGAAATTTTCTTAATAGAGACCTGGAAACACAAAAAAATCAAAGAAAGGTTGGACAAATGGGATTGCATGAAGTTGCAGAACTTCTGCATGGCAAAGGACATAGCTAGCAAGATCAATAGTAAGCCTACGGAATGGGAGATCTACAGTAGCCATACAACGGACAAGGGTCTCATATCTAAAATCTACTTGGAACTCAAAAACTTAAATCCCCCAACAACAAATCCTCAAAGGTTAGTCAATTCTTAGCAGAAAGAACAGCACTGGAGCAATATTAGTTCCAAATTTCAAACTTTACTAAAATGCCATAGTAATAAAAACAGCTTGGTACTGGCACAGGAACAGTCCTGAGGACCAATGGAATAGGACTGAAGACTCAGAAATAAACCCCTTGACCTATAGCCACCTAATCTTTGACAAGGGAGCTAAAAAAATAGAATGGAAGTAAGACAGCCTTTTCAGTAAATGGTGCTGGTAAAATTGGTTAAACACCTGAAGAAAACTAAAGCTAGCCATATATATATATATAATATGTATATATATATATACATATATAATATATTATATATAATATATATATCAACCTGCATGAGAATCAAGTCAAAATGGATCAAAGACCTCAAAATAAAAGCAGACACCGTGAAAACTTTACATGAAGGACAAGAGAAATTCTAGGGCTCTTTATCACAGGCCAAAAATTTCTTAATAGAGAACCAGAAGCAAAACAAATCAAAGAAGGGTTGGACAAATGGGATTGCATGAAACAGCAGAGCTTCTGCAAGGTAATGTTCATAGATAGCAAGATCAATAAAAAGGCCACTTCCTGGGAGAAGTTCTTCATGAGTCATAAAACAGACAAAGTCTTATATCTAAAATATACTTAGGACTCAAAATCATAAATCTCCCAACAACAAATACTCAAAGGAACAACTGCACAATAACTAAGTGTGCTGAAGACTTAAAGAGAGACTTCTTTGAAGAGGAAATAAAAAATGTCCATTAGACACATGAAGAAATGCTCAATTTTTCTAGTCATAAAAGAAATTCAAATCAAAACATTGAGATTACACCTCACTCCAGTTAGAATGGCTATAATCAAGAAATGTAATAATGACAGATGCTGGTGGGGATGTGGCTAAAAGGGAACCCTACTGCATTACTTGTAGAAGTGTAAACTTGTTTAACCATTTTGGAAAGCATTATGGAATTTCTTCAAAAGGCTCCCCAATGACCCAGAAACCCCACTTTTGCACACTTACACAAATGATCACAAAACTAACAGCACAACCATGTTTATTGAAGTATTATTCACCATAGCTATGATATGGAACCAACCCCAATGCCCCTCAGTAGATGAAAGGTTCAAGAAAATGTGGTACACACACACACACACACACACACACACACATACACACACACACACTGGAATTCTATGCTTCCATCAGAAAGAATGATTTTGACCCATTTGTTAGGAAATGGAAAGACTTGGTAAAAATTATATTAAGTGAAGGAAGTCAGATCCAAAGAAACATAGGTCCCATGGTTTACCTTGTTTTACCTTTGTTTACTAGGATTAGTACATCCTCTAGGACAAGCAGAGAAGATCAAAGGCTAGGTACATATTACCATAAGAGATGATGTTAACGAAATGTACCCAAAGTCAGAGACAGAAGTGGTTTTTCCTTTCTTTCTTTTGTTTTTAATATGCTTATAATACACTGTGATTCTTCTGTATGTTATTCCCCAACGGTAAACCCCTGTTTTCACTGAATTTGATTCCAGTGTTCTGCATCATATATATATATATATATATATATATATATATATATATATATATATATATATATATATATATATATATACACACACATATATATACATATATATATATATATGTATATATGTATATATGTTGTAATTTGAGGAGTGGAAGTGATATACCAGAATGCTGAAATGGGGATGCAGGCTGACCATTGTGACAATGAGATGTACAGGACACTGTGTTGAAAATGAATTTACAATGTCAGGCAGGGGTTGAGGAGGGAGCAGTTGGAGATGTGGGGAGGGAAAGGATGGTAGGGGGGAAAAAAAGAGGAGGTAACAATGCTGTATAGTCCTAGTCCTGTAACTCTGAGCCCTCTGTACAGTATTTTTACAATAAAAATATATTTTAAAAAATCTCTGCCTGCTGTAGATTTCCAGTGCTGTCCTCAGAATTGCATTTTCTGCCTATTCTGGCTGTGGTTAGGTCCACCTGCCCAATGGATCAGTAGTCTTCAAGGCATCTTGGTCCTGCAGTGGGACTTGAATAATCCAGTGATGGTTGCAACCAGGCCAAGGATAGGACAAAACCACTTCCAGGACATGGCTTCGTCATTGCCCATGCAACTAGGATTGCAAGCAGAATTTCTCTGAATTTGACTCCAGAAAACAATCAGTGAAACAAAAGGCAAATCCACCAAACACCTCACCCCCCCCCCCAATTCCTCCTTTCTCCCTCCCTGGGAAAATATATAAAATAATTTTGCAGGTTTTGACACACACACAAAATGCCCACCATCTCCCCTGGTAAACTTGGCTTCAAGTCACTAAGTCATGTCAACGGATAATGCTGCATTCATTATTCTGGACAACATCTTCAGGTTGTTTGATGCTTTAATTTTTTGTTGTTGTTGATGTTGTTGGTAGGGTGGCCTGAATTCTGGGTCTGGGTGCTGTCCCTGAGCTGTTCAGCTCAAGGCTAACGCACTACCACTTTAGCCACAGTGGAACTTCCAGTTTATTTCTGCTTATGTGGTGCTGAGGAATTGAACCCAGGACCTCATGCATGCAAGACAAACACTCTACCACTGAGTCTTCTTCCAGCCCTAATGATTTAATTCTTTAAAATTTATTTTTTGTCTGTCATGGTCCTTGAACTCAGGGCTTGGGTATTAACATATCCTAGAGTTCTTCAGCTCAAGGGGAGCCCTCTCCCAACTGAGCCACAGTGCCACTTCATGTTTGGAGATAAGTGACTCTCAGACTTTCATGCCAGGATTTGCTTTGAACAGGTGAACTTTAAATTATATTTCTTCTAAGTGTTTATTGGTACATTACAGTTTTTCTGGAATTTAAAGTTTTCTGAAAACCTTTGTCTTCAAGTAATCCAACAGCATTAAATATTAAATTTGGAAGCTATCCTTTAGCACATCCATTTTGAAATTATTATCTTAAGATGAAATTCTAATTCTTTGTAGAAACGAACAATTAAGTCCAAATGGGAAATATGCTAATTTCAGCAGCATTGACTCCTTCCTCTTTTTTTCTCTCCAGTATCTTTTCTTGTTTTGGAACAAGTGTCATGGACTGTCCAACCATTCCAAAGGAAGATTATTCCATTAATTTAATAGAAAAGGAATCCAGCCTGCCTGCATCTCAAGGCAACTTTGGGTATAATGTTAATCTAATAATTCATGTCAGTGGATTTTCAGTCATTTCGATTTTTTTTTGTTTAACCACTCATTAAAGAGGTTCCAAAAAGCAAGAATCAAAAATCATGCTCGGCTTTCTAAGAATGTTTAAAAAACTAGTAATGCAACAAGACACATTCCTTTCTTTCAAGATTCCACTGTGAAGGATTTCTCTTTTATCATAGCCCTTACCACTGACCCCTTCCCTTCAAACTTGTAGCTTTGTTCAGTTTTCTTGTAGCAGCTTTCATTTTGGTATTAGCCTCAGTAATATCCTTGTAGTATTTGACAATGAAATTCCATTTATTGTTAGAGAGCTCAATTCATATTGCCAAAGGCAGACTCATGAGCATATCATAAAGCATAAACTATTGAGTATCATTAACATGATCATATGCAACTATTTCATCAATTAATATAAGTACCATATAAATGTGCATCTTCATATACTTTTTAAAGTGCAAAGTAGTTACATATATATGTCATAAAATAATTCAGATCACTGGTACAAGAGACTAAGCTAAACCTTTTATTTATATAATCCCCAATATTTTTGTCAAATTTTCTTTTCTCATTAACTTTCAACTTAGGGCCTGCTTTTCCTAGCAACAAGTTATAAGTTGATATCCTTGGGTTTTAGTCCCCTGAGTAACCTCTTTTCTTTCCACCACTAGTTAGTCCTTCATGTTAAATACCCAAGGAACAACGTCCCATTGTGCCTGCAAGAGGAGTACCCAAGTCGACTGTCTGTGCCTACTCTTGACTTGCTTTCTTTGGGAATGTGATAGCAGAGACAGGGTTGTCAGGGATCAGGTGGCTGGAACCATGGTGTTAATAATTATGGGTAGCAAAATAGTAGCAGAGAAAGGGAGTACCAGGGAAAGGGTAATTGTGACTGCAATTGATGAGTTGCAGTGGCAGGAAATTGGGTATCAGCAACAACTTTGCAGGGGTTGGGGTAGCTAATAGAGGCATCCAGAACAATTTAGCAGTGACCAGGAAGCATAGACAAAGTGAAAGATAAAAGTTATGAGGCATTGTGTGAATTCTTTGTCTATCCATTCTAAAAACATGGAGGAGTGTTATTTTAAACTAAAACTACAAAAGAAAATTTAAGGTCTTGGTATTAACAAATCTGTCCAGGTGTTATTACATTAAACAGAGGATTCAAAATGTTTTTTCTTCATGAATACAGATTTCAAAGGTATTACAATTCTTATTTCCAAATGCAAAATAAAGGGGAAAATTATTCAGGAGGTAAAATTAATATTGAATGTTAATATTTAAGAGGAAAAGAAGAACCTAGATGGCAGACTAAAGACAAAACTATATCAGAGCATTATATGTTCAATAATAATTAAGAAACTTTAATTGAAAAATTGAGCTGGAATGAGCACATCAGGTAAAGGCAAACAATCAGAGCCTACCTCCAACAAAGAAACACCATAATGTATATCTCAGAAAAAGGAACCAAGTTCCTTATCCTTGATTTCAATGATACACATAACCCCCTTACACACACACACACACACACACACACACACACACACACATACACACACACGAATGTATGCAACAGCTCAATCTACTCACATCTATTCAACATGAATCAAAGATCTTCCTGTAATATTTAAAACTTCAAAAGTTTGAAGTCTTACTATGAAAACATTACGGGACGGAATACGAGAAACCCTAGTTCTCCTTGGCACAGGCCGAAATTTTCTTAATAGAGACCCAGAAATACAAAAATTCAAAGTCAAATGGGACAAATGGGATTGCATGAAATTTCAGAGCTTCTGCATGGCAAAAGACATAGCTAGCAAGATCACTAGAAAGCCCATGGTTTAGGAGAAGATCTTCACTAGCCGTACAACGGACAAGGGTCTCATTTCTAAAACAGACCTGGAAATCAAAACATTAAATCCCCCAACAACAAATTCTCAAAGAAAATACTGCCCAATAAATAAGTGGGCTAAAGACATAAAGAGAAACTTCTCTGGAGAGGAAAAGAGGGTGACCAATAAACACATGCAGAAATGCTCAACCTCCCTAGCCATAAAAGAAATGCAAATCAATCAACATTGAGATATCATCTCACCCAAGTTAGAATGGCTATAGTCAAGAACTCTAATAACAACAGATGCTGGAGGGGATGTGGAGAGAAAGGAACATTACTTCATTGTTGGTTGGAGTGTAAACTTGTTCAACCACTGTGGAAAGCAGTATTGAGGTTCCTCAAAAGAGTCCACATAAGCACCGCTATGACCCAGCAATCCCACTTTTGGGCATTTACCCACATGATCACAAACAAGACCATACTAAAGCTACCAGCACACCTATGTTTATTGCAGAATTATTTACCATAGCTATGATATGGAACCAACCCAGATGCCCCTCAGTAGATGAATGCATCAAGAAAATGTGGTATATATACACAATGGAATTCTATGCCTCCATCAGAGAGAATGACATTGCCCCATTTGTTAGGAAAGGGAAAGCCTTGGAAAAAATTATATTAATTGAAGTTATCCAGATCCAAAGAAACATAGGTCCCATGGCTTCCCTTATTTGCAATAACTAGTATATGTCTGAGTCAAGCAGATTAGGTCAGATAAATTGATGCTAGCGGAATGAGCACCAAGATAAGTATTCAATTTTTATCTTTCATGCTTTCACTGTATTTGATATTGGTACAATTTGTGGAGGGGAAGGGCAAAAACAAATCGTTTAACTAGGGATACAGGTGGACACATTGCAACAATGAGATATACAAGTCATTATTTCGAAAAATGAACTTTACAAATTTGGTGGGGGGAGGAGATGTTTGGCCGTCTACTTTCCAGCTGATCTATAGGTATAGAAGCAAAACGTAATACAAAGCAATACAAACCAGTTCTTACTATAAATAATTTTTCTCTGAACATCTTAAAAATCAATTCTGACAACATGAAATAAAAAGTCTCTAAGTTTAAAACATTCTTCTAGACAAGTTAAAGAAATACTGAGAACAAGTATTTTAAGAATAATTTCAGAGAGCTTGAACTCAGGGCCTGGGTTCTGTCTCTGAGATTTATTACTCAAGACTAGTGCTGCCACTATGAGCCACAGTGCCACAGAAAAGTCTCACCAATTTTCCTCTCCAGCCTGGGTTTGAACTAGGATCTAGAGGTTTCAGTTCTCTGAGTAGCTAGGATTATAGGCATGAGCCCCTTGAACCTGGCTAGAATAATTGCTTACCTGAGACAAAGGCCAGTTAGTATTAAATGTCAATCATGTTTAACTTTGTAAAATAAAGTTAACTGAAATGCCTTCCACTAGAAGTAAGGAATTAAATGTGTAGTTGGGTTACAAAGTTCCTACCGAAAGCTACATATTTTCCTTTTTATTTTTTTTCTTCCAAAATTGTTTGCTTTTCAGAATCATACTTTATCTTTCCTTGCTGGTTTCTTTAGTTTATTTCATACATGCCCACAGCTCCTTCAACTATGAATTCTTATGTGAAGACATTGAAAATATCTATTTTCAGTCCAAAATCCTTGTACGCACCTCTCATCCATATATGCATCTGACATAAAAACTTGTGAAACAGTAGTCATCTCTTATCATTACTGGGTATTAAAGTGTAAGTAAAATTGAAGAAAATGAAGAATAACATAAATAAATATAACATGATTTTAATAGTAATGCTAAACATAAATACAAAGTCGATTATTTTCCCGAGCAATTTAATAAAAACCTCAAGGAAAACAAATCAAGTTTTTTGAGTGCTGATATTATGGTTTAAACTTAGGACCTTACCTTGTTACTTAGGCTTTTTCCCTCAAGGGTGGTGCCCTGTATTTGAACGACAGCTCCCCTTCCAACTTTATTTGGGGGATTATATAGAGATAAGAATCTCATGGAATAAAAATCATTTGTGTTCCTATATTGGGGTTCATTTCACATAACATCCTGTTATATGGTTATATGGTACCATGTACTAGTTACTCCAATTAAGATTAACCATGGAACCTATGGTTATTTGAGCCTGGCTTATTTCACTTAATATAATTGTTTCTGCGTTTTTCCATTTCCTAGCACATGGGGCGATGTCATTCTCTCTGATGGAGGCATACAATTCCAGTGTGTGTGTGTGTGTGTGTGTGTGTGTGTGTGTGTCACATTTTCTTGATCCATTCATCTACTGAGGGGTATCAGGGTTGGTTCCATATCTTAGCTATGGTAAGTAATGCTGCAATAAACATAGTTTGTACCAGTAGCTTCATATGGACTTGTTTGTAATGATTTGGGAAAATGCCCAAAAATGGGGACTGGTGCATCATAGGGGAGCTCTAAGTGAGGTCTTAGAAAACATTATATCAAGTGAAGTAGGCCAAAACCAAAGAAATATTGGTCCAATGGTTTCCCTTATTTGCAATAACTATTACATGTCTGGGACAAGCATAAAAGTTCAAAAGCTATGTACATACGACCAGATAAGATGCTGTTAACAAAATAAACCCCAAGATAGGATTTATAATCTATCATGTGTTTCTTTTTCTCCCCCATGGTTTAACACTTGTTTTCACTGTATTTAGTGTCGGTGCCCTGCATCTTGTACACTCCCTTCTCTAGCTTGGGGAGGGGAAGGGAAAAAACAAAATAGATAAATAATGATACAGGCTGACCCATTGTAACAATGAGATGCACAAAACACTATGTTGAAAAAGGATCTTTAAAATATAGGCGGGGAAGTAGAGAAGGGAGTAGAGGGGAGTGTAGTTGTGGAGGTGGGAGGGGAGGGTAGAGGAAAAACAAAGGAGGTAACAATGCTTGATAGAAAATGTACTCATTAACTTGCTCATGTAACTATAACCCCTCTACACAGATTTTTACAATGAAAACCTCTTTTAAAAACAGAAGGTGTGCGGGACACCGGTGGCTCACACTTGTAATCCTAACTACTCAGGATTCTGAGATCTGAGGATAACAGTTCAAAGACAGCTCAAGAAAGAAAGACCGTGAGACTCTTATCTCCAATAAAACCACTAGAAAACCGATACTGGTGCTGTTGCTCAAGCGGTAGAGCACTCCCCTTGAGCTGAAGAGTGCAGGGACTGTGCCAAGCCCAGAGTTAAATCCCCATGACCAACAAAATAAAAACAAAACAGAAGGTGTTATGTACACCAAGTATAGTAGCCCCATCTGTAATCCCAGCTGATTGGGAAGCAGGAATGACAAGGATCTTGGTCTGAGGCCAGGCCAAAGAAATAACCGCCAAGACTGCCATCTCAACAAATGAGCTGGAAATAGTGGTTCACATCTGTAATCCTAGCTATTTATGTTTTGAGGCATAGGTAGCAAGGTCTCAGTCAATCTAAGATCCAACCAGGGCAAAAGTTCAAGACCTCAAGTAAATGAAATGGACTAGAAGTATGGCAAAAGTAGTTGAGATGCTTGGTGCTATGCAGACAACTCCTGTCTAGCAAGCAGAGAACCCCTGAATAGAACCCTAGTAATATGCCATTCTTCCACCAAAAAGATTAAATAACTTTGTCCTATCTGAACATCTAATTTCAAGGCCAATGACAGATCAGAGATGGTGATATTATCTTAAAAATTAGGTATTCAAAAGAGACAAAGTTCTTTAGGTTTTGAAAAAATTGAAAAGGTAGGAAAATGCATGTGATTGTTGTTAATTCCATAATTCTTGAAAACATAAAATGTACTCAAGTATTTAATATATATCCATATGTGTGCATATATCCATGTATGTATATTTATATATGTGTGTGTATGTATATAATCATATATATATACATACTTATATATGTATGGTTAATCTCTTTTCGTGTAGCAAATGGTACAAATGAATCTGTACAATCACTACTCAAAGGCATGAATAGACAAAAACAATGAGCAGAGAACTCATACTCAGGAAACTATAGTTAGCCCATAACCCTGAAAATCTTTTATATCAGTTTCCATGTGTCAGTTCCTGCATTACAGGGACAATACGATAGCAATGAGATGCGAGGCAGATGAAATGAGAAATGAGAGATACAAATGGTACAATATTCTTTCTGATGGGTAAGTAGAATTACAAGTGTGTGTGTGTATGTGTGTGAGTGTGAGTGTGTGTGTGTGTGTGTGTGTGTGTGTGTATTACATTTACTTGATTCATTTCTCTCTTGTGGAGTATCTGGGCTGATTCAGTAAGCATGGTTGTGCTGAAACCGTTACTATATCCTGGTTTGTAATCTTTCGGGTAAATGCCCAGTAGTAGATTTGCTGGATCATAGGGAAGTGGTTAGTCAAAAGAGGAGTGAAGTGGGAAAGGTAGAAGATTGAATAGGAGAAAAGGGGGAAAATACAGAGAGGAATCCAGTAAATATCCTACAAAATTAAGAAGAGTGAAGGAAGAGGTGTATAGGGGAGAGATGGATGAGAATGTTGAAAGGGTTGGCATTGATCAAAGTATATTGTACGCATAAACTGCTTTGTTTAATGATAACTGCTTTGCTACTTAAAATAATGATTAAAAAATCATGTCCCTAAAATGTTATGAAATTAAAAGCAAAGCATGAGAATCTGCTCAGATAATCTCTAGGGTCAATAAATCTTTTTTGGTTAGGATAATTTTAGAACAACACTAATGATACATATCATCTGAAGAAAATTTAATGACTCCAGCTATTTAAAATAATCATTTTTGAAGATATGGCTCAAGTGGAAGAGTGCTACTTAGTGAGCAAAGCTGTCAGATAATGAATTCAAGTCTCAATCTCGAACAAAAGTAAAAACAATCAGTATAATTCAGGCACTTTCCTGGGCACTAGTAGCTCATGCATTAATCCTATCTTAAATCAGAAGGCAGAGATCTGGGGATCTCAGTTCAATGTCAGCTTAGATAGGAACGTCTGTGAGACTTTCATCACCAATTCACTGTTAAAGAAAGCTGGAAGTGGACTCAAGTGGCAGAATGCAAGCCTACAGCAAAAAGCTCAGGGGCAGAACCCAAGCATTGAGTTCAAGCCTTAGAATAGTGCATATACATACACTAACTCTAATTTTGGACAGAACACTAAGAGTAATCTTGATGATAATAGTAAACCAATCTTAAAATTAATGGAAAATACTCGAGTTTAGACACATTCTAACAGATACTCTTTATCTTTGAAATGATTTGCAGTTTGCTGCAAATCCTACAGATTCCCTGACTTGGACTCTGAAATCGTTCCCTATTATGAATCATTAACCTCAAATCTTCATATCATGTAAACTATCACAGTTTCCACTGATCTTAACGTTTACTGAACTCCTATATCTCCAAAAAGAATTGCAGGTTTATTTAAAATCTACTTTAGTACCTAACCCTAACTATATATAAACCTTACTAGAAACCTAACTCTAAATTTAACCCTATTCAACCTTGGATAGGAAACTTTGGAAAACTCCGTAGCTTTTGTTAAATTTCAAACTTATTTTACTTGAAAATGTTAGCAGAAAACTCAGTTTTACTGTAAAGCTTACCCTTCCCTAAGCCTAAGTCTAACCTGAAGTAGAACAATAACCCTAACCCTAGAACTGATAGCCTTTGAATTCTAAAAGCCATACAAATACATTCGTTTTTATTCATCCTAACTTTGATTCAACTCATCTTTCTAAAAATAGTTTGTAGTTTTACTCATTATCTTGCCATTTTTGTAACCCTAACCCTAACTGGAATATTGAGGCTAACCCTCACACTAATCATACCCTAATCTTAATATTATTAGCAGTTTCTTATTTCACATTCATTCTAATTCTAACTAGACTTGTTATTCGAAGATTTACTTTGAGTTTGACACTAAACTTTCCATTTCTCTAAGGCTAACTCTAAGTCCAGCTGGAATTGAAACCTAACTTTCACTCTAATGATAGTCCAATTCTAATGGATATTCCAGTTTGCACTCTGGAAATGCGTTTCAATTTGCCCTAATTCCCACAAATTTTCTGACTCTTCCTCTGAAGTTATCTTGTTCCCTAACATGAAGTATTATATTATTTGTCCTCAAATTCTCTTATCAGGAAAAATACTGTAGTTTCCAATGATCCTACCTTTTCTTGAACCCCTGTACCCTAAAACAATTTCAGATTTACGTACCATCTAATCCATTACTTAACACTAACTCTCAAGCTAAACCTGGCTGGAAAACTCTCATTAATCATTACAACAATGATCACTGAGAAATAAATATCATGATAATGCTCTAGTTACTATTCAATGTCACATTTTTGCTCCTACTTTTTAGTGAAAACTGAATTTTTTTTTGATCAGGGATGTTGCTTGAATTCTGGGCTTGGGCGCTATCCCTCAGCTCTTAAGCTCAAGGCGAGCCCTCTACTGCTTGAGCCACAGCTCCACTTCCAGGTTTCTCGGAGTTTAATTAGAGATAAAGAGTTCTCATGCACTTTGCTGCCAAGGGTGGCATCCAACTGCAGTCCTCAGATCTCAGTATCCTGAGAGGATAGGATGACAGGCATTGAAAAGTATGTTTTGCTGGGTGCCAGTAGCTCATGGCTGTCATCCTAGGTACTCAGGAGGTGAGATCTGAGGATCACGGTTCAAAGCCAGACTGGGCAGGAAAGACCCTGAGACTCTTATCTCCAACAAACCACGAGAAAACTGGAAGTGGTGCTGTGGCTCAAGTAGTAGTGTTTGCCTTGAGCTGAAGAGATCAGGGACAGCACCCAGACCCAGCGTTCAAGCCCACAATAGGAAAAAAAAAAGAAAGTAAAACATCTTTGCTGCAAAGTTGTGGAGGTGTGTGTGCGAGGGTGCTGTGATTGAGAGACCAGGTACTTGCCTCACTTTACAGACATTTCTAAGAACTCCCGAAGTTTGCACCAGTTTGAAGCCACGGTAGAATGGATGGTGCTTTACCAAGAACTCAAGTGGTCGAGGTCTATGGCAGGCAGGGAGTGGGCAAATGGGTGCAGGGGTGGGATTGTTGTGTCTGTATTCTCCCTAATGAAGGATGGATTTGGATGCTGGGTCTCAAAGTCTGAAGTAAAGGGTTGCAAGAAGTTTGTGTCCTGATGAATTGGGTTTCCTCTGGGCATATGAAGATGGATGAAGTCTGGCGCCTCCCGTGGCTCACAACTGTCATCCTAGCTACTCATAAAGCTGAGATGTAAAGACCACGGTTCAAAGCCAGCTTGGGCAGGAAAGTCTGTGGGTCTTGATATCCAATGAGCCACCAGAAAACAGGAAACGGCATTGTGGCTCAAATTGTAGAATGCTCATCTTCAGCTGAAGAGCTGAAGGACAGCACCCTGACCCAGAGTTCAAACCCCATGACAAACATTAAACAAAGAGGTTGGCTGAGTTTTCCACATTGCAGTGTGTATGGTAGGAAATTCCATGCTGGATAATGAGACATTCCAGATATGAGACGCTCAATGCTGTGTTTACAGTTAGTCTGAGTATGATAGTGCCATCTTCTCATGGGTTAGATGTGATCCTAATAGAGGGAGTTCATGGTTCTGTTCTCAGGAACTGCTAAGGGCTTGGAATATCCGTGTGTGTGTGTGTGTGTGTGTGTGTGTGTGTGTGTATGTGTGTGTGTGTCTGTCTGTGTGTGTGTGTGTCTGTGTGTGTGTGTGCATAATGTTCCCTTGTCTTTTTCTGTCCCCTTCCTGGTTGTTGGTCTGTCTCTTTCTGACCACAGATGGTGCCCCTCCTTCACACCAACCTTGCCTTTAGCCCCCTATCAGGGTCTACAATGAGTCCTAAATTGCCACAATTCTGTGTTCCAACTTTTCTCTGGGGCACAAGTCTGGCTGTCCCAATATTTGGCCGCCTCCAAGGCATTCTGGGTCAGCGATGCCAGCTGGCATAGGGTCTCCTCTGCCTGAGAGGGAGGCCTCAGTCATGCGATGTCCTATCCCTCTCCTCAGCTAGGCCTCTGACTGCACATCCCTCTCAGCAGGCTGGCAGTGGAGTGGGGAATGGGGGATTGCTGATGGCTCTGGCCAACTCGATCTTGACAGCTGACTGAAGGCTGCCCAAGCAAGGAGGATCTAGGGCTACATGGGAGGTGAGGCCAAGGTGGCTTGGAAGTATAAGTCAGTGTCTAGGAAATGTAAATTTACTTTATCACAGGACTGTCTATCTTCTGGCCCCAGCTGGGCCTCTCAGGTCCTTCTAGACAATTCCAGATGCTCAGAATACAGACTTTAGATTCCAGGGCCAGGGAACTGGGGGATGAGAGACTGGTATGGCCAATACTTCATTGTTTGAGGGTATTAGTTTTGACCTGACTATGCACCCCCTTATGTACTTTCACTTCTTTTTTTGGGGGGGGGGGGGTACAGTCGTGGGGCCTGAACTCTGGGCCTGGATGCTATCCCTCAGCTCTTCAGCTCAAGGCTAGTGCTCTACCACTTGAGCCATAGTGCCACTTCTGGCTTTTTTCTTTTTGCTTATGTGGTGCTGAGGAATCAAACCCAGGGCCAAAGGCATGCAAGGCATGCACTCTACCACTGAGCCACCTTCCCAACCCCTACTTTCATTTCTTAACCCAGTGTTGGCCACACACCGGCCACTAGTGTCAGTACTGTGGAAGTGGAAGGAGTGGTAGTGAGGTCTAGAATGACCAAAATCAGGATTTATGGCCCTTAGGGATAGCAAAGGATGTCTTTTAAAAAAATCTTAGAGCTGGAACTCAGGGCCTATGCAATGTCCCTGAGCTTCCTTTGCTCAAAGCTAACATTCTACCACTTGAACCAGAGCTCAACTTTCATCTTTTTTTATATAGTTTAGTGGAGATAAGAGTCTCATGGACTTTCCTGCCTGTTCTGGCTTCAAGCTGCCATCCTAAGATCTCAGCCTCTTGAGTAGCTAGGATTGCAGGTATAAGCAACTGGCACCTGTTAAGGATGTTTGTGTGTGTGTGTGTGTATGTGTGTGTGTGTTTACCGGGACTTGAACTCAGAGCCTAGGTGCTATACTTTAGCTTGTTTTCACAAGGTTGGTGCTGTACCACTTGAACTACAGTAGCTCTGCTATGCAGCTTTTTGGTGATTCACTGGACATAAGAGTCTGCCCAGGCTAGCTTTTAAATTTGATTGATCCTCAGGTCTCAGGCTTGAGTAGCTAGGATGACAGGCATGAGCCACTGGTGCCCAGCTGATAATGGCCTTTCTCCACAGTGGACTGGGATCTCCTGAAAACTTTCTTTATTTTTTTCTGTGCCAGTACCAGGGCTTGAACACAGGGTCTGGGCTCTGGTCTCTTAACTTTTTCCCTCAATTCTGGTACTCTACCACTTGAGCCACAGCTCCATTTCTGGATTTTGGTAGTTGATTGGCCAGAAGAGTGTCACTAACTTTCTTCCTCTGAGCTGGCTTTGACCAGCGATCTCTGATCTCAGACTTCTGAATAGCTAGGATTTACAAGGGTTGAGCCACTGGAGGCATTGGGTAGAAGCTTTTCTTAAGCAAGTGTGCTTCCCTGCATTTGCCCTGACTCCTCCATGCAAAGGGTGTCTGAGTGTCAGGAGCTGTGAAAAATAGGCTTCCAGCCACTAAATTGCCTGGGGTCTTTGGTAAAAAGTCAAGCTAATCTTCCCCTGAGCCCCATTCTGGGACCCCATCCTCTGCCCTACCTGTGACTGAAGTACAAACCTTGACCCAGCCTTCAGTGTTCTGCCAGACTTGTCTGAGGCCACAGAACCTTCATTCCACCCACCCCACCTACTCTACACCACCCCTCAGCACCTTTGCGCATGCTCTGTACCTTCTGCCTGAGGCCTTCTGTCCTATTCCACATCTTAGAACTCCTGTGGAATTTTGGCATTGATATCACCTCGTGGAGCAAGTCTTTCCTTCCCTTCTCTCACTTTTTTTTAATACTGAGTTGCTAGAGATCGAACTTCTGCAGGCTTACTATCAAATGCTCTATCTTGATGTCTGTGTGTGTGTGTGTGTGTGCACGCGCGCGTACCCATCCTGGGGTTTGAATTCATGGCCTGGATGTTATCCCTGAGTTTTAATGCTCAAGCTAGCATTCTACTACTTGTACCACAGCTCTGGTTTTATGGTGTTTAATTGGAGAAAAGAGTATCATATAGACTTTCCTGCCTGCACAGGCTTGCAGTTATAAACTTCAGATCTCAACTCCTGAGTGCTATTATTACAGGGGTGAGCCACCAGAACCTGCCCTCTACCTCTTACCTATAACCTCGGCCCTCCTCTGAGTCCCAGAAGAGTGTCGCTCACGAAGCTCACATTTTTTTTACCAGTGCTGTGGCTTGAACTCAGGGTGTAGGCACGTTCCTGAGCTGCTTTTGTTCAAGGCTACATTCTATCACATTAGCCACAGTGACACTTTTGGCTTTTTCTGTTTATATGGTACTGAGGAATCCAACCCAGGGCTTCATGCTTGCTTGGTAAGCACTCTACAACTTAACCACAATCACAGCCCAAGGCTTACTTCTAACAGGAACTATGAGGGTGGGATGTATTGGCATACTCTTTGCAGCACAGAAATCGCTGGCCATTTCATATCTTTGCCAGGATTTGGGACCAGAGTGAGACTCAGCAATGAGGAATGATGAATGAGTGATAGCCACCAGGCCCCAGAGATCTAGGCTCACGTCCTACAGAGGGATAGGGAATATGGAGCCAGAACCTTCCACAAGTCCTACAGCCTAGGAACAGTGGTCTCCCTGGAGGCAGTGGCTGGCTGCTAGGTGTCCCAATAGGACACCTCAGCCAGAACATAATGAACCCATTGCGTACCCCAGCCAATGCAAGCCTTCTAAGCTTCAGTTATTAAATGGCAGAAAAGGATGCTTTGTTCAAGCTACTGGCTCAGACTTAGTATTCTCTGAGTGTTTGTCCCAGCTTGCCCAGGTTGGGGGTCTGGTCATGGGCAACCTGCTGAATGTCCATCATCCATACATCATCCATAAATACAGAGACATGGAGTTACTGCCTTCTCTTTTTCTTTGGCATGCCTCAGGTTGAAATATGAGCCTAGGCGCTATCCCTGATCTCCTCTTTCTCAAGAGTAGCGCTCTACCCTTGAGCCACAGCCCCAACCCATGGGGATATTTTCTTGTGATCTCTTAGAAATTAGGGTGTTGCAGACTTTCCTGCCCTGGCTGAATTCAAATTGGCATTCTCTACATCTCAGCCTCCTGAGGAGCTAGGATTACATACAGGAGCCACTGACACCTGGCTTTCTTTTCTTCTTGACGTTCTTTTTTTAATCATGACAATCTGAAAACTTCAGTGTCATTCCAATGGTTTGCATTCGAAGTAAACTTCCCAGACCTGGAGGTCTAATCTCAGGACTGCCACACACAAATGGAGGGAGATCCTGATCAACTCATTCCTATTTATGTGAATGCTAATGGAATGTTATAAAAGTAATTAAATTTGCAGTTAATTCACGATAATATTTTAGAAAGCCACACAAAAATAATTGGATTTACATCTTCCATTCTAGCACCATGTTATGATTCCCCTAATGGAAGAATATTGATTAATTTTTAATTAATGCTTTTATAAGTATTCAACCATGATACTTCATTAAATGGAGACATAACTTCATAACTAATTATTGGTAACTATATATATATAATTTAATAATATCCTCACATTCTCTCTCTACATATATATATAGATATATACAGCAATCTACACACACACACACACACACACACACACACACACATATATATATATATATATATATATATATATATATATATATATATATATATATATATATATATTGCACTACTGTGACTTGATAACAGGTCGTCAGAACTTCCTGGCAGCTCAGGTTGCCAGAGGTTCGTGTGCTAATACTTTGACCCCATTTATGGATTGTACATTGTAGGCCATGAGTTGAAATCCCAGCGTTGCCAAAAATTTATTCATGTAGTAAGAAGCCAATTTTGACACATTCTTTTTCCTGAAAAAAAGTCCTGGGTCTCAGTATGATGTATAATTCATATGCAAATACATCCTGTATGATAGGTTGAAATAAATGAAATGTTATATGTGTAATACTAAATGAATAAGGTAATAAAAGTCATACTCACTAAACTCATGTGTATATTTTTTCCAGTGCTGGAACTTAAATTCAGGCCCTGGGAACTGGTCTGAATTTCTTGTCTTCAAGGACGGTGAGCTTCCCCTTCACCTACAGTGCCATGAGATACCCAGATGCTGAGTTCAAATCCCAGGCCTGCCAGAAAAATGGTGCAAATTCCAAGCCAGGGCCTTATTTTATTTTATAATTTTTTTTTGCCAAGCACAGGGTTTGAACTCAGGTCTTGGCATCTCTGCCACAGGTGGCCCTCGGATTCTAGGACCCACGTTGAAATCTTAGGGTTGGCAAGAAATAAAATAAAAAGGAAAAAGATAAAACGAAGAAATTCAAGAAGGTGGTTTTGCATTTTTTCCCTTTGCATTGTGACCATCCTGCATGTAAATGACAAAGCCCAGAAAGTGTACATGACATTGCATGCTGATGTTTGGCTGGTTATTAGGGAAGCTATAACCAAAACCAAAACTTAGGCTTGGAGGTCGAATCCCAGGGCTGCCACTAAGTATTGGCGGGAGATTCTAAGAAACCCATTTCCATGTACATCCATACGAAAGGAATTTTATAAAAGTAACAAATTAGTAGTTAGTGTATGAGTATACAATAAAATTATACACAACAATTTTATTACATTGACTAATTTTCAATTAATACTTTATTATGTATTCAACCATGATACTTAAAAGTGGAAGGAATAATTTGAAGGTCAATAATGGGTAGTAATATAATATATGTAATTTGCTACTATGCAGACACCTTTCTCTTGTTTTATACATATATATATATATATATATATGTACATATATATATATGTATATACATATAGATATATGACAATCTACACATTTATCTGTTCATACACTTGTCACTCCTGGGGCTCAGTGGTATAATGATGGTTACTACATACAAAACCCTGGATTCGATTCCTCACTATCACATGCACATAAAAATCCAGAAGTTGGGCTCTTGCTCAAGCAGTCTAGCATTAGCTTTGAGCACAGTCTAGACAGTGTCTAGACTCTTACTCAAGGTCCAGGATGGGCATGAATAAAAGATTGAATGTTGTGACTGCAACTCTAGGATAGGGCTTCAAATACCTCATCACAGAGCAAGCCGGGAGTCTGGTGCTGACAGCTGTCATCTAACCTGACTTAGTCAGAGGTATACGAGTACAACTCAGCCCCACAGAACCAGATGCTGCTGGCTTGCTCACCCCTGTCCTCCAAGATACTCAGGGGCTTAGATCTTACACTGGTGGGTTTAAAAACCAGCCCTGGAGGGATGTCTGTGAAACTCTGAGCTGTGCATCAAAGTGATAGATCTCTAGCCTTGTGCAAAAGATCTTAGGTCAGTACCCCCAACATTTTAGTGCAATCCCTGTGGCTGACTCCCCCCCTCCAAAAAAATACCCCTCTGAATCATTAGATGTGGACTTTGTGCAGTTTGTGATGTGTTTCTGAAAGAATGGTGATACTGATTAAAGCAACCTAATACTAATGACAGCTTGTGGAATACATCTATGTGATGAGTCCTTCCTGGGGTGCTGGGGCCCTCACGGGATGCTGTGTGCTGAGACCTGAACAGGATGCTATGTGCTGAGTCCTTCGCAGGGTGCAGTGTGCTGTGTCATGCATTGGGTGCTGGGTGCGGAGTCTTTCACAGGATGCTGTGTGCTGAGTCATGTAAAGAGGATTATTTGGAGCCGGGCACCAGTGGCTCACGCCTGTAATCCTAACTACTCTGGTGGCTGAGATTTGAGGATAGTGGTTCAAAGCCAGACCAGACAGGAAAGTCGCTGAAACTCTGATCTTCAATAAACCACCAGACAACTGGCAGTGTCGCTGTAGCTCAAGTGGTAGAGCACTAGCCTTGAGCTGAAGAACTGAAGGACAGAGTCCAGGCCCAGATTTCAAGCCCCATTACCGACAAAAAAAGAGTGTTGTGCATTTTGTCCTTCAAAGGGTGCATTCTTTCCTATTGTCTTTATAAGAACTCCACAACTGACATGACTATGCAAAGAAGAATATTGAGACTCAGATCTGTCCCCATGGCAGGGACAAAATTATGTATTACTGAAAACTAGCCTTCAGTCTACAGAGACAATTGTTTTGTCTTATTTTTTCTAAGTCATGAACCTTGAACTCAGGGCCTAGGCACTGACCCATACCTCTTGGACTCATGGCTAGCACTCCACCACATGGAGCCAAGGACCCCCTTGCAGCAGAGTGCCATGGCTTAGGGTTCTATAACCGAGGTCTGTCATCCTGCCTTCTCAAGAAGCTGAGATCTGGGTTCCAAACTATCCCTGACACAAAAAGTACCATGACACTATTATCTCCAATTCACCACTAAGAAACCTGAAGTGGAAGCTAGGTGCTTGTGGCTCATGCCGGTCATCCTAGCTACTCAGGAGGATGAGATCTGAGGATCATGGTTCAAATCTAGCCTGGGCAGGAAAGTCCTTGAGACACTTAGCTCCACTGAACCACCAGAAAACCGGAAGTGGCCCTGTGGCTCAAGTGGTAGAGCACAAGATTTGAGCTGAAGAGCTCAGGGACAGCACTCAGGCCCAGATTTCAACTCCTACAATGACAACAACAACAAAAAAGACAGAAACAAATTAACAAACTTGAAGTAGAGGGCTGCGAATGTGCCGTAGGGGTAGAGTGCTTTGCATATATGAAACCCTGGGTTTGATTTCTCAGAACGACCTCACTAGGAAAAAGCCTGAAGGGGCGCTGTGGTTCAAGTGGGAGAGGGCAAACCTTGTAAAAGAGAAACTAAGTACAGTGCTCATGTCTTGAGTTCAAGCCCCAGGACTAGTGTATGCACACACACATGCATGTACACACACTCACACTCAGAGATAAAGCAAAAGTGAAGCTGTGACAAAATGGTAAAGCGTTAGACTTTACCTCTGAGCTCATGGTCAGCACCCAGGCCTTATGTTCAACCTCAAAACCTAGCCACCAGTGCCCAACTAGGAGAGGTCAAAGGTTTCAAAACCTGAGATTCACCAGTTCTAGATGACAGGAAACTTTGTGATATCCAACATGTGCTTCGATTTCCCAAGCTTCTAGAATCCTAGGAGAGGCATTATAGGCCCATCATTGCCGGCAATGAAACGTTTCATTATGTTCAGTGCCCTAGTTGTCTGCCTGAAGTACTCCTGAATTATATTGAGCACTGTATCTGAACACTGGAATATAGTCTCATAAAGGCAGGATAAAAGCACAGAACTTGGCCTGCCATGGGAGGTGGCAAAAATGAAGGTCTCCTGTTAAAACAGAGCACTGGGAAGAGAGATAGCTAATTGTAAAAAGAGGCCTTTTTCTCCTGACTTTCAGAGCCTGCCCACACATCCTCACTAATTGGCCCAGATGGAGTTACTTGGTACACAGCTGTACAGGAGTGAGGTCTTTTGTGTTCCTGTCCAGACAATGAGGGAGACTTCCTCCAGCAGGCCTGGGATGCAGAGAAACCCTCAGGCTACTTGGAAGCAGTGAGGGAAGCCCTGGAACATGCAATATCATAAAAGTAGTCTCTGTGTTATGAACTCGTTGTATTGAATACAATTTTCCTTGCTTGGTGCCCTTCATCATAGCTACTCAGAAGTTTCACCTAGAGGAATACATCCATACATACACAAAGAAATTGAGGTACAGGTTTTTTTTTAGGGGACAGGTCCTGGGGTTGATCTATGAGCCTAGGCCTGGCCCAAGAGCTCCTTTTGCTCAAGGGTGCTGCATTAAGCTTGAGTCACAGCCCCACTTCTGGGTTTTTCTGTGATCTCTTAGAAATTACATTGTCAAGGACTTTCTTACACTGGCTGGTTTCAAACTCAAATTCTCTACATCTCAGCCTCCTGAGGAGCTGGGATTACAGTCAGCAGGCACTTTCACCTTCTTTCTTTTCTTCTTTGCTTTATAATCTGGACTGACTTCTTAATAGGGTCATTCCTATTATTGGGACTTATAAGTAAACTACCCAATATTCTTTATAGCTGCTTTCTCTGAGAGTATTTTCTCTCTTCATCTTACCCTCTGGTCACAGGGTTGAAGCCAAAAGTGAGAAATGATTGTTACAGGATTTAGGAGCAAATGTCCACAGGAAATGCCAGTTCTGTCACTTAGCATTGAGCTGCAGTGAATTTACTGTCTCAGGATAGGAGGAACGAAAACTGGATCAATCCTCATACTATCTGCATTGCTCCTTTTGCCTATAAAATGATCTAATAATTATGAGTGTTTTATATCTCCAACCTTAAGTATCTAGGACACACTAGAAGCATGTTCCTGTTTCCCTTTTTCTCTAGTACCTCTCGAGATTTAGACTAAAGGTTTGAGTGGAGGGGCTCCTAGGTGAGTCCCTTAGGAAATCCACTTGAAGCCTCCTCAGGTGATTTCCATTCAAAGCCATCCCTAGCAGAAAAGGTTTATTGTCTCCAATAAACCACCAGAAAACCAGAAGTGGAGCAGTGGCCTAGAAGGTAGAGCTCCAGCATTGAGAGAGAAAGCCAATGCATCGCTTCCTCAGTTTAAGCCATGGGATGGCCACAAAAAAAATTCAAAAAGAGAAGGCCAAGTTTATGTATCAGTGTCCTACTTACTTACGTGTGTATATTACTTCCCTAAGTGCAAAGAGGCTGTATGCAAAACTTCTGTTTTTATTTACTGATTTATGTTTTAGATATGCTCATTATACATACTGCATCATTCTCTTCATTTCAGCCCCATTGATTTTCTCTTCCAGGGTTCTAGCCCTGTTCCCTTATATGATGGACACTGAAGCTCTCAGCAGCCTTTATTTACATTTTATTATGAGGCCAATGCAGGAGCAGACACAAAACAGGCAGGGGAAGAGAAGATCAGGGTTCATAGAAATAAGTGATATTCATGAAATTATACTTGGGGACGCAAAATGGTAACATATATATGTAAAAACTACCATTAAGAAAAATGAGGAGGGGGCTGGGAATGTGGATTAGTGGGAGAGTGCTTGCCTACCATGCAAGAGGCTCTGGGTTCGATTCCTTAGTAACACATACACAGAAAAATCCAGAATTGGTGCTGTGGCTCAAGTAACAGAGTGCTAGAGACATTGCCCAAGCCTTGAGTTCAGTCCAAGAAATGTCAAAGAGACAACTATGTAGGTAGTTAGGTAGGAAGGTAGGTAGGTAGTTAGGTAGGTACGTACGTATGTAGGCAGGTAGGTAGGTTGGTAGATAGATAGATAGATAGATAGATAGATAGATAGATAGATAGATAGATAGATAGATAGATAGATAGATAGATAGATAGATAGATAGATAGATAGATAGATAGATAGATAGATAGATAGATAGACAGACAGACAGATAGATAGACAGATAGACAGATAGATAGACAGATAGACAGATAGACAGACGACAGATAGATAGATTAGATAGATAGATAGATAGATAGATAGATAGATAGATAGATAGATAGATAGATAGATAGATAGATAGATAGATAGATAGATAGATAGATAGATAGATAGATAGATAGATAGATAGAAAGATACATACATACATACATATATACATACACATATCATACATACATATATACATACAAACAAACATACATACGTACATACATACATACATGCATACATACATACATAGAAAGACAGGGAGAAAGAAAGATAGATAGATAGAAAGAAAGAAAGAGAGAGAGAGAAGAAAGAAAGAAAGAAAGAAGAAGACAGGAAGAAAGGAAGAAAGAAAGAAAGAAAGAAAGAAAGAAAGAAAGAAGAAGAAAGAAAGAAAGAAAGAAAGAAAGAAAGAAAGAAAGAAGGAAAGAAAGAAAGGAAGAAAGGAAAGAAGGAAGGAAGGAAGGAAGGACGGAAGGAAGGAAGGAAGGAAGAGGAAGGAAGGAAGGAAGGAAAGAAGAAAGGTCGATAGATAGATAGATAGATGATAGATAGATAGATAGATAGATACATACATACATACAAACATACAAACATACATACATACATACATAGAAAGAAAGAAAGAAAGACCGGGAGAAAGAAAGAAAGAAAGAATGGAAGGAAGGAAGGAAGGAAGGCAGGAAAGAAGAAAGGTCGATAGATAGATAGATAGATGGATACATAGATACATAGATACATAGATACATACATACATACATACATACATACATACATGCATGCATGCATGCATACATACATACATACAAACAAACAAACATACATACATACATAGAAAGAAAGACCGGGAGAAAGAAAGAAAAAAGATAGAAAAAAAGAAAGAAGAAAGAAAGAGAGAGAGGGAATGAAAGAAAGAGAAAGAAAGAAAGAAAGACAGGAAGAAAGGAAGAAAAGAAAGAAAGAAAGAAAGAAAAGAAGAAAGAAAGAAAGAAAGAAAGAAAGAAAGAAAGAAAGAAAGAAAGAGAAGAAAGAAAGAAAGAAAGAAAGAAAGAAGAAAGAAAGAAAGGAAAGAAAGAAAGAAAGAAAAGAAAGACAGGAAGGAAGAAAGAAAGAAAGGAAGGAAGGAAGGAAGGAAGGAAGGAAGGAAGGAAGGAAGGAAGGAAGGAAGGAAGGTAGGTAGATAGATAGATTGATAGATAGATAGATAGATAGATAGATAGATAGATAGATAGATAGATAGATAGATAGATAGATAGATAGATATACAGATAGATAGAAAAATGATAGATGAATCTGGTCTTGGATTTCAGGAAGAAAGAAGGGAACAATTCCCAGTCATGAGGCTTCTGCAGTTTGCTAGGACACCAGCATCACTTCACACAACCACAGAGCAGGAAGAATGTCTCTTTCCCACTTCTCAGGTAGCCGAAGGCCCCAGAACCAAGAAGGCAGAGCCAGCATCTTGGAGACAAAAGAGAAATTACCCTGCCTCACCTTGGACTGGGGATTAGCATTAATGATGTGGAGAATGAAGGAAAGAGAAAAGACTGGCAGAGGGTAGAAGAAGGGCCTTCAAATATGATAGATGGTGAGTAAAAAAACCCACTCCCTAAGACCAGAGAGCAGGGATTTTCTACTATGTTCCTCCCCTCTCCCTCACTAAACTGGCTCTCTATTGGTAACCTAAAGATAGCCTAAGGGAGGAAGGTTAGTCATTGTTTGAGGAAGCCGAGATAAGCCTGACCCTGGTGTAACTCTAACAAATGTTTCAGGTTTCCCCCATTGCTGGCTGTGCCTGAAATGAATGAATCGGTTTTGCAGCTCACTTCCCTGTTGAGTTTGTATATTCTGCCTCCTTGTTCTCTTCACCTAGCCTGGCTTTTGAAACTGTTTTCTGTCCTTCAAATACAGTGTTACACTGGAGTTCTTCCTACTAACTGTGCCAGGGCTCAGATCCTGAGAACTTCATTTGAACCCAGGATGGGTAAATGGGTCAAGAACACTAAGAACATTTAGAGTAACTTCTCATCACCAAGGGAAAAACAAGAAGCTCTTGAACATCTGACATTTCAGACGTGGAAGTCAGGGTGTCATAGACTTTCCTGCCCTGGCTGACTTCAGTGTGATCCTGAGACCTCAGCCACCTGAGCTAGGGTGATGGGCAGGAGCTACTGGTGCTCTGCTAGGTTCAGACGTGTAATGATACTGACAATACAAGTCAACTGCTTATCACAAAGGGCTTGGGGAGCATATTAAGCCTTTCAACATTGGACCTTTCAGAACCCTGTGGACACAAGGTTACAATGCTAGATTCTGTGAGGCTGGGCATGTGATCTGCTACACAAGCCTGGAGGTCTGACTCCATTTTCTGGTGTATATCAGCGTTGATTTTCCAGAGAATGTTCTTGTAATTAGCAAATAGGAAAAGTACTTTGATTAACCCTCAATTTTTTTCCAGTTGTGTGTCTTTTATCAACCCTAAGCACTGTCCCTGAGCAATTCAGTTAAGGCCAACTCTACCACTTGAGCCACAGCTCCACATGGGATTTTTTAGTGGTTCATTGGAGATAAGAGTCTAACAGGCTTTTCTTGCCTAGGCTCTCTTTGAACTGTGGTCTTCAAATCTCAGCCTCATGAGAAGGTAGTTTTCCAGGTGTGAGCCACCAGCATCTGGCCTATTGTTTTTGACAGTCTTGGGGATTGTTTTTTCTCAAGGCTAGCCCTCTACCATTTGAGCCACTCCACTGCATCTAGCTTTTTCTGAGTATGTGGCACTGAGGATTCAAACCCTGGTATTCATGCATGCTGAGTGAGCTCTTTACCACTAAGCCACATTTCTAGCCTCCCCCTTACAATTTTATCCCACAACTTGCTTGTCCTAAAGAAAAGGCTTCTCAGTATAAATCATGTAAAGACATCCCTATAGGAAGGTGTCCAAAGATAAATAAGATAAAGCTCATTCTTGGAAGAGCCTCTACACATGAGAAGACTGTGATAAATGTCTCCATTTAATTATGAATCATGTTTCAAGACAAAAAGTTTTAATGATAAATGAGTCAATGTCCTAAATTATTTTGTATAATTTTATAACAGATGTGCAAAATGTAAATGGGAATGATATTTCTAAATAAAATAAACAATAAAAGAATGAATCAAATAAAAAATAAATACAAAATCAATAATGAAAATCATAACATGTAATAAACATGCATATGTAAGTATATATCATATATTACACATGTATAGAAATATCTTTTCCATTGCAGGGCCTTCATTCAGGCCATGGGATCTCTAGCCTGAATTTCTTTTCCCCAAGGGCAGTAATTTTTCCTTTACCCATGGTACAAAAGAGTTACCTGGACAGAGAGATAAAATCCCACCAATGGTATAAATACTGGCCCAAGTTCCAAGACAGTGACTTAATCTTTTAATAGAAGCAGTTATGTTTATTCAGTTCCATACTGAACATTAAATAAAAAGCAGTGTTGAATTTTGTGCATCTATTCAGACATCCTTCCCTTAACCCTAAAGTGCTTCTCGGAATACTACATTGTTTCTTTTTTTTATAAGTTTTTTATTGTAAAAATGTTGTACAGAATGGTCACAGTTACATGAGCAAGGTCATGAGTATATTTCCTATTGCACATTGTTACTTCCACCTTTGTTTTCCCCCTACCATCCCTTACCTCCCATCTCCACAACTACTCCCCCTACCAAGGTCAGTGACTTAATTTTTTAGTTTTGTCTTGGCACAGGGTTTGAACTCAAGTAGTAGCAAATCTGCACTTTTCTTCACATTGCTACAAGTTACTGAGTTCAAATCCCAGTCTAGGAAAGAAAACTGACAGAAATTCCAAATGAGAGAGCTCTATTTTTTTAATTTAGTTAAATATTTTTTTTCTTTTTTAGGGCTTGAACTCAGGTAGTGGCAACTCTGCCTCAACTTCGATCATCCTAGGCTGGGTGCAGCCTCAGGACCCATACTCAATCCTGGAATCCTAGGCCCAGAGGGCTTGGGGAAAGAAAAGAATGTGGGATAGCACAAAATTTGGCAAGCTAGAGAGAGATGGGGGTTTATTTGTTTTTAATCTTTGCACAGTGACCATCCTGGGTCTGAATGCCACAGGTGC
The DNA here is from genome assembly GCF_019054845.1 of Dipodomys spectabilis. Taxonomy (NCBI): domain Eukaryota; kingdom Metazoa; phylum Chordata; class Mammalia; order Rodentia; family Heteromyidae; genus Dipodomys; species Dipodomys spectabilis. The sequence goes on along the minus strand of NW_024870978.1, from coordinate 1,467,830 downwards.
AAAGTACACCTGACCTGCCATTGCTAAAGGCTGGCGGGCTAGCAGGGAAGCCATAGGCCAACCTGTCAACATAGGCCCTGGGTTCAAATCCAGGTCCTGACAACTACCAATGACAGGAGATCACAAGACACTCATTCCCATGTATAGGAATATCAATTGAAAGAGAAGTTTGTGCATTGGTTGAGCCTAAAATTGGATGCAATAATCCTAGGTCACTGATTGATCTTAATTTCATGCCATATTAAGCATGAAAAGAATAGTATTCCTTTAATTGTGGTATAATAAATACCTAAGAGTTAGTAGGAATGTAGTATATGTCATTCCATCATAGATAGGCGGCTATGGTGCTTTTTACCAATATATATTTATTTGTATACTACTGTCTGCCTATCCTTGTATGGCTGTTTTGGCCAATCCTGGGTCATGATCTCAGCACCTAGGAACCACCTCACAGCTTCATTGGCTAAAGGCTGTTGTGCTCACACTCACCCATTCATGAATTGGACCTGCTAGGCACTGAGTTCAGATCCCAGCACTGCCATAAATTTAATCTTGGAGTAAGAAGCCAAGTGTGACACCTGTTTTCCTTTTCTGGTAGAGTCCTGGGTGTCAGGCATGATGGAGAACACATCTACAAATCTATATGGTATGTGATAGGATGTAAACAATGTAATACATAGGTGTCATCACAGCCAATAAAATAAATTGTAGATAAATGAAAAAATAAAAAATACAATGAATAACCACACCAAACATAATATAGACTGAACATCTGTATGGAAGTTCAATCCTATCTTTAAAATGTAGATAAGGAGTACGTTTTCCAGGTCTGGGGCTTGAATTCAGGCCTAGGGAACAGGACTGACTTACTGGTCTTCAAGCAGGGCAAGCTTCTCCTTCCCCCAAAGCACAACAGAGTTACCCAGAACCCGGGTTCAAATTCCAGGACTTGCAGATAAAAAAATGTCACACATTCCAAGCCAGGGAGCTTCTTTAGCATTTTTAATATTTTTTAAGTTCACTTCGCCTTTATTTGATATATATTGATTTTATAACATGAGAATTTTTCAAAAAAGGGGTCTAAACTTTTACATTTCAGCATAGCACATTGGTGTTTCTGTTTTGACCATCTGCCCTGAACAGTGAGAATGAAAATAAGGACATCATTTCTCCCTAGAAGGTCAGGACAGTTGAATTTATTTCTATTTAGAGTTATTTCTACAATTATAAACTCTCTGCATTTTTGTCGTATGAGTTTTCCTCAGTGCCTACCACGAAATACACTAGGGGAGTCCTCATAGCACAAAAGGTGGGGTTTCTGAATAAAACCTCACTTCTGTGAGGACAGTAGGTACTTCTAAGCATTTTGGGAATAAACCGGATTGTAAAATGAAAAACAAAAACAATGGGACTGTGATGGTATCTCAGTAGTGGAGTACTTTCCTAAAGAGCATAAGACCCTGGCAGAAAAGTTTCCTAAAGCTCAGCATATTAGAATTTTATGATCTGCATGAACAAACTTCTTCTTTTTTTTTTTTTTTTTTTTGGTCCTGGGCCTTGAACTCAGGGGTTATCTCTGTGCTCTTCAGCTCAAGGCGAGCGATCTACTGCTTGAGTTACAGTGCCACTTTGGTTTTCTAATGGTTTATTGAAGATAAGAGTCTCACGGACTTTTCTACCTGGGCTGACTTTGAACCACCAACCTCAGATCACAGCCTCCTGAGTAGCTAGGATTATAGGCAAGAGCCACCGGTGCCAGGCACATGAAAATCTTCTTAAAGATTGATTCTGAGAAAAGAAAGTTGGAAAACACTTTTAGTATAAAAAATTTATAATGCCATGGTTAAGGCACTAATTCAGAAGTATTTATTCATTGGCTGGTTTCTTAGTTTATTTAAATATATATATACATTATTAATATATATGTATATATATTATTAAAAACATAGCTTTGAAGTGTACTTAAGAGCATATGTGCTCATGTAAAGTTATACAAATGAAAAAGCTTCATTTTTCTTTTCAGTTTGGTTGGTACCATAAATTAGGTAGAATTTGTGTATTGTTTTGTTCTCGGTTTTTGGAGGATTTCTCTCCCTTTTATCCCCCTACCCCCTCTCCTCACATTTGAACTCAGCTTGCTATTTCTTGGCTTTGTTGTTCATAGCTGATTTTCTACCAATTCAGCTATACCTGTAGCCTGGCTTTTTGCCAGTTAATTGGAGATGATTTCTCTCAGGTTTTTCTGCCTTCATTGGCTTTGAAATTTCATCTTCTAGTTCTTAGCCTCCTGAGTAGCTAGGATTAAAGATGTGAGCCACTGAGGTGCCTAGGGATATATTAGACTTTGGTTGGTGTATTTTTTCTGTTTTTCTTAGCATGGGATCATCTACTATAGAATTTCTGTGAATGACCTGGGACTGAAGTAAGATATATAATACATATGCAAATCTGTATAATTTTCATAAGATGTAATAAATTTAATACGTTTTATAAGTGTAATAATAATCAATGAATATAATGAATTAATAACACAAAAAATAAATACACTCAAAGCAATTTGCACTAAACGTAAGTATGTAGATATTAATCATTTCAAATGTGGATGAATATTAATTAACAGGGCTGGCGATTGAATTCAGGCCTAGGAAAGAGGCTTGAATGGCTTGTATTCAAAGAGGGTGAATTTCCCCATCCCCCAGAGTGCATTAGAGTTTCCCAGACTCCAAGTGCAAATCCCAGGCTGGGCAGAAAAAAACGAGCATGAAATCCAAGCCAGGGAGCACCACTAGTATTTTTACATTTTTAAAATTCATTTTAATTTATTTTCTGTATATTTTATTTGTTTGTTTGTTTTGCCAAGCACGGGACTTGAACTTAGTTCGTGGCAATTCTGCCTCAGCTTCCATCACCCTAGGCTGGGTTGGTGCATCATTTGGATCCACAGCCCATCGTGGGATCCTAGGCCTCAGGGGCTGACAGGAAAAAGAAAAGAAAATTGCAAGGAAAAATAGCCACGAATTGCGAACAGTTAGAGGTTTCTCTGTTTTCCTTCCATGCATGGTGACCATCCCGGGTCCAAATGACACAACTGCAACCTGTATGTCACCTGGAATTGCTATCAGCAGGCTGTCAGCGAAGCCATAGGCCAATCTGCACACCTAGGCCCTGAGTTTGAATCCCTGTCATGCCACTTACAAAGGACTGGAGAGCTTAAGAAACTATTGCCTGTCCATAGGAACACCAGAGGAATGTGATCAATGTCATGGTTGGATGAGTAGTTTGTCATCCTGTGGTCCTAGGCCTCAGGAGCTCACAGGAAAAGAAAATGAAAACAGCACCAAAAAAAAGCCACAAACCGTGGATGGTCAGCAGTTTCTGTTTTCCTTCCTTGCACGTTGACCATACTGGATGTGAATGACATGGCTGCAACCTGTAGGTCGTCTGGCATTTCTGAAGGCTGGCTCTATCAGCGAAGCCATAAGCCAACGTGGACACTAGGCCCTGAGTTCAAATCCCGGTCATGCCACTTACAGGGGGCTGAATAGCCTAAAAATCTATGGCTTGTCCATAGGAACACCAGAGGAATGTGATTAATGTCATGGTTAGATGAGTAGTCGGTTAATCAGTCTTGCATAAAATTAGACCCAATAATCACTGGACAGGGATTGACTTTAATTCATAGTTTATTATGCATCAAAAGAATACTATTGATTAAATGGAGTTCTCACTAAATACATGAGAATTGGTATGAAGGTAATATATGTCATTGAATACAAGATAGACACCTCTGGCAGTACCTAAATATCTAAATTTATATTTGGGCTGGAAAAGTGGCTCAGTTGTAGATCTCTTACCTTGCATGCATGAGGCCCTGGGTTCAATTCTTCAGCACCACATAAGCAAAAAGAAAAAAGCCGGAAGTGACACTGTGGCTCAAGTGATAGAGTGCTAGCCTTGAGCTGAGGGACAGCGCCCAGGCCCAGAGTTCAGGCCCCATGACTAGACACCAAAATAAATACATATATTTTATTTATTTATATATCACAATGTTGGGTCTTCGTCCGTCTTTGGAGGGACAGGGTCCGAGGAAAGGTAAGTGCGAAGTAAAGTGCAGCTGCTTGCCTGTTCCCCAGCCTCCCTTAGCCCAGTAGCCCAGGAGACAATCAGACGCAGCCGGGAGTCAAACCAAGCAGGAACTCGTTTATTAACAGGGAGCATCCCCTTTTTAAAGCAAAAGACTGCGTGGGAGGAGAGGAAATGGAACCAACCAATCACTGAAAGGCCACACCTTATCATGCACCTAAGCTTCCATGAGATGTTTACACACTGAACCTAAACAAATACAGCTCTGCCTACTCAACTTCCTCTCAGGGCCATCTTTGCTATCCCCCACATATTCACCCTTTTTGTTTTAATGGCAGATCCACTTCCCAGTTAGTCATCTCTTTCCCCTCCTCCATAAAGGTTATTTTTTTAACAGGATTACATTTGGCCATGCACAGGGTTGGAGGCAAGTCTGGAAGGGCCCATCCCAGTTACCTCTAATCCCCACCTAGCCCAATAATAAACATCAGCTCCACCACAGTTAGAAATTTCCCAAGCAGTAAAATTTAAAACAAACTGTGCAGACATAGCAAAGCAATCCCGGGCACCTGATGTCTTTCAAGTAAGCCAGTTCCTTGTACGTGCCTTCAAGCGAGCACAGAGGTCAAGATGACCTTTAAACTTTACTGTCAGCTCCCAACATCCCGTCTTTGTCTAAAGAAGGGAACCCGCCTGTCTTAGGTTGGGTAGATCGCCTTGTCTGTCTTACCCGTCATCGGGAACTTCTTCAGAGCAAAGCTGAAGGCCCTGTCTTAGGTTGGTCAGACTGGCACCCCCTCTTACCCGTCTCTGGCTGCGGTTCCTCTCGGGGGAAGTTTATTCACTTGGAGCTTGATCTTATGTAACTGGCTGCTCATAAGAGTTTTGTAGTGCACGTATAATGTAAGGAAGGCCTAGAAAAAACATCAGCAAAAGCATTCCCAGGTCAAGCAATGTCATTAGTCCTTTAACTTTAGGGATGGGATAGCAGTCTTTGCCACTTTAGAGTCCAGAGGTGGGGTTTGTTCTAGAGCAGGTTTCAGACATATTTACAGGATGAATAACAAAAGGTGGCTGTACAAGCAATTAGTAAAAAAACAATTAGAACAGGTAACATTAAAATAGATAGCTCCTACAAAAATATGTTTTAAACAGTCCATAAGTAATGACATAGGGTGGTGATCAAAATGAAGGTCAGGCCACCAGGTCGAAGGGACAGCTTCTCTTGTGGTGCTATTGATTGCCAGTGCTGGTCACTGCCCAGGTCACCCATTGAGGTTGATGTGGATTCCGTAGCCATTGCAGGGACTGGGAAGGTCAGGACAGCCATCAGCTAGAGTATCACCATCTGCAATTGTTAAAGAACACAAGAGCTTCTCAAGGGCTGGTTGCCCTTGGGGATGGTTAGTTTATCCTTAGGCATCCTCCTGTATAGAGGAAATGGGTAAAAACTTAAGGTTCCTGGCAGGAATCCAAATGGGGGCTGTCTCCCCTATGGGAAAAATGCATCCAAATCCCCTGCCCATAGTAACTAGAGGGTCAGGTCCTCTCCATTGTTGTGTCAGGGGGTCCTTCCACCTGACTTTCACTTGGGGCTTAGGGTTTAGTTGTCCCCAGTGCTTCTGAAATCTGGATTCAGTTGCCCCTTTTGACAAATTTAAAATGTTAATGGTAAACAAAGCTATCTGTAACTGTATATGGGGGCTAACTCCCCCTTTTTTTGTTTTAATAATTGCTCCTTAAGACATTGATTATTTCTTTCTATAATTGCTTGGCCTTGGGGATTATAGGGAATTCCTGTAGTATGAATGTCAAAAAACTCTGACATTGCTTTACTAACAAAACAGGGTCCATTATCGGTTTTAACTTGTGCTGGTAGACCCAAGGTGGCAAAGCAATGAAGAAAATGTGCCTGTGAATGTTTAGTCCTTTCTCCTGTATGTGCTGTGGACCAGCATGCTCCTGAGTAGGTATCTATAGAGACAAAGATGTATTTAAGCTTACCAAAGGCTAGGAAATGAGTAACATCTGTTTGCCAGAGGATGTTAGGTTTAAGGCCTCTGGGATTTACCCCTGGTGGTTGTAAAGGGGGTACTTTTAAGAAGGGCTGGCATGTTTTACAGGTATGTACCACCCTTTTGAGGTCCTTTACAGGAATCTGAGGAAATCTATGCTGAAGACCTCTCCAATTAATGTGGGTTAAGTCATGCAAACAGGTAGGCTCTTGTAACATTAATGCTTGCGGGCCAGTAGCTAACTGGTCCGCACACTTATTGCCTAGGGAAAAAAATCCAGGAAGTTTTGAATGCCCTCTTAAATGTTGAATATGAATAGGGGCTCCCCGCCCTTCTAATAGGCCCTTAAGGGTAACCATAAGGGGGGAAATAGGGTTTTCATCCAGCTTGATATGTGCCTGGGGAATATGAGGGAGCAAGTTAATCATATATATGCTATCTGAATACAAATTAAAGGGTTTTTGAATGTCCTGAAGGGCCATAATTATGGCCAGCATTTCTTTATATTGTGCTGACCCTTGACAAGGTTGAAATCTTTGTTGGCTCGGGGTCTTTTGTTGCTCCTCAAAGGCTGCTTATGCAGAGCCTGCTTTACCTCCATCAGTAAAAACAAAGAGGGCGCCAGGAATAGGCGTAGAAGAAAATAGAGATGGCATTTTGAGGGGAAGTCGCCATAACATGACAGTCCATTTGGATGGCCCATAATGGCAGTCAATTTGGCCTAGAAACCCCTCCAAGGAGAGAGCAAGACGAGCGTTGGCTCGAGTGAGCCACTCAACGTCTGCCATCTGAAAAGGAAAAACAATGGAGTGAGGGTCGAGGCCATAATGCCTTTGGGCTTGAGTCCTTCCCTTCACAATAGCATCTGCAAGTTGGTCTGCTTGAGAGTATACCCGAGGTGTGCCCCCCAGGGGAGTGTGAATCCACTCTAATGGCTCCTCACTTTGAGTTAAAACTGCAGAAATTAACGTGACACCTGCAAACAACCAACGAGAAATGGGCTCACAAATAGAATACCTCTTTACAGAAACTTCATCCAGGGCTTTTTGGAACTGCAAAAATATTGCCCTATGGCTGTCTGTAATTGTAATAACTTCTTGTGGTGTCCTGTCTTTTATCAGGGCAAATAAGGGCACAAGACTATCTTTAGGGACAGAAACCCATGGCAACAGCCAATTGATTTCCCCTAAAAGACTCTGAAGTTGGGTTAAGGTAAGAGAGGCTGGAATATCCAGCAAAGGCTTAAGGGGGCTGGCCTGAGTCAAGGTAAGGTGGGTCCCGAGCACCTTAAAAGGGGCTACCTTTTGAATTTTATTAAGCCCTATGGTAAAACCCCCTTTTTTTAATATGGCGAGAACCTGGGCCAGAAGGCCCTCCAGGCAGCTTGGGTCTTGGTGCCCCAGAATTATATCATCCATGTAGACATAGGCAAGGGTGGTATCTGAACCCAGCACAGGCCCTAAAAGTGTGGCCAGGTATTGTTGGCAAAAGGCCAGATTATTGGCCATTGCCTGTGGCAGCACCATCCATTCAAACATCTGATCAGGCTGGGAAAATTAAGAGAATGTATAGAGAAAGCAAACTTCTCAAAGTCACCTAATGCAGGGGGATAGAAAAAAACAATCTTTAATATCAATCACAACCAAGGTATATTCTGAAGGTATAGCAGGAGTCCAGGGCACGCCTCTTAGGGGCGTTCCTACTAGCTCCATCCTTTCATTTACCTTATGTAGGTCTTGGAGCATATGCCAAGTCCCAGAGGTTTTTTGAATAACAAATACGGGTGTGTTCCAAGGACTTATAGAAGGGCGAATATGCCCAAGGTTTATCTGTTCCTTCACCAGAAGGTGGAGGGCTACAAGTTTAGGTTTGGACAATGGCCACTGCTCCACCCAGATCCAGCTCCCCGGCTTCCACCTAATGGGAGGTACTTGGGGGGCAGTGGCCTTTAGGATTAGGGGTGCACCTGAGCGGGTCCCCTATGTTCTTCTCTGTGATTATGAAAGTTAAAAAAATCCTTTTCCTCAACTTCCTCTGGATCCTGATTACGCCTTTGTGCTTCTTCCCCATCCAGGATATCATCATAGGATGCCCGATGGTCTGTAGTGACCACAGCATCCATTTGTCTTAGAATGTCTTGCCCTAGTAAATTGGCAGTGAGGTTCTTTGCCACTAAAGGGCGTATCTTTCCCTGTTCTCCATCTGGGCAAGTCCATGTCATAAGGGCAGCCGTCTCTTTGGACTGGGAGTTACCCCCTAATCCCAATATCGGGGGCCCGGGTGCAAGCTTCCAGTCCAAGGGCACTTCCTCCTCCCTGAGTATGGTTCGATCTGCCCCGGTGTCAATTAAGCAGTGAAAACTCTTTCCACCCATGTGGATACTCATTTTAGGGCGGAGTCCTTCCACCTAGGGGACTGTCCAGTGGACCTGGGCTGTTCTGCCACGAGGCTGCCTGGGCCTTACAGCAGAGGGGGTTCCTCCTTGAGTTAACGGGGCTGGAGGACGCCCCTCTCCTAGTTTAAAGGCTTCCCATCTAAATCAAACTTGGATCGGCAATCCTTTTTCCAATGATATCCCTTCCTGCACCTGGGGCAGGGTGTTGGGGGCAGTTTGGGGGGGGAATGTCCTATACAGCCCCTCCTAAAGTACCCCTCCTGCCCGCATGTAAAACAAGTCCCTCTCCCCATTGGTCTTGGAGTTCCTCGGCCCTGGGCTGCCAGTGCCTCAGTAATAGCCTCAGTCATTGTAGATGTCTGAGCCTGTAAAGCTAAAGCTAGTGATTGGGACTGGTGCTGTTGCGTTCCCACATCCTGTGAGGCCACCACCCATCTGCTCAGGGAACTCTCTCTCAGTCCCGCACAGGCCATGCGGTGGTCTGCATTCATCCCTTCCCAGACCAGCAGCTTTACAAACTGATCTTGGAGGTTCCCTGCCGGCAGCTTGCGGTGAACACTCTGTTGGACTCGGTCTAGGAAATCAGGTAGAGGCTCACCTGGTTTTTGTCTCACTCCTTCCATGGAGGACTCAGTAGGCCCATCATCCAGTTTGTACCACGCAGCAAGTCCTGCCTGCCTCACCTGGTCACGGTACGGGCCAGGTATTGTGGCCTGTTCAACGCCGGTGGAGTAAGCTTCCCCCGTCCCTGTTAACATGGTATAAGTAATCGGTATTGCAGGTTGAGCCTGCCGGTTACTCTCCGCTCACACTCTGCATTCCTCCTTAAAGAAGGCACACCATTTAATAAACTGAGCACTAGTAAGAACAGCTTTGGCCACATTCATCCAGTCCTTAGGGACACACGGATGATAAGCAATGTCCTGTAAGAGGGTCTGGGCCCAGGGAAAGTTTGGGCCATCCTCCGCCACCGCCTGGCGGAGCTCTTTAAGATCCTTAGCTTCCCATGGATACCATTCCAAGGGCCTGTAAGCCCCTGGTGCCAAATTGACTGGATACGCTTGGGGAAGCGAATCCTGTGGCCTAGAGTCTGGGCTCTTGGGTGGCCCTTCCTTTCCAGGGCTCTTGGGTGGCCCTTCCTTTCCAGGGCTGTTTAGTGGCCCTTCCTTTCCAGAGGAGGTCTCTGAGTAGGTTACTTCCCCAGCCCTTGGCCCCTCCATGTGGTAGGGGTCTGGGACTTGGAAGTCCCTCTCCCAGGTCTCATAGGGCACCATACCACCCTTCCAATCAGGGGAATAGGGAGGGGGACTAGGACCGTCTGGGGCACCTGAGTAGCTGCCTCTGCCCCTGCATGCACAGATAGTGTGTTCCCGGTCGAATTTGACCTTTTCCTTTTCCTTTTCCAAGTCTTCCTGTATTCTTTCTAGGCCTAATGTTGCTTCCTCCTCCTCCTTCTGTGACATAACATTACCCATATTTAGGGTTTCACTTACCCCGAAAGACCGCTTAGCCTTGGCCGGTACCTTCTCTTTTCGAGCCCCACGTTGGGCGCCAGATATTGGGTCTTCGTCCATCTTTGGACGGACAGGGTCCGAGGAAAGGTAAGTGTGAAGTGAAGTGCAGCTGCTCGCCCGTTCCCCAGCCTCCTTTAGCCCAGTAGCCCAGGAGACAATCAGACGCAGCCAGGAGTCAAACCAAGCAGGAACTCGTTTATTAACAGGGAGCATCCCCTTTTTAAAGCAAAAGACTGCGTGGGAGGAGAGGAAATGGAACCAACCAATCACTGAAAGGCCACACCTTATCATGCACCTAAGCTTCCATGAGATGTTTACACACTGAACCTAAACAAATCCAGCTCTGCCCACTCAACTTCCTCTCAGGGCCATCTTTGCTATCCCCCACATCACAATGGTCATAGAAAGTTACTGATATTTTGGCCAAACCTGGGGCTTGATCCCAGGTCCTGAAATCCACTTGGCAGCTGAATGGGCTAGAGGCTGCGGTGCTGACACTCACCCATTCATGAATTGGGCTTCTCAGGCTTTCTTCACATGAGGTCTCATCATTGCCAAAAATTTCTTCCAGGTGTAAGATTTCAAGGTTGACACCTGTTTTCCTTTTCTGTACAAGTTCATAATATGTCTGCAAAGCTACATGCTATGGAATAGATGGGAATAAATGTTATAGGTGCACTCACGGTCCATAAAATTAATGCTAAATAAATAAATGATAAAATATAATGTATCACTCCAAAAACATGATATGGACTGAATATATTGATTTAAGTATAAATCATATATTTAAAATGTCTATAAATGTTATGAAGTGCTTGAATTCAGGCCTAGGGAAGAGTTTAGTTCATGCATGATTCTCACAGGAAATGATAGACAAGATGTATGGCACAACAATTAGTTTTAATTAAGAGTTCATGAAGTGTGACAATAGGAATCACATTCAGGAATTGGAGGCATTATGAAAGATCCAAGTATCGGTACTCAAATGGTAGATAGGATTTGAACACAGATCGCTATATCTCCTAATCTATCCAAATAGGTAATTAGCATACTAGATTCAGCTTATGAATGGATGAATATTGTGCCCCATCCCCACCCTGGAGCTCGATCTCAGGTCCTGTGTATGGCCTAGCTCCTTAGTGGCTCACAGGTTGATGGGCTCATGTGGACCCATTTGGCTGTTGGGCTTCCTAGACCCCAAGTTCAAATCCCAGCACTACCAAAAGGTTTATCCTGATGTGAGAAGCCAAACCTTGAACCTGTTTTCCTGTACTGTGAAAGTGCTGGGTCTCAGCAAGAATCAAGAAAGCACTGGCAACTCTACACCCGTGGGAACTGGTTGTCATCTATGTCAGCACAGTTTTATATGTCATTCTATGCTCAATAAAATACACAACTCATCCTTGAAAAAGACACAAAATAAAAAGATTAACCAAACTGAATGCAAAATGCATACCACACCTGTATGTAAATAGAGATCCTATGTTTAAAAGAGCTGGGCTTCTTATTTTGTCCAGTGCTGGGGTTTCAAATCAGGCCCCGGACCAGGCCTGACATTCTAGTCTTCAAGGATTGTGAGCCTCCCCTTCCCCCACAGTGCAACAGAGTTACCCAGATCTCAGTTCAAATCCCAGCACTGACAAAAGATTCATCCTGATGTCAGAAGCCAGTCGTTGCATCTGTTTTCCTCTCCTGTGAAAGTCCTGGGTCTCAACTAGGCTGGAGAATGAATGCATAGGCAACATGGGAACAGGTTGTCATCCATCTCAGCACAGTTATAGCTGTCACCATACTCAGTAAAATACACAATACCTCCATGAATTAGACACAAATTAAGGAGAAGTGCACCAAATGCAAGATGCTGTCCGCACATGTATGTCGATATAGATCCTATGTTTAAATTATGAATTTAGTACTATCCTGGCCCTCCCTGGGGTTCGATGTCAGGTCCTAGGAAAGGTCTAGCTCCTTAGTTGCTCACAGGCTGGTATCCTCACCTAGAGCCTTTCGCCAATTGGGCCTGCTAGGCTCTGAGTTAAAATCTCAATACTGCCAATAGATGAACCCTCATGTGAGAAGCCCATCAATCCACTTGTTTTCCTATGAAAGTCCAGGTTCTCAGGGAGGATGGAGAATGCTATATAGGCAAGTCTATAGCCATGGGAATAGGTTGTCATCCGTTTTGGCACAGTTATGTCTGTCATCATGCTCAATAAAACACAAAATGCATACATGACTATGACACACAATAAAAAGAGTAACTACACTAAATGCACGAGGCATTCCACACATGCATGTAAATAGACATCTTATATGTAAAATAGGTGGTTATATTATTTTTGCCAACACTGGGGCTTCAATTCAGGCCCTGTTACCTAGCCTGATATTGTAGTCTTCAAGGATGGTGAGCTTCCCTTTCCTATACAGTGGTATAGATTTACCCAGACCTGAGTTGGTAACCCAGCTGTGGCAAAAAAATGGTGCGAGTTCTGACCCAGGGTGCTTTATTGTTATTATTATTATTATTATTAATATTATTATTATTATTTGCCAAGGAAGGGATTTGAACTCAGTTCATGGTAACTCTGCCTCAGCTTCAATCACCTCAGGGTGACAGGCTGCCATAGGCCCATAGCCAATCCTGGGATCCTAGGCCTTGAAGTCTTGCAGGAAAACACACACACACACACACACACACACACACAGAAAAAAAGCCACAGGATGGATTTTTTACATTAATTTTTCCTTTCCATGGTGACCATCCTGGGTCTGAATGACACGCCTACAAAGGGTACTTCACCTTGCATTGGCGAAGGCTAGTGGGCTATCGGGGAAGCCATAGGCCCATGCCGCAATGTGAGCCCTGAGTTCAAGTGCTGGTCCTGACATCTACCAATCGGGGGATTTTGCAAGAGACTCATTCCTATGCATCGGAATACCGATGGAATGTTAGCAAACTATGATTGAGAATTTTCTGCATGCATCGGTCTAGTCTAAAATTAGACGCATTGATCTTATTGAATAGTTTATTAAGCATGAAAAGAATCCGATTCCTTCAATGGCGGCATAATAACTACCTAAGAGTTGGTAGGAACGTAGTTGATGTCATTGAATCCTAGTTAGATGTCTCTGGCACTCTATACAAATATATATTTATTGGTACACTACCACCTGCCTATCCATGAATGGCTATTTTGTCCACCCCTGTGGCTCAATGTCAGGGTCTGGGAAGTGTCGGGCAGTTCCTGGGCTAGAGTTGCCATTTTGACACACCCATTCATGAATTGGGTCTGCTAGGCCCTGAGTTCAGATCCCAGCACTGCCAACAATTGGATTGTGGAGTAAGAAGCTGAGTGTGACACCTGTTTTCCTTTACTCTGAGAGTTCTGGGTGTCAGACATGATGGAGAACACGTCTACAAATCTAGATACTATGTGATAGGATGTCATTAAAATAAAAAATGGAATGCATGTCATCACAGTCAATAGAATAAATGGTAAATGAATAAAACAGAAATACAATAAATAACCACAACAAACAGGATATGTACTGAACATCTATAAGTAAGTACAAATCCTATCATTACAATGTACATAAATAGTATGTTTCCCAGGGCTGGGGCTTGAATTCAAGCCTAGGGAGTAAGCCTGACTTTCTTGTCTTCAAGCACGGTGAGCTTCCCCTTTGTCCACAGTGCTGCGAAGTTACCCAGACCCTGAGTTCAAATCCAAAGCCTGGCAGAAAAAACAGCAACAATTGCAAGCCAGGAAGATAATTTATTTATTTATTTTTATTTTATTTTTTTGCGAAGCAAGGTCTTGAACTCAGGTCATGGCAACTCTGCCTCAGCTTCCATCACACTAGTCTGGGGTGCAGCCACTGGAACCACAGGCGATCCTGGGATCCTAGACCTCCAGGCCTTGTCGGGGGGAAAATGCACAGAGAAGTGGTAGGATGAAATTTTAACATTTTGTAGCATGACCATTTGGGTCTGAATGACACTGCTCCAAAGGGTATTCACCTTGTATTGCTGAAGACTGGCAGGGTACTGGGGAAGACATAGTCCTGCAGGGCAGTATAAGCCTAGAGTCGAATCCCAGTCATGTCACTTCCGGATGGCAGGAGATCCTAAGAGACTCATTCCCATTTATAGGAATAATGATTGAATGTTGTAAGTGTCATGGTTGAATGAGTTGCTCATGAGTGATACTCGTATAAAATTATACATTATGTTTTCAGTAGGCTGATTGATTTTATTTAATATGAAGCATTAAAAGACTACTATTTCTGGAAGTGGTGCTGTGGCTCAAGTGGTAGAGTGCTCGCTTTGAGCTGAAGAGTACAGGGACAGCGCCCAAGCCCAGAGTTCAAGCCCCATGACCGACAAAAAAAAAAAAAAGGTTTCTGTTTCTAAAAAGACTACTATTTCTTACAGGGACACATTGATTTCATGACACTGATTTACTTAATAGTTTATTAAGGATGAAAACAATTGCATTATTATATGGAGGCATAAAAAATACCCAAGAATTGTTAGGAATGTAGTCTATATAACTGAATAATAGATAGACATCTCTGGCATACTATAAAGATACATATTTATAAGCATACTACCATCTGCGTGTCAATCTGTTCTTATTTTGTCAATCCCTGGGGCTCAATCTCAGTCCTGGGAAATGCCTGTCAGCTCAGTTTGCCCCAGGATGGCATGCTGACACTCAATCATTCATGAATTTGGCCCTGTAGGCCATGAGTTCAGATGCCAGCATTCCCAAAAAATGAATCGTGGAGTAAGAAGCAGATGGTGACACATGTTTTCCTTTTGTGTAAAAGTACTGTGTGTCAAGTATGAAGTGGAATACATATGCAGACTTATATCCTATCTAATTAATATTTTATGTGCTATAATAGTCAATAAAATAAATGGTCACTACATGAACAAAACAAAAAATAAAATGAATAACTACACTAAATGCAATATGGAGTCAATATATGTATGTAAATATATATCATATATTTAAAATGTATACAAATAGGATGTTTTCTATGGGTGGGGATAAATTTCAGGCCTAAGGAACAGACTTGAATTTCTTGACTTCAAGTAAGCAAGCCTCCCCTTGCTACACAGTACAACAGATTACCTAGACCATGAGTTCCAATCTCAGTCCTGGCAGAAAAAATGGCATCTCTATGCTATGTGACGCCCAATTCTTAGGTATTTCATTATTTCTCCATTTAATGAATGTAATTTTTTAAATGCTTCATAAAGTATTGATTAAAATCAATTAGTGTCCTAGAATATAATTGTGTATAATTTTATCCTAGAATCATTCAAGAACTGCCCAATCATGGTATACATCACATTCCATTGGTATTCATATGGATAGAAATGAGTTTTTTAGGATCTTCTGTCACTTGGAGGTGACAGGACCAGGATTCGAATGGTGGGCTCCAGCTCCCACCACTTAAACCTGAAGATAGGGAACTCACTGGTCTGTCCAAGAACATCAGTAAGGCCAATGATTAAGCAGGCACCAGTGGCTCTCAGCAGTCCTCCATGATACTTACAAGGCTGTGAAAAGAGATTCATGGTCAAAGTCACCCTAGGCTGGAAAGTACTTGAGACCCCTTTCCAACTTCAGTGTCAACAAAACCAGAAGTAGAGCCGTGTGGTTCCAGTGGGAGAGGGGTAGCCTTGAGCAAAAGCAGCTCATGAACTGTGCCTAGGTCCTTAGTTCAATGTCTCAGACTGGCAACGGACAGGCATACATAACAATCTGTGCAGCTATCCGGCTAAAGCAGGTCATCCTCTTGTTCCCAACTGGATTGGACAGAGTTCCCTGGGAAAGGGGCTGCTGTCATCTTGACTCTGCCCTTTCTGCCTGCATTACAGGATACCAGCCACACCCCCATTCTTTCATGGTTCTTTCTGACCAATGGCATATAAGAATCGTGGCCACATCCACATTCCATGCTGCCCTATAGCACCAAGATTCCCTCTGTTGGTTGACACCACTACCAGCAGTTGAGGAAGGTAGAGGTAACTGAGTGGTAAGCAAGAGGTGAATTTGGAGTACAGTAGGAAATTGACGACCTAGTCAGAGAGTGGGAGAATAGAGGATTTCCCAGAGCCTGGGATTGTGGCCAGCCAATCTTTCCCATCCCAGCGCTCAGATGTCTCAAACAAGACTCCATGAGAGAGCTGCGGGCAACAAACTACTGCCAGAACACTAGCAGAAGAATCCTCCCATCAGACCTTCAGCATTCAAGAAAACAAAGAATACATAAAAAGGAAGGATCCCAAAGACCAATACCACTGGAGAGGGAGATTCAACGGAGGGTCTGGCCAAAGGTGATGCCGACCACAGGACTCCTCTGTCTTTGGACACAGTCACAGCCACCAGGGTCCAGAGTGTCAAGGGTCCCAATACCACCAAGAATATGCAGAGGTGCTACCGATATGTGGTGCCTGACCTGGACCACAGCAAAAGAAGAAACCAGGTGCTATATGCCAAGATCCAACCACTGAAGCAGGAAAACACAGACCTGCAGGATTGACATGAGAAAGAGAAGGAGAAGGTAGCCCAAGTACACAAAACACCAAAAACAGAGCTAGACATCCACAAGCCACCCATACAGAGGTTGGTTTCAGCAGAAAGTGATTTACAATTGGAACCAGACCACATGCAGCTCACAGCGATGACAGAGAGATGGAGCACAAAGCTCTCACCAGCTGCCTACAGGCCACAGAGCAGCACATGGCAGAGCTGGAGATGGTGGCTTCTGTGGTTACTACTTACAGAAGGAGACCGAAATGTTGTTTGAACAGCTGAATGATGTAACACTTCAGCTCAAGAAAGAGAATAAAAGCTTCTATGACCTACAGCAAGTGAACACAGAGTTTTAGGAGAAGCTGGAAGCATTCTGGACATAGAGGAGCAACAGGAAAAACAGAATCTGCAAGTTCCAAAAGTGCTGGGGGGGGGTTGAGGTACTAAACAGACTCCAGGACAACCTGAGCTGAATGGTGACCGCAGCAAATCTGGAGGCAGGCACCTTCTCGCAGAACCTGAGCATTGAGAGGTCCACGCAGAAGGAGGAGGCTTGGTGGTTGACCGAGCAGGTGAACCAACTGACAGAGGAGAAGGAGTGAGGATGGGGGTAGGTGCTGCACCTAGAGAATGAGCTGGGGGAACTGAGAAGGAAGCTGGCAGAGCCATGGCCCTCCACGGGTCCATCTCAGGAGGAGCAGCACCTGCAGGCCCTTGCCTACTGCATGCAGATGGGGTTGAAAAACCTGGAGGAACAACTTCACATCCAGGTCCAGGAAAACCAGAAGCTACGTCTCTAGAACAGTGGCCCCCTGAGTCCCACAGTCGATTCCCATCTTACCTGATGCAATGTTTTGTCTACACTGTCCCCTACCCCTGCAAGGCTCAGAATGAAATACATGTCAGCACTGGACTCAGCCCACACCCAGGGTAGAAGCTCCTAGTCCCAAACTGACTTCCACCTCTGACTTCCCCAAGTTAGGCTGGACCCACCACTCACCACTGTGTTGGTGTCAATGATCTCATGGATGGATTTCAGGAAGAAGGTCTATGGCAAAGAGCAGAAGCAACAGGGTGAGCAGGGAGGAACTATCCGGGGCAATTGGTCTGGGATCTTCCTCCTGGGCCCCCTCCTGTCAAGCCAGAATTATCCTGACCCAAAGCACGGCCAAGGCCAAGGGGTGGAGAAGATAGAGGAGCACAGGACTAGAGGAGGTACTGCTTTATCTTTGTGCAATTGAAATTTCCAATATTTGGCCCATGCCAATCCCAAAGCCAACATTCAATACCTCTCCTTGTTGTTGTTTTCCATGAGCGTTGTCCCTAAGCTCTTTTTCTCAATGCTTGCACTCTACCACTTGAACCACAGGGATGCTTCTTGTTTTCTGATGGTGCATCGAGGATAAGAGTCTCACACACTTTCCTGCCCAAGCTGGCTTGGAAGCCAGAACTCACCTTCCTGAGTAGCTAGGGTATCAGGCATGAGCCACCAGTGCTCAGCATGTGATGCCTTTTTAAAGGATCTTGACAAGTCTGTAAAAGGAACCCCAAAGGGCCTGGATAGACCATGACCCAATCAAGGAGCTGGGATTGGGGAAGGCTGATATTCTAGCCATTCTGTTCCCCAAAATCATAGATGTCAGGTGGTGTTGGATGCTTTGAACTCCTAGTCCCACAACCATCAGACAGTGTGAAAAGGTATAGAATATTCAAAGGTTACAGTGTAGAAATCTCTGATTTTGCATGTATATGGGTTGTGTCTGTGTGTGTGTGTGTGTTTGTGCGTGTGTGTGTTTACCAAGGGTTGAAGAGCCTAGGTGGTAGCCTTTAGCTTGTTTGCACAAGTTTGGTTCTCTAACACTTGACCTATAGTATTTCTTCTTTCCAGCTTTTTGGTGATTCATTGGAGATATGAGTATGCCAAGGCTAGGTTTGAATCTTGATTGATCCTCCAGTGTCAGCCTTGAGTAGCTAGGATTATAGGCAAGAGCGACTGACATTCAGCTGCATGGATATCTTTTCATACTTTCTGTTCTAACAGCTGTCTATTTGCCCTGGTCTAGATCGCTGACCTCTACATCAGCTCCCAGCAGCCCCTGATTGTGTGGAGAACATAATGCTCAAACTTTTCAGTGCATCCTATTTCTTTGTCCTCAGGGGAGGGTATGTTTCCTCTGAAGCCCGGAGGGGTAGGGGAAGGGGTACGAGGGATAGTTGTAGATGGGTGCTCGGCTAGGAAATAGGTACTCTGTTTTATCCAAGAAGTAAAGCGTGCCCAGATGCTAATGGCTCTTGCTCTCATATTCCTAGCTCGCTCAGCAGGCTGGGATTGGAGGATTAACATTCAGATGCAGCCCAGTAAGAATTGTCTGTGAGACTCTCCTCTCCTAATAACCACCTGAAAGCTGGAAGAAAAGCTATGGCTTAAGTGGTAGAGTGGTATCCTTGACTGAAAAAGTTGAGGGACAGAGAACAAGCCCTGGATTCAAGCCCTACTACCAAGATGCACTCATGTGCAAGTACACACACACACACACACACACACACACACACACACACACACACACACACACAGAGGAAGTTAGTAATGATGAGCTGAGCTAGAACTGGGGGCAGTCCTGAGGCATAACCATAGTAAACTCTCAAGCCACATCAGTTGATTCTCTTTAAGTCCTTCTTGGGCTGAGGGGTCTGGGCTATGGCAGTAAGTTCCATGGAACCTGCCCCTCCATCCCAGCACGGGGAAATAGAAACAAGGGAAGGACACTATGTATGCTCCTTTGTAGTTGTCCCATGATTTCAGACCTTCATCTGCCACTGAGCACTGGTGAGTTAAGCAGGGCTCCTAGCCCCGGGACTCCTGGAATATAGCGACTGCTACTAGCAGCAGCTAGCCTGCTTTGGGTTCCTCAGCCTACAAGTCTTTCATGAGTCCAACTCAAAACCTGCCCAAGGTGTGCCTGACACATTCATATTCTTGTGATTCCGTTGTGAGCTGGCGTTAACTGGTCTACCCCTTCTGGCCCAGAACCGTGGTCTGAGACGTCAAATTAGTGCTCAGATCCACACTGCATTCATGACAGATGCCCTTCTGTTGACCGGCCAATGACCTGAATGCCACAAGGCTTGATCCTTATCTGGTACTGTGTCCTGCTCTATAGGCAAAGTCCTTCAAGGAGGTTGCTCTCAAGACTTATAGGACACATAGGCATTGGAAGACCATCAGGAGCCCACTGGAAAGTACTCTGCCTAGAGCCGCAACATGAGGTCAAAGCAGGCCAGGTATTGGTCATGGGGCTCTAAGTCTGGGCCTGGGCACCATCTCTCAGCTCTACAGCTTAGCACTTCAGCCACATCGCTGCTTCTCATTTTCTGGTGGATCCTTGGAGATCAGAGTCTCCCAGACATTCCTGCCCAGGCTGGCTTTGAACGGCAATCCTCACATCTCAGCCTCCTGAGGAGCTAGGAGGACCAGCATAAGCCACCATGCCTGGCTGATCTGGCCTTTCACCACAGTGGACTAGGAGCTCCTGAATGCTTTCCTTTATTTTTTAGGTGCCAGTACTGGGGCCTGAACTCAGGGTCTGGCCTGTAGTATCTTAACATTTTCTCTCAATGTGGACATGCTACCACTTGCCACAGCTCCATTTCTGGCTTTTGGGCAAGAAAGTCTCACTAACTTTCCTCCCTTGAGATGGCTTTGACCCACGATCTCTGATCTCAGTCTCCTGAGTAGCTAGGATTTACAGGGGCTAAGCCACTGGTGGTATTGAGCTAGAAGCTTTTCTTAAGCAAGAGTTCTTCCCTGCATTTGCCCTGACTCCTCCATGCAAAGAGGGCCTGAGGGTCAGGAGCTGTGAAAAATGGGCTTCCAGCCACAGAAATTGGCTGGTGTCTTCGGTGAAATGTCAAGCTAATCTTTCCCTGGGTCTCATTCTGGGATCCCACCCTCTGCCCTACCTGTGACTCAAGTACAAACCTTGACCCAGCCTTCAGTGTTCTGCTAGATTTGTCTGAAACCACAGAACCTTCATTCCATCCACACCACCTTCTCTACATCACACCAGGACCTTTGACCATGCTGTACCTTGTGCCTAAGGCTCTCTCTCCTGTTCCACATCTTACATCTCCTGTGGAATTTTGGCACTGATTATATCACCTCCTGGAGCAAGTGTTTCCTTCCCTTCTCCCTCTTTAAAAAAATACTGAGTTTCTAGAGGTGGAATTTGTGCAGGCTGACTGTCAAATTCTCTATCTTGGTGTGTGTATGTGTGTGTGTGTGTGTGCGTGTGTGTGCATGTGCATGTGCCACTCCTGGGGTTTGAATTCAGGGTCTCGACGCTATCCCTGATCTTTTGTGCTCAAGGCTAGCACTCTACTACTTCAACCACAACTCTACTTCTGGCTTATTGGGTGTTTAATTGGAGAAAAGAGTCTCATATAGACTTTCCTGCTTGCATTTGGGATCCTCAGATCTCAGCCTCCTGAGTAGCTAAGGTTACAGGGGTGAGCAAACATCACCTGCCCTCTACTTATTACCCATAACCTCGGCCTCCTTTAAGCCCCAGAAGAATATGTCTCACTATGCTCACGTTTTTTGTTGCTGTTGTTATTTATTTATTTTGCCAATCTTGGGGCTTGAACTCAGGGTCTGGGCATGTTCCTGAGCTTCTTTTGCTCAATGTTAGCACTTTTTTTGTTTAAGCCACAGTGTCACTTTTGGCTTTTTCTGTTTCTGTGGAAGGGAGGAATCGAACTCAGGGCCCCATGTGTGCTAAGTAAGCACTCTACCAGTAAACCACATTCGAAGCCCAAGCCTTACTTCTAACGGGAGTTATGACAGTGGGATTTATTGGATTACCTCTTTTAGCACAGAAATTTCTGACTATTTCCTATCTTATTGTTATCGTTGTTGTTGTTATCATTATTATTATTATTTGGTTTTAGGCCAAGCACCGAGCTTGAACTCATGTCTTGGCATCTCTGCCAAAGTCGATCTTGGGATCCTAGGTACTGAGTTCAAATCTCAGGGCTGGAAAAAAAATTAAAAGGAAAAGGATAAAACTGAGATGTTCAATCAGGTGATTTCACTTTTTTTTCCCTTTGTATTGTACCATCCTGCGTCTAAATAACAATGCTCAGACTATGTACATGACCTTACATTGCTGATGTTTGGCGGGCTATTAGGGAAGCCAAGCCAAAATCGGCAACTTAGGCCTGCAGGTTGAATCCCGGGACTGCCACTAATGAATGGCTGGTGGGAGATTCTAAGAAACGCTTCCAATAGACATCTGTACAAATGGAATGTTGTAAAAGTAACAATTACATTAGTAGTTAGTGTACAATTATATTATAAAATTATACACAACAGGTATACTACATTGACTAATTTTTAATTAATATTTATTATGTATTCAATCATGATACTTAAAAAAGGAAGGAATAATTTAATTGGCAATATTTGATAGAAATATCATATATGCAATTTCATAATTTACAGATATCTCTTGTTAAATATATCTACATCTATCTATCTATCTTTCTATCTATCTTTCTATCTATGTACCAATCTACACATTTATCTTTTTATACACTTGTCATTACAGGGGCTCAGTGATAGAGTGCTTGCCTAGTAAATACGAAGCCCTGGGTTTGATTCCTCACTACCATTTGCATAGAAAAATCCAGAAGTTGTGCTGTAGTTCAAACACTCAAGCACTAGCTTTAAGTATAAAGGCTTAGGGACTGTGTCTAGACCCTTACTCGAGACTCAGGACTGGCAACAAAACAAAACAAAAAAAGGAAATGATAGAATGTTCTGACTGCAACTATATAAGGATAGGGCTGCAAATACCTCTTCACAGAGCAAGCTGGGAGTCTAGTGCTGACATTTACCCTCTAACCTGAATTAGCCAGAGGTAAACCGCTGCAACTAGTTCTATGGACTAGATGCTACTGGTTTTCTCAACCCTGTCATCCAAGATACTCAGGGGCTGAGAGCTGACACTGGTGGGTTTAAAACCCAACCCTGGCAGGAAGTCTATGAAACTCTGAGCTGTAGCTCAAAGTCGTAGAGTTCTAGCCTAAGCAAAAGACCTTAGGACAGTACCCCCAAACTTTCAGAGCAATCCCTGTGGCTGACTCCCCTCCAAAAAAAACTCACCCTTCTAAAATCTAAATTTGGACTGTTTGTGACGTGTTTCTGAAAGAATGGTGATACTGATGAAAGCACCCTAATTCTAATGACATCATGTGGGTTAAAGCTATGTGATGAGTCTTTCAGGAGTTGTTGTGTGCTGAGTCCTTCATAGGGTGCATTTTTTTCATCTGGTTCTTGTAAGAGCTCCACAAGTAAGATGATTATGCAGATG
The DNA here is from genome assembly GCF_019054845.1 of Dipodomys spectabilis. Classification (NCBI taxonomy): domain Eukaryota; kingdom Metazoa; phylum Chordata; class Mammalia; order Rodentia; family Heteromyidae; genus Dipodomys; species Dipodomys spectabilis. The sequence goes on along the minus strand of NW_024870978.1, from coordinate 1,444,901 downwards.
AGAAACTTGTGGCCCCATTTCATGGCCAAAATTATGTATGTACCTAACTCTAGTGAGTTGTCTCCTGCAGACAATTGTTTTGGTTTATTTTTTTTGATCATGAACTTTGAACTCAAGGCCTAGCCACTGACATTTACCTGTGGGGATCATGGGTAGCGCCCTAACACTTGGAGCCAAGGACCCCCTTGCAACAGAGTGTTACAGTCCAGGCGTGTAGTAGCTGAGGTTTGTCATCCTGTCTACTCAGGAAGCTGAGATGTGACCATCTGGGTTCAAAACTATCCCAGACACAAAAGGTCCCATGAGTCTTTTATCTCCTATTCACTCCTTAGAAACTTAAAGTGGAAGCTAGTTGCTGCTGCTGACTCGTGCCTGTCATCCTAGGTACTCAGGATGCTTAGAGCTGAGGATCACGGTCCAAAGCCAGCATGGGCAGGAAATTCCTTGAGACACTTCTCTACAATGACCCACCAAAAAACTCAAGAGGTGCTGTTGCTCAAGTGGTAGAGGTATTGGCTTTAGCTAGAGCTCAAGGACAGCACCCAGACCTAGACTTAAATTCCTCCAACTTCCAAGAAAAGAAAGAAAGAAACCTGAAGTAGAGTGCTGGGAATGTGTCTTAGTAGAGTGCTTTGCATGTATGAATCCCTGGGTTTGATTCCTTAGTACTACACAAGAAAAAAGCCTGAAGTGACTGTGTGCTTCAAGTTTTAGAGTGCTATCCTTGTACAGGAGAAACTCAGGTACAGTGTTCAGGTCCTGAGTTGAAGCTCCAGGACAAGTATATGAACACACATACATGCACACACGCACACACACAATACACACACACACACACACAAACACAGATAACAGAAGTGAAGTTGTGGCACGAAATGATAAAGCACTGAGCTTCTGCTCTGAGCTCATGGTCAGTATCCAGGTCTTGTGTTCAACCCTAAAACACAGCCACCCAGGGCCCAACTAGGAGAGGTCAAAGTTTCAAAACCTGATGAGTTTCACCAGCCCTAGATGACAGGAAGCATAGTGATATTACACATGTGCTTTGATTTAGCAAGCTTCTGGAAACCCAGGGAGGCATCATTGCCAATAATGAATCATTTCATTAGGTTCTGCTCTCTAGTTGTCTGCCAGAAGGACCCTTGAATTAATTGTAGCAGGATAAGTGCAGGGAACTTGACCTGCCATGGGATGTGGTACAAATGAAGTCTTCTGTCACAACAGAGCTCTGGGCAGAGAGATAACTTGAGGTACTGGCCTTCAGAGCCCACCCACACTCCTCACTAATTGGCCTAGAAGAGTTTTTTGTCACTCAGCTGTACAGGAGAGAGGCCTTTTGTCTGCCTGTTCCAACAATGAGGAAGACTTCTTCCAGCAGTCCCCAATGTGGAGAAAACCTCAGGCTACACTGGGAATAGTGAGAGGAGCCCCGGAAGATGCACTGTCTTGAAAACTCTCTCTGTGCTATAAAATCATTCTATTCAAAGCAAATTTCCTAGCTGGATGCCTTTCATCATAGGGATTCTGGTCCTTCACCAATAGAAATACATGCATACATACATGGGGAGACATGTTGTTACTGGCTTTTTTTTTATTGCCATGTCCGGGGTTTTACTATGAGCCTAGGCACTGTCCCTGAGTTCTTGTGCTTAAGGTTAGCACTTTGCCCTTGAGCCATGGCCCCATTCATTGGGATTTTTTATTCCTGTAATCCATCAGAAATAAGAGTGTGGTGGATTTTCCTGTCCTGGCTGAATTCAAATTGGCATTCTCTACCTCTCAACCTCCTGAAGAGCTAGGATTATAGATAGGATCCACTGACACTTGGCTTTCTTTTCTTCTCATTCTTTTCGTTCATCCTGACAATCTGAAATCTTCACAGTGTCATTCCAATGGTTTGCATTTCGAAGTAAAATACCAAGGCCTGGAGTTGAAGTGCCAGTACTGCCATCTACAAATGTAGGGAGATCCTGAGAAAATCATTCCTATCCATGGGAATGCCTAATTAAATGTTATAAAAGTAACAAATAAATTTGCAGTTAGTTCATGATTTTCTTATAGAATGCCACACAAAATGTATTGGATAATGTCTTCCATTCGAGCACCATAGTATGATTCTCCCAATTATAGAATACTGACTTCTTTTACATTAATGCTTTAATAAGTATTCAACCATGATACTTCATTAAAAGGAGGCATAATTTAACAACTAACAATTCATAATATATATAATTTAATATTGTCACATTCTTTCTCTCATATACATAGCAAACTACACATCTATCTATCTATCTATCTATCTATCTATCTATCTATCTATCTATCTATCTATCTATCTATCTATCTATCTATCTATCTATCCGCCACTACTATTGCTTGATCACAGGTCCTCAGAACTGGCTGGAAGTTCATTTTGCCAAAGGCTTTTTTTATTACAACTGACCCATTCATGATTTGTGCATTGTGGGCTGTGAATTCAAATCCCAGCATGGCCAAAAGTTTATATGTGGAGTCAGAAGCCAATTTTGACCCATTTTTTTCCTTCTCTGTGAAAGTTGTGGGTCTCAATATGATGTATAATCCATATGTAAATAAATGCATGTCATAAGATGTAATAAATGAAATAAATGTTATATATGTAATAATGCTAAATAAAATAAATAAGGGTAATAAATGTCATAGGGAGTAAACACATGTATGTAAATAGACCTCATGTATGAATATTATTTTTTCCAGTGTTGGGGTTTGAATTCAGGCCCTGGAAACTGGTCTGAAATTCTTGTCTTCAACGCTGGTGAGTTTCCCCTCCCCTACAGTGCCACATAGTTAATCAGACACTGAGTTGAAATTCCAGGCCTGCCAGAAAAATGGTGCAAATTCCAAGCCAGGGTCTTAATTTTTTTTTTTTTTTGACAAGGAACATGCACTGTCTTGAAAGCACTCTCTGTTCTATGACATCATTCTATTCAACGCAAATTTCTAAGCTGGGTGGTATTCTTCCTAATAACTATTGATGTTCACTGATAGAAATACATGCATATATACACAGACACATGGAATTACTGGCTCTTTCTTTTTAGTGCAGGTCCTGAGGCTTGAACTATGAACCTAGAAATTGTCCCTGAGCTCCATTTACACAAGGAAGTACTTTATTGTGCCTTAATCCATGATACTTCACTAAATGGAGGCATAATTTAATACCTAATAATTATTAGTAATTTATTACTTGTAATTTAGTTATATATAGACATCTCACATTCTATAAATATATTTATATTTAAATGTACAGTGAAATATACATATACATCTCTATCTCTTTCTCTCTATATATACATATTTATATACATGTATTTGCAGCAATTTACGCGTCTATCTATTTATATATTGGCCACTCCTGGGGCTAGAACTCAGGTCTTGGGAACTGCCTGGCATTGAATTTGTTTGAGGCTGCTGTGCTTAAACTGACCCCTTGATGAATTAGACATTCCAGGCCCTGAGTTCAAATCCCAGCAGTGCCGAAGTCAATAGGTGGAGTAAGAAGCCAATGTTGACCTCATTTCCTTTCTGTGGAAATATTGTGTCCTAGGTACAATATGTAATATCTATGCAAATACATATATATGATATATATTATACATGTATATAAATATTTTTGCCAGTTCTAAGGCTGGAATTCACACACTGGGAAATGCTCCGGATTTTTTTTTCTTCCAGGAGGTTAGCTTTCACTTCACCCAGAGCACAATAGAGTTACCCAGTCCCTGAGTTCAAATTCCAGTTATGGCAGATAAAATGGCCCAAACTCTTCGCCAGGACCTTAACTTTTTTGGGGTGGCAGGCATGGAGCTTGAACTCTGGTCACCACAACTCTGCCTCAGCCTTGATTACCCTAGGCTGGGATGCAGCTTTTACACCCACAGATGATTCAGGGATCCTAGGACCGGAGTTCAACTCCCAGCTCTGACAAAAAAATAAACCAACCAAGATGGAGGAGGAAAAACCAGGAAGGTTTAGACAACAGTTTTACCTTTGTTTCCTTTGCGCTGTGATCATCCTGGGTCTCAATGACTAGGCTTAAAAATTGTACATGACCTTGCATGGCTGAAGGCTGTCGGGCTGTCAGTGAAGCCTGAGCCAAACCCAGAAACCAAGGCCCTGAGTTTGATCCTGGGACTTCCACCTACTCGCTCCTGTCTATAGGAACAATTATAGAATCTTTGTAATGTACCAATTGAACTACTAATTAGCTAGTCATTGGATTATAAGATTGTAAACAATAAATATAGGTCATTGATTAAATTAATTAATATTTATTAAGTCTCCCACTGTGATTAATTAATGGAGACATAATTTTAGACCAAATAATTCATAGTAATAGAATATATAAAAATAAGATATAGACATCACTCTTTATATAGTGTTATACACTAGAATTTACATAAATGTCTATCTGTCTCTCTCTATAACTTTATTTATAGATGCATATACATATGTAAATACACACGCTGCAATCTACATATCTATCTGTTTATATATTGGCCACTCCTAGGGCTTCATCTCAGGTCCTCAAATTTGCCCGACAACTTCACTTGTGACAGACTGGTGTGCTAACATTGACCCATTCATGAAGTGGGCTTTCTAAGCCCGGAGTTCAAATCACAGAACTGCCAAAAACTTAATCCTGGTAGAAGAAGCCAATTGTCCCACTTGTTTTCCTTATCCGTGAAAGTCCTGTGTCTCAGGAATGATGTATAATACATAGGCAAATCTATGTTCTATTTAATAGGATGTAAAAAAAATTATACATGTAATCATACTCTCTAAAATATATAATAAATAAATAAAAAACAAAATAAAATGAATAACTACACTAACTACAATATGCAGTGAACATGTGTATGTAAATATAAATCATGTATTTAAAATGCATATGAATATTATTTTTGCGAATGCTAGGGCTTGAATTCAGCCCCTGGGAACAGGCCTGTCTTTCTTTTCTTCCAGCATTGTGAGCTTTCCCTTCTCCCACAGTACTGCAGATTTATCCAGACCCTGAGTTCAAATCCCAGGCCTGGCAGAAAAAATGGCATGAATACGCCAAGTAGCCTCATAATTATTTAAATATTTTTAATGTATCTATGTATGTATGCATGTATGTATTATGTATTTTTAGTTTGTCAACCTTAATGGCAGCTCTGCCTCAGCTTTGATCACTCTAGGCTGGGTTGCAGCCACTGGACCCACAGGCGAACCTAGGTTCCTGGGCCTCAAAGGCTGACAGGAAAAATAAATAAATAAAACGACACAGAAAAAACCCCAGTAACTTGCAGATGTCTGCCGGTTTTACATTTGTTTTCTTTTCAAGGTGACCATCCTGGGTCTAAATGATAGAGCTGAAAGTGTTGGTAACCTGGCATTGCTGAAGGCTGTCGGGTTTCCAGGGAAGCCATGGGCCAGCACGACAACATAGGTCCTGTGTTCAAAGTTGGGTCCTGACCCCTACCAATGGAGGGAGATCCTAAGAGTCTCCTTCCTATTCACAGTAATACCGATGGAAAGTTATGAATGTCAAGGTTGAATTAGTTGTTCCTGAATGATACCAGTATAAAATTAGAGAGTGATTTTAGGAGGCCGATAGATTTTAATGAATATTTTTTGGCACATTAAAAGAACACTATTAATTACATGGACACAATAGTTTCGGGACAGTGGTCGATATAAGTAATAATTCATTAAGGATGAAAACAGTAATATTAATTACATGGAGGTATAATAAATACCCAAGAATTAGTAGGAATGTAGCCTATATAACAGAATAATGTATAGACATCTCTGGCACTCTATAAGAATCTATATTTATTTGTGTACTACCATCTGCATGTCAATCTGTTCTTGCTTTGTCAAACCCTGGGGCTCAATCTCATGTGCTGGGAACTGCTTTCTGGCCTAATATGCACCAGGCTGCCATGCTGATACTCACCCATTCATGAATTGGGCCTAGTAGGCTGTGAGTTCAGATGCCAGCACTCACAAAAATTGAATCATGCAGTAAGACACAAGGTGACACATGTTTTCTTTTTCTGTGAATGTCCTGGGTGTCAGGTGTGAAGTTTCATACATAGACAATTCTATATACTATGTAATAAATGTAGTAAATATTCCATGTGTTATAGCAGTCAATAAAATAAATGGTAAATAAATAAAAAAATAAAATGAATAACTTCATTAAGCACAATTTGGAGTCAACATACAGGGCTCAATCTCAGGGCCTGGGCACTGCCTGGCAGCTGAATTGGCTAGTGGCTGCTGTGCTGGCAGTCACCCATTCATGAACTGAGCCTTCTTTGCCCTGAGTTTTGATCCCAGCACTGCCAAAATGTAATTTTGGAGTGAGAAGCCGAGCGTGACACATGTGGTCCTTTTCTGTGAAAGTGCTCGCTGTCAGGTAGGATGTATAATTTGGATGCAAATCTATATGCTATGTAATAGGATGTAATAAAAGTAAAAAAAAATCATAAGTAGAAAAATTGCCACTACAGTAAATGATAAACAGATTGTATTAGTAGTGAATCATTCTAGGATAAAATTAGATGCAATAAGTGTAGGATGTGCACTAAGTTTAATTAATATTTTATTAAGCATTAACAGGATAAAAATTACATGGAGAAATAATTAAATAACTAATAATTCATAGTAACACATGATGCATAATTTAATAATATATAGACATTGGTCTCATTCTATGAAACATCTAATTATATGTATGGATATATGTACATATATGATAAACAATATAGGATATTGAGTAATTATTAATTAATGCTTCATTAATTGTTAACTGGGACACATCATTAAATGGAGACATAATTTAATACCTAATAATTGGTAGTAATAGTAATATTATCTATAATTTAATAATATGCAGAAGTATCTTTTTGTGTATATAATATTTATATACAGCAATCTCTATCGATTTGTACCTCGTTCACTCCTGGGGCTAAGTGATTGAGTGCTCCCCTAATAAGCACGAAGCCCTGGGTTCGATTCCTCAGTACCACAAAACAGAAAACCCAGAAGTTCTGCTGTCTTTCAATCAATTGAGTACTAGCCTTTACCACAACGTTTAAGGACATTGTTTAAGCTCTTACTCAAGCCCCAGGTCTGATGCCAAAAAAAGGTAGAATGTTCTAACTGCACTTATAGAAGGACAGAACTTCAAATACCTCATTACAGATCAAGCTAGGAGTCTTGTGCTGACAGCTGCCACCTAATCTGACTTAGCCACATGTAAATGGCTGCAACCCAGCTCCATGGGTTACCCATGTCATCCTTGCTTATGCCCGTCATCCTAGCTGCTCAGGGGTTTTAAAACCCAGTCCTGGCAGGAAGTCTGAGAGACACCTCAAAATGTGGCTCCAAGAGGTAGAGCTCTAGCCTTGAGCAAATGTTATTAGAATAGTATCCCCATGCTTTGACCTAAAGCCCCATAGCTAACACCCCCTGCCCCCAAAAACACCCCACTAAGCCATTAGATATGAACTTGTATGGTTTGTAAAATTTTCCTCAAAGAATGGTGATACTGATGAAAGCACCCTAATTCTAATGACAGCTTGTGGAATGGAGCTATGTGCTGAGTCCTCCATAGGGTGCTCCGTTCTGAGTCCCACACAAGGTGCTATGTGCTGAGTCTTTCATAGGATGCAGTGTGCTGAGACCTGCATTGGGTGCTGGGTGCTGAGTCTTTAACAGGATGTTGTGTGCTGAGTGGTGCAAAGAGTGCCATGTGCTGTGTCCTTAACCAGGTGCATTCTTACATCTTGTCTATGTAAGAACTCCACAACTTAGATGATTATACAGACAAGAATATTGAGGCCCAGATAGGTCTTCATGTCAGGGACAAAATTATGTATTACTTAAGACTAGTGAGTTGTCTACAGCAGACCATGGTTTGGTTTTGTTTTTTCTGTCATGAACCTTGAACTCAGGGCTTAGGTGCTGACCCTTACCTCTTGGGCTCATGGCTAGCACTCCACCACGTGGAGCCATGGACCCCCTTGCAGCAGAGGCCACAGCCAAAGGGTCAGTAGATGAAGTCTGTCATCTTGCCTTTTCAGAAAGCTGAGTTCTAAAGATTTGGGTTCCAAACTATCTCAAACACAAAAGGTACCATGAGACTATTATCTCCAATTCACTACTAAGAACATGAAGGGGAAGCTGGGTGCTTTTGGCTCATGTCTGTCATCCTAGCTACTCAGGAGGATGAGATCTGAGGATCATGGTTCAAAGCTAGCCTAGGCAGGAAAGTCTTTGAGAAACTTAGCTCCAATGAACCAACAGAAAACCAGAAGTAGCTCTGTGGCTCAAGTGGTAGAGCACAAGACTTGAGCTGAAGAGGTCAGGGACAGCACCCAGGCCAAGACTTCAACTCCTTCAACCGACAACAACAACAATAGAAAAAATCAGAAATACACTAACAAAGCTAAAGTAGAGGGCTGGGAATGTGCTTTAGTGTTAGAGTGCTTTCCATATATGAAATCCTGGGCTTCATTTCTCAGGACCACATCACTAGGACAAAGCCTGAAGTGGCTCTGTGGCTCAAGTGGGAAAGGGATATCATTATACAAGAGAAAGTAGGTACAGTGATCAGGTCCTGAGGTCAAGCATCAGGACTCATGTATGTGTGTGCACGCACACACATACCCGCTCACACACCCACCATCGTGCGCACATACACACACACACACACACACACACACATACATTCACAGACCAGAAGTGATGTTGTTACACAAAATGGTAAAGCACTAGGCTTCTGCACTGAGCTCATGGTCATCACCCAGGCCCTGTGTTCAACCCCCAAATCTAGCCACCCAGGGCCCAACTAGGAGAAGTCAAAGGTTTCAAAACTTGATGAGCTTCACCAGTCCTAGATGACAGGAAGCTTTGTGATATCCAACATGTGCTTGGGTTTCCCAAGCTTCCAGAAACATAGGATAGGCATCATAGGCCCAACATTGCCTGCAATGAAACGTTTCATTATGTTCAGTGCTCTAGTTGTCTGCCTAAAGGACTCCTGAATTGTATTGAGCACTGTAACTGAAGAGCAGATTATAGTCTCGTAAAGGCACGATAAGTGCACAGAACTTGGCCTTCCATGGGAGGTGGCAAACATGAAGACCTCCTGTTAAAACAGAGCACTGGGGAGAGAGATCGCTAAGGGTACAAACAGGCTTTTTTTTCCTGACCTTCAGAGCCCGCCCACACTAATCCTCAATAACTGGCCCAGATGGAGTTGTTTGTTACCCAGCTGTACAGGAGTGAGGCCTTTTGTGTGCCTGTCCAGACAACAAGAGACTTCCTCCAGGAGGCCTGGGATGCAGAGAAACTCTCAGGTTACACTGGGAACAGTGAACGGAGCCCCTGAACATGCACTGTCTTGAAAGCAGTCTCTGTGTTATGAACTCATTGTATTGAATAAAATTTCCTAGGTTGGTGCCATTCATCATAGCTACTCGGGAATTTCACCTATAGGAATACAATACATAGATAAAGACATGGAAGTACAGGCTGTTTTTGAGGGGGCAGGTCCTGGGGTGGAAATATGAGCCTATGCATGGTCCCTGAGCTACTTTTGCTCAAGGATGGTGCATTAAGCTTGAGTCACAGACTCACTTCTGGGTATTTCTGTGATCTCTTAAAAATAACTGTGTCATGGACTTTCCTACACTGGCTGGATTCAAACTAAGTTTCTCTACATCTCAGCCTCCTGAGGACCTGGGATTACAGACAGCAGCCACTGGCACCTTATTTCTTCTCTTCTTCACGTTTTTAATCTGGACAATCTGTCTTCTAAATAGGGTCATTCCCATGGTTTGAATTTATAAGTAATCTACCCAATGTTCTTTATAGGTGCTTTCTCTGAGAAGGATTTTCTCTCCTCATCTTAACCTCTGGTCACAGGTTTGAGGCCAAAAGTGAGAAATGAGTGTCACTGGATTTGGGAGCAAATATCCACAGTACATGCCAGTTCTGTCACTTAGTATTGAGCTGCTGTGAATTTACTGTCTCTGGATATGAGGAGCCATCCTCATAGAGTCTGAATCTCTCCTTTTGCCTATAAAATGATTTAATAATTTTGAGTGTTTTGTGTCTCCAACCTTAAGTGTCTAGAGAACACTAGTAGCATCTTCATGTGAAGGGTCAAAGTTTTGAGGCAGTGACTGCTTGTTGCTTGTTTCTAGCAGAGCAACACGTGGTGGTAATCCAAACACCTGGTTGGTTGTATGCCTTTATAAACCCTGCAAATCTTTAGCTCAGGGTTCTCCTCCTAGGCTCTGCTGTGTTGGAGTGTAGGACGAGACCCAAACTGCAGCCCGTTTAAATAAAACTTAAAACAACTGTAAAATCTGACTCTCGATGGTCTTCTTGGTGGGGATCCTGCAACCTTGGTATAACATTAGTGGGGATCCCCCCAAAGCACCCCGAGATCTCAGATTCCAAAGGTAAAACAGCGCTATCTTTGTTCATTTGTCTTGTCCTGTCCTTTGTCTGTTTTACTTTCATTTTCCTTTGTGAGGATGGCTGCTCCGATTCTTAAAGGATTGTCAAAGCGGACACGCTTGCAGAACAACCCTGAAGGAACTGGAAGAAGTCCCAGATCCTCTTGTGGGGAGGGGGTCCTTGGAACCCTGCCATGTGGGGAGGGAGTTGGAACCCGACTGTGTGGGGCAGGAGAGCTGGGAGGGTTGGTTCTTGGAACACCGCAGTGTGAATTTTGGGAAGGGGTTCTTTTCAGTGTTGGGCCGGAACTGACCAAGAGGGCCTCCTAACCGAGGCCTAACTTGCCCACTGTGGCTCTACTCCTTCTGCTGTGGGGCGTGGGTGTAGAACCCCGCCATGACAGGAGTCAGTGGACCAATTTGGGAAATCTCCACTTTGTAAGCTTTTTTTGATAACTGTCAGGCCTGCATGTGTTTTGTTTGTAATGCTTATTGAATTTTGGGCTGTACGACTGACAGGACTGGAAACCATGAGCACCACTCCATCTAGCCCCCTAGACTTACAAAAAGAACCTGGCAGAGGAAAAGAAGAGGTAACCCCCGGTTTTTCAGGGAGATAACTTGGAAGAAGAAATGTTTCCTCCCCCATACTCTCCTTTCCAGGTTATTTTTGCAGAATCTGAGAATCCTCGGCACCTGCCCTTAAATTTTCTGAGGGGCCGGTCACTCCACAATGCCGTGGGATCAACCCCCCTTCTAATGCAGCTGTTTTTCCCTTATGCGCCATAGGTCCTGTGTATGCGGATGGTCAACAGCAACTCCAATATTGGTCATTTTCTACCAGTGCCCTATACAATTGGCACACCCAAAATGCCCCCTTTTCTGAGAAACACCAGGATTTAATTAGTTTGCTTGAAACTATTCACTTAACTCATCAGCCCACTTGGGATGATTGTAGTCATTTTTTACAGGTCTTTTTTACCACCAAAGAGAGAGACTGTATCCAAGAGGCGGCCCGGAAACATATACCTGGCCCCACAGGAGCACCTATCACGGATCCTGCCCTGATCACTGCCTATTTTCCTCAGATACAACCAACATGGGACTACAATATGGTTGAAGGTAGGGAGTGACACCTCATCTATCGCCAGGCTCTGTTGGCAGGTCTCAAGGCGGCAGCTTGCCAACCTACTAATATGGCCAAAGTTTATGATCTTAGACAGGGAGGAAGTGAAAGTCCGGCAGCATATCTTGAACGGCTCATAGAAGCTTTTAGTCAATATACCCCCATCTGATCTTGAGACCCAGGAGTCAGCTCAGATGATTATGTTTGCCTATATAAATAAAGCTGCACCAGACATAAAGCGAAAGTTGCAGGCTCTAGACAGACTTGGTAAAAAGTCTATTAGGGATCTAGTAGCTGTGGTGGAAAAGGTTTACAATAAGAGAGAGACAGAGTAGCAAAGACAGGAAAGGAAGGACAGGGAACGTGAAATTGACTGTGAAAAGAGCGACCAGGCCAAAGAAAAGACGCCAGACTTCTTGGACTTGCCACAATCGCATGCCGAGCATACCTGGTTCACAGACGGCAGCAGTTTCATTTGAGATGGAAAAAGGTACACAGGTGCAGCAGTCACCATGGACACTGAGAGAGTGTGGGCAGAAGCACTCCCCCAGGGAACATCTGCACAAAGAGCAGAACTAGTGGCACTAACAAAAGCCCTACAGATGGGAAAAGGGAAGAGACTAAACATTTAGGCAGACAGTCATTATGCTTTTGCCACTAGGCATGTCCATGGAACCATTTACCAAGAGAGGGGGCTGTTGACTACTGAGGGAAAGGCTATTAAAAACAAACAAGAAATTTTAAGCCTCATCCAGGCCTTATGGGAACCAGCAAATATTGCCATTATGCACTGTCCTGGACATCAAAAGGTAACTGATTCAATAACCAAAGGAAATAACTTGGCCAATCAGGCAGCTAAAGAGGCAGCCTCAAACCCAGAGTGGAAGTAGACCCAGGGCCACGAGCTATGCCTCTTGAGCCTCAGTACTCCCAAGAAGTCTTGGAGTGAATAAAGGAAATTTCCATGGCCTATAAACCCCCGAACAGAGAAAGAAATGAAGCCTGATGAGGGGAAACTTATCTTGCCACAAAGATTGGGCAAGGGAATTCTTATGAGAATCCATCACGTCTCTCACATGGGAACCCAAAGAATGCAGGACTTGCTGACTCTTAGAAGTAAAAATCAGGCAAGGAAATCAACTCATTGAGGACATTGTTAAAAATTTTAAAGCCTGTCAGCTCACCAATTGCCCCAATCAACTGGTTACAAAAGGAGCTTGAATGAATCGGACTCTAAAAGAGACCTTAACTAAATTGGCCTTGCAGACTGGTGCGGACTGGGTATCGCTGCTTCCTTTTGCCTTGTTTAGAGTAAGAAATTCACCCAATCAGCTTGGCTTTACTCCTTTTGAAATAATATATGGACACCCCCCAACCTAGCCTCCAGACTGAATTGCTTGCTGATTTGGATGATACTGAATTTCTGTGTAATCTTGACTATTTACAGTTGGTGCATAAGAGGATGTGGCCCCAGCTTAGAGCATTATGTGATTCTGCTTCTATTCCAACCCCCAATTTGTTTAAACCAGGGGACTGGGTGTTTGTTTGAAGGCACAACCTGAGATCTCTGGAACCTTGGTGGAAGGGACCTCACATGGTGCTACTGGCTACACCTACTCCCCTTAAGGTGGATGGCATAGCTGCTTGGATCCACTGCTCCCAAACCAGAATGGCTGACCACTTTGCCCTGGACAACTGTGGGAAACATGGGGAAGTCTCCAAGCATCCTACCCAACCACTCTGCATACGCCTCAAGAAAAGAAAAATAAACTGATTGTTATTGGTATTGTTGTTTAATAGAATGGCTAAGGTCAGAGAGGGACCATACCCATTCAAGATCAAGAGCTGTTGGAGTTTAGTTTTGGGCCAGAGCCACAAGATGGTGTCTCAGGACCATAAGTCAAGGGGGGTGGGGAATGAAGGGTTAACGTTTTGAGGCAGTGACCACTTGTTGCTTGTTTCCAGCAGAGCAACATGTGGTGGTAATCCAAACACCTGGTTGGTTGTGTGCCTTTATAAACCCTGCAAATCTTCAGCTAGATGCTCTCCACCTAGGCTCTGCTGTGTCGGAATGTAGGACGAGGCCTGAGCTGCAGCTCGTTTAAGTAAAACCTTAAAACAGCTGTAATGTTTGACTCTTGGTAGTCTTTTTGGTGGGGGTCCTGCGACTTGGGTATAACAATGTTTCCATTTTTCTCTAGCACCCCTCCAGATTTAGACTAAGGGTTTATGTGGAGAGGCTCCTCAGTGAATCCCTGAGGAAACCACTTGAAGTCTCCTCAGAAGATCGCCATTCAAGCCAGCCAAGCAGTAGAGTCTCTGAGACTATTTTCTCAAAAAAACCACCAGAGAACCGGAAGTGGAGTAGTTGCCCAGAGGATAGAGCTCCTGCTTTGAGAGAGAAAACTGAGCAGGAAATACAATCCAGTCCAGGCAGGGAAGCCTGGGAATTTCTTATGTCCAAATAACTACGAGATGGCGGTAAGTGGAGCTGTGGTGGTGGTAGAGTCTCAGCCTTGAGCAAAGCAGCTCAGGAACACATGGGGCCCTGAGTTTAAGTCCTGAGATGGCCACAAAAAATTCAAAAAGAGAAGGACAAGTTTATGTATCAGTGCCCTAACTACTTATGTGTGTATATATATTACCTCCCATAGTGCAAACAGATCTATGCAATGCTTCTGCTTTTATTTACTGGTTTATTTTTCAGATATGCTAGTTGCGCATACTGCATCATTCTCTTCATTTCAGGCCCATTGTTTTTCTCTTCCAGGGTTCTAGGCCTGTGTCTTTATATTATGCACACTGAAGCTCTCAGCAGCCTTTATTTACATTTTATTATGAGGCCAATGCAGGAACAGTCACAAATTAGGCAGGGGAAGAGAAGATCAGGTTTCTTAGACGTAACCGGTATTCAGAAAATTAAACTTGAGAACATAAAATGGTAGCATACTTATGTAAAAACTATCACTAAGAAAAAAATGAAAGGGCTGGGAATATGGATTAATGAGAGAATGCTTGCCTAGCATGCAAGAAGCCCTGGGTTCGATTCCTCAGGCACCTGTACACAGACAAAGGCAGAATTTGTGCTGTGGCTCAAGTAGCAGAGTGCTAGAGACAGTGCCCAGGCCTTGAGTTCAACCCAACAACTGGCAAAGAGATAGCTACCTAGGAAGAAAGAAAGAAAGAAAGAAAGAAAGAAAGAAAGAAAGAAAGAAAGAAAGAAAGAAAGAAAGAAAGAAAGAAAGAAAGAAAGAAAGAAAGAAAGAAAGAAAGAAAGAAAGAAAGAAAGAAAGAGAGAAAGAAAGAAAGAGAGAAAGAAAGAAAGAGAGAGAGAGAAAGAGAGAGAGAGAAAGAGAGAGAGAGAGAAGAGAGAGAGAGAGAGAGAAAGAGAGAAAGAGAGAAAGAGAGAAAGAGAGAAAGAGAGAGAGAGAGAAAGAGAGAGAGAGAGAGAGAGAGAGAGAGAAAAGAAAGAAGGAAAGTTGATAGATGAAGCTGTTTTTCACCTCAGAAGGAAAGAAAGGAACACTTCGCAGTCATGAGGCTTTCTGCAGTGTGCCAGGACAAGAGCATCACCTTCACACAAACGCAGAGCAGGATGACTGTCTCTGTCCCACTTCTCAGGCAGCCAAGAGCCCCAGAGTCAAGAGGGCAGAGCCAGGTCCTAACTCAGCTGCTTGGATCCAGAAGAGAAATGGCCCTGCCCCTCCTTGGACTGGGGATTTGCATTAATGATGTGGAGAAGGAAGGAAGGAAAATGGACTGGCAGAGATAGAAGGGTCTTCAAACCGGACTGATGGAGAGTCAAAAACCCACTCCCTAAGACCAGAGACCAAGGTTTTCTAATCTGTTCCACCCCTCTCCCCCACTAAACTGGCTCTCGATTGGTAACCTAAAGATAGCCTGAGGCTCCCTTCACCTGAGGGAGAAAGTTTAATTAGTCATCGTTTGAAGAGGCTGAGAAAATCCTGACCCTGCTGGAACTCTAACAAATGTTTCAGGTTTCCCCCATTACTGGTTGTGCCTGGAATGAATGAAGTGGTTTTGCAGCTCACTTCCCTGTAGAGTGTGTACATTCTGCCTTCTAATCCTGCAGGCCTAGGTCTCTGCAACTAGCCTGGCTTTTGAAACTGTTTCTGTCATTCAAATACATTGTTATACTGCAGTTCTTCCTGCTAACAGGGCTAGGGCTTGGATCCTGAGAACTTCATTTGAACCCATGATGGATCAATAATATTTCTTTCCATTTGTAGTTCAAGAACTCCAAGAACATTTAGAGTGCAAGTAACTTCTCATCACCAAGGGAAACACAGGAATCTCTTGAGCATCTGACTTTTCAGAACTGGAAGTCAGTGTGTCCTAGACTTCCTTGCCCTGGCTGGTTTCACCGTGATAGAGACCTCAGCCTCCTGAGTTAGGGTGATGGGCGTGAGCTATTGGTTCTGTGCTAGGGTCAGAACTGTAATGACATTGAAAATACAAGTCAACTGCTTATCACAAAGGGCTTGGGGAGCATATTAAGCCTTTCAACAGTGGGCCTTTCAGAACCCTGTAGGACAAAAGTTTATAATGCTAGAGTCTGAGAGGCTGGGCTTATGGATGTGCTACACTTGAACCTTGAGGTCTGACTCCAATTCTGGTGTACAACAGCATTCATTTTCCAAAAATATTCTCATAATTAGCAAATAGGAAAAGTACTTTGATTATCCCTCACTCTTTCCAGTTGTGTGTCACAAACTGAAGCCTGGGCGCTGTCCCCGAGCCATTCAGCTCAAGGCAAACACTCTACCACTTGACCCACAGTGCCACATGGGGTTTTTTGATGGTTCATTGGAGGTAAGAGTCTAACAGACTTTCCTTCCCTAGGATATCTTCAAACTGTGAGCTTCAGATCACAGCCTTCTGAGAAAGTAGGTTTCCAGAGCCACTGGAATCTAGTGTATTGTTTTTGCCAGACCTGGGGCTTGAAATTAGGGCCTGGATACTGTCTCTGAGCTTCTTTTTCTCAAGGTTTGCCCTCTACCACTTGAGCCACACCACAGCTTCTGGCTTTTTCTGAGTATGTGGCACTGAGGATTCAAACCCTGGCATTCATGCATGCTGAGCAAGCTCTCTACCACTAAGCCACATTCCCAGCCCCAACCTTATGATTTTATCCCTCAACTTGCCTGTCCACAAGAAAAGGCTTCTGAGTATAAATCATCTAAATAAATCCCTATAGGAAGTTGTCCAAAGATAAATAACACAAAGCTCATACTGGGGACAGACTCTAACCATGTGATGACTTGACAAATGCCTATATTTAATTATGTATTATGTTTCAACACTTAATAAAGTATTAATGAAAAATGAGCCAATGTACTAAATTATTGTGTATAATTTTATAATAGATGTACAAAACATAATTAATAGTATGTGCGTAATAATACTAAATACAATGAACAATAAAATGTATAAAATAATATTAAATACAACATCAATAATAATAATCATAATATCAAATAAACATACATATGTACCTATATATCATATATTACACATGTATACAAGTATTTTTTCTATTGCAGGGCCTTAATTCGGGCCCTGGGAACTCTAGCTTGAAAATCATTTCCTCAAGAATAGTGCACTTAGCCTTCAACCATTGTGCAAAAGAGTTACTTAGATAGTGAGCTCAAATCCCAGCAATGGCAGAAATACTGGCCCCAGTTCCAAGACAGTGACTTAATATTTGTAACAGAAGTAGTTATGTTTATTCAGTTCCATACTGAACATTACAAAATATCAATGTAGAATTTTGTACAGCTACTCAGACATCCTTCCCTTACCCCCAAATTGCTTCTTGAGCACTACATAATTTTTTGTGCGTTTTTTACTGTAAAAATGTTGTACAGAGGGGTCACAGTTAGATGAGCAAAGTAATGAGTACATTTCCTGTTGAGCATTGTTGCCTCCTCGTTTATTTTCACCCTACCATCCCTTCCCTCCAATCTTCATAACTAACTTTCCCTGTCGAGGTCAGTGACTTTATTTATTTTTGGCTTGGCATGGGGTTTGAACTCAAGTAGTGGCAATGCTGCACCTTCTGTCACATTGCTACACATTCATCAAGACTCTGAGTTCAAATCCCAGGCTAGGAAAGAAAACCGGTAGAAGTTCCAAACCAGGGATCTTTATTATTTCAATTTAGTTAGTTAGCAAGTTAATTAATTAATTAATTAGTTCATTAATTTTGCCAACCCCTGGGCTTGAACTCAGGTCATGGCAACTCTGACTGAGCTTCACTCTCCTTAGGATGGGGTGCAGCCTTGGGACCCACAGTCTATCCTGGGACCCTAGGCCCAGAGGGCTTGCAGGAAGAAAAAAAAAGCAGAACAGCACAAAAAGTGGTGAGCTGTAGAGGGCTCAGTGTTTTATAATTTTTTTTGCATGGTGACCATCCTGGGTCTGAATGACATGGTTACAAAGTGGACCTGGCCTGCCATTGCTGATGGCTGGCAGGCTATCAGGGAAGCCATAAGCCAACATGTTAACATAGGCCCAGGTTTCAAATCCTAATCCTTACACCTACCAATGGCAGGAGATCACAAAAGAGTCGTTCCTATGCATAAGAATACACATTGAACGAGTAGTTCATGCATTTGTCTAGTCTAAAATTGGATGCAATAATCCTAGGATGCTGATTGATCTTAATTAATAGTTTATTATGCATGAAAAGAATATTATTTCAATGGCTATATAATAAATACCTAAGAGTTGGTAGGAACGTAGTAGATGTCACTCACTCATAGATAGACAGCTCTAGAACTCTTTAACAATATATATTTATTTGTATACCACCCTCTGCCTATGCATGTATTGCTGTTTTGGCCAAACTTGGGGCTTGATCTCAGTGCCTGGGAACCACCTGACAGCTTCATTGACTAGAGGCTTCTGTGTTCACACTCACCCAATCATGAATGGGCCTGCTAGGCCTTGAGTTCAGATCCCCGCATTGCCAAAAATTTAATCTTTGAGTAAGAAGCCGAGTGTGACACATGTTTTCCATTTCTGGGAGAGTCCAGGGTGTCAGGCATGATGAAGAACACATCTACAAATCTAGATGGTATGTGGTAGGATGTAAACAATGTAATAAATGGTATAGGTGTCATCAAAGCCAATAAAATAAATCATAAATAAATGAATAAAACAAGAAATAAAATGAATAACTGCCGCGGACCGGCTCTGTCGGGACGACGGAGGACACCTAGTGGAGGAACTGGAATAGGTGGGGAGATGGCAAACAGACAACTCACACTCCAGAGGAGTGGATGCTGAGTGCGATTTAATGCAGAGGATAACAAACTTTTATAGCAAAAGTCTCCATGAGAAAGGTCAAAAGGTTACACAATCTTGTTGCAGAGCTTCATTCTTAGGTGGTCACCAGCTGGTCGCCTGATAGACACTTGTTTCCGGCTTATCTCTATTTTTAAGAAATACAATGGGTTTCTATGTTTATCACCAATTAACCATTACCTTTTTTTATAGAGGCCTTAACTGTCCCATAAGATCTTTCCTGTTCCTTCTTTAATAGTAAGCACCAAGGAGACCTAGATCTAGCAAGTCTCTTAGTAAATGAAAGAGAGTAAAAGGAAGTTCTTTCTCCTAAGTAGTTCTCCCAGGAATTGCCATACATTCTTTCTGTTCTAGCCATTCCTACAGCTTTTTGTAAATCTCTTACAAACAATTCCTTCTGCTGAAGTGACATCATGAAACCCCCAATACTTTTACATTTACTTATGACTTGTCTACTAGCCTCCATAAGAGGGGCTTTCAGGGTAGCACTTAGCTCTGGTGAGTTTGTCATATTTTTAAGACACTCATCAGATATTGGAGTCGTCAACACTCTTAAGAAAGAGCCTTGAATAAGGGAACGTTGAGCATGAGTAAGTACAATGAGCAGCAGAAACAGTAAAAGATTAATAGGCACTCTTATACAGTGAGGAAAAGAAAAGCAGGGATAGAAACACATCTTTCCCAGGGGCTTGCCAGCCTTTCCAGGAGGTAGGCCTTTTGAAGCCCCATTCTCTGAGGTAGACTTCGGTGAAGTCCCATTCTCAGAGATAGGTCTCTGTGAAGCCCCATTCTCAGGTCTGAAAGCAGGTTTCCCATGCTAAGCAGACTCCAGTGGAGTAGGCGTGGCAAATAACCACACAAAACGCGATATGGATGGACTGAACATCTGTATGGAAGTATAAATCCTACTACACCAAACACAGTATCTACTGGACATATGTATGGAAGCATAAATCCTATCTTAAAATGTATATAAGGAGTATGTTTTCCATGTGTGAGGCTTGAATTCAGCCCAACCCCATGAGAAAGCAATGGCGGGAAATCCTGAGATACTGGTTTCTGGACCAGGAAAAGACATGGAATGCGATCGATCTCATCCTTGAATGAGTATTTCATGCATGATGTGACTAGGAAATGATAGGCAAGACTCATGGGATATCACTTATTTGTAAAGCAGTGTAGATTAAACGTGACAATAATCATCACAGTCATGAAATGAAGGCATCTGGAAAGATCCAAGAATATGTAAACACATGGTAGATTGGATTCCTTCACAGGTTATTGTCTCTCCTACTCTATACAAATGTGTACTTATTTGCATACTACCTTCAACTTATGAATGGATGACTGCTGTGTGCCTTTCCCCCATACCCCCACCTGTGGGTCCATCTCAGGTCTTGGGGATGGCCTTACTCCTTAGTGGCTCACAGACTGGTGTGCTCACATGGACCCATTCATCAATTGGGTCTGCTGGTCCCCGAATTCAGATCCCACCAGTGCCAAAAGATTCATGTTAATGTCAAAAGCCAATTGTTGCACCTGTGTTCCTTTCCTATGCAAGTCCTGGGTCTCAGCTAGTATGGAGAATGCATGGGCCACCCTGGGGCCATGGGAATAGGTTATTATCATGTGAGCCCAGTTATACCTGTCATCATATACTGAAGAAAATACACAATACATCCATGAATAGCATACAAAATAGAATACACTAAATGCACAATGCAATCCTCCCACGGATTTGAATATACATCCCATGTTTAAATGATGCATTCAGGACAAAAACTGTGGCCTCCCTGGTGCTCGATCTCTGTTCCTGCGAACAGTCCAGCTCCTTAGTGGCTGACAGTCTGGTGTGATCACAAGGAACTATTGGGCAGTTGGGCCTCCTAGGCCCAAATTTCAAATCCCAACACTGCCAAAAATTTACCCTGATGTGAGAAGCCAGCCATTGCACCAGTTTCCCTGTGCTGTGCAATTACTGGATCTCAGCTAGGATGCAGAATGTATAGGCAACTCTATACTCATGGCAATAGGTTGTGATCCAGGTCACCACAGTTATATCTGTCATCCTATACACAATACCTCAATGAATAAGACACAAAACAAAGACAATGACTACACCGAAAGCAAGATGCTGCCCATCCATTTATGGAAATGTAGATCCTCTGTTTAAATGATGAATTTATGACTATATTGGCCCCCACCAGGGCTCCATCTCAGGTCCTGGGAATGGCCTAGCTCCTTAGAGGCTCACAGGCTGGTGTGCTCACCATGACGCTTTCACCAATTGGGTCTTGAGTTCAAATACCAGCACTGCCAAAAGATTCACCTAGATGTGAGAAGCCAATCGATCCACCTGTTTTCCTATCCTATGAAAGTCCTGGGTCTCAGCGAGGATGGAAAATGCTGTATAGGCAACTCTATAGCCATGGGTATAGGTTGTCATCCATGTCAGCACAGTTATATCTATCACCATACTCAATAAAATACACAATACATCCATGAATAAGACACAATTAAAAGAATAACTACACTGAATGCAAGGAGCATACCACACCTGCAGGTAAAGAGAAATCCTATGTTTAAAAAAGGTGGGCTTGTTATTTTTTCCAGTGTTGGGGCTTCAAATCAGGCTCTGGGTCAGGCCTGACATTCTAGTCTTCAAGGATTGTGCACTTCCCCTTCCCTCAAAGTGCCACAGAGCTACCCATTCCTCAGTTTACATCCCAGTACTGACAAAAGATTCATTCTGTTGTCAGAAGCCAGTCGTTGCACATGTTTTCCTCTCTTGTGAAAGTCCCGGAACTCAACAAGGATGGAGAATGCATAGGCAACCCTATAACCATGGGAACAGGTTGTCATCCATGTCAGCACAGTTATACCTGTCACCATACTCAATAAAATACACAATACCTTCATGAATTAGGCACAAAATAAGGAGAAGTGCACCAAATGCAAGATACTGTCCTCACAAGTATGTAAATATAGATCCTATGTTTAAATTATGAATTTATGCCTATCCTGGCTCTCCCTGGGACTCGATGTCAGGTTCTAGGAATGGCCTATCTCCTTCATTGCTCACAGGCTGATGTCCTCACTTTGACCCTTTCCCCAAGTGGGCCTGCTAGGCTCTGAGTTCACATCCCAACACTGACAAAAAAATGAATCCTGATGTAAGAAGCCCATCAATTCACCTGTTTTCCTGTCCTGTGAAAGTCCTGGGTCTCAGCTAGGATGGAGAATGCATAGGAAGTCTTATAGCCATAGCAATAGGTTGTCATCCATGTAAAGACGGTTATATCTGTAACCATGCTCAGGAAAACACACAATACTTCCATGGATAAGACAGAAAATAAGGAGAAGAAGTACACCAAATACAAGATGCTGTCCACACATGTAAATATAGATCCTATGTTTAAATAATGAATTTCTGACTACCATGGCCCATCCTGAGGATCAATGTCAGATCCTGGAAATGGCCTAACTCCTAAGTTGCTCACAGGCTGGTGTGTTCACTGTAAACTATTCACCAATTGGTCCTGCTAATCCCTGAGTTCAGATCCCAACACTCTCAACAATTGGATCATGGAGTATGAAGCCAAGTGTACATTTTTTTTTAATTTTCTCTGAGAGTCCAGGTTGTCAGGCATGCTGGAGTACATGTCTACAAATCTAGATGCCATGTGATAGGATGTCATCAATGTAATAAACGGAATGGGTGTCATCAAAATAAAATCAACGGTAAATAAATGAATAAAATAAAATACAAGGAACAACCACACCAAATGTGTATGGACTGAACATCCATAGGTAAGTACAAATCCTGTCTTTGCAATGTATATAAATAGTATGTTTTCCAGGACTAACGCTTGAATTCAAGCCTAGAGTACAGGCCTGACTTCCTTATCTTTAAATATGGTGAGCTTCCCCTTCTTCCACAATGCTGCAGATTTACCCAGACTGTGAGTTCAAATCCAAAACCTGGCAGAATAAACAGGGTGAATTGCAAACCAGGGAGCTAATTTCTTTTAATTTTTTTCCTCAGCAGGGGGCTTGAACTCAGGTCGTGGCAACTCTGCCACAGCTTCAATCACCCTATTCTGGGGTGCAACCACTAGACCCACAGCTGATCCCGGGATCCTACACCCCCAGGCCTTGTGTGGAAAAAATGTACAGAAAAAATGTGGTATGATGGCCTTTTTACGTTTTCTTTCATTGCTCAGTGACCCTCCTGGGTCTGAATGACACTGTTGCAAAGGGTACTTCTTGCATTTCTGAAGGTTGGCGGACTATTGGGGAAGCCATAGGCCCACATGGCAAGGTAGGTCCTGATTTCGAATCCCCATCCCCGTCCTGGCACCAACCAATGGCAGGAGATACTACGAGACTAATTCCCATTCATAGGAATAACAATGGAATGTTATCAATGTCATGGTTGAATGAATTGATCATGAATGATGCTCCTATAAAATTAGACAGCATCATTTCAGGAGACTGATTTTATTTAATATGTATGAATCATTAAAAGAATACTATTACAGGAATGCAATAATTTCAGGACACTGATTAACTTACTTAATAGTTTGTTAATGATGAAAACAATAACATTAATTACATGCAGGCATAATAAATACCCAAGAATTGGTAGGAATGTAGTCCATATAACTGAATAATGTATAGACATCTCTGGCACTCTATAAATATATATATTTATTAGCATACTACCATCTGCGTGTCAATCTGTTCTTATTTTGTCAACTGATGGGACTTGATCTCAGGTCCTGGGAACTGCCTGTCAGCTCAGTTTGCCCCAGGATGTCATGCTGACACTCATCCATTCATGAATTGGGCCTTGTAGGCCATGAGTTCATATGCCAGCACTACTAAAAAATGAATCCGTGGAGTAAGAAGCAGATGGTAACACATGTTTTTCTTCTCTGTGAAAGTCCTGTGTGTCAGGTATGAAGTGGAATACATATGCAGACCTATATCCTATGTAATCAATGTAATCACTATTCTATGTGTCATAATAGTCAATAAAATGAACAGTCAATACATGAATAAAACAAAAAGTAAAGTGAATAACTACAATGTACGTAATATGGAGTCAAAATATGTATATAAATATAAATCATATATTTAAAATGTATACAAATAGGATGTTTTCTTGTGGTGGAGATTGATTTCAGGCCTAAGGAACAGACTTGAATTTCTTGACATCAAGGAGGCAAGCTTCGCCTTCCCACACAGTGAAACGGTGTTACCCAGACCATGAGTTCAAATCCCAGTCCTGGCAGAAAAAAATGGCACCTTTATACTATGTGATGCCCAATTCTTAGGTATTTCATTATGCCTCCATTTAAATGAATGTGATTGTTTAAATGCTTCATAAAGTATTAATTAAAATTGATCAGTGTACCATAATATAATTGCGTATAATTTTGTCCTAGAATCATTCAAGAACTACCCATTCAATCATGACATACATTACATTCCATTGGTAATCATAAGGATAAAAATGAGTTTCTTAGGATCTCCTGCCATTTGGAGGTGGCAGGACCAGGATTTCAATTGTGGGCTCCATCTCCTACTACTTCAACCTGAGGATGGGGAACTCACTGTTCTGACCAAGAACATCAGCAAGACCCATGGTTAGCCAGGCACCAGTGGCTCTCACCAGTCGTTCTTGATACTTATAAGGCTGTGATAGGAGTATCATGGTCAAAGTCACCCTAGGCAGAAAAGTCCTTGAAACTCCTGTCCAACTTGTGCCAACAAATCCAGAAGTAGAGCTGTGTGGCTTCAGTTGTAGAGGAGCAGCCTTGAGCAAAAACAGCTCACGGACTGTGCCTAGATCCTGAGTTCTAGGTCCAAGACTAGCAATAAACAGCCATATGCAACAATCTGTGCAGCCATCCGGCTAAAGCAGGTCACCCACTTGTTCCCAACTGGATTGGACAGAGTTTCCTGGGAAAGGTTCTGCTGTCCTTTGACTCTGCCCATTCTGCCTGCATCACAGGATTGCACCCACACCCTCATTCTTTCATGGTTCTTTCTGACTAATGGGATACATGAATGAAGGCCACACCCCATATTCCCCCTTCCCCCCTCCTGACCCAGAACCACGCCTCTCCTGTGCCCCACACTCTGACCCAGGCACTGCCACAAATGTGCCCCAAGTCTGGGGGTGGGTTTTGACCTGAGGATCCCACCCCCATCCCTACTGGGCATTGTCTCAGGAAACAGGGAGATGCAGGCTTGGGTGAGGAGTAGGGACCAAAGAGCCCCTGGCCTGGAGCAGTAGGAGCCACAAAGGGACACTTCTACACCCTTCTTCTCTCTGGTGAGAGGTGGGGAGCAGCATTCCACACCTGCCTTCTGGGGTCTTTTCCTTTTTCCAGGGGGTGAGGGTGTTGAATGCAGAAGATAGACCCCCATTGCTGTGTGAGACCTTGTCTTCTCTGCTTGGTCACCTTTTTCAACTGAACAGGGTCCCAGAAAACCCAGTAGGGAGGTAAGGATGCTGGGGGTCAGAACAGAAGGTGAATATCTGGGAAGACACCCCCCCCACACACACACACATACAATCGGCCTATCCCCCGCCCCCAACTGTCAAAAGTTCTCACAAGTTGATCACATTTCCCAGCTCTACCAGCTTCTGTGGGTGCTCCCAGTCCATCTGGTCTTCAACAAACTCAGGAGATGCACAGCTCTGAGTGTGTTTGTGTGTGTGTGTGTGTGAGAGAGAGAGAGAGAGAGAGAGACAGACAGACAGACAGACACAGACAGATAGAGAGACAGAGACTGAGAAAGAGAGAGTCAGAGACAGAGACAGAGAGACAGAGACAGGAAGAGACAAAGAGAGAGAGACAGAGAGAGACAGAGAGACATACATAGAGAGACAGAGAAAGAGAGGTCATCTTTCTCTTTGTACAGCCTGACTGTATTAAGGTGAGTGATACATTGGCAACTTGAAGGTGCTGCAAGGAAGTGTGTTCTGTCACCGGTCTGAATGTGTGTGTGTGTGTGTGTGTGTGTGTGTGTGTGTGTAGAAGTGGGTTGTAACAAGGAGGCTGGATGCTTTGGTAACTTCTACCTGCTATCTTTGGGAGGTGCATGGGCTTCACAGCTGAGGTCTGGGGGCCTGGAAGGGTGAGAGGCTTGAAGGGGACTCAGCATTGTTAAATGACAAGAACAAGGGTTCTCTGTTCCCTGTAGCTGTGTACTGTCATGGGCCTGATTGGTGGCAGTGGGAGCTTGGGAAGACCTGGGAGTGTGGCCCATAGGGGGTGGCTTCCCAGGGGTAAAGAGAGCATGGCCAACACTTAGTAAGGATATGACCCCTGCTAGTATGGAGTACATCAGCATAGCTCAGACTCCAGGTCTTCTCATCATGATGTCTGATGGGCAAGGCCAACCCTACTTTAACTCTTGAGCTGTGATCTTCAGATCTCAGCCTCCTGAGTAGCTAGGATTATAGGCATGAGCCTCCAGCACTGGGCCTCTGGTTATTTTTTGTATATTAGGGTTTGACCTCAAGGCTTTAGGCTTGCCAGTCAGGTCTTCTAACATGCGAGACAAGCTTTTATGTCTTGGGCATTTCTGAGATGGAGACATAGTATATGCTCAGGCTGGGCTGGATCATGATCCTCCTATATGTGACAGGCATGCACCACCAGGCCTTGTCCTCTGTAGTTGGAATGGTAGACATGTGATGACATGCTCAGTCATTGGTTTAGATGGATTGTCCCAAACTCAGTCCATGGCAGCTGATTCTTGACCACAGGTGAAGCTCTGGGGTGGGCCTCGACCATTGGACTTCAATCTCCTCATGTGACAGTTGTTAGGAAACAAGGGATTAATACAGAGGGATCTCTGGAGCAGGGCCAGGAACAAAGGGAGGGCTCTTCAGATTCAGTTCTCAGCAATTCTGTGAGCATATGACAGGAAGATAACCAGACAGAGATCAGATGGTGTGTGTTATTAATGGTGCAACAGGCATGGGATTATGAAAGAAAACATGGCTTTCTTTCATTATTAACCTATCCTCATGAGGAAGGGGATCCTTCATTTTGATCACTTTTGCAGCTGGGGAAACTGAGGCACAGAGTATCCGAGTGACCGATTCATGACTCCCAGCTGAGAGGAAGCTCGGCCTGACTTCTCTGCCTTGCTCCTTAGGACAATGGGTGCTATTCAGTTCACTTCTTGTGGTGGGCAGTCCACTTCTTGTCAGTCGTGGGGCTTGAACTCTGGGCCTGGGCACTGTCCTAGAGCTTCTCAGCTCAAGGCTAGGGCTCTACCACTTGAGTCACAGCCCCACTTCCGGTTTTCTGGTGGTTCTTTGGAGATAACAGTCTCACAGTCATTCGTGCCCGGGTTGGCTATGAACTGTGATCCTCATATCTCAGCCTCCTGTGTTCTTAAGATTATAGGTCTGAGCCACCTGCCCCAGGCTTAAGTGTAATTTTGACGTTCTTTCAATCTCTCTCTCTCTCACACACACAGGAACTAGTTGAATGGGTGCTGGAGGAGGTGGCCCAGCGTCCCCATGTGACTGGAACCAAGGTGGCCCTCTCATTCTGGAGGTGTGATATGGGTCAGGAGATGTCTTGCTCAGTCTATTGTACCAGCTCTATGAGGTAAGTCCTTCTGTACCTGTCTAGACCAAGACGGTTTTTCATTGTCCATCTACCCTTACTGGACTCAGTTTTGTGTTCAATGTCCTTTTCTAGCAAAAAATTCTGGCCAAAATTATGATACATAGTTAAAGAATGAAAATGTAATGCCATCTTAAGAAAGTCATTTAGGGCTATGGGAAAGTGGCTTCATGGTATGGTGATTCCCTAGCATGCTTGAATCCCTGGGTTCAATTCCTCAGTACCACATAAACAGAAAAAGAAACGCTGGAAATGGTGCTGTGCCTCAGGTGGTAGAAGGCTGGCCTTGAAGGAAAAAAAAAGCTGAAGAATAATTCCCTATATCTGAGTTTAAGCCCCAGGACTGGCAAAACAACAACAACAACAAACATTTAGTAAACGAAAATAAAGAACCCATACTACGAATGTATAATTGCTCATTCCATACTGATACCTGACAATAGTCCCCAATTCATGCACTTTAGCAATATTAGGATACTGTGTTGAAAAAAAAAAAGTTCTGTTCATAAGGTCATGGCAATTAATGCCAGGAATGTGCTTAGATATCAGGTGAAGATTAATTCAGGATATTCAAAGATTCCAGGCTTTTGAGTGTTCACTGTTAATCACAATGAGAAGGGTAGTCTAAGTGAGATTTGGAAACCTTTTTGGCCAGTCATGTCACCAAAATGGCAGAGGCTAATTAACAGTTGTGAAAGAAGAGAAGGAATGACTCCAGATGGAAGGAATAAATGATAGTAACTAAGGTATAGCAGAAATCATTCTAGGGAACCATTTTTGGTTATTGAAGAACTAGTTATCAACTAGGCAAATTCCTCATTGCCTTTAGCATTCTAAATCTCTTAGGCTAGTTCTTAATTTCTGTGTGATAAATATATCTCTTTCTATGCTGTTATTTCATACCTGATCTCCTTTGCTTTATTTTTACTATTTTTATTGTGAAAATACTGTGCTTTCTAAAAATATGTCCTTCTCAATTTCTCTATGAATATTTACTGATAATAAATATACCTACACAGATGGAAGAGGCTGCTAATGTAAGGGTTCCATAGTTCCTGAGTCATTAATGTAACAAAATGGCAAAGGAAGACATATTTATTGCTACCTCAATTATTCTAAAAACTGCAATGTCACATCATTTGATTCAGATTTCCATTCTTGTCTACTTAGTGTCATTAACTGAACTAAATACAAATAGGAGCCGGATGTTGGTGGCTCATGCCTGTAATCCTAGCTACTCAGGAGGTTGAGACCAGAGGATTGTGGTTCAAAGCCAGCCTGGTCAGGGAAGTCCATGAAATACTTATCTTCAATTAACCACAAGAAATCCGGAAGTGGTGCTGTAGCTAAAGTGGTATAGCACTGGACTTGAGCTGAAGAGCTGAGGGACAATGCCCAGGATCAGAGTTCAAGCCCCATGACCAAAAGAAAATGTGCAAAAATGACTTTAAGTTTCCCCAAAAGGAACGACAAAGTCAATAGTAATCTTCCCAAGAAGAGAAAATAATTCCAAAATGATTCAGTGCACTTACTTTTGCTGAGTTATGTAAGTTATAGATTCTTTGCTGAACATATTCTCTTCTTTTAAAAATTGTCAAATATTAGCTTTATTATAATCTTCATCAAATACTTTTTAGTTCAAAAGAGAAGTCCATAAGTTGATGTCACTTGGATTTATTACTATCTCAGTTCAAAGCCAATCCAGGGAGCAAAGTCGGTCAAACACTTATCTATAATTAAATACCATAAAGGCAGAAGTGGAGTATTGGCTCAGTCAGTAGAGTACTATCTTTGGGGGAAGGTGGTCAGGAAAGACAACTGTACAGGGACAGGGTCCATCCTTTGAGTTCAAGCCCCAGAACCAGCACAAACTAAACAAAGAAGCAAACAAAAGAAACCCCAGGTATTTCTTTGGGACCCTCCTTATAGGAGTACTGGTCTGAGAAGAGACTCCTTTTACTGATCATACTCACTGGATCCTGCTTTTTTGAAATCCTTATTGCTATGGAAAACTCAGGACCAGACTAAAGGAATTGATAACTGACTCCTGCAACAAGAGAATCATCTCAGGAGTGAAACATCCATCCATAAGACACTTTAAAACCTCCATGTCTTTGTTCCTTTGCAGGAGAACACTTTAAAAACGAAGTTATTTCCTTTGTTCTATGCTGGCCTTCAAATGGCATATTGTTTCCTTTTGAAATATTCTCAACTAGAAGTTTATAGACAAGTTTTATATGAGTAAAGGACACACTCAAAAAAGTCAGGGACAGAGTTTCTTTCAAACCTTGGATTCTTCTTTTGTATAGTAGAAAGGAAAACAAAAGTGAAGTTGAACTTTGTCATTCTTCTAAGTTCAATTACTCTCCTGGTATTGGTTTACACTTCCAGTAACAGTTACTTCCACTTACTTCCAGTAAACACTCTATGGTGCTGCTCCAGATAAAATGAATGTTTTCTGGCTTCATTGAAATACCACAAGGACACCTTTGGACATGTGGTAACACGTGTTTCAGAGATAACTTACTAAAGAGAAAATGTGAAATTTAAATTGCTTATAAATACATTATCCATGAGTGTATTGAGTACAAACTTCTTAAGTGCTCTGTAAATTAAGACGAATTTTAAATGGGAAGAAGGTTTTCAGATCATTTTTTGTGAGTGTATGTGCTGTGCATTAATTTCCCAAGTGTACATGAGTTAACAGTAGGAGACACAATAGCAATAATATGAGAAAGAGAAGTTCTGTGTTTATGAAGAGAAGACTCTACAAATAAGACAGCATTGAAACAATAAAGTCAAGTCCAGCATGTAGAGTTATGGGAGTGATATAGGGAAAACATTACTCCTAAGTGAAACATGAAGCATGAGGCCACTCCCTTTCTAAATCTTGCTTGCTAATCACGTAAATTTGTAAAAAGTAGAATAGAAGAATGATCTTGTTTCTAATGCAAGTCAGATATACGATCATGGACTTAACTGGAAAAAAGGAGTCCATATTGAGAGAACAGGGAATATACTATCAATGAAACTGGTGGTTAAGATCAGATTAAATTTCTTTCATTTTCTTATATTCTTTTTTGCTGTTGTTGGTAATGGCAATTCACCTCTGGGACGGGCTGCTGTCCCTCTGCTATTCAGCTCAAGGCTACTGCTCTACCACTTGAGCTACAGTGCCACTTCCAGTTTTCTGGTAGTTATTGGAGAAAAGAGTCTCTAGGACTTTCCTACCCGGCTGGCTTTGAACCCCAATCCTCAGATCCAACCACTACTAGGCTTGCGATCACCTTTCTAACAGTGTACACTCAAGATATGTAATGTGTATGTTCATCTAACTTTATATGAATTCTTGAGTTAAAAGTCTGGGCTACAGGTTAGGCTTTACATTCACAAAAAATGTTTGTAGCTTAAAAATTGATACTCCTGTAAAAATAAAACCTAAGGATGTAAAGGTTTCTGGGAAGTTCAGTTTGCATCCAGCCTTGGCAGAACAGGATTTGAGACACTACCTATAATCCATCAGCCAAACCTGGAATCCCAGTCATGAGCAAGATTGCTGAGTAAGAGCTTGAGGCTTTTGCATAAATACATACAAACATACACATACACAGAGAGGCACTTATATGTGCACACACAAATACAAAATGAAACAATTCTCAGAATTTGTAGAAAATTTAGAAAACAATAGAAAATATGTCCTGAGTAAGACTACAATCAAGTGATAATTTTTAGTATTAGAAAGCCATCAAGTGAACTTTCTTTAAAGAAGTTGAGTTTTTTGGTTTTTTTGGGGGGTCTGGTCGTGGGCCTGAACTCTGGGCCTGGGCGCTGTCCCTCCGCTCTTCAGCTCAAGGCTAGAGCTCTACCACTTGAGCCACAGCACCACTTCTGGCTTTTTTTCACTTTGCTTATGTGGTGCTGAGGAATCGAACCCAGGGCCTCAGGCATGCAAGGCAAGCGCTCTACCACTGAGCCACCTTCCCAGCACCAAGAAGTTGAGAATATTACATAGCTAGGGACCAGAGACAGTAAGAGATTCAAGTAATCATTATTAATGGGATCAGATCCATGGAGGAATGAATCAGAGACCCCTGCAAATACATCTGAAAATGTTCATATCCTGTGTCAAATGTTAGAACACTCTCTCTGCTCTTTTCTAGCTCTTTCCTTCTCTTTCCCAGCTCCCTTCTCTTTCCTAGCTCTTTCTTTCACACCTTTCCCAGATGCTCTCTTTTCTAGCTCTTTTCTCTCTTTTCTAGCTCTTTTCTCTCTCCCAGCTCTCTCTCTTTCCCAGCTCTCTTTCTCAGGCCTTTCCCCACCGTGTGGAGGACCAAGATGGACTGGTGCCAGCTGGAACGATGAATAAATCTACCTCTTACCCGAAAAAAATGTTAGAACATCTTTGAAAATAGTACTTAAACAGTCTGAGCAGTCAGTCTAGTGGATAAGATCATAGGAGAAGTTCAGAATTGCTAATCTTTATCTAGATTAAATAAACCAACAAAATATGGTAGGGCAATGAGGTACAAGCCTGGAGACTAAGACAGGAGATTAAGGAGTGGAATTACATAGTGATACCTTCTCTGTACCAGATAGTATACTTTTGACTCAATAAAGCAAACCAACCAACAAACAACAAAAAAGGAATACACAGTTGGAAGTTCGGGCTAATTTTGTCACTATGTTTTGAGAAGTCAACTTTCCTATTGAAATGCAACACATATATAATCCTCACTTGTTTTAAATGCTCTCTTCATTATAGAACATTCCTAGATGCAAAATGGCTCATGATTCCCTCCCCCAAAATTGCAAAAGTAAGTAAGTATCATTCTGTTAGATTCCAAAGAACTGATGAAGGATTATAAAAGCTTAAGCCTGGAGAAATAGCAAAGTATGTCTAACATAGAACTTTGTATATCTTGCTAAACTAGAACTGAGATTTAAAATGAATATTTTGGTTTTGTTTGTAATTTCATATTTTATACCTACTACAAAAGTCTTTTCAAGTAGAAGGTTTAATTGACAAATTCACAAATGATACTGGCATTCCTTTTTTCCTAGAATATACTTTCAAGAGAGTTATAATTAGAACTTAGTTAATAAATAATACCAACAGTTCATGTATAACATGATAATGTGAATAATCTAGACAGAGTTGCCAACAAATGGATGACAGTAATTTATAAATTTGGAAAAAGAGCAATTTTTTAAGGGTGTTCTATAATATGGTTTGAAGAGAGTAATTGTGCGACATCTTCTATCTTCTTCATATATGTAACACAGGAAGCCATTTCCTTAGTTACGTGCCTCTTTAAACATTGAGAAAAATGCTAGGTTTGGGGTTTGTTTTCATTTTTATTTTTGTTTTATTGGCTTGTCCTAAAGCATGAACTCTGGGCCTGGACACTGTCCCTAAGCCTGTTTATGCTCAATGCTCGTGCCCTACCACTTCAACCTCAGTGCCACTTGTGTCTGGCTTTTTCTGAGTAGTTTATTGGAAATAAGAATCTAAGAAACCTTCCTGCCTGAGGTGGCTTTGGACCATAATTTTCTGATCTTAGCATCCTGAATATCTATGATAGTTAAAAAGTAAAATATAAATAATATTTGCAAGTGTTCTGATTTCAAGAATACCACTGGGGGAAAAATGATGCAGCTCAGTTTATTGTGGCATTCTTTCCAGAACAAGGAGGGCATCACATTAGCACAGGTGTAGTAGTTTTCACAATAGAGTTAAGCTATTCATGAAGTGAATTAAGGAATTTTAAGGTGCACCTTACAAGATGGAAACTGTTGGTCTAGGATGACTTTATGGCACAAATCTTGGGATTGATGGTCATAGAAATAAAGCTTACTCTGATAAACAATTGCTTACTCATGAAGAACTAATTGTTACAGATGCTTCATAGTCTTATCCTCTATAAGAATGTGGCTATTTTTCTCTTGATTTCTCAATCTGTAACACCCTATTGGAAACTGTATCTACTGCAGAATTTTATAACATGCAAACAGGTACTGTTTTGAATCTCTGAGGTATGGAATGTTGAGAATTTAAAAATGAATACTGAGTCATAGGAATTTTGAATAACACATATATTCTGTCCTTTTAACAACTTATTTACTTTTAAAAGTTATGGGTTTCCATTTAATTAATCTATTTTCAGTTTTAGTATGAGAAAGTACTAAATTTATTCTTTTTTCAAAATATTGGCAAGTATATTGTGAAAATATTGTCTAGGTGGATAATATACAAGTAGATGACCCTCTGATAAAGAAAGGGTAGTTAATTCAAATTAGATGTCAAATAGTTTTGATTTTTAAAGTTAATACATAAAGAATAATATTTACTATACCAATACAGTGAAATTATATTTTATGCAGCTTATTTAAAAAATTTTATTATCAAAGTGATATACAGTGTGGTTACAGTAATTATAAGGTAGTGAATGCATAACTTTTCAAACTTGTTACCTCTCCCTCATTTTTCTCACAGGTTTCCTTCCCCCCTTCACCCCTCACAAGGTGTAATGTCCATTTCCAACATATTGTCTTGTGAGTATTGCTATTGCATTGGTTTGCCTTTCTGCTTTCTCTTACCATTTTGTTGTTCCTCTTCCCTTCCCTAGTTAAGGTAAATGTATACACAATACACAGGGTACCAAAATCAAATACAGCAGGGAGAAACCATAGGGAAAATCCTAAAAAAATAACAATTACATAGTACATAAAAAACAAAGACCACAAATAAAAATCTGTTTCTATATCTTGGAGTTCATTTTTCTCAGCATCAGTTTATATGGTCATATACACACATAACAATGCCACTGGAAAATAATAGTTGCATAAACACTAAATCATAAAAACAACATGTTAACTTTTTGGTGGTAAAGGTGGTATTACGATTGGTGAATTCCTGATTCTCATAAAGGAATTTCAAAATAGTTTTAAAGTTATGACAGGTAAATTTTAATTGTTCAAAAATTTTAACACCTTATCCTATTAAGAAAATTTAAAATTGCCTGGGAAAATAGGCTTTCATGCAAAGAAATCCATGGAGACTTAGTCGAGAGGAAGCAATGTGGGTAAAGATGGCTCTTTTTCACACTAAACAAACAAACCTCAGAAAACTTGCTTTAATCCTATAGGTTCCCTTGAGAATTGTCATTACCCAGGAAATATACTCTCACTGTGTGAAACAAGGTTGTAGTGGAATTTAAATTCAAATTCTTAAAAAAATAAAACATCAAAATTTGTGAATTAACCTTTAATTATCAAACAGATAATTTGGGTCAGGCAGGGAAAGTGGCTCAGTGGTAGAGCTCTTGCATTGCATGTCTGAGGCCCTGGGTTCGATTCGTCAGCACCACATAAGCAAAAAGAAAAAAGCCGGCAGTAGTGCTGTGGCTCAAGTGGTAGAGTGTTAGCCTTGAGCTGAAGAGCTGAAGGACAGCGCTCAGGCCCAGAGTTCAGGCCCCAAGACTGGAACCCCCCACCAAAACAAAAACAAAAACAAAAACAAACAAAAAAAAATCAAAGATAATTTGAGTCAAAATATTTAGGGAGAAAATGCCCTCTAAAATGAAAGAGGGTATTGGGTTTACACTTTTCTGTTTGTAATACTTTCCACAATGTCTTTGCACGTGAAGAAGTGAAATACAGAAAAAAATCTGATTGGGTACGTCAAACCAATGATTTCATATTTCTAAGTGGCTCACAAAATATAATATCCTTATTAACATGAGATAGTGAAGAATTCTCTAATTACATAAGCCAAAAAGTTTTGGGTTCAAGGACTGGGAAAGTGGCTCAGTGGTAGAGCGCTTGCCTTGCATGCATGAGGCCCTGGGTTTGATTCGTCAGCACCACATAAGCAAAAAGAAAAAAGCTGGAAGTGGCACTGTTGCTCAAGTGGTACATGCTAGCCTTGAGCTGAAGAGCTGAGGGACAGTGCCCAGGCCGAGTTTCAGGCCACATGACCGGACCTCCCCCCCCCCCCCAAAAAAGTGTTGGATTCAGAAAAGAATTTAGCAAATGGGAAAGTTTAGAAAATAGTGTTCTTAGAAGCCCTAGCTAAGTGTATTGTCTTCAGCATTAGAGGGAGACCAAAACTTTTTGATGTAGATTGTCTTAATATTTTTGCTACCTAAAGTGATTTTACAGAGTTTATTTGGTTGTCTTAATATTTTTGCTACCTAAAGTGATTTTACAGAGCCTATTTGGTTCACTAGAATGCAGAACTGATTGAATGAAGACATGAAAATCAATTCCACATCCAAATGAGGCAACTTAAAAGAGTTTTAAAAGAGAAACTATGAAGATGTACAGTGGCTGAGGCTTCACTAAACTTGAAGCCAAGAAGCTGTGATTAATTGGAAATCAGGAAAGTGCTAAGAGGAGGACATAGAAGTAGGACACAGAAGCGTTGTCCTTTAGTAACAGACCTGTCTTCCAAGGTATGGGTGATTTAACTCTATTCTTCTCCATACATCTTGGTGAGCAAATGCAAGAACAAGATAAAATAATAAATTGAATTAATTTTGCAAAGAATAACTTCACTGTTCCTGATATGGTATCAAAGGTGAGTCTTAAGAGAGAAGGTAAAAGTGGAGTATTTTTCGGTTTCCCCTATGCATCTTGTTAGCAAAATATATCCTTGAGGTTAGAATTGATTGAAACAAAAAGTGATGGAGTACTTATTTTTCTGGGCAATTTAGACACAAGAAGACTTTCAAGGAAAAAGAAAAAAGAAAAAAAATATAATCAAGTATTTGTGATCACAGCTTCTTGGACTGGTTTTCTCGAGACAAATTTTACATTAGATTTGTGATCATTAACATAGATGTTGTTTCATGGCAACAAAATGCAAGAGGAAAATTGAATGGACTCGCTTAGTCAATTAAACAGCATAATAAAAATATGGCAATATTTAGTGAATTATTTGACTAAATACTTTTCCAGAATAAAGAAGGAAAATGTAATTCAAAATGAATTGACCTAAAAGTATGAATAAAAAGTAGTGAAGAGAGATGAGAGAAAAAATAGAGGATTGTTTTCTCTACAGTGGAGTTCTTCATCTTGTTTCTTCCATTCCATCCTCACAAGCTATAAATTGTGGCTCAGGACTGGAGTATCCAGTTCAGACAAAGAGTACTCATAGAAGAAAGATAATATTTGCAGCAGATATAGGTGATTTATTACCTTAGATAATCTATTTAAATCTGTTCAGAATCCTCCCTTAGGCCAAACTGCCACTTTGACCAGTTTTGTTTGCTTTTATCAAGATTTCCCTCCATTAACTGCTTAAAATTTTTGAGAGGTCATATTCATACTCTCTAGAAATTGCTGTTTGGTTGTGATTTTTGTGTGTTTTTGTTTGTTTTTGTGTTTTTAACTGAATTTCCAAAGGTTGTGCAAGTGTCTTAACATTAAATATGTCCACCTAATTAGCCATTGCTCCTGGATCACAGTGACTCCTTCTATCATTCTCAACCAACCCCTTCCACAAGATTTATTTCCGATTTACCATTTCCTTTCTCAAATATGTACATTGAGTATTCTAGCTGTACTTGCACCTTGTTCCATTTTTCATTCATTCTGTCTTTACTATTATTCCTCTCTGATTTCAACTTCCTGATAGTCATTCTGTTAAACTGTCTGTTAATACTTTGAAAGGTTTATATACATTCCATGTAGTTTCAGTCCTGCATATACTTGAACTGATTTAAGCTTATATTTCCATAATTCATTCATCTGCAATAACAATTTGCAAGACTGGAGACTTGAAACATCTAGACATGGTTATATTCTCATCCATTTGAAGATTAATCTGTAGTTAAAAAGAAAGTTTAAAAATGGCTTTGAATGTATTCTTAACTACCAATTTTTATAAATGGCTTTGTACAATAGTGTGTGATTATTTTATTTTACGTGGGATAAGACTTTCTACTACCTATATGTTTTGGAAAAAGAAGAAAACTAACATTTACTACTATAGAGAAATATGATAGAGGAGATAGATTTTCTCACATCTCAGATGAGTACCCATATTCATGACTTAAAGACATATTTCTTACTATGTTAGACAGAGGGAAAACAAACCAACATATGATAAGGCAAGTATTTGTGACTTTTTAAAATGTCCCTTATTAAGTGATTAATTTACTTTATTAGCTAATCTTTGAGGTTGAAATATGGGAGGCTGATCTATTTAACAAATTTCTGGAAGGCACCTACTGAACAACACAAATGGTGCATGGTACTATTTCTACACTTTAATGAATGGTTCAACCTTTTTGGCATTAGTGCTGGGGAAATAAATCAGCTCTATTGTAACTTGCTCCCTACACTTGAAAAACTTGTAATGTCACTAAGTGTCATCTACTTATCAAATGTTATTTGGCAAGTGTTATTTCAAAAAGTTTATTTGAAAAGGAATACACTTTCAGGAGATTAAATGTAGGTTATCATTGGTTTGAGAATGACAACATTTTTATTCCACAGAACCAAGTTGTACTAAAGTACCAGTGTTTTGAAGCACAAACGATCTTCTCAATTAATGTTTTGGTGAATTACATTTGACCTCTAATTCAAGTTTTCCTGGCTTGGCATATCAATCATGGATCTATCCTTCTATGAACTATTTTTTGGGCTCACATATGCTGGGCTGAAATCTTACATTAATCATTACGGGAGGGGTATTAAAAATAATCTTTTGAAACTTTCTGATCTTGTTCACTCATATGGGCTGGTCATCTGTAAATTGAGTTTGATATACAGTACTTTCTCTCGATTTTGTGACCTCATCTTTCATTTTAAGTTGCTTTGCATTACACAATTTCTTTTTTTTATTATTATTATTATTTTATTATTTTTATTTATTTATTTATTTTTTTATTTTATTTTATTTGAAAACATACTGTACAGAGGGGTTACAATTACATGGGCAGGAAAATGCATACATTTCTTACCAAGCATTGCAGCCTCCTCCTTTGTTTACCCTTCACCTCCCTTCCCAGCCTCCCCCCTCCCCCCCACCCAATCATACCCCCCCTCCCTCCCCCCCACCGACATTGTAAAGCTGGTTTTGACATGACATTTTGTACTTCTCATTGTTGCAACAGGTCCACCTGAATCGTTAAACGACTTGTTTGTCCCCGTCTCCTCCACATGTTATACTGACATCAAATATAGTGAAAGCGGGGGTTACACTGTGGGGGAGGGACATACAAAGCAACAAAGAAATAATCTTATAAATGCGTTAGAAACACATGCATGAATGAAACAAAAACATTAAAATACATATTTGAGGGCTCGTTTTCCTAACATCACATTCTCTGACTTTTTCCGCTTGACTCATACCTATACTAGATATTGCAAATAAGGGAAACCATGGGACCTATGTTTCTTTGGGCCTGGCTTACTTCACTTAATATAATTTTTTCCAAGCCTTTCCATTTCCTAACAAATGGGGAAATGTCATTCTTTCTGATGGAGGCATAGAATTCCATTGTGTATATATACCACATCTTCTTGATCCATTCATCTACTGAGGGGCATCTGGGTTGGTTCCATATCTTAGCTATGGTAAATAATGCTGCAATAAACATAGTTGTGCTGGTAGCTTTAGTGTGGCCTTGTTTGTGGTCATTTGGGTAAATGCCCAAAAGTGGGATTGCTGGGTCATTGGGGAGCTCTATATGGAGTCTTTTGAGGAACCTCCATACTGCTTTCCAAAGTGGTTGAACAAGTTTACATTCCCACCAACAATGAAGTAAGGTTCCTTTCTGTCCACATCCCCTCCAGCATCTGTTGTTGTTAGAGTTCTTGATTTTTGCTGTTCTAACTGGAGTGAGGTGATATCTCAATGTTGTTTTGATTTGCATTTCTTTTATGGCTAGGGATGTTGAACATTTCTTCATGTGTCTATTGGCCATCCTTCTTTCTTCTTCAGAGAAGCTTCTCTTTAGGTCGTTCACCCACTTACTTATTGGGCAGTTGTTTCTTTGAGGATTTGTTGTTGGGTGGTTTAATTTTTTGAGTTCCAAGTATATTTTAGATATGAGACCCTTGTCCGTTGTATGGCTAGTAAAGATCTTCTCCCAATCCGTGGGCTTTCTATTGATCTTGCTAGCTATGTCATTTGCCCTGCAGAAGCTCTGCAACCTTATACAATCCCATTTGTCCAACCTTTCTTTGATTTGTTGTGTTTCCAGGTCTCTATTCAGAAAATTTCGGCCTGAGCCGAGGAGACCCAGGGTTTCTCCTATTCCATCCTGTAATGTTTTCAGAGTGTCTGCTTTGAGTTCAAGGTCTTTGATCCATTTGGAGTTGATTCTGGTGCAGGGTGACTAATTCTTGTATCTCAAGGAATTGGGGCCCTGAAATATTATAAGAAATGAGAAATTGAGATGGATTTTCAGTTACTTTCTGCTGGCATGTTGCATAGGACTAGGTGAGAAGTCTAGCCCCTGTTATCTGACAATGCAGGTAACTCGGCCATAAGATACTAGGACCCATGTGTCTATAGAAGAATAATGCCTTTTAGATATCATATTACCACAATTAGAGTATAATCTTTAGGAATGCTTCAGAAATATGGAGAAAAACAGTTTGGGGCCAGCGAGTTAAAACAATAAATAGAGCATCAGAGTAGAATCTCTTATAGATTAGAGGAAAACAACATTGATTTTTAACAATGTGAATTCAGAAGACCACAAACACTTAGAAGGTATCACAAGTTTATACGGAAGACATTGCATTGATACTTTTTATATTCTAATATATATTCTAAGCCTAAGTATTTATATTCCAATTCTATTTATTGGAATAAATAATTATCAATTTATTTGTCAAGTTATCAATTGATTCTAGTAAGTTTCACTGTGTGAAATATAAAATCAGCACATATAAATACAAAATACATAACTATATAATATAAAAAAGGGCACATGTTTTACATTGTTCTTTTGTGGTTAGGGTATCAGAAGCAACTCTGTTTTAAAGTATTATTCCATTATCTCTACCTCAGTGTTTGGTAGAGTTAGACTTAAACCTTTACATTTGTAGATTTATAGACTGGAAGCAAGAGGAAAGATTACCAATTTAAGGCCTAATAACAAGGAGAAACATATGGACTTCTCCAGGATCTATGAAAATATTAGGTGATAGAAAGGCAGTAGTGTAAGTTCCTGCCTGGTTGGAAGGTAGACAGGCCAGGACAAGAAGTAATCATGCATATGAACAATTTTTTCACCTTCTTGGATTTAGCTACTTTTGAAATGGTAGGTATAATGAACAATTATATTTTGATAAAAACCTTCTAGTCTGAACAGTTTTGTCTGAAATGTTCATCTTTCTATGATCCCTTGTAACTAAGATTTGTTTTGTTTAAGTAAGACAATTTACGCTGTCAGGGTAAGATATTCTGGTTGGTCTGAACCTACATGGAAGAAGGATGAAGTGTCAGGTAAACATTTGTGCCAATAATACCTCATTTGGGAAAATTTCAGCTGCAGAAGTTTAGAAGGAGCTCTTATGCAAGGCTTACTTTGAATCCATTAGCTCTACAGAGTTAACTCAGTTGGATAAATAAGTACTTTAAAAAGCCATCCTCTTTGGGCCTAGCTAAAAATGCTTCAAAGTATGATTAAATCTAAAATGAAAAAGACTTAAAATAGTCATTGACAAAAGAAGTGCAAACGTGAGCATTCGACTCAACAATATAATTATTTTCCATTATACACAGAATTTTAGGGAAATAAGATAAGTAGCATTGTTAGGAACATTAAAGTTTCCTTGTTACAAATAGGCACCCAAGGATATAATCTTGTATGAAGATTGCATCATTAACTACCTAAATTTAGAGGACATTACATGCTTCAGAAGCACATACCCAAATTTCAACAATACAGAGATTAACTTGGCAATTGCACAGGATGATATGAAAATCTGTGAATTATTCCATATTTTTCATTCTTCAGATGTAAGAAATGAAAAACAATTATTAAAAAGTTGATTACAAAATTAAAAGTGTAACAATACATGTAATTCATATAAATAAAAGTTAGTTTGACATCAGTGAATTAAATCTTCGCCTTAGAAAGGCCTTTACATAGCATAATCTTTATAAAACTTTTAAAATTAGACAACATTGTCATTTTATTCTAAAGGAATATACTATAAGCACCTAGTAAAAAAGGAATCTTAAACTGTTTCTGTATGGAATGCAAGCTGAAAGGACACATTTATTAATGAACCTATATATTATAAAACAATGTAGTATTCAAAGTCTTATATCTAGGAAAGAATAAAATAGATTATGGGTATTATACAAATAGAATACAGAATATTTTAAAGTATAATTTTTCATATAAGCACCAGAAATATCTTTAGTTGTTTTAGTACTCATTTCAACAGATAAATTAAAATTATTTCTGATTATAAAAGGCAAAAACTCGAGGGGGACCAAGATGGCGACGGGGAAGTAGGGGCATGCCACAGTTCACCCCAACCAAAAAGAGAGTTGCAGTTCCAACGTTTAATCTCCCCAAGAGACCAACAACAACAAAAAGACCAACATCCAGAGAAAAACAGGAAGCAGAGAAAAACAAAAAATAAAGTTAAAAAGAAGAATTTCACAACAGAGAAGCGTGAAGACCCTACCCCAACGTTTATTGGTCACACAGCAGCGCACCAAGCCACGGCCAGCCCGGCCTGGTGGGAACTGCCTGTGTGCCAGAGAAACAGGGGACTGTCTGCAGATCACCCACACCAAAGCTCCCTCAGGTACCAGTGTCAGACCCACTGATTGTGATGAATGAAGAAACCTCCAAGCAGGGAGCTTACACAAAGATCCCACCCCTACCCCTTATTCTCTGTTTGAGCAGAGAGGCTCCATCCCGCCAAAGCCACTTGGCCCCATGGCAGGAACCCCAGAGATAGACAAGATGCACACAGAACACCAGAGCAGAAGAACTGAAAGGAACTGGTGCTGATCTGGAGAGTGCAGAGACAAACCCCAGAGCCCAGAACCTGCACAGAGGCCCCTCCTCCACCCCTCCAGTGGAGGCCAGAGGCCCATCCCGTGGAGTGGACCAGAATAGCGTCAATGGAGGCAGTGACAGGAGAGAAACACACAGAGCCACCACCACTCTGGCCAGCCCACAACCACCTCAATTGAAATCTGTCTGCAACGGCAACCAGCAACCTACATCACACAAAAACAACAACTAGCTACAGGGTGAGTACCCTGCAGGGGACAGTGTATTCCTCTGGTCTCAAAGCTGGTGGGAATCCCCAGACCTCCTACTCCAAAATCTGTACCACTAAAACTAGAAAATGTTCAAGGGGTCCACCAGCCCATGGAGCACACTAAGCTGGCCAGGCTAGAACAAGAGTGACCCTGGAAGGGAGATTAAACGCCCAAGCCATGAACAGCGCCCCTGGGTCTAGACACCCAACGGTGGAAGAAATTTGAAATGTGTACTCCAGGCTGCGTAATCTAGGTGGGATACACAGCAGCACAGGTCAAACCGGTGTGCCCCAGGCTGGGGGCCTGGACCAGGCCTGGGGACACGGTGCCTGAGCAACATAACCAACGCCTTGCAACTGAAATCAGAAGCTGAGCATATGCCTCAGCAGAGGGGAGAAAAACAGGGAACTACACCCCCTGGGAATCATGCCTGTTACAGCAAAAGACCCCGGGGAGTTCAGGAGAAGAGAAACCCAAACCCCACAAGACCCCAACCCATATATTCTAGGCTGGGAATTGGACAATACAGGCTGCCAGCACCTGATAAGAGTCAGGAGCTCAGGCTGGTGAGGTGGCTAAGCAGTACAGTGCTTTCTTAG
The DNA here is from genome assembly GCF_019054845.1 of Dipodomys spectabilis. Lineage (NCBI taxonomy): Eukaryota > Metazoa > Chordata > Mammalia > Rodentia > Heteromyidae > Dipodomys > Dipodomys spectabilis. The sequence continues at coordinate 1,401,438 of NW_024870978.1, read as the reverse complement.
GTGCAAGAGGCCCTGGATCTGATTCCTCAGCAACACATAAACAGAAAGGGCCTGATGTGGTGCTATGGGACAAATGGTAGGGTGCCAGCCTTCAGCTGATGAGCTGAGGGACAGCACCCAAGCCCAGAGTTCAAGCCCACAACTAGCTAAAAAGGTAAAACAAAACAAAACATCAGGAGCCCATAGAAGACTCCAGCATTTGGGAGAGTACATCCAGCACATCTGAAATTGCCAAGAGCACCTGTAGGAACAAACAGGAGCAATCTAGGCTGCTCAACCCTTCTAAAGGCGGGAACGGCCAGTGGTCTACAGCAGAGAGCCGAGAATTCTGTGTGGGTCAGACCATAAGCTAGAGGTCGGCCCTCAACAGAACCAAGATCAGGTACATACTCTCTCTACAAGCACAGAAACAGTAACCAAGCAAAGACAGACACCTATTGACCAAAACAAAAGTTCAGATTAGTCTGCAATAATCCCTGAATCCCCATGAGAAAATCACAGAGATAAATTACAAGGTTTATCAACACCTAGGATAGCAAGCTATCTCTAAAAGCCAGCAGCCACACAGGGGAGAGCCCCAGTGAGAGCAAAGCAGGAATGGAAGACAAACAGTACATCCAAGAGATGCTGAAGGCAATTACTCAAGAAATAAAGCGAGAAATAGACCAGAAATTGAAAGAACACAGGGTCGAAATATCGAAAGAGATGCAGGACATCAAACCGGAGATGCATGCAAAAATAGAGGCAGCACATACCTCAGTAAGCCATGAGATAAGTGACAAAATAGAGGCAGTACACAACTCATTAAGAGGTGAGGTTAATATTTTGAAAACCAACATCGAATCCATAAATGAGTCAATTTCCTCCATGAAAACCACAATGGAAGCCACAGTTAACAGTGTGAACAAAATGGAATGTAGAGTGTCAGATACAGCAGACAGAATACATCAACTGGACCAAAAATGACAGATATGGAAAATCACTTAAGTTATGCCAAAGGGAAATTCAAGAGCAAGCAGATAGTGCCAAGAAATTTAACCTTCATATGCGAAGGTGAGGAATATCAAAGCAAGGGAATGCAACACCTGTTCCACAAGAAAATCGGTGAAAATTTTCCCCATCTCAATAAAGAACATCTTACCTACATAACAGAAGCACATAGAACACCTAAGAATCAGGATCCCAGGAGAAACAATTCTAGAAACATCATAGTGTAAATGATAGACCTGAATGACAAGGAAACAATCTTGCATGCAGTAAAAATGAAAAAGGAGCTATACTACAACAGGAAAAATATTAGAATCACTACAGATATCTCCACACAAACACTAAATGCAAGAAAGGCCTGGGAAAGTAAGATATGTGCCCTGATAACCAATAACTGACAACCCAGACTGATATACTTGGCAAAGCTAGCATTCATATTCGATGGAGAACTGAAAATTTTTAATAGCAAAGAAAAACAAAATTAATACATAAACATTAAGCTAGCATTACAAAGACTACTAAGAGGTGGAACACAACCTGAGAAAAGCAACCAGGAACAGGGACCTGCACCCAGACAGGCATTAATTGAAGTCTATCTGAGCAAGCACGGGAGGAAAGGAAAGAAGAAAAACAATGATCATACTGCATCTCTCTATACTATCTCTTAAGATTAACGGGCTTAATTCACCAATCAAAAGAAAAAGAACTGCAGATTGGATCCTAAAACCTGAGCCATCCATCTGTTGCCTTCAGGAGACTCACCTCTAAGCCAAACATGCAAACAAACTCAGAGTGAAGGGTTGGAAAATGATCTACCAATCAAATGTCCCTAGTAACAAAGCAAGTGTAGCAATCATGTTATCTGACAAAATAAACTTGTCATTAAAATCAATACAAAAAGACAAGGATGGACACTACATATTAATACAGGGAACAATACATAAGGAGGATATTACCATCATCTACTTACATTCCCCAAACATTGGTGCACCCAAATATGTTAAGCAAATACTCGAAAACTTACAGAATAAAATAGTCCAATAGGATAATACTAGGAGACTTTAACACCCCCACTCTCACCAAAGGACAAGTCTACCGACCAGAGGATTGGCAAAGAAGCTACCGAATTAAGTGAGGCCATACTTCAAGCAGAACTGACATTTACCAAGTATTTCACGCTAAAAACAACACAGTACACATTCTTCTCAGCAGCTCATGGTACTTTCTCCATAATAGACCATGGAAGGAACTTAAGCAAATTCAAGGAGATTGACATAATACCCTGTATACTATCTGAACACAGTGGAATCAAGATAGTTCTCAATAACAAAGCATACTGCAGAAATTACTCAAATACATGGAAATTGAGCAGCACACTTCTAAGCAATGCCTGGGTAATGGAGGAGATTAAAGAAGAAATTAAAAAATTCCTACAACTCAATGAAAATGAAAATACCTCGCAAAGAAACTTGTGGGACACAGGAAAAGCAGTCCTGAAGGGGCAAATTTAGTGCCCTCAGTGCCCACCTCAAGAAAATAGACACAGACCAAGAAAAAAATCTTATGTTGCAATTAAACAGCTAGAAAAACATGAAAAAATGGAACCTAAGTTACTAGACAGAGCCAGATAACCAAACTAAGAGCAGAGATTATTAAAATAGAGAATTGGAGAATCATAGCCAAAGTTAACCAAACAAAAAGCTGGTTGAAAAAATAAATAAAATTGATAGACATTTGGCAAGATTAATTAAAAAAGAAGAGAGCAAACCCGTATTAACATGATGAGGGATGCCACGGGAAAAATTACAACACGTACCCAAGATGTCCAAACAGTTTTAATGGACTACTTTCAAAAGTTATACTCTCTAAAGAAAGAAAACCTGGCAGAACTGGATGCATTTGTAGAGAAATACAAGTTGCCCAAATTGAGCAAAGTAGAAGTAAATCAATTAAATAAGCCAATATCCTACAACGAGATACAGGAAGCAATCAGAAATCTTCCAACAAAAAAAAAGCCCAGGACCAGATGGATTCACAACATAATTCTATAAGACATTTAAAGAAGAACTAATACCTATATTCCTCAAGCTCTTCAGAGAAACAGAGAAGGAGGGAGTTATCCCAAACTCATTCTATGATGCCAGTACCACACTCATCCCCAAACCAGGCAAAGACCCAACCAAAAAAGAACTACAGGCCAATTCCCTTGATGAACACAGATGCAAAGATCGTTAACAAAATTCTAGCTAACAGAATCCAGAAACACATAAAAAAAATACATACACTAAAACCAAGTAGGCTTCATCCCAGAGATGCAGGGATGGTTTAACATACGTAAATCAATAAACATTATCCAACACATCAACAGAGCCAAGGTCAAGAATCACATGATTATCTCCACAGATGCAGAAAAGGTTTTTGATAAAATTCAACATTCATTCATGCTAATAGCTCTGGAGACAATAGGAATAGAAGGAACATTTCTTAAAACATTGAAATCATTTACGACAGACCAATAGCTAATACTATACTTAATGGGGAAAAGCTACAACCAATTCTCTTAAAATCAGGAACAAGGCAAGGATGCCCACTGGCTCTACTCCTGTTCAATATAGCCCTGAAACCCTTAACCAGGTCAATAAGGCAAGAAAAAACATTGAAAGGATCCGCATAGGGAAAGAAGAAATTAAACTATCTCTTTTTTTAGATGACATGATACTATACCTTCAAGATCCCAAAAACTCCATCTCCAAACTCTTACAAATCAAAAATCACTTCGGCAAAGTTGCAGGATAAAAAAATCAGTCCAATAAAATCAGTTGCCTTCCTGTACACTGACAATGTACAAGCAGAGAGGGAAATAAAGAAAGCAACCCCATTCACAATAACCTCCCAAAAAATAAAATATTTAGGAATTAACCTAACCAAAGATGTAAAAGAACTATTTAATGAAAACTATAAAAAGTTAAAGAAAAAAATTACAGAAGACATTAGGAAATCGAAAGACTTCCCATGCTCTTGGATAGGCAGATAATATAGTGAAAATGGCAATACTGCCCAAATTAATATACAAATTCAATGCAATTCTTATTAAAATCCCAATGATGTTCATCTCTGAAATACAGAAAACAGTCCAAAAATTCATATGGAGCCACAAAAGACCTAGAATAGCCAAAACAATTCTAGTGAATAAAGACAACATGGGAGGGATATCCATGCCGCACTTCAAACTCTACTATAGAGCCATCATAACAAAGACAGCATGGTACTGGCACAAAAACAGACCTGAAGACCAATAGAATAGAATAGAAGATCCAGAAATAAATCCACATGCCTACAGTCAGCTGATATTTGACAAAGGAACCAAAGACAGACAATGGAAGAAAACACAGCCTCTTCAACCACTGGTGCTGGGAAAATTGGGCAGCCACATGCAGAAGAATAAAAGTGGACCCCAGCATATCACTATACACCATCATCAACTCAAGATGGATTAAAGACCTTAGCATTAAACCTGAATCTCTCACACCACTGCAGGCAGAGTAGGAGAGACACTTGAACTTATAGACGTGGGAAAGAATTTGCTGAACAGAGTCCCAGGGTTACAACAAATTGGAGTGAGACACGACAAATGGGACTACCTTAAAATAAAAAGCTTCTGCAAAACTAAAGCTATTGCCACCAAGCCAGAAAGACAACCAATTAATTGGGAAAAAATATTTACCAGCAATATATTCGACAAGGGGTTAATATCCAGTATATACAGGGAACTCAAGAAACTAGGCCCTCCCAAACCTAACAAACCAATTACTATTTGGGCAAAGGAACTAAAGAGAGACTTCTCAGAAGTAGAGATAAAAATGGCAAAGAAACACATTAGGAAATGTTCACCGTCCCTGGTTGTGAAGGAAATGTAAATAAAGACAGCCATGAGATACCACCTTACCACAGTCAGAATGCTCCACATCTTCTATTCTGCCAATGACAAACGCTGGAGGGGATGTGGAGAAAGAGGAACCTTACTACACTGCTGGTGGGAATATACACTTATACAACCACTTTGGAAAACAGTCTGGAGAGTCCTAAGAAAGCTAAATATTGACCTCCCTTATGACCCAGTCATACCACTTCTAGGCATCCATCCTGAACAACAGGAACCAGTACACAAGGACACATGCACCTCCATGTTTATTGCCGCACTGTTCGTAATAGCTAGGATATGGAAACAACCCAGATAACCCACCACAGATGAATGGATCCCAAAATTGGGGTATTTATACACAATGGAATATTATGCAGCCTTTAGAAATAACAAAATAATGGCATTTGCAGGGAAATGGATGGAGTTGGAAGGTGATCATGTTGAACAAGGTAAGTCAAGAGCAAAGAGACAAACAGTACATTGTCTCCCTGATAAATGGATGTTAAAACCAAAATGTTAGGTAATATGACAAAATTAACACGACTTAAGAAACAAAGGACTTCCATTCATCTGATCGAATCTCTACTAAATAACCCCATGCTGCTGATCACATGTATGGTATACATGTGTACAATGGAGGGGAACTAGGAAGACGACATAGAACTAGAGGGAATCAGGGAAAAACCCATCAGCTGCACTGGACATTGACCAACATGAACTAAGCAAGTTAATGGCAGGGATGGCAGGGAGGGAAAAGTGGGAAAAAGGGAACAGCTGATGTTATGCAAAACAAAAGAAATGTACATGCCACCCAATGTGGAAGAAATAACTATATCGCAAAGCTCATAGAACTCATAAATGTTATAGACTGTGATAATTTGCTCCAGAAATGTTAGAATGTGTTTGTGACTTTAACTGAGCATCACTATCCCACAATACTGTGAAATTAGGGAAATTATGTAACCACTTAATTACAATAAAATGCAAAATCTCTCCAGAAATCATTATAGATGTATACAACTAACTCTTGAATATATTTTGACATCAAAGTCAGGCAATTCACTTGGAAGACTTCCATGGAATCCATGAATTGTTACAGTAAGCTATTGTTGTTATTTGGGTTGTGAAAATATTTTGTATGGAAATGAATAATGCAATGGCATTTTTGAAATTTAAGAAACTTAACCGAACCATTATGACTTAGGAGAGCAATTTGTACAGCCTTCCAAAACTTCAAAGAGGTAGTGATACATACTTATCCTTTTGGCAATATCAAATACAGTTTCTTCCAAGTTGTTCTTCAGACCTGATTTGACATAATGGTTCAACAGAAGCAGATCCAACATCTCTTTGCTATCTCTATTCGCAGCAGCAAGATGCAAGGGGGCCATTGGTATCTGCATAATGATGAAGTAAGAAAAAACTACTCTAGTATTATTCCATATATAAGCACTGCCCAGGGTTGTCCAGCCATCTACAGTTATTGCATGAATATCTGCCGCTTGAGCCACCAACTCACAGACAGTATCTAAGTGTCCACTGTAGGCTTCCTGATGAATATGGGTATACTCATTGTCATCCCTAGTATACACATTAGTGGACTTTTTGGAAAGTAGTCTCCGCACTGTAATAACCTGATTATTTTGAGCAGCCCAAAGAAGAAATTTGAATGGATCCTTCTCCATTTTTTCCTCCAATTCATACCATTCCCACTTTTTCATCATGTTCCTCGTCTTGATCAGAATAGCCTAACCAGAGACTTTGAGGGACAGTGGGAATGAGATGTCCATGTATTTCCCTAATAGTTCAGGTTAGTTGAACTGTTCAGAAAAATCCGGTGAATTTTCTGCATCTGTTTTTGCACCATGATTTATTTTCCCTTTTTCCATTTTTACTATTCGAAATTATTCTAACTGGAGAGTAATGAATTGATGGAGAGCAGAGGGAAAGTTTTTTCTCTGTATTCAAAGATACAGACTGAAAATAACGACCAGTGGTGTCTTCATGTGCAGCTTATTCTAGGAATGAGAAAAGATGAAATAATGCCTTCTATATAAATGATTTGGGAAATGCTAGAGCAGAAGGCAAAATGATGCAGCCAAAAATTTTATGTTTTAAAAAAGATGGAAATAGAATTTATGTATTTACTTGAATTTGGTAAATACATTTTTAGCAGCCTACATGAAGAGATGAAGGTTTAATCATATTGCAGACAAGAATCTAAACCCTTGATTATTCTAGGAACAGATCTGAATGAAATTAGTTGAATCACACTTTTCATGTACAATGAAGGAATATGTCCAGGCTAGGAAAGCAGCCAGAGAAGGCAGGCTGATTGTATCTGTGACAAAACTTTGTGGAAAATGGTATTGAGGATTACTTACTGTTGATCAACTTGCACTGGAAGCATGATTCTGAACAATTGCTTGCTGATTCTCAACTATTGCTTTGATCATTATATTCTCCAAAAAGAAAAAGTGAGATTTAATTGATAGCAAAGGACTACTAATACATTTTGATTTCTCATTCAATCATTGAAACCACATGAAGACAATAGACAGGCCTACTTTTTTAGATGAGAACAAGTGTCTTTAAAAAACAAAGAATGTAAGTAGTCATTTAAAGGACTTCTATTTTAGTACTACATTATACATTTTTTTTCTAATGGTTGGTACCAATACATAATGGATCTATTAGACAGCTCTTAAAGCTCATATGTCCAATTGTGTGTTCTCTTATACTATATCATGGTATTATTGTGTATGTTCTTAAGAAGTAATTTACATTACTAACTTGAATTTCTGACAGGACAGTATCATCATTGTACATCTTGCTTCTATACTGTCATTTTTAAATTACTATCTAAGTATGTGCATTAGATAAGTATAGAGGAAAAAGTAGAAGCAACGCTGGTGGCTCATGTCATTAATCCTCGCTAATCAGAAAGATGAAGTCTGAGGATTATGGTTTGAAACCAGACCAAAAAAAAAAAAAGTCCATTAGATTCTGATTTGAAAGAAACCAACAAAAGCTAGAACTGGAGCTGTGGTGCAAGCAGTAAAATGATATCCTTGAGAAAACTAAAACAAAAAAATAACAAATTCTGGGACAGAAACAGGCCCTGAGTTCAAGCCTTAGTATTAGCACCAAACAAATGATTGAATTAAGTAAGTAAGTAAGTAAGTAAATATAAATTAAGTGGTCACATGTGGATAGGCAGGTAAAATATAACAGCCGTGGTGACTGGATTGTGTATTATTTTGTAGTAAGGCAAATTATCATTTGTACTAAACATTAATTTTTTATTTGAAATTTTTTGTACAATAAACTTAGCATGCATGTATAGGTGTGTGTACATGTGTGCATATGTGTGTATGTGCATATATGTTCATGTGCTGTGGCAATGTTGCTTGCCAATGTTGACAAGGTGAGGCTGAAAAGAGCTAACTTTGCTGCAATGTTTTTATTTATCAATATTCTGTCATGTCATTTCAGTTGGACCACCCTTTTGTACATTTTATTTGTCAAATAATATCAGAATCAAAGGATTTACAATATTAAGTTAGATAAAAGAGACTGCTTTCAGCTTTTATTATATGTTAGGTGAGAAGATTCAGACATATTTAGGTAGTAAATTAGTGCTGTAAGATGACTGTCAGTACAAAATATGTATTTGACCTCTTAAATTTGTTATACTTTTCACATATGCTCATGGAGTGAGTTTGACCAACTGGACCAAATAGGTATTGCTTTCTGTTTATTCCCGTGAAACACAAAGTGAATAAACTTTTTCTGGCTTTCTGTTGAAAATAACTTTCTTTGTAAGATCATATCTATTCACACTAAGAGGTAATCAACCCAATATTTATTAAGTTTGAATATGCCATCATATTGACTGAAAATCAGTATTGTTGATATGTTTGTTAGATATTCCTTTCAAAAACAAACAAACAAAAAGCATGTGTCATCTCCAGATAGTGGATGTATCTGAAGTTGTTTTGTACATGCAAAGGGCTAATGGCTCTTTTGTGGGAGTAACTATCGCAACTTAACAAATAAGGCTTTTCGAATATCTTTTCCAGTATAAATAACATCCAAGAGCGAGTCTTGCAATTTCTGAAAACCCTTTGAATATTTTAGTGTTATTTCAGTTCATTGACTAGAGCTAAAGACATTTCTGAAATAAATATTGTTAAGATCTGAAAATGTAAGTGGGTATATAGGCTTTTTTATGCATCATCTTATGAAAATCCAGTTTTTATGAAACTAAAGGAAATAGAATAAAAGAATGTAAGTGAATTTTGTAAGCTAATTATTAGTTTAACTTTGTTTTCTATTAACACAGTCCTTTGAATGTAGATGATGCAGTTAAATTATTTCCTTTGTGTTTCTGTACTTCAGTTATTTTTCGTATCATTGTAGTTATGGGAGTGAATTTGTAGTATAAATAAAGGTCCTTTAAAATGGTTAGGATTAATCTTGTGCTTTGTGTCCTACTCCCAAGAAAATGAGTTATTTTCAAGTGTTAATAGTTTATAATTGAATCTTCATATCATAAGAAAATTTTTAAAAATGCAGTAGTATTGATGACTTTTTAAACCAATTGTATTGACAAGGTGGAGAGTCTTTAATTCATGCTTAGGTCTTGGTGTCTATGATTTTTAACCTCTTGGTGACTTTAATTAAGACAACTTCTAGGATCTAGTATTAATTTGGTTTCTTACTAATTAGCCCCAAATTTTGTGGATATTTATATTTCTCCTGGGAAAACTAATGAGCTCCAAGCAAATGTCCCTAGGGAGGCTTTCACTTCTAATATCACTGTTTGTCTCAAAATGCTTTAAAATCTACACGCTGTAATGTGGACATAGGGTTATACTGTGGAACTTTTCTCTTCAGAAATGGAGTACTACCCTATTGTTTAACATAGACAAAGTACCTTGATACATACACTGGGTGTGTCCAAACAAGAAGTGATAGTTGTACAATGTTGTTAGTAGTTTATAAAGATGAAATGGAAATAGAGCAACTATGAACTCAAAAGGAATGTGCAAAAAAGACAAAGGCACAAAGTATAGTGTGTCAAGGAAATGCTGAAGTATAATTTCAAATTACGTACGCATGTTTGAGGGTGTGTTCAAAGTACAGCTTCAGACAATGAGGTTGGATATCTTGGGGGAAAAACTGCTTTAAACTATTTGGGATAATTCTACAAGTAGAAGTCTCTAACTCTGACTCTAATCAGCCAGAACATCATCAACTTAGGGACTATTTTCCAAGTTCAAAGTGCGAAAAAGTGGGCTCATCACAGTTAGTGTTCTGGTTGAAGTAATGGCAATTACATAACTTTTCTTATAATTTTTCATTTATTTTGGAGAATTAAAGTAGGAAAAAGCCAAGTAAATATTTTGCATGTACCTAAATTAAGAGGGACATATTATATTGGTCTCTGACTTAGAAGTTATAGATTATGTCTTTTTATACTCTAACTTGGAACAATGCTCTGCTGTCAGTTATTTCTTCTCTTCCTCTTCTTTTGCACTTCCACTTACATAATTTTTATTTAAACAGAGATACTTGAGCTTGCATTTCTAAATTCTTCAAAATTATCTGAATTTCTTCATATATCTGGAAGCCTCCTAAATCTTTCTCAAGGGAATATTTTGTCACTACCATTTTTATCCTATATGATGTCTTCCTGCCTAACTCATTGCAAGAAATACATTAGACTTATCCAGGTATCTCAACACTTGTACCACCATAAAAAAACTATCTTACTTAGAAATCGTGATTTTAGTATATCTGGGGAGGTGGCATCTGTCATTTTTGAATGACCCTAATGATACTTACATGCAATCATAATTTAAACCAATATGCCACTCAGAAGATGAACGAATCCATTAAGCACACACACAGTGGAATTCTATGCTTCCAATTCATAAGGAAATGGAAAGATTTGGGAAAATCCTACTAAGAAAAATATGCAAGACACAAAGAAACAGATTCCATGGTTTTCCTCATGTGTAATAATTAGATAATGTCTAAGATAGTCCTAGCAGATGAGGAGAATGGTTCAACAGCTATGTACATATAACGATATAAGAGGATGATGAGCAAAATGAACTAGACATGGAAACAGGTTTTTCTTTGTGGTTGTTGTTTTTACTGTACTATGTGATTTCTTTTTTCTTTTGTGTTTTCCCCTATGGTTTATTCCCTGCTGTATTTGATTTCAGTATCCTGTGTATTATATACACATTTATCTTAATTTGCCAAGGGAAGAGGAACAACAAAATGGTGAGACAAAGGACAAAGGGCAAACCAACGCAATAGCAATACTCACAAGACAACATGTAGGATATTCACATTGCAACTTGTGAGGGGTATTGGGGTGAACTAAAAGTGTGAGAAAAATGAGAGAGGGCATAAAAAGTTCGACTTTTTATATATTCACTACCTTACAATTACTGCAACCCCTTCTATATATCACCTTGACAATAAAATTAAATTTAAAAATAAGCTAAATAAATTATAATTTCACTGTATTTCTATAGTAAATGATATTCTATGTGTAATTTTTTTTAAAAAAATGAAAAACATTTGGTTTCTAATTTGAGTTAATTGCCCCTTTCTTTTTCAGAGGATCATCAACTTGAATGCTATCAAACTATACAAAATTTTCAGAATATACTTGCCATTATTTTTAAAAAAACATTATTTTAGTATTGTCTCACACTAAATAGAAAATAGTTCAATACTCTGTAAACTCCTAATTTTTAAAACTGAATATTTGTTAAGAGGACAGAATATGTGTTCTATTAACTACTCATTTTCAAATTCTGAGCATGCCATACCAGAGTCATTTAAAACAGTGCCTGTATGCATTTTATTTAATTCTGCAATAGATGCAGTTTCCAATGGTGCATTACATATTTAAAGGTCAACAGAGAAACTAGCCACATTCTGGTAGAAGATAAAACTATGAAATATCTATAATAATTAATTCCTCTATAGTAAACATTTGTTCATCATAGTAAGCTATTATTTCAATGACAATCAATCCCAACATTTTATGCAGTAAAGTCATTCTAGCCCAACAGTTTCCACCTTGTAAGGTGCACCTTAAAATTCCTTAAATTCACAGGATGACTAGCTTATCACTATTGTGAAAAAATTCTACACTTCTGCTAATGTTATGCCCTTTCTATTGTTGAAAGAACACTACACTAAACTTCGTTGCATCGTTTTCCCTCAATAGGTATTCTTCAGATCAGAAAACTTGAAAATATTATTTATACATATCTTTTCATCTACCATAGATATTCAGGAGGCAAAGATTTGTATACTATGGTTCAAAGCCCACCCAGGCAGGAAGGTTCCTTAGATTCTTATCTCCAATAAACTGTTCAGGAAAAGCCAGACATAAGTAGCACTGAGGTTCAAGTGGTAGATCAGTAGCCTTGAGCAAAATACAGGCTCAGGGACAATGCCCAGGCCCAGACATCAAGCCCTAGGACAAACAAAACAACAAAAACAAAATGAAAACAAACCCCAAACCTAGTGTTATTCTCCTTGTATACAGAGGTATATAATTAAGGAAATTTCTTCCTATGTTATGTACAGATAGAAGAAAAATTATTTCAAACAATAACTCTCTTCATACCATGTTACACCAAAGTCTCAAAACAATGCTCTTTTTCTAAATTTATAAATTAATAGCATCCATTTATTGTCAACTCTTTCTAGATTATTCACATTATCATGTTATACATGAACTGTTGGAATTACCTATTAACTAAGTCCTAATTTCAACTCTCTTGAAAAAATATTCTAGACAAATAAAATGCCAGAATCATTTGTGAATTTTTAATTTAAAATTTCTACTTAAAAAGTATTTTGTAGTAGCCTGTAGAATATGAAATTACAAGCAAAAGATATTTATTTTAAATCTAAATTCTAATTTAGTAAGGTCTATAAAGTCCTACATTAGATAACTTTGCTGATCCTCCAGGCTTAAGCTTCTGTAATCCTTCATTATTTCTTTGGAATCCAACAGAATGATACTAAATGTTTCAAATTTTTGGTTCCGAATCATGAACTATTTTGCATCTAGAAGCATTCTGTAATGAAGAGAGCATTTAAAACATGACTGAGGATGATATGTGAGTTGCATTTCAATAGGAAACTTGACTTCTCAAAACATAATGACAAAATTAACCCAAACTTCCAACTGTGATTTCCTTTCTTGTTCTTTGGTTTGTTTTATTGAGGCAAAATTATACTACCTAGTCCAGGGAAGGTATTAATATTTAATCCACTCTCTAATCTCATGTATTTGTCTGAGTGCTAGAATTCCAGACTTGTATCACATTGCCCTTCCATAGTTTGTTGGTTTATTTAATGGAGAAACATACTAGTAATTCTGAACTTCTCTGATGATCTTATCCACTAGACTTACTACTCAAACTGTTTCTGTACAATTTTCAAAGATGTTCTATCATTTGACACAGGATATGAACATTTTCAGATGCACTGGCAGGGGTCTCTGATTCATTCTTCTATGGATCCGATCCCTTTAATAATTATTACTTGGCTCTTTTACTATCTCTGGTCACTACCTATGTAATAGTCTCAAGCTTTTGGGGGAAAAGTTCACTTGAGGGCTTTCTAATATTAAAAATTATCACTTGATTGTAGTCTTACTCAGGAAATATTTTCTATTATTTTCCAACTTTTCTACACATTGTGAGGGTTGTTTCATATGTGTGTTTGCACATATAAGTGCTTCTGTGCATATGTAAATGTTTGTATGTATGTATGCAAAAACATCAGGCTATTATTCAACACTCTTGCTCATAACTACTATCCCATCACTTGAGCCATTCATCCAATGCAGCTTTTGGCTGGTTAATTATAGGTAGTGTTGCAAAGACTGTTCTGCCGAGACTGGATGCAAACTGAACTTTCCAGACACTTTTACATTCTTAGTTTTTATTTTTTCCAGGAGTATGGTTTTAAACTACAAACATTTTTGTGAATGTAAAGTCTAACCTGTGGCCAAGATTTTTAACTCAAGAATTCATACAAAGATATATGAACATACACATTACATATTCTGCATGTACACTGCTAGAAATGTGATCTTAAGCCTGGTACTGGTGGCTCAAGTCTATAATCCTCGTTACTCAGGAGGTTGAGATCTGAGGATTGCTGTTCAGATCAAGCACCAGTACGAAAGTTTTCTGAGGCACTTATCTCCAATTAACCACCAGAAAACTGGAATTGGCACTGTGGTTCAAATGGTAGAGCTCTAGCCTTGAGCTGAAGAGGGGAGGGACATCGCCCAGGCTCAGAGTTCAAGACCCACAACCATCAAAAAAAAACTAAAAACTAAAGGGAAATGTGATGTTATCCACCAGTTCATTGCTACTATATTTCCTGCTCTCTCAACAGGGCCTTTTCTCCAGTTAAGTCCATGCTCTTAGATGTGACTTGTTTTGGAACCAGAATTACTCTTCTGTTCTACTTTTTACAAATTTGCATGATTAGCTACCAAGATTTAGATCTAGTATAAAACAAGAGTGGCCTCATCCTTCATGTTCCACTTAGTAGTAATGCTTTCCGTATATCACTCCCATAGATCTACATACTGGCCTTGGATTTATTGTTTCAAAGTTGTGTTATTTGAAGAGTCTTCTTTTTTTATATCTTTTTTTATAATTTTTTTTTGTAAACACACTGTACAGAGGGGTTACAATTACATGGGCAGGATAATGCGTACATTTCTTATCAAGCATTGCAGCCTCCTCCTATGTTTACCCTTCACATCCCTTCCCAGCGTCTCCCCCACCCCACCACCAATCCTCCCCTCCTCCCTCCCCCCCCCCCCCCGCCCCGCACCAACGTTGTAAAGCTTGTTTTCGACATGACAATTTGTACTTCTCATAGTTGCAACAGGTCCACCTGTATCCTTAAAGACATGTTTTTCCCATCTCCTCTACAAGTTATACTGACATCAAATATAGTGAAAGCAGGGGTTATACTGTGGGGGAGGGACATACAAAGCAACAAAGAGATAATCTTATAAATGCATTAGAAACAAATGCATGCAAGAAAAAAAACATTAAAATACATATCTAAGGGTTCATTTTCCTAACATCACATTATCTGACCTTTTCCACTTGACTCATACATATACTAGATATTGCAAATAAGGGAAACCATGGAACCTATGTTTCTTTGGGCCTGGCTTACTTCACTTAATATAATTTTTTCCAAGTTTCTCCATTTCCTAAGAAATGGGGCAGAGTCTTTGTAGTGTATTGAACCATTATACTTAAGCACAAAACTTCTTTTTCTCCTATTTTTCCTATTGTTTCTTCTGCTGCTAACTTATGTACACTTGGGAAATAATGCATAACACACACATTCACAAAAAATGTTTCTGAGAACATTCTTCCCACATAAAATTGGTCTTAATTACAGAGCACTTAGGAAATTTGAACTTAGAGTAGCCAGGATGTTTTTTTCATGTTTTCTTTATTGTAAAAATAGTTTAAAGAGGGGTTAGAGTTACATAAGAAAATTAATGAGTACATTATCTATCAAGCATTGTTACCTCCTCTTGTTTTTCTCCTACAATCATTTTCCTCCCAACCAACCCAACTCCCTTCTTCCCTTCTCAAGTTGTAAAGCTAATTTTCTACATAGTACCTTGTACAATTCATTGTTACAATAGGTCATACTGTATACTTGTTTAAGCATTTTGCTATTTCCCTTCCTCTCCCCACATTATAAAAATGTATATGAAAGATGTAGGTCGTTGACAATAAATAGAGTGAAAACGGGGGTTATACCATGGAGGAAGAAAATAGAAGAGAAACAAAATAAATCACATAGTACATGTTAGATACATTAAAAAAATAGCAAGGAAGAAAAAGCAACTTGTGTCCCTATCTTGGGTCCCATTTCACTTAACATCATCTTATATGGCCATATGTACATGAATAAGGTTTTATAAGCCATGTAAATTCCATATTTTCTCATTATGAAGTTATCTCTGAAACACATGTTACCTCATGTCCAAAGATATACTTGTGCTATTTCAATGAAGCCAGAAAACATTCATTTTACCTGGAGCAGCACCATAGATTGTTATTGGAAGTAAGTGGAAGGAACTGTTATTGCAAGTGGAAACATCCCAAGAGAGGAATTAACCATAGAAAAATGACAAAGTTCAAGGTAATTTGTGCTGTCCTTTTTACGGTACAAGAAAAGAATCCAAGGCCTGAAGGAAACTCTGTCCCTGACTTTTTCAAGTGTGTCCTTTACTTATATAAAACTTGTCTGTAAACTTCTAGTTGAGAGTATAACAAAAGGAAACAATACGCCATTTGAAGGCCAGCATAGAATAAAAGGAAATAACTTTGTTTTAAAAGTGTTCTCATGCAAAGAAACAAAGTTATGGGGGTTTTAAAGAGACTTATGTAGGGATATTTCACTCATGAGATGATTCTCCTGTTGCAGGAGTCAGTTACCCAATTCTTTAGTCTGGTCCTGAGTTCTCCATAGCAATAAGGATTCCAAAAAGCAGGATCCAGTGAGTATGATCAGCAAAAGGAGCCTCTTCTCAAACCAGTGCTTCAAGGATGGTCTCAAAGAAACATGTGGTTTTTTTCATTTGCTTGTTTGTTTAGTTTGTGCTGGTTTGGGGGCTTGAACCCAGAGGGTGGACCCTGTCCCTATACAGTTGTCTTTCCTGCCCACCTGCCCCCAAAGCTAGTACTCTATTGCTTGAGCCTAAACTCCACTTCTGGTTTTTTCGTGTTTAATTACAGATAAGAGTTAGACAGACTCTCCTGCCTGGGTTGGTTTTGAACTGAGATAGTAATAAATCCAAGTGACTTCAACTGTATGGACTTCTCTTTTTAACCAAGAAATATTAGATGAAGTGTATTATAAAGCCAATACCTGACAATTTTCAAAAGAAGAGAATATATCCAGCAAAGAAACCATAACTTAAGTAACTCAACAAAAGTAGGTGCACTGAATCATTTTGGAATTATTTTTTCTACTTGGGAAGATTACTATTGACTTTGTCGTTCCTTTTGGGGAAACTTAAAGTCATATTTGCACTTTTTGGTTGGTCGTGGCTCTTTAACTCTGATACTGGACCCTGTCCCTCAGTTCTTCAGCTCAAGTTGAGCACTCTGCCACTTTTGGTACAGCACCACTTCTGGGTTTTATGTGGTTAATTAAAGATAACAGTGTCATGGACTTTCCTGATCATGATGGTTTTGAACCACAATCCTGTGGTCTCAACTTTCTGAGTTGCTAGGATTACAGGTGTGAGCCACCAGCATCCGTCTTATATTTGCATTTATGTGCACTTATTGACACTATGTAGACAAAGAATGGAAATTTGAATCAAATGATGACATTACAACTTTTCAGAAAAATCAAGGTAGCAATAAATTTATCCTCCTTTTCCATGTTGTTACATTAATGATTCATGTGTTATAGGACTCTTAAATTAGCATCCTCTGCTGTCTGCATTTGTCGACTTAGTATCAGAAATTGTTCATAGAGAAATATAAAAGACTGAGATTTTTAGAAATCAAAGGAGTTCAGGTATGAGAGTACAGCATAGAAGGATATACAACATATCCCACAGAGATTAAGGATTAGCCTAATTACTAGAATTCTAAAGGCAATGAGGAATAAGCCTACTGATGACTAGTTCTTTAATAATCAAAAATGGTTCCCTAGAACATCTTGTGGTATAACTTAGTTATCATTTATTCCTTCCATCTGGAGTTATTCTTTCTCTTCTGTAAAAACTATTAATTAGCCTCTGCCTTTTTGGTGCCAAGACTTCCCAAAAAGATTTCCAAATTTCATATATACTACCCTTCTGATTGTGATTAGCACTGACCACTCAAAAGCCTGGAATCTTTGAATTTCCAGAATTAAACTTCACCTAACATCTAAGCATATTCGTGGCATTAATTGCCATGATGTAATGAACAGAAGTTTTTGTTTTCAAAATTGTATACTAATATAGGTAAAGTACCAGAATTAGGGACTATTGTCAAGTAGCACTATGGAAGGAGCAATTATATATTCCAAATATGAGTTGTGTACTTTGCATTTACTAACTAAATGGTTGTTGTTGTTTTGCCAGGCCTGGGGCTTAAACTCAGGGATAGGGAATTATTCCTCAGCTTTTTTGTTGTTGTTGTTCAAGGGTAACCCTCTACCACTTGAGACACAGCACCATTTCCAGTGATTCTTTTTCTGTTTATGTGGTACTGAGGAATTGAACCGAAGTTCTCATGCATGCTAATCAATCACCGTACTGTGAAGCCCCATTCCCAGAGCCCTAAATGACGTTTTTAAGATGGCATTACTTTTTCATTCCGTAACTATGTACCATAATTTTAGCCAGACATTTTTGCTAGAAAAGGACATTGAACACAATACTGAGTCCAGTAAGGCTAGACGGACAATGAATAACCGTCACAGTCTAGCCAGAGCACAGAAGGGCTTACCTCATGGAACAACAGACTGAGATAGACAACTCCTGACCCACAACCCCCCTCCAGAATGAGAGGTCCACATTGGTTCCAGCCACATGGGGATGCTGGGCCACCTCCTCCTGCACCCATTCAATAAGTTCTTAAGAGAGAGAGAGAGAGAGAGAGAGAGAGAGAGAGAGAGAGAGAGAGAGAGAGAGAGGAGAGGAGAGGAAGAGAGAGAGAGAGCGCATGTCAGAATTGCACTTAAGCCAGGTGCTGGTGGCTCAGGCCTATAATACTAAGTACACAGGGGGCTGAGATATGAGGACCACGGTTTATAGACAGCCTAGACAGGAACATCTGTGAGACTCTTATCTCCAAAGAACCACCAGAAAACCAGAAGTGGTGCTATGACTCAAGTGGTAGAGCGCTAGCCTTGAGCTGAAGAGCTCAGGGACAGTACCCAGGAACAGAGTTCAAGCCCCACGACTGGCAAGAAGTGGACTTCCCACAACAAGAAGTGGACTGAATAGCACCCATTGTCTTAGGGAGCATGGCAGAGAAGTCAGGCCGAGCTTCCTGTCAGCTCTATTTTTTTTTTTTTTTATATTATGAAGGTGATATTCCAAGGGGTGGGTTACAGTTACATAAGTAATAAGTACTTTTTTTTTTACAGTGTTAAACACTTCCTCATTTTTTCCTGCTTCCCCCAACCCTAATATTCCATTTCCCCAAAGTTGTAAAGTTCATTTCTAACATAGTGTTTAGTATATATCACTGTTGCTTTGGTTAATCTTTGTCCGACCATTTCTGTGATTTCCCTTCCCTTCCCCAAATCAAATAAACTTACATATAAGACAAAGGGTACAGAAATCAAAAACAGTGACTACAGGGAATAAACCAAAGGGGAAAAAGTAAATGGAAATAACTAAAAGCAGTACACTATACAATCATATTGTATCCATTTATTGGACCTCATTTCAATAAGCATCATTTTCTATGGTGACACGCATATAGCTATTGAGCTGTTGTGACCTTTTATAAGAATATCCTAGACATATTCTAGCTTTTTTTTAATGAGTGAAAACATGTAGCCTATGATTCTTTGGGTGTGGCTTGTTTGATGTATTATGTTTTCCAAGTCTTTCCATTTCCTTACAAATGGGGCAATGTCATTCTTTCTGACGTAAGCATAGAATTTTGTTGTGAACATATATGACATTTTCTTGATCAATTCATCTATTGACTGGCATCTGTTTTGGTTCCATATCTTAGCTATGGTAAATAATGCTACAATTGACATAGTTGTGATGGTAACTTTAGTGTGGCCTTGTCTGTGGTCATTTGGGTAAATGCCCAGGAGTGGGATTGCTGAGTCATAGGGGAGATCTTCTGAGGAAGCATATACTTCTTTATGGAGTATTTGAACAAGTTTACTTTTCAACCAATAGTGTAGTAACATTCCTTTTTTGCTATATTCCCACCAGACCAGCATATATTATTATTAGTTTTCTTCATAATGGTCATCAAACTGGGGGGAAATGGAATGTCAATGTTGCTTTTATTCGTATTTCTATGGCCGGAAATGTTGCATATTTCTTCATGTTTCAATTGGCCATTCATTTCTTCTTCAGATAGATCTTTCTTTAAATCTTTAGCCCACTTATTAAGAGGGTTGTTTCTTTGAAGATTTGTTTTGGGTGGGAGCTAACTTTTGGGGCTCTACATATATTTGAGATGTAAGGCCATTGCCTGTTGCAGAGCAATTAACGAACTTCTCCCAATCTGTGGGCTTTCTATTTTTCTTTCTATGTAAGTTCTCTTCTTCAATTTGCTAAGGATTTGTCAAGTCTGTTAATTTATTGAAACAACCAGTTCTGTTTTGTTGATCTTTTTATGTTTTAGTTTGTCTTTATTTAGTTATTTCTGATTTTTTTATTTGTTTCTGTCTTCTGTTTGGGTTTGGGCTTGTTCCTGTTTTCAAGAATTTTGAGGTATATAATTAAAATACAGACTTCAGATTTCCCCAATTGCTTGATGTAGGCACTTAGAGCTATAAATATTCCTCTAAGTACTGCATTTACTGTTTCCCAGAGGAGTTGGTTTTTTTGTGCGTTCAATTTGTTAAATTGCAGAAACTTTCAGATTTTCATTCTAATGTATTCAGTGCCTCACTGGTCATTCAGCAATGTGCTGTTCAGTCTTCATGGGTTTGGGAATTATTTTTGCTTTAGCTTTTTAATTCTAAGTTTATTCTGTTGTGGTCTGACAAGATATGGGAATTCAAATAATTTTTCTTTCAATTTGGATAGAATTTCTATGTGACATAGGATATGTTCTATTTTGGAGACTCTTCCATGAGCTGCTGCGAAGAATGTGTATACTGATGCTGAAAGTATATTCTGTAGATGTCTGTTAGGGCTAGGCATTCAATGTAGTTATTTAGGTCTTCAGTTTCTTGGTTGAGTTTTTCCTGGATGACCTATCCATGAATTTCAATGATGGGTTGAGATGTGTTTTTAGGTTAAGTAGTATTTGGTTGATGAAGTGGGGTGTTCCAGGATTCAGGGTATTGATACTTAGACTTGCTATATCCACCTAATGGAGATGTGCCTTTATCAATATATAATTTCTCTTCCTAGTAATTTTATTTTGAATTTTATTTTATGTTAGTAATTCTACTGTGACCTGTTGATGGTGTTCATTTGCTTGAAAATTTTCCTCCCAGCCTTTCAGTTTGAGTATATGTTTGTTTTTGTCAATAAAATGTGTCTCTTGTAGATACTACATGCATGTGTCTTGTTTGTTATACTACTATTTAGTCTGTTTTCTAATTGGAAATTTAAGTCCATTGATATTGAGAATTAAGTCTGTGAAATATCTCATAAGTCCTGCTATGTTATTCACCTGCTGTTAGGCTCTGTGACTCATTTACTCTTAATCTATTTACCTTGTTCACTGGTAGGGAGCATTTTATATAACCAGTTCCTGTTCTTCATGATCTTCTCTATGTAGGATATATTTGATTAACTTCTATCCTGTTGATTTGGTGGAGATACATTGTTTCAAGATTTCTTTGTCATGAAATATTTTTATATATCCTTTTAATGTAAAGGAGAGTTTGGCTTGAGACCATATTCATGGTTGGTAGTTGTTTGCCTTTTATGTTTGTCATATATCATGCGAGGCTCCCCTTTTTACTGTATCAGCTAAGAAATTTGTATTTATTCTGACTGTATTTCCTTTATAAGTAATCAGTCTTTACTCCTGACAGATTTAAGAATCCCTTCATTGATGTCTAATGATCCTCTAATGGATTATGATGTGATGGTAGTTTGTTCTGTTCTGTTATACTCTGTTTGGTGTTCTAAAGGATTCTCTTATCTGAATGAGCCTATCTCTTTGATTTTCCTGTCTTACAATTGGTTATTGTTTTAGGGCTTCTATCTCTTTATTAAAGGTCTTGTATTTTAGGTCTTGTATGGATTTTCCTTACAACTTTTTATTGGGTGGGGGCTTGGGAGGTATGTGTTTTAGCTGTGTCTTCTCTCGTATTTTAAACTAGGTATCCATTTTTCCATTGGACTCTCTTGCCTTCTCAGAATTTATTTTTCTTTGTGTTTGGAGTCTCCATGAATTATTTTGCTGATCTTTGCTTGGTCTCATCTTGTTCACAAGTTTCCTTGTAGAGGTTTTGTATCTTTTCATTAATCACATTTTCAGCATTATTTGTAATGTATTTTGAAAACTATCTTCTAGGTAATTGATTGTTCTAATGCCTGTTTATTTACTGTGTGAATTATATTACCTTTGCATGACTTTTCTCATATTTTTCTGATTTGTTGTGTCCATTTGAAGTATTTCTTTCCTTTCATTTGGGGGATCTATGATGTTAATAGGTGACAATCTATGTTCTTGGATGATTTGCCAGGTGTTGCTTTGGTCTTCTGTTGTGATTTGTTTTTCTGGAATTAGGTTTTTTTCTAGACCATTAAGTGTAGGAGAAGAGATGAGTTGTGAGAGATGTTGTCAAATTAATACTTGTGGTTCCAAGGACAGTTCCGACTATCTAGTGGTAAGGTGAATTGTGTCTGTGTTTATATGTGACTGTCTCTGTTCATGAATTTTTTCCCATGTGGCCCTTTCATTTCCACATTGCAGTTGTGTTTTTGAATATGTTGGCCAACACAGTCACAGCAGTCACCTTCCTGGCTGGGTAACTTTTCATAGATTTCTGTTTTCTTGTGAAGACAGTATAAAATATTCTTTTGAATTGTATATCTATATATAATTATACTTAACTTGGTGTCACACTCTAGAAATGCAGTACCTTCTAGGACTCTAAATCTCTGTTTCATTAGAGAAATCTAGGGTAATTTTCTGTTGTTATTCTGCCACTGTTTTTCCTCTTCCTCTGGTTTATTTATTATATTGTGGATTTTTTTCACGTAATTTAGGATTTGTGATGCTTGTATGAAGTTATTTTTGTTTTTCTGTTTGTGTTACTTTGAAATAGTGATTTCAGGCTTGTATGAAGAGACAGTAATAATATGAAATGTGAAGAGCTTAAAGAGGCACAATGAAGGCCTAAGTAACTCCAGTACAGGCTAGCAACCATCTTGTGAGGTATGAATTATGAAAATAACCATGGTTTGGACCCAGAAATGACACAAAAAGAAAAACAATTCCTGGACAACTGAGACATAAACAATCCTTGGGAAAGCCTCAGGAATTTTCTCCAAATGCATTGACCAAACATTGGGTGGCCATGCAGGACACCATGACCCAGTAGCCAGACACTTTCTGTCAATAACACATCAATAATATTAGCCAATCACATATGTATAGCTTAGTTTGCTTAAAATGTTAATCATTCACGTAATTTCTCCTGTAAAACTTCCTTAAAGATGTTTGTTCAATACTATAAACACTGTGCTGATTCTATGCTTGGGTCTCTTAGTGTCATGAGTTACTGATTGCACAGTACCAGACTGGAGCTTGCAAATAAAAGACTCCTTTGTTATTTGTATTGGTCGAGGTCTCTGGTGGTCTTCGGGGGTCTTGAGTCTAGGTAAAACAAATGTTAAGTTATTACATTGAAAGAAAGAGAGCAGACATTTTAACTATTTGCTACAAGTAAATTAATAATAAGCAAAGCTAATTAACTCTTATTTACTCTTCAGAGGATGAGTATAGTAATCTTGGATATCTTGGAGGAAAAGACTTTGGAATGATTACAACTGATGGCTTTCACTGAAATTACATTCTTCTTCAGAAAGGCAAATGCTCCATTTTTTCATATTAGTATTATAAAATCATAACATCTGCATTTTGAATTGTTTTCCTCTGCTATTTTCAATGCCATTCTTCATCCATTATGTATCTAGGGCTTGGAATGACCCATTCCTTAAAATACCTATATTGCTTATATTGTGATATAAATCTCAGTAATATTAATATGAATTTATCTCTGAGTCTCAACTTGAGCTACATTCATAGGTAATTTATACAGTCTCAAGCAAGAAGCCTATTTTACTCTTTTCTATACTTTAAACTATAAATCTATTATCTTTAGAAATATGTTCTGAAGAAAATATGTTCTTTTATATTGTTCCAGTAAACATCATTTATTTCTAGTATTTTTACTGAAATAAATATAAAGTATGGAACATGGGGACAACCCACTTTATCAGTTTAAAGTATATCCTTGGGAACTATTTTATATATAAAAATAAAAAAGTGCAACGCACATGTTTATACTTGAATCATCTAATGGTTAAGTAAATTAAACACAAGAACTATCATACCACATCAAGTCTCAATTTATTTAAAGGCACCAACATATTAGTGTTCATGAATATCACTCATCTTTAGAAAATGACTAGTCACAACAAAGTTTATATTTCAAATTTAAAAAATAACAATTACACCCAGATTTGATGTGAATATTCTGTTTCCAGGAATACATTTATTTAGCAAACAGGGAAACAAAAAATAAGGGCTTTGCATATAGAAAGAAAGATGTAAAAGTATACTGTCTTTCCTTAAGATGATACATACATGAAAATCGTGTCATTTACTCAAAGATACTATGAAAATTCATGAGCGGATTTGTGATCAGAAGTGATAGGTAAGCAAAGTAACTGGAAAACTGTATTTGTAAATAGTGCTTTCAATATATGATGACGTTTTCAATAAATAAGCCTATAAATGATGATTTTGTATCTGCAACACACATCCAGTATTTTACATTTTAGACATACTCCCATTCTCTTACATCAGTTCTTGATCAATATTCTTCTACTTTCATGATGTCAATTGCTACTAAAGTAACAAGGTGGGTGTTCTCTTGGTTTCTACATCCAATAAATTTTAGTATTTTTGCAACGGTGTATGAACTCCTGGAGTTTGACTTGGATGTGATGTTTGAGGATACTGTATTCAGGGTATTAATTGCCCTGAAGCAACCAGGAACCTATTGTGAATACACAGACACACGGTATACGAAGAATTTGGGACTTGATCTCGGGGAAAGATAAAGGTCCAGGCAAGATCTTGAAGCTGAGATAAAGCAATGCAGCAAACATCAATCAACTATAATTACAAGGGAATGGAACTTATCTCTGATGTGTCTGGGTGGCAGCTGTGTGTGTGCGCGCGTGTTTATGTGTGTGTGTGTGTGTGTAGAGAATTTTAGTGTGGCTTCTATATTTACAGTCTATAGAGCATTACTTGTTAAGGAGAAAGTGCCCTTACCAGAGCTCTGATACCACTGTCATCACTTTTTACTGCAAAAATACCACTTGCTTAATATCTAATTAAAAAGGGAAAAATAAACTAACATCTTACATGATTGTTTTGGAAATTAATTAGCAAATTGAAGGCCAAAGGGAGAAATTGGAGATTAATATAATCTTTTTCCTGTCTTCTGATTATTAAACCCCAATAGCTCTGATTTTCAGGAATCTCCTGTAATGTACTTACTGCTGAATTACTAATATGTTTAATAATATGAAACATATGATAGAGAAATAGATCAGCCAGCAAGAACAAATAACTCGTGATAAGATTGAGCTTTTGAGCAGGGTTGCCACATCTTTGAGGAATGCAATTCCTTTATATGAATTTCAAATTTTATGGCTTTCTCTGTGTTATTAAAAGGTAAGAAATTACTGTAGAAACAAAAATACCAGTTCAGCCAAGTAGAAAGTGCTCATGTTCCCATCCTCATGCTGCAATTTTCCATTCCATAATGACTCTTTGTTAGAGTGCTTTCATTTAATATACTTCAGCACATCATCCTTCCCTGATGGAGACAGGAAAAAAAGATAATTTTGTTTGAATATTATCTTATGTAAGTTAGTATGTACCAGAATGATTTGTATAATTACAGAAGTTTGTAATAAATATAAGTAGGGATCATATCACAACTATAAAACATAATTAAAATCACAGAAGACTAGAAGTCACAGAATTTTGTGCATGAAAACATACATTAGATTAGTTGCAGAATTTCTATTTTGAAACAGACTTTATTTTAAAGTATAAAGCACTTTACTAAGGGTTGAAACATTTTATTGAAAAAATATATTTCTTAGAGATATTTTTGCTTCATATTTTAAGAAGAAAAATGGTACCAAAGTAATTATTTTTTAAAAATTATTTTCCGGTTTCCATGTGATTAACCTCCAAATTAGAAATCCGGACATTTAATTTAATTTAAATTAACCAAAAATATTTATTGAGTATAAGAACCTTCTGCTCTCTACATTCTTCACACTAACTTTACCAAATATGATGAGTCTGAAATAATCAATCTCTTTTACAATGTGAGCAAAATGTTTAAAAAGCAGTATTTAGTTTAACTTAATTGCTCTGAAGAGACAATAAATGATATAATCAAAGATAAAAAATGATTAGATTTAAAATTTAGAATTCATGAAATGTTTTTGACCACACTGGTTACTGGAGCCTTTCCAACAACCTCATGAGATACTTTATATTGATGAAGCAAAATCCCAGAGGTTAGACATTTATGAATACAAAAATCATGTCATTCTGAATATGTAGAGCTACATATAAAACATAGAAATTTTAGCTTTTAAATACCTGAATATACTAATACATTTACTTGCAGGGTAAGTACTTGTTCTGAAAGGAGATAAAATTGCACTTATTTTGAAAAGTAAACCTAAGTATTCATATGAATGAAAGACTATATTTAAATATCCCTTATTCAAGAAACAAGATGTACAGTTAGTTGTTTTTCATGCCAATTATGTTCTCTAAAGTAACTAGATTAGTAAACCTAAACCATTGCTTCATAGGGAAATAGAAATTTAGTTTCCTAAAATTAATGACTATAACTTTTTCTCAAACAATTACTAAAAAACTGTTTTATGATTTTTTCATGGAATCTTATTAGATATATTTTTATTCATTAAGTTAAATAATTGACCAATAACAATATAAAATATGCATGAAAAAAGTTTATCTAACACAAGTATTTTATTCACAAGACATATCATGGCTCTCTCAAAAAATACTAGACGGCAGTGTGTTCTTTATTAATTTTTAGTTATTTTGTTAATGGTTATTAATTGTCAGAAGTGGCAATCCCATAATATGTTTAAAGCATTTGATTATACTCCCTCCCTCTATTTTCTTTTCATTACTTCTTCTTCCAAAGATCTTCTGTATTTCACATAAAGTTACATCTTTATATATGCACATATAATCTAATTTGGAAAAAAAATTAAGCTAAACTGCAATTTAATTCAAGTTGTATAGTGGATTAACAAGATGAATAAAAACTTGAATATTTTTGTTAACTTCTGAATTGAGCTAGCATTATTATTATGGTTAGGTTTAGGATCCCAGACAGAATTAGAATTAGGGTTAGTGAAATAGGTTCAATACAGGATGACCCATTGCAACAATGATACTCAGAAGACTCTATGTTGAAATGAACTTTACACCATGGGGAGGGAGGAGTAAGGGAGGTGGGGTAGTAGGAGAACAACAAAGAAGGGTGTAACAATGCTCAACAAGAAATATACCCATTACCTTACTCGTGTAACTAATCTGTCTTTAAATCATCTTTACAATAAAATAAAAATTTAAAAAATAATGGAGATGGGCGTCAGTGGCTCACGCTTGTAATCCTAGCTACACAGGAGGCTGATGTCTGAGGATTGGAGTTCAAAGCAGCCCAGGCAGAAAGTCTGTGAGGCTCATATCTCCAATAAACCACTAGAAAATCCATAAGTAGCGCTGTGGCTCAAGTGGTAGAGGGCTCGCCTTGATCTGAAGAGTGGAGGGACAACAGCCAATGCCAGAATTTAGGCCTTATGACCGACCAAAAAAAGAAAAAAAGAAAAAGAAAACCTGACAGGAAATAGAAAAACACTTAAAAAATGTAGGCTCAAAATGCAAGTAAAGTTTAGACCTACACGCTGAGCAAGAGAAAAATGTG
Source organism: Dipodomys spectabilis (assembly GCF_019054845.1). Lineage (NCBI taxonomy): Eukaryota > Metazoa > Chordata > Mammalia > Rodentia > Heteromyidae > Dipodomys > Dipodomys spectabilis. The sequence goes on along the minus strand of NW_024870978.1, from coordinate 1,373,537 downwards.
CAATAGAGGCTTGCTATTAACATTATGATTCGGTTATATGTAGGTTTAGGATTAGGCAAGGTGTTCCAGTAAGAGCTGGGGTTAGCATAAGAAAAAGATATAAAATATGAAAAGGTGTAAAACTGCAACATATTTTAAGAAGGATGAATGGCATCAAGGTTAGAATGAATGAAAACCAGTGACTGTGTTATTTTAAACATTCAGACATAATTTGGCTTAAAGGGTGAATTACATTTTGTTCTCCTTAGGTTTAGGGAAGGATAAGCTTTAGTGTAAAATTTAGTTTTCCAATAAGAAGTAGAAGCAAAAACAATGTATGATTGAATAGAATCTAGACACTTTTCCTTACAGTAACTATTTGGTGTTAAATCAGATTGTGATTAGGATTAGGTTTCTGGTTAAAGGGGGTTGAGAATAGGATAAAGAAATTGGTTAAACTAGTTTCTCCTGCCTATTTTCCTAGCTAGTCAGGAAGCTGATTTCTGAAGATCGCAGTTCAAAGCCTGCCGGGGCAGAAAGTCCATGAGACTTTTATCTCCAATTAACCACCAGAAAACCCAAAAGTGGTGCTGTGGCTCAAGTGGTAAAGTGCACAGCTAGAGCACTCAGGGATCATGACATAGAGTTCAGGGATCACGCCCAGTCCCAGAGTTCAAGCCCCACGTTCGACAAAAAGAAAAGAAATGTGTTAAATGTTAAGTAAATCTGAACTTATTTTAGGTTCTAGTAATTCAGGAAAAGCTTGGATAGTGGAAGTACAATGTATTTCATAATATCAGGATTTGAGATCAATGGATATAATGATTCCTGTTGAGGAACAAGATAGATTCAGAGTTAAGAGTGAGAAAATATATAGGGTTTAGGAAAACCTGCAATTTATTTCAAGAATTACAGGTGCAATTTCAGTAAGGATGACACAAAAGAAGAATTATTCACAAATTTTAGAAATGAGATACCATTGGTGTCAAGGATATGGTTAGGATTCTAACCATGATTGGGTTTAGAGTGAAGGAGAAAAAAATGAGAGTCAAATTGAAGGTAAATTTTAGAATAAACCTGGCAGGAATTAGAATGAATGTGAAATAGAGTATTGCTATTAATATTAGAATCTACTTGCAATTAGGGTTATGGTTATTCTCAATGTTCTAGTTAAGATTAAGTTTAGGGTTAGAAAATAACTAATATATTGGAAAAAAATTGAAACCTATTTTTGGAAGGCTTATTTGAATCAAGTTAGGATGAGTGAAAACTAGTGTACTTGTGTTAGTGTTAGTATTGACATATAATTTGGATTAACATTAGGGTCAGTATTTTGTTCTGATTATGAATAGTGTTATGAATAGGAAAGTTTTTAGTATAATATTCAGTTTGCACTAACAAGTAGAAGCAAAAATATGAGACTGAACAGTAACTAGAGCATTACCATTATATTTATTTCTCAGTGATCATTCTTGTAATGATTAATGAGAGTTTTCCAGCCAGGTTTAGGTTGAGAGTTAGAGTTAACTAATGGACTAGATGGTAAATAAATCTGAAATTGTTTTAGGGCACAAGGGTTCAGGAAAAGGTAAGATCATTGGAAACTACAGTATTTTTCCTGATAGGAGAATGTGAGGACAACTAATATAATGTTCATGTTAGGGAACAAGATAACTTCAGAGGAAGAGTCAGAAAATTTGTAGGAATTAGAGCAAACTGAAACTCATTTCCAGAGTGAAAACTGGAGTATTCATTAGAATGAATAAAAACTAGAGTATTTTTCTTAAACATTAGAATTGGACTATCTTTATGTTGAAAGTTAGGTTTCAGTTCCAGCTGGAGTTAGTGTTAGCATTAGGGAAACGGAAAACTTATGGTCAAACTGAAAGTAAATCTTCGAATAACAAGTCTAGTTACAATTAGGATGTATGTGAAATAAGAAACTGCTAATAATATTAAGATGAGGGTATGGTTAGTGTGAGGGTTAGCCTCAATATTCCAGTTAGGGTTAGGGTTACCAAAATAGTAAGATAATGAGTAAAACTACAAATTATTTTTAGAGAGATGAGTTGAATCAATGTTAAGATGAATAAAAACTAATGTATTTGTATGGCTTTTAGAATCCAAAGGCTATTAGTTCTAGAGTTAGGGTTGCTTTTCTAGTTCAGGTTAGACCTAGGCTTAGGGAAGGGTAAGCTTTAAGGTAAAACTGAGTTTTCTGCTATCACTTTCAAGTAAAATAATTGTGAAATTTAACAAAAACTCCAGTTTTCCTAAGTTTCCTATTCAGGGTTCAATAGGGTTAAATTTAGAGTTAGGTTTCTAGTAAGGTTTAAATCTATAGTTAGGGTTAGGAACTAGACTACTAGAGTAAATTTTAAGTAAACCTGCAACTTCTTTTTGGAGATAGAGGAGTTCAGTAAAAGTAAAGATCAGTGGAAACTACGGTAATTTTCATGATATGAAGATCTGAGGTTAATGATTCATAATAGGGAATGATTTCAGAGTCCAAGTCAGGGAATCTGTAGGATTTGGAGCAAACTGCAAATCATTTCAAAGACAATGAGTATCTGTTAGTATATATTTTCCATTAATTTTAGGATTGGGTTACTATTATCATCAAGGTTACTTTTAGGGTTCTGTCCAAGATTTGAGTTAGAGTTAGGGAAATGGAAGATTGAGAACTTGAGTGACTTACTTCCTTTGTGTATGTATATGCACTATTCTAAGGCTTGAACTCAAGGATTGGGTTGTGCCCCTGAGCATTTTGCTGTAGGCTAGCATTCTACCAATTGAGCCATGAGTCCACGTCCTACTTTCTTTGGCAGTGAATTGGAGATGAGAGTCTCACATATTTTCCTATCCAAGCTGACATTGAACTGAGATTCCAAGATTTCTGCCTTCTGATTAAAGGTAGGATTAAAGGCATGAGCTACCATTGCCCAGGAAAGTGCCTGAAATTTACTGATTGTTTGTACTTTTGTTCGAGATTGAGACTTGAATTCAATATCTGACAGCTTTGCTCACTAAGTAGCACTCTGCCACTTGAGCCATATCTCCAAAAACGATTATTTTAAATAGCTGAAAATCATTAAATTTTCTTCAGGTGATATGTATCATTAGTGTTATTCTAAAAATTATCCTAACAAAAAAGACTTATAGGCCCTGGAGTTGATCTGAGCAAATTCTCATTCTTTGCTTCTAATTGCATAACAGTTTAGGGACATGATTTTTTAATTATTTTAAGTAGCATAGGAATTATCATTAAACAAGGCATTTTATGCGTACAATATACCTTGATCAATGCCAACTCTTTCAATATTCTCATCCATCCCTCTTCTATGCACTTCTTCCTTCACTCTTCTTAATATTGTAGGATATTTATTGGATTCCTCTCTGCATTTTCCCCCTTATCTACTGTTCATTCTTCTACCTTTTAACCCTTCACCCCGCTTTTGACTACCCAATTCCATATGATCCAGAAACTCTACTCCTGGGCATTTACCCAAAAGATTACAAACCAGGATATCGTAAAGGTTTCAGTCCAACCATTCTTATTGAATCTGCCCAGATAACCCTCAAGAGAAAAATTAATCAAGAAAATGTAATACACACACACACACACACACACACACACACACACACACACACACACACACACACATACACAGAGGAAATTCTACTTACACATCAGAAAGAATATTTTAACATTTGTATCTCTCATTTCTTTTTTCATCTGTCTGATATCCCACTGTTGTCATACTGTCCCTGTACTGCAGTAACAGAAACATGCAAACTGATGTAAAAGATTTTCAGGGTTATGGGCTAGCCATAATTTCCTGAATATGTGTTCTCTGCTAATTCTATTTGTCAATTCATGCATTTGAATAGTGATTATACAGAATCATTTGTACCATTTGCTACACAGAAAAGAGAGGAACCACTTGTATGTATGTAAATATATATATATATATATATATACATGAATATACATACATACATGGACATATGCACACATATAGATATGTATTAAATACTTGAGTACATTTTATGTTTTCAAGAATTATAGAGCTAAAAAAATCACATGCATTTTCCTTTTCAATTTTTTCAAAACCTAATAACTTTGTCTCTTTTGAATACCTAATTTTAAAGAGAATATCACCATCTCTGACCTGTCAGTCGCCTTGAAGTTAGATGTTCAAATAGGATAAAGTTATTTAGGCTTTTTGGTGGAAGGGTTCTATTCAGGGGTTCTCTGCTTGCTAGACAGGACTCTGGATGTATAGCATCAAGAAGCTCAACTACTTTTACCATACTTCTAGTCCATTTAATTACTTGAGGTCTTGAACTTTTTGCCCCGGTCTGATCTTAGATTGACTGAGACTTTGCTACCTATGCCTCCCACATAATTAACTAGGATTACAGATGTGAACCACTATGGAAAGCTCATTTGTTGATAGTGCTGTCTTGGCAGATTTTTCTCTGGCTTGGCCTCAGACCATGATCCTTGTCATCTCTGCTTTCCAATCAGCTGGAATTACACATGTGGGCTACTATACTTGGTGTACATGACACCTTCTGTTTTATAAAAGAAGTTTATACTGTAAAAATATGGTATAGAGGGGTTATAGTTACATGAGCAAGATAATGAGTACATTTTTTATCAAGCATTGCTACCTTCTCCTTTGTTTTTCCCTTACCCTTTCTTCCCTCCCACCTCCACAACTACACTCCCCTCTCCTCCCTTCCCTGCTTCCCCGCCCATATTGTAAAGTTCCTTGTTCAACAACATAGTGTCTTGTGCATCTCATTGTTATAACGGGTCAGCCTGCCCTATTTAAACATTTTGTTTTTTCCCTTGCTCTCCCCAAGCTAGAGAAACCGTGTATACAAGATGCAGGGCACCGACATTAAATACAGTGAAAACAGGAGTTATACCTTGGTGGGGGAAAATATAAAAACGTAAACAAAAATAATCCCATGGTAAATTATAAACCTTATCTTGGGATTCACTTCGCTTAACATCATCTTATCTGGTGGTATGTACATAGCTTTTGAACTCTTATGCTGGTCTCAGATATACACTAGTTATTGCAAATTAGTGAAACCATAAGACCTATGTTTTTTGTCTGACATACTTTACTTAATATAATTTTTTCCAAGACTCCACTTAGAGCTCCCCTGTAACCCAGCAATCCCACTTTTGGGCATTTACCAAATGTTCACACACAAGACCATACTAAGCTACAGGCACAACTATGTTTATTGCAGCATTATTTACCATAGCTAAGATATGGAACCAAGCCAGATGCCCCTCAGTAGATGAATGGATCAAGAAAATGTGATACACACACACACACACACACACACACACACACACACACACAGACACACACACACACACACTGGAATTCTATGCTTCCATCAGAGAGAATGACATCGCCCCATTTGCTAGGAAATGGAAAGACACGGAAACAACTTTATTAAGTGAAATAAGCGAGGCACAAATAATCATAGGTCCCATGGTTAACCTCACTTGCAATAAGTAGTACACGGCACCATATAACCTTATAAGAGAATGTTATGTGAAATGAACCCCAAGTTACAGACACAAATTCTTATCTCTATATTATCCCCCAAATAAAATTTGAAGGGGAGCTGTGGTTCAAATACAGAGCACCACCCTTGAGGGAAAAAACTTAAGTGAGAAGGTAAGGTCCTGAGTTTAAACCATAATATCAGCACTAAAAAAAGTGATTTCTTTTCCTTGAGGTTTTAATTAAATTGCTCAGAATATAATCAACGTTGTATTTATGTTTAGCATGACTATTAAAATCATGTTATATTGATTGATGTTATTCTTTATTTTCTTAAATTTTACTTACACATTAATATCCAATTATGATAAGAGATGATTACTGTTTCACAAGATTTTTGGCAGTTGAATATATAGATGAGAGGTTCATACAAGGAATTTGGGCTGAAAATAGATGTTTGAAAGCTCTTCACATAAATAAATGATGGCTGAAGAAGCTGTGGACATTTATGAAATAAAATAAAGAAACCATCAAGGAAAGATAAGGTATGATTCTGGAAAGCACACAATTTTGGAAGAAAAAAAAAACACAGGGAAAATATGTAGCTTTTGGTAAGAACTTTGTAACCCACCTACACATTTGATTCTTTATTTCTAGTGGAAGGCATTTCAGTTAACTTTATTTTACAAAGTTGAACATGATTGACATTTAGTATTAACTGGCCTCTGTCTCAGGTAAGCAATAAGCCAGGTGCCAGGAGCTCATGCTTATAATCCTAGCTACTCAGAAGGCTGAGATCTCTAGATCCTAGTTCAAAGCCAGGTTGGAGAGATAAGTTGGTGAAACTTTTCTGTTCACCTAACCACGAGAAAACTGGAAGTGGCACTGTGGCTCAAAGTGGCAACAGAACCCAGTCCCTGAGTTCAAGCTCTCTGAGATTATTCTGAAAATAGTTGTTATCAGGATTTTTTAAATTGTCCAGAAGATGTTTTAAACTTAGGGATTTTTTATTTCATGTCGTCAGTATTGATTTTTAAGATGTGCAGAGAAAAATTATTTATACTCAGAAATATTTTGAATTGCTTTGTGTTACACATTGTCCCTACACCCAGAGATCAGCTGGAAAGCAGATGGCCAAATCTGGGCTGTTGGCAATGAAGATGGATATGTATTTCTTTTAGCAAAGAAAAAACTTATGAATTGGTAGCCTTTATATATCACAGCTTAATAGTAACAATAAAATTAATAAAATTAATATTATTACTATTATTATTTTTTGTCAGTTGTGGGGCTTGAACTCTCGGTCTGGGCATTGTCCCTCAACTCTTCAGCTCAAGACTAGCAATCTACCACTTGAGCAACAGTGCCACTTCACATTTTCTGAACCTTTAGTTGGATATAAAGGTCTCACAGACTTTCCTGCCCTGGCTGGATTTGAACAGTTCCCAGTCTCCTTAGTAGCTAGTCTCGGCAGTAAAATTATTTTGAAAAAGAAAAAAACCCATGATTGTATACTTAAAAAAATCACCATCTGGCAAATGTATCTGTAACATTGTTGTATCAAGTAACCATAGGCAGCAATCATTTTTACATCTCACTGTGTCCTTTCCAATGCCAGATAATATTTCATTAATTTATTTTAATTTTTCCTAACAAAGTTCATTATGAATTCCCAACAGCACAATTTTCTAGTGAGTATAAATATTCTTCAACATATTGATTTCAGCAAACAGCATTTTGCACTTGTTTTTTTTTTTTTAATTTTGCCAGAGTTGGGGCTTGAAATCAGGGCCTGTGCACTCTCCCTGAACTTCTTTTGCTCAAGACTAGCACACTACCAATTGAGCCGCAGTACCACTTCCAGTTTTTCTGCTTATATCATACTGAGGAATCAAATCAACTGCTTCTTGCATGTAAAGCCAGCACTCTGCCACTAAACACATTCCCAGTCATTGGGTCTTTTGTTGTTGTTGTTGTTTTAAGATAGCATTTTACTATATGTCCTTCTGATGGCCTAAAACTTAGGCTGGCCTCAAGCTAACTTCTAAATCAGCCTCCCAAGTTCAGAGATTACAAACATTGACCACCATACTCAGCTCATGATTCTTTGTGAGATAATACTCTTTTCAGATATAGAAAGAGTTATTCTGTCTTCCTTTGACTGGATGGTTTTTTCATTCAGCAATTTTAATCACATTTCTTGTCCTGGTATGTTTTCCCTTCTAGATCAATAGAAATATTTCAGGTTCTTAACTTGAAGCTGATCCCTACCATCCAATAACATCACATTCTTGTGAATAGCACCAGCTGGCCTCATGATCATAGCAGCCAGCTGGAGCTCAGCTATCTGATGGCCTTGGGCTACAACAATGTAATCACTTCTGTGCACAAACTGAAAACTGTCATAGGTAATTTTGATTTATTCAATTCTGTTCTCAGCTACTTGCCATTCTCAGCTTTGTATGTTTTAAATTCTGTTAAATGTTAATTACTATTTCCAGTCATTCTCAAAGTAACATATATGTCTTACTTTAAAATTCATTCAAACATGCAAAAATGTTAATGTAGTTGCTTTCCACCAGTGGCTCATATTTTAAAACCTCGCTACTTTAGAGGTCAAAAACTGAGGATTCAGGTTTAAAGCAGCCCATGCAGAAAATCTGAGATATTTCTCCAATTAAGAAACCAAAATCCAGAAGTGGAGATGTGCCTCAAGTGGTAGAGTGTCAGTTTTGAGCAAAAAGACCATGCAAGAATAATAGGTCTAATTCTAACTCCATTATTTACTCATGGAAAACACATAGACACAGACACAGACACAGACAGACAGACAGACACACACACACACAAGTACACACACACACAATCTACATTTTCCTAGACTCCCCTTCCTGAGCAGTATACAATGCCATTAACTTAATGTATGTTTTCTCCAAATTATTATGTTAGGGATTAAACTACATTTGTATTTATGATAATGTTTGTTTTGTACTTTTTGTTTTATAATTTTGTGTACTTATGTGAGAGAACAGCGTTTTGTGAAGACTAAACAGAAATCAATGTATCAGTAAATAAGTGTATGTATTTAAAATTTCTGCCAAGATTTTATTTCTATTAACCATGATCTATTTGTTACATTATATAAATTTAACATATTGTATGTTTCATAGTAGATTAATATTTATAGAATTTCTTTCCTTTGGAGACCAGGTTTTGCAGTGTAGACCAGGCTTTCCTAACCTGCTTATTCTCCTGTGTCAGGTTCCTGAGTATTGGCTGGTATTACCATGTGGTAGGATAGTACCATGTCCAGTTATAATATTTACATTTTGTACAGTAGAATATTACTGTGAACAGCTTTAAGCCAAATATCTTCATGAGTATGAATGAATTTCTTGTGAATATGTTACAAATAGAGTTACTGAGTGAAGCCAATTGTAGTAGGCATGCCTGTACTCCCAGTACCCAGGAGGATTGTCAGTTTAGGAGCAGCCTGTGCTACACAGGAAGTCCCTTTTAAAACAAAAAAAGATCAGGTGAGCTTGGAAGAGAGAATATATTGTTAAGCGGGGTGATAGGAACACACAAAATTTAGTGTGTGTGTGTGTGTGTGTCTGTGTGTGTGTGTGTGTGCTTGTGCTGGTCATAGGGCTTGAACTCAGGGCCTGGGCACAGTTCCTGAGGCTTATGCTCCAGTCTACCACTCTACCACTCCAGTCTAGCACTCTCCCACTTGAACCAAACTCCATCTTATGCTTTTTTAGAGACCATTGGATATGAGTCTGATCCAGTTTCTTGTCCAGAGTTGAAACCTTGATCCTCTTTTCTCAGCCTCTTTTGTAAGTAGGATTACAGGCATGTTGTATTACTGTTAAGTAATATAGTAAACATCATGCCAGTTTATACTCCTTCCAGCAGTGTTTGAGTATTGCACATACACCTAAGATAAAACCTGCTCTATATTTGATGACAACCAGATCTCATAATTCCGTGAGATACGTATTGTTATGCTCACTTTACCTGTAAAGAATTTGAGATCCAGAGAGTTTTGTTAATTTTGAGTCCCCATCTAGTATACAGTGGAGCATATATTCAAGCACAACTAGTTCTGTTTATTTCAGAAAACATGGAGTCATCATGTAGTCTAGTAAACATGTGTTCTAGTGAGTACTGCTCTTTGCAAGAACAGTTCTGTGCCTGACAGATTACCTTTCTTTCAACAAGACCCGCTTTCATAAGCTAGGGAAAGCACAAGTGATGAGAAGAGCCATTTTTGAAGGAGAAATTGATAAGGAGTTTGACCTTGGTATCACATACATATTAGTCTGATCTCCCATTTGAGTTATGGCTCCAGCACTAATTTTCTGTTTTTTTCTTTTGTATCATTATTATAAATGTGAATTACACAAGATTACAGTCATATAAGTCAAATATGGATATATTTCTTTTTGAAAGGTCAGTCCTTCCCTTGCTTTCTCAATTTTTCCCACTGGTTTGGTTTTTTTAACTTCCTTCTTCTTCTTCTTCATCATAATCTTCTTCTTCTATCATCATCATCATCAACATCATCATCATCATTATTATTATTATTATTATTATTGTTGTTGTGCTGTAGAGGGTTTAGTTACAATCGTGTGGTAATGATTACATTTATTTCTTCTTTGTTTTTGTTTTAGTCAGTAATGAGGCTTGAACCGAGGGCCTGGACACTCTCTCTGAGCTCTTTTGCTGAATAATGGCATTCATATTGAGCCACAGCTCTAATTCCCTGAGTGCATTTCTTTTTGAACAATGTTACCCTTTCACTTTATCCCTTTTTCCGTTTTCCCGTCCTTCCCCAAAAACAAATTGCATCGGTCATTTTCAACATAGTATCAATTGAATACCAGTGTTGCACATGTTCATTCTTTGTCCCTCCTTTTCTATGACCCCTTTAACTTCTGAAAGAGAGATAAATGTAAAAAAAATGAAAGAAAATAAATATCATCTTGTTTCTGTTTCCTAGTCACTGGTTATTTTTGAGATTTTGTGTGTGTGTGTGTGTGTGTGTGTGTGTGGTGTTTGTGTGAATACATGGGCTTGAATTCAGGGAGCTGACCTTTAGCTTTTTAATCAAGGGTTACAGTCTCCGACTGGAACCAAACTTCCATGTCTTGATTTTGAATGATTAATTGGAGATCAAAATTTCACTGGTTTTTCCTAACTAGTCTAACTTCAAACCACATTCCTCAGATCTCAGATTTCTAAATAGCTAGAGTTAAATGTGTAAGCCACCAGTGGTTCTTGGCCTACCTTCTTTTTGTTAAGTAGTTGAAATGTAAAAGATAGTTGCAACCATAGTAAAAAAAAAGAAATCAATTCAACTTTCCCAGCTTCATTAACTTCTAATATTTTGTCACATTTGATACATACATAAAAACATTTTTTGTAAATGCTCCTGCAATTTGGTTTTCATATCGGGTTTTTCCCCCTGATGAACTTGATTTTATAGCTTTTTACTTACTAAATATTGATGAGAATATGTTCAGAGGGCATTGATGACCTTTTGTTGGCTTTCATACGGAAATGTTGTAAGCTAACACGATAAATTTTTGTGCAAGACCCCGATGATATATCCACATTCTTAGCCAGAAGACAGTAGTGCCTGTTACAAATCATCCAGATCTGAAAAAACCCTGACTCAGGCCTTGTTACCATCTTCATGAATGTCCTCTTAGTGTGCAATCCTGACGCTCCAGTGACCATGACAGAGCCCTGCTGCACGTTCTCATGACACAGCCAAGGTCGCAAATCAGGTGTGCCACCTACAGTGTGATGGGAGACTGGTGACTGCTTCTTATGATGGAAGGACACAGGAAATGTTAGGTCCTTATGCTGTCATCAGTCCCCAGGGCTCATGAGCATTCGATCCAAAGATTTAAGGAGACATCAAACTTTCTCTTCCTTGTGCAAGTTGTGGACCTGTTTTTCTTCTGGGGCTGTCATCTTCTGTGGAAAGATATGATCTGAGCTCTATAAGCCATTTTGTTTATTCTAGGCCCTTAGGGTATGTCTGGCATTTATACATAGACAAAAAGAAATGTAGTGATAAAAAATAGGAGACAACATTTTTCCTAGTCTATTTATTACTCAAATATGTTTTCAGATTCTACCAATAATTCTTATTAGTAAGAAGCACTATCTCAAAAATAATCAGTGACCAGGAAACAGAAACAAGATGATATTCATTTTCTTTCATTTTTGTCATTTCTTTTACATTTATCTCTCTTTCAGAAGTTAAAGGGGTCATAGAAAAGGAGGGACACAGAATGAACATGTGCAACACTGAAACTTTGATCTCCAATTAACCATTCAAAATCAAGACATGGAAGTTTGGTTCAAGTCATAGACTGTTACCCTTGATTAAAAAAGCTAAAGGTCAACTCCCTGAGTTCAAGCCCCAGGATTCACACACACACACACACAAACACACACACACGTCCTTAGTGCTCAGAGCCTTACATGGAGATAAGCCTTCTCCAGCTCAATTTATCCTAGCTTCTGGTCAGGACAGCTCTTCAAGCTGAAGTTTGGTGGCTAGTAGTCATTCCCTCTCATTCATTGTGCCTGTTGGTGTTGTTGAGTCCAGTTCAGGGCAAAATCAGTGTCTGACACCTATTTGCTGCTATGGCAAAGTTGGCTGTGACATCCCAGAAGTTATGGCCATTGTATTGTGAAGCTTTGTGAGGACACCAACCCCACACATTTTTCCCAAGATATGTGTCTCCTTTGCCCAGAAGTGCATTCAACAATTCAGCAAACAAAATATCACCTAGTTCCTGATAAACTCAGAGTATATTTCTATTGCCTTATAAAAATTCAAGACATGCCTTTGATGATTTGTCATTGAATTACTGAAACAGAGTGTGTAATTTTATGTATTTGGAAGTCTTTGACCATCTTTCTTGAGCTCTTGTTATATTTTATTGTGTTTGCAGCTTGTGAAGGGAAAAAAGGTTTAATTCAATGTAGTCAGCATATCGTTCAGTAAGATCTTTTTAGAACCTTTTGGAGGGAATGCCAACTTACTATCTTGTGTTCTACAGATAGCAATCTTGGTACAGGAACTGAGTACACAGTCAAGATAAGAGGCTTGTCCTGATTTCTACTGACTTTCCTCTGGGGTCATGGAGTGTGATCCCATGACTTATGTGTCTGTTTGCTACACTGGAGGTCCCATACCTCCTCTGGAAAAATCTAAGGCTTGGGGATAAGAGATACTAAAACTCAAAACCCAGCTTCCTACATCAGTAGGATTACAGGTCTGAGTCTCATGGACTCAACTTTTTTATACATACTATAGTCAGTTTCATTATATTCACATTCATTATATTCACTTCATAGACAAATATATACAAATATATGTATATAATGTTTATTTATAATCAGTGTTATATCTAGAAACACACAAATATATATTGATATAATTATAATCAAATTACATCATTATTTTCTCCAATAACATTTACACTGTTTTGTGCAAAAAACACTCAATTCTAAAACTTTAAATGCCTTTTTAGTTTGAAAAATCATATTGAATCTATATATTATACAATATACTATATATAACATAAAGAATATAACATGTATTTACATATAACTGATTTAATTGTGGAAATTTTTCCTGATTTTGTGTTTGTTCATCTATGTAAGCCTTCTTTCTTCTATTGATGATGGCTTTTACTGTCCAGCATACATATCTCCTATATATTTTGTCAAATATTTTCAGCCCAAAGTAGACTTTTTATATTATTGGAGCCAAATTTTTCTTCCATATTTTCCCAAAGCAAATGAATACAATGAAAATGCACACAGATTTGAACTCATTGTTAGAGAAGAGTCCCACATACTACTATAAGTATTGTGGTATTTTTCCCAATTGACAGAATAGCTTTCTAGGACATCTGATCTGCTATGTCCTAGACCTTTTGTAGCCACCTTATCACCCCATGCAGGAATGGCCTGGCTTACTTGCCACTCTTTTTGCATTTAACAGCTCCCGTTATATCCATTAGGCTCTCTTCTACACCCCTCTGTCACTCTGTTTCCCCACCTCCAGAACAAGTATGCACAATGCTTCAGATTGTAGGTTTAAAAAGAAACATATTTAGGATTCATGATTTCTAGAATATGTCAAAAACATTGACATTTTAATGAAGTTAGAAAAATAAATAGAATGAACTTTTTACAAAAATAATGACAAAAAGAAAAATAAGGATTTTCTCAGGAAGGGGAGAAGGAATCTCAAAATCTAGATTGGCCTCTAAGTTGCCTTCAGGCAGAAATTCTGCCTCAGAGTCTTCAAAGAGATCTACTTCCTCATTAAAGACAGGATTTTCTTCCTGAGTCCAGGAAGGGACAGAGTCTAATTTATCAATTGGAAATTGGATCCCTTGCAAGAGGAGAGATTGGTCTGGGTATTCTGTGAGGAAAGATTCCCTTTCCTCAACTGAATCTAGATTTTGGACCTCACTTATTGGTTTTCCTAAACATAGACTGGGGTCATTTTCCATTAGCACACATTTACCCTGCACACCAAGACATGTTTTTTGTTTTTTTTTTTGACTGGTTTAGAGCTGATCTAGCTGGATTGTGAACATCAATGGAAGACATTCTGTATCGTCTTCTTCCTTGGTGGTATGTGTAGATACACCTGCATCACATGTGGGGTTCAGAATCAATGGGATGTCCACAGGACTCAAAACCTACTTGGGCCTTTCTACAAATTGAAAAAAACCCTCTACCTTCACTTGATTTCTGGAGATCAGCGATGGCTTCTGATCTCCATCCGTCACCATAGATGACATCACTGATGGGTTCTTTATCTAGAGTTCTGCAGGAGCTTCTCTAAGGTGATGCAAACATGAGAATGAAAATAGGTACAGGAGTCTTTACGTAGACCCTAGAAGTTAAGGTGTCACTGAACTTCCAAGAGGATCTAATGGGAGTAGCAGTAGAATTTGAGTTGAGACTGAACACTGATGAGGAAGTAGGCTGTTGCTACCGAGTGTCTACTTCCAATTCTTTCAAAAGGAGAACAGACATTACCTGGGAAAGAATGTCTATAAAAGGACATTTGTCCAAGCTGGGGAGTACTAAGGGCTCTTGGCCAATCAGGCACATCCCTAGAGACTCAGGTTCCATACCTACTCACAATCTCTGAGGTATCTAAACAAGGACATCTTCTTCTTTTTCTTGGTTTCATGGGTTCCTCCAGCTGGTCCAGAAAAATATGTAAGCGGAAGTGCAGGTCTAAAGAGGGCATGTTGAGCTTGATATACTGTGTAAGTTCTTTCAGGGTGTCATTGTTCTTGGGCTCATAGAATTCATCAGGGTAGAAGTCAATCCACATAGGGAGGATGAAACAACCAACGCTGTGGGCAGATTGATGACAAGGAAAATGAGAGCCCACACTCCCATCCTAAACCTTGTATTATAGCCTCTTTCTGGCAGGACTTGCATGTTGGGAAGTGGGAAGAGAATCCTTCAAGCAGGATGCTCCTCACAACCCACTTCTAGTAATTTCTCAAATATAATCCTCTGAAATTCTCCCTGTAATAGGAAGAGAAATTTGTTTCCCCACTGGATCTGACTTGCTATACACAGCCCTCTCTGTCATCCATGAGAGTCCAAGAGCACAACCACAACCACAACTGTGTAATCTGCTATCCACTGAGGTGCCAAGCCTCAACCACCTGGTGAAAATCACAACTGGTGTGCAAAGAAGAAAGTTGAGTTTGATTCAGAAACCTCAAAGATACCAAGTTTTCAAGGATAGAACTTCTCTTTGTGCCAGCGTCCACTTACTTCTTCACTTGTTCATCTTCTTTCCAGTTACGGTAGAAGGATCTGTTCCAATGGGAGGAAAGAAGGAAGTTAAATCTATGCTTCTCCTTTTCTGAACTAACAGGACACACAAGGGACTCGTTAAGTCCCAGATGGTAATGTAAACATGACAGACAAAAAGTGGAGATATGTCTATACAACTTCATGGTAATTCTGTGAAGATGCTTATGTGCATCTGTCCAAATAAATGCACAATGGCTCATGCTTCTAATCGTACTAATTAGGAGGGTGAGATCTGAGGATCACAGTTTGAACCCAGTCTAGTTTGTAAAAATCTAAATACACTTATCTTCAATTAGCGAGCCAAAGGCCAGAATTGGACCTGGAGCTCAATTGGTAGAGTGCTAGAAATGGGACAGCACTCAAGCCCCCAATTAAAGTTAAAGTTGCCTCCTTTCTTCTGTCTATATTCCTTCAAAGGCCTCCAAGATAGTGATTTCCTAGGTGAGCATGGACGTTGTGTGCCACTGGCTCCTTCCCTAAATCCTAGTCTCTCAGCAAGCAAATTGTTAAGACTCCACTAGCTTATGAGGCAAATTAAATGTTCTGGTAGCCCAGTCCTAAGGAATTAGCCAAGGACTGCAATTCTTTGTCTCAAGTCAAGCTCCTTTGATAAGACCCCAGTGAAACTGTCTCAGAGATGTACCAAGTATTCGAATACTCTACCAAGGGGTCTCATCAGCCCTGGGTATGAAGGAGCAACACTCACTTTTTTTGTTGGTCATAGTGCCTGAACTCTGGGCTTGGGTGCTACCCCTCAGCCCTTCAGCTCAAGGCGAGCACTCTACCGCTTGAGCCACAGCACTACTTCTGGTTTTCTAGTGGTTTATTGGAAATAAGAGTATCATGGACTTTCCTGACAGTGCTGGCTTTGAACCATGAACCTCAGTTCTCTGCCTCCTGAGTATCTAGGATTACAGGTGTGAGTTACTGGTGCTCGGCTTAGGAATACTCACTTTTTGTGTGTGTGTCCGCTCATGGGGCTTGAACTCTGGGACTGGGCCCTGTCCCTCAGCGCTTCAGCTCAATGGTAGCACTCTACCACTTGAGCCACAGCACCACTTCCAGCTTGTTTTTGCTTATGTGGTGGTCAGGAATCGAACCCAGGGCCTCATGCATGCAAGGCAAGCTCTCTCCCACTGAGCCACCTTCCCAGCCCAGGAACACTCTTTTTAAACAGAATATCCAGCAACTGCTCCATTGTCCTCCACTCTGTGTAGTGGTAGAGGAAGTTTCCAATATAGAAGGGATCACCTTTCTGATAGACAGGGACCAAGTCCATTACCAGAATTTCCAGAAAGCCTGTGTCAAGTTTCCATATATTATAAGGCACATTCAGGGTTTGGGCTGACTCATTGTCACACTGAGGTGGTAAAAAAGAATGGATCTATGGAACATGAAAATGGGAGTACACTTCAAACTGAGTAATTGTAATAGAGTGGATTGAAAAGTGCACAGCAAATATTTTCTGTCTACACATATAAAAACACATAAGAAGAAGTTTCTAGTGTGGGCTAGGATGAGATTAAATAGGTTTTCTGTCATAGTTATACCTGGCCTGAATTGCCTTGTGATTTCCTTGGTTTCTTCTTATAAAAGGTCCTGAGACATTGGATTCGTGGTTTGGCAATGATCCAATGTCTGCAGCATCGAGTCAGGCACTCACACCTCTCATGCCTGAGACCTGAGTCTCTTGACTTTGACAACAACACAGGAACATCTTTCTTGTTCCTGAGCCACAGGCCAAGTGAGTTGGTTTGAGCTGACTGTAGGTTATAGTTGCGTGGCTCTCAGAGTTCTATGTTCTAATCCATTGTGAGGGAGGTAGTGTCATCTCCCAGAGCTCAATGATCTAAGCTGCTTGCTTACATAAGACCATGCCAAAGACAAACTGGAGGCTGAAATCTCCCCTCCCACATCCCTTTATACACATGTGGACATTGTCAAATCCTAATATCCTCAGCTAGGCCTAGATACAGGCATGTCTCAGCCTCAAAGAACTCTTCCTAGGACAGACCCAGGCCTTATTTGTCACTATTCCTCTCATCCTGCACAAATCATTTTGCCTCTCAGGGCCCCCTCAGACTGCCATGTGCTTCTTGCATCTATTTTGGACATCTACTTCCTAAGACATTGTTAGGTTTTTGTTTCCTAATCTTGTTTGCCCTTGAAGCCCCAGTGTGCTGTCATCTGGAAAAAAAAGGCAAGTTCTTAGCGGTGGGAAAATCAAACAAGTATTGGAAAACAAACATTACACATATAGTCAGACATTTGTAAAGGTGTGCATTCTTGTAAGATAAAAGAGTATTTTCGAATCTTTTGTCATATTTTATGACAGAGGGGAAAGGGAGAAGGGAAGAGATGCTGCATTGTTTTCTCATAATTCAATGATTATTTTTAAAAAATAGTATAGTTGAAGGAATGTAAGATTTAAAGATAAAAACTGTGCTCCTGTTGTTTTTAGAAGCTAGTCATTTATAAAGTATTCCTCACTAAAGTCTTGTCATCTGTGTCCCATGAACTATCCTCCTCCTTCAAAATAATCAAGGAAAAACCTTCACAAATAAGTAGGCTGTTGTCCAATCTCTGGATAAGAATATAAGATATAACATTGCCTGGGACTTTGTCCGTGTACATGTGTGTGTGTGTGTGTGTGTGTGTGTGTGTGTGTGTGTGTGTATGAATTTTGTCTGTGCATATTTGTGTCTTAGGGCTTGAACTCGGGGACTATATGACAATCCCAAGCATCTTTCCCTTGAACTTAGTGCTCTACCAATTGTACTACAGTTCAGCTGCAAGCTTTTTTTAGTGAACTGGAGAGGAGAGACATAAAATTTCCTGCTCAAGCTGTCTGAACTAAATATCAGGTATCAACCTCCTGAATAGCTAGAGTTATAATTATGAGCCTCCAGAACCTGGTGATAAATCATTGTTACTGGAGGCAGTGTGGTTGCAAGTTTCAGTCTGGCTTCACAACACTCTATATCATAAAACAGCAGCAGCAAAACCCTATACCAAAATACAATAATAAGGTGTAATAACAATACAATTTAGTGATATAGTCTGCTAGCATAACTTTCTTTTTTTTTTAAATTTTATTTTATTTTATTTGAGAACATACTGTACAGAGGGGTTACAATTACATGGGCAGGATAATGCATACATTTCTTACCAAGCATTGCAGCCTCCTCCTTTGTTTACCCTTTACCTCCCTTCCCAGCCTCCCCCCTCCCCCCCACCCAATCATACCCCCCTTCCCCCCCCGACATTGTAAAGCTGGTTTTGACATGACATTTTGTACTTCTCATTGTTGCAACAGGTCCACCTGAATCCTTAAACGACTTGTTTGTCCCCATCTCCTCCACATGTTATACTGACATCAAATATAGTGAAAGCAGGGGTTACACTGTGGGGGAGGGACATACAAAGCAACCAAGAAATAATCTTATGAATGCGTTAGAAACACATGCATGAAAGAAACAAAAACATTAAAATACATATTTGAGGGTTCATTTTCCTAACATCACATTCTCTGACTTTTTCCGCTTGACTCATACCTATACTAGATATTGCAAATAAGGGAAACCATGGGACCTATGTTTCTTTGGGTTTGGCTTACTTCACTTAATATAATTTTTTCCAAGTCTTTCCATTTCCTAACAAATGGGGAAATGTCATTCTTTCTGATGGAGGCATAGAATTCCATTGTGTATATATACCACATTTTCTTGATCCATTCATCTACTGAGGGGCATCTGGGTTGGTTCCATATCTTAGCTATGGTAAATAATTGCTAGCATAACTTTCAGGAAAACTTGGTTTTAATGATTTAGTAACACAAAACCAAACAAAATAAGCTAATTTTAGGAGACTCTACGAATTTTTTAATTCCATCTTAATAATTTCAAAACATTATGAGAAACAAGAAAAAATTAATACGTATGAGAATGTAAAAAGATAAAAAGATGGCAGATTATGAAATGGAAAATTCTACACTGCAGGAAAATTTTTGTCATGCTGAATATATGGTGGTATTGTTGTGGTGAATATATGATAATGTTCTTCAGAGCAGCAATAGATCAATATATATTCACTACACATAGTCTAACTTGTCTATATCTATCAACATCCAATCTTCTAGTGCACATTATCAATGTATTCATGTTTATGGTATATTCGAAAAAATGACTAGCAGAGTCAGGAGGTTACCAAAATACATTAGCTGCAATGTTTTAGGAAATAAACTTGCTAATTATATTGAATATTCTATATATTAAACATGTAGTGTGTTATCATTTTATCTTTAAGTATGTACAAACACTACTTCAAATTGAAACAGAATATAACAAGGTTTTGAAGGCATATGGCTGTAAAGCTAGCTATTTGGGACATCAGTTCAAGACCAGTGAAGTTTTACCTGCAATGATCCCCAACCCCTGGCTGTGCATGATGGAATACTTCTATCACCCAGGTCCATGGGGAGGTGAGAGCAGGAGGATTTCAATTCCATGCCATACAAGGCCAGAACTTCCACATGGCTCCCTCTCAACCAAAGAAGGTTCAACACTGACTAGCATCTATCTCCCCCACCTAGGTAAAAATAAAAATAAGATCATTTTAGTATAAGAGACAAACAATATTAAAACATGTCAATGCAAAGTATCATGAACAACACACACTCAGTGTTTGTTTCTCATACCTTTATACCTAACTATAGCTTGGATTATATATGTGAGCCAGAGGCACTAAGCAGTTCATCATTATAAAATGACTATTTGAGTGTCTGCTTTGACTCCAAGGTCTTTGATCCATTTGGAGTTGATTGTGGTGCAGGGTGATATATAAGGATCTAGCTTTAGTTTTCTACAGTTAGTTAACCAATTTTACCAGCACCATTTACTGAAGAGGCTGTCTTTCTTCCATTTTTTTTTAGCTCCCTTATCGAAGTTTAGATGGCTATATGTCTGTAGGTTCATTTCTGGGATTTCAATTCTATTCCATTGGTCCTGCACTCTATTCTTTTGCCCGTACCAAGCTCTTTGGATTACTATGGCTGTGTAGTAGAGTTTGAAAATTTGTATTGATATTCCTCCAGTACTGTTCTTTCTGGTAAGGATAATTTTTGCTATTTTGGGTCTTTTATTGTTCCATATGAACTTTTGGAGTACCTCTTCTATATCCTTGAAGAATGAGTTTGGAATATTAATTGGTACTGTATTGAAATTGTAGATAGCCTTGGGAAGTATTGCCATTTTTATGATGTTGATCCTTCCAATTCAGGAGAATGGGAGGTTTTTCCAATTTCTACATTCTGTTTTGATTTCCATTAACAGGTTTTTAAAGTTTTCATCATAGAGGTCCTTCACTGCTTTGGTTAAGTTAATTCCTAGGTATTTTATTTTTTGTGGGGCCATTACGAATGGAGTTACGATCCTAATTTCAGCCACGCTTTTCTCATTGTTGGCATACAGAAAAGCCATTGGTTTTTGAGGGCTAATTTTATACCCTGCTGCTTTGCCAAAGGTTTGAATCACCGTGAGTAATTTGGGAGTGGAGTCCGTGAATAAGAGACTACATATGTCTTCTTGGCACAGTCGGAAACTTTCTTAAAAGACACCCAGAAACACAACCAATCAAAGAAAGGATAGACAAATAGGATTGCATGAAATTTCAGAATTTCTTCATGGCAAAGGACATAGCTAGCAAGATTAATAGATCAACCATAGATTAGGAGAAGGTCTTTACTAGCCATACAACCGACAAGGGTCTCATATCTAAAATATGCTTGGAACTAAAAAAAATAAATCCCCCAACAACAAATCCTCAAGGAAACAACTGCCCAATAAATAAGTGGGCTAAAGCCTTAAAGACAAACTTCTCTGAAGAGGAAAGAAGGATGGCCAATAAACACATGAAGAAATGCTCAACCTCCCTGGCCATGAAAGAAATGCAAATCAAAACAACATTGTGGTAACACCTCACCCCAGATAGAATGGATATAACCAAGAACTCTAATAACAACAGATGCTGGCGGGGATATGGACAGAAGGGAACCCTACTGCATTGTTGGTAGGTCTGTAAATTTGTTCAACCACTTTTGAGAGTAGTATGGAGGTTCATCAAAAGACTCCACATAGAGCTCCCCTATGATCCAGCAATCCCACTTTTGGGCATTTACCCAAATGATCACAAACAAGACCATACTAAAGCTGCCAGCACAGCTATGTTTATTACAACATTATTTATCATAGCTAAGATATGGAACCAACCCAGATGCCCCTCAGTAGGTGAATGAATCAAGAAAATGTGATCTATATACACAATGGAATTCTATGGCTCCATCAGAAAAATGGCATTGCCCCATTTGTTAGGAAATGAAAAGACTTGGAAAAAATTATATTAAGTGAAGTAATCCAGGCCCAAAGAAACATAGGTCCCATGGTTTCCCACATGCAGAAAAGGTCATATAAGTTGATGTTGGATGAAATAAACCCCAAGAGAAGGATTCAAATATTTTTTCTTTCTTGTGATTGTTTCAAACATATTCATAAGATGATTTCTTTGTTGCTTTGTGTGTCCCTCTCCCACTGTTTAACCCCTGCTTTCACTGTATTTGATGTTGGAATAATTTGTGGAGGGGAAGGAAAAAGCACATTTTTAAATAAGGATACAGGTGGACCCATTGCAACAATGAGATGTACAAGTCATTATGTTGAAAAACGAACTTTACAACTTTGGCCAGGAGAGGTGGGGTGTGGGTGTGGGGGGTGGGGAGGTGTGTGGCGATAAGAAGGTATAGGAAGGGGAAACAAAAGACGGGGCAACAATGCTTGATAAGAAATATATTCAATACCTTGTCCATTTAATTGTAACTTTTCTGTATGTTATTTCCACAATAAAAAAAAAGTCTATGTGAAGCCAGGTGCCAGTGGCTCATGCCTGTAATCCCTGCTGCTCATGAGGCTGAGACCTGAGGATAGCAGTTCAATGCCAGCCCAGTTAGAAAAGTCCCCACAAAACTCTTTTTTAAAAAAAGTTATTTTTTATTGTGAAAATACTGTACAGGGGGGTTACAATTACATGGGCAAGATAATGAGTACATTTGGCCTCTTCCTTTGTTTCCTCTTCCCATCCCTTCCCATCCTACCCCGACCCCCAACCAATCCTCCCCACCCCCCCACCAAAGTTGTAAAGTTCTTTTTCGACATAACGACTTGTACTTCATTGTTGCAACAGGTCCACCTGTATCCTTATTTAAACGATTTGTTTTTCCCATAAGACTCTTATCTCCAATTAACAACTCAAAAGCTTGAAGTGGCTCCATGGCTCAATTGACCCAGTGCTAACTAACTTGAGCACAGATTCTCCAAGTCAATGCCCAGGCCCTGAATTCAAGCTCCACAACTGACAAAAATATAAACATATAAATGTCTGAATTTCTTCTGAATTAAAATGACAGCTCTGGTATGCAATTCTGCAGTCTACTACAGATTTCATTATATTTGTGGTTAGAAAAAGAAGCAGCACTTGAATAGAGGACATTTTTTTCATAAACTAGGGCAGATTGGTCTCTAATTAGAGGAAATTGCTCGACTCATTCATAATATTTTTGGTTGGTTTTTGTTTTGTTTTTAGGACAGGATGAGAAACCTTATTTCTGCCAATGGCTATTTGGATATGTATGACATCATTCACAGGCCATGCAGAATTAACAGTAAAGACAGGACACAGTCAACTTGCAGTAAACTTATTTGTCTTTATGCGATATTCCAAATGATTTGTTTAGCTTATATGTCCTTATGGCCTATAGTTTCCTATTTCTGCCTTCCTCAAATACAAGCATGTTCCACCAATTCAGATATGAGCCAGGCAGTATGTTGTATTAGTGTCAAGAGGAGAGGAAAATTGTAACACAACCAGAACAGCATGAAACCAACTCTTTATTAGCTGGACACTGGGGACTCAGGCCTAATCCTAGCTACTCAGGAGGCTGATGATTACAGTTCAAAGCCAGCTGGAGTGAGATAATCTGTGAGACTCTTCTCTCCAATTAACAACCAAACAGCCATAAATGGATCTGGGGCTCCAGAGGTAGAGTAGCCTTGCTTACAAAAAGTCAGAGGTGGGGGCTGGGAAGGTGGCTCAGTGGTAGAGCACTTCCCTTGCATGCATGAGGCCTGGGTTCGATTCCTCAGCACCTGATAAGCAAAAAGAAAAAAAGCCAGAAGTGGTGCTGTGGCTCAAGTGGTAGAGCACTAGCTAGCCTTGTGCTGCAGAGTGAGGAACAGCACCCAGGCCCAGAGTTCAGGCCCCACGACCGGACCCCCCCCAAAAAAAAATCAGAGGCAGCACCAAATTCTGAGTTCAAGCAGAAGGTCAGGCACAAAAACAAAAACAATCAACAACAACAAAAAAAAAGAAACTGGGAGAAAGCTCAGGAAAGGATGGCTTTGTCTACCCAGGGTGATTAGAAAATATGGAACCAGAGATCCTTTCAGATTGTCCCGACAACTCTTTTATTACTTTAAACAAAAAAAGCAAACAAAATAGACTTTATGTTTAATTAAGCTGTTATTAAAGATTCCTGGCAGAATTATACTGTTAAATGATGAGTTAATGCACGTGTTTTGTAGATACTGAACTCACATGTGTCACAAAAATATCCATGGATTCATAACTAGAAATTCTGAAGTGTAAAGCAGACTAATTAGTTCAATTTCCTTAGGTAGCCAATGACGAGAACACCACAGGGTATTAAGCCAGGTAAAGTAGTTTATTTACTGAACTGCTTCCCATACCATACATGGTGGAAAGGCATGGACAAAAAATAGGGCGACCCAATCTCGGGCCAGGACGTATCTAGGCAAAGGATCGGATGAGGTGTGGCCAAGTGGGGGGAAAGACTAGCCATACTGGATCTAGATGTGACTTCAGGGCCTAGGACTCACCTCCGGTTAGATGGAAAGTGTGATCAGAGGCTGACCAAGTCGTCACTTAGCGGGAGGGGGAGGTGGCTGCCTCGAGGTGTGCCAGATACCTAGATAACACATAAAGGGTGGAAACTTAGCCACAACGTGAAAAGGCATCTGCATAGGGTCTGCATGGCCTGGGGCAGACCTAATATTAAATAAAGGTAGTACCTCTGCCATGTGGCCCCAGACTCTAAACAATTCATTCTCAATCATTTTCTTTCTTTCTTTCTTTCTCTCTTTCTTTTTTCTTTCTTTCTTTCTTTTTTCTTTCTTTCTTTCTTTCTTCCTTCCTTCCTTCCTTCCTTCCTCCTTTCTTTCTTTCCTTCCTTCCTTCCTTCCTTCCCTCCTTCTTTCCTTCTCTCTGTCTCTGTCTCTCTCTCTGTCTCTCTGTCTCTGTCTCTCTCTCTCTCCTTTCTGTCACTCACAATCCCTCTCTCCCCTACCTCAGTATTCTCAATTTTCAAATAATGAACACTTGCTGAGTTGAACTCACAGGCTGGGAAGAGCAGCTCAATTAGTGAAT
Organism: Dipodomys spectabilis; assembly: GCF_019054845.1. Taxonomy (NCBI): domain Eukaryota; kingdom Metazoa; phylum Chordata; class Mammalia; order Rodentia; family Heteromyidae; genus Dipodomys; species Dipodomys spectabilis. The sequence goes on along the minus strand of NW_024870978.1, from coordinate 1,348,641 downwards.
ATGAACTTTAATTTAATGTTCCCTTATACCTCTACCACAGATCACTGGAATCAAATAATGAACACTCAGCAGCATGGCATATTAAGGCATTTAGGGGAGTAAAGCAAGCATGCTCACTGCATTCTGTGAGGTCCAACCTGGGAAAGTGTGGCAGACTCCTCCCTCCTCTTGGGCAATCTCAGCCCAGTTTCTGCATCAGAAGAGGTGACTGCCTCCATGTGAGCCAGTTACCTAAGTGGCATAGGTACTTGGCAGACTTAGCCTCTTGTTGTTCTGAGATTAATGGCATGCTTCAATATGATCCACTAATTTGTTGAGATTGGGACTTCCTAATGTTTTGGTTAGCCTATGTTCAACTTGTGATCTATTTATTTCTGATTGCTATCCACGATTATAGATGTGAACTAACACATCAGACCACTCAAAGTCCTTTATCACACATGGAAGACATGCAGTTTATTTTACCAAATGACATACAAGTTGACAGACAGCAAAATAAGTCCTTAATTTTGGTCGAGATGTGTTTTTAATGTGAAACAAAATTACTTAGCAAAATATCTGACTACTGTGATTATAATTTCAAACTTACCCTACATTTTTATATCAAATCACCTGTATTAACCAATGATTAACTCAAATTACCTGTTATGATTTATTTCTGTCATATCTTCTAGCGGTAGGCAGAACTGGAGCTCACACCATAAAATAAAGTGGTAGAATTTGAGAGGATCACAGTTCTGAATCAGTCTAAGAAGGAAAATAAACACTCATATCAATCTAATATGTAGGGATATTGGAATGCAATCATAATCCCTGCTTTTTGGAATGGGTGCAAAAATTGCCACTTTATGAGTAAAATAACTTAAATGAGAAAGGGTTGATGGAGTAGCTCCAGTGGTGGAGAACCTGTCTGGCAAATAGAACATCAAAACTCAAATCAACTTCCTAAAGATAAAATAAGAAAAGGAAAAAAAGAACAACTCATACTGACCATGTGTTCAATTTAAAGATTTACACTAAATTATCGTAGTAATAAATGCCATCATTTATTTCTAGGGCCAAACACATTTTGTGTCAAGCCTAAATGAAAAATAGCACACTTATATATAAAGCTTTGGTAAAACACAGGTCTAGCTTACAATGATGAACACTTACGTTTGCATGTGCAGTGGTGTTGCAGGGTTGTTAAGGTTTATGGAAGTCCATCCTTTATATGAACTTGATATGATGAAATTACCTAATCGTACATAACCAGAGAGTTTACTGGACAGATACTGCTGATACACACACACACACACACACACACACACACACACACACACACACACACACAAACACACACAGCCTTGTATGTATTTATATAGTAACATGTAAATAAAAATTAAAAATTACAATGAATAAATTAATTGAACAGATACCTTTCTGAAATAATGATTTTACCAGAATGAATTCATGTCTTGAAGTCTCCAATGCTATATCACATTTACATGGTTGCTGATCGCTATCAGCTTTTTTAGGATATTGTTTTTTTCTTTGTTTTTCAGATGAAAAAAGCCTGCCAATAAACATACTTGACATTGCTTTCTTTGGAAAATGAAAAGCACGTTGTGTTATCTGGCTCTTTATGTATCATCAAAACATTTTTTTATAATTTCAAGTACATATTGTCTTAGACTTAAATCTCACTCATTCTCTTCCAATAGTATCTATGGGAAGGAGGAAATGAAGTATCATACTGTTACTTTGGGAGCTTCTGTTATTAAACACTGAAATAAATATTACGAAAATAAAAAATTATTTAGAGAGATGACTTGAAAGTTACCTTTCTACACACTCATGCTACTCCCTCAACTAAATCATAGAACTTAAAATAAGTACCAGTTTAGCTGTGTGCCAGTGGCTCATTTCTGTAATCCTAGCTACTCAGGCTGAGATTTGAGAATGGTAGTTCAAAGCTATCCCTGGCAGGAAATCTGTGAAACTCTTACCTCCAATTAACCACCAGAAAACCTGAAGTGGCAGTGTGGCTCAAGTGGTAAAGTGCTAGCATTGATCTGAAGTGCCCAGGGACAATGCCCAGACCCAGAAATCAAGCCCCATGACCAAGACAAATAAAAAAAGGAAAAAAAATAACATTTTAGAGTTAATGTGCACATATACACAAAAATTGTCTAGAAATAAAACTCTAACAGTCCCTGGACTGGCAAAGAAAAATATTAAAGTGAAATTGCCTTCAATCATTCATTTAGACAATCTATACTGAGGGCAGGCTACTGGAACTCACATCACTAATTGAAGAGGTAAAACTTGAGACGATCACAGTTCAGAACCAGTGTGCAAGGAAAGTAATAAGAGTCTCATATCATCCTAAATCCTGGCATGTTGGAATGCATTTGTGATCCTAGCTACTTGGCAGACAGAAATGAAGAACTTAGCCTATGTTTGGCCTTCAGCAAAATTGATAAACTATGAGCAAAGTAACTAAATCAAAAAAGAATGTTCTAATGGTAGAATCCTTGTTCAGCAAACAAAATATCTAAATTCATACTCATTTCCTAAAAGGAAGGAAAGAAAAAGGAAGAAAGAAAGAAAGGAATATATGAAAGAAAGAAGGAGGAAGAAAGAAAGGGAAAAGGAGAAGTATAAACAAAAACCTCACCATGCTTTAGATGTTAATAATGACCCTAAGTAATTTTAGCTATAAATGTCATCATTTAATTCTGGGCAGAGACATTTTGTATCAAGCCCGAATAAGCCATAGCATACCACATACAAAGCTTTGGTAAAATACAGGTGTGGCTTACACTGTTGGACCAATAGGAATCTATGTCTAGTGGGTGGGGTCTTCATAATAATTTTGTTATGATCTCAAAATACGTCTTTATTTCTGGCATTTTACCTGATTAATCTCACTTCAATCTTTTCCAAAGGGCACTTTAGTGGAAGGAGGAAAATCATTGATTCTGGTAGACAATTTCTGTTACTAAAAACTCCAGTATATAGTAAGGGAAGCAACCCCAAAATTATTCATTAGAGAGATGAGTTGAAATTCATCTTTATACACACTAACTCTTTCCTCAACAAAGCCAGAGGATTTAAAATAACTAATATTTTTTAAGTTAATGGGCACAAATGTGCACGAATTTTCCAGAAATAAAATGATCACTCATGAAACCTTACTGATACTTCAAAGAATGTTTTCCAATTAGAGTACTCATCTTCACACATTTTCACACAATGTTTATCTGCTTGGTAGTAGAACCCCCAACTAGACTAAGGAATCTAATGAAAGTTATGAGGTGGTGTGGGGTTTCTGGTGGAGCCCTGTCTGGTTCAAAGGAGGAGTTGGTATTGACACAGCCCCTGTGGTGGAGCAGGGTGGGGCTTTGAGGATGGAGGCCAGTCTGTGTAGGACTTTGAGATAGTAAGGAGGGGACAGGAAGGACTAGACTTTTGGAGTAGATGGGACTTTAGGATGGAGGCTGGCAGGTAGACGGGTTTTCAATGGAAGAAGGCTGGGTCTCTGGGGAGGAGGCTGTTTGGGGAAGAGCTTGGAGAAGGAAGAACCAGGCTACAAAGGAAGAGGTTATTTAGAGGAGGGGATCTGGTGGAGCACTGTGAGCCCTAGTAGGATATGTAGGGTGGGGTTTCCCATAAGGCAGGGAATGGAATGGAGGCAAGAGGCTGACAGAAGGTGGGGTTTCTGGTGCAGGAATACGCAGCTATGAGGGAGAGGCTTTTCAGGGTCTGGCTTTAAGAGGGCAGGGCAGTGCTAGGAAGAAGTAGGCTAGTAAGGGGCATGGTTTCTGGTGGAGAATGGCAGGACTTTGGGAAGTGTGTTAGGGTGGAGGTGGAGTTTCTGGCAGAGCACGATGTATTTAAAATGTATAGAGAAACTTTTCAGGACCAGGGCTTTGTTAAAGCAGGGATAGGATCCAATGTACTAGACTAGTTAAGACGGGTTTCTGGTGTAGCCAGTCACCACTTCGAAAAGAGGAGTAAGGTTGAGTGGGGATTTCAGTGTTACAAGGCAGGACAAGGACTTTGTACAGGGTTTCCAGTAGTGCAAGGCAACCTTAAAATAGGGACTATGGAGGGACAGGGATTTACAGTTGAGCATGGTGAGGCTTCCAGAGGGAGGCCAACTGGAGCAGTGGTTTCCAGTTGAGCAATGTGGGGGTCGAGAGATGGGATAGTGTGGTAGGGGTTTTTAGTGGGGGGTTTCTAGAGCAGGTCAGAGCTTAGAGCCATGGGGCTAATTGGAGGAGGAGCTTTGAGAAGGAGTGGAATGTCTACAAAGGTGTAGGATAATTATGGACAGGGTATCTGTTGGAGTAGGGTGTGGATCTGAGGGAGGATCCAATAGGGTCGGGTTTACCTGGGGAGCAATGCAAGGAATTGAGAAAATAGTTATGGGAGGTGGAGAGACTTGTGTTGAAGCAGGGCTGGCTTTCCAGGCAGGAGAGGGGCTACGTGAGAAGCTTCTGGCCAACCAATGCTGGGCTTCAAGGGCAGTTATAGGAAGATGGAGGTTTTTGGTGTAGCATGATGGGCTTTGTGGGAAGAGGTAGGTTCGGGGCTGGGTTAGACAAGTTAAGCCACTTAGAAGTAGACAGAGATGGGCAGAGTTTCTGATAAAACCAGAATGGGCTGGAGGGAGAAGTGTGGTTGAGGGTGGGGTATGAAAGGGAAGGGAGGAGCTTGGAGGTACTATGTTATGGGATCAATGGGTTTATGAGGAAATAGAGTACTTAGGGACTGGGTATCTGGTGGATGAAGGGAAGATTCGAGAGAGGAGCCCGATATAGGCTGGGTTCTTGGTGCAGCAAGAAGGGACATAGAAGGAGGAGATGTGGATGTGGCCTGGTTTCTGGTGGTACAGAGCAGGGATTCCAGGAAGGGGTGGAGTTGAAGAAGGCTTTCCCTGTAGCAGAGGAGGGCTTTCAGGAAGTAGTCTGGTTGCAGTCAGGCCTTTGAAAGTTTACAGCAGGACTACCAGGGGGTAGGTTAGTTAAGGTTGGGCTTTTGAATGAGGAGGCTGACTGGAAGTGGGTTTCCAGTGGATCCAGTCATGTTCTTTGGGAAGGGGTTAGGAAAGTGGCAAGACTTAGTGAAGAGTGGGGCAACAAAAAATAAAGTTACTCCAAATAGGAGCACAATTTTCTGTCAGTACAGAGTTATATTACTTTTATGTATGCAAGAGATATTGGAGAAAGTAACCAAATAATAATTCCTTCCTAGTGAAAATTTTCTTTATTCCAGTTGAGTGAAAATAAAACCACAGGTCACATCAGGCTCAGAGGCACACAGTAGGCTAAGACCCATGAAGCACTGGACTTGATTCCCCAGCACAACTTTTAAGAACCACAAATTTTTAAATGTCTCACTTGGTCATAATGGACACTGTATTGTCTTAAAATTGTGAATGAATAAAACTTTTACTCTGACCATTTTAGAAATCCTAAAACTAAGTAAGTAGTAGTAATGTTTTAACTTTTTTTTTTTTTTTTTTTTTTTTTTTTTTTTTTAATTTTATTTTATTTTATTTGAGAACATACTGTACAGAGGGGTTACAATTACATGGGCAGGATAATGCATACATTTCTTACCAAGCATTGCATCCTCCTCCTTTGTTTACCCTTCACCTCCCTTCCCAGCCTCCCCCCTCCCTCCCACCCAATCATACCCCCCCTCCCCCCCCCCCACCGACATTGTAAAGCTGGTTTTGACATGACATTTTGTACTTCTCATTGTTGCAACAGGTCCACCTGAATCCTTAAACGACTTGTTTGTCCCCGTCTCCTCCACATGTTATACTGACATCAAATATAGTGATAGCAGGGGTTACACTGTGGGGGAGGGACATACAAAGCAACAAAGAAATAATCTTATAAATGCATTAGAAACACATGCATGAAAGAAACAAAAACATTAAAATACATATTTGAGGTTTTGTTTTCCTAACATCACATTATCTGACTTTTTCCGCTTGACTCATACCTATACTAGATATTGCAAATAAGGGAAACCATGGGACCTATGTTTCTTTGGGCCTGGCTTACTTCACTTAATATAATTTTTTCCAAGCCTTTCCATTTCCTAACAAATGGGGCAATGTCATTCTTTCTGATGGAGGCATAGAATTCCATTGTGTATATATACCACATCTTCTTGATCCATTCATCTACTGAGGGGCATCTGGGTTGGTTCCATGTCTTAGCTATGGTAAATAATGCTGCAATAAACATAGTTGTGCTGGTAGCTTTAGTGTGGCCTTGTTTGTGATCATTTGGGTAAATGCCCAAAAGTGGGATTGCTGGGTCGTTGGGGAGCTCTATGTGGAGTCTTTTGAGGAACCTCCATACTGCTTTCCAAAGTGGTTGAACAAGTTTACATTCCCACCAACAATGAAGTAAGGTTCCTTTCTGTCCACATCCCCTCCAGCATCTGTTGTTGTTAGAGTTCTTGATTTTTGCTGTTCTAACTGGAGTGAGGTGATATCTCAATGTTGTTTTGATTTGCATTTCTTTTATGGCTAGGGATGTTGAACATTTCTTCATGTGTCTATTGGCCATCCTTCTTTCTTCTTCAGAGAAGCTTCTCTTTAAGTCTTTCGCCCACTTACTTATTGGGCAGTTGTTTCTTTGAGGATTTGTTGTTGGGTGGTTTAATTTTTTGAGTTCCAAGTATATTTTAGATATGAGACCCTTGTCCGTTGTATGGCTAGTAAAGATCTTCTCCCAGTCCGTGGGCTTTCTATTGATCTTGCTAGCTATGTCATTTGCCCTGCAGAAGCTCTGCAACCTTATACAATCCCATTTGTCCAGCCTTTCTTTGATTTGTTGTGTTTCCGGGTCTCTATTCAGAAAATTTCGGCCTGAGCCAAGGAGACCCAGGGTTTCTCCTATTCCATCCTGTAATGTTTTCAGAGTGTCTGCTTTGAGTTCAAGGTCTTTGATCCATTTGGAGTTGATTCTGGTGCAGGGTGATATATAAGGATCTAGCTTTAGTTTTCTACATGTAGTTAACCAGTTTTGCCAGCACCATTTACTGAAGAGGCTGTCTGTCTTCCATTCTATTGTTTTAGCTCCCTTATCGAAGATTAGATGGCTATAGGTCTGTAGGTTCATTTCTGGGTTTTCAATTCTATTCCATTGGTCCTGAGGTCTGTTCTTATGCCAATACCAAGCTGTTTTGATTACTATGGCTTTATAGTAGAGTTTGAAATTTGGTATTGATATTCCTCCAGCAGTATTCTTTCCGTTGAGGAGCGTTTTTGCTATTCGGGGTCTTTTATTGTTCCATATGAATTTTTGGATTGCCTCTTCTATTTCCTTGAAGAATGAGGGTGGAATTTTGATAGGTATTGCGTTGAATTTGTAGATAGCCTTGGGCAGTATTGCCATTTTCACGATGTTAATCTTTCCAATCCAGGAGCATGGGAGGTTTTGCCATTTTTTAAGTTCTGTGTTGATTTCCTTTTTCAAGATTTTAAAGTTTTCATCATAGAGGTCCTTCACTTCTTTAGTTAAGTTAATTCCTAGGTATTTTATTTTTTGTGAGGCTATTACAAATGGAGTTGCTTTCCTAATTTCAGCCACACTTTTCTCATTGTTGGCATACAGAAAAGCCATTGATTTTTGGGGGTTAATTTTATAACCTGCTACTTTGCCAAAGTTTTGAATCAGCTTGAGTAATTTGGGAGTGGAGTCTATGGGATTCTTTAAATACAAGATCATGTCATCTGCAAAGAGGGAGAGTTTTATTTCTTCTTTCCCTATTTGGATCCCCTTTATGTCTGCATCTTGTCTTATTGCTGTAGCTAGGCATTCTAATACTAGATTGAAAAGAAGTGGAGAGAGTGGGCATCCTTGTCTTGTTCCTGAGTTAAGAGGAAATGGCTTTAGTTTTTCACCATTGAGTATAATGCTGGCTGTAGGTTTGTCATATACAGCCTTTATTGTATTGAGGAATGTTCCATGGATTCCTAATTTTTCCAAAACCTTCATCATAAAGGGGTGTTGGATCTTGTCAAATGCTTTTTCTGCGTCTATTGAGATAACCATGTGGTTCTTATTCTTGCTCCTGTTGATGTGATGAATAATATTAATTGATTTGCGTATATTGAACCAGCTTTGCATCCCTGAAATGAATCCTGTTTGATCGTGGTGTATGATTTTTTGGATGAATTGTTGAAGTCGATTGGCCAAAATTTTGTTGAGAAGTTTCGCATCAATGTTCATCAAAGAAATGGGTCTATAGTTCTCTTTCTTTGATGAGTCCCTACCTGGTTTTGGGATGAGGGTTATGATGGCTTCATAGAATGTGTTCGGTAGTGAGCTTTCTCTTTCAATTTCATTGAAGAGTTGGAGGAGAATTGGTGTGAGCTCTGCTTTGAAGGCCTTGTAAAATTCCGCTGTAAAACCATCTGGTCCTGGACTTTTCTTAGCTGGGAGGTCTCTTATTGCTGTTTCTATTTCAATGCTTGATATGGGCCTGTTAAGATAGTTTACCTCATCTTGGTTTAGTTTTGGCATGTCAATATTTGCTAGGAAGAGGTCCATTTCTGTCAAGTTCTCAAACTTATTAGCATAAAGTTTTGAGAAGTATTCCCTTATAATGTTCTGGATCTTGCTTGTTTCCGTGGTGATGTTTCCATTCTCATCTCTGAGTTTATTAATTTGGGTGTGTTCTCTTCTTTTTCTGATAAGATTTGCTAAGGGTCTGTCAATTTTGTTAATTTTTTCAAAGAACCAACTCTTTGTTTTGTTGATTCTTTCTATAGTTTTTTTGGATTCTAATTCATTTAATTCTGATTTAATTTTGATTATTTCTTTCCGTCTACTGGATTGGGGTTTATCTTGCTGCTCTTTTTCAAGGAGGTTTAGATGTGTCATTAAATTGTTAGTTTCAGATCTCTCCAATTTGTTGATGTAGGAGCTCAGAGCTATAAACTTGCCTCTGAGTACCGCCTTTGCTGTGTCCCAGAGGAGCTGGTATTTTGTGTGTTCATTTTTGTTGAATAGCATGAACATTTGAATTTCCTTTCTAATCTCTTCCATGACCCACTCATGATTCAGCAGTGTGTTGTTCAGCCTCCATGTGATACCGGACTTTCTTTGGTGGCTTTTGGTGTTGAGTTCTAACTTTATTCCCTTGTGGTCAGAGAGAATGCAAGGTATAACTTCAATGTTTCTGAATTTAGACAAGTTTGCTTTGTGGCCTAAAATGTGGTCTATTTTAGAAAACGTTCCATGTGCTGCTGAGAAAAACGTGTATTCTGATGCTGCTGGGTGAAATGTTCGGTAAATGTCTGTTAAGTCTAATTGATCTATGCAGCTGTTTAGATCTGCGGTTTCTCTGTTGAGTTTTTGCCGAGTTGATCTATCTAGTGGGGAGAGTGGTGTGTTAAAATCCCCAACGATTAATGTCTTTGGATCTATATGGGATTTGAGGGAAAGTAGTGTTTCTTTGATAAATTTGGGTGCTCCATTGTTTGGCGAATAGATATTTAGAATTGTAATATCCTCCTGAAGGAGAGATCCTTTAATTAGTATGTAGCGACCTTCTTTATCTCTTTTCATGAATTTTAATTTGAAGTCTATTTTATCTGATATTAGGATTGCAACTCCCGCCTGTTTATGCGGTCCGTTTGCTTGGTAGGTTTTGTTCCAGCCTTTAACATTGAAAATGTGTTTGTTTTTATGGGCAAGATGTGACTCCTGCAGGCAGCAGATAGAAGGGTCTTGTTTTTTAATCCAACTAGACAGTCTATGTCGCTTAATTGGAGAGTTCAGTCCGTTAACATTAAGAGATAGGACTGAGAGGTATTTGGGAGTTCCTGCCATGTTATCTACCTTCTTGGGGGCTGCGAAAACTGGGTTCTTCCTATGGTTCTTGGATTCTCAGTTTGGGTGCAGTTTCTTGGCCTTTATTGAGGTCTTGTTGGTTTTCTATGTGTAGGACATCTTTAAGAATCTTTTGTAGGGCTGGTTTGGTGGAGATGTATTGTTTCAATTTTTCTTTGCTATGGAAGGTTTTTATTTGGCCTTCAGTTATGAAGGAGAGTTTAGCTGGGTACAGTATTCTTGGTTGATAGTTGTTTGTTTTTAGGGCATGGCATACATCATTCCAGGCTCTTCTTGCTTTGATTGTCTCTGCTGAGAAATCTGAGGTGATTCTAATTGGTTTCCCTTTATAAGTGATTACCCTTTTCTCCCTGACAGCTTTAAGGATCTTTTCCTTGTTCTGAGTTGATCCTGTGTGGATTATAATGTGACGGTGGGATGTCCTATTCTGGTCTGGTCTATTTGGGGTTCTAAAGGCTTCTTGTATCTGGACAGGCCTATCTTTTTGCATGTTTGGGAAGTTCTCTGCTAGGATCCTGTTAAACAGATTTCCTAGACCATTAACTTCTGTTTCTAGGTGTTCCTCTACACCCATTATCCTTAGATTAGGCCTTCTGATGGTGTCTTCCAGGTGTTGGATAGATCTATCATATTTCTTGGACTTGTCTTGGATGGTTGTATGTTCTTTCTCTATAATATCTAGGCTGTCTTCAATCCCTGAGATTCGATCTTCTGCATGGTCTAACCTGCTGTCAAGACTCTCTACTTTGTTTTTTATCTCTTTTCCTTCTAGTTGGTCAGCTTTGATGGCTTCAAGTTCTTTGTTGAAGCTCTGTTTTAGGTCTTGTATGAGTTTCTTTACTTCCTTAATTTGGTGTTCAGTGTTTGTCCTCAAATCACTTAGTTGATTGGTTATGGTTTCTTTGGGCTCCCATTCCTTCTGTTGGGTTCCATTCAGCATTCCCTTTGTGGTCTCCCTGACTTCCTTCAGCTCTTTGTTAATGGATTCCATGAATGCCTTTAGTGATCTTTGTGTGTTCTCTACCTGGTCTCTCAATTCCTGTATTACTCTTTGATTAGCTTCCTCCCGTTCGTGGGATTCCTGCAGATCTCTTTGAGTGTTCTCAGCCTGCTCACGCCATTCCTCCCTTTCTCTTTGAGTATTCTCAAGTTGTTCACGCAAATCCTGTATCAGTTTTTGAGTAGCTTCCTCACGCTTATGATATTCCTGTATAAACTTCTGGGATGCCTCCTCTCTCTCCCTATCACGCTCATACAGAGTCCTTTGTACGTTGTCAAACTTTTCATTTATCATGTTTGCCACCAGTGTTTGTAGAGTTGTTTGGGAACTCTCCTCTGGATTATTCATTATCTGTTCTAACCCCTGATTATCAGGATTGGGAATTGAGATACTCGAATTTGCCATTTTTCTTGTGTTTTTCCGGCTTACTCTGCCCATTTGGGATGAAGATAGCACCAGTTTTGTGCTAGAACACTATCTTAAGGCAACCATCAACCAAAGTTTGCATTTGTACAGTCAATAGTCTACAGATACAATCTAGTTCAACCGATACATCTATTCGACATCAAACAACTATATGTTAAAGAACTTCGAACCGCAGAGAAGAATTTGGAAAGCCAGAAATTATTAGGGTTAGGAAGAGATGTGGGTAAAAAATAGGAATAGATTGGTGTGGGGAGGCACAGGGAGAGTTAACTATGTCCTAATCACAATGCAGGAAATAGGTTGGGTAGGATGTAAGTAGAGAGAGAGAGAAAAAGAAGAAAGGGAAAGAGGAATGAAAAGAGACCAGAAAAAAATAGAAACGTAAAAATTAATGTTATTTTAGAGATTAAAAGACCATCTATTTATAGAGGAATATGAATATGTTGAGAGAAAGGGAGGGACATAGAGGAGATGAGAAGAACTTTAAAAAAATGCTTAAAATATTGTATAGGTATAAAGTACTGCTATTAGTGAATTTAAGTCTCAGAGGTTTTGAATTGAGTAATAAGTTTGTGGATTAAGTGTGTACACAATGGGGGATAGGGTCTACTGGTTAACTACGGGTTTATCTGAGGATGTGCAGGACAAGAGTTAAGTCACATAAAGATGAACAAAGAGGAAAAGATGGAAAGGATAGGAAAGTGAGAAGAAAAGATCAGAAGTTCAGTAGAGCTAGAAAAAAAAACAAAAAGATAATTAAGAATGAAAGAAAAAGAGAAAGAAGACAAGAAAAGAAAAGAAAACACACATTCACGTATTCCTAAAATAAAAATTATAAGAGGAGAAAAAAAAAAAAGTTAATGGAAAACAATTATTTTTTCAGAAGAGGCAAAAATTAAAGATTAATAAAAGTTTTAGAAAAGCAAAAAAAATTTTTTTATATATATATAAGGTAACAAAAAACGAAAAAAAACAAAACAATAAAAAGAAAAAAAGAAAAGAAGAAGAAGAAAAAAAAAGTTCTTTGATTTTTTTTTTTTTTTTTGGGAGGGGTGGGAAGAGTCCTGTATCTCCCTTTTGTCTGTAACCAGAGTCTGGTTGGAGTCTCTGGTCAGCTTGAGGTCCTGTGGCTTGATTGGTTTCTTAAGTCAGTTTGTTGGAACAGGCAGGAAAATGCTCTGCTTTACCCAAGATTTTGAGATCCCCCTCCCAGGTTAGTTTACTGGGAGGGTGATCTGCTTTGAGAATCACAAAAGAGGGGGATGCAGTGATGAGGCTAGGTTCTGGGTAGAGTTGAGGCCTTTCAACGAACCGTAGCTTTTCCCTGGGGCTATTTTGTGAAAAAAAACTCACAGCACCCAGCCTGGAGCCATTCTCAGGGTTTCTGTTTTTCAATTGATTGTGGTGGCTGCTAGAGGGAGGGGCAGCCTCTGGCTCTGGCCACCCAGCGAGGAGAGCCACTCCAGTGGTTGGTGCCTGAGCTGGGCGACCCCTCCCTGGATGGAACTGAGTCTGTGAGGTCACCTCGCCGCCAAGTTCCTGTGACCTGCCAACTGACTAGCTCTATTCCAAGGCCTGAGCTGGAGCTAGCCGCTCCTCCGAGCTTTGTCAGTATCCAAGATGGAGATCACCGGTGCTGGGGGGGGAGGGGTGGCCTTCCCTCCTCTGCTCCCAGAGGAGTGAGGAAGTGGGGCTTCTACTCACGCGGAGTCTTGGATCTCGGGTCGTCTCTGGTCTGCAAACTGCAGGATGAAGTTGTCCGCTCCTTGTCTTTTCTTGCTGGTGTTGAGTAGAATCCGCTCGTCCGCTGCGTCTGGCTCCTTCGTCCCGGACTGGGTCTCAGGTATGCCTCCGCGGCGGTGGTCGCCGCTGCGACCCTGCCGCCGCAGCGGCAGCTGCTCAGATGTGTCTGCTTGGCTTCCCCTCTCTTGACTAACTCTCTGTCCTGTGATGGCACACTTGGTGTGATTCTCTGGCTTGGGACTGTTCACTGGAACTCTGAAACTGTTTTCTATGCAAGAGCTTGTTCAGATTCCAGCTTCTCCTCCGCCATCTTCCCGGAACTCTCCAATGTTTTAACTTTTTATAATATTGGAAGTTATAATAAAAATAATTAGGAAAATATAAAATTGTACACAGATTGTTCGTTCTCCAGCATCAACTTTAATCTAAAAGAATTTAAAACAATAAAATTGCCATATAGTGAGATTGCAGCATGGTTTTTTCCAGTCATCCAAATGGTGACTTAAACAATATGTATTTATGATTGGATGCATCGATGTTTAAACATGTCTAAGAATGTGAAGCACTTCTATAGAGACCCTGAAGAGACACAGAAGGATCTGTGAAATGATGTTGGAATAAAATTAATTACTAATTACAGTAGGAATTGATTTTCTCTAGGCCCAAAACTATTTTCCAGAAGAAAAGGCTGCATTGAAAAATAAACAAAACAATGAAAAGGAAGCAGGCAGGCAGACCTTGAAATAAACATTATCCAATGAACAATATCTATTGAGGCATGATTGCAATCTTCTTTCATCTAAGTTACAATTACTGACCTATGTTATTCCCTAATGCCAAATAATAAAGCCATGAAAATGCAATTATCATTTTCACGGCATTATAATTTACACAAAAAATTCAATGAAGGTATTGCTAGAAAATAAAGATAGATGTCTGAGATAAAGAGTGAAGAACATATCCCTAATTTCTGGCCCCTCGAGATGAGAGGGGTACAAGCCAAAGCACAAGGAGAATGGACAGAAGTACATTAATGCATACCTGTAGTTCCCAAGATGCAATAATTAATATAACAGGGGAGAAAATCAACATGACCAACACAGGATTTAACACTGGAGAATAGAGAGAAGAACAGTGAAAATGCATGGAAAATTACAAAGGATGCCCTTGCATATTTGGCAGAAGAGTGCATGGCATTGAGGTCTAAAATATGTGGAGGTATTATAGGAAACTAATTGTGCTCAAATAGTGCCACGAGAAGTGATAAACTTACGATTTACAGAACATTGAATAATCATAAACGTCCTGCTTCAGTAGTGCATTGTTAAAACTTGATAAATTCTGTTTTGAAATACCTAACACACTATAAAACCAAGACAAGAAGATTCCAATTATATATAAGTGACTTGACTGCAACAATAGAGTTCAAAAAATCAAATTACATAATGTGGATGAAAAAGGATAACATTATTAAGGTAATCTTTAAACAACACACATTTTATGTGAATAGTCTTGATTATAAATTATTCATTTTCTGTACAGACTTTGCATATACAAAAACAAAACAAAACAAAACAAAGCAAATGACACTTGGCAATAGAGCTTTATGCCAGTATATCATCTCACGAGGCTGGGATTGGAAGATCATGGTTCACAGATTGCTGGGGTAGCAATCCAGGAGACATTTATGTTCAAATGTTCAATTGAAGACAGAGTGAAACTTTGGTTCAAATAGTACAGACTTAGTCAGTCATGCGTGAAAAAAGCAAGATTTTGAGGCTCCAATACAAGTTTCATTACTTCACACACACAAACACACACACACACAAACACACACACACACACAAACACACACACACACTCACACACACACATATCGAATGAGAGAGGAAGAGAGAGAGAGAAAAGGGCATATTAAGAGTTTAAAAAGTGAACCTATCTGCCAGGAATATCCTAAGCATATATTAATTAATAAAAATGAGGGAAACCATGGAGCCTATGTTTCTTTGAGTCTGGCTTCCTTCACTTAATATGATTTTTTCCAAGTCTTTCCATTTTCTTAAGAAAGGGGTTGTGTCATTCTTTCTGATAGAAGCATGAAGTTCCATTGTGCATATATACCACATTTTCTTGATCAATTCATCTATTGAGGGGTATCTGGATTGGTTCCATATCTTAGCTATAGTAATAGTTGTGCTGGTAGTTTTAGTGTGTTTTAGCTTGAGTTCATTTCGACAAATGCTCAGGAGTGGGATTGCTGGCTACAGAGCTATGTACCTTTGATCATACAAAATGATGCTAATTAAAATGTACTCCAAGACATAGAAACAAGTCTTTTTTTTTTTTTTCAGATGTCAACCTTGATGTCAGTAAAGTAGTGTATCTAGATCTTATTTTATTTTATTTGTCTTTTTCCATTGATTTATCCCTGGCAATCTCTGTCTTGATTCTGGTACCTTCCATCTTGTATATACATTATCTGATTTGGGAAAGAAAGGGCAATAACATAATGATGAAAGAAGTACAAAGAGTGACCCATTGCAACAATGATATTCACAAGACACTATATCGGCAATGAACTTTACAACTTTGGGGTGGGGAGGTTTGGAGGGACCGAAGGAATAGGAGAACAACAATGGAGTGGATAAAAATATTCAACAATTAATGTACCTTACTCATGTAATTGTACCCACTCTGTACAGTAATTTTAAATTAAAAAAATTAAAGAAGTGAACCTACCCTAGAAAAAATATCCTTTCCAAATAATACATCTGTAATATGACTTGTGAGGGATTCCAGAGTTATGCTGTTAAATCTGAAAAGGGATAGATTGGGAAGCCATCTCAAACAACAATGAAAAGACATCACTCAGCTCTGGAAGGGTCAAACAATCAAAAGAAGACAGGGGTATGTGTTATTATCTCAAGAGTATTTGAGTTAGAGCTGTTAGACACTAAAAGTTTAAGACTTTGAAGACAAGATGGATGTCTGTGCTACGGTTGTAATGGTCCCTTCTGCTCCCTAAAAATAAGGGATGCAATTATCAATGTGTATACGAACAATACCTCATCTTAATAGTTATAACCACAAGCTAGATTGATGCCATAGTTTGTGGACATACCTGTAGCCACTCACCCCCCCACCCCTGTAGTGGAATGAATATAAAGTATGTTAAGCAGGATTTGGGGATCCAGAAGCTGGCATGAGGCTTTGGGTCCTCTGATGTCTTCTTTCCTATAACTTCCTGTGTTTTCTCGTTGTTTTTTTTTTTTTTTTTTACCAGGTATCCCATTATCTTTGCTATTCCATGGGTGCTGTTAGTGACAGTGCTGATATTCTGACCACCTCAAAACAAACTATGGAAAAACACTTCCTCAGAGAAGATTCACAACCGTATAGGAAAGGTACCACACATCAGCAGTCATCCTGTGATCTTCTAGCAAGAAAGTATAATTCAGGAGTATTTTTACTTTTGATAATTATTTTTTTCTTTCCTTTTTTTATTGTGAAAATACTGCACAGAGGGGTTACAATTACATGGGCAAGATAATGAGTATATTTCTCATCAAGCATTGCAGCCTCCTTCTTTGTTTCCTTTTCCCATCCCTTCCCATACTCCCCCCATCACCCCACCCAATGATTCCCCCACCCCGCACCAAAGTTGTAAAGTTCGTTTTCGACATAATGACTTGTACATCTCATTGTTGCCATTCCATACCTCAAGATTTTACATATATTACAGTAATATACACCTAAACTGCTTAGCACTCACGGCACATTGGTGTCTTATAATTGTCTTCAGATCAGAAATATGCTAGAGCTTAGAGTAGAATGATGGGCTGTACATTTTCAACGCCAGAGTGATGATCACCCCCTGCAATTATTCTCAGTGGAGAATCCTTCCCATACATTTTACTGACTTAGCTTCTACTCTATGCTTTACCATTATCAGGGAGGGTCACCCTGTATCGTGCTACAATACTGCAGCAATCTTAGCTGCTTTTGAATTTTACCTCCAATCTTGATCACAAGGTCAACCCTGCAACTCTAATCACATACTTAGTGGACAACTGAACTTTTCAAGCCTGGTTAAAAATTCAGCTATCATTGCTCATTGCCAGTGTTAAAGATCTCACTACTTTAGATTTATTGTGTATCTTCTTGTATTTACAAAACTTCCTTAGATGTTGCTTTTTGAAGTAGAGCCTTTAGTTTGCATTTGATTTATGGAGGTGTTAATGATGCCAGTTGCGCTGCATACATTATAATGTAAGCATTTTGATGTTTTGACATATGAGTTTAATTTTGGCAATTGAAGAAGTGAATACACAACACTCAAATGTTTCTTTATATGTACTGGTATTGCTTTATTGTGAATTTCCTAAAAGCCAATCATGGGAATACACGTCCCTAATCCCATCACTTCTGTCACTGAGACAAGCCTTGAAAGGTCCAGACCACTTGGCACTTCATAGTGAGAACCTTTCTACAAAGGAAGGCGAGAGAATAGCAAAAAGAGAAAATGAATCTTTCAACAGTTTTGTTATATGTTCTTTACACTTAGCCATTAAGACCACCATAATAGCATTTTTATCACTTCTTACCTACTCTTTTCCTGTTCTAAGCTGTTTTATTTATGGATCTCGAAGAAATCATATAAGAATAATATGAGAAATCTACATAAATCACATAAGAAATCATTAAAAATAGTTTGCTAGGTATATATCACCTAAAAGGAATAATTTCAGTAAACTATTGAGCACATAAAATGTAATGCATACCTAAAATTGACTATTGAAAACTTCAGCAGTTGTAGTTTATTCTGATAACAAAGATTATAAATTAAGTTACCATAGTATTCCAAATGGAACACAGAAATAGAAACATGGAGGGTAGAACTAAAGAAAGCTACTGCTACCACTAATAGAGTAAGAATGAAATTTAGGCAAAACTACTTCATAGTAAAAGCCACAGGACAGCCTCAACATTACTTTCATTGTTTCATATGAAGAAAAGAATTTTTTATTAGTAAAGACAAATTTTCACAGATAATAACATCAACTGGGCATATATTTCTTAAGGCCTTCAGGAAGGATGCTCTGACCATGTTGTTGGAAGTTGACTTCTCTGGAACCTAATACACAATGTGCAGACTCCATTCCAAGCACTGCACCTGCTTTAGGGAAATTTTAGTGCTCATGACAGTTCTTCAAGTTAGGAAATGAATTAAGTATTTTATTAATAACAGAAGTAGGCAAAAAGGCCAAACAAATTTCCCAAGTACCTAATACTGACCAGGTGTAGACCCATAATTCAAATCTGTGTTTCCACCAGGCATATCTGTGGATATTTTGTAAGTGTCACATTCCTTATCTTTCAAGACCTATGGAGGAGCTGAACCCACATTATCTTCCTAATTATGGTTATAAGGGCAATAACGTTGCTACAGAATATAAATATCTTTAAATGAAAAGGGTGTGGGTAATGACATTGTAAGTGATCTTTATACCAAATAAAGATCGGTTTCATTTCTAAAGAAATACCCTAATGAACATCATTCAGCTTCCACTGTTTAGTATCCTGGAGTAATTACTTAAGGAGAACAAATCCATGTCAAATATACCTGGGCTGATGAACACAGGTTTTATCATTGAGTACCTTGAATACACAGGGAATAGTTTGTTATGTATATATCATCCAAAACGAATACATTTTGTGACTAGTTATTTCCTCATTGTACCAAAGAAAAATCTATTCCCTATTCTAAAACATATATCAATTTAATGGATATTAGTGTTGTCAGCATAAATTATGCATGCATAATATATGTAATATATTATATTACATAACATATAAATGATGTATTTATATGTATAACTATTGATATTCTATAACTACTATACTAACATATGTATAAAACTAATTTTGGTGTTATACTGTGAAGGATACAAGGAATGCCAACTTTATTTAAATAAATATATGTGTATGTTTTAGTTACATAATTTATTATTGTGCTAGGACTGAGGCTTGAACTATGGTCTGGGTGTTGTCCCTGAGCCATTTCACTCAGAGTGGCTTCATATATCTATCTTCAAATCTCAGCACCTAATTAGCTGTGATTGCAGACATGAGTCATATTATATTTTTTAATTCCATCCTTTGCATATTCTTACATAATTAATTTTGAATGTTCAAGTATATTATAGTGTTCCATCTCTAAACCAATTTATAATAAATAACTACTTATTGTGTAAAGCTATGTGTTGCAATAGAAATTGTAAGGACCCTACTTTACTATCAATTTTCAAAGATATTGCTAGTTTAATTCCTGGACAGACAAGTAGAACAATTAAATTAAATGTTCATAATATATGTAATATGTTATATTACATAATATGTGACTGATATATTTATAATACATGCATAATTAGTGATATTCTATAATTAGTATAAATAATATATGTATAAAACTAGTTTTAACATTATACTGTGAAGGATACAAAGAATGACAATATCCCTATCTTAACTGTCTCATTTTCAACAGTAGAAAAACGATGCTATAAACATATATCTTCAAGAAAGCACACCTCTGAAATCACATGTTCAATCTTCATCATTATGAACATCTTCTAAGATTGGCTATACTTATCCTCCAGAGTCAGCTTACCACTGCAAACACTTTGTGATACTTTCTGGATAAATTTGCTTGTCCTCATCCTCATCAGCCTTTCAGCAACTTCAGTGTAGGGCATTTTCTCTTGCTTAGCCTGTAGATGATATCATCCTTTGTTATTTCCCAGCAAAGAAATTGTGACTAGCAGGGTTGAGCATTGGTACAATCAGAAGTTCTTTGGTTGTGAAATTTTCCTTTCCTTTCTTGGCAAGTGAGCTGCAATAATGAAAAACATTTAAGGCAATATGCTTTACGGTAAATGAAAACATACTGATTTGAAAATACTACAAATATTAATTTTTTAAGTTTATTTTTAATTCAAATAAAATAGGGGTGGTTTTAGTGGTGCATGCCTTTAAATCTAGCTATTTAGATGGCTGAAAACAGAGGATCATAGTTTCAAGCTAGAACAGGTAAATAGACCATGAGTCACTTATCTTCAACTAAGAACCAAAAAGGTCAAAGTGGAGCTGTGGTTCAAATGGAAGACTACTAGCCTGAGCAGAAAAGAAAAGTAAAAGAATCTAAGCCCCAAATTTAAATCATAGTACTAGGACACATATACCATACTTATATGGTTCCTAAAATATACGAAACCTGGTCATAGATTAAATATGAGTTGTGCAAAAGTATGTAAGTCTGAAATAACTCCGAGGTATTTTGACAAGACAACTGGAAGTGTTATCACTTAATCTAATATAATGAAGGATTGATTTGTAGATAAAGATCAAAGCTCACTTTGGGATCTTCTGAGTT
The DNA here is from genome assembly GCF_019054845.1 of Dipodomys spectabilis. Taxonomy (NCBI): domain Eukaryota; kingdom Metazoa; phylum Chordata; class Mammalia; order Rodentia; family Heteromyidae; genus Dipodomys; species Dipodomys spectabilis. The sequence continues at coordinate 1,328,174 of NW_024870978.1, read as the reverse complement.
TGTTAAAATCAGTAGCTAGGAGTTGTCAGTAAACAGGATGCTATTAAGGACTTGAATTAAAGAAAGAAGTACAAGTTGACATGTCCAAAACGAGCTTTGCAATGTCGGTGCGGGGGAGGGGGGGGGGAAGGGGGGGAAGGAGAAGGATTGGGATTGGGGGGGAGGGGGGAGGCTGGGAAGGGATGTGAAGGGTAAACCAAAGGAGGAGGCTGCAATGCTTGGTAAGAAATGTACTCATTATCCTGCCAATGTAATTGTAACCCCTCTGTACAGTATGTTCACAAATAAAATAAAATTAAATTAAAAAAAAAAACAAAGAACAGAGCTGGAGAAAAAAACAAATAATTACATATACTCAGTGGTAACAAACATGAGAAGGAATATTATAGAACTAAACCCTGGGATACAAATATGAAAAACATGACAAATGAAGAAAAACAGTAATAAGTATGTAATGCAGACTTATATGGATAGATAATTTTAATGTTTAAGGCCTATGAAGTGATTGTGTGATGACCTAAAATTTAAGAAATTGGTAAGGTCAACTATCCCTTGGGGCAACCATAGCTGACAGTATAACTAAAACGGGGCCAGAATAGTATATCTTGATTTACCAAAGTGAAAACAGGCCAATATTTGGAAAGCCAATTTTTGGACATGTGGTTGGAGTGACAATTACAGTTTGTCAAGTGTCAGTAGAAGGGTACAGTTTTAGCACAATGATAGAAATCTTTCAGGGATCTGGTAGATTTTCAATCTGTCTTCAATTTTCCTTTTTTTCTGAGAACCAAAATATCATTACTGGAAACCAGTCCCGAATTTTGCCTTTGGCAAGTTATCAGATATTCAGTCTATCACATGCCCAAATAATAGAGAATGGAAACAGGTCTATATTGAGCACTCACAGTAGACAAGTCTCTGGAATTTCTCAGGAAGATCCTTCTGCCATTATGGGATGGATAGTGCTGGATAATATACAAAATAGACATCATAGATTGAAAGTATTCTGCTAAGTTGACACGAGATATTGGATGTTTTAACTGCATTGTATCCATTTTTATGAATCAGTTAATCAGATTCTTTATACCATATGATGTTACTAGACTCTGAAATACATTCTTATTGCATTTCCTTTGTATAACATAGAGTATGTTTTGGTATAAAACGTTTGTCTTTTTTTTTAATATGGATTACTCCTAATTCTCAAGAGTGGGGAAATGCCCTGGAACTTTGTAACTTGAAGTCATATGTGGCCACGTGTCATATCCTATTTTCCTTGTACAAACTTGGTAATAAATTGTATGTAATTTTTTTTATTTTTATTTATTTTCTATTGTAGCACCTGGCTATAAATAATTTAAACTGTAGTTCTCTTCAAGTATTTTATTCTACACTAGCGTTTTTTTCTTACAAGCTTTCTAATAAATATGTCATCTATTCAATTTTGAAAAGTACTGCTGTACCTCCTACTTATTTGTGGCATTTCTGAAATCCAAGTTGCTCTGTGTGTGAGGGTGGATACTTTTGACTGTAGCAAGTATTGTTGAATACATAACATCTGGCTACTTAGAGAACAAAGGATGTGAAGCGACTTTAGCCAGATAAAGAACTTCCTGGACAATTCAAGGGCACCTCATGTACTCTCTGTGTAGGTGGATAGGGAGCATAGAAATTCTTACACTTGAAAGTGATTGAGTGTGTGTGCACATAGGTGTTCACTTATTTATCTGTTGCTATAGTTTTACACATTCACTATTATAAAACAGTATTTCATATATATATGTATATATACATATATATGTATATATGTATACCTATATACATATATATATGTATATTCTGATCACACTTTAAAAAATGCAGAGAACCACATCCATGGGCATCGCTTTATATGTTGCTCTTTGGGTAATAAGAATGAAACCTGGTATTGTCCTGTGGAAGATAAATTACTCAGAGATTCAAGTATTTTTCTTTCAATATATTGCTTGCTCCTAACTCTAAAATTAGGAAGTCTGTTAATATATAATATATTTTATGTTATAATATATTTAATATATAATGTATAATATATTGTATGTTATAATATATATTATATATAATAGCTGACAGTGTTATATATTCATAAGAAAAAATACAACAAATGTATCAATGTCCATACCTTCCTAGTCATGATTAGGTTCAGTAGAGTTAGGTGCATTACATCTCAACAGGAAAATCTACTGAAGTTCTGATGACCTTGAGCTAGATAAGGAGAATTCCTGTAAAAGGAGGTGCCACTCAATTATGAGAAAAGATGTTTGGAAGTTTTTGTTTGTTTGTTTGTTTTTATTTTGGCCTGTCAAAAGGCCTGAACTCTGGGCCTGGACACTGTCCTTCACCACTTCCGCTCAAGGCTAGTGTTCTACCAATCGAGCCATAATACCATTTCTGGCTTTTTCTGTGTATGTGGTGCTGAAGATTCGAACCGAGGGCCTCATGCATGCAAGTCAAGCACTCTAGCACTGAGGCACCTTCCCAGCCAAAGTTTGGAAATTTTTGAGAAGAAGAATTTGGCATTTGCTTTGCATCCTTGATTAGTAATGAATAAGCACCATTTTACTCCAAATTTTGTCTCCTTTTATGTTCCCTAAACAGTTACACACGATCATCATTTCATGTCATATCTTTAAGTCCTTCTTTTATTTCTTTTATCATTATTGTTTTGTTGTTGTTGTTTTGCTGATCCTGAAGCTTGAACTCAGGTCCTAGGCAGTGTCCCTGAGCTCAAGGATAATATTCTGCCACTTGCGCCACAGCACTACTTTTGGGTTTTTTGGCCTTGTCTTGCTTTGAAGCATAATACTTAGATCTCAGCCTCCTGGATAGCTAGGATTACAGGTGTGAGCCACCAGTGCCCAGCGAGTCCCTCTCTTTTAGATATTATTCTAAAAGCCTCCTATCCAAGGTCGCTCTTAAGGTAGTAAATGCACCTATGCCAATATTTCCTTCAAACTCTCATCTCCTGTTATGGCTATGGTGTGTCTCTTCCATTGTATCCTGAAACAACTTCACTGTTCTCTTCCTAATCCATGATTCTAGATTTGTTACTAATAATTACCTAAATTTTGTGGCTATAAACCCTAAATCACTCAACTGTTAATTTCATTTAAATTTTTTTTCAATATGATTGTTCTTCAGTACAAACCTGAGGTTATACTCACCTCTTCCATCTACCTCTTGGCATGAGCAGAGCCTGGGTCTATTCTACCTCAAATGCAAGAGGTTAGCAAGATAATAACCTATAGTATTCCTGCCTAAGAGTCAGGACATATAGTTGAGTGCCTGAAAGAAGCAATTCATTCCTGGCAAGGGAAGGGGTGATGGAGACAACAGCCTAAAGAGCAAAGTGACAGTCACAACATTTAATAACTTCTCCTTTGGAGAAACTGACCTCTTGCAAAGTGGCAGTGAGAAAACTCACCTAGTGAATTTTCATAGATGAAGGAAGTTGTCATATTTCACTACAAAACTTACTTTTAGTCAAAGAGAGGGTAATTCTTTTGTGTCCTCCTTAGACCCAGTCTCACTTAATCTCCATCTTAGACTTTGCTCATAGTCTATTCCTACCAGTAGGTCCCTGATGAGGAAGAAAGTGTGAAAGTGTGATCTCTGGGCTTCTGACTGGCCCTGTGTGAACTGAGGCCACTTTTAGTTTTGAACCTGTTCCTTCGGACATTGGGAAAGCTCATTCTCTGAATTGTGCCCTACTACCAAATATTTTCAGAGAAAGTCAAGGAATGACAGATTCTGTCTGAGGGAATGAGTTTCTCCAATTCCAAAGAGGTCAATTAATATCTGATTCTAAGGCCCAGGTGAAAGTTCTTCACCAGATCCTCGAAGCTGGAGTGTATGTTAGCTCAGACTCCAGGCCATCCTCATATTTCTCCAGCTCTTTCTCATGAACCAAAAGGTTACAGGATTTGAGTTCAGAAACAAGTAGAAATGAGAGTAGCAGAAGAATCATTGGCAGGGAGAGGAATTAGAAATATTGGGGGAAAGAAGGGCTCAGAAAATCTAGGATCACTCACATCATTTGGAAATTACATCATAAGATTAGGGAATAAAAGTAATAAATTACTATCTGAATCAGTAACTCGACTACTCTACATTACAACTGTTGTGTCAAAAGGTAGCTGTCCTAATTCTATTTTGATGAGAAAAACTGAGCACCTTCTTTCCTCACAAAGTTCTACAGAGTATCTTCATCCAGGTTGTTCTTACTCTCTACATCTTTTAATTTCCTTTGCTGGATTCAGTCAATGACACTTGAAAGTGTTATCATCTTCAGACATGTAATTACATTTTCTTCTAATCCATTTGTTATCAAGTAAAACAAATTAAGTGGAAATATATGTCTATGGTAAATTTTCTTCCATGGCATATTTATTTGATGATATTAAGTATTATTTTAATAGTTTCATTTTTAAAACATTTTGTTACTATTTTGTTTTGTTACTATTATCACTAATTATTTGCACATTTTTTGTATTTTTCCATGTCTGTGTATTTGTTATTAAGCTTCTAACATTGTCTTTTTCCTCAACTGTTGCCTTCTTAAAATTGCAACTTACAAACTATATATGATGGTCCTGTATGTTCTGTTGATATATTTAATTTTTGATCTAATATCCACATATTATACAATATCTTCAACCTATTGTAACTGCTATGAAAATAAATTGGGAGGACCCTCATTAAAGCAAAAACACAATGCCAAAAAACCCAGTGAAATTAAGATTAAGTATATATCCAGAAATATTTACCAATGATACAGTAGAAACATTCACTTCTCTTATATAACAGAACATATTTAAGCTATGAATAGCACATTTTCTTTATTCCCTCTTTCTGGTGCATCTAGGTTGATTACACAGCTTGGTTGCTTCTGCCATGGACATGGATGTTCATGTTAATTTATATTACTTCAGTATGTATCTAGTTGCGGTAAAGGTCATCAACGTGTCTTTTTGGTATTGTGTAAACTTCCATTATGATTTCCCTATGGCTTGCACTAGCTTATAATGCTACAAAACCAAATACAGAAGTTTATTTATCTGAGTGGTGATAGATATTCTGGTGTGTAAGATGGGATTTCAATGACTTTCCTCTTTATTTTCCTATGTATTTCCTATGTGGATATGACTCTCAAATATTTCACTTAATCATTAAACACTTACATTTGTACTTCATTCCTGATAAGTGTCTTTTCTTTTGGTATTTGATCAATTTTTAAGTTTTATAATATTTGATATTTTCCCATTCCAAATACTCACTTCAGTAAAAAGATTTTTTCATTACAATGGTGTACATTTAACTAAAAACAACTGATTATACATTTATACCACTGGATGTTTTTGTTTGTATTTACAGCAGGAAATTATTCCAATAAAGATGCTAAACTTCTTTCACGAGATATACTGAAAGGATAGTATCTCATATTGGCCTAAACTAATTTCAGAATTAATAGTCACAGCCTGGGCCACAACAGTCTGAGCTAAGTAAAACCACTAACACAGCACAAACTGCACTTAAAGAGAGCAAATTGCTTCATACAAGTTAGTAGAAATGCAACACCTTCATGAAGCAAATGTTGAAGTTCACAAGCAGACCTTAGGAATCTGAATATCAAGAAGATCAACGGATAAAAGTATTTATAAGGACAACTTTAGAACTCAAAATTGGGGAGGATACCAAAACTAGATACCAAAACTCAATGCTGAAGGGAAGGAGTGTTTTACCCCAAACCTCTGCTGTGTCTGACTCTCTCACACCAAACACACACACGCACACACACACACACACACACCCCTAGTGAGAGGCCTTATCCAAAGTACAGGCATTCTGGACTTAGACTCCATTTTGAAGGCCTTTACCGAAAGTATCCATTGTGAAGGCCTTTACTGAAAGTACCCATTGTAAATAAAGACTTTTACTGAAAGTAAAAACTCAGGTTCCTGTAAAAACTGTGAAATGTCACAATAATGTTCTGCCCATAACTTCCCTAGCAATAGCCATCAGCGGATGACAGGAAGGTACATAAAGCTACAGATGTTTCTTAAGATAGTTAACAGTTTGATGCTTACTGCTTAGCCTGTGCATGCTAGCCAATAAGATTGTTACAAGATTCAGTCACTAAATGTCAACTAATCATGTAACTGCCAAGGTAGGAACCCCTTACCTCAACCCTATACCCTAAAAAAACATCCCTGTTAACTGAAGGGTTGGTGCTCTCAACTCTGACCCACTGCTGTGGTGACAGATGTGAGTCCAGGCTCAAGCTTGCAATAAATGACTCTTGTGTGCTCGCATCGGAACTGGCTCCAAGAGGACTTGGAGATCCTTATCTCAACACAAGGCAAGTGTACACAGAGAACCCCAGGGGCAGCTATATCTGGGACAATGACACGTTTATCCTCTTCCTTTTAGATAATCAAATGTGATGTTGCAGTTGGCTCCACAGCTGCCCTACATCTGAGCAAGAGGAAGGAAAAGATGCCTTAGCCTGCAGGATGGCCTTGTGTACCCCTGGCTTTCTGTGTAAGAATGCAGTTCATGGTCCCCTAAGCAGGGGTAGTCAAGCTGAAATGGGGGTAAGCTTTGCCTGGAAGATGGCACCCTGTGAGCCTACATGTGTGGTGACGCAGCCTGGAAAGCCCTGTGAGCAACTCTGGGAAGGCCTCTCAGTGGCTTGGAGAAGTTGACTCCTGTAGTTGGACATGGCAGGAGGAGAGCAGGAATCCAGAAGATGGGAGAGGCACAGGAACTAATGCGCCTCTCCATGGAGACTCCTCAGCCATGCTAAGGAAGTTCACAACCCGCACGTGGCGGCCACTCTGCAGGTCCCCAGAGGCCCTAATTGTCTGGGGAGCAATGCCTGGTCCTGATCCAGATCTGGAACTTCCCCAGTGGCCCTGGGCCTGGCTGGGCTGGAGCAGCCCCTACCAGCCATACTTTTCTGCCCTCCTGCTCATAGCCTCCTAGCAGCTGTCCGGTCTGCAGCACCCAAAACAGGCCAGCTCCATGGGCTAAGGCTGTGCTGGCAATTCCTGGTGCCTGCTTCAAGGCGAGAGAGAGGCCTAGCCCACAGTGGAGCTGGTCTTCACTCACTTCCAAGGGCGTCCACAGGGCATGACAACCATAGCCCCAGTGCTGCTGCCCTCCCTGCCCCCAGAGTTTACCTATAAGTCCCTGCCTTTGTTCTTGAAATTCTTTAGGCACTGGTTTTCTCATTTCTCATTGTCTGTTTGGGTGGGATTTGAGACTCCTTCCTCTCCTCACCAGGCAACCAGGCCCCAGGAGATTCACCTCAAATTCTGAACCTCACAGACACTCCCCAGATCCCAACTGCCTTTAGGGCTGATGCTGCCTGAGCTGCTGGCCTACTGCCTCCTTCTTCCCTTCAAAGCCTCTGCCAGGGCCTCCCATACTTGCTGCACTGCTCTCAGCACCAACCCCTGCTTGGCCTCCCATGAGGCCTCCTCCCTCCCCACACAGCCACCATCCCCAACCCCAACAAGGGGAAGACAACTGTGGGCCTGGCCCAGCTGAATCAAAGGTGTCACAGTGTGCAGCTGGCTGATTGGAGGCACCATAGGTCTCTGATCACTGTCTTTCACTTCACTTACACATATATTAATTGTATTAATTTGGTATGTAAGATTGGATCTCGCAACTTCTTATTAAGCCTTTGCAAAATAGCTGGTAGAAATGTAGTCCCAAAATGCAGATTGAAACTTTTTTAATTCTTTTGCGATTCAGAGATGTTTTAAGTAGTTATTGTAAGGTATATTAAATAGGTAGGTTTCATTAGGTAGCCGATGAAGAGAACACCACATGCTATTCAGGCAGGAAAAGTCTATTTACCAAACAGCTGCCCCCACCATGCATGGTGGAGAAGCATGGCTGAAAAAGGAAAGGAGGGTGGGAAAGGAAGTGGTGTGACCAAACTCTGGGCCAGGATTATCAAGGCCAGGAACAGAAAGACGTGTGGCAAGGTAGGGGAAAGGTGTGGCCACACTGGATCTGGATGTGACCTAGCTGGAGGAGAAGATGACTGCTTCCAAGTCTGCCAGTTACCTAGGTAACAGATACTGGGCAGAAACTTAGCCAAAAGAGAGGGAGGTGTACCTGTGCAGACCTTACAGTTATAACCATCATGAACTCTCATTTCCATATCAGAGTGTTATTCCAAAAATATTTGATTATGCACCTGTTATCAATTATTTACAAGACTTGAAACATTTAAAGTTTCAAATATTAAAAGAAGATCTTTGATTCATGTTGAAAGGATGTGAGTAGGTTGAGCTGTTGCATACACATTCGTCTGTGTGTGTGTGTGTGTGTGTGTGTGTGTGTGTGTGTGTAGGGGGGATTATGTGTATCATTGAAATCAAGTATAAGGAACTTGTTTCCTTTTTCTGAGATATACATTATAGTGTTTCTTTGTTGGTGGTAGGCTCTGATTGCTTGCCTTTGCCTGATGTGCTCATTCCAGCTCAATTTTTCAATTAAAGCTTCTTATTTAGTACTGAGCATATAGGGTTCTGATATTGCTTTGTCTTTACTCTGCCATCTAGGATCTCCTTTTCTTCTTAAAATATTAAAATTCAATATAAATTTTACCTCCTGACTGATTTTCCTCTTTAGTTTGCATTTTGAAATAAGTATTATAAGACCTTTGATCTCTGTATTCATGAAGAAAAACCATTTTGAATTTTCTGTTTAATGTAATAACACCTGGACATATTTGTTAGCAACAAGATCTTAAAATTTCTTTTGTAGTTTTAGTTTAAAATACCCTCCTCCATGTTTTTAGTATGGGGAGACAAACACTTCCTAGTATCAACGATAACATTTTTATTCATTAAAATATCAGATAATTCATAATTTTGAATATATCTAGTAGCAAATTATTCATTTGTTTGATAGACCAGTGCACAAAAATACCACTCATAGGGGCTGAGAAGGTGGATCAGTGGTATACAGCTTATCTTGAATGCACGAGACCCTGGGTTTGATTCCTAAGCACCACCTAAGCACAAAAAGCTAGAAGTGGTACTGTAGCTCAACTTGTAGAGCACTAGTCTTGAGCTGAAGAGCTGAGGGATGGCAATGAGGCCCAGAGTTCACCACCTCCGACAAACTAAATAAATAAATAAAACTCATACTGAAGTACATTAATTTCATAGATTGACTACCATTTTAGTGAGGGGCAGGGTGCCAAGATACAGTAGACCTTTGTCGTAAAGCTTTAAGAAGGATGTCAACACCTAACAAGTACTAAAAACAAAAAGTAAAAAAAATAGCTCTGACAACAACATATAGAATCGCCACTCAAAGAGAAACAAGTACTAAGAATGAAATACTTCTTATAACATTTCTTAAGAGAATCTGGCTCTACATTAATTATCATATAATGTGACCTTTAAAAATTCCATAGGTGGGCCTGAGACTTAAGGGCCCCTACAAAAATTGGAGGAGAGGATCATCAACCCAGATTTTTAAATTTGTTATTGTTAAGGTAGTGTACATACAGTTCACCATTTTATGAGTCGATGAGTTCATTTCTTATTTCACAATCTCATCACTTACTTTGCTTTCTCTGATTTTTCCTCCAGTCCCTGTCCACAAGAGGTATAGCTCATTGTGAATATATCATCTACAGAGTACAACTGCTGAATTTGCTTCCCTGTTCTCCTTGAATTTCTGTGGCTCCCTCAATGCCCATAAATGGATAAAGAACAGAAAAATCCATCTTGTTTCCAATTCCTGGAATTCATTTCAATATAAACATCAGTAGTTTTATCAGAGTGTCAGACTCTGTCCACACATCCTGAACACTTATACTTCCTGCACCCAATCATAACTCCCACCGGATTCTAAGGTCCACAAAGTAATTCTTTTCACTTTCCACACAGGAAGAAGCTGAGAGTCAGAAAAATTAAGTAATTTACTGGAAATACTGGGCTGAGAATAATGGCTCATATCTGAAGATGATAGTTTGAAACCAACCCAGGTTGATGTATACATTACCTGTTTATCTCCAGTTAACCAGAGAAAGCTAGAATTGAGTGTTTCCAGTGGTAGAGCTAAAAATGCCAACAGACTTGAATGGGAAAACTAAAGGATAGTGTCAATATGATGATTTTAAAATACCAATTCTGTCCCATACATAATCTCAGACAGCACCCACTGTCTCTCTCTCTGTCTCTCTCTCCTTAAAGAAGATGTTACTACTGAAATGCAAATAGATATTTTTATTTTTGTAAGTTTTATTTTAGCCTTAGTGAGGCTTGACTTGATAGTTTCTACTGATGAGCCACAACTTAGAACTTTGTTATAATTATACCCATGTCTGTATTCAGAGAAACATTCTCCTAGTTAAGTCTTCCTTTTCCAGCAATGATAAGTTTTCTCTCCTTGGCCCAGTTTCTTCTTTTGGGACTCAATATCTTAGGCTTTCCTGTCTTGCATGGTCTATAAGTTCTTTGATCCACTTGATCTTAGCCATCCTAATAACCAGGATTATAGGTGGTAACTACTGTACTGGACAGAACCTGCTTTGGGAAAAGTGTTCTAGGTTCACCATTCAGGGGCGGTTGTTAGTATTCACCCATAATCACTTTGTCTTCACAATTGGGAATTTGTTAGGTCCAGGAATTCAGGGGAAGCACACACTGTGTGCTATTTCATACTTTTTTAAATTTAATGACACCTTCCACCTATTGTCTACTTTAAGCATTGTGTGAAGAGAAAGGTTGCCCCAAAAGACAGAAGCACTTTACTAACTGTTGCTCTCAAAACACAGGAGGAGGAAAAGAAGTTCTGAAGGAGCCATATAGCCTAGACACTGAGTTCTTAGAAACTCAAGCTGCCTTTTATCTTACCTTCAATAAAGAAATTCAGAGACTGCAGTGGCTTTTAAGCTCCATTTATATTCCTGAGCATGGGTTTCCTTCCCCTTTGCCCTTCTAACCCTTTATATCAGGGGCAGGTGGGAAGAAGTAACAAGAATGCTTAGAGTTTGCACCTGGGATTAAAAACTTCATTTTGTGATCATAAACATTCCACAACTTCTTGAATTGAATCTGAGGGGAAGACGGAAGTTAGGTAAGGAATTCAGAAACTTATAATTACTTCTTGGCTATCTAAACTCATCCCTTCCCACCCCTCAGAATCATATTTCCCAACTGTGTAGACATCCTTATACTCTGTTCTCCTGGAGTTTGAGTATGGGGAATCATCTGCTTCTTATGTGTAGTGCTTTACAAATGGAGATTTTTCTCCTAGGCTCAGAATGATTTCATTGACGGGGACACTGTGCAATAAGCTAAACAGGGTTTCTTCATGTGTTCATACACTAGGTAGGACTACTAAGGGCTAAATAGTAATCAAGGTTCACTTGCTGTCAGTGGTATTGCTCTGAGAAATTACTGTCAATGTTGCCCACAGTACCTAGTCCAAGGCCTTTTAGAAAGGCTCCAGACCAAAACTGCTTGAGTATTTGTGTGCGATAATCATCATTGAGCAACTATATTCCATGGTTTGTGAGACATTCACTTCTGTAAGGATATGCATATGAGGGCTCAAGAAGAGAGTTACTTGGAAGAAAGGTCCTAGGATGCAAAATGTCCACTAGAACAACGGAAACCCATGGTTTGGCATGCTTAATGTTTTAACCTGTGCACTGAACTAACAGGTAAAAAGACACACAAAGAAACCTGCCACTTATACCAAATAAAGAGATATGGTGAAAGTCAGAGAAAGGACATTGATTTCATGGTAGTCATGACAAACAACACCTTAGCACACCCTCAGAATACTAATTCCATACGCACTTACTTTTCTATTCACCCATGTTACTAGTGTGAGTTGTATTTAGAAGTCCTCAGGGACTTCAGAACAGGAAGATCTAGGGGAGAGCCTAAGATTGGTCTGCCATTTGGGACATAAAATAACTAGTTTGATGAAAGCCCTTAGTAGTGTCCTACAAATATGTGCATTTACCCTAGTATATTTGATAAGTATCCTCTCACTAAATTATCTTTGGTTGGGTCACTTGCTGACAGAGCAGCTGTCTGGTAGCTCCACTGTGAATTCACTTTATTCTGCTGAAACAGAAATGGAAAAGGAGAGACTGACCACAACAGATTTACATCTTTCTCAATGAGCAGTGATTGGCAGTGGAGTATTTAAGATGCTTCCCATGTTCTCAGTTAGCTAGTACCACCTTGGAATCCAGTTCAAATCTTGATAAACAGATACAGACCTTACATGAGCTTGTTGCGCCAGAATCACAGCTAGAGATGTATATGAGAAAGTGGAACGTTTGGTGTGAAAGACACAGGTTGACATGAAGCACAATTCAAAGGATGTGGAGATGAAGTGAGCTACCTGGAGGGAAAAGGAGAGGCAGCTGAAGCTGATGAGCACCTAGAGAGAGAAGACAGAGCAAGTTTGAGGCCAACTGGACATCAAAGTAACCCATCTGAATTACAAGAGTCTGACTATCCAGAGCCAGAGAGAGGTTGGAAGACCAGACCAGCAAGTGATCTTGCCCATTTCTAGGGAACTCTCAGAATGCCAGGATAAGAATTGGTAGCTTCCCACTGCTACTGAGCACATCTCAGATCCCTTGTTACCATGATAATTGACACTGGAGAGGAGCAGCGAGAGTTGTATAAGGTGATTGCAGCTCACTATGTGGAGCCAGTTCTGCAGCATTGTGGAGTGTGGTCTCTCAGGATGCTTAGGGCAAAGATCCTATAGCTGATGTCAAAGAATGCAATCTTCTTGGAATAGACATTTATAGATGGTACGTACCTGAACACAACAAGCTGATAATGAGCTGCTAGAGGTAGTTCCCTAAAGATCTAACAGCCAAAACTGGAAAGGCAAACGCAGAGCTCTGCACTACATCAGCCCACCATGCCAAATGCTTCTACCCTAGTACTGGGTACCCAGTTTGCATACCCATGACCTTGTTACCCTGATTGTGTCCTACAAATATTCACAATTTTTATCTTTCAGTTTATCTATGCTTCCTTTTCCCTGCTAAACTGTTCTGGATGTCTGTAGTAGCTATCACAACCCCTGCAAAGCTGTTGCTGCTACCTAATATCCTGCCACTGCAACCCTGCAATTACAGTCACAATTACCCTTTCCCTGGTATCTTAGTCTCTGCTACTCTTTTCTGCTACCCATAATTCTTAGCATCATGGTTCCAGACACCTGATCCCTGACACCCCCGTCTGTGATACCCCATTCCCAAACAAAGTAAGACAAAAATGGGCACAGTAGACTTGGGTATTCCTCTTGCAGGCACAATGGACAAGTTATTTCTCAGGTATTTAACATGAGGGACTAACTTGTGGTGTAAAGCAAAGAGGTTACTCAGAAGTGACTAAAATCCAAAGATATCAACTTATAACTTGTTGCTAGGAAGCCCTAAGGTGAAAGTTAATGCAAAAAGAAAATTTTACACAGAATATAGGGAAGATATAAAAGGTTTAGCTTAGTCTCTTACACTTGTGATCTGAATTATTTTCTGGCATAGATATGTAACTATTTTGCAGTTTTAAAAGTTTATGAAGATGCACTTTTATGTGGTATTTATATTAATTTATGGAATAGTTGCATATGATCACATTAATGATATTCACTATTTTATTCTCTATGATATGATCATGATTCTGCCTTTGGCAATATGAATTGAGCTCTCTAACAACAAATGTAATTTAATTTTCAAATACTACAAGGAGATTACTGTGGCTAGTACAAAAATAAAAGCTGGAACAAGAAAATTGAATAAAGCTACAAATTTGAAGGGATGGGGTCAGTGGTAAGGGCTATGATAAAAGAGAAATTTTTCACTATGGAATCTTGGAAAAATAGAATGTGCTTTGTTGAATTACTAGCTTTTTAAACCTTCTTAGAAAGCAGAACATGGTTTTTGATTCTTACTTTTTGGAACCTCTTTAATGAGTGGTTTAACAAAAATTATCAAAATGACTGAAAATTCATTGATGTGAATTAACATTATACTCAAACTTACCTTGAGATGCAGACCTGCTTGATTCCTTTACTATTTAATTAATGGAATAAGCTTCCTTTTGAATGGTTGGGGAGTCCATGACACTTGTTCCAAAACAAGAAAAGATATTGGAGGGGAAAAAAAAAGAGGAAGGAGACTCAAGGCTGCCGAAATTAGCATATTTCCAATTGGACTTTAATGGGTTGTTTATACAAAGAATAAGAATTTCTTTTTTGTGGGGGGGGGGGAGTCTAGTCGTGGGGACTGAAATCTGGGCCTGGGCGCTGCCCCTCAGCTCTTCAGCTCAAGGCTAGCACTCTACCAATTGCCATAGCACCACTTCCGGCTTTTGTCTTTTTGCTTATGTGGTGCTGGGGAATCGAACCCAGGGCCTCAGGCATGCAAGGCAAGCGCTCTACCACTGAGCCACCTTCCCAGCCCAAGAATAAGAATTTCATCTTAACATAATAATTTCAAAAGGGATGGGCTACAAGACAGCTTCTAAATGTAATGTTTAATGCTGTTGGATTACTTGAAGACAAAGGTTTACAGAAAACTTTAAATTCCAGGAAATCTGTAATGTACCAATAAACACCTAGAAGAAATGTGATTTAAAAATTCACGGTTCAAAGCAAACCCTGGCAGGAAAGTCTGTGAGACACTTATCTCCAAACAGGAAGTGGCACTGTGGCTCAATTGGTAGAAGGCTCACCTTGAGCTCAAGAACTAGGGATATGTTAATACACCGGTCCTGACTTCAAGCCCCACGACTGACAAAAAGAAATTTTAAAGAATTAAAGCATTAGGGCTGGGAAGGGGACTCAGTGGTAGAGTGCTTGTCTTGCATGCATGAGGTCCTGGGTTCAATTCCTCAGCACCACATAAGCAGAAAAACTGGAAGTGGCGCTGTGGCTCAAGTGATAGTTCGCTAGCCTTGAGCTGAAGAGTTCAGGCACAGTGCCCAGACCCAGAGTTCAGGACCCCCTACAAACAACAACAACAACAACAAAATTAAAACATCAAACAACCTGAAATTATTGTCCAGAATAATAAGTGCAGTACTATCTGTTTACATGACTTAGTGACTTGAAACCTAGTTTAGCAGTGGAGGTCGTTGGCAATTTGTGTGTTTGCCAAAACCTGCAAAATTATTTTCTACTTTCCCAAGGAGGGAGAAAGGAAGGGATGGGGGAAGGAGAGAAGTGTGTGGTGACCTTTCCTTTTGGTTCAGTTATTATTTTCTGGAGTCAAATTCAGAGAAATTCTGCTAGAAATCCTAGTTGCGTGGGTAATAAAGAAGCTATGCCCTGGAAGTGGTTTTGTCCTGTCCTTGTCCTGGTTCCAACCACCACTGGATTATCCATGTCGCACTTCAGGACCAAGATGCCTTGAAGACTACTGATCCACTGTGCAGGTGGACCTAACCACATCCAGAAAAGGCAGAAAATGCAATGCTGAGGGCAGCAGTGGAAATCTACATCAGGCAGAGGTGTTTTTCTATTTTTTTATTGTAAAAATACTGTACAGAGGGCTTATAGTTACATGAGTTGTTAATGAGTACATTTCCTATCGAGCATTGTTCCTCCTTCGTTTTTCCCCTACCATCCTTTCTTTTTTGGTCCGATCATGAGGCCTGAACTCTGGGCCTGGGTGCTGTCCCTCAGCTCTTCAGCTCAAGGCTAGCACTCTATCACTTGAGCCACAGCGCTACCTCCGGCTTTTGTCTTTTTGCTTATGTGGTGCTGAGGAATCAAACCCTGGGCCTCAGGCATGCAAGGCAAGCACTCTACCATTGAGCCATCTTCCCAGCCCCAACCCTACCATCTTTTCCCTCCCCAAATCTCCAAATTTTCCCTCCTCGACCCCTGCCTTACTTTGTAAATTCATTTTTCCACATAGTGTCTTGTAAATCTCATCCTCACAATGGGTCAAACTGCATCCCCATTTAAGCTTTCTGCTATATCGCTTCCACTCCCCAAATTACAAAAACTGTATATACGATGCAGAACACTGGAATCAAATACAGTGAAAACAGGGGTTATATCGTGAGGAAATGAACCAACAAGCCAATCACATAGTACATTATGAGTAAATTAAAAACAAAAGCAAAAAACACTTGGGTCTCTGACTTGGGGTACATTTCACTTAACATCATCTTATATGATCATATGTATCTACCCATTGATCTTCTCTGCTTGTCCTAGACATGCAAACAAGGGAAAAACAAGGTATGTTTCTATGGGTCTGGCTTACTTCACTTAATAAAATTTTTACCAAGTCTTTCCATTTCCTAACAAATGGGGCAGTGTCATCCTTTCTGATGGAGGGATAGAATTCCATTTTGTGTGTGTGTGTGTGTGTATGTGTGTGTGTGTGCTCGTGCACACGCAAACGCGCGTGTGTATACCACATTTTCTTTTTTTTTTTTTTAATTTAATTTTATTTTATTTGAGAACATACTGTACAGAGGAGTTACAATTACATGGGCAGGATAATGCATACATTTCTTACCAAGCATTGCAGCCTCCTCCTTTGTTTACCCTTCAACTCCCTTCCCAGCCTCCCCCCTCCCCCCCACCCAATCATTACCCCCCCCCCCCACCGACATTGTAAAGCTGGTTTTGACATGACATTTTGTACTTCTCATTGTTGCAACAGGTCCACCTGAATCCTTAAACGACTTGTTTGTCCCCGTCTCCTCCACATGTTATACTGACATCAAATATAGTGAAAGTGGGGGTTACACTGTGGGGGAGGGACATACAAAGCAACAAAGAAATAATCTTATAAATGCGTTAGAACGCATGCATGAAAGAAACAAAAACATTAAAATACATATTTGAGGGTTCGTTTTCCTAACATCATATTCTCTGACTTTTTCCGCTTGACTCATACCTATACTAGATATTGCAAATAAGGGAAACCATGGGACCTATGTTTCTTTGGGCCTGGCTTACTTCACTTAATATAATTTTTTCCAAGCCTTTCCATTTCCTAACAAATGGGGAAATGTCATTCTTTCTGATGGAGGCATAGAATTCCATTGTGTATATATACCACATCTTCTTGATCCATTCATCTACTGAGGGGCATCTGGGTTGGTTCCATATCTTAGCTATGGTAAATAATGCTGCAATAAACATAGTTGTGCTGGTAGCTTTAGTGTGGCCTTGTTTGTGATCATTTGGGTAAATGCCCAAAAGTGGGATTGCTGGGTCATTGGGGAGCTCTATGTGGAGTCTTTTGAGGAACCTCCAAACTGCTTTCCAAAGTGGTTGAACAAGTTTACATTCCCACCAACAATGAAGTAAGGTTCCTTTCTGTCCACATCCCCTCCAGCATCTGTTGTTGTTAGAGTTCTTGATTTTTGCCATTCTAACTGGAGTGAGGTGATATCTCAATGTTGTTTTGATTTGCATTTCTTTTATGGCTAGGGATGTTGAACATTTCTTCATGTGTCTATTGGCCACCTTCTTTCTTCTTCAGAGAAGCTTCTTTTTAAGTCTTTCTCCCACTTACTTATTGGGCAGTTGTTTCTTTGAGGATTTGTTGTTGGGTGGTTTAATTTTTTGAGTTCCAAGTATATTTTAGATATGAGACCCTTGTCCGTTGTATGGCTAGTAAAGATCTTCTCCCAGTCCGTGGGCTTTCTATTGATCTTGCTAGCTATGTCATTTGCCCTGCAGAAGCTCTGCAAACTTATACAATCCCATTTGTCCAACCTTTCTTTGATTTGTTGTGTTTCCAGGTCTCTATTCAGAAAATTTTGGCCTGAGCCAAGGAGACCCAGGGTTTCTCCTATTCCATCCTGTAATGTTTTCAGAGTGTCTGCTTTGAGTTCAAAGTCTTTGATCCATTTGGAGTTGATTCTGGTGCAGGGTGATATATAATGATCTAGCTTTAGTTTTCTACATGTAGTTAACCAGTTTTGCCAGCACCATTTACTGAAGAGGCTGTCTGTCTTCCATTCTATTGTTTTAGCTCCCTTATCGAAGATTAGATGGGTATAGGTCTGTAGGTTCATTTCTGGGTTTTCAATTCTATTCCATTGGTCCTGAGGTCTGTTCTTATGCCAATACCAAGCTGTTTTGATTACTATGGCTTTATAGTAGAGTTTGAAATTTGGTATTGATATTCCTCCAGCAGTGTTCTTTCCGTTGAGGAGCGTTTTTGCTATTCGGGATCTTTTATTGTTCCATATGAATTTTTGGATTGCCTCTTCTATTTCCTTGAAGAATGAGGGTGGGATTTTGATAGGTATTGCGTTGAATTTGTAGATAGCCTTGAGAAGTATTGCCATTTTCACTATGTTAATCTTTCCAATCCAGGAGCAAGGGAGGTTTTGCCATTTTTTAAGTTCTGTGTTGATTTCCTTTTTCAAGATTTTAAAGTTTGCATCATAGAGTTCCTTCACTTCTTTAGTTAAGTTAATTCCTAGGTATTTTATTTTTTGTGGGGCTATTACAAATGGAGTTGCTTTCCTAATTTCAGCCACACTTTTCTCATTGTTGGCATACAGAAAAGCCATTGATTTTGGGGGGTTAATTTTATAACCTGCTACTTTGCCAAAGTTTTCAATCAGCTTGAGTAATTTGGGAGTGGAGTCTATGGGATTCTTTAAATACAAGATCATGTCATCTGCAAAGAGGGAGAGTTTTATTTCTTCTTTCCCTATTTGGATCCCCTTTATGTCTGAATCTTATCTTATTGCTGTAGCTAGGCATTCTAATACTAGATTGAAGAAAAGTGGAGAGAGTGGGCATCCTTGTCTTGTTCCTGAGTTAAGAGGAAATGGCTTTAGTTTTTCACCATTGAGGATAATGCTGGCTGTAGGTTTGTTATATACAGCCTTTATTGTATTGAGGAATGTTCCATGGATTCCTAATTTTTCCAAAACCTTCATCATGAAGGGGTGTTGGATCTTGTCGAATGCTTTTTCTGCGTCTATTGAGATAACCATGTGGTTCTTATTCTTGCTCCTGTTGATGTGATGGATAATATTAATTGATTTGCGTATATTGAACCAGCTTTGCATCCCTGAAATGAATCCTGTTTGATCGTGGTGTAGGATTTTTTGGATGAATTGTTGAAGTCGGTTGGCCAAAATTTTGTTGAGAAGTTTTGCATCAATGTTCATCAAAGAAATGGGTCTATAGTTCTCTTTCTTTGATGAGTCCCTGCCTGGTTTTGGGATGAGGGTTATGATGGCTTCATAGAATGTGTTCGGTAGTGCGCTTTCTCTTTCAATTTCATTGAAGAGTTGGAGGAGAATTGGTGTGAGCTCTGCTTTGAAAGCCTTGTAAAATTCCGCTGTAAAACCATCTGGTCCTGGACTTTTCTTAGCTGGGAGGTCTCTTATTGCTGTTTCTATTTCAATGCATGATATGGGCCTGTTAAGATAGTTTATCTCATCTTGGTTTAATTTTGGCATGTCAATATTTGCTAGGAAGAGGTCCATTTCTGTCAAGTTCTCAAACTTATTAGCATAAAGTTTTGAGAAGTATTCCCTTATAATGTTCTGAATCTTGGTTGTTTCCGTGGTGATGTTTCCATTCTCATCTCTGAGTTTATTAATTTGGGTGTGTTCTCTTCTTTTTCTGATAAGCTTTGCTAAGGGTCTGTCAATTTTGTTAAGTTTTTCGAAGAACCAACTCTGTTTTGTTGATTCTTTATATAGTTTTTTTGGATTGTAATTCATTTAATTCTGATTTAATTTTGATTATTTCTTTCCATCTACTGGATTGGGGTTTATCTTGCTGCTCTTTTTCAAGGAGGTTTAGATGTGTCATTAAATTGTTAGTTTCAGATCTCTCCAATTTGTTGATGTAGGAGCTCAGAGCTATAAACTTGCCTCTGAGTACTGCCTTTGCTGTGTCCCAGAGGAGCTGGTATTTTGTGTGTTCATTTTTGTTGAATAGCATGAACATTTGAATTTCCTTTCTAATCTCTTCCATGACCCACTCATGATTCAGCAGTGTGTTGTTCAGCCTCCATGTGATACCGGACTTTCTTTGGTGGCTTTTGGTGTTGAGTTCTAATTTTATTCCCTTGTGGTCAGAGAGAATGCAAGGTATAACTTCAATGTTTCTGAATTTAGACAAGTTTGCTTTGTGGCCTAAAATGTGGTCTATTTTAGAAAACGTTCCATGTGCTGCTGAGAAAAACGTGTATTCCGTTGCTGCTGGGTGAAATGTTCAGTAAATATCAGTTAGGTCTAGTTGATCTATGCAGCTGTTTAGATCTGCGGTTTCTCTGTTGAGTTTTTGCCGAGTTGATCTATCTAGTGGGGAGAGTGGTGTGTTAAAATCCCCAACAATTAATGTCTTTGGATCTATATGGGATTTGAGGGAAAGTAGTGTTTCTTTGATAAATTTGGGTGCTCCATTGTTTGGCGAATAGATATTTAGAATTGTAATATCCTCCTGAAGGAGAGATCCTTTAATTAGTATGTAGCGACCTTCTTTATCTCTTCTCATGAATTTTAATTTGAAGTCTATTTTATCTGATATTAGGATTGCAACTCCCGCCTGTTTATGTGGTCCGTTTGTTTGGTAGATTTTGTTCCAGCCTTTAACATTGAAAATGTGTTTGTTTTTACGGGCAAGATGTGACTCCTGCAGGCAGCAGATAGAAGGGTCTTGTTTTTTAATCCAACTAGACAGTCTATGTCGCTTAATTGGAGAGTTCAGTCCGTTAACATTAAGAGATAGGACTGAGAGGTATTTGGGAGTTCCTGCCATGTTATCTACCTCCTTGGGGGCTGTGAAAACTGGGTTCTTCCTATGGTTCTTGGATTCTCAGTTTGGGTGCAGTTTCTTGGCCTTTATTGCGGTCTTGTTGGTTTTCTATGTGTAGGACATCTTTAAGAATCTTTTGTAGGGCTGGTTTGGTGGAGATGTATTGTTTCAATTTTTCTTTGCTATGGAAGGTTTTTATTTGGCCTTCAGTTATGAAGGAGAGTTTAGCTCCGTACAGTATTCTTGGTTGATAGTTGTTTGTTTTTAGGGCATGGCATACATCATTCCAGGCTCTTCTTGCTTTGATTGTCTCTGCTGAGAAATCTGAGGTGATTCTAATTGGTTTCCCTTTATAAGTGATTACCATTTTCTCTCTGACGGCTTTAAGGATCTTTTCCTTGGTCTGAGTTGATCCTCTGTGGATTATAATGTGGTGGTGGGATGTCCTATTCTGGTCTGGTCTATTTGGGGTTCTAAAGGCTTCTTGTATCTGGACAGGCCTATCTTTTTGCATGTTTGGGAAGTTCTCTGCTAGGATCCTGTTAAACAAATTTCCTAGACCATTAACTTCTGTTTCTAGGTGCTCCTCTACACCCATTATCCTTAGATTAGGCCTTCTGATGGTGTCTTCCAATTGTTGGATAGATCTATCATATTTCTTGGACTTGTCTTGGATGGTTGTATGTTCTTTCTCTATAATATCTAGGCTGTCTTCAATCCCTGAGATTCGATCTTCTGCATGGTCTAACCTGCTGTCAAGACTCTCTACTTTGTTTTGTATCTCTTTTCCTTCTAGTTGGTCGGCTTTGATGGCTTCAAGTTCTTTGTTGAAGCTCTGTTTTAGGTCTTGTATGAATTTCTTTACTTCCTTAATTTGGTGTTCAGTGTTTGTCCTCAAATCACTTAGTTGATTTGTTATGGTTTCTTTGTGCTCCCATTCCTTCTGTTGGGTTCCATTCAGCGTTCCCTTTGTGGTCTCCCTAACTTCCTTCAGCTCTTTGTTAATGGATTCCATGAATGCCTTTAGTGATCTTTTTGTGTTTTCTCCCTGGTCTCTCAATTCCTGTATTACTCTTTGATTAGCTTCCTCCCGTTCGTGGGATTCCTGCAGATCTCTTTGAGTGTTCTCAGCCTGCTCACGCCATTCCTCCCTTTCTCTTTGAGTATTCTCATGTTGTTCACGCAAATCCTGTATCAGTTTTTGAGTAGCTTCCTCAAGCTTATGATATTCCTGTATAAACTTCTGGGATGCCTCCTCTCTCTCCCTATCACGCTCATACAGGGTCCTTTGTACGTTGTCAAACTTTTCATTTATCATGTTTGCCAGCAGTGTTTGTAGAGCTATTTGGGAACTCTCCTCTGGATTATTCATTATCTGTTCTAACCCCTGATTATCAAGATTGGGAATTGAGATTCCCGAATTTGCCATTTTTCTTGTGTTTTTCTCTGCCCATTTGAGATGAAGATAGCACCAGTTTTGTGCTAGAACACTATCTTAAGGCAACCATCAACCAAAGTTTGCATTTGTACAGTCAATAGTCTACAGATACAATCTAGTTCAACAGATACATCTATTCGACATCAAACATCTATATGTTAAAGGGCTTCGAACCGCAGAGAAGAATTTGGAAAACCAGAAATTATTAGGGTTAGGGAGAGATGTGGGTAAAAAATAGGAATAGATTGGTGTGGGGAGGCACAGGGAGAGTTAACTATGTCCTAATCACAATGCAGGAAATAGGTTGGGTAGGATGCAAGTAGAGAGAGAGAGAAAAAGAAGAAAGGGAAAGGGGAATGAAAAGAGACCAGAAAAAAAATAGAAACGTAAAAATTAATGTTATTTTAGAGATTAAAAGACCATCTATTTATAGAGGAATATGAATATGTTGAGAGAAAGGGAGGGACATAGAGGAGATGTGAAAACCTTTAAAAAAATGCTTAAAATATTATATAGGTATAAAGATATAGTACTGCTATTAATGAATTTAAGTCTCAGAGGTTTTGAATTGAGTAATAAGTTTGTGGATTAAGTGTGTACACAATAGAGGATAGGGTCTACTGGTTAACTACGGGTTTATCTGAGGATGTGCAGGACAAGAGTTAAGTCACATAAAGAAGAACAGAGAGGAAAAGATGGAAAGGATAGGAAAGTGAGAAGAAAAGATCAGAAGTTCAGTAGAGCTAGACAAAAAACAAAAAGATAATTAAGAATGAAAGAAAAAGAGAAAGAAGACAAGAAAAGAAGGGAAAACACACATTCACGTATTCCTAAAATAAAAATTATAAGAGGAGAAAAAAAAAAAGTTAATGGAAAACAATTATTTTTTCAGAAGAGGCAAAAATTAGAGATTAATAAAAGTTTTAGAAAAGCAGAAAATTTTTTTTATATATATAAGGTAACAAAAAACGAAAAAAAAAAACAAAACAAAAAAAAAGAAAAAAAAGAAAAGAAGAAGAAGAAAAAAAAAAGTTCTTTGATTTTTTTTTTTTTTGGGAGGGGTGGAAAGAGTCCTGTATCTCCCTTTTGTCTGTAACCAGAGTCTGGTTGGAGTCTCTGGTCAGCTTGAGGTCCTGTGGCTTGATTGGTTTCTTAAGTCAGTTTGTTCCAACAGGCAGAAAAATGCTCTGCTTTACCCAAGATTTTGAGATCCCCCTCCCAGGTTAGTTTAATGGGAGGGTGATCTGCTTTGAGAATCACAAATGAGGGGGATCCAGTGATGAGGCTAGGTTCTGGGTAGAGTTGAGGCCTTTCAACAAACTGTAGCTTTTCCCTGGGGCTATTTTGTGAAAAAAAATCTCACAGCACCCAGCCTGGAGCCATTCTCAGGGTTTCTGTTTTTCAATTGATTGTGGTGGCTGCTCGAGGGAGGGGCAGCCTCTGGCTCTGGTTACCCAGTGAGGAGAGCCACTCCAATGGCTGGCGCCTGAGCTGGGTGACTTTTCCCTGGATGGAACTGAGTCTGTGAGGTCACTTCGCCGTTAAGTTCTTGTGACCTGCTAAATGACTAGTTTTATTCCAAGGCCTGAGCTAGAGCTAGCTGCTCCTCCGAGCTTTGTCGGTATCCAAGATGGAGATCACCGGTGCTGGGGGGGGAGGGGTGGCCTTCCCTCCTCTGCTCCCTGAGAAGGAGTGTGGAAATCGGGCTTCTACTCACGCCGAGTCTTGGATCCCGGGTAGTCTCTGGTCTGCAAAGTGCAGGATGAAGTTGTCCGCTCCTTGTCGGTTCTTGCTGGTGTTGAGTAGAATCTGCTCGTCCGCTGCTTCTGGCTCCTTTGTCCCGGACTGTGTCTCAGGTGTGCCCCCGCGGCGGCGGTGGTCGCTGCCGCGACCCTGCCACGGCCGCAGCAGCTGCTGGCAGGCGCTCAGATGTGTCTGCTTGGCTTCCCCTCTCTTGACTAACTCTCTGTCCTTTGATGGCACACTTGGTGTGATTCTCTGGCTTGGGACTGTTCACTGGAACTCTGAAACTGTTTTCTATGCAAGAGCTTGTTCAGATTCCAGCTTCTCCTCCGCCATCTTCCCGGAACTCTCCCCTATACCACATTTTCTTGATCCATTCATCTACTGAGGTGCATTGAGGTGAGTTCCATATCATAGCTGTGGTGAGTAATAAACATGGTTGGGTTGGTAGCTTTGGTATGGCCTTGTTTGTGATCATTTGGGTAAATGCCTAAAAGTTGGATTGCTGGGTCATAGAGGAGCTCTATGTGGGGTCTTTTGAAGAACTTCCATACTGCTTTCCAAAGTGGTTTAACAAGTTTACACTCCCAGCAACAAAGCAGTAGGGTTCCCTTTTAGCCACATCCCCTCCAGCATTTGTCGTTAACACATTTCTTGATTATAGCCATTATAACTGGAGTGAGGTGCAATCTCAATGTTTTGATTTGCAGTTCTTTTATTACTAGAAAAGTTGAGCATTTCTTCATGTGTCTAATGGATATTTCTATTTCCTCTTCAAAGAAGTACCTTCCTCTTTAAGTCTTTAGCCCACTTAGTTATCGGGCAGTTGTTTCTTTGAGGATTTGTTGTTGGGGGATTTAATTTTTTGAGTTCTAAGTATATTTCAGATATAAGACTTTGTCCGTTTTATGGCACATGAACGTCTTCTCCCAGTACGTGGGATTTCTATTGATCTAGCTAGTTATGACCTTTACTTTTCAGAAGCTCTGCTGTTTCATACAATCATATTTTTCCAACCTTTCTTTAATATTTTTTTGTTTCTGGTTCTCTATTAAGAAAATTTTGGACTATGCTAAAGAGCTCTAGAGTTTCTCCTATTCCTTCATGTAATATTTTCACTCTCTCTGCTTTAATTTTGAGGTCAGTGATCCATTCGGTGTTGATTCTCGTGCAGTGTGATATATATGTATGTATATATATATATATATATATATATATATATATATATATATATATATATATATGTATGTATATATATATATATATGTATATATATACATATATATATGGATCTAGATTTAGTTGTCTACAGGTGTTTAACCAATTTTACCAACACCATTTACTGTTTTTCTTCCACTCCATTTTTTTTAGCTCCCTTGTCAAAGATTGGGGGCTATAAGCCAGTGGGTTCATTTCTGAGTCTTCAATCTTATTCCATTGTCCTCAGGTCTGTTCTTGTGCCAGTTCCAAGCTGTTCTTATCACTATGGCTTTTTAGTAAAGTTTGAAATTTGGAACTGATATTGCTCCAGTCCTGTTCTTTCTGCTAAGGATTGACAAACCTGCAGCCAGCATTATATTTAATGGTGAGAAGTTAAACCCATTTCTTATAATTTCAGGAATGAGATAAGGATGCCTGCTCTCTCCAGTCCTCTTCAACTTAGTATTAGAATGCTATCTGTGTCTATAAGATAAGATGCAATCTTAAAGGGGATCCAAATAGCACAAATGAAGAAAACTCTCCCTCTTTGAAGATGAGTTGGTTTTGTATTTAATGAAAGCCATGGACTCCATTCCCAAGTTACTTGAGCTGATCAGAAATTTTGGCAAACTAGCAGAGTATAAAATTAACCTTCAGAAATCAATGGCTTTCCTGCATTCCAATAACGATAAGAGTGCAGCTGAAATTAGGAAAGCAACCCCTTTTTACTAGCAGCACAAAAAATAAAATAACTAGGAGTTAACTTAAGAGGTGAAGGACCTCTATGATGGGAATTTTAAAAACCTGAAAAAGAAAATTAAAGCAGAGCTATGGAAGTGGGAAACTTCCCATTCTCCTGGATTGGGAGGATTAACATCATGAAAATGGCAATTCTGCCAAAGGCTATATCCAAATTCAATGTAATACCTATCAATATCCCAATGTCACTCTTCAATGAAATAGAAGAAGCAATCCAAAAATTCATACAGAACAATAAAAGACCCTGAATAGCAGAGAAGTTTATTGTGACTCTCATTTTTTATTACCACTTTTATTCTACAAAGTAATTTATGAATTTTAACTTTCTTCCCTCCCTTTGGATAAAGCTCACAAACACCCTGCCTCTACCTCCCAAGAAACTTAATTCTTAGCTCTGGACAATTGTTCCTAGATATTGAGTTACTTAATTATATTTTGAGCGCATAAAACATGCATATAAAATTAGCACATTTTGATCTTATGAGAAAACAGCCTTTTTTTCCTCTCTCAAATTTATTTCCTCATAGGCATTTTGAGAGAAAATCTGTTTTCATTTTTAAATGAAATACTGGTAGGAAACTATGTTCAGATATAAGACTTTGTCCATTTTATGACTCATAAACATCTTCTCTCAGTACGTGGGCTTTCTATTGATCTAGCTAGTTATGACCTTTGCCTTTCAGAAGCTCTGATGTTTCATGCAATCCCATTTGTCCGACCTTTCTTTAATTTGTTTTGTTTCCGGTTCTCTATTAAGAAAATTTTGGACTGTGCTAAGAGCTCTAGAGTTTCTCCTATTCCTTCATGTAATATTTTCACTGTTTCTGCTTTAATTTTGAGGTCATTGATCCATTTTGTGGTGATTCTCGTTCTGTGTGATATATATGTACACACACACACACACACACACACACACACACACACACACACATATATATGGATCTAGCTTTAGTTTTCTACAGGTGTTTAACCAATTTTGCCAACACCATTTACTGAAAAGGCTGTCTTTCTTCCATTCCATTTTTTTAGCTCCCTTTTCAAAGGTTAGGGGGCTATAAGCCAGTGGGTTCATTTCTGAGTCTTCAATCCTTTTCCATTGTTGTCAGGTCTGTTCTTTTGCCAGTACCAAGCTGTTCTTATCACTATGGCTTTTTAGTAAAGTTTGAAATTTGCCTCCAAACAGAGCATCCCCGGAATGGCACCCAGAACTGGACCCATGTGGACCAAAGGATAACAGAGGAGGGTACACAGCAAAGCCAAAAGGGCTTCAGGCCCCCAGTGCTGCAGCTGGTGCACTGCAAGTCCAGGCTCCTCTGGCACTGATGGGCATATGCAAGGATGGCCTTGTACCCATGTCCACAGGGACCAGAATATAGAGGTCCTCAGGGATGTTGAAGCAGCTCCAGGGTGCTGAGCTGCCACATCTGTCACAAGACTGCTGGCAGAGGGGCCAGCACATAGCTCTAGTCACCAGAAATCCTTAAAGGCTGATGCCAACCAAGGCTGGGCTACTTGGCCCCAAGGGGATGGACTGCACACACAGCCATCCTTCACCCATGGGCTGTGCAGGTACAAATATGGTGTCCCCCACTCCACACCCCAGGAAATGACCTTAGAACAGAGTCTCCCTAGGATGGCACTCACACTCTGGACCACTGCATACCAATACCAGCATAGTTGGAGGAGGAGAGGGCAGCAATGGACTCAAATCCAGCCCCTTGGCTGCCAGCTCCTGGGTGAAATAGAGCAACTGAGACTGGGAAGAGAGGTGGGTAGGTTGGGCGGGCTCAAATGGCAATGCTGGGGAGCATGCACACACTTCCCCTCACTGCACATCCACCACAAGGGATGTGGTACCCACATCCATACCCACAGGGACTACAGAAATGGGGGTTGAAGTGGTGACTTGGAAAGGGTTCTAGGGCACAGCCTTGCTGCAGCACTGAACAAGAGGCAAAAAAAATGAAAAAATGCTATTCGGGGTCTTTTATTGTTCCATATGAATTTTTGGATTGCGTCTTCTATTTCCTTGAAGAATGAGGATGGAATTTTCATAGGCATCACGTTGAATTTGTAGATAGCCTTGGGAAGTATTGCCATTTTCACGATGTTAACCTTTTCATTCCAGGAGCATGGGAGCTTTTGCCATTTTCTAAGTTCTGTTTTAATTTCCTTTTTCAAGATTTTAAAGTTTTCATCATAGAAGTTCTTCACTTCTTTGGTTAAGTTAATTCCTAGGTATTTTATTTTTTGTAGGACTATTACAAATGGAGTTGCTTTCCTAAATTCAGCCACACTTTTCTCATTGTTGGCATACAGAAAAGCCATTGAGTTTGGGGGGTTAATTTTATACCCTGCTACTTTGCCAAAGGTTTGAATCAGCTTGAGTAATTTGGGAGTGGAGTCTATGGGATTCTTTAAATACAACATCATGTCATCTACAAAGAGGGAGAGTTTTATTTATTCTTTCCGTATTTGGATCCACTTTATGTCAGCATCCTGTCTTATTGCTGTAGCTAGGCATTCTAATACTAGATTGAAGAGAAGTGGAGAGAGAGGACATCCTTGTCTTGTTCCTGAGTTAAGAGGAAATGGCTTTAATTTTTACCATTAAGTATAATGCTGGCTGTAGGTTTGTCATATACAGCCTTTATTGTATTGAAGAATGTTCCATGGATTCCTAATTTTTCCAAAACTTTCAACATAAAGGGGTCTTGGATCTTGTCAAATGCTTTTTCTGCATCTATTGAGATAACCATGTGGTTCTTATCCTTGCTCCTGTTGATGTGATGTATAATATTAATTGATTTGCATATATTGAACCAGCTTTGCATCCCTGAAATGAATCCTGTTTGATCGTGATGTATGATTTTTTGGATGAATTGTTGAAGTAGATTGGCCAAAATTTTGTTGAGAAGTTTTGCATCAATGTTCATCAAAGAAATGGGTCTATAGTTCTCTTCCTTTGATTAGACCCTGCCTGGTTTTGGGATGAGGGTTCAGATGGCTTCATAGAATGTGTTCGGTAGTGAACTCTCTCTTTCAATTTCATTGAAGAGTTGGAGGAGTATTGGTGTGAGCTCTGCTTATGGAACAATAAAAGACCCTGAATAGCAAAAATGCTCCTCAACGGAAAGAACACTGCTGGAGGAATATCAATACCAAATTTCAAACACTACTATAAAGCCATAGTAATCAAAAACAGCTTGGTATTGGCATAAGAACAGATCTCAGGACCAATGGAATAGACTTGAAAACCCAGAAATGAACCTACAGACCTATAGCCATCTAATCTTCGATATGGGAGCTAAAACAATAGAATGGAAGAAAGACAGCCTCTTCAGTAAATGGAACTGGAAAAACTGGTTAACTACTTGTAGAAAACTAAAGCTAGATCCTAATATATCACCCTGCACCAGAATCAACTCCAAATGGATCAAAGACCTCGAAGTCAAAGCAGACACTCTGAAAACATTACAGGATGGAATAGGAGAAACCCTAGGTCTCCTTGGCTCAGGCTGAAAGTTTCTGAACTGGAAAAACTGGTTAACTACTTGTAGAAAACTAAAGCTAGATCCTAATATATCACCCTGCACCAGAATCAACTCCAAATGGATCAAAGACCTCGAAGTCAAAGCAGACACTCTGAAAACATTACAGGATGGAATAGGAGAAACCCTAGGTCTCCTTGGCTCAGGCTGAAATTTTCTGAATAGAGACACGGAAACAAAACAAATCAAAGAAAGGTTGGACAAATGGGATTGCATGAAATTGCAGAGCTACTGCATGGCAAAGGACATAGCTAGCAAGATCAATAGAAAGCCCACGGATTGGGAGAAGATCTTCACTAGCCATACAACAGACAAAGGTCTCATATCTAAAAAATATTTGGAACTCAAAAAATTAAATCCCCAACAACAAATCCTCAAAGAAACAACTGCCCAATAAATAAGTGGGCTAAAGGCTTAAAGAGATACTTCTCTGAAGAAGAAAGAAGGATGGCCAATAGAAACATGAAGAAATGCTCAACATCCCTACCCATAAAGGAAATGCAAATCAAAACAACATTGAGATGCCACCTCACTCCAGTTAGAATGGCAAAAATCAAGAACTCTAACAACAACAGATGCTGGAGGGGATGTGGACAGAAGGGAACCTTACTTCATTGTTGGTGGGAATGTAAACTTGTTCAACCACTTTGGAAAGCAGTATGGAAGTTCCTGAAAAGACTTCACATAGAGCTCCCCTATGACCCAGCAATCCCACTTTTGCGCATTTACCCAAATGTTTAGAAACAAGACTACACTAAAACTACCAGCACAAATATGTTTATTGCAGCACTATTTCCCATAGCTAAGATATGGAACCAACCCAGATGCCCCTCAGTAGATAAATGGATCAAGAAAATGTGGTATATATACACAATGGAATTCTATGCCTCCATCAGAAAGAATGACATTGGCCCATTTGTTAGGAAATGGAAAAACTTGGAAAAAATTATATTAAGTGAAGTAAGCCAGGCCCAAAGAAACATAGGTCCTATGGTTTCTCTTATTTGCAATATCTAGTATATGTATGAGTCAAGCAGAAAAGGTCAGATAACATGATGTTAGGAAAATGAACCCTTAGATATGTATTTTAATGTTTTTTCTTTCATGCATTTGTTTCCAACACATTTATAAGATTATCTCTTTTTTGCTTTGTGTGTCTCTCCCCCACAGTGTAACCCCTGCTTTCACTATATTTGATGTTAGTATAACTTGTGGAGGAAGTGGGGAAAAACAAGTCGTTTAAGGATACAGGTGGACCTGTTGCAACAATGAGAAGTTCAAGTTGTCATGTCGAAAACGAGCTTTACAAAGTTGGTGCGGGGGGGGGGAAGGGGGGAAGATTGGGTGGGTGGGTGGGTGGGAGACTGGGAAGCGATGTAAAGGTAAACAAAGGAGGAGGCTGCAATACTTGATAAGAAATGTACGCATTATCCTGCCCATGTAATTGTGACCCCTCTGTACAGTATGTTCACAAAAAAATAAAATAAAACAAAATAAAAAATAAAATAAAAAAAGAAAAAATAAAATATAAAAAGAAAAAATGTCCACTAAATCTTTTCATCAATGATAACCTATTATACTTTAAAAACAGTTTTCTTTCCTCTTGTCCTATATTTTTGCATGGGGCCTTCTGAATTAACCAGAAATTGCTAGGATTTCTTCATGCACAGTAATACAAATAAATATAGTGTCTATTTTTTGTTAATTAAGGGAATTTGCATTTAGTTCTTCCCATGTTAGATTCATGAAAAAGAAAACCTGAAGTGTATCTGTAAAACTCTAAACTCAGGATTTCTTCTGAACTCCTCACTGAAGAAAGAGAATAAAATGACAGAGCAACAGGTATCACCCATATTGTCACTGTGCTAGCTCTCTCTCTCTGATTAGAAAATAATCCTGCCATGCAAATGCAGATCGCTTACAATTCTTTCTGTTATATTGCATTTATCTTCCTCCTCCTGTCTCCTCTCCTGCTCCTCTTCCCCAGGATCCTGTTTTCCTCTTCCTTCCCTCCTTCCCTCTTCTTTCTCCTTGTTCCCTGTTCTTCTCCCTCCTGCTATGTCCTTCCTCCTCTCTTACCCCTTCCTCCTCATTTCCTTTCCTCTTTCTCCTACACTTTCACTTTCTTCTATTCTTCTTCATGGTCCTGGGGGTTGAACTCACACTAAGCAGATGCTCTGATGCTTGCTACAGGCCTCCAGTCTAGACTTAATTTCAGTGACACTCTATTTCTGATTTGGTTTTAAGTAGCAACCCCAGCAAAGACTTTTGATTCAGGATTTAATTCATTGTACATATTCTAAACCATAAATATTTGCTAATTCATACATTGTTGCTAATAGGTTTTGATTATACTTTGGGCTTCATATAAATTCATCAGATCCAATGTGTTTGTTAAAATATGTTGCAGTTTTAAACAATATCTTGTATCTTTTTCTGATCTTAACCCCAGATCTAACTGGAACACCTTTCCTAATAATAAACCTACAGATAAATGAATCATAATTTTAATACCACCCTCTAGTTCACATTTATCCTAACTCTTGGAGGCATGTAGGTGTAAATTATACTTGCATTTTGAACCTAAAGTTTTTAGTGTTTTTCTATTTCCTGTCAGGTTTTATTTTCCATGATTTTTAAAATTTTATTTTATTGTAAAGAGTCTTACAGAGGAATTACAATTACATGTGTAAGGTAATGAGTACATTTCTAGTTGAACATTGTTACGCTTTTCTTTGTTGTTCTCCCACTATCCCTTCCCTCTCCCATCTCCCTCACTCCTCCCTCCTCATGATGTAAAGTTCATTTTCAATATAGTATGTTGTGAGTATTATTGTTGCAATGGGTCATCTTGTGTTGAACCTAAATTTTCTTTTTTTCTCTAACCCTAATACTAATTCTGCCTGGGATCCTAACCCTAATCATCATAATAATGATAGCTCAATTCAAAAGTTAACAAAAAATATTGAAGTTTTTATTCATGCTGTTAATCCATTGTACATCTTGAATTAAGTTGCAGTTCACCTTACATCTTCCGAATTAGATTATATGTGCATATGTAAAAATGTCATTTTATGTGAACAACAGAAGATCTTTGGAGGAAGGAATAATGAGAAGGAAAGAAGGAGTATAATCAAATGCTTTAAATATATTTTGGAAAGAGCATAATGAAACTGCCATTTTGTCAATTAATAACCATTAACAAAAAAACTAAAAATTAAAAAGTAAATAACACACTGCCTTCTAGAGTTCTTTACGAGAGCCATGATATGTCTTGTGAATAAAATACTTGTGTTAGATCAACTTTGTTCATGCATAATTTATATTGTTATTGGTCAATTATTTAACTTAATCAATAAAAATAAGAAATACGATTCCATGATAAAAAATATAAATCAGTTATTTAGTAATTGTTTGAGAAAAAATAGTCATGGCTTTAGGAAAATAAATTTCTATGTCTCTACAAAGCAATAATTTAGGTTTACTAATCTAGTTTTTCTAGTAAGTTTAGAGGACATAATTGGTATGAAAAACAACTAACTGTACATCTTGTTTCTTGAATGAGTGATGTTTTAAACATTTTCTTTTATTCAAATGAATACTTAGGTTTAGTTTTCAAAATAAATAAAATTTTATCTCCTTTCAGAAGAAGTACTATCCCTGCAATTAAATGCATTAGTTTATTCAGGTATTTAAAAGCTAAATTTTCTATGTTTGTTATGTACTCTTCATATTCAGAATGACATGGTTTTCTATTCGTAAATGTGTAAACTCTGTGATTTTTGCTTCATTAATATGTTATCTCATGAGGTTGTTGTGAAGAATCCAGTAAACAGTGTGTTCAAAGACATTTCCTGAATTCTAAATTTTAAATCTCATCATTTTTAGCCTTTGATTATATCATTCATTGACTCTTCGGAGCAATTAAACTGAAATAAATACTACTTTTAAAACATTTCAATCACTTTGTAAATACTATTAACATAGTTTACACAGAAACTAATTATTTCCAAATCACCATATTTGATGATCTTAATGTGAAGAATGTAGAGAGTAGAAGGTCCTTATACTCGACATCATTTTTGGTTAAATTAAATCAAATCATATATCTGGATTTCTAATTTGGAACTTAATCACATGAAACAGGAAAATAATAAGAAAAATGATTACTTTGAGACCATTTTCTTCTTGAAATAATGCAGCAAAATATCTCTAAGAAATATATTTTTTAATAAAATGTTTCAATGTTTAGGTAAAGTGCATTATACTTTAATATAAAATTTATCTCAAAATAGAAATTCTGCAACTAATCTATGTTTTTATGAACAAAATGCTGTGACTTCTAGTCTTGTTATGTGATTTTAATTATATTTTTAGCTGTGACATGATTCCTATTTACACTTAATAATAACTTCTGTAATCATACAATCATGCCTGTACACACTAAATTATGTAAGATAATACTCAAACAAAATGATCATTTTTCCTTTTTCCCACAGGGGAGGGTGAGGTGCTGAAGTATATTAAATGAAAGCACTGTAAAAGAGAGTCTTTATGAAATAGAAATTTATAAAGTGAGGATGGGATGATGAGCACTTTTTACTTGGCTGAACAGGAATTCTCATTTCTACAGTACTTTCTAACCTTTTAATCACACAGGGAAATCCACAAAATCTGAAGTTCATATGAAGGAATTACATTCCTAAATGATGTGGCACACCTGCTCAAAAGTTTGGTCTCATCACTAGTCCTTTGTGCTTACTGGCTGATCTATTTCTCTATCATATGTTTCATATTATTTAGCATATTAACTATGCAGCTGTGAATACATAGCAGGCGACTCCTAAAATCACAGCTATTGCTGGGTAATATTCAGGAGAGAGGAAAGATATTTTATTAATCTGCAGTTCCTCCCTTTGGCCTTCACTATACCAATTAATTGTTAAAACAATCATATAAGATGGTAGTTAATTTTTCTCTTTTTAAGTAGAGATTAAGCAAGTGTTTTTCACAGTAAAAATTGATGACAGTTGTATCAGAGCTCTGGTATGAGCACTTTTACCCTAACAAGTAATGCTCTATGGGCTGTAAATATGGAAGCCACACTAAAATTCTCTCTCTCTACACACACAGAGTCTCTCTCTCTCTCTCTCTCTCTCTCTCTCTCTCTCTCTCTCTCTCTCTCTCACACACACACACACACACACACACACACACAGATGTCACCCAGACACATCAGAGATCAGTTCAATTCCTTTGTAATGATAGTTGATTGATGTTTGCTATATTGGTTTTTCTTTTCTTCAGGATCTTGCTTGGGCCTGCATTTTTCTCTGAAATCAAGACCCTTACGCTTAGTATACTGTGTGTCTAAGTATTCATAATATATTCCTGGATGCTTCAAGCCAATTAACAGTACCCTG
The DNA here is from genome assembly GCF_019054845.1 of Dipodomys spectabilis. Taxonomy (NCBI): domain Eukaryota; kingdom Metazoa; phylum Chordata; class Mammalia; order Rodentia; family Heteromyidae; genus Dipodomys; species Dipodomys spectabilis. The sequence continues at coordinate 1,293,252 of NW_024870978.1, read as the reverse complement.
AATGAAGTATCGTCAAACTTGACATTCAAGGCAAAATACATGAATTCATACTACCATTCCAAAATAATAAAATGTATTTGATCTAGAAACAAACAAAAAAAAATACCTGCCGTATTGTATTAATAGGAATTGACATCATGAAAGTAGAAGAATACTGATCAGGTACTGAAGTAAGAGAACAAGAGTATGTGGGAAAATGTAGAATACTGATTGTGTGTTAGAGATATAAAATCATCTTTTATAGGCTCATTTATTGTAAACTTCTCATCCTATAGTGAAATCTCAATTTACATATACAGTTTTCCAGTTACTTTGCTTACCTATCACTTCTTTTTTTTATTGTAAAAATACTGTACAGAGGGGTTACAATTACACGGGAAAGATAATGAGTACATTTCTTTTCAAGCTTGTAGCCTCCTCCTTTGGTTCCCCTTCTCATCACATCCCTCCTGTCCCCCCAACCCTCCTCCCCCCCCACCAAAGTTCCAAAGGTCATTTTCGACATAAAGACTTGTACGTCTCATTATTGCAATGGGTCCACCCGTATCCCTATTTAAACAATTTTTTTCCCTTACCATCCTCAAATATACCAACATCAAATACAGTGAAAGCAAGGGTTATGCCATGGGGGAGGGACATACATAGCAACATAGAAATAATCTTATCAATGTGTTACAAACAATCGCATGAAAGAAAAAAAAAAACATTTGAATACATTTCTTACCGTTCATTTCCCGAACATCAACTTATCTGACCTTTTCTGCTTGACTCAGACATATATAGATACTGCAAATAAGGGAAACCATGGGACCTGTCTTTCTTTGGGCATGGCTTACTTTACTTAATATAAATTTTTCCAAGCCTTTCCATTTCCTAACAAATGGGGAAATGTCATTCTTTCTGATGGAGGCATAGAGTTCCATTGTGTATATATACCACATTTTCTAGATCCTTTCATCTACTGAGGGGCATCTGGGTTGGTTCCATATCTTAGCTATAGTAAATAATGCTGCATTAAACATAGTAGCTTTAGCGTGGTCTTGCTTATGAACATTTGGGTAAATGCCCACAGGTGGGATTGCTGGATAATAGGGGAGATCGATGTGGAATCTTTTGAGAATCCTCCATACTACTTTCCAAAGTGGTTGAACAAGTTTACATTCCCACCAACAATGCAGTAAGGTTCCCTTCTGTCCACATCCCCTCTGGCATCTGTTGTTAGTAGAGTTCTTGATTATAGACATTCTAACTGGGGTGAGGTGAGAATCTCAATGATGTTTTTATTTGCATTTTTTTTATGGCTAGAGAGGTTGAGCATTTCATCATGTGTCTATAGGCGATCCTTCTTTCCTCTTCAGAGAAGTTCTCTTTAATTCTTCAGCCCACTTATTTATTAGGCAGTTGTTTCTTTGAAGATTTGTTGTTGGGGGATTTAATTTTTTGAGATCCAAGTATATTTCAGACATGAGACCCTTGTCCATTGTATGACTAATGAAGATCTTCACCCAATCCATGGGATTTCTATTGATATTGCTAGCTATGTCCTTTGCCATGCAGAAGCTCTGCAATTTCATGTAATCCCATTTATCCAACCTTTCTTTGATTTGTTGTGTTTCTGGGTCTCTATTAAGAAAATTTTGGCCTGTGCCATGGAGACCTCGGTATTCTCCTATTCCGTCCTGTAATGTTTTCAGAATGTCTGCTTTGACTCTAAATTCTTTGATCCATTTGGAGATGATTCTGGTGCAGGGTGATATATAAGGATCTAGCGTTAGTTTTCTACAAGTAGTTAATCAATTTTGTCAGCAGCATTTACTAAAGAACCTGTATTTCTTCTGTTCTATTTTTTAGCTCCATTATGGAAGATTAGATGGATGTAGGTCTGTATGTTCATTTCTGGGTTTTCAATTTTATCCATTGGTCCTGAGGTCTGTTATTGTGTCAGTACCAAACTTTTATGATTACTATGTCATTATAGAAGAGCTTGAAATTTGGTATTGATATTCCTCCAAGACTGTTCTTTCTGTTAAGAATCGTTTTTGCTATTCAGGATCTTTTATTGTTCTATATCAATTTTTGGATTGCCTCTTCTATTTCCTTGAAGAATGAGGTTGGAATGTTGATAGCAATCTCATGGAATTTGTAGATAGCCTTTGGCAGTTTTGCCATTTCACGATGTTGATATTTCCAATTCAGGAGGTTGGGAGTTTTTTTTTTTTTTTTTTTTTTTTTTTTTTTTTTTTGCCACTTTCTAAGTTCTGTTTTGATTTCCTTTTTCAAGATTTTAAAGTTTTCATCAGAGAGGTCCTTCACCTCTTTCGTTAAGTTAATTTGCAGGTATTTTATTTTTTGTGGGCCTATTACGAATGGAGTTGCTTTCCTAATTTCAGCCACACTTTTCTCATTTTTGGCATATAGAAAAGCAACTGATTATTGAGGGTTAATTTTATACCCTGATACTTGGCCAAAGTTTTGAATCAGCTTGAGTATTTTGGGAGTGGAGTCTATGGGATTCTTTAAATACAAGATCCTGTCATCTGCAAAGAGGGAGAGTTTTACTTCTTCTTTCCCTATTAAATCCCCTTTACGTTTGCATATTGTCTTACTGCTGTAGCTAGGCATTTAATACTAGGTTGAAGAGAAGACATCCTTTTCTCATTCCTGAAATAAGAGGAAATGTCTTTAGTTTTTCACCATTAAGTATAATGCTGGCTGTAAGTTTGTCATATACAGCCTTTATTGTATTGAGGAATGTTCCATGGATTCCTAATTTTTCCAGAACCTTCATCATAAAGGGCTATTGGATCTTGTCAAATACTTTTTCTGCATCTATTGAGGTCACCATGTGGTTCTTATCCTTGCTCCTGTTGATGTGATGAATTATATTAATTGATTTGCATATATTGAACCAGCTTTGCATCCCTGAAATGCATCCTGTTTGATCTTGGTGTATGATTTATTGGATGAATTGTTGAAGTCAATTGGCCAAAATTTTGTTGAGAAGTTTTGCATCAATGTTCATCAAAGAAATGGGTCTATAGTTCTCTTTCTTTGATGAGTCCCTGCCTGCTTTTGTGATGAGGGTTTTGATGGCTTCATTGAATGAGGTTGGTAATGAACTTTCTCTTTCAATTTCATTGAAGAGTTGGAGGAGTATTGGTGTGAGCTCTGCTTTGAAGGGCTTGTTGAATTCTGCTGTAAAACCATCTGGTCCTAGGCTTTTCTTAGTTGGAAGGTCTCTTATTGCTATTTCGATTTCAGTGCTTGATATGGGCCTGTTAAGATGGTTTAACTCATCTTGGTTTATTCGGCATGCCAATATTTGCTAGGAAAAGGTTCATTTCTGCCAAGTTCTCAAACTTATTCGTGTAACGTTTTGAGAAGTATTCCCTTATAATGTTCTGCATCTTGGTTGTTTCTACAGTGATATTTCCATTCTCATCTCTTAGTTTATTTATTTAGGTGTGTTCTCTTCTTTTTCTGATAAGGTTTGCTAAGGGTCTGTCAATTTTGGTAATTTTTTCATAGAAACATCTCTTCGTTTTGTTGATTCTTTCCATGGCTTTTTTTTTGGGGGGGGGGGGATTCTAATTCATTTAATTCTGATTTAATTTTAATTATTTCTTTCCGTCTACTGGATTGGAGTTTATCTTGCTATTCTTTTTCAAAGAGGCTCAGATGTCTCATTAAATTGTTGGTTTCAGATTTGTCCAATTTGTTGATGTAAGAACTCAGAGCTATAAACTTGCCCCTGAGTACTGCCTTTGCTGTGTCCCAGAGGAGCTGGTGATTTGTGTGCTAATTTTTGTTGAATATAATGAACATTTGAATTTCTTTTCTAATCTCTTCTATGACCCACTCTTGATTCAGCAGTGTGTTGTTCAGCCTCCATGTGTTACCGGATTTTCTTTGGTGGCATTTGGTGTTGAGTCTGAGAGAATGCAAGGTATAAATTCAATGTTTCTGAATTTGAACAAGTTGGTTTTGTGACCTAAAATGTGGTCTATTTTGGAAAATGTTCCATGTAGTGCTGAGATAAACGTTTGTTCTGATGCTGCTGGGAGAAATATGAAGTAGATGTCTGTTAAATCTAGTTGATTTATGCAGTTGTTTACATCTACGGTTTCTCTGTTGAGTTTTTGCCGAGTTCATCTATCTAGTGGTGAAAGTGGTGTGTTAAAGTCCCCAACATTTAATGTCTTTGGATCTAAGTGCGATTTGAGGGAAAGTAGTGTTTCTTGGATAAATTTGGGTGCTCCTTTCTTTAGTGAATAGATATTTAGAATTGTAAAATCCTCCTGAAGGAGAGATCCTTTAATTAGTATGTAGGGTCCTTCTTTATCTCTTCTCTTTTAATTTGAAGTCTATTTTATCTGATATTAGGATTGCAACTCCAGCCTGTTTATGGGGGCCCTTTGCTTTGTAGATTTTATTCCAGCTTTACACATTGAAAATGTGTTTTTTTTTTTTTTTTTTATGGGCATGATGTGACTCCTGAAGGCAGCAGATAGAAAAATCTTGCTTTTTCATCCAACTAGACAGTCTATGTTGCTTAATTAGAGAGTTAAGTCCGTTAATATTGAGAGATAGGACTGAGAGTTTTTTGGGAGTTCCAGCCATTTTATCCATCTTGGGGGCTGCAACACCTGGGTTTTTCCTTGGATTCTCAATTTGGGTGGGGTTTCTTGGCCTTTATTTTGGTCTTGTTGGTTTTCTTTTTTCTTTTTATTTTTTGTGAACACACTGTAGAGAGGGGTTACAATTACATGGGCAGGTTAATGCGTACATTTCTTATCAAGCATTGCAGCCTCCTCCTTTGTTTACCCTTCACATCCCTTCCCAGCATCCCCCCCACCCCCCCCACAATCCTCCCCGCCTTCCCCCCACCCGCACCAACATTGTAAAGCTCGTTTTCGACATGACCACTTGTACTTTTCATTGTTACAACAGGTCCACCTGTATCCTTAAATGACTTGTTTTTCCCCATCTCCTCTACAAGTTATACTGACATCAAGTATAGTGAAAGCAGGAGTTATACTTTGCAGAAGGGACATACAAAGCTGCAAAGAGTTAATCTTATGAATGCATTAGAAACAAATGCATGAAAGAAAAAACATTAAAATACATATCTAAGGGTTCATTTTCTTCACATTATCTGACCTTTTCCGCTTGACTCATACATATACTAGATATTGCAAATAAAGGAAAGCATGGGACCTATGTTTCTTTGGGCCCGGCTTACTTCACTTAATATAATTTTTTCCAAGTTTTTCCATTTCTTGTTGGTTTTCTATGTATAGGACATCTTTATTAATCTTTTGTAGGGCTGGTTGGTGGAGAAATATTGTTTGTTTTTCTTTGCTATGGAAGGTTTTTATTTGACCTTTGGTTATGAAAGAGTGTTTAGCTGGGTACAGAATTCTTGGTTGATAATTGTTTGTTTTTAGGGCATAGCATACATCATTCCAGGCTCTTCTTGCTTTGATTGTCTCTGCTGAGAAATCTGAGGTGATTCTAATTGGTTTCCCTTTATCGGTGATTGATCTTTTCTCCTTGACAGCTTTAAGGATGTTTTCCTTGGTCTGAATTGATACTGTGTGGATTGTAATGTGACGGTAGGATGTCCTATTCTGGTCTGGTCTATTTGGAGATCTAAAAGCTTCTTGAATCTGAATAGGCCTTCTTTTTGCAGTTTGGGAAGTTCTCTGCTAGTGTCCTGTTAAACAAATTTTCTAGACCATTAACTTCTATCTCTACGTGCTCCTCTACACCCATTATCCTCAGATTTGGCATTCTGATGGTGTCTTCCAAGTGTTGAATAGATCTGTCTTATTTCTTGTATATGTCTTGGATAGTTGTATGTTCTTTCTCTATAGTATCTAGGCTGTCTTCAATCCCTGAAATTTAATCTTCTGCATGGTCTAACCTACTATCAAGAGTTTCTACTTTGTTTTTATTTCTTTTCTTTCTAGTTGGTCAGCTTTGATGGCTTCAAATTCTTTGTTGGAGCTTTGTTTTAATCTTTTTCATACAAGATGTAAACTTCTTTACTTTCTTAATTTGGTGTTCAGTGTTTATTCTCAAATCACTTAGGTTGATTGGTTATGGTTTCCTTGGACTCCCATTCCATTCCTTCTGTTTGGATCCATTCAGCATTCCCTTTGTGATCTCCCTGAGTTCTTTCAGCTCTCTGTTTAAGGATTCCATGAATGTCTTTAGTGATCTTCCTGCATTTTATCCCGCTCTCTTAATTCCTGTATTACTCTTTGATTAGCTTCCTCATGTTCACGCAATTCGTGTAGTTCTCTTTGAGTGTTCTCAGCCTGCTCATGCCATTTCTGACTTACTCTTTGACTGATCTCAGCCTGCTCAGGCCATTCCTTTTTTTCTCTTTGAATTTTATCAGCCTGCTCATGCCATTCTTGTATCAATCTTTGCGTAGCTTCTTCACACTCATGATATTTCTGTATTGACCTTTGTTTGGCCTCCTCTCTCCCTATCACAATCATACAGAGTCCTTTGCAGGTTTTCAATCTTTTCATTTACCACGTTTACCAGTAGTGGTTGTAGAGCTTTTTGGGAACTTTCCAATGGATTATTCATTATCTGTTCTGTCCCCTGATTATCATTAGTGAAGTTGAGATATATGGACTTGCCATTTTTCTTGTGTTTTTCTGGCTTGCCCTGCCCATTTTGGATGAAAGTAACACCAGTTTTGTGCTAAAACACTATATTAAGGCAAGCATCAACCAAATCTGTAGTTGCACAGTCAAGAGTCTGCAGATACAATCTAGTTCAACAGATATAGCTATTCAACATCAAACAACTATGTATTAATGTGCTACTAACCGCAAAGAAGAATTTGGCAAACAGAAATTATTAGGTTTAGGGAGAGATGTGGGTAAAAATAGGAATAGAGGGATGTGAAAAGGCAGAGGGAGAGTTAACTTAACTAAGTCCTAATCTCAAAGCAGGAAATAGGTTGGATAGGATGAAAGTAGAGAGAGAGAAAAAAAGAAAGAGAAAGAAAAAAAGAAGAAAAAATAGAAAAACAATAATTAAAAATGCAACACTTAAAAATTATGCAAATTTGAAAACGTAATATTCACAAAAGAACGTGGATAGAATAAGAAATGGAAGGGATAGAAAGGAGATGTGAAAAACTTAAAAATAAAAATATGATATATTTATAAAAAGGTAGTACTGCTATGAAGGAATTTAAGTCTAAGAGGTTTTAAACTGAATAATAAATTTCTGGATTGAGTTTTTACACAATTGGGGCTAAGGTGTAATAATCGGCTACGGGTATATCTGATGAGCAGAACAGTAATTATATCACGCAAAGAAGAATGAAATAGAAGATAAAGTGAAAAGAATGAGAAGGAAAGGAAAAAGGATCAAAAAGTCAGTAGAGCTAAACAAAAAAAGTTTAAAAAAAGAAAAGAAGGACATACCCATATGCCCCTAAAATAAAAATTATAAGAGGAAGAAAATCAAAGTTAATATAAAACAAAAAAGATTAAAGTTAAAAATTAAAAATTAAAAAAAGTTTTAGAAAAAAATTTTTTATAAAAGGTACAAAAAAAGTATGCTTTGATTTTTTTGGGGGGGGATGGGAAGATCCTGTATCTCCCTTGTGTATGTAACCAGTCTCTTGTTGGAGTCTCTGGTCTGTTTGTGGTGTTTGATTTTCCTATAGCTTGGTTGGTTTCTTAAGTCAGTTTGTTTGAGCAGGCAGAAAAATGCTCTGCTTTACCCAGGATTTTATGTTCCCCCTCCCAAGCTAGTTCAATGGGAGGGAAATCTGCTTTGAGTATTACAAAAGAGGAAGATGGCTGTTTCCTCTAGTTTGGAGATGCTGTGGTGAGGCTAGGTTCTGGGTAGAGTTGAGGCATTTCAGCAAACAGCCGCTTTTCCCTGAGGAGCTAGCTTCTGGAGCCAAGCCTGGAGCCATTCTCAGGGTTTATGTTTACTGAATTTCAATTGATTGTCAAAGAAGCTATAGGGAGGGGCAGCCTCTGGCTCTGTTTACTCAGTGAAGAAATCCACTGCTGGGGCTGGCTGAGCTTGCTCGGCCTGGGCTGGGTGACATTTCCCTGGGTGGAGCTGAACCTGGCAGGTCAGATTAGGGTCCTGTGACCTGCTAAATGACTCTTGTTTTCTTCCAAGGCCTGAGTTGGGGCTAGCTGCTCTGCCAGGCGTTTGTCAGTATCAAAGATGGAGATCCCCCTAGTGGGGGGAAGGGGTGACCTTCCCTCCTATGTTCCCTGAGAAAGAGTGAGGATGTCAGGCTTCTACTCAAGCCAGAGTCAGTTCCTGGGTCATCTCTGATCTGCGACCTACAGGATGAAAATTTCTGCTCCTTGTCAGTTCTTGCTGGTGTTGAGTAGAATCCGCTTGTCCACCGCATCTGGTGCCTTCGTCCGGGACTCTCTGTTGCAGGTATGTCGGCTATGGCCACCGCTGCCACTGCTGCAGCCAAGGCTGCTGGCAAGTATTCAGATCTGTCTCCTTGCCTGGATTTTCCCTCTCTGGCCTAACTCTCTGTCCTGTGATGGCACACTTGGTGTGATTTTCTGGCTTAGGACTGTTCACTAGAACACTAAAACTCCTTTCTATGCTAGAGCTCGTTTATCCTCCAGCTTCTACTCTGCCATCTTCCAACATACTCTTTTACCTATCACTTCTGATCACTAATCCTCTCATGAATTTTTTTAGTATCTTTGAATAAACCACATGATTTGCATATACTTATCATCTTAAGAAAAGACAATCTGCTTCTACATCTATCATTCTATGTGACAAACCCTTACTTTTTTTTCTCTGCTGAATAAATTGTCTTACAGGAAAGAGGATATTGACAGCAAATCTGGGTGTCATTTTCATTTTTTAAATTTGAAATATAATATAAACTTTGTTGTGACTTGTCATTTTCTAAAAATGAGTGATAGTCATAAACACTAATATTTTGGTGGCTTTAAGTATAGTGAGACTTGATGTGGTAGTTCTTGTGTCTAATTGACTTAACCATTAGATTATCTATGTATAAACATGTGCATTGCACTGTTTTTATTTTTATATATAAAATAGTCCCCAAGGATTGACTTTAAAATGATGTGTGGTTTCTTCCTGTTCTAAACTTTATATTTATTTCATTAAATGTACTAGAAATACATGATGTTTATTGCATCAATATAAAAGATCAGAACATATTTCTAAAGAGAATGGATTTATTGATTAAACAGAAAAGAGTAAAATAGTCAGGTTTCTTGCTTGATACTGCATGTAGCTCAAGATGAGACTCAAAGTTAAATTCATATTAATATTACTGAGATTTACATCACAATATAAGCAATATAGGTATTTTAAGGGATTGGTCATTCAAAACCCTAGATACCTAATGGATGAAGAATGCAATTGAAATTAGCAGAGGAAAACAATTCAACCTGCAGTTATTATGATTTTATAATACTAACATGAAAGAAATGGAGCTTTTGCCTTTCTGAAGAAGAAAGTTTAGCCAGTAATTTCAATGTAAGGCGTCAGTTGTAATGAGTCTAAAGTTTTTCCTCCAAGATATCCAAGAATTCTATATTCATCCTCTGAAGAGTAAATAAGTAATTACTTTAATTAGCTTTGTTTAATATTAATTTACTTATAGCAAACAAATAGGTTAAAATGTCTGCTATCTTTCTTTCAATGTAATAAAATAAATTTCATATTATTACTGTCTCTTCATACAAGCCTGAAATCATTATTTCAAAGTAACGCAAACAAAAAACAAAAATAACCTGATACAAACATCACAAATCCTAAATTATGTGAAACAATCAACAATATATAAAATAAATCTGACGAATAGGAAAAACAATGGCAGAATAAAAACAGGAAATTACCGTTACTTTCCCTAATAGAGATTTAGAGTCCTAGCAGGTACTCCACTTCTAAAAGGTCACACCAAGTCAGCTATAATTATATATAGATATACAATTCAAAAGAAGATTTTATACTGTCTTCACAAGAAAACAGAAATCTATGAAAAGTTACCCAGCCAGGCAGGTGACTGCTGTGACTGTGTTGGCCAACATATTCAAAAGCACAGCTGCAGTGTGGAAAATAAGGTCCACATGGGAAAAAGCAGGAACAGAAGTATACATTGGAGACAGCCACATCCATACTCAGAGACAATTCAAGATACCACTGGACAGCCCGAACTGTCACTGTAACCACATGTATTAACATCACAACATCTCATAAGGTTTAGGAAAATTATACTAAGAGAAAAGAGAAAGGAATGCACACTCAGAGCAATATAGGTTCCATAAATTTATTCATTTATGGTAGGTAGAAGGTGCCTACAAATCTACAAGTGCAAGACAGAATCTACATCTTCCCAGATAGAATGGCCATTATCAAGAAAACTGACAATAGCGAATGCTGTCAGGGATGTAGCCAAATGGGAAATCTATTACACTGTTGGAGGGAAATTAAACTTGTTCAACCACTCAGGAATGCTGTATGGACTTTTCTCAAAAGACTAAACATAGATTTCTCTTATGTCCTCATAATTCCTGTCACGGAAAGTAATCCAATAAATAATAAACAAGCTCACATGAAAGCTACCAGTATAACAATGTTCAGGGTCCAGGCCCAGAGTTCAAGGACTGGAAAAAAAGTTACCACTGCTGGTATTTGTTTCCCCAACTATGAACCTTTTGACATAAGATACCAAATCATTCTATTCGCAGCAGCTAGGATAGGACTTGAATGTAGTGGGTGATGAACTGGCTTCTTTGTTGAATGCTAGGCAAAGCTGTAGGCAGTCCAAAATAAGATTTTTTTTTTGTTGTTGTTGTTGGTCGAGGAGCTTGAAGTCTATGCTTAGCCACTGTCTCTGAGCTCTTCAACTCAAGGTGAATGCTCTACTTCTTGAACTACAGTACCACTTCTGGTTTTCTGGTGGTTAATTGGATATGAGTCTCCGGGACTTTCCTGCCCAGGCTGGCTTTGAACAGCAGTCCTCAGATCTCAGCTTCCTGAGTAGCTCGGATTACAGCTGTGAGCCACTGGCACCAGTCTAAAATGTGGGACTTTTATAAAAAAAAAAAAAATCCACCTCTTCGCCTGTGTCTAAACCTCAGATATCGCTATTAGAACACTTCATTCTTGACTCATTTCATCAGACATTTGTAAACTTTCCTTCATGTGGGAATACTGCAGTCAATATCAACTCATTTCAGGGACTGGATCAATTATATGGTAATTGCTAGCCCCTAAATCAAGAACATTTACATCAAAACAAATGAAAACCTCATTTGGAATAATTGCTTTCTCCTTTTATTACAAATCTGTCCTTTATTACTTCCTAATGTGATATTGGACCTCCTAACAGAGTGATATTTTCTTTCTCTTCAGCAGTTGGCCTTCTTCCACATGTGGTCAAATATTTAAGAATTCAAAGATTTCCATTGACAATTCATTAAGCTGCTGTCTAAGAAAAAGTGCATTTCTGGAATGTGGTCTGCTGTCTTGTTCTTACATGCACAGGACTTCTATGATTTATTTGTTCTACAAGGAATACTATTTTCCAATCTTTGTGTGACCAATTTTAATCTCTCTGATCAGTCTTTATGACCCTCTCTCTGGCGTCTCATTTCAGTCTGCCTCATCAAAAATATCTTATTTATCACCTAAATTACTCTCAACTTCTGTTTTTCGCCTGATTTCATGCAGGCTGTGATAGCAGCCTTGACTGGCAGTGCTTACTGGAGTTTTTTGTTTGTTTGTTTGATTTTTAGAGGTCTAGGATTACTCTTCGATGTATTAGCTTCTCTGGTCCCCAATGATCTGCTGACTATATTCCTCTTTTAATTGTCTCAAAATGAGGCAATCTGGCATCCTTGGAAATCCAGGAATAATCCTCTGTAACCACTTACAGAAATGGTATATCAAGATGGCTTCTCAAGGTTGACTGTGAAAAATGTTCATTTCTAACTCAACTCCATAAAACAGATCACATCCTTGGGAGCAAAATTTTGGAAAGAAGCTTCCCCTTCCTTCCTTCTCTTATGAAAGATCAAACCGTAATATTCTGCAGTTGTGGACAGCCTGGAATACATTTTCCCAAGAATATTCTGTAGTGTATAAGAGGACCAACTATTAAAATAAAGGTGAAAGTACTTGTCTAATACAGACTGATTTATCTTGCTTATATCTGTTGTTGTTTTCATTACTTCAAACACATAGGTAATTTATATTGGGATTAGACAAGTTTCGTAGGATTAATGGAATAAATATTCAGTTTAGTTTCATATATCCAATATAATACACTTAACCTCTTATGCAAAATTAACTGCAACTGTCAAGAATATAAAATAAGCCTCAATATGTATAATCTGGCACACATACACTATCATCTACTCAGAAATTCAGTATCTCTATAAGTATTTATTTGGTACAAAATAATAAAAATTTAATTAAAGAATATGACTTTTATGTATCATCTGAAATACTCCTCGTGTATATAATTGTATATAATTTTATAGATGCCACCTAGACCGGTAACGTGCATGTAGAAATCAAATTTCTAGAATTTAAGCTTGATGAGATGAGTCATACCCTCATGTAGTGTGGTGCAAATTTTACCATAGTGATGAATCCTTCCAGCTCATACCAAGAATCATGTGCAATAATGTATTATTTGATGTTAAGATGAGTGCTAAGTGTAAAATACACTTTGCTTTAATACATTAATTCACAGATATGAAACAATAATGATATATCATTTGTTTAAATTCTAATGCTTCTTAATTTTACAATTCATGAAATATATCATTAAAATTAGATTCACTTTCTTCTTTTCTATAGCTACTAAAATTATATATTAAACATTCAATATTAAGAATTCAATAATAAGTATCCTATTATTAAAATTATATACTATTAAACTGTGATTTGAAGTATAGTTCTAACAAATTTTGATATAAAAATATTTAATAGAATTGTGGGTAATTCTTTTTAAACCTACCTGCTTTATTTGTTTCCTAGTTGTGTCATCTGTTATTCTTGGTCCAAGTCATCTCTCCACCTTAATTGTTTCGTTTTCTATTTTTTCTCAATTGGTTTACTGATTGTGCATTTTGTTTTCCCTTTTCAGTGACTGACATGAGGCTGAAAAATCTGTATGGTAGTTTATTACTTCCTATGTTATAGTAAAATTCCTGTCTTTGAGTTCATTTCACTTGGAATCACCTTATATGGTCATATGTACATAACAATTGAGCTATTCTGTTCATCTACTAAGATTATCCTTGATGTACACAATAATGCTCCCCTATTACCCAGTAATCACACTTCTGGGCATTTACTCAAGTGACCACAAACAAGGCCACACTAAAGCTACCAGCACAATTATGTTTATCACTGTGTTATTTACCATAGCTAAGATGGAATCAATCCATTTGCCCCTCAGTAGATGAATGGCTCAAGAAAATGTAACACACACACACATAGATGGAATCAACCCAGTTGCCCTTCAGTAGATGAATGGCTCATGAAAATGTAACACACACACATGCACCCATACATACACATGGAATACTATGCTTCCATCAGAAATAATGATACCACAGCATTTGTAAGATAATGGAAGATCTTGGAAAAATCACATTAAGTGAAGTAAGCCAGACTTAAAGAGACATAAGTCCCATGGGTTCCCTTATTTTTTAATAATTAGTTCATATCAAGGATAATCTCATGTATTTTAATTTGACATTTTTTTATGTTGAGCATACATCATTGCTATATTTTTGTTATTGTTTCTGAAAACAGGCAGGTATATTTAAAGAATTATGTTCATATGATCCATTACTGAAGGAAGAAAAACTAAAAGAGCAACCTAAAATAAAGAATAATTCCTATTTATTTAGCTTCATTCCTATGTAAGTCCAGTGTTTTCCCCTGTATGCTCATGTTGTACATTACAACTCTATACTTGGTCATCCTATATATCTACTATCATCGATATTGTGACCTAAATGTCCCAGCAATTGCAGTTTGCTTTACTTTTTGAAAAATTTCTCTGTTGTTTTAGGTTTTGTGTGTGTGTGTGTGTGTGTGTGTGTGTGTGTGTGTGTGTGTGTGTGTGTGGTTTTATAAAGATCAGAAAACAACATTTTTCTTCATTTAGAATACATCCTTCAGGTCATTGTAAGTTGTGGATAATGGGCGAAGTCTCTTGCTATTTTAAGGATGAAACAGAAAACTATATTTGTGCATGCACCAAAGTTGCTTTATTAGTCTGTAGTTGAACACTTACCTTCGATTTATATCTTGCCTGTTGTGAATAATATGAATAACAATGAATTACAGATATATTTATGAGTTACCCAGAAAGAAATAATCATGTTATTGGTGGGGCAGATGGTATTTCAACTTTGCATTTCTTTAGAAAAATGTATACTACTTTCTACAACGAGAATACTACCCTGTATTTTGACAAAGAGTGTAGAAAAGTTCCTTTTCTCCACACTCTCACCAACTTTATTACCTTTTGAGGTTTTTAAAAGAACAGATTTTTACTATGTGGAATACCCCAGACTGGCCTTAGACTCAAATCCTCTTACTCCAACCTCCCAAATGCTTGGAATTACAAGCCTTTACCACCACACCAAGTTCCTTTGATTTTTTTTGATAAGAATTATAATAGTTATGAAGTAGTATCATACTAATTTTGAATTGCATTTGTCTAATGACTTCTGTTCAGAAAGCATTAAGCTAGTATAGAAGTGTTATTAAACACAACTTTTTAAACCCACTGGTGATTTTCAGGGCTATTTGGAAAACATGTCTATTTAGAACTTTTGTCCATTTTTAATCAAGTTCCTTGTTAATCTCATCAGTAATCTCTATATAGAAAATCAATAATTAATTCAAGGTAGTAGAAAGACAAAATGAGCAACTCCTAATATTTTTCAATATTTAATAACATGACATTGCTTAAATCATTTTGTGTTTATGCTTGAGACTATATAACTCAATTTAGTTAGACCTTTTATACGGCTATATATATATATATTATTTATTTTATGCTGGTTGCTCTTTCCAAAGCCTGCGTGTCTAATTTTCCTGGTCTCATGTAATGCAGATTTCAAACTGAAGAATAAATTGAAGGAAGCAACCAAAATATACAGTTTCCCTTATCTGATGATGCCTCTACTAGAATGAGGAAAGAGTTCATCCTGCTAAGGACCGATAGAATATCAAAAAGAGAATTCATTCTTCTAGGTCTTCCCTATCTTTGCAATTTAACTTAAATGATGTAAAACACAATATACTGCTCAGTTACTTTTATGTTTTATCAGTTTTGCACATTTTCATATGGACTTCACCTCAGTCTACAACATTCCTTCATTATTCTGTCCTTGATATTTTTACACTATCAAGACATAAGATAACCAGTTTGATTTACAGCATGAGAAGTTATCCACCTGGCTTCCTTGGAAGCAAAGCATAGTCAATGGATAACATTATTTCTGGTTTCTCATTACATGTAATGATTTCTGTAATATATATCACATTCTGTTTAGTATTACAAAACAACTGTTAGCCGGCGCTGGTGGCTCATACCTATAATCCTAGCTACTGGGGAGGCTGAAATTTGAGGATTGCAGTTCAAAGCCAGCCTGGGCATGAAAGTCTGTGAGACTCTTATCTCAAAAAAAAAAAAAAAAAACACTAGAAAACTGGAAATGGTGCTGTGGCTCAAGTGGTAGAGTGCTAGCCTTGAAGTGAAGAGCTGAGGGACAGCGCCCAAGCCCAGACTTCAAGCCCCACAACCAACAACAACAACAACAAAAATTCTGCTGGCTAAGCTGAAACCTCATTCATAGAAGTTTATGTTAATTATTTCACCAGTTTTATGTCTCTTAGTTTTTAAGAAAATGTTTACTATAATGCTAATGTTATTCCCATTTTAGTGTTGAGAAAATTGTAATTAAAGGAACTAAGTGCATGGCCTAAAAACACACAGGAGGGAGGAAATGAGTCAACGTTTCCACAAACCTTTCAGCAATACAAAAATGGTAGGTAAAATCTCTCCATTCTCTTATACTCTCAATTCAATATTCATATTGTCCAATAACTAATAGCATAACAATTATTGCCCATGGTGTGGGGAAATCTGTGTGGAACACAGGTAGCAAAGATGGCCCTGAGAGGAAGTTGAGTGGGCAGAGCCGGATTTGTTTAGGTTCAGTGTGTAAACAACTCATGGAAGCTTAGGTACATGATAAGGTATGGCCTTTCAGTGATTGGTTGGTTACATTTCCTCTCCTCCCACACAGTGTTTTGCTTTAAAAAGGGGATGCTCCCTGTTAATAAACGAGTTCCTGCTTGGTTTGACTCCCCGCTGCGTCTGATTGTCTCCTGGGCTAAGGGAGGCTGGGGAAGGGGCAAGCGGCAGCACTTTGCATTTACCTTTCCTAGGACCCCGTCCATCCAAAGACGGACGAAGACCCAACACATGGTAATTGCTTTCTACCACATTTTGTCTTCAACACAGACTGTATTGGTGACATTGTGTTATCATGCACAGACTGAGATTATAAATTGAGGTCCAAAGAGAGCCCAATTTTTTCTGTCCCACAGTTCTAGTATCCTTTTAAAAAAGTACTTAAACTTTTAAATATCATCACTTCCTGTCTTGTAAGAATCCCAAAAGGAAATAAATTCACATATAATCACTCCAAAATGCTTTAAAAGTAGGAAATGATAAAAGCGGACTCCGTGAAGTAGTTTCTTCTACTTTAAAAATTATTCATAAAGCCTTGTTCTGGTTAGTCACACCTGTAATCCTGCCCACTCGGCATATCTACTGAGGAGCTTGAGATCTTTGGATAAGTGTTGGAAACCAATCAGGGCAAAAAATAATTCATAAAATTATTTTTTAAAATATAAATGAACTAGAAAAGGGCCAGGAATGGAGATGTAGCTCTTATACTAGCTCACCGATCTAGAGAAGAAAGGCCTAGCGAGACCTTGAAGCCCTGAGTTCAAACTGAGCACTCCAACAAACAGGCATGCACATGCACTCCCGTGCACGTGTGCACACACACACACACATACTTATTCAAAATATCTTCAGGTCAGTGATTTGTATTAATTTCTTTGTTAACATTATTATATGGGTAAAATAATAGAAATAAACTATTCTATCTCAGAACAGTTTTAAACGTTTTTTATTGTAAAATACTTTACAGAGGGTTTACAGTTACATGAGCTAGGTAATGAGTACATTTCTTATCAAAAATTTTTAGCTCCTCTTTGTTTTTCCCTCACCATCCCTTCCCTTCTACTTCCACAAGTACACTCCTCACGTCCCCCACCCCTCTACCCTAACCCCGTCTAAATTGTAAAGTTCGTTTTTCAACATAGTGCCTTGTGCATGTCATTGTTACAATGTGTCAACCTGTATCTCTATTTAAGCATTTTGTTTTTTCCCTTTCCCTCCCCAAATTAGAGAAGGGTATATACAAGATGCAGGCGCAACAACATCAAATACTGTGAAAACAGGGGTTATGCTGTGTGGGAGGACCATATAAAAAACAAAAAAAAATAACATCATACATTATAAATGCATTAAAAACAACAGCAAGAAAAAAAACACTTGTGTTCCTATCTTGAGGTTCATTTAGCTTAACATCACCTTATCTAGTCATATGCATATAGCTTTTGACCATTTCTGCTTATCACAGACATAGATTTACTTATTGCAAATAAGGGATACCATGGACCTATGTTTCTTTGGACGTGGCTTACTTCAGTTAATATAATTTTTTCTAAGTTTTTCCATTTCATAACAAATTGGGTGATGTCATTCATTCTGATGGACGATAGAATTCACACACACACACACACACACACACACACACACACACACACACACACAACATTTTCTTGATATATTCATCTACTGAGGGGTATCTGGGTTGGTTATATATCTTACCTATGGTAAATAATGCTGCAATAAACATAGTTGTGCTGGTAGTTTTAGTATGGTTTTGTTTGTAATCATTTGGGTGAATGCCCAAAAGTGGGATTTCTGGGTCATAGGGGAGCTGTATTTGGAATCTTTTGAGGAACTTCCATACTGCTTTCCAAGTGGTTGAACAAGTTTACACTCCCACCAAGAATGCAGTAGGGTTCCCTTCTGGCCACAATCCCTCTAGCATTTGTTGTAAAAATTTGGAACGCTTCACGAATTTGCATGTCATCCTTGCGCAGGGGCCATGCTATTCTTCTCAACAGAGAAACTGCAGATTTAAACAACTGCATAGATCAATAGGATTTAACAGACACCTGCTGCATATTTCACCCAGCACCATCAGAATATACTTTTTCTCAGCAGCACATGGAACATATTCCAAAATAGACCACATTTTAGGCCACAAAGCAAACTTGTCCAAATTCTGAAAAATTGAACTTATACCTTGCATTCTCTCAGACCACAAGGGAATAAAATTAGAACTCAACACCAAAAGCCACCTAAGAAAGTCTGGTAACATATGGAGGCTGAAAAAGACACTGCTGAATCACAAGTGGGTCAAAGAAGAGATTAGAAAGGAAATTCAAATGTTCATGATATTCCACAAACATGAACACACAAATTACCAGCTCCTATGGGACACAGCAAAGGCAGTATGCAAGGGCAAGTTTATAGCTTTGAGTTCCTACATCAACATATTGTTGAGACCTGAAACCAACAATTTAATGAGACAACTGAGCCTCCTTTAAAAAGAGCTGCAATATAAACCCCAATCCAGTAGACAAAAAGAAATAGTTAAAATTAAATCAGAATTAAATGAATTAGACTCCACAAAAAAACATACAAAAAAATCAACAAAACAAAGAGTTGATTCTTCGAAAAAATTAACAAAATTGACAGACCCTTAGCAAATCTTATCAGAAAAAGAAGAGAACACACCCAAATAAATAAACTCAGAGATGCGAATGGAAATATCACCACAGAAACAACCAAGATTCAAAATATTATAAGGGAATACTTCTCAAAACTATATGCTAATAAGTTTGAGAAGGTGGCAGAAATATTGCCAGGCCCAAACTAAACCAAGATGAGTTAAACCATCTTAACAGGCCCATATCAAGCATTGAAATACAGCAATAAGAGACCTCCCATCTAAGAAAAGCCCACGACCAGAGGGTTTTACAGCAGAATTCAACAAGCCCTTCAAAGCAGAGCTCACACCAATACTCCTCCAACTTTTCAATGAAATTGAAAGAGAAAGTTCACTACCGAACACATTCTATGAAACCATCATAACCCTCATCCCAAAACCAGTCAGGGGCTCATCAAAGAAAAAGAACTATACACCCATTTCTTTGATGAACATTGATGCAAAACTTCTCAACAAAATTTTGGCAAATTGAGTTCAATAATTCATCGAATCAAACAGGATTCATTTCAGGGATGCAAAACTGGTTCAATATACACAAATCAATTATTATAATTCATCACATCAACAAGAGCAAGGATAAGAACCACATGGTTGTCTCAATAGATGCAGAAAATGCATTTGACAAGATCCAACAGCCCTTTATGGTGAAGGTTCTGGAAAAATTAGGAATCCATGGAATATTCCTCAATACAATAAAGGCTGTATATAACAAACTTACAGCCAGTATTATACTCAATGGTGAAAAACTAAAGCCATTTCGTTTTAAGTCAGGACCAAGACACGGAATGTCCACTGTCTCCACTTCTCTTCAATCTAGGATTAGAATGCCTAGCTACAGTGATAGCAAAGAAGCAAACATACAGGGAATCCAACTAGGGAAAGAAGGAGTAAAACTCTCCCTCTTTGCAGATGACATGGTCTTGTATTTAAAGAATCCCAGAGATTGCACTCCCAAATTACTCAAGTTGATTCAAAACTTTGGCAAAGTAGCACGGTACAAAAGTAACCCTCAAAACTCCATGGCTTTTCTGTATGCCAACAATGAGAAAAGTGTGGCTGAAATTAGGAAAGCAACACCATTCGTAATAACCCCACAAATAATAAAGTACCTAGGAATTAACATAACCAAAGAAGTGAAGGACCTTTATGCTGAAAACTTTAAAAGCTTGAAAAAGGAAATCAAAACAGAACTTAGAAAGTGGCAAAATCTCCCATGCTCCTGTATTAGGTAGATCAATATCATGAAAATGGGAATAATTCCCAAGGCTATCTACAAATTCAATGTGATACCTATCAATATTCCAACCTCATTCTTCAAAGAAATTGAAGTGGCTATCCAAAAATCCATAAGGAACAATAAAAGACACCAAGTAGCAAAAACGATGCTCAACAGAAAGAACAGTGCTGGGGGAATATCAATACCGAATTTCAAACTCAACTACAAAGCCATAGTGATCAAAAGAGCTTGGTACCTGCAAAGAATAGACCTCAGGACCAATGGAATAGAATAGAAAACCCAGAAATGAACCTACAGACCAATAGTCATCTAATCTTTGATAAGGGAGCTAAAAAAATAGAATGGAAGAAAGAGAGCCTCTTCAGTAAATGGCAAAGTTGGTTAACTACATGTAGAACACTAAATCGAGAACCTTATATATCACCCTGCACCGGAATCAACTCCAAATGGATCAAAGACCTCGGAGTCAAAGCACACACTCTGAAAACGGTACATGATGGAATAGAAGAAACCATAGGTCTCTTTGGCACAGGCCGAAATTTTCTTAATAGAGACCCAGAAACACAACACATCAAAGAAGGGTTGGACAAATAGGATTGCATGAAATTAAAGAGCTTCTGTATTGCAAAGGACATAGCTAGCAAGATCAATAGAAAGTCCACAGATTGGGAGAAGATATTCACTAGTCATAAAATGGACAAAGGTTTCATATCTAAATTATACCTGGAATTCAAAAAATTAAATCCCCCAACAACAAATCTTCAAAGAAACAACTGCCCAGTAAATAAGTGGGCTAGAGACTTAAGGAGAAACTTCTCTGAAGGGGAAAGAAGGATGGCCAATAGACACATGAAGAAATTCTCAACCTCCCTAGCATAAAAGTAATGCAAATCAAAACACCATTGGGATACCAGCTCACTCCAGTTAGAATGGCTAAATTCAAGAACTCTAATTAAACAACAGATGCTGGAGTGGATGTGGGCAGAAGGGAACCTTACTGCATTGTTGGTGGGAGTTTAAACTTGTTCAACCACTTTGGAAAGCAGTATGGAGGTTCCTCAAAAGACTCCACATAGAGCTCCCCTATGATCCAGCAATCCCACTTTTGGGCATTTACCCAAATGATCACAAACAAGGCCACACTAAAGCTACCAGCACAACTATGTTTATTGCAGCATTATTTACCATAGCTAAGATATGGAACCAACCCAGATGCCCCTCAGTAAATGAATGGATCAAGAAAATGTGGTATGTATACACAATGGAATTCTATGCCTCTATCAGAAAGAATAACATTGCCCAATTTGTTAGGAAATGAAAAGGCTTGGAAAAAATTATATTAAGTGAACTAAGCCACGCCCAAAGAAACATAGGTCCCATGGTTTCCATTATATGCAATATCTAGTATATGTCTGAGTCAAGAAGAAAAGTTCAGATAATTTGATGTTAGGGAAATCAACCCTAAGATATGTATTGAAATGTTTTCCTTTCTTTCATGCGATTGTTTCTAACACATTGATAAGATTATTTCTTTGTTGCTATGTATGTCTCTCTCCCACAGTATAACCCCTGCTTTCACTGTATTTGATGTCAGTATAATTTGTGGAGGGGAAGGGGAAAAACAAATCGTTTAAATATGGATACAAGTTAGACCCATTGCAACAATGAGATGTACAAGTCATTATGTCGGAAACGAACCTTTACAACTTTGTTGCAGGGGGAGGGGGACCAGGGAGTATTGTGGGAGGAGGCGAAGGAAGGATGGGAAGGAATGTAAAGGGGAAATAAATGAGGAGGCTACAAAGCTTGATAAGAAATGTATTCATTATCTTGCCCATGTAATTGTCACCCCTCTGTACAGTATTTTCACAACAACAACAAAAAATATATCACATTAAAAAAATGTACTCATTGGTGCTGGGATGGTGGCTCAGAGGTAGAGCACTTGCCTTGCATACATGAGGCCCTGGGTTCAATTCCTCAGCACCACATAAGCAAAAAGAAAAAAAGCTGGAAATGGGGCTGGGGCTCAAGTGGTAGAGCGTTAGCCTTGAGCTGAAGAGCTGAGGAACAGCACCCAGGCCCAGAGTTCAGGTCCCCCGACCGTACAGGCTCCCCCCAAAAAAGATATGTACTCATTATCTCGGCCATGTAATTGTAACCCTTTTGTACATTATTTTCACACAAAAAAAGATGTAACTTATTCAGTTCGGAATATAGTGAATGAGGAGATGAAGAGAAATAGTTTGGAGTAAACATGTTCAAATACTTTATAGCTTAGTATCATCACATAATAAATTTAAGTATAAAAATAGGGTAATGAAATTAATAAAAGGAATAAAATTTAACAAGCTACACTAAGTGGACATATGTGTATAACACAATTAAAAATACATTGTAAAATTAAAATTTCTAATAAAAAGACAAAAATTCATTCCAGTTGTTATAGATTCATATGTTAATATCTTTTTTCAGTTAATTACTTGACGAAGTAAAAGGAGAAATATATTTTGCTCCTTTAGAAAGACAATCTTGTCCAATTAGAATTAAAGTATTCTAGTTAATTACTGTAAATTTGAAATTGTTCAATCAACGTAATTATTATATTAGAATATTTTCAATGTATTCTTCAAAATATTATCTCTATTGGTATATACTTTTGCTATTTATTTAATATGTTTTCTTACTTAATTGCTATAAGCCATTTTCAGAATGTAGTTTGGTGTATGCAACTAGGATATATTATATCTGATCTGGAAATCAATTATTCAAACAGGTTTTTAAAAATCAAAAATGCTTATAGTGAAATAAAGTGGTAAATCCAAATTATGTATATTTGAAGACAGTTCTTGATTAGTCCTCTTCTCACATTACCCATTCCCTTCTTGAGAAGAATACACATTGTAAGGAAATGATTAGAAAGTTGTGGAGAAATAGTTGGACTTTAAACCAGTGATTTACTTTATGCTTCATTTTGTTTACTTTATATACAGAAAAGCTAAATTATTTTTTAAATTATTTTTTATTGTGAAAATACTGTACAGAGGGTTTACAATTACATGGGCAAGATAATGAGTACATTTCTTATCAAGCATTGTAGCCTCCTCCTTTGTTTCCCCTTCCCATCCCTTCCCATTCTCCGCTCGGCCCCCCAGCCCAATCCTCCCTGCTCCCACCTGCCCCCCTACACCAAAGTTGTAAAGTTTGTTTTCGACATAATGATTTGTACATCTCATTGTTGCAATGGGTCCACCTGTATCCATATTTAAACGATTTGTTTTTCCCCTTCCCCTCCACAAATTATACCGACATCAAATACAGTGAATGCAGAAAAGCTAAATTCTTACCTTATCATTTTCCTTAGGCTTTACACTCAGGTTTAATCTCTGATAAGGGTTACACTTTTTAAAAGTGGCTAAATTTAGGCTGAGGAAACTAGGTACAAGTATACTCATGCAGATTGGCTTCATTAGTCATGAGACCATGATATCAAAATGTTAACCTATGCTTACTGGTGTCAAGTTAATGAGATTCTGTGTATTATAAACAGTGATTATGAGCATTTGTTTTGTAATCAACTTCATTTCATGGGTTAGGAACTGAAGTGAGACATTATACTCAGAACTAAATTGAAGAAAGAATCCAAAATTAGTTAACAGTATACACTTAACACAATGTTTTAAAAATGCAAGCTAAAGGAAATAATTCGTGAAAAAATCAACATTTACAATAAATACAGAATCAGTATGACTGATTTTTTTTTTATCCAGCTTGCAATATGGCCTGCATGATGACTTTTCTGATTATATGTTTAGTTAGGTCTTGATATTTAGTTGGAGAAGTTCTGTTCTTTCATATATTCATTTGTCAGATCAAAGAGTAAATGAATTCCATGCCAGAGCCAACATCCATAATAATGTTATAGTTGTATCCTGCTACTTTGCCAAACTTTCAAATCAGCTAGAGTATCTTGAGTCTTTTCTCGATCTCACTAAATAGGTATGCAATTTTGACAGAACTAGAAATATTTTGAACACCATTTGTTAAAATTGTATTTTCCAGAAGCTACTATTCTCTCTTTTCATGAGATTTTTAATTTCATTTATATAATGTGCTGATGTTTTCTTTTAGATAACCCATGTTCAGTCTTCTACAAACAGTGTAATTTAGAGTAGTTTTAAATTAGGTAAACTCATGTAAACTGCTCAGATTCTATTACTTGAATATTTTGTCCTTGTTAAATCAGTGGTATTTAGTTCTCAGTATGGATACTATTGGACTTATTATTGCATTTATGAATATTTTAAGTATGTCATGATTTTTGTGATTTAATACTGTAGCATTTTTTCTTTTAAATATGTGCAGATCTTACTTCATATACAGTTACATTTGTTTTCAACAATTTGATCCGTTCAAGGGATTTGCTGTATTAGGTTCACCCAGATGAATTTAATTACAAATTAACCGAACCTTATTTCTGAGAGACAGTTATCCTTATAGCTCTACTCAAATTAACATGTATTTGAGGTTTTTGTACTTAAAAAAAACTGTACATAACATGTTTTAGTTCCTGGGGGAGTTCCACTTTCTTGGATTTTTTTCCAGCTGTGGTGACTGCAACATATGTGTGCATTTTATTTCAATTGTTTTGTGTTTATTTGTGTTTATTTTGTTTCATATAAGAGAAAGTACAAATAGAATCAGTGATTTAGAACTTTTTCCACTAGAATTCTAAGAGAGACACTTGAATTTTTATGACAACTGGCAATGGGCATGTCTTAGTGGAGGAGTAGCAAAATAACAGAGACATTGTTGGATGTGAGTTGAATTCTTCCTCCTTTTGCCTCACTATTTCCAATGATATTACTTCAAAGTCTTTGGTGAAAAGAAAATAATTTTGCCTGTATGAACTCAGAATTTTTGGTTTAATTGGGACACACTGCACATTCATATTAGATTTTAAGACTAAAATCTTTTTTCCCTTAGTTTAAAAACACAGTTGTGAATTTATAATATTAAAATAGCACCTAATAATTTAAATGAAATTGTCCAAACTATTTTCACTTCACCCTATATGCAATATAGAATGTAATAATACTGTGTAAGATAGTATGCAATAATTGACTTTGTGCAAAATTAATGACAGTGGATTTTGTGAGATATTTAGTAATAGTAAAAATTACATTTGAATCTATTAAAAATCCCAGTTCCATCTAAAAATAACTCATAGTTATAAATTAATGCTGAAAAATAAGATTGTTTATTGGAAAAAGCCAGAATTTTCAATAAGCTTGCTTTTTTAAAATTGACTTGGATCTGGGCTTTGGTGGCTCATGCCTATAATCCTATCTACTCAGGACTCTGAGATCTGAGGATAGTGGTTGAAAGTTATATGGACAGAAAAGTCTGTGAGACTCTTATCTCCAATAAACGTCCTAAAAACCAGAAAAGGCACTGTGGCTCAAGTGGTACAGTGCTAGCCTTGAGCTGAAGAGCTGAGTGACAGTGCCCAGGGCCAGAGTTCAAGCCCCATGACTGACAAAAAAAATTGGCATGGAGTTTTACTTTATTATTTCATGATTTTTTATGAGTGTTTGTTCAGTGAAAATGTCATTGGATTTTATATTTTGTGTTGGCATAAAATGAGCCTACTATTGTCTTAAATTAATCACAAAAACTCTCTGATTCTATGACAGCATAAATTTTGTGGGTAATGGTGAAGACCAAATTGCCTTTTTGAAAAAACAAATTATATCACACCCCAAAAAAGAGGAACAAATGAAAATATAAGCCAAAACTTACTCTGTAAATCTTGATGGACTAATAGTCTGTCAGTTTGTTTTAACTATTAATCAAAAATTAAAGTAATACTGGGTAATATTAACCCATTTAAATTTCTTCATCCTTGTCATTTAAAAAACACTTTAAAAAGAAATTCAACAAGTGGTAATAGATGAGTTTTGCAATTATGTAGTTTAATAGAGCTCTGAGTTGTGGATATAGGACATTCATCTAAGTGAGTAATATTTAAATTAAATCCCATAAAGTTTATTCCTTCAATTTTCTGGCTAAAGTATTCTACAATCTAGGTACTTTTAAAAGAAATATTGTATGTTGTTTCTTTGGTGACAACGTAATTGGAAGACTAAACGTTTTCCTATACCATGGCCACCTTAAACAGGGTGGATGTATTAAGGTTGGCAGGTAAAACTTTTGGGACAGCTTTAATGTTTGAATCTTGGATAGGATTTGATTGGGAATTGTGGCAGACTTTCATGGTTTGAGAAGAAAAATGACAGGCCATATGAAATACTTTTATCTGCTACATTGTTATATTAGTTTTTTTTCAAACACACACATACACACAGATACACACATTTGTAGTGTAAAGACCCACTCCGTCTGCAAGGAAATATTTTAATAGGAATTCCATAAAATATTTAGTCCCCTGAGATATAATTAGAATTTATAGAAATATCTAGTTGCTTCCATCCCTGGACATGTCATTACCATTGGTGAAGATGTTGCCATTTGAATTTAGAATGCCCCAGAAAGACCTATGTGTTAAAGAAAAATGACTTTCTATTTCTTCCCAGATGCTGGAGAGTACCTGAACAGTTCTTCTGGAGATTAAGTTCTTCAGTGTGAAATCTATGAGAACAAAGACTCTCATCTACTTTCTTCTTTCATCTTTTAATCATTCTAAGTCAAAACTTTTCTCTTTGACATACTCCCCGCCTTGATATTGTCTTGTCACATGCCCCAAAGCAATAAAACCAACTAAACATACACTGAAACCTTCAAACTTGTAAATCTGAGTAAAATTTTGTTTAATAAATGGACAATATCACTTATTATGGTAGGTTATAAAGCTAACACAAGTCTCGTCTTTCTAACAATGTAGAGTATATTAAATTGTGCTTCATTATAACATATCTAACTTAAGGTTTTATTTTATGTTCTAGTTTCTGTTGATCCCAGGCCTTAAACTCAGGGCATGGATGGTGTTTTCGTGTTCTAGGCCAGTGCTCGACATACAATCTGAACTGGAATTCTATTTGCCCTGGTGATTAATTGGAGATAAGAATCTAATGAACTTTTACTCAGATTGGCTTTGAACTATGATATTCAGATCTCAGCCTCTTAACTAGCTCAGATTACATCCTTGAACTACCAGTGCCTAGCCATGTTGCATATTTTGTGTAATTCCAATTTTCAGCATTATATAGGTGCTGTTACTGAAATATAAAAATTACCCCTGTTTTCACTGTATTTGATGTTGGTATAATTTGTGGAGGGGAAGGGAAAAACCAAATTGTTTAAATAGGGATATAAGTGGACCTACTGCATCAATGAGAGGAACAAGATGTTATCTAGAAAAACGAACTTAACAATTTTGGCTTGGGTTTTGGGGGAGGTTCGTGAGTGGAAGATGGACAAGGATGGTAAGGGGAAACAAAGGAGTAGGTAACAATGCTTGATAAGAAATGTACTCATTATGGGGCTGGGAAGGTGGCTCAGAGGTAAAGCGCTTGCCTTGCATGCATGAGGCCCTGGGTTCGATTCCTCAGCACCACATAAACAAAAAGGAAAAAGCCAGAAATGGAGCTTTGGCTCAAGTGGTAGAGCGCTAGCCTTGAGCTAAAGAGCTGAGGGACAGCACCCAGGCCCAGAGTTCAGGCCCAACGACTGGACCCCCCACCCCCCCAAAAAAAAAGAAATGTACTCATTTCCTTGCCTATGTAATTGTAACCCCTCTGTACGGTATTTTCACAATAAAAAAAAACTTAAAACATACTAAGGATATTTGTAAAGTATATAATGAAGAATTTTCATTCTTTACAAAATCTATGCTAAACTATTTCTATTTTAATGTACATTTCCTGCAAACAGTTTGATATAGTTTAATACTTGTCACACCAACTTTTTCTATACTCTACTGGATATTTAATTGTTCAAGTATGTATGTATATGTATATTTATAAGTATATGTATAACTATCTATATATATGTTCCAATGTGGATCATCAGAATTGAAACTTTGCTTTGTTTTGCTGTTCAGCAATTAAAGCTGGTCAGCTCATTCTGTGGCAATATTTGTGTTCATTCTGATCATTCATTTATTTACCACACCATCAGACATCTAAAATCAGCTTCATTTCCTGGAGAAATTACCAATCAGTCCAACCAATATACACCCAGAGCGTTTTAATAGAGCAAGCTTTAATGAAGGAAGATAACAGGAAGGGACAACTACAGAATTTCTACAGAGACCTGACATCTTTCACATTTCTGCCTTCCTCCTCATACTTAAGCAAGCATTGAGGAACACTATAAATATACTGCATTTATAACTTAAGGATCAGTGTTTTTTTCCAACTTGAAGTCTTATTTTCCATGATTTTTGACATAAACTTTTGGGGGATATTTTTTATTGTGATGGGATTCCAACCAAAACTAAGCCATGTATGTCAAGAAGGTCAATGTTTTCAAATCAGAGTACAAAAGAGGGAGAAAATTATGGTTAGCTATATATATTAAGCACAAATATAGGCAATATCAAGATATTTTGAAATTGTATACTTTTACTGGATAAAGTTGCTCAAACCTATAATATTACCTACTAGGAAACCAGAGATTAGAGAATTCCATCTCAGGCAAGCCCAAACACAAAAAGAAATTTCAGATACTCTAACCATTTGCTGGGTGCAATGTTTTATGTTTGTGTTAGGAGGACCACAGTCCAAGCATGCCCAGGCATAGTGATACTGCCTCAAAATAAGAAATCCAATTATAATCTTCAGATATGGTAGTAGTAGAGATGCTGTTTCAAAAGTAAAGGGTTTTGGGTTCAATCTTCCAGTTCCCCTAGAAATTTAAGTGTGTGCCAGGGTAAGAATTTGGTATATCTAAGGTAAAGATTTCATGCTCTTTTAACAAGCTCTAATAAAGCCTTTACTTTTTTGCTATTTTTAAAAAGTATAACCAGAACTTCCATGACAAAAACAAATTATTTCCTAATAGAGATTTTCTTTCATCCATTAAGTAATATGCTATGTGTTGGATATTGTCCCACTGAAATCATACTAAAGATAAAAAACCTATTGTTTTAGAAAGTGACTGCATATGGAAACAGAATCTCAATGGTAGCATTTAAGTTGAAGTCTCCTCCAAGAGAAGCAGAAGGTCTTGAATATGCCAAGGAAAGAGGACTCAGAAGAAGCAAGCTCCGATCTTGGAGTTTTAGTTCCACCAACTCTGAGGAAACGCATTTACAGTGTTAATGCACTCAAGCTGTGGTAGTTTATTATTACAATTATTATCAAACATGTGTATTCTATAAGACATGAAAAGCCATTGACTGTTGGGGTCCATAACTCATCTCTATATTGCTAGTGATTAAGAAGGATGAGATTTGGGGGATAATGGTTTTCTGTCTGGTAGGAAAGTTCATGAGGTTATATCTCCAATTAACTACAAAAATTACTGGGGTGTGGCATGGTTCAAATGGTAGACTGACTACTGTTAGCAAACTGAGCATGAGTTATGTTCAAGCCCAAAAATGGAAGAAAGAAAAAGTCCTTAGAAAACTACTATGAGAAACAGAATTATGAATAGGAAAGCAGAAACAAAAGAAATAAACATTGATACAAACAAAGCTTCCCAATATGAATTATCACACAAACTATAATATTTAGAGTTTTCTTTCCTATACAGTAGAACTAAATGGTATTTTGACTTGACGAAACTAAAATGTAAAACTGTATGCAATAAATAATTACATTACTTTTATGTTTCCATAATATAATTTCTTTTCCTACAAATTTCAAAATAGTGTAGCTATGGAAAATCAATAAATGTTTCATTTTCATATGGGATTACATATCCTTGCAAGTGTTGTTCAAAATTGTTCTATACTGAAATGGTCGTCATTGATATCTTTCTCAAGATACCAAATGTTTATACTTTCAGCTGACCTTCTACAAAACTCATACCCCAAACATAAATTTTTAGTTTGTTAATGCAATCAAAAGAATATAAACATGAGTCTCAATAATGTTATTTACTTTTATCTGCTGTCATTAATGTAGTAAAACTAATATAATTAAGTATATACCCTGAGAGAAACAAGACACTTCCTTCTAAATACAGACTGGCAGGCACACACACACACACAAACACACACACACACATTTACCACTTTCACTCAGGTTAGGTTCCTGACATTGGGTATCAGACAATGATCTAATAATCAATCTTCCTGCCCAGACATAAAATATATTCATAATTCCACAATACAAAAACACCAGATAATTCAAAATAATGAAAAGACTTCACAGAACCAACCAGCTCTTGAGCCATCTACTCCCTGATTTCATTTATTTATGATGATGCATTTTTCATATCATAATTAAAAATATATTTGAGTCTGTCTGATTAGCAGACAAAAATAAGTTATCATATAATAGAAAATGTAGGTAAAATTACCTGTCTGTAGGTAATCTTTAATATATCTTAACAAAGACTCCTGTTTCCTTCTTGCAGAGTCTGTTTCTGACATTTTGCCCTAAAGTCGAATATTAAATTACAAAGGACATGCTATATTCCTTAATTCATTTTTCATAAAGGTTATGCTATGGAATTGAATCTGATTTGTTTGCTTATTCTAAAGTAAATTTTCTCAACAACTTGAATTATTGTTTCTGTTACTCCTAAGCAATTTGAAATATCAAATAAAACTGGAAATTCCCTTCAGCAATGATTTGTGAATGGCATTAAAGTTTGTGGAGGGATGCAGGACTTGAATTATCTAGAGTGCCTTAAAAATGGCACTGTTGGGGCTGGGAAGGGGTCTCAGTTGTAGAGTGCCTGCCTTGCAAGCATGAGGCCCTGGGTTCGATTCCTCAGCACCACAAAAGCAAAAAGAAAAAAAGCCGGAATTGGCGCTATGGTTCAACTGATAGAACACTAGCCTTGAGCTGAAGAGCTGAGGGACAGCGCCCAGGCCCAGAGCTCGGGCCCCAAAACTGGACCCCCCCAAAATGGCACTGTTATTCAAAAGGCTGATCATTTAGTCAGCTTTTAAAGTGTGGTCTTCTTATTTCATCTAATAAGATAAAAGTATGCTTTTCATCACATTCTTGCCTGCAAAACAGTAGAATTATTTCCTTTGTACAGTTGTTGTCCAGCTGCGACTGTAGTGAAACCTACAAACAACTGCACATCTGTGTTAGCTGCTCTACATTTTGAAATTTTCTTCCAATAGCTCTTATGATTTGAGCCCAAATTCATGGGATAGTCACATAATCCACAATTATAAAGCAATAAAATATACAAAGACCACGTGCAAAATGAGGTTCATTTTTTTTCCTGTTGTTTCCTTTTTTTCTTATTGTCTTTTAAGGAGCTAGGGGCTGTTTATTTCTCATTATTGTTGATGTGACTTAAATAAATTTACCAGATTTTTCAAATAAAATAAAGAGATATTTAGTCACAAAATACAACTAAGCATTTGCGTGATTTTTTTATTCTAGTCTTATTCTCAGTTATCTTCAAATAACATAGAGATGAGCCAATCATGTGTGTAAATTGACAGATATCAAGCACACAAAACTCTAATTTCTATATCAACTTCACCTAGAAAAGAAAATTATCACTTGTTTCATGTCTTAAGTAATCTACTTAAAACAAGGTTTATTAATTTTATCAATAAATTTCATAATCTATGGAATTGATGCATTGCATAAGCATTTGATTCCTTATTTCCACTGAATTAATATTACATATACTTTATTTTTTATATATGAAATAATGATATTCTTGAGGATAAAACATACCTGTTTTTCATTTTGGTTGCCAAAATGGAATATTAGGTATTTTGAAAATTTAACTTTAAATCTAACACTTTAAATTTAACTAGGACTTGAATTGTGTTACTTACAACTTTCATATTAATATAAAAAGCATTATTAAATAGAAAACAAAATTATGTTATCACACCTTAATCCCTGAATTAACTTTATGATAAAAAACAATTATATTTGTATCACAAGATATACATATGCAAACAAACTATGAGATATGGGAACAGAAAACTCTTGTTTTATGTTTGTTTATACTTTGTGATGATTCTCTCTACTTTACCTTATGTCTGGTATATTCATTGTATATCTTCAGGAAGGTGAGGGGTGGGCACAGAGCTTTAGGGAAAAGAGCTGAAAATTGTAGCAATGGAGTTCATTGAACATTGATGAAAGTGAACTATTTAACACATGGGTGGCAACAGGAAGGTAGGACAGGGAAAACGTGAGGGAACTGAAGACATTTCACAAAAGGAAATGTACTCTTTACCTGACTCATGTAATTGTAACCCATCTATAAATCACCTTAATAAGAACAACAGAGTACATTTATTTTAAAAAGGCAAAAAAAATGTGGTTTCTTAGAATCCTAGATATTTGTTTTGTTCACTGGTTTTAGCTGGTTGAGTCTATCTCTGAAAATAGCTAGGTTGACATTTATTGGGCAAATATCTGAGCAACTAGTAGATAAATGTCAATTATAATTTACTTTTTTTAAGACTGTAATTCATTTATTTTTTAATCTAATTTGTATTATTTCTGTTTACCAGTTTTTGGTTTGGTTTGTTCCTGTTTTTCAAGGACCTAGTGCCACATCCTTAGTGCTGATTCAAGATTGTTCTAATTTGTTGATATACATCCTCAAAGACATTAATTTTCCTCTGATTATTGCCTGTGTTGTTGTGTCCCAGAGGTGGTTGTATTTTGTATGTTCACTTCCACTGAATTCCATAAACGTTGCAACTTCCCTCCATATCTCTTCAGTGACTCAATAATGATTTAGCAATGTGTTATTCAGTCTGTGAGTTTCAAAATTTTCTGTGATGCCTCTTGATGCCAAGATCTAATTTGGTCCCATATGGTTTGAGAAGATACGAAGAGTAATTTCATTTTTATTTTTGAATTTTCCAAGATTTTTCCTTGTGATCTAAGATATGATCTATTTTGGAAAATGTTCCATGGGCTGCTGAGAGGAATATGTATTGTTAAGCTGTTAGGTGAAATAGTCTGTAGATATCTGTTAGGTATAGCTTGTCAATGCAGTTATTTAGCTCTGAAGTTTTTTGCTAAGTTTTTACCTGGGTGGCCTGTCCAGAGGTAAGAATGATGTGTTGAAGCAACAAACAATGTATTTGGATGTATGCATGTTTTTAGGGTAAGTAGTATTTGTCTGATGAATTTGGGAGCTCTAGGATTCATGGTATTGATAATTAAAATTGTTATATACCTCTGATGGAGAGTTTTCTTTATGAATATTTAATATCGATCTTTGTCTCTTTTTACTTTCATACCACTTTCAATTTAAAGCATATTTTATCTAATATTAGTATACCTACTCTGACCTGTTTATGAGGTCCATTTTTAATTTGTAAAGGTCATGTACAGAAGTGTTATCATTACATAAGTCAAATAATGAACACATTTCTTTTTGAAAAGTCTCACTTCTTCCCTCATATCCTCCCAGTTTTTCCCTTTCAACCTCCCTCCCCCATAAGTTGTATAGTTCATTTACAATGTAGTGTCTATTGAGTAGCACTGCTGTATTTTTTTAACCCTGTGTCTCACCATTTCACAAGGGTGAACCTGTGTTCACCCTTGCGCTTTCCAAACTTACATATGAGACAAAAGGTGCAGAAATATAAAAATATAGCATCAGAACACAGAAGGAAAAAGCAAAATAATAAAAAAAACTCTCATTGTCATTTCTTGGAGATTATTTTAATGAACATTATTTTATATGATGACATTCATATAGCTATTTAGCCTTGGTGATCTTCTCCAAAGGACATCCTTCTTTTACCTCATTGTATAAATGTTTAGAATCCCTTATAATTTATCATGTGTAAGTGTAATGTTTTCTCTTTTACCATCCAAGTGTTTTTACTTTTAGAGTTAGAGACACATTGTAATACAGCAAATGAGGAAAATCAGGCAACTTATAATTCTTTGAGTCTGTCTTCCTTCACTTAATATAAGTTTGGTCCAAATGTTTCCATTTCCTTATGAATGGTGTAATATCATTCTTTCTGTGTGAATAGAATTGCATCATACTGAAGAGGTTCTTCATGGCAAAGGAAAAAGTTAGCAGGCTATATAGAAAGAGAACAGAATGGAAGAAGATTTTTACTAGCTAAGCATCAGACAATTGGTTTCATAATTAACCCATATTTAGAGATCAAAAAGTTAAACCCAACAAAAATAAACCCTCAAATAAACAAGAACTCAATTAATATATGGGATAAATGCTTAAAGATAACTTCTTAGAGGAAGAAGTAAGAATGACAAATAGACACATCTCTCTCCATAAAAGAAAGGCAAATCCAAACAACACTGAGATTCATCTAACCCCTGTTACAATGTCATTATGAAAAAATGAACAATCACAGTTATTGATAGATGTGGCCCAAAGGAAACTCTATTAACCTGTTGTTGGGAATGTAATCTTGTTCAACCCCTATGGAAAACACTATGGAAATTGCTCAGAGAACTGAATAGAGAGCTACCTATGATCCAGCAATTCCACTTACGGGCATTTATACAATGGAGCAGAAACAAGGCCAAACTGAAGCTACCATCAAAATCATGGTGATTGTTGCATTATTTTCTCTAGCCAACATAAGGGAGCAGCCCAGATGCCTCTCATTGTAAAAAGAGATCAAGAATTATATATGTATATATATATTATATATATCTAATATTGTTATTGATCCTCATTTACAAGTGGATATGTGTGTATATATGTGTTTATATATATACATACATATATACATGTATATAAACACATATATATGCATGCATAATGGAATTCTGTTCATCCATCCGAAAGAATAATATTGCACCATCTTTAAGGAAAATGAAACAATTATTAATAATATTAAGTGAAATAAAGCCCACTAAGAGAAACTTAGCTTGTATGATTTTCCTCATTTGTGGTAGATAGAAGCTGCCTATAAATGTAAAAGTAAACACACTGGATGGTATGCAAATGAATTATCTGAAGTGTCATAGTCCATGGAGAGTGAAAATTCCATAATTCTCTTAAAAGACTAAGTCACAGCTCAACAAAATAATTACCAGTAAATATGTACTGCAAGAGAGGACAGTAGGGGGCATTATGGGAGGGGTAGGAAATTGAAGTTTAAAAGGATAGAATACAGGCAAGAATCCATTGTATACTTCCCAGAATTGAAATATACAAAGGAAAGGGTAGTGTGAAATGGGAGATGTTGAAGTGGTAACACAATTCCAGATGCATTGTACACATAAATTGGTTTGTTAAATGGCAAGTAACTCCATATCCTAATATTGAGATACATAAGGATTGGAGTTGGTTGGGAGGGGTGGATTAGAATGTTGAAAGAGGTGACAGTGATCAAGATGCACTGTATCCATAAACTGTTTCAGTGAATGTACAACTACTTAAAGATAATAAAAATATTCAAAAATTAATTATGACAGTTGAATAGAGTTGAACATCAATTCAATTCCCATTTAAAAATATTTTTAACCTGTAGACTTGGAGAATAAAATTCAAATAATAAAATTTTATGAATCTTTTTTTAATCAGCATTTGTGATATTAACTAAAAATTACTTTGCCTTCTGTCAGCCATTGGGCTTTTATAAGAGAATACTTCAAAGTAAGTGGCTTAAAAACAACAGGAATATAATTACC
Source organism: Dipodomys spectabilis (assembly GCF_019054845.1). Classification (NCBI taxonomy): domain Eukaryota; kingdom Metazoa; phylum Chordata; class Mammalia; order Rodentia; family Heteromyidae; genus Dipodomys; species Dipodomys spectabilis. The sequence goes on along the minus strand of NW_024870978.1, from coordinate 1,257,286 downwards.
TATATGCTAGAAGCTTGAATATTGATTATAAAAATGGTTGTTCAAACAAATTCTTATCTTATGGGGGTCCACTTTCTGGTTCATTATAATCTAATTGCTGGACTTTCACATGGCAGAATAATTATATTGGGCTTCTTTCATCAGGATCATTATTGTAGTGTCATCTCTGAAAAGTTGATGCTAATATAACCAGAAGGGGGAATAGAATTTCAACATGTGTATCTGGAAGGAGTTACATAGTCCAATACACTTTGCAACTTTTGCTTTAACTCAATGTAGAGTATCATTTGGATATTATTTCATAGAAGATAATAACTTAAGGACAAATTTATATCATGTGACTTATGTGAATGATTCTTCTTACAATGGGAATAATTATAGTGATAGCAAAGTGAAATATGATTGTTTAGTGGCTCTTGAATCACATCATAAGTAATCATGTAAATGTGTCACAGCCTTTTTAAGGACCTTCTGATGTATTTGAACAATCTCCGATGAAATAATTGCTTTCAGAAATATTCATTTGAGCCAAAAAATACAGATCTCCTTTGATTTTAATTACTTCCTGCTATTAGGACTCACACAGACACCAAAATCAGAACATGCTAATTTCTCTGATAAAATACATAATAAAATTTTGATAATTAATATAACATTAAGACTGTAATATTAATAGCAGGATAAATCCTTGTATTCACATTATATAATATATTGACATCCTTTGGTTTAATCAATTTTTAGAATATTTATACCGAAGTGTAAAATGTTTGCAAATATTTATTGGATGATGTATAGAAAATGAGAATAAGATTTGCATACATATTGCTACAGATGCAAACTGATTCAGCAGGGTATTTATGATAGTTCATTTGTTGGTTTCATTCATGCATGGAGAACATGCAAAGAAGTCAAAATTGCAAACTTGACTTTACTAAAGGATTCATTACATGAAGTTTTTGTTGGGCTAAACATATTTTATAAATTAAATGGTTTTGTCCCTTCCGTTTTCCCTCCCTCCTTCCCTTCCTTCCTTCCTTCCCTCCTTCCCTTCCTTCCTTCCTTCCCTCCTTCCTTCCTTCCTTCCTTCCTTCCTTCCTTCCTTCCTTCCTTCCTTCCTTCCTTCCTTCCTTCCTTCCCTCCTTCTCTTCCTTGTTTCCTTCCTTCCTTCCTTCCTTCCTTCCCTCCATCCCTTCCTCTCTCTTTCTTTCTCTCCTTCCTTTCTTTCTATCTTTCTTTGTTTCTTTCTTTTTTCCTCTCTTTCTTTTACTCAGAATATCTATTATGGCTATGGAAAAAATGCCAATGTTGTACTCCAAGGTGTTATGAGTAGTTATAAATATTAACTAAATTAGTATTAATTTTAATAACCTATGTTGTATCTTAAGACAAATCGTACTAAAAACTTCACAACGTTGCAAAATATGTAACAAATATTACTTTTCATGATATTGTTTATTTCTTCAAACCAAAATAAACATTTAGACTTAATATTGTATGTGTGTGTGTATGTTTTTCTTGTGATTTTAATTCAAGACCTATCCTTTCGTTATTTTTTTTTTTCCCTCAAGTATGTTGCTCTATCGTTTGAGCCACAATTCCACTTCTGGCTTTGTGTGCGGTGTGTGTGTGTGTGTGTGTGTGTGTGTGTGTGTGTGTGTGTGTGTGTGTGTGTGTGTGTGTGTGTCTTGTGCTGTGTGTGTGTTTAATTGAGATGTGTCTCACAAACTTTCTTGCCAAGGCTGGCTTTGCACCCCCGCTTACTGAGTAGTGAGGATTACATGCTTGAGACACTCATATTTAGCACAGGATAAATATATCTAAGAATAAAATAATTGTCATATTATTTGAATTCTAGAGGCTCAATTTAACAAATTAACACTTAAATATTTATTTAGTTATTAAACTTGAACCTGCAATGGGAAAAGTAGTTTTCATTTTTATGAAAAATTATAAACTCAAAGGTTTAAATGACAGAATCTTTGGACAAATTGAAATAATCTATTATTCAAAAGCAAAAAAGGGATTGTTAATCAAATTTCTCATGTAAGCTAAAAGCAATAGGCTCTGTCAGGCTGAATGCTCTGTCAGGCAATTTTTCATTAAAGTAAATATTATCTACTGTGGTCACATGATTTGTTCTTCTATTAAACATAAACTTTTTTGACATAAAAATGTAGGTTCATACATTTTTTGGGGGGAGGGTGTCTGGTCATGGGGCCTGAACGCTGTGTCTGGGTGCTGTTCCTCAGCTCCTCAGCTCAAGGCTAGTGCTCTAACATTTGAGCCACAGTGCCACTTCCAGCTTTTTTATTTTTGCTTATGTGGTGCTGAGGAATCAAACCGAGGGCCTTATGCATACAAGGCAAGCGCTCTACCACTGAGCCACCTTCCCAGCCCCATACATTTTTTGAGTATATAAAAATCTTAGTTAATGGTCATGTATTTCTGAGGTTTGATTACCAAGTCATTTCAGAGAAACACTGAATTTTATGTATTTTATGTCAACAGTGATTTTTAGAAATTGAATCAATCTCATTATAAGATAACTAAAACAAGATATTCCATCACTTATCCAATTATTCCTATAGACTTGAAGATAACTTATTTTTCAATGGTAGGAAATTAATATTATACCTACTCACTATAGAATAATCAAAAGATTGTGATAGTATTTATTTTTCTTTCAACTCGAAAGAAAGAACCTTACTATAGATGACAAATACTTGAATGGAAATGCTATAACATTATGAAAAATTCAAAAAGAATTCATTATGAGTTATATGAAATAGTCATTTTGGAAGGTCACAAAGTGAAACCTCTTGATGCTTCCTTATCTGTTAAATAAAATGTATTTGCACTCAAAATATTTCATTCATCTCTTCAGCAATGGTATAACCAAACCACCTCTATGCCAAATAGCATCTCTAATATTTAGGAATAGATGTTACTGCAATTGTATAGAAAGATCTATCCCCCCACTCTAGAAATTAAATCTGAAATCATAAAGGATTGGGATTAATAATTAGATTTCACTATGTTGCCATAAAGAGATGAACCCTTTCAAGTGGGCATAGTCGTAGTGATTAGGTCACTAAGAACTTGTGATCAAAGATGGTGTTAAGATCAAAGTCATTTCTTCCTCTTCCTTCTTTTACTTCTCTGTCTCCTTCTACTTTTCTTTCTCCCTCTCCTTCTTCCCCTCCTACTCTTTCTCCCTTTCCCAATCCTATACCTCCTCTTCTTTACTTCATGGCTTCCATAAATACACATACTACATCACATGTTCCAGATATCAGGTATTGTACCACCACCAACCCAAAACAATGAGGATAAGAAATGTAAATTGAAATGTATAAAATCAGAAGCCAATATTAATCTTTCCTTCTTTTAAGTTAATTTTATAAAGTATTTTGTCATATTAATAGGAGACTGACACAGCATGCTCTCATTTATTATAAGGGATAAGATTTGCTGGAAATAAATCTGATCAATATTGTCCTAATATAAAGATTGATTAAATTAATATTATATTTGGACAAATCTACTTTAAAATATCAGATATACTTCAATAAGAAGCAAAAAATGTGTTCAGAGGAAGATGGCAGATGAGAAGCTGGAGACTAAACAAGCTCTGGCATAGAAAGTAAGTTTAGTGTTCAAGTAAATAGTCCTAGACTACAGAATCACACCAAGTGTGCCATCACAGTACAGAGAGTTTCACCAGAGAGGGAAAATCCAGTCAAGGAGACAGATCTAAGCATGTGCTGGCAGCCACGGTTGTGGCGGCTATGGCAGCAGGGCCAGTGGTTATAGCCACCATACCTACAACACAGAGAGTTATGGGACAAAGGAGCCAGACACAGTGGGCAAGCAGATTCCGCTCAACACCAATAAGAAATTACAAGGAGCAGATATCTTCATCTTGTAGATCACAGACCAGAGACGTTCCAAGGACCAATACTCTGGTGGTAGTAGAACCCTGACATCCTCACTCTTTCCCAGGGAGCACAGGAGGGAAGGCATCCCCTCCCCACCACCACCATCAGAGATATCCATCTTTGATCCTGCCAAAGGCCTATTTGAACAGCTATCTCCAACTCAGGCATTGGAAGAAAACAAGAATCATTTAGGAGGTCACAGGAACCTGACCTGACCTGCCAGGCTCACCTCCACCCAAGGGAAAGTCAACCAGCCTAGGCATGGAAGCCCAGCCCTGGAGGATTGACTTTCCTCACTAGGTAAACAGACCCAGGGTCTGCCCATCCCTAAGGCAGCCTAGACAATCAAGTGAAATTCAGTAAACATAAACCGTGAGAATGGCTCCAGGCTGGGCTCTGTGAGAATCTCAGGAGCTATCTCTTCAGTTAAAAGCTACTGTTTGCTGAAAAGCCTCAACCCTCTCCCAGAACCTAGCCTCATTACAGCATCTCAAAACTAAAGGAAACAGCCATCTCACTCTTGTGATATTCAAAGCAGATCTCCCTCCCACTGAACTAGCCTGGGAGGTGGTTCACAAAATCCTGGGGACTGCAGAGAATTTTTCTGCCTGCTCAAACAAACTGACTTAAAAAACCAATCAAGCCACAGGAAAACCAAACAGCACAAGCTGACCAGAGACTTCAAGAGACTGGTTACAGACACAAGGGAGATACAGGATCTTCCCATTCTACACACCCCCGAAAAAATTAAAGAATATATAACATTTTTAATTTTTTATAAATTATTTTCTATTTATCTTTTTCCTCTCATAATTTTAATTTTAGGTGTGTATGTGGGTGTGCTTTTTTTGTTATCACTGCTGACTTTTTTGTCCTTTTTTTATTCCTTTCTTTTTTTCTCTTTTTTTTTGCAAGACTTAATTACTGTTTGATAATCCCCAGATATTTAACCATCTTTGATAATTAGACTTTATCCACCATTGTGTACACTCTTAATCGAGAAATTTATTACTTAATTCACAACCTCTTTGTCTTAAATTCTTTAATAGCAATATTACCTATTTATACCTATATAATTTTAAGGAAACTAATTTTGAGAATTTATATTTTTTAGGTTTTCATGTCTCCTTTCTATCCCTGCCTTTCTCACATCCTATCCTTTTCTTCTCTCAATATCGTATTTAAACATACATACTTGTTAAGTGTTTCACTTTTTTAATTTTTTTTCATTTTTTCTTTTTTTTTTTTTTTAATCTCTGTCCTATCATTCTGTCCAATCCATTGTCCTCTATGAGATTAGGACTTGGTTAAATTCACTCTCCTTTTACCTGTCCACATCCCTCTAATCCTATTTTTCCCCACATTTCTCCTTAAACCTAATAATTTCTGCCATATTCTGCTTTGCTGTTCTTAGCCCATTAATCGATAGTTGTTTGATATTGAATAGATTTTATCTGATGAACTAGATTGTATCTGCAGCCTTTTGACTGTGCTACTACAGTACTTTGGTTGATGCTTGCCTTAAAATGGTGTTCTAGCACAAAATTGGTGTTACTTTCATACTAAATATGCAGAACAGGCCGGAAAAAAACATGAAAAATGGTAAGTCCAGGTACCTGAACTCCCACTCATGATAATCAGTTGACAAAATAGTTAATAAATAATCCAGGATAGAGTTCCCAAAAATCTCTGTAAACACTACTGGTAAACATGGTGAATGAAAAGATTGAAAACCTGCAAAGAACTCAGTGTGAGTGTGATAGGGAGAGACAGGCAAACCAAAAATTAATACTGGAATCTGGTGAGCATGAAGAAGCTACTCAAAGATTGATACAGGAATTGCATGAGCAGGTTGAGGACAGTCAAAGAGCAATACAGAAATTGTGTGTGCAGGCTGAGAACAGTCAAAGAGAACTACAGGAATTACATGAACACGAGGATGCTAATCAAAGAGTAATACAGGAATTGTGAGAGTGGGATGAGAATAGAGAAAGATCAATACAGGCATTCATTGAATCCATAAACAGACAGCTGAAAGAATTCTAGGAGACCACAAAAGGAATGATTAATGGAGACCACCAGAAGGAATGGGAGTCCAAGGAACCCATCACCAATCAACTAAGTGATTTGAGAATAAACACTGAACACCAAATTAAGAAAGTAAAAAGTTAATCCAAGACCTAAAACAAAGCTCCAACAAAAAATTTGAAGCCATCAAAGCCGACCAATTAGAAGGAAAAGAAATAAAACACAAAGAAGAAAGTCTTGACAGTAGGATAGACCATGCAGTAGATGGAATCTCGGGTATTGAAGACAGCCTAGGTGTTATAGAGAAAGAACATACAATTACCTAAGACAAATCCAAGAAATATGATATATCTATTCAACATGTGGAAGACACCATCAGAAGGCCTAATCTGAGAAAATGTGTGTAGAGCAGCACCTAGAAACAGAAGTTAATGGTCTAGGAAATTTGTTTCAGGATCCTAGCAGAGAACTTCCCAAACATGCAAAAAGATAGGCCTATTCAGATATCAGGAGGTTTTAGAACCCCAAACAGACCAGACCACAACAGGAACTGCCACTGTCACATTATAATCTGCACAGTATCAATTCAGACCAAGGAAAAGAAGCTTAAAGCTGTCAAGGAGAAAAGATCAATCACTTATAAAGGAAAACTAATTAGAATCATCTCAGATTTCTCAACAGATACAATTAAAGCAAGTGCCTGGAATGATGTATGCCATTCCCTAAAGACAAATAATTACCAACCAAGAATACTGTTCCCAGCTAAAAACCCCTTCATAACCAAAGGTCAAATAAAAACCTCCCATAGCAAAGAAAAACAAACAATATTTCTCCACCAAACCAGCCCTACAAAAGATACCTAATGATGTTCTACAAATAGAAAACCAACAAGACCACAATTAAAGCCAAGACACAGCACCCAAACTGAGAATCCAAGAACCTCAGGAAGAACCAATTGCCACAGCCCCCCAAAAGACGGATAACGTGAAGAACTCCCAAATACCTCTCAGTCCTAATTAACTATCCAATCGAGCGACATAGACTATATAGTTGGATTAAAAAGCAAGATCCTTCTATCTGCTGCCTTCAGGAGTCACATCTTGCTCATAAAAACAAACACATTTTCAATGTGAAAGGCTGGAACAAAATCTACCAATCAAACGGCCCCCATAAACAGGCTGGAGATGCAATCCTAATATCAGATAAAATAGACTTCAAATTAAAATTAGTGAGAAGAGATAAAGCAGGTTGCTACATACTAATTATGTGATCTCTTTTCAGGAGGATATTACATATCTAAACATCTATTCACCAAACAACACAGCACTCAGATTTATCCAAGAAACACCACTTTCCCTCAAAGCTCACATAGATCCAAAAACTTTAATTGTTTGGGATTTTAACATACCACAATGCGCACTAGATAGATCAACTCGGCAAAAACTCAATAGAGAAACTGCAGATCTAAACAACTGCATGGATCAACTAGATTTAACAGACATCTAACAAATATTTCACCCAGCACCATCAGAATACGCGTTTTCCTAAGAAGGAGATGGGACATTTTCCAAAATAGACCACAATTTAGGTCACAAAGCAAAGTTGTACAAATTCAGAAACATTGTAGTTTTACCTTTGACTCTCTCAGACCACAATGGAATAAAATTAGAACTCAACTCCAAAAGCCACCAAAGAAAGTCCTGTAACACAGGAAGGCTAAACAACACACTGTTGAAACATCAGTGGGTCATGGAAGAGATTAGAAATGAAATTCAAATATTCATGATTTTCAACAAAAATGAACAGACAATTACCAGCTCCTCAGGGAAACAGCAAAGACAGTACTTAGAGGCAAGTTTATAGCTCTGAGTTCCTACACCAACAAATTGGAGAGATCTGAAACCAACAATTTAATGAGATATCTGAACCTCCTTGAAACAGAGTAAAAAGATAAACATCAATCCAGTACATGGAAAGAATTAAAGTTACACCAGAATTAAACGAATTAGAGTTTTGAAAAACTATAGAAAGAATCAACAAAACAAAGAGTTTGTTCTTCGAAAAAATTAACAATATTGACAGGCCCTTAGCAAATCTTACCAGAAAAAGAAGAGAACACACCCAAGTAAATAAACTCAGAGATGAGAATGGAAACATCACCATAGAAACAACCAAGATTCAGAACATTATAAGGGAATACTTCTCAAAACTTTATGCTAATAAGTTTGAGAACTTGACAGAAATGGACCTCTTCCTAGCAAATACTGACATGCCCAAACTAAACCAAGATGAGTTAAACCAACTTAACAGACTCATACCAAGCATTGAAATAGAAAATGGAATAAGACACCTCCCAACTAAGAAAAGCCCAGGACCAGGTGGTTTTACAGCAGAATTCTACAAGGCCTTCAAAACAGAGCTCACACCAATAGTCCTTCAACTCTTCAATGAAATTGAAAGAGAATGGTCATTACACAACTCTTCTATGAATCCATCATAACCCTCATCACATAACCAGGCAAGGACTCATCCAAAAAAGAGATCTATAGACCCATTTCTTTGATGAACATTGATGCAAAACTTCTCAACAAAATTTTGGCCAATCGATTTCAACATTGATCCAAAAAATCATACAATGCAATCAAACAATATTCATTTCAGGGATTGAAATCTGGTTCAATATACTCAAATCAATTAATATGTCTCAGCGCATCAACAAAGAGCAAGGATTAAAACCCCATGTTTATCTCAATATATGCAGAAAAATCATTTGACAAGATCCAAAAAACCCTTTATGATGAAGGTTCTAGAAAAATTAGGAATCCAGGGAACATTCCTGTATATGACAAACCTACAGCCAGTATTATAATTAATGTTGAAAAACTAAAGCCATTTCCTCTTAACTCAGGATTGAGACAAGGATGTCCACTTTCTCCACTTCTCTTCAATTTAGTATTAGAATGCCTAGCCACAGCAATAAGACAACATATAAACATCAAAGGGATCCAAATGGGGAAAGATGAAATAAAACTCTCCCTCTTTGCAGATGAAATGATTTTCTATTTAAAGAATCCCACAGACTCCACTCCCAAGTTACTGAAGCTGATTCAAAATTTGGCAAAGTAGCAGGGTATAAAATTAACCCTCAATAATTAATGGCTTTTTTGTATGACAACAATGAGAATAACATGGGTGAATTCTGGAAGGCAACACCATTCGTAATAAACCCACAAAAAATACCTATGAATTAACTTAACCCAAGAATTGAGGGACCTGTATGATGAAAACTTTAAAAACTTGAAAACGGAAATCAAAAGAGAACTTAGGATGCAGAAAAACCTCCCATGCTCCTGGATTGGAAGGATCAACATCATGAAAATGTCAATACTTCCCAAGGCTATCTACAAATTCAGTGTAATACATATCAGTATTCCCACCTGATTCTTCAAGGAAATACAAGAGGCAATCCTAAAATTCATATGGAACAATAAAAGAACCCAAATATCAAAAACGATCCTTAAAAGAAAGAACAGTGCTGGAAGAATATCAATACCAAAATTCAAACTCTACTACAAAGCCATGGTAATCAATACAGCTTGGTACTGGCACAAGAACAGACGGCAGGACCAATGGAATAGAATTTAAAACCCAGAAATGAACCTACAGACCGATAGCCACATAATCTTCAATAAGGGAGCTAAAAAAATAGAATGGAAGGAAGACAGCCTCTTCAGTAAAGGGTACTGGCTAAATTGGTTAATCGCTTGTAGAAAACTAAATCTAGATCTTTATATATCACCCTGCACAAGAATCAACTCCAAATGGATCAAAGAACTCAGAGTAAAAGCAGACACCCTGAAAGCAGTACAGGATGGAATAGGAGGTACCCTAGGTCTCGTTGGCCCAGGCAGAAATTTCCTTAATAGAGACCCAGAAACAAAACAAATCAAGGAAAGGTTGGACAAATGGGATTGCATGAAATTGCAGAGCTTCTGCATGGCAAAGGATAAAGCTAGCAAGATCAATAGAAAGGTCATGGATTTGGAGAAGATCTTCACTAGCATAAGACGGACAAGAGTCTCATATCTGAAATATACCTGGAACTCAAGAAATTAAATCCCACAACAACAAATCCTAAATACATAAGTGAGCTAAAGACTTAAAGTGAAAATTCTCTGAAGAGGAAAGAAGGATGGCCAATAAACACATGAAGAAATACTCAACCTCCCTAGCCATAAAAGAAATGCAAATCAAAACACAATTGAGATACCACCTCATCACATTGATAATGTCCATATTCAAGTATTGTAGTAACAACAGATTCTGGAAGAGATGTGGATAGAACAGAACTTTACTAGATTGTTGGGAAAGTAGTATGGAGGTTCCTCAAAACACTCCACATACAGCTCCCCTATGACCAAGCAGTCCCACTTTTACCCAAATGATCACAAACAAAGCTATCAGCACAACTATGTTTATTGCAGCATTTTTTACCATATCTAAAATATGGAACCAACCCAGATATCACGCAGTAAATGAATGGATCAAGAAAATGTGGAATATAGACACAATGGAATTCTATGCCTCCATCAGAAAGAATGGCATTGCCCCATTTGTTAGGAACTGGAAAGAGTGGAAAAAATTAAATTAAGTGAAGTAAACCAGGCCCAAAGAAACATAGGTCGCATGGTTTCCCTTATTTGCGATAACTATTATATGTCTGAGTAAAGCAGAAAAGGTCAGATAAGTTGATGTTAGGGAAATGAACCCTAAGATATGTATTTAAATTTTTTTTTCTTTCATGCATTTGTTTCTAAAGCATTTGGTGGACCCATTCCAGCAATGAGATGTACAAGACTTTAGGTCGAAAAACAAAATGTACAACTTTGGCTGGTGGTGGGGTGGGGAGAGACTGGAAGGGATGAGAAGGGGAAACAAAGGAGCAGGCAACAACGCTTGATAAGAAATGAACTCATTACCTTGCCCATGTAATTGTTACCCCTCTATAAGGTACTTTCACAATTTAAAAAAAGAGGCAAAAAAAATCACCTCCATGGTTTCTTATGAAAAGACAGAAGAATACAATCAATTCTTCAAGGAAATTGACCCATAACTGGCAGTATTGTCAATTTCATAAATGATGTAAGAAGACTGAAGAACAAATTTCAACTCAACTCAAACTGTATGATATAAAATTTACTTTGTCTCCTGTAAACAATTCTACCTTTCAATTCTATCTATGTCTTGTTCCCAAAGTGATTGGCATTTTATTCTAATCATATGTTTTATTTAACTTTAAGTAGTTGTATGGAAATTTCTGTTTGACAAAGCAGTTAATGTATAGTGTTTAGTGAGTTTTCTTCTTTCTTTCCTGAGGTTTGAAATTTGTGTCTGGGAGCTGTTCCTGAGCTTCTTTGGATGAACGCTAGGACTCTATCACTTGAGGCACAACAGCACTTTTAGATTTTTCTGAGATTTAATTGGAGATTAGAATCTTACTGACTCTTCTGCCAGGGCTGGCTTCAAACCTCAATGCTCAGCCTCCTGAGTATCTAGGACAACAGGCGTGAGCCTCTAGTGCCTGGCTTAATACAATGCATCAGTTTTATTTTTGGCTAGTCCTGAGATTTTAACTCAGGGTCTTGGCAATGTTCTTGAGTCTCTTTTCCTCATGCTAGCTCTCTATGAAGTGTCATAGTTCCAATTCCAGATTGTTTTGTTTATGTAGTACTGAGGAATTAAGCCCAGGGCTTTACACATGCAAGACAAACAGTCTATCACTAAGCCACATTTCATGTCTAATACAATGCACTTTGAGGTTCATTATCCCTCATTCCTCTCAATCCTATATCATCCCTCAATTTTCATCATTTTGTAGAATATTCACTGACTAGTAATGTCATATATAGTCACTAAGAGGATATGTCACAGATCATATTTTATTGATAATCTGATTCATCAACATACTAAATTTATTGATTACAGAATTCTGTGATTTTTTTTTTTTTTTTGCCGGTCATGGGGCCTAAATTCTGGGCCTGGTCACTGTCCCTCAGATCTTCAACTCAAGGCTAGGACTCTACCCCTTGAGCCATAGCGCCACTTCCGGCTTTTTCTCTTTATGTGGTGCTGAGGAATCGAACCCAGGGCCTCATGCATGCAAAGGAAGCACTCTACCACTGAGCCACCTTCCCAGCCCCGAATTCTGTGATTTTTAAATTCTAAATTATCACTCAGATTTACCCACTACTATTATAAAATTTTTCCTAAGGTTAATGCCAATTCACCCTGTAATTCTTTGATAAAGTACAATGATTCATAGAATATCAAAGAGTTTGATTATGAACATCACCTTCAGTTCTAGAATAGTTTTTCATCACTGCTTTTCAAAATACTCAAATATTTATTAGTAGTCACTTCCTGTCATCATTTCAAACTTGACCAACCATTACTTCATAGTCTACCAATACAGATATGCCAATGTTAAAAAGGTCACATAATTAGAGAATGTAATTTATTTTATCCATTTCTCGCATGCAATATTAGTGCTTCCCATGTAAGTAAGTCCATGTAATTTTTTTTCATGGATAGAGAATATTGTTTGTATGCATATGTATAATTGTATAACGTCCTAAATGGGAATTTCAATATTTTAATATATGTTATTGTAAAAGGTTTTGCTATGTATATTCTTGTACATGTGTCTCATTTGACATAATTTGAAATATATTTTGTATATGAAATTATGATTGAAAATGCTGGATCATAGATGCAACTCTATGTGTAATACTAAAAATTGTCAGTATGTTTAACAAACTGACGATATCACTTTAAGTGCTGAGCACCAATGTATGAGGATTCCAATTTCTACATAGTAGTTGTGCAGAGATATCTGATTGTTGTTTATATTTCCAATATCTCTATATGTATGCAAGTCTAGGTATGATGTGATATTCCCATTGGTTGTATATTATTACAGAAATATGTATTTGAATTTTTTTATAACTTATTCAGGAAGGTTAAGTTTTTCATTGGCATTAATATTTAAAAGTTTATGACAATTTTTACAAACACCTGAAAAGCACTCTGTCTCATTGACAAAGGCATATAAACTGGAATGTATTTCTCTGTCCAATATTAAAGCTGTTAGTGCATAATTTTTATGTTTGTATTGGAAAGATTACACAGCTCTACGGGTCTGTAAAGCACCTGATTAGATCCACATAATTATTATCAAGTAATATTTCATAAGAGTGTAAAACCAAATATTTGTGGAATGATATTCTCTTTAATAAGAGGTAATAGGTTAGACAGTATTGGGGAGAATTAAAAAATAAACTTAATTTATTCAAATATTAACTTCAAGCAGGATTAAAACATGGCATATAAAACAAAAAGTTTGTAAATGTAAAGCAAAGAAAGATGTCTTGACAATTTTGGAGAGGAAGCATCCTTAACTTAGACATTAAAATTATAGGAAAGGAAAACTTGATATACTATAACTCAAGAAAAATGTAAAATAATTTGGTCTATGAAAGCTTATTTACAAGTAGTGAATAGAATATAGAATTTGGGAGCAGAAGGCTCATTTATCACACCCTAGCTACTTGGGAGGCTGTGATTTGAGTATTGCCGTTTGAAGGCAGCCCACAAAATAAAGTTCCTGAAAATCTTATCTCTGATTAATCAGCAAAAAAGCAGAAGTGAGGTATGGCTCAAATGGTAAATTGTTAACAAATGCAACAAATCTCAGGGACCCTGTGTTCAAGCACAAGGACCATACATACATGTACAAAAGTAATAGTAGTGATACTAACAGCAATGATGATGATGATGATGATGATGATGATGATGATGATGATGATGATGATGATGATGATGATGATGATGATGTAGGGTATCCATTATCACGGATAAAGTATTTGCGAATACGATAACTGAAGAATGCCTCAAATCTAGACTCTACATAGAACTCTTAAAACCTAATGTTAAAAAATCAATTGGAAACCAACAAAATACATCTTGTGAAAAATAAGCACAAGAAAATCATCATCAATCATCAAATAAATGCACATTAAATCTAAAATGACATCATAAAACATGTATGAGAATTACTTCACATAATACAATAATGACCATACTAAATGCTATCAAGAAACAGAGAAACTGGATGCAGGCAGGAATGTCAAATGGGAAAGCCACTTCTAAAAACATTGTGATAGGTTCCTAAAATATGAAAATATGCAAGCAACCACAGTATAGGACTGTATGCAAGCCCCCACCGTATAGGACTGGGATTGAGCTCTTCAGGCTTTGTCTCATAGAAATAAAATGTAACATTCACCCAAAGGCCAAAACACAGAGGTTTATAGCAGCATTACTTCCTCTAGTCAAAGAAATGGAAATCAATTCAGACTTTCTTCAAGTACATGGGAAACAAATTGTGCTACATTCTCTAATGACAGAACCAAAAGGCAACTTGAGTGAATACAATATTAAGGCATACAATAACAGAATATTCTATCATATATTTGAAGGCAAGTTTAAAAGTGTATTTACTGCATGATCTAGAAGTCGGAGAAAAAAATTGCGTTGGTTGCCAGGATGAAACAGGTTTGGGATGGGACAAAGAGAAGTAGTGGGTTTCATTATAAAAGGGAAGCATGAGATAGACACATTTTTGGTAAAGAAACTTATCTGTAAATATGGTATATTCATATAGAGTTGATAAAATTATATTGGACTGAATATGTGCACAAAGTAATTAAAATAACTGAAGTCTGCATAAGGTACTAATGAAATATTAATGTCCTACTTGTGATGTCATACTATAAATACTTAAAGAAACAGGAAAAAATATTCCAGGGATATCTCTGTGTTCTTCTTATAACTTCATAAAGATCCATACTAACCTCAAAATAATTTAATGATATCTAGAAAACTGAAGTCAATATTGAAGGTTTACATTGAAAAATAGTCTGGATCCAAGCTTGAGATGAAATATACCTTGATAATTAGAAAGCAGAGATTTAGAAGACTGATATCAGGGCCAGTTTTGACAAAAAAAAATTCGTGGGAAATGACAAAACCGAAGTAAGCTAGATATAGTGTAATTTCCCTGTTATCTCACATTTGTGGAAGTCATAGGTAAGAGATCATTGCTCAAGAGAGGCTTGGCTTGAAAAATAATCTAAAGTGGTTAGAGACTTAGCAACTTCAAGAACCAGTAGTGCCAAAGAAAAAAGAAAAGAAGAAAACAGAAAAGGAAATGAAAGGATAGAAAAGGAAACTATTTCCTCTTCATTCTTGTAGTTTCATGTCATTTGGGTACAAGAATTGAAAGCATTTTGTTTACTGTTTGAGGACTCAAGCCTAATATGAAAGTATTTATTCCAAGTAACAATTGTATTACTACTATTTATTAACTTATTATTAGGCCTTATTGGAAATTGAACCCATGGCTTTGTATGCATTAGTCTAGTTTTACAACTGAGCTGTACCCCAGCTCTCTTGTATAGTTTTGGAAATTGTTTATGAATTCTTCAATAGTTAGCTATTCTGCTATTCATCTTATATCTTCTCTCCGACATTTTCTTTTTTTTTAATTTTCTTTTCTTTTTAATTTAATTTAATTTTATTTGTGAACATACTGTACAGAGGGGTTACAATTACATGGGCACGATAATGCGTACATTTCTTACCAAGCATTGCAGCCTCCTCCTTTGGTTTACCCTTCACATCCCTTCCCAGCCTCCCCCCTCCCCCCCAATCCCAATCCTTCTCTTTCCTCCCCCTTCCCCCTGGCCCCCCGCATCGACATTGTAAAGCTCGTTTTGGACATGACAACTTGTACTTCTCATTGTTGCAACAGGTCCACCTGTATCATTAAACAACTGGTTTTTCCCCATCTCCTCCACAAGTTATACTGACATCAAATATAGAGAAAGCAGGGGTTATACTGTGGGGGAGGGACATACAAAGCAACAAAGAGATAATCTTATAAATGCGTTAGAAACACATACATGAAAGAAAAACACATTAAAATACATATCTAAGGGTTCATTTTCCTGACATCTCATTATCTGATCTTTTCCACTTGACTCATATATATACTAGATATTGCAAATAAGGGAAACCATGGGACCTATGTTACTTTGGGCCTGGCTTACTTCACTTAATATAATTTTTCCAATTCTTTTCATTTCCTAACAAATGGGGCAATGTCATTCTTTCTGATGGAGGCATAGAATTCCATTGTGTATAAATACCACATTTTCTTTATCCATTCATCTACTGAGGGGCATCTGGGTTGGTTCCATATCTTAGCAATGTTAAATAATGCTGCAATAAACATAGTTGTGCTGGTAGCTTTAGTGTGGTCTTGTTTGTAAACATTTGGGTAAGTGCCCAAAAGTGGGATTGCTGGGTCATAGGGGAGTTCCATGTGAAGTCTTTTGAGGAACCTCCATACTGCTTTCCAAAGTGGTTGAACAAGTTTACATTCCCACCAACAATGAAGTAAGGTTCCTGTCTGTCCACATCCCCTCCAGCATCTGTTGTTGTTAGAGTTCTTGATTTTTGCCTTTCTAACTGGAGTGAGGTGTTATCTCAATGTTGTTTTGATTTGCGTTTCTTTTATGGCTAGGGATGTTGAACATTTCTTCATGTGTCTATTGGCCATCCTTCCTTCTTCTTAAGAGAAGTTTCTCTTTATGACTTTCGCCCACTTATTTATTGGGCAGTTGTTTCTTTGAGGATTTGTTGTTGGGGGGTTAAATTTTTTGAGTTCCAACTATATTTTGGATATGAGACCCTTGTCCGTTGTATGGCTAGTAAAGATCTTCTCCCAATCCATGGGCTTTCTATTGATCTTGCTAGCTATGTCATTTGCCCTGCAGAAGCTCTGCAACTGTATGCAATCCCATTTGTCCAACCTTCCTTAGATTTGTTGTGTTTCCCGGTCTCTATTCAGAAAATTTCGGCCTGAGCCAAGGAGACCTAGGGTCTCCTATTCCATCCTGTAATGTTTTCAGAGTGTCTGCTTTGAGTTCAAGGTCTTTGATCCATTTGGAGTTGATTCTGGTGCAGGGTGATATATAAGGATCTAGCTTTAGTTTTCTACATGTAGTTAACCAATTTTGCCAACACCATTTACTGAAGAGGCTGTCTTTCTTCCATTCTATTATTTTAGCTCCCTTATCAAAGATTAGATGGCTATAGGTCTGTAGGTTCATTTCTGGGTTTTCAATTCTATTCCATTGGTCCTGAGGTCTGTTCTTATGACAATACCAAGCTGTTTTGTTTATTATGGCTTTATAGTAGAGTTTGAAATTTGATATTGATATTCCTCCAGCAGTGTTCTTTCCGTTGAGGAGCGTTTTTGCTATTCATGGTCTTTTATTGGTCCATATGAATTTTTGGATTGCCTCTTCTATTTGCTTGAAGAATGAGGTTGGAATTTTGATAGGTATTGCGTTGAATTTTTAGATAGCCTTGAGAAGTATTGCCATTTTCACTATGTTAATCTTTCCAATCCAGGAGCAAGGGAGGTTTTGCCATTTTTTAAGTTCTGTGTTGATTTCCTTTTTCAAGATTTTAAAGTTTGCATCATAGAGTTCCTTCACTTCTTTAGTTAAATTAATTCCTATGTATTTTATTATTTGCGGGGCTATTACAAATGGAGTTCCTTTCCTTATTTCAGCCACACTTTTCTCATTGTTGGCATACAGAAAAGCCATTGATTTTGGGGGGTTAATTTTACAACCTGCTACTTTGCCAAAGTTTTGAATCAGCTTGAGTAATTTGGAAGTGGAGTCTATGGGATTCTTTAAATACAAGATCATGTCATCTGCAAAGAGGGAGAGTTTTATTTCTTCTTTCCCTATTTGGATCCCCTTTATGTCTGCATCTTGTGTTATTGCTGTAGCTAGGCATTCTAATACTAGATTGAAGAGAATTGGAGAGAGTGGGCATCCTTGTCTTGTTCCTGAGTTAAGAGGAAATGGCTTTAGTTTTTCACCATTGAGTATAATGCTGGCTGTAAGTTTGTCATATACAGCCTTTATTGTATTGAGGAATGTTTCATGCATTCCTAATTTTTCTAAAACCTTCATCATAAAGGGGTTTTGGATCTTATCGAATGCTTTTTCTGCATCTATTGAGATAACCATGTGGTTCTTATTCTTGCTCCTGTTGATGTGATGAATAATATTTATTGGTTTGCGTATATTGAACCAGCTTTGCATCCCTGAAATGAATCCTGTTTGATCGTGGTGTATGATTTTTTGGATGAATTGTTGAAGTTGATTGGCCAAAATTTTGTTGAGAAGTTTTGCATCAATGTTCATCAAAGAAATGGGTCTATAGTTCTCTTTCTTTGATGAGTCCCTGCCTGGTTTTGGGATGAGGGTTATGATGGCTTCATTGAATGTGTTCGGTAGTGAGCTTTCTCTTTCAATTTCATTGAAGAGTTGGAGGAGTATTGGTGTGAGCTCTGCTTTGAAGGGCTTGTTGAATTCTGCTGTAAAACCATCTGGTCCTGGACTTTTCTTACCTGGGAGGTCTCTTATTGCTGTTTCTATTTCAATGCTTAATATGGACCTGTTAAGATAGTTTAACTCATCTTGGTTTAGTTTTGGCATGTCAATATTTGCCAGGAAAAGGTCCATTTCTGTCAAGTTCTCAAACTTATTAGCATAAAGTTTTGAGAAATATTCCTTTATAATATTCTGAACCTTGGTTGTTTTCGTGGTGATGTTTCCATTCTCATCTCTGAGTTTATTAATTTGGGTTTGTTCTCTTCTTTTTCTGAGAAGATTTGCTATGGGTCTGTCAATTTTGTTAAGTTTTTCGAAGAACCAACTCTTTGTTTTGTTGATTTTTTCTATAGTTTTTTTGGATTCTAATTCATTTAATTCTGATTTAATTTTGATTATTTCTTTCCGTCTACTGGATTGGGGTTTATCTTGCTGCTCTTTTTCAAGTAGGTTTAGATGTGTCATTAAATTGTTAGTTTCAGATCTCTCCAATTTGTTGATGTAGGAGCTCAGAGCTATAAACTTGCCTCTGAGTACTGCCTTTGTTGTGTCCCAGAGGAGCTGGTAATTTGTGTGTTCATTTTTGTTGAATAGCATGAACATTTGAATTTCCTTTCTAATCTCTTCCATGACCCACTCATGATTCAGCAGTGTGTTGTTCAGCCTCCATGTGATACCAGACTTTCTTTGTGGCTTTTGGTATTGAGTTCTAATTTTATTTCCTTCTGGTCAGAGAGAATGCATGGTATAATTTCAATGTTTCTGAATTTAGACAAGTTGCTTTGTGGCCTAAAATGTGGTCTATTTTAGACAACGTTCCATGTGCTGCTGAGAAAAACGTGTATCCTGATGCTGCTGGGTGAAATGTTTGGTAGATGTCTGTTAAGTCTAGTTGATCGATGCAGCTGTTTAGATCTGCGGTTTCTCTGTTGAGTTTTTGCCGAGTTGATCTATTTAGTGGGCAGAGTGGTGTGTTAAACCCCCCAACAATTAATGTCTTTGGATCTATATGGGATTTGAGGGAAAGTAGTGTTTCTTTGATAAATTTGGGTGCTCCATTGTTTGGCGAATAGATATTTAGAATTGTAATATCCTCCTGAAGGAGAGATCCTTTAATTAGTATGTAGCGACCTTCTTTATCTCTTCTCATGAATTTTAATTTGAAGTCTATTTTATCTGATATTAGGATTGCAACTCCCGCCTGTTTATGGGGGCCGTTTGCTTGGTAGATTTTGTTCCAGCCTTTAACATTGAAAATGTGTTTGTTTTTACGGGCAAGATGTGACTCCTGCAGGCAGCAGATAGAAGGGTCTTGTTTTTTAATCCAACTAGAGAGTCTATGTCGCTTAATTGCAGAGTTCAGTCCGTTAACGTTAAGAGATAGGACTGAGAGGTATTTGGGAGTTCCTGCCATGTTATCCACCTTCTTGGGGGCTGCAAAAACTGGGTTCTTCCTATGGTTCTTGGATTCTCATTTTGGGTGCAGCTTTTTGGCCTTTATTGCGGTCTTGTTGGTTTTCTATGTGTAGGACATCTTTAATAATCTTTTGTAGGGCTGGTTTGGTGGAGATGTATTTTTCAATTTTTCTTTGCTATGAAAGGTTTTTATTTGGCCTTCAGTTATGAAGGAGAGTTTAGCTGGGTACAGTATTCTTGGTTGATAGTTTTTTGTTTTTAGGGCATTGCATACATCATTCTAGGCTCTTCTTGCTCTGATTGTCTCTTCTGAGAAATCTGAGGTGATTCTAATTGGTTTCCCTTTATAGGTGATTAACCTTTTCTCCTTGACAGCTTTGAGGATCTTTTCCTTGGTCTGAGTTGATCCTGTGTGGATTATAATGTGGCGGTGGGATGTCCTATTCTGGTCTGGTCTATTTGGGGTTCTAAAAGCTTCTTGTATCTGAATAGGCCTATCTTTTTGTATGTTTGGGAAGTTCTCTGTTAGGATCCTGTTAAACAAATTTTCTAGAACATTAACTTCCGTTTCTAGGTGCTCCACTACATCCATTATCCTTAGAGTAGGCCTTCTGATCGTGTCTTCCATGTGTTGGATAGATCTAGCATATGTCTTGGACTTGTCTGTATCTTTTTTCTCTATAATATGTAGGCTGTCTTAAATCCCTGAGATTCGATCTTCTGCATGGTCTAACCTGCTGTCAGGACTCTCTACTTTGTTTTTTATCTCTTTTCCTTCTAATTGGTCAGCTTTGATGGCTTCAAGTTCTTTGTTGAATCTCTGTTTTAGGTCTTGTATGAATTTCTTTACTTCCTTAATTTGGTGTTCAGTGTTTGTTCTCAAATCACTTAGTTGATTGGCTATGGTTTCTTTGGACTCCCATTCCTTCTGTTGGGTTTCATTCAGCATTCTCTTTGTGGTCTCCCTGACTTCCTTCAGCACTTTGTTAATGGATTCCATGAATGCCTTTAGTGATCTTTGTGTATTCTCTACCTGGTCTCTCAATTCCTGTATTACTCTTTGGTTAGCTACCTCCTGTTCGTGGGATTCCTGCAGTTCTCTTTCCTCCCGTTCGTGGGAAACCTGGCAGTTCTCTTTGAGTGTTCTCAGCCTACTCAGGCCATTCCTCCCTTTCTCTTTGAGTAGTCTCAAGTTGTTCACGCAAATCCTGTATCATTTTTTGAGTAGCTTCCTCATGCTTATGATATTCCTGTATAAAATTTTGGGATGCCTCCTCTCTCTCCCTATCACGCTCATACAGAGTCCTTTGTAAGTTGTCAAACTTCTCATTTATCATGTTTGCCAGCAGTGTTTGTAGAGCTATTTGGGAACTCTCCTCTGGATTATTCATTATCTGTTCTGACCCCTGATTATGAAGATTAGGAATTGAGATACCCGGGTTTGCCATTTTTCTTGTGTTTTTCCGGCTTACTCTCCCCATTTGAGATGAAAATAGCACCACTTTTGTGCTAGAAAACTATCTTAAGGCAACCATCAACCAAAGTTTGCATTTGTACAGTCAATAGTCTACAGATACAAACTAGTTCAACAGATACTTCTATTCAACATCAAACAATTATATGTTAATGGGCTTCGAACCGCAGAGAAGAATTTGGAAAACCAGAAATTATTAGGGTTAGGGAGAGATGTGGGTAAAAAATAGGAATAGATTGGTGTGGGGAGGCACAGGGAGAGTTAACTATGTCCTAATCTCAATGCAGGAAATAGGTTGGGTAGGATGCAAGTAGAGAGAGAGAAAAAAAGAAGAAAGGGAAAGGGAAATGAAAAGAGACCAGAAAAAAGATAGAAATGTAAAAATTATTAGGAGATTAAAAGACCATCTATTTAGAGAGGAATGTGAATATATTGAGAGAAGGGGAGGGACATAGAGGAGATGTGACAAACTTTAAAAAATGCTTAAAATATTATATAGGTATAAAGAGGTAGTACTGCTATTAAGGAATTTAAGTCTCAGAGGTTTTGAATTGAGTAATAAATTTGTGGATTAAGTGTGTAGACAATGGGGGATAGGGTCTACTAGTTAACTACAGGTTTATCTGAGGATGTGCAGGACAAGAGTTGAGTCACATAAAGAACAAAAGAGAGGAAAACGTGAAAATGATAAGAAAGGGAGAAAAAATATCAGAAGTTGAGTAGAGCTAGACAAAAAACAAAAAGATAATTAAGAAAGAAAGAAAAAGAGAAAGAAGACAAGAAAAGAAAGGAAAACGCACATTCACGTATTCCTAAAATAAAAATTATAAAAGGGAAAAAAAAGTTACTAGAAAACAATTATTTTTTCAAAAAAGGCAAAAATTAAAGATTAATAAAAGTTTTAGAAAAGGAAAAAAATTTATTTTTATATATATAAGGTACCAAAAAAAAAAAAAAAAAAGAAAGAAAGAAAGAAAAGAAGAAGAAGAAGAAGAAAAAAAAAAGTTCTTCGATTTTTTTTTTTTGATTTTTTTGGGAGGAGTGGGAAGATTCCTGTATCTCCCTTTTGTCTGTAACCAGCCTCTTGTTGGAGTCTCTGGTCAGCTTGAGGTCCTGTGGCTTGATTGGTTTCTTAAGTCAGTTTGTTCCAACAGGCAGAAAAATGCTCTGCTTTATCCAAGATTTTGAGATCCCCCTCCCAGGTTAGTTTAATGGGAGGGTGATCTGCTTTGAGAATCACAAATGAGGGGGATGCAGTGATGAGGCTAGGTTCTGGGTAGAGTTGAGGCCTTTGAACAAACTGTAGCTTTTCCCTGGGACTATTTTGTGAAAAACTCACAGAGCCCAGCCTGGAGCCATTCTCAGGGTTTCTGTTTTTCAATTGATTGTGGAGGCTGCTAGAGGGAGGGGCAGCCTCTGGCTCTGGTTACCCAGTGGGGAAAGCCACTCCAATGGCTGGCGCCTGAGCTGGGTGACTTTTCCCTGGATGGAGCTGAGTCTGGCAGGTCACTTCGCCGTTAAGTTCTTGTGATCTGCTAAATGACTCGTTTTATTCCAAGGCTTGAGTTGGAGCTAGCAGCTCCGCCGAGCTTTGTCGATATCCAAGATGGAGATCACCGGTGCTGGTGGGGGAGGGGTGGCCTTCCCTCCTCTGCTCCCTGAGAAGGAGTGAGGATGTCGGGCTTCTACTCACGCTGAGTCTTGGATCCTGGGTCGTCTCTGGTCTGCAAACTGCAGGATGAAGATGTCTGCTCCTTGTCAGTTCTTGCTGGTGTTGAGTAGAATCCGCTTGCCCACTGCATCTGTCTCCTTCGTCCCGGACTCTCTGTGGCTCATGTATGGCCGCGACTGTGGTTGCCGCCGCGATCCTGTTGCCGCCACGGCGGCTGCTGGTAAGCGCTCAGATGTGTCTCCTTGCCTTGGCTTCCCCTCTCTTGCTTAACTCTCTGTCCTGTGATGGCACACTTGGTGTGATTCTTTAGCTTAGGACTGTTCACTGGAACTCTAAAACTGCTTTCTATGCGAGAACTTGTTCAGATTCCAGCTTCTCCTCCGCCATCTTCCCGGAACCCCCTCTCCCACATTTTCAACTGTGCATTTTAGTGTTGAAAACTTTCCTCAATATTATCTTCTAAACTTAGAATGTTGCTGTTGAGTTTACAGCTTTTAAAATTATATACTTATATATGTAATTCACATGTATGATTGATTCTTAGAGTTCATTGCATTAAGCAACATTTATCTCGTCATATGCACATAGGTATTGAGCCATTGTGATCCTCTCCTAAGAATAGCTTCCCTTCTTCTTGACATGTGAATGCTGAGAGGGCTGTTATTTAATCGTGTCCAACCGTAATTATTTGTCTTTTACTATCTGTTGGATTAACTTGTAGATTTTGGACATAGTGCAGTTATTACAAATGAGGAAAACCTTGCAGCATATATTTAATTGGATCTGGATTATTTCACTTAATATCATTTTTTTCAGTCTCTCCATTTCCTCAGGAATGGGTAATGCCATTCTTTCCAAAGGAAGCACAGAATTTCATCAATACAACAGAATTGAAGACCCAGAAATGAAGCCACTCCTATAGGCACATAATCCTTGATAAGTAAGTCACAAAAACAGGATGGAAGAAAGACCACCTCTTCAAAAAATTGTGCTGATAGAATTGTCTGTACACAGAAAACTTAAGTTAGATCCTTATATATCCCCCTGCACCAGAATTGATTCCAAATGGATCGAAGACCTCAATGTAAGTCCAGATACCTTGAGAATGTTACAGGAAGAGTTAGGGGAAATAAGAGGGCTCCTTGGCACAGGTCAAAACTTCCTAAGTATGTTTGGATAAATGAGATTACTTCAAACCAAATCAATCATTTGTCACACTCAAAAGCCATGAAGAAAAAAGAGAGAGTGTAGCACAGATTTATTAGGGAGTAAACCTACAGATGAGAGCCTCAGCCAATGCTAAAACCTTACTCCCTTATCTACCTAGGTTATTTATAGTGGGTTTATATGAATATAAGAGTTTTCTTGTGGAGAATAGGAAGACAATGCTAAAACATATATAGCATGTGAAATGAGTTGTAGCTGAAAAAAGGGAGGGATTAAGGCGGGGGATGGGGGGTGGTCTAGTTCAAAGCCTTGGTTTAATGCCAGCTAAGTACGGTATAGCTGCACAAATGAAGAGGGGTAAAACAGGAGTGGTTATAAACAAAAGCACTGGTCTGAAGCCTCAAAATAAGGACCCCACTCTGTGTGTGGACCAAACAGTCTCTAACATGAGTTTTTTTAAATTAACAAAGACGATTTTAGATTTTTACAAAGTAGGATGGTGCATAGTCACAGCTAATGTCTGCTATGTCAGGTAATCCAGTCTGCTCTTTCACATGTTACCCAATAGCCAGGTTTCAACACAAATGACTACAATGAGATTGTACAAATAAGATTGTGACTTTTCCCTCTCATGAACTAAAATTCTGTCAAATGATTTCTGTCTTGCAGATGTTCACACAACATTTCTCATGATCTTTCCTACTATTTTGTCTTCATTATTGGTGTTCATAGTACTTTTTTGTTGTTGTCTTGAGTGTATGTGCCATTTTTAGGGCTATAATGGTCTCCCTTGTATTTTTTGCTCATGGCTGATGATACTCTATTCCTTGAGCCACATCCTCATCTACTGTTTCTTGCAGGATAATTGGAGGTAGGTTTCAAATTTTTGTCTGTTTGCACTGACATTGAAATAAAATACTCAGGGCTTGGCCTCCTGAGTTTCTAGGATTCTACACATAAAAAGCTAACACCAAGCTTTCCTATACTGTTACTTTAATTATGTGTTAGAAGAAAGTGGAAATATATTTGTGTTAATTGTGCAATTTTCAAATACAAGATTGAATCAACTTGATCTAATGTAACTGTTATCAATTTTAACAGTGAAATCTATGAATATTACACATTCTCAAAAAATATAATTGAAAACAAAAGGAATAATTTTTTTCTTAGAACAGGTAACGGAACCATGAATTTCTTTCACATTATAATTCATGATTTATATAAATTTAATTAGCAGACTTCCATGACTAAAAGTAAATATTAATTTTTACTACAAGAAGAAAAGTGATTATAGTTAAGAATAGATATTTCATCACATCCGGAAGATAAGTTTTTGAGCATTCTCTCTAAATAGAAATGTTACATGAAGAAATTAATGGATATGATGTAGTTTAATCAGTAAACAATATATAAATGAATGGGATTACCACTCCATACTTCATAAATGTTTAAAAAATAATTATGTAGGTAGGTGCCAGTAGCTCATGCTTGTAACCTTACCTATTAAGGAGGCTGAAAGCTGAGAATCATGGTTCAAAACCAGCCTAGGCAGGAAAGTCCATGAGACTCTTATCTCCAATGAGCCACCAGAAAACTGGCAGTGGCTCAAGTGGTAGAGTACTAGTCTTGAGCTGAAGAGCTGAAGGACAGTATCCAGGCCAAGATTTCAAGCCCCACAACCTACAAAAATTAAAAATAAACAGTTACAAATAAATATTTTGACATAAATGTTAAAAATATATATTCTAAAACATTTAAATTGTTACTAGATATAATAGTTTATATAAAGGTAGAGAAGTGTTTTCTGGTTTAAGTTGTCATCGAATCAATTGTGTAAATCACACATTTCTCACTCAATTCATATTTGTATGTTTATATGCTTATATGACATAATTATAATTAACTGATAAGTGTTAGGCAGTGCTGTTTTAGGAAACTCCTTTGGCTTTCTAATTATAACCGTTCTACCCTAAAATCGATATGTCCTCCAACCTTTTAAGATGTTTCATCTCATTGCAGTAGAAAAGTATAAGCCATAATCATTGTTTGGAACAAGTTTAACATTTTACATGAATTTCACTTAGTTTAAGAACCAAAATATTTAAGTCATCTTAACCATACCAGTAATAGGAAAATTTCTTCTGAGTTTTCAGTTTCTTAACAGATGAAATTCTATTTTTCTCTGCCTAACATCCTATTCCTTAGGAAGATCTTGTTGTGTAATCCTGTGTTCCTGATTAGAAGACTGGAACAAAGGCAATAATGAAAATAACCAATGAATATAATTGAAAACCATTTTTAAAAAACTGCAGACACTCCTGTTTTCACAGGTTGCAATGAGAATATACAAAAAAGTATCAAGATTTTGTTATCATAAAAAGAGCAATAATTAATCTTTAATTAGGAGTGAAGAAGGGAACAGAAAATTTTGTTTTAAGACAGCTTGACTTTGTATTATCCAACATAAGCATAATGGATTTATCTTGTTTTTCTATGTAGTTGCCACAATAATAGAGAGCAACACCCAAAGGCAGGAAAATACCTAAGCCAAAGCAGACAACATTTGTCTATAATATAATTGTGAGTGTCTAACTCTTTCAGAGTCAGGATTGCAAAGAGGAAAAGTTTATTTGCGTTAGTGTGAACAATAAAAAATATAAAATTCCTTTATTAATATTTTAGATAATTTGACTAGGACTTCTTGTGTTGGAGAAGTGGAAAGGTATGAAAAATTTCAAGACTGAGTATTCCCAAAAATCATTCATATTTATCAGCTATAACAACGGAAGTAGCCTTGGTTACTCTTAGTATCATGATTGTTTACATTTAGAAGCATTATTTGTTGCTGGGTTATAAGCTACAAACCCTTGAGTGTTAATAAAGAGTCATTTCCTGAGAGAGTAAATTGCTGTGTAAACAAACTTAAAATATCAAAGACAGCATAGTGGAAACTATTTTCTAGCTATATTACAATCTGTAGGTATAGATTTTGTTTCCTATTTTCCAGGGGACCCATTTTTATTACCTTGTTTTTCACCATCTAGTGATCTTATAACATCCTATACCATCCATGGATTCCTGTATTTTTACTGGATTCTATAATTTCTGTTGGAAAGTTAGAAGATAGAAAATTGGTTTTCTGTTTCTATTTTACCTCATTTTTTATTAGTTTAGAAACTATAACTCAAAATGACATAAATTATCTTTATAATATTAGGAGACAGATTTCATTTCCATATTCTTACCCTAGTCTTCTACATAATTTCGGTACTTAGATATTATTTAGAATTTTGAAACTTCATTAATGCAAGGCCCTTAGTATATATACATCATACATGTGTAGAAAGCCAGTGGCAACTTTTTCTTATTCTCAGAAACTAGGATATGTGGTGTCCCTGTAGTTGCATCAGGAAAAGGCTATAATTGACTTAGTTTACTAAACCAAATCTGCTGTAAAAAATTTCTACAAGTTAATTGGCTTGAATAATCCGTATTTATCATTTTACATTTCTAAAGGATAGAAATCTAAAAGAAGTCTCACTAGATTAAAATCGAGCCACCGACAGAGCTGAAATACTTTTCAGATGATTCTAGTGGAAATGGCATTCACTTCCTGTTCTGCTTTCCAGAAACTTTAGAACCTGGGTTGTTTTCTTTTCCTTTATCTTCTAATGTAGCATCTTTACATCTTTCTGATGTTTCTTACCTAATCATGTCTCTTTTGAACTACAGCTGGGACTTTTAAGTACCCATTTGAGTATACTTTCCCCATCAGAAAATTATTCAAATTTGCGTTTCTTGGTAGTGAAAGGTGATTATTTTACAAACTTGTTTATGTTTGTGTGTGCATATATATATATATATATATATATATGTATGTATGTATGTATGTATGTATACACACACATACATACATATATACATATATATATATATATGTATATATTAGAAAATCTACATTTGAGGGGTTAGATATTTGGGGATATAGACATTTTGGGAAGTTATTTTGCTGTGTACCGCAATGAGTATGTAGCATACTTTCTACTATAAACTGTTGTCCTTTCATTAAATTTGAACAACATATTTCTTCTATAAAATATACCTAAATAAATTTAGTTCCTGAAAGCACTTAATCCTGGTTAAAATGTTGTCATATTCTAGAAACCCTAAATTTCAGAGAGCAGCTCCAAAAGCAATTTTGGCACTATCACTTTTTATAAATTCTTCTTAAAATCTTCTCTTTTCATGATTGCTATTATTTTGGAAGTATGGTTAATATTTATTTGACTTATATTTTTAAATAATACACCACCCAGTACTGGTTTTCTTTTTCTAACTTTTTGTGTTTAATCTATTTCTGAAGCATAGTTATTTGAATTATATGAACTTCTTATTGTAGTTGAGTCATTGTGGAGAGGAAAAGAAAAGATGTCTCTCTGTGCATGTCACGTTAAAATTGTGCCTTCAAGCTTTTTATCTTAGAATCATTGATTTTTCATTATGTTTAAATTCTGATAAAATTTAGCCTTTCAACTCACACAATATTAATGCAGTCTTATTTCATGCCTCCCAAAAGCAAATAACAATATACTACTTAT
This sequence comes from Dipodomys spectabilis, assembly GCF_019054845.1. Taxonomy (NCBI): domain Eukaryota; kingdom Metazoa; phylum Chordata; class Mammalia; order Rodentia; family Heteromyidae; genus Dipodomys; species Dipodomys spectabilis. Next base: position 1,228,457 of record NW_024870978.1, on the reverse strand, counting down.
TTTATAAATGCTTTTAATTTTTAAAATTATTATTTATTTAAAAATATATTTTTAAAAAATTAGCCAAGGTAAATTGTTTCTTAGATATTTAGTCATATTCAGTCTTTATTGTGGAAGCCAGAAAGGGGAAAATATTGCTTTTATTCTTCCTTGAGCCACTCTGATTTACTTCATCTATTTCTAAAAGAATGAAATTCTGGCTTTGAAGCCTTTTGCTTGAGATCCACAATATGCCATTCTTCCTTTATTAATAGGAGAATTTGGAGAAAGTATGAGAATTCACACTAGAAAAAGGAGAAGAGGAAAAGAGAAGGAGAAATTTCGACATTTTTTTCTTCCTCATCTCAATCCCAAGCTCTGGATAATGATTGTGGATATTAGATACAGTGATCTAGAGTGATTAAACACATTTATAGAAAAAGATAACCCCACAAGTGATCACATGGAGAATGATTATTTATAAAATAAAAATGTAATTGCATCAAGCAGGAAGTGTTATCCTTTTGATTAGTTCTTGTTTAGTAATTGTTAAATTCTGGTGTGCTATAGTCAACTATCTTAAAGGTATACAAGAATGGTAGGAAACTAACATCGTAATATTATATTCTAATATTAGCTTAATTCTTGCTGTATTATATATATGTTGCTGTATTTGAGTTTTGCCTCAATTTCACATTCTATATTCTTCCAGTACATAAGTTGAAAGAAGTCTCCCTCTGGAAATATGCTATTTTTATAGCTAAGGGAAAAGAAGCCCGCTAATAGACCCAGACAAGGAGATAGAAATATTCTTCTAGAAATAACCTTTGACCACTTCTGGTTCATTATTGTAAGCTGAAGTAAGTCACATGACCCAAGACACCCAAGAAAGACAACTGGGTCTATTAGCCAAGAAAGACAACTGTTCAGGGACAGCCTCTGAGTTCAAGCCCGAGATTCAGAAAACTCTAAACGAATGAAGAAGCAAACAAAAAAACATATATTTCTTTGGGACCATCCTTACAGTAGTGGTTTGAGAAGAGGCTCCTTTTGCTTATCATACTCACTGGATCCTGCTTTTTGGAATCCTCATTGCTATGGCGAACTCAGGACCAGATTAAAGGAATGGATAACTGACTTTTGCAACAAGAGAATCATCTCAGGATTTAAATATCCTTGCAGAAGTCAATTTAAAATCTCATGTCTTTGTTTCTTTGAAGTAGAATACTTTAAAACAAAGTTATTTTCTTTATTTTTCTATGCTGGTGTTCAAATGGCATATTGTCTCCTTTTGTAATACTCTCAATTAGAAGTTTACAGAAAAGTTTTATATGAGTAAAGAACACACTGGAACAAGTCAGGGACAGTTTCCTTCAAGCTTTGGATTATTTTCTTGTACAGTGAAAAGGACAGCACAAATTAACTTGAACTTGGCCATTTCCCTCTGTTCACTTCCTCTCTTGGAATCAGTATCCGCTTCCCATAACAGCTCCTTCCACTTACTTCCAAGAACAATCTCTGGTGCTACTCACGGTAACATGAATGTTTTCTGGCTTCATTGAAAAAGCATAAGTACACCTTCGGACATGAGGTAATACGTGTTTCAGAGACAACTTAGTAACGAGAAAATATGGAATTGTCATGGTTTATAAAACATTACCCATGTACATATGGCCATATATGATGATGTTAAGTAAAATGAACCCCAACATAGGGACACAACTTGTTTTTTTTGTCATTGTTTTTAATGTACTATGTGATTTTTTTGTTTCTCTTCTATTTTCTTCCTCCATGGTGTAACACCTGTTTTCACTGTATTTGATGTTGTTAACCTGCACCTTGCATATACATTTTTCTAATGTGGAGAGGGGAAGGGAAATAAAACGCTAAAACAAGGATACAGTATGACCCATTGTAACAACTAGATGAACAAGACACTATGTTGAAAACTAACTTTAAAACTTGGGGATGGGAGAGGGGAGTTTGGATGGTGGGGAGAAAAAAGATGACAGGGGAAAAGCAAAGAGGAGGTAACAATGTTCATTTGATAATGTATTTATTAACTTACATATGTAACTCTAAACCCTCTGTACACCATTTTCAAAATAAAAAACATGAAAAATTATCCGGGAGTACATTAAGTTGAAATTTCCTATGCTCTGTAAATTAAGACTGATTTTAATTGGGAAGAAGGTTCTCAGAAACATTTTTTTTGTGAGTGTGTGTGTTGTTCATTATTTCCCAAGTGTACATAAGTTAATAGTAGGAGATACAATAAGAATGATAGGTGAAAGAGAAGTTCTTTGTTTAAGTATAATGGTCCAATACACAATAGAAGAATCTGCAAATAAGACAACTTTGAAACAATAAAGCCAAGGCCAGTATGTAGATTTATGGGAGTGATATAGAGAAAGCATTGCTACTAATGAAACATGAAAGATGAGGCCACTCTCTTTCATCTACTAACTCTAAATCATGGTAGCTAATCATGCAAATTTGTAAAAAGAATGGAAGAATAATTCTGGTTCCAAGCAAGTCAGATATAAGAGCATGGACTTAATTGGAAAAAAAAGGCCATGTTGAGAAAGCAGGAATTATACTAGCAATGAACTGGTGGCTAAGATCACATTTCTTTTTCTGTTTTTTCTTTCTTTTTCTTTTTCTTTCTTTTTTTTTTTTTGGATGGTTGTGGGGCTTGAAGTCTGGACCTCCACTCTTCAGCTCAAAGCTAGCGCTCTACCTCTTGAGCCACAGTGCTATTTCCAGTTTTCTGGTGGTTAATTGGAGATAAGTGCCTCAGAAACTTTCCTACTCATGCTGAATTTGAACTGCAATCCTCTGATCACAGTCTCATGAGTAGCTACCATTATAGGCATGAGCCACCAGGATCCCGCTTAACATCACATTTCTAACAGTGTACACTCAGTATATGTAATGTGTATGTTTCTCTATCTTTATATGAACTCGAGTTAAAAATCTGGGCTACAGCTTTTGCACTCACAAAAATGTTTCTAGTTTAAAAGTTTATACTCTTGGAAAAATAGAACTTAAGAATGTAAAGGAGTCTGGGAAGTTCAGTTTGCATCCAGCTTGGGAGAACAGTTTTTGAGACACTATTTATAATTACCAGCCAAAAGCTGCATTGAAAGAATGGCTCATGTGATGGAATACTAGTAATGAGCAAGATATCTGAATAAGAGCTTGAGGTTTTTACACACACACACACACACACACACACACACACACACACACACACATGTACACACACAAACATGCACATACACACAGAGGCACTTATATGTGCAAACACACATATGAAACAACTTTCAGAATGTGTAGAAATGTTAGAAAATAATAAAAAATATGTCCTCAGACTAGAATCAAGTGATAATTTTTTAATATTTAAAAGTCCTCAAGTGAAATTTCCCAAAAGCGCTTGAGAATATTACATAGTTAGGGACCAGAGATAGTAAGAAAGTCAAGTAATCATTATTGAAGGGGTTTGATCCATGGAGGAATGAATCAGAGACACCTGCAGGTGCATCTGAAAATGTTCATATCCTGTGTCAAATGTTAGAAGATCATCGAAAATAGTACATAAACATTCTGAGCCAACAGTCTTTTGAAAAATATTATCAGAGAAGTTCAGAAATGCTAGTCTATATCAAGATTAAATAAACCAACAAAGTATGGTAGGACAATGAGACACAAGGCTGGAATTCTAGCACTCAGAATAAGACAGGAGATTAGAGAGTGGAATTACATAGTGATACCTTCCCTGAACTAGGTAACATAATTTTGTCTCAATAAAACCAAGCAAGAAAGGAATAAAAAAAATAGGAAAGGAATACACAGTTTCAAGTTTGGGCTAATTTTGTCATTATGTTTTGAGAAGTCGAGTTTCCTATTGAAATGCAACTCATATATAATCCTCAGTTGTGTTTTAAATGCTCCCTTCATTACAGAACATGCCTAGATGCAAAATAGCTCATGATTCCCAACCAAAAGTTTGAAAAAGTAAGCATCATTCTATTGGATTCCAAAGAAATGATGAAGGATTACAAAAGATTAATCCTGGAGAAATAGCGAAGTTCATTTAATGTAGGACTTTGTAGACCTGACTAAATTAGAATTTAGATTTAAAATAAATATTTTTGTTTGTAATTTTTCTTTGTAATTTAATATTCTATTTCATATTGTATTTCATATTCTATAGGATAGAAGATTTAATTCACAAATTCACAAATGATTCTGGCATTCTATTTGCCTAAAATATTCTTTCAAGTGAGGTATAATTAGAACTTAGTTAATAATTGCAACAGTTTCCGTGTAAAAAGAGAATGTGAATAATCTAGGAAAAGTTGCCAACAAATTTATGATATTAACTTATAAATTTATAAAAAGAGGAATTTTTTGAGACTTTGGTGCACCGTGGTATGAATAGAGTAATTGTGTGACATCCTTTTTCTTCTACCTATATATTACACAGGAAGAAATTTCCTTAATTACATACCTCTGTGTACAATGAGAAAAATGCTAGGTTTGGGGTTTATTTTTATTTTGTTTTTGTTGTTTGCTTTGTCCTAGGGCTTAAATTCTGGGCTTGGGGACTGTCCCAGAGCCTGTTTTAGCTCAAGGCTACTGCTCTTCCACTTGAACAGCAGTGCCACTTGTGTCTGGCTTTTCGTAAGCAGTTTATTGGAGATAAGAATCTAATGAACCTTCCTGCCTGGGTGGGCTTTGAACCATAAGCTTCAGATCTTCATATTCAGATATTCTGAATATCTGTGATAGATAAAAATATAGCTATAAATAATATTTGCAAGTGTTTTGATCTCAGGAATACCACTGGGGGGGAAAGTGAGGCAGCAAAGTTTAGTGCAGTGTTCTTTTCCCAGTAGGAAGGGCATCACATTAGCAGAAGTGTAGTATTTTTTCACAATAATGATAAGCTAGTCCTGATGTGAATTTAGGAAATTTTAAGGTCCACCTTACAAGTTGGAAACTGTTGGGCTATGATGACTTTATAGCATAAAAATTTAGGATTGGTGGTCATAGAAATAATAGCTTACTCTGATGAATATATGTTTACACTTGAGGAATTTATTATAGATATTTCATAGTTTGATCTTCTATCAGAATGTGGCTATTTTTTCTGTTGACTTTTAAATATGTATTCCCCCCACTGGAAACTTCTTCTATTGCAGAATAAAATACAAACAGGTACTGTTTTGAATGTCTCTGGGATGGCATGTTCAGAATTTGAAAATGAGTAGTTAGTAGTCATAGGAATGTTGAAACTGAACTGTTTTCTGTTTTAGTGTGAAAATACTAAAATAATGTTTTTTTCCAAAATAATGGCAAGTATATTCTGAAAATTTTGTATACTTTGATAACATTCAATTTGATGACCCTCTGATAAAGAAAGGGGTAATTAATACAAATTAGAAGACAAATAAGGTTCATTTTCTAAAAAAGGTAACACATATAGAATAATATTTACTATACCATACAGTGAAATTATATTTTATGTAGTTTATTTTTTAATTTAATTTCATTGTCAAGGTGATATATAGAAGGGGTTTCAGTAATTGTAAGGTAGTAAATACATAGCATGTCGAACTTTTTAACTCCTCCCTCATTTTTCTCATACTTTTCCTTCACCCCAATACTCCTTACAAGTTGTAATGTAAATTTCCATCAAGTCTTGTGAGTATTGCTATTGCAAAAAGCAATACTGCAAAAGACTGATTTGTCTTTTGCCATTTGTCTCGCATTGTGTTGTTCCTCTTCCCTTGCCAAATTAAGATATATGTATATACAATACACAGGATCCCGAAATCAAATACAGCAGAGGATAAACCATAGGGGAAAACACAAAGAAAAAAGAAGTCACATTGTACATTAAAAACAATAACTACAAAGTAAAGCCTCTGTTTCCATATCTAGGAGTTTATTATGCTAGGCATTATCTTATATGGTCATATATATTTAACTATTGAGACATTTGGCTCATTTGGTAGGACTATTCTAGACATTTCCTACTTATTACAAATGAGGGAAACCATGGAATCTCTTTGTGTCTTGCTTATTTTACTTAGTAGGATATTTCCAAGTCTTTCCATTTCCTTATGAATTAGAAGCATAGAATTCCACCGTGAGTGTGTGTGTGTGTGTGTGTGTGTGTGTGTGTGTATACCACATTTTGTCAATTCGTTCATCAACTGAGTGGCATTTTGGTTTAAAACATGATTGCATGTAAGTATCTGTTGGGAGCCGACAGTAAAGCTCCAAGGTCATCTTGACCCTTGTGCTCACTTGAAGGCACGTACAAGGAACTGGCTTTCATGAAAAGCACCAGGTGCCCGGGTTTGCTTTGCTATGTCTGTATAGTTGTTTTACTTTCTATCAGTTGACCTTGTCTTGTTTCAATCTGCACCTAGTTTTTATTAAAATTTTCCTTGCTTTTCTGCACTATGGTGACCTTAGGTTACCTCTTGACTTCTAATAGTATATAATAAGGAGAGTTAAAAATAAACGGTGCTGCAGTCTTGAGCTGCAGACCTCGCGACCCCATCCTTTGTCTTATGTCTTTATTTTTCCGTCCTCGCTCCCTAATTCAGGATTCCCTTTCGTTGCTGGCAGGCTCCAGCAAGTATCAGTTAGGGTCATTCAAAAATGAGAGATTCCACTTCCCCAGATATTCTAAAATCATGATTTCTACGTAAGGCACGATTTTATGGTGGCACAAGTGTTGAGATATCTGGATGAGTCTATGTATATCTTGCATTGAATTAGGCAGGAAGATATCCAATATCATATAGGATAAAGATGGTAGTGTCAAAATATTCCCTTGATAAAGATATAGGAGGTTGCCAGAAGTTTGAAGTAGTTGAGATAATTTTGAATAATTTAGAAATGTAAGCTCAGGTATGTCTCTTTAAATAATAATTATGTAAGTGGAAGGGCAAAAGAAGGGGAAGAGAAGAAAATAACTGACACCAGATCATTGTCCCAAATTAGAGTATAAAAGACATAATCTATAACTTCCAAGTTAAAAAGAGACCAACATAATACGTTGCACTTAATTTAGGTACATGCAAAATGTTTATTTGGCTTTTTCCTACTTTAATGCTCCAAAATAAATGAATACATAAAAAAAGTTATGTGATTGCCGTTATTTCAACCTGAACACTAACTATGATGGGCCTTCTTTTTCTCACTTTGCACTTGGAAAATAGTAGCTAAGTTGATGATGTTGTGGCTGATTAGAAGTAGACTAAGGGGCTTCTACTTGTACAATTATCCCAGAATAGTTTAAAGCAGTTTTTCTCCCAAGATATCCAACTAAATTTTCTGAAGTTGTGTTTTGCACACACCCTCACACTTGAGCAGATAATTTGAAATTATACTTCAGCATTTCCTTGGCACATTCTACTTTGTGCCTTTGTCTTTTTTGCACATTCCTTTTGAGTTCATAGTTGCTCTATTTACATTTCATCTGTAAAAACTGCTAAGAACATTGTTCAACTACCACTTCTTGTTTGCACATGCCCAGTCTATGTATTAAGCTACTTTGTACATGTTAAGCAATAGAGTAGTACTCACTCTCTGAGGAGAAAAGTTCCACATTATAACCCTATGCCCACATTAGAGGGCGTAGAATTTAAAGCATTTTGAGACAAACAGTGATATTAGAATTGAAAGGTTCCTTAGGGACATTTTCTTGGAGCTCATTAGTTTACCCAGGAGAAATATAAATATCCACAAAACCTGGAGCTTATTAGTAAGTATCCGAATTAACACTAGATCCTAGATGTTGTGTTAATACAAGTCACCATTGTATTATAGTTACATCAGAATACTTCCCTACTTGCAATTATGGATGAGAAAATGAAAGAAAGGCATTAAAGCAAAATGTCTTAAATTTTTAGGCATTTAATCCTCGTGGGGGGGTAATGTCTGAACTCTTCCATTGAATAAACGTTTGAAGTTTATAAGAGTACTTCCTACATATAAGAATTTGTGGCATGTTGATTGACAGGGTTATTTCAGCATTGAGATATCCCTAACAAGAACTAGATTTAAATAGAGTATATGACAGTTATGATGTGTCAATAAGGCATTTTCTATTCTAAAGAAGAATCAATTCAAGGACTGTTCAGTAACATCAGTAACATCAGTGTTACTTGTCCTACATTTATAATGAATAGGCTGATAAAATATCCAAACATATCTAAAGATATTTCAATAAAATCCCAAACTGATGTGGATACATGGGTCACTCATTGGATCTGTAGACAAATTAGTCTTATCTGTGTTGCAGCTCAATCTATAATCACATGGCTCAACAAACTCTTCAAAAATATTCACAGAATTCCTCTAAGTAAAGATCATGACAGTTATGTTTGTATAATTCTTCAAAGGTCACGATAAAAGCATTTGGTCCCAACATTTAAAATCAACAGGATCTGTTGAATTCATGGATCCAGAATTTTATGGCTTCACATTCATATCTCAAAATTTTATTAATCTGACTTTCACCAAAACACTGTTCTTATTGAACTTATCTATGTCCTTTTAGTTTTCAAATCCAAATAGCGTATTTCCTTCAATATCTTCCTGACAATTCGTTCCATTCTTTACTTCTGTAAATCTGATTTTATTACTTTCTTGTTTCCTTAATTATCTCTTTCTTCTATTCTTGTCCACTATGATGCTCACATTGCTCACATTCGTGTCAGAACTTTCCTTTTACTCTTCCGTTTAATAATACCCCTGATTTTATTATTCTTTTTCATATTAATGGTCGTGGATATTTTAATGATGTCTAAAAAGTCTTACCTATGCATCTGTTTAACATAAATTTTAGAACTATCAGAGAATTTTTCCCTCTAAATCCATCATTTCCACCTGTATTCTTTATCACCAAGAATATTACTAACATAGTTGCCAGCCAGAGACATGGAAGCACTTTAGATTTCTTCTTACCCTCCTACTTCCGTCCATTAGATAAGATGAATGATGAAGATTTTCTGTTTCTGTCACTAATATAATTTCCATGTACTCCTTTTTATGCCCCTGAAACCAGCCTGTTTCAAATACTCATCATGGGTCACCTAGTCCTAAAACAACCACTTACATAGTATGCTTTTTCCCCATAGACTTTTCATATTGTTCCTCTCCATCACCAAATTATTTCTCCATGTAAGCACACAGAGTGAAGATCTCAGACACAAATTCTAGTATCATTATTTACTCACTACATTGACTGTTGGCATTACATTTCTCATCTGTAAATGGATATAATCTACCAGAAATATTGGAGAATATATTTGTTGACTTCTAAAGCAAGAAAAAAGTGAAGAGTCCTTACATTTTCCACCTTACCTTACAAATAAGGAAAGAGTCAAATTCAGTTTGTTGGTTTGAAATCACAAATTTTTTCATGCAGAAATAAAAATAAGTCATCATCAGGCTACACTGTGGTCATCATCCTCATCAAAATTATTATTAGCATCATATGTGCTAATTATTGAAAGTCTGATATGTGTCTATGACTTTGCTATTATTTGTCTTTGGATTAATAATTTTAATGTTACCACTGTGCATGCATCCATATTAAAATTTTGAACAAATAAAGAAAAAAAATAAACCATATCAGGTAGCTTAACTATGTGCTTATAACAAATTATGGAAGAGATTTTTGAAGCATTTCAAATTACTAACAAGTATGAATTAACTTCCTCTCTTTCTGCCACTACAAACAAATATTTAAGAGGTTGAACAGAACTTTTTTCAAGTGATATACTGTAAATGTTACTACAATATCGTGTGTATATCTAAAATTTCCTTTAAAGTAATAAACTCTACTTTAAAATCAAGTATTAGTTATTTTATTCTCGGAAACTTTTAGATAAAGACTGTATATCTTTGCAATGAAAAAAGGTCAAAATAGTAGTATAAAAATTTAAGAGGGAATCTGTCTTCAGAAATATATATACATATATATATATATATATATATATATACACGTTATGTGCAGAAAGATATACATTTTAGAGGTTATTTGTCATCAGAAATATGTACATATATCTAAATTTCTGTGTAGAACGATGTACATTATAGTGAAAAATACATCTTAAAACATAATTAAAATTTAAAAAAATACATCAAACCAAGTGCCAGTGACTCACTCTTATAATTTGAGCTATTGTCGGTGCTGAGATCGTAGAATTGTGTTCGAAACTAGCCCAGACAGAAAAGTACTTGTTAGAGTCTTATCTCCAATTAATCACTGACAACAGGAATTAGCTCTGTGCTTCAAGTTGTGGAGTACTGGCCTTGAGCATAAAAAGCCTTGGGAACAATGCCAAAGTCTTGCAAACAACAACAACAACAACAACAACAAAATGTATCACATTAACTTCACAAAAGCAAATTTTAACTGCTGTGAACATTTCTTAGAAACATGAATACAAGCCCCTGGAAAATGTTAAGTAAAAGTATAGAATATTTACGTCTATGTTAAAGACATGACTATTTAGATTGTTTAAGATATTTAGGTGACAACAACAGATGCTGGAGGGGATGTGGACAGAAAGGAACCTTACTTCATTGTTGGTGGGAATGTAAACTTGTTCAACCACTTTGGAAAGCAGTATGGAGGTTCCTCAAAAGACTTCACATAGAACTCCCCTATGACCCAGCAATCCCACTTTTGGGCATTTACCCAAATGTTTACAAACAAGACCACACTAAAGCTCCCAGCACAACTATGTTTATTGCAGCATTATTTACCATAGCTAAGATATGGAACCAACCCAGATGCCCCTCAGTAGATGAATGGATCAAGAAAATGTGGTATATATACACAATGGAATTCTATGCCTCCATCAGAAAGAATGACATTTCCCCATTTGTTAGGAAATGGAAAAACTTGGAAAAAATTATATTAAGTGAAGTAAGCCAGGCCCAAAGAAACATAGGTCCCATGGTTTCCCTTATTTGCAATATCTAGCATATGTATGAGTCAAGCGGAAAAGGTCAGATAATGTGATGTTAGGAAAACGAACCCTTAAATATGTACTTTAATGTTTTTTTTCATGCATGTGTTTCTAACGCATTTATAAGATTATTTCTTTGTTGCTTTGTATGTCCCTCCCCCACAGTGTAACCCCCGCTTTCACTATATTTGATGTCAGTATAACTTGTGGAGGAGATGGGGATAAACAAGTCGTTTAAGGATTCAGGTGGACCTGTTGCAACAATGAGAAGTATAAAATGTCATGTCAAAAACGAGCTTTACAATGTCGGTGTGGGGGAGGAGGGGAGGAATGATTGGGTGGGGGGGAGGGGGAGGCTGGGAAGGGAGGTGAAGGGTAAACAAAGGAGGAGGCTGCAATGCTTGGTAAGAAATGTACGCATTATCCTGCCCATGTAATTGTAACCCCTCTGTACAGTATGTTCTCAAATAAAATTAAATTAAATTAAAAAAAAAGATACTTAGGTGATGATTAGGAATTAAGAATAATGATAGGTAATATATTGGGACTGGACTTTTATTCTAATGATTATATAAAATTATTCTTGCTTGGTATATGAATTATAATAAGTGATAAACAATTTAAATGAGTTCCAATGCAAAGGATTATCAATTCTTTTGTAATTTCAAAACAAGAAATCTATTCAAAGGTTAGTTTGCTCTAAGACTATATTTGTTTTCTAAAATTAATTTAGGAAGGAGTTAAGATTTAGATAACACTGCACAGCAGAGGAGAGTGAGAGGGGATAGAATGATGACCCACATAGGAGATGTATGTCATTGGTACTGTGTTTCAAAAAACAGAAACACTTCAGAGAAGAGAAAGATGAATATAAGGTGTCCCGAACCAAGTTTCATTTTAATCCACCTAATAGTTTTGACTGAGAGTCAGAGAACATGGAAAAAATAGAAAATAAAGTAGAAAATAAAGCATTGTGTAAACCTGTTACAGTGTAAAGAAATTGTAATAGGAATATGATAATTAATTTCCAAAGAAATAAAAGAAAGAATAAGTAAACTCTAAAGGGAAAAAGAATGAAGAGAGAAAAGAAGCAAAGTAAAACCTTTATCAATAACAAACACAAATAAAGATGATATTAAACCAAAGAACAGATTGTACTAAGTTTTGTGATCTTAATGTATTTACATATTTTGGATGTTGGTAATTGTGGGGATTTCAACTTGGAGTATTGCTCTTGCTAGGCTGGCATCATATCAGTGGTTAATTTTAGAATAGCGGTTCCCTTTCCATAAGAACATGCACCTAAGTTGCACACCAATTTGTCTAGCTGCCTACCTTGGCTGGCCTGGATTTTGCAGTCCTTCCAATCTTAGCCTCTAGATAGTGCAGGATGGTGGATATGATCCAGTGCACCCAGTTATAGGTTGAGAAGGAAGTCCACTAAACTTTTGGCTTGGGTTCTGTTCTCAAGCCTCCTAAGTAGTTAAGAGTAGAGATGGGAGCCCCTGGTGCCCAGCAGTAACAGTATTTTTAAAGCAACTAAACATATATATGAGTTAGGCTTGTGATTATCTCAGGAAAAGAATAAGAGCAGTGAAGCACAAAGGACAGTCAGAATTTTAACTAGCTACTCAGAGGCTGAATCAGCTTAGCTAGGTACTCAAGAGGCTGAGATCTGAAGACCACTGTTCAAAGCCAGTCCAATCGTGAAAATACATGTGATTATCTCCAAAAAATCAGAAGTGGAGCAGTGGCTCGGGTGGTAGACCACTATCCTTGGGCACAGAAGCTTAGGGATGGTGCCCAGGCACTATCAAGCTTCAGGAATGATGAATACATTCATGAGCACCTGCACACGTGCGCGTGAACACACAAACACACCAATGCGACCTTCTTTATTTTTTTTACCATGTTGTACCCTATTGCCATGTATTAGCTCACAAATTAACAAAATCAGCTAAGCAGCTATTTACATGTAACTGATCATGTTTCTCTAAAGTCCATTCTCTTTTTGCAAGCCTGATTTTATTTGACACAAAAGTAAATTATTCAGGAGGGCAATTCATCTCCCTCAACTCTGTAGTATTATATGATTGTTTAGATTCTTCCTAGCTATATGATTTTGTGAAATCCTGCATCAAACAACGTATTTCTTTCACGAGAAAGGAAGCCTCTGTCAAACAATTAATAATAAGTTTTTGTCCTCCTGGCAAGCATCTGTAGTTTTATTATCATCATATATTTCATGATCTGTCTGTGTATTCCAAAGACTGCTGTGAAAATAAAAAGACCCTTCTCAGCACTTAGCATTCGTATAACATTCATAGGTATGAAGGTGTTTAAATATTACTGAAATTGCTTTGGAATAAATAATGTTCATCTTGATTATCTTGAGAAAGAAGAATTGGTTTCTCAGCACTTAGGTAAGAACGTGAGTGAAAGAAACAAAAGGAAAGTTTGGAACAACTAAAAACATACATTCAAAAATTTATTCAGTACTTAAAAACCTGCAGGAAATGCAAAGATTTTTTAAAAAATCAGCTATGATAAGCTTTTGAGAATCCTGACTACATGGTTGCCTACTGTTGTGAAGACAGTGGTTAAAGCCCAGAATCTACAGAAAAATCTGTACATAATGCCATGCACCTGTTATTCCAAGTTATTCTAAATTCCAGGAAGAATAACATAAAGTGGACTGAGCCTAAGATCATACACAAGGAGGAAGCCAGATTCTATCTGAAAAATCATCAGGGTAATTTAGGGCTGGGGGCATGACAAAGTGGTAAGAACACCCATTTAGGAGACACAAGACACTCAATGCAAACACTATTATGGGTATTGAAGAAAAAAGCTACGACTTTAAATAATTGGAATGATTGTAAGATTTGAGTATTTCAGTGGAGAAAAAAACCATGAGAGAGATAGAGTGAACCCATGTTGTGATCTTTTCTACTTAAGCTATAATGTTGTGTGGTACTCCAGACATAACAGAGTTATCTTGCAAATGAGCATGGATGTGCATTTGGGTGATGGAAATATTCTACTTACACAGGTATAAATTAGATTTTTTGACTAGATTGTAGTTCTTGAACTAAGAGCCTGTGTGATGTCCCTGAGCTTTTTCTCTCAAGGCTACCACTCTACTACTTAGAGCCACAGTTCCAATTTGATTTTCTGTTCGTTGTTTGGAGATTGGAGGCTCATGGACTTTCTTGCCCAAGATGGCTTCAAACCATGATCGTCAGATCTCATCCTCCTGAGTAACCAGAATTCCAGGCATAAGCTGTCTATTTTTTAAATAATTTAGTAAATCATACAGTTACAGAAATTATAAATTATCATTACAACCGGTGTAATAGATGTGTGTATGTATATATCAATGCATACAATTAGAAGTATTTTATCATATCTTTGTATCTACAGTAGATTTATGAAAAATCAACCTTTGTTGTAAAATAAAATGAAAACAAAAGTTATTAAGGAGGAAAACAAAGGGAATTGTCACGTTTCTTGTTGTTGAATGGAGTATGAATTGCGAGAATCAGTGTGGAAAAACCATCTTAATTTAACAAAATGGATAATGGGTATTGATTGCAATCTATCTATTTGCCCATGTTGTGCACCCTTACACATGAGTGTCAAAATCAAACCACAATTTTTGCTTTTGTATTTAATGCATCTGTTATAATTTAGGGGATTGATGAAGTAATCAAATAAAGATTAAAATAATAGTAAATGAGGCTATAAGTTAGAGCTGAAAATGTTTTTAAATATTATAATAGCTAATTAAATTGAATTTTTTTTACTTTTACTCTATTGTCATGTCCCTCATTCCCACATTAGAAAAGTACATAGAAGGTTCTCACTAAATTATGTGTACAATCATAAAAAAATGTATTGAAAGACTATGGGCACAGTGTGGTTTTAGCTTATTGAGACATGTAGGGGGTAGTGTTTTATTGAGGACTTGCAAAATGATGTGATGGAGATGAAAGGAGGGATGTGCTTATTCTGGAAAATTGGCTAGAGGATTGCTCCCTGAAAAATAGTGACGAATTCTTCCAAAATATACAGTAAAACCACTTTCACGACCATGCTCACTGCTGCACTACTTACCATAGCCAAACTATGAAAACAGCCCAGATGCCTTATGTTGGAGTGATGGTTGGAGAAAGTGGGGGCACATATACACAATTGGATTGCACCCATCCATTATGAAGACTGTTATATACTTTGCAAAGAAATAGATAGATCTAAAAATATGTTAAGTAAACTAAGTCAGAGCCAGACACACAAAGGACACATGTTCTGTCTCATATTTGGAACATAGGACTTTATGCAAGTTTACACAACAGTATTTACCAAAGCATGCTGTTTGCAGAAGAGTATTTAAAAGGTGTAATTTCTTATAAAATTGAACTTTTATTCCAAAAAAATGAATACCAAGAAACTATCATTTGGAAGATATGAGCGGAAGTCAAAGGGAAGGAATAAACAGAGTTATGGATGAAGAGAGGGAAGGTATAATATTCAATGCAGAAACTAGAAGAAATGAAAGTGGGGTGAGGTTTAGAAGGGTGTGGGAAAGTTATGTAAAGATCCATTGTACTTATAAACTGATTTGTTGAATGGAAATTCCTTCTTACAACTATTTAATAAAAATATAATTAAAAACAATGGAGATGGGGCTGGGAAGGTGGCTCAGTGGAAGAGAGCTTGTCTTGCATGTCTGAGGCCCTGGGTTCAATTCCTCAGCACCACATAAACAAAAATTAAAAAGCCGGAAGTGGCGCTGTGGTTCAACTGGTAGAGATCTAGCCTTGAGCTGAAGAGCTGAGGTACAGCGCCCAGGCCCAATGTTCAGGCCCCGCGACCGGACCCCCCCCCCTCAAAAAAAAACCAAAAAAACCAATGGAGACATCTGAATCTTAAACTGTGTTCTCTTAAACCATGAGTCAAAATAATAGTTTCCTTCTCAGAAATTTTCTTTGCAGTTTTTTTCCCTCAAAATGACAGAAAAGTGACCATCGAAATGAATGTTAATACATCACATTGCATATCCTAAAGAGACACAATATAAAAATCACTGTAAAAATGTTAGAATTCATCACATGACAAAAATAACAGGTAGAAAGGATCAAATGCTGATTGTTTTTCCAAGTAAGTTACCTATGTTATCTAATTTAATCCTCACAATAATCCCATAAAGTAGAACTACTTCCATTTCTAATTCTCAGATGATGATATTGAAGTCTTCAGAGTTGGAATTACTAATACAACATTGCACAAATGTTAAATCTTAGCCTGCAGCCCATTCCCACCTTCATTCTAATTTATGACTAAAATACCAGAACTTAGTCCACTATTTCTAGGAAAATTTCCCAGAATTATTGTTCACACTCTAATAATATTTCACTTTATCTTTGTTAGAAAATACGAAACTAAGCAGGATGCTGGTGGCTCCACCTGTATCCCTAGCTACTCAGGAGGCTGAGATCTGAGGAATGCCATTCAAAGCCAGCCCAGGCAGGAAAGTCCGAGAGATTCTTATCTATAATAAACCTCTAGTAAACCAGAAGTGGCACTGTAGCTCAAGTGGTACAGTGCTCCACTTGAGTGGAAAAGCGCAGGGACAGTACCCAAGCGCCACGACCAACCAAAAAAAAAAGGAAATAGGTAACTGTAATATGAAAACTCCAATTTCATAATCAATTTATACCTCCCTGGTGAAAGGAACTGCTAAACTATAACATTCTTGATTCTAGAAATCATATTCTATCCCATGACAACACTGCATTGCCTGGGGATCCTCATCTCTGTTTAACACAGTCATACTGAAAGAATAACCTCCCCAATTCCTGCTGGAAACAGACTTCAGGTCTTATAGACCAATCATTTCCACATTGTAGCTCACCTAAGTTGTTTACTATTAGAGGTATTTTGATTGTTTTTTGTACCAAACATTTTGAGAGAAACGTATTACTTTAAAATGCTATTAAAGCAAGACTGATATAAAAATCACCTTTGACCCCAGATAAATATTTTACCTTTCATATACCCTAAAATGCAGTCTTACCTATCATTAATGTTAGGAACGAGAGGTTAAAAATCATAGATACCAAGACCTAAGCATGAAATAAAGACTCTCTGACTTGTGAATACAATTGGTTTAAAAAGACATCAAAACTACTGCATATGTTTTGTCAAAATTTCTTGTGATACTGAAGATTGAATCATAAAATATTAACACTTGAAAATAACTCATTTTCTTGGGAGTAGGACACACAACACAAGATTAATCCTAATCATTTTCAAATACCTTTATTTTTCTACAAATTCACTCTTATAATTATCAAGATTATAAAACTAACTGAAGTACACAGCCACAAAGGAAATAATTTAACTGCATCACCTACATTCAAAAAACTCTTACTACAAAGCAAAGTTATACTAATAATTAGCTTACCAAATTCACTTATATCCTTTTATTCTATTTCATTTACTTTCATAAAAACTTGGTTTTCATGAAACGATGCATAAAAAGCCGATATACCCACTTACATCTTCAGATCTTAACAATATTTATTTCAGAAATGTCTATAGCTCTATAGTCAATGAACTGAAATAATACTAAAATATTCAAAGGCTTTTCAGAAATTGCAAGACTCGCTTTGGGTTGTTATTTATATTGGAAAAGATATTCGAAAAGCCTTATTTGTTAAAGTTGTGATAGTTACTCCCACAAAAGAGCCATTAGTGAAGATCCCATTGCATGTACAAAACAAGTTCAAATGCATCCACAACCTGAAGGTGACACACGCTTTTTGTTTATTTGTTTTTGAAAGGTATATCTAACAAGCATATCCACAATACTGATTTTCAGTGAATATGATGGGATATTCAAACCTAATAAATACATGGTTGATTATCTGAGTGAGAATAGGTATGATATTACAAAGAAAGTTATTTTCAACAGAAATCCAGAGTTTATCCACCTTGTGTTTCACAGGAATAACCAGAGAGTAATACCTGTTTGGTCAAGTCAGTCAAACTCACTCCATGAGTATATCTTAAAAGTATAACCAATTTAAGAGGTCAAATTCATATTTTGTACTGACAGTCATCTTACAGCAATAACTTACTACCTAATCATAGCTGTATGTTCTTACCTAACACATAATAAGAGCTGAAAGTGGTCTCTTTTATCTAACTTAATATTGTATATGCGTTGATTATGATGATGTTATTATTTGACAAATAAAATATACAGAAGGGTGTATCCACAGAAATGACCTGAAAGAACACTGATGAATAAAAACATTGCAACACAGTTAGCTCTTTGCAGCCTCACCTTGTCCACATTGGCAAGCAGCATTGCAAAAGCACACGCACACATATACACGTACACACATGTGTGCACAGGTACACACATATACTTGCATGCTAAATTCAGGGTTTAGTACAAAAAAGAACAAATAAAATATTAGTGATTAGGACAAACGTTAATTTGCCTTATTACAAAATAATACACAATCCAGTCACCATGGGTGTTACATTTTACTTGCCTCACCACATGTGACCACTTAATTTATTTTAATTAATTCATTCATTTGTTTGGTGCTAATACTAGGCTTGAACTCAGAATTTGTTGTTTTTTTGTTTTAGTTTTCTCAAGCTTAGAATTTTACTGCTTGTCCCACAGCTCCATTTCTAGCTTTTTCTGGTTACTTTCAAATCAGAATCTAATGGACTTTTTTTTTGCTTGGTCTGGTTTCAAACCACAATCCTCAGATTTCATCTTTCTGATTAGCTAGGATAAACACATGAGTCACCAGTGTGGCTTCTAGTTTTTCCTCTATAGCTATCTAATGCACATACTTAGATAGTAATTTAAAACTTAGAGTATTGAAGCAAGTTGTACAGTGATGATATTGTCCTGTCAGAAATTTTAGCTAGTAAATTTCTTCTTAAAACCATAAACAAAAATACCATGATATAATATAAGAGAACTCAGAATTGAACATATGACTTTTAAGAGCTTTCTAGTAGATCCATTGTTTGTTACCCAATATTAGAAAAAAAACTGTATAATGCAGTAGCAAAATAGAAGTCTTTTGTAGGAATACTTAATTACCTTGTTTTTAAAGACACTTGTTTTCATCTAAAAAGGTAGGCCTGTCTATTGTCTTCATGTGATTTTGATGATTGAAGGTGCTTAATGAGAAGTCAAAGTGTATTGTTAATCCTTTGCTATCAATTAAATCTCATCTTTTTTCTTGGAACATATAATGATTAAAGCAATAGTTCAGGGATTAATCCTTGATACCATTTTCCACAAAGTTTTGTCCCAGATACAATCGGCCTGCCTTCTCTAGCTGCTTTCCTAGGCTGGGCCTATTCCTTCACTCTACAGGAAAAGTGTGATTCAACTGATTTCAGGCCGATCTTTTACTAGAATTATCAGGGATTTAGATTCTTCTCTGTAATTTGGTCAAAGCTATGTCTCTTTATGAAGGTTATTAAAATGTATGTACTAATTTCAATAAATAGATAAATTCTATTTCCATCTCTTTTAAAAAATAAAATTGCTTGCTCTATAAATTGATCAGAGGCATGGATTTTGTGGCTAGCTAGGTCATCACACATCTGTCTCTCTCTTCCTCTCTCCCTTTCATGGTTCTCATAAATAATATGACTGCTCCATAATTATCCTAATTTATTTTGCTTTTATATTTTTGGTTGCATCATTTCACTTTCTGTTCTGCCATTTCCCAAATCATTTACATAGAAGGCACTATTTCATATTTTCTCATTCCTAGAATAAGCTGCACATGAAGACACCACTGGTTCTCATTTTCAGTCTGTACCTTTGAATATGGAGGAAAACATTTCCTCTGCTCTCTATCAATTCCCTACTCTCCAGTTAGAATAATTTCGAATAGTAAAATTGGAAAAAGAGAAAAAAAATCATGGTGAAATAAAAGATGTAGAAAATTCACTGGATTTTTCTGACCAGTTCAAACAACGTGAACTATTGGGGAATACATGTGCACTTCATTCAAAATGGTACTCAATGTCTCTGGTTAGGCAATTCTGATGAAGACAATGAAAAAGTGAGGAATGGTATCATTTGAAAAAAAATGGAGAAGTATTCAAGCAAATATTTGTTTGGGCTGCTGAAAATAATCAGCTTACTACAGCGCAGAGACTACTTTCCAAAAAGGCCACTCATGTGAATACTAGGGATGAAGATGAGTATACCTCTCTTCATCGGGAAGCCTACAATGGACACTTAGAAATCGTCCATGAGTTGGTGGCCCAAGGCAGATATTCATGCAATTACTGTGAATGGCTGGACACCCCTGCACAATGCTTATATGTGGAATAATACCAGAGTGGCTTCTTTCTTAGTTCATCATGATGCAGCTACCAATGCCCAAACTAAAGTCCTCTTGACCCTCTTGCATTTTGCTGCTTGGAATAGAAATAGCAGATGTGCTGGATCTCCTTCTATTGAAGCATTATATCAAAGCCGGTCTAAAGAACCACTTGGAAGAAACTGCATTTAATATTGCCAAAAAGGTTAATACGTATAACTACCTCTTTGAAGTTGTGGAAGGCTGTAAAAATTGTTCTCCAAAGTCATAATGGTTTGGTTAAGTTTCTTAAATTTCAAAAATGCCAATCCATCTTTGTGTTTGTACAAAATATTTTCACAATACAGAGCAACGGCAATGTCTTACTTTAAAAATTCATGGATTCCATGGTATCCTTCAAGTGAATTGCCTGACTTTGATGTCAAAATGCATTCAAGAGTTGTTTGTATACATCTATAATGATTTCTGCAGGGTTTGTGATTTTTTAAATCAGAAATCATTTTAAATTATCTGTTGAAATGAGTAGTACAGAAACTAAAAATATTTCTGGTGCTTGTATGAAAAAATTATTTTTTAAAATAATCTGTATTTTGTTTGTATAATGTCCATAATCTATTTAATTCTCCCCTAGATGTAATACTTTGAATTCTACATTGTTTATTATATATATAGGTTCATTAATAAATGTGTTATTTCAGATAGCATTCCATATAGAAACAGTTTAAGATTCCTTTTTTTCCTAGGTCCTTATAGTATTTTATTTCTTTGGGATAAAATGACAATGTTATCTAATTTCAGAAGTTTTGTAAAGATTATGCTATGTAAAGGCCTTTCTAAGGTCAGGATTTAATGCACTGATGTCAAACTAATTTTCAGTTCAATGAATTACATGTATTGTTACATTTGTATTTTTTAATTTTTTTTATTGTGAAAATACTGTACAGAGGGGTTACAATTCCATGGAGAAGATAATAAGTACATTTCTTATCAAGCACTGCAGCCTCTTCCTTTGTTTACCCTTCCCATCCATTCCCATCCTTCCCCCGCCCCCCACTCAATCCTCGCTGCTCCTCCGCCCCACACCAAAGTTGTCAAGTTCATTTTTCGACATAACGACTTGTATTTTTGTAATCAATTTTTAATAACTGTTTTTCATTTCTTGCATCTGAAGAATGAAAAATATGGAATACTTCACAAATTTTCATATCATCCTTGTGCAAGTGCCATGATAATTTCTATAATGTTGTAGTTTGGGTAAACGTGCTGCTGAAGCATGTAGTATCCTGTAAATTTAAGTAGTTAATGATGTAATCTTTATACAGGCATATATCCTTGGTTGACTGTTTGTAACTAGGAAACCTAATTGTTCCTAAAAATGCTATTGATCTTACTTCTCTAAAATTCTGTGTATATTGGAAAAACCTTATATTGTTTGGTGGATTGCTCACATTTGCAATTTTTTTGTCAATGACTATTTTAAGTCTTTTTCATCTTAAATTTGATCATACTTTGAAGGCTTTATAGATAGGTCCAAAGGTGATGGCTTTTCAAGTACTTATTTATAAACTCAGTTAGCTTTGTGCAGCTAATGGATTTAATGTAAGCCTTAGAGCTACTTCTAAACTTCTGCAGCTTAAAAATTCATAAATGAGATCTTACTGGCACAAATGTCTACCTGACCCTTTACTCTTCTTCCATGTAGCAACAGACCAACCAGAATATCTTACCCTGACAGCATAGCTTTTCTTATTGGAACAAAACTAATCTTAGATAAAAGGGATCATAGAGAGATAAACAGTTAAGACAGAATCGTTTAGACTAGAAGGTATTTTTATACCTAACATTTCAAAAGTAGCTAAAGCCAAGAAGGTGAAAAAATTTTTCACATGCATGATTACCTAATGTCTTGGCCAGTCTACCATCTAACTAGGCACGAATTTACACTACTGCCTTTCTTTCACCAAATATTTTTATAGTTACAAGAGAAGTCTATATCTTTCTCCCCGATAATAGGCCTTAAATTAGTAATGTTTTAATCACAGTGTTTCCTCTTGTCTCTAGGCTGTAAATCTACAAATGGTAAAGCTTTAGGTCCAATTCTACCAAACACTGAGGTAGAAATAATGGAATAATACTTTAAAACACAGTTGCCTTTGATACCCTAACCACAGCAGAACATTGCAAAACATGTGCCTTTTTCTTATATTATATATAGTTATATATTTTATATTTATACGTGCTGATATTTTATTTCACACAGTGAAATGTACTAGAATTAATTGATAATTTGACAAATAAATAGATATTTATTACAATAAATAGATTGGAATATAAATAATAAGATTTAGAATGTACATTAGAATATAAAAAGTATCAAAGCAATGTCTTCGGTATAAACTTGTGATATGTTCTAAGTGTTCTTGATCTTCTGAATTCACACTGTAAAAAAAAATTGTTGTTTTCCTCTAATCTATAAAGGATTTTACTCTGGTGCTCTGTTTAATGTTTTAACTCACTAGTTCAAAAATGTTTTCTCCATATTTCTGAAGCATTCCTACTGATTATACCCAAATTTTGCTGATATGATATCTAAAAGGTATCATTCTTCCGCAGGACCCACGGGTCCTAGGATCCCAGGTCCCAGTTATCCGCTTCATCAGATAACAAGAGCAAGATTTCTCATGAAACATGCCAAAAGAAAGTAATTGAAAATCCATCTCAATTCCTTATGACACTGGAATTAGCAGTAAGCAATTGTGAAATGCAATGCAACTTAAAATGAAAGATGAAATCACAAAATCTGAGAGAAAGTACAGTAATTCAAACTTTCAGTTTACAAATGACCAGCCCATATGAGTGACCAGGATCACAAATGTCACAAAATTATTTTTAATACCCCTCTTATAATGATTACTGAAAGATTTCAGTCCAGAATAAGTAGTACAAAAAAACAGTGCCTAGAACGATAGATCCATAATAGGTCTACCAAGGCTAGGTAAACTTGACTTACAGGTCAAATATAATTCACAAACACATTAATTGAGAAGATCTTTAATGCTTCAAAATACTGGTACTTCAGTAAAACTTGGTTCTGTAGAATAAAAATGTTATCATTCTCAAACCAATGATAACCTACATTTAATCTCCTGAAATCAGATTCCTTTTCAAATAATCTTTTAAAAATCACATTCACTAAAATACCATTTTACAAGTAGATGATAGTGACATTACAAATTTTTCAACTTTAGAGTGCAAGTTACAATTGAGTTGATTTATTTACCCAGCACTAACGCCAAACAGGTTCAAGCATTCATTAAAGTGTAGAAATCGTACCACCCACCATTTGTGTTGTTCAGTAGATGCCTTCCAGAAATGTGTCAAATAGAACAACCTCCCATAATTCAAACCCAAACACTAGCTAATAAAGTAAGTTTCATCACTTAATAAGGTAAATTTTAAAAAGTCAAAAATAGTTGCCTTATCATATGTTGTTTTATGTTTTCCCTATCTGTCTAACATAGTAAGAAATATGACTTAAAGACATGAATATGGGTACTCATCAGAGATGTGACAAACATAAAATCTGTCTTCTATTTCTACCATATTCCTGTATAGTAGTAAATCGTAGTCTTCTTGTTTTTTCCAAAACGTATAGGTATAGAAAATATGATCACATGTATAATAAAATAATCACAAACTTTTTACAAAGCCATTTATAAAATTTGTTAGTTAATTATATATTCTAAGCCATTTTTAAACTTTCTTGTTGACTAAAGATTAATCTTCCAAATGGACGAGAATAAAATCATGTCTAGGTGCTTCACATCTCCAGTCTTGCAAATTGTTATTGCAGATGAATGAATTATGGAAATATAAGCTGACATCAGTTCAAGTATATGCAGGATTGAAACTCCATGGAATGTATATAAACCTTTCAAAGTATTAACAGTTTAACAGAATGACTTTCAGGAAGTTGAAACCAGAGAGGAATAATAGTAAAAACATAGAATGAATGAAAAATGGAACAAGGGGCAAGTACAGCTAGAATACTCAATGTACACATGTGATAAAGGAAGTGGTAAATCTGAAATAAATCTTGGAGAAGGGGTTGGTTGAGAATGATAGAAGGAGTCACTCTGATCCAGGAGCTTTGGACAATTAGATGAGCATATTTATTGTAATTCACTTGCACAACCTTTTGAAATTAAATTAAAAAACACAACAAAAAAGCACACAAAATCACAAACAAACAGCAATCTCTAGAGATGATGAATATGACCTCTCAAAATTTTAAATAGTTAATGAATGGTAGTCTTGGGAAAAGCAAACAACGCTGTTCAAAGAGGGCAGTTTGGGGTAGCAGAGAATTTTGAACAGATTTAAATAGATTGTCTAAGGTTATGAATCACCTACATCTGCTGCAAATATTTTCTTCTGTGAATTCTCTTTGTCTGCAATGGATACTCCAGTCCTCAGCCACACTTGATAGCTTGTGAAGATAGAATGGAAGAAACAAGATCAAGAACCCATTACTCCACTGGAGACAGAAGAGTCCTTTATGTATTCTCTCCTCTCTCCTCACTACTCTTTCTTCATACTTTTAAGTCAAGGGATTTTGAATTATATCTTTCATTCTTTGTTCTGGCAAAGTAATTAGACAAACTAATTTACTAAATATTATTTGCCTTTTTTTCTGCCATGCTCTTTATTGTCCAAGAGAGCCTATTAAACTTCACCCCTGCATTTGGTTGCCATGAAAACCCAATGTCTATGTTAATGAGGACAAACTCTAATGTAAAACTTTGTCTCCAAAAAACCGTTCCAAGAAGCTGTCATCACAGATATTTGGCTATATTTTTTTTCTTTTACCTTGAAAGTCTTCTTGTCTCTAAAGTGCCACAAAAATAAGTACTCCACTACTTTTTGGTTCAATCACTTCTAACCTCAAAGGTATATTTTGCTAACAAGATACTTAGAGGAAACCGAAGTATACTCCACTTTTATGTTCTCTCTTAAGACTCTCCTTAGATACCATATCATGATCAGTGAAGTTATTCTTTGCAAAATTATTTCAATAAATTATTTTTTTCTTGGTCTTGCATTTGCTCAGCAAGATGTACGGAAAAGAATAGAGTTAAATGATTCATACCTTGGGTGACAGTGTCTGTTACAAAGGACAATGCTTCTATGTCCTCATTCTATATCCTCCTCTTAGCTCTTGCCTGATTTCCAATTAAGCACAGCTTCTTGGCTTCAAGTCCAGTGAAGCTGAAAGACTATAAGATCTCCTCCCCAAACCGCCCCGCTACACCTTCATGGCTTATCTTTTAAACCTCTTTTAAGTTGCCTCATTTGGACGTAGAATTTATTTTCCTGTCTTCATTCAATCTGTTCTGTATTGTAGTGAGCCAAATAGGCTCTGTAAAATCACTTTAGGTAGCAAAATTATTAAGACAATCTATATCAAAAATTTTGGCCTCCCTCCACTGCTGAAGTCAATGCTTAGATAGGGCTTCTAAGAACATTGTTTTCTTGCCCTTTCAATTTTCTCAATTCTTTTATGATCCCAAACTTTTTGGCATATGTAATAAGAGAAGTCTTCACTACCTCATGTTAATAAGGATATTATTTTTTGTGAGCTACTTCGAAATGTGTAATCATTGGAGTATCCAATCAGATTTTTTTCTGTGTTTCAGTGCTTCACGTGCAAAGACATTGTGGAAAGTGTTACAAACAGAAAAGTGTGAACCCAATACCTTCTTTCATTTTGGAGGGCAATTTCTCCCTAAATATTTTGACCTAAATTATCTTTTTCAAAGAATAATTTGTTAATTAAAGGTCAATTAACAAATTTTGATGTCTTAGTTTTTTTTTTAAGAAATTTGAATTTCACACAGTGAGAGTATATTTCCTGGGTAAGGACAATTCTCAAGGGAACCTACAGGATTTACAGTAAGGTTTCTGAAGTTTGTATGTTTAGTGTGACAATGAGCTATCTTTATCCACATTGCTCCCTCTCAACTAAGTCTCCATAGCATTCTTTGCATGAAAGTCTATTTTGCCCAGGCAATTTTCGTAATAGTCTAAGTTGTTAAAAAGTTTGAGCAATTAAATTATACCTGTCATAATTTTTAAACTCTTTTGAAATTCCTTTATAAGAATCACGTTTTCCCAATCCTAATTCAACCTTTACCATCAAAAACAGTAATATGTTGTTTATATGATAAAGTGTCCATTCAGTTATTATTTGCCAGTGGCTTTATATGTATATATGAACATAGAAGCTGATGCTGAGCAAAATGAACTCCAAGATATGGAAACAGAGATTTTTTTTGCAGTTGTTTTTAATGTACTATGTGATTTCTATTTTCTTTGGGTTTTTTCCCCTATGGTTTGTCCCCGACTGTATTTGATTTTGGTACCCTGTGTATTGTGTATACATTTACTTGATTAGGGAAGTGAAGAGGAACAACAAAATGGCGAGATAAAGGACAAAGGGCAAGCCAATGCAATAGCAATACTCACAAGACAATATGTTGGAAATGTACATTACAACTTGTTAGGAGTATTGAGGTGAAAGAAAACTGAGAAAAATAAAAGAGGGGGTACCAAGTTTGAAAAGTAATGTATTCACTACCTTACAATTACTGTAACCCCATTGTACATCAATTTGACAATAATATTAAATTAAAACATAAGCTGCATAAAATATAATTTCACTGTATTGTTATAGTAAATATTATTCTTTATTTTATGTCGTAACTTTTTTAAAATCAATACTATTTGGCATCTAATTTGAATTGATTACTCTTTTTTTATCAGAGAGTCATCAACTTGACTGTTATCCAACTAGACAATATTTTCACAATAAACTTGCCAATATTTTGAGAAAAGAATAAATTTAGTACTTTCTCATACTAAAACCGAAAACAGTTTAATTCTATGGAAACCCATAACTTTTAAAAGTAAATAAGTTGGTAAGAGGACAGAATATATGTGTTCCACAAAATTCCTATGACTAATAACTACTCATTTTCAAATTCTGAACATTCCATACCTGAGAGATTCAAAACAGTACCTGTTTGCATGTTATCTAATTTCGCAATACATGCAGTTTCCAATGGAGTGTTACAGATTGAGAATTCAACAGAAAAATAGCACATTCTGGTAGATGATAAAATTATGAAGCATCTGTAATTAATTCTTCAAGAGTAAGCAAATTTTATCATAGTAAGCCATTATTTCTATGATCATCAATCCCAAGATTTATGTCATAAAGTCATTCTATTCCAGTAGTTTCCAACTTGTAAAGTCCACTTTAAAATTCCCTTAATTCACATCATGAATAGCTTATCTCTATTGTGAAAAAATACTACACCTCTGATAATGTGATGCTCTCCTTGTTCTGGAAAGAATACTACAATAAACTGGGTTGCATCATTTTTCCCCCAGTGAGATTCTTGAGATCAGAACACTTGCAAATGTTATTTATATTTATACTTTTTTAAACTATCACAGATATTCAGGATGCTAAGGTCGTAAGATTGTGGTTCAAATCTCCAATAAACTCAGAAAAAGACAGACACAAGTGGCACTGAGATTGAAGTGGTAGCGCATGAGCCTTGAAAATAAACAGGCTCAGAGACAGTTTCCAGACCCAGATTTCAAGCCCTAGGACAAACCAATAAAACAAAAACAAACCCCAAATGTAGCATTTTTCTCGTTGTATACAGAGGCACGTAATTAAGGACATTGCTTCCTGTGTTACATATAGGTAGAAGAAAGAAGATGTCACACAATTATTCTCTTCATACAATGTCATACAAAACCCTCGAAAATTGCAATTTTTCTATATTTATAAATAAATATTGATTTGTTGGCAATTCTGTCTAGATTATTTACATTATCATTTACATTTACATTATTATTATCAATTATTTATTAACTAAGATCTAATTATAACTCTCTTGAAAGTATATTATAGGCAATTAGAATGCCAGAATCATTTGTGAATTTGTCAATTAAACCCTCTACTTAAAAAGAATTTGTAGTATCCTATAAAATATGAAATTACAAACAAAACTAAAATATTTATGTTAACTCTATATTCTAATTTAGCAAGATCTACAAAGTCCTGCATTAGATGAACTTTGCTATTTCTCTAGGCTTAAGATTTTGTAATCCTTCCTCATTTCTTTGGAATCCAACAGAATGATGCTTACTTACTTTTTTTTTTTTTTTTTTTTTTTTTTACAAATTTTGTGTGGGAATCATGAGCCATTTTGAATCTAGGAATGTTCCGTAATGAAGAGAACACTTAAAACACAACTGAAGATTATATACGAGTTGCATTTCAATAGGAAACTTGACTTCTCAATACATAATGACAAAATCAGCCCAAACTTGCAACTGTGTATTCCTTTCTTGTTGTTTGGTTTGTTTTATTAGACAAAATTATACTACCTGGTCCAGGGAAGGTATCACTATTTCATTCCACTCTCTAATCTCCTGCCTTAGTCTGAGTGCTAGAATTCCAGGCTTGTATCACATTGTCCTGCCATGGTTTGTTGGTTTATTTAATCTAGACATAGACTAGGAATTCTGAACTTCTCCAATGATATTATCTACTAGACTGACTGCTCATAGTGTTTATGTACTATTTTCAAAGATCTTCTAACATTTGACACAGGATATGATCATTTTCAGATGCACCTGCTGGGATCTCTGATTCATTCGATCCCTTTAATATTAGTTACTTGACTCTCTTACTATCTCTCATCCCTACCTATGTAATAGTCTCAAACTTTTTGAAAAAAGTTCACTTGTGTACTTTCTAATATTAAAATTTATCTCTTAATTCTTACTCAGGACATATTTTCTATTGCTTTTTTATGTATTTTAAGAGTTGTTTCATTTGTGTATTTGAGTGTGCACATGTAAGTGCCTCTGTGTGTATGTGTATGTCTGTATGTATGTATGCAAAAGCCTCAAGCTCTTATTCATCAATCTTGCTCATGACTGGTGTTCCATCACCTTAGATATTCTTCCAATCCAGGTTTTGGCTGGTAGTGTGGCAAAGACTGTTCTGCCCAGGATGCATGCTAACTGAATTTCCCAGACTCCTTTACATTCTTAGGTTTTATTTCTGCAGAAGTATCAACTTTTAAACTACAAACATTTTTGTGAGTGAAAAGTCTAAGCTGTAGCCCAGATTTTTAACTCAAAAATTCATATAAAGTTAGATGAACATACATTGCATATGCTGAGTGCCCACTATTAGAAATGTGATCTTAAGTCGGGTGGTGGAGAGATCTGAGGATTGAGGTTATAATCCAGCCCAGGTAGGAAAGTCCCAGAGACTCTTTTCTCCAAATAACTACAAGAAAACTGGAAGTGGCACTGTGGCTCAAGTGGTAGAGCTGTAGCCTTGAGCTGAATAGCAGAGGGACAGCGCCCAGGCCCAGAGTTCAAGCGCCAAGCCCAACAACAACAAAATGCAAGTAAAGGAAAGAAAAAGAAATGTGATCTTAGCCACTAGTTCATTGCTAGTATAATCCCTGCTCTCTCAAGATGGACTTTTTATTCCAGTTAAGTCCATGCCCTTATATCTGACTTGCATTGGAACCAGAATTATTCTTCCATTCTACTTTTTAAAAATTTGTTCGATTAGCAAGCGTGATTTAGAAAGGGAAAGGCCTCATACTTCATGTTCCACTTAGGAACACTCCCATAAATCTACATACTGGACTTGGCTTTATTGTTTTCTATGTTGTCTTATTTCTAGTTTTCTATATTGTATTGAACCCTTATACTTAAACACAGAACTTCTCTTTCTCCTATTATTGCAAATGTTTCTCTTACTATTAACTCATGTACAGTAGGGAAATAATGCACAGCACATACACTCACAAAAATAAGGATCTGAGGACCTTCTTCCCATTTAAAATTTGGCTTAATTTGCAGAGCAATTATGAATTTTGAACTAAATGTACTCATGGATAACGTATTCATAAGCAATATAAATTTTATATATTCTCTTTACTAAGTTGCCTCTGAAACACCTGTTACCTTATGTCCAAAAGTGTCCTTGTGTTATTTCAATGAAGCCAGAAAACATTCATTAGACCTCAAGAAGCACCAAAGATTGATACTGGACTTTGTGGAAACTGATCCTAGGAGAGGAATTGAACATAGAGGAATGATAAAGTTCAAATTAACTTGAGCTTTCCTTTTCACTGTACAAGAAAAGAATCCCAAGCTTGAAGGAAACTCTGTACCTTACTTTTTCCAGTGTGTTTTTATTCATATAAACTTGTCTGTAAACTTCTAGTTGAGAGTATTACAAAAGATAATAATGTGCCATGTGAAGGCCAGCATAGAATAAAAGGAATTAATGTTGTTGTTTTTTAGTTAGTTTTCATTTTTTATTTTTTTGACAATTGTGGGGCCTTACCTCTGGGCCTGGGCGCTCTCACTCAGCTCTTCAGCTCAAGGATAGTGCTCTACCACTTGAACCACAGCACCATTTCTGAGTTTTTCTGTTTATGTGGTACTTAGAAATCAGGGCCTCATGCATGCAAGGCAAGTACTCTACCACTGAACCACATTACCGGCCCCTAATAACATTGTTTTAAAATTATTCTACTGCAAAGAAACAAAGACATGGAGGTTTAAAAGTGTCATATGGATGAATATTTCAACCCTGAGATGATTCTCTTTTTGCAGGAGTCAGTTATCAATTCCTTTATTCTGGTCCTGAGTTCTCCATAGCAATAAGGATTCCAAAAAAGCAGGATCCTGTGAATATGATCAGCACAAGCAGCCACTTCTCACACCAGGAGAGTCCCAAAGAAATATCTGGGGGTTGTTTTTGTGTGCTTGTTTGTTTAGTTTGTCCTCGTTCTGGGGCTTGAACCCAGAGGCTGGACCCTGTCCCTGAACAGTTGTCTTTCTTGCCCACTTATCCTCAAAGCTAGTTCTCTACTGCTTGAGCCAAAACTCTATTTTAGGCTTTTTTTAGTGTTTATTTACAGATAAGATTTTGACAGACTTTCCTGCCTGGATTGACTTTGAACTAAGATAGTAAGAAAGCCAAATGATATCAACAATATGGGCTTCTTTTTTGAAAAAAGAAATATTAAATGAAGTTTATTATAAAGCTAATATTTGACAATTTTTAAAAGAAGAGAATATACCCAGCTAAGAAGCCATAACTTAACTCAGCAAAAGTAGGTGCACTGAACCATTTTGGAATTATTTTTTATGCTTGGAAAGATTACTATTGACAGTGTCATTCCTTTTTGGGAAACTGAAAGTCATATTTGCACTTTTTTGTTGGTCCTGGTGTTTGCACTCTGATTCTGGGCACTGTCCCTCACCTCTTCATCTCAAGTTGAGCACTCTACCACTTTAGCTACAGCACCTCTTCTGGGTTTCCTGTGATTAATTGAAGATAAGGGTCTCATGGACTTTCCTGAAAAGGCTTGCTTTGAACCACAATCCTCTGGTCTCATCCTTCTGAGTAGCTAGGATTACAGGCTTGAGCTACCAGCACCTGGCTCATATTTGCATTTATGTGTACTTAATGACACTATGTAGACAAAG
Organism: Dipodomys spectabilis; assembly: GCF_019054845.1. NCBI lineage: Eukaryota > Metazoa > Chordata > Mammalia > Rodentia > Heteromyidae > Dipodomys > Dipodomys spectabilis. The sequence goes on along the minus strand of NW_024870978.1, from coordinate 1,196,491 downwards.
AATGGAAATTTGAACCAAATGATGACATTGCAGCTTTTAAGAAAAATTGGGGTAGCAATAAATATGTCCTCATTTTTCCATGTTGTTATATTAATGACTCATGAGCTATAGGACTCTTATATTAGCATCCTCTTCCATCTGTGCAGTTGTTATTTAGTATTAGGCAATTTTCATAGAGTAATATAGAAAGACTGAGATTTTTAGAAAACAAAGGAGATCAGGTATGAAAGAACAGCATAGAAGGAGATACATTTATCACACAGATATTAAGAACTAGCCAAGGAGATTTAGAATGTTAAAGGCAATGAGGAATGAGCCTAGTTAATAACTAGTTCTTCAATAACCAAAAATATTTCCCAAGAACAGTTTCTGGTATACGTTAGTTACTATCATTTATTCCTTCCATCTGGAGTTATTCCTTCTCTTCTATCACAACTGTTAATTAGCCTGTGACTTTTTGGTGCCATGACTGACCAAAAAGATTTCCAAATCTCATTTAGACTAGCCTTCTCTGTGATTATCAGTGACCACTCAAAAGCTTGGAATCTTTGAATTTCCAGAATTCATCTTCACTTGACATCTAAGTACATTCCTGGCATTAACTGCAGTGATGTAATGAACAAAAATTTTTTTTCAACACAGTATCCTAATATAGGCGAAATGCATGAATTAGGGACTATTGTCAGGTATCAGTATGGAAGGAGCAATTATATATTCCAAGTATGTGTTCTTTATTTTGCATTTACTGTTTTGTTTTTGACAGTACAGGGGGCTTAAACTCAGGGCTAGGGAATTATTCCTGAGCTTTTTTTCCCCCTCAAGGCTACCACTCTACCACTTGGGGCACAGCACCACTTTCAGTGTTTTTCTGTGAGGAATTGAACACAGGGGTTCATGCATGCTAGGCAATCACCACACCATGAAGTCACATTCTCAGAGCCCTAAATGACTTTCTTAAGATGTCATTACATTTTCATTCCATAACTATATATCATAATTTTGGCCAGGTGCTAGAAAATAACATACAAAACAATACTAAGTCTAGTAAGGCTAAATGGACAATGAATAACCGTCATGGTCTAGCAAGGACACAGAGGGGCTTACTTCATGTAGCTGGTTCAACAGGCTGAGCAAGACAGCTCCTAACCCACAGCCTACCTCCAGAATGAGAGGGGCACCTTGGATTCCAGCCACATGGGGACGCTGGGCCACCTCCTCCAGCATGCATTAAAACAGTTCCTGTCAGAGAGAGAGAAAGAAATTCAGAATTACACTTAAACCGGGTGCCCATGGCTCAGACCTTTAATCCTAACTACACAGGAGGATGAGATATGAGGATCATGGTTCACAACCAGCCTGGGCAGGAATGTCTGTGAGACTCTTATGTCCAAAGAAGCACCAAAAAACAAGAAGTGGCGCTGTGGCTTAAGTAGTAGAGTGCTAGCCTTGACCTGAGGAGCTCGGGGACAGCACCCTGGACCAGAGTTCAAGCCCCACGACTGACAAGAATTGGACTTCTCACCACAAGAAGTGGACTGAATAGCACCCATTGTCCTAGGGAGCATGGCAGAGAAGTCAGGCCAAGCTTCCTGTGAACTGGAGGCCATGAGTATATCACCTGGCTTCTCCTTGCCTCAGTGTCCCCAGCTGCAAAACTGAACACAGTGAAGGATCCCCTTCCTCATGGGGATAAGGTCAGGATGAAAGAGAGCCATGTTTTGTTTCATAATCCCTCACCTGTTCCACGATTAATATCAAGCCCCACCTGAGCCTTTTCCAGGTATCTCCCTTTCATTTGCTTACAGAATTGCCAAGAACCATATCTGATGGCTGCTCCCTCTGTGCCCTGTGACAGAGATCCCTCTGTATAAATCCCTTGTATCCTCACAACTGTCCCAAGAGGAGACTGAGGTCCAATGGTTGAGGCCTAACCCAGGGCTTAGCCTGTGGTCAAGAACTGGCTGCCATGAACTAAGAGTTTGAGGTAATCCATCTAAACCGATGACTAACATGGTGCTACATGTCTACTATCCCAAGTACAGAGGACCAGGCCTGGGAGCATGCCTGTTACAGATAGGAGGATCATGATCTAGCCTAGTCTGACCATATATTTAGTCTCTATCTTGGAAATGCCCAAGACAGAAAGGCTTGGCTCACATGGTGGAAGACCTGACTGGCAAGCCTAAGGCCTTGAGTTCAAACCCTAATATACCAAAAAGAATCCGAGGCGCGGTGCCAGAGGCTCATGTCTATAATCCTAGCTACTCAGGAGTCTGAGATCTGAAGATCACAGGTCAAGATTTAAAATAAGGTTGGCCTCATCCATCAGACATCATGGTGAGAAGACCCGGAGTCTGACCTATGCTGGTGCACTCCATACTCGCAGGGTGCACATCCTTACTAAGTGCTGGCCACACACTCTTTCCCCCTGGGAAACTACCCCATGTGGGACGCACCCCTAGGTCCTCCCAAGCTCCCACTGCCACCAACCAGGCCTAAGGGAGTAGACAGCTCCATGGCACACAAATCACTTGGTCTTGTCATTTAATTGTGACGAGTCCCCTTCAAGCACCTTACCCTTCCAGGCCCCTAGACCTCAGCCGTGAAGCCCATGCACCCCCCACAAAGATAGCTGGAAAAGTTACCAAAGGGTCCGACCATCTTTGTTGCAACCAACTTCTACACACACACAAATCCAGACTGGTGACAGAAGACTCATCCATGCAGCACCTGAAATTTGCCAATTGATCACTCACTTGAACACTGTCAGGATGTACAAGTAGAAAGATAATCTCTCTCTCTTTCCCTCTCTCTTTCCCTCTCTCTCTGTCTCTCTCTCTCTAATGCACACACATACACACACACACAACACACACACACACACACACACACACACACACACACATGCCTCAGATCAGTGCCTCTGTTGGTTCCTCATCTGAGACAATATACAAGGTGGAGCATGGAGGTTCCCTTCGAGAACCAGGGGCTCCCACCCAAGTGGAGCAGCACTCAAATGATACAGCACCACCCTGCCTCTCGTTTTCTCCAGGGCCAGGTCCTTCCCCTTGGGAACAACCAGCCTTGACTCCATATTCACCAAAACCTAGGCCAGGATGCTGGGTGAAGGAGTCCTGAGACAGGTGTCTCCTCAGAGCCTGGGAAAGGAAACTAGCAGAGGGTCATGGTGACCTCAGAGGGGTGTCTGACCAGGGGTGAGTGCAGTGTTGGGGAAATGGATGGAGTCCTAAGGCTACATACATCGACATACTCCTTACTTCTAGCCTACATGCTTCAGGGCTAATTGGATTCTTGGGGAGGACTAGGAGACCAAATGGACCAAGAGCACCAGCACATGCTGGCAGAGCTTGAAAAGTGATGACCCTGGGAGAACTTTTGACAGCTGAGGGGTAGGGAAACAGGCCAGGTGTATGTGTGTGGGGGACCTGGGGGGGTTGGGGGTATTCCTTCCAGATTTTTACCTTCTGCTTTGACCCCCAGCGCCCTTCACCTCCCTCTGGGCGTTTCTGGGACCCTTTTCAGGTGAAAGGATGACCAAGCACAGAGGACAAGGGCTCACACAGCAAGGGGGGGGGTCTATCTTCTGCATCCAAAAACCCCCATGCCCAGAAAAAAGGAAAAGACCAGAGAAAGCAGGTGTGGAGGTGCTGCTCCCCACCTTTGACTAAAGCCACAAAGTTCCCACTAGGGAGATAAAGGGTGCAGATGCATGGCTCTCTGGCTCCCACTGCTCCAGGCCAGGGACGATGTGGTGCCCCCTCTTCATCCATCACTGCATCTGCCCTTTTCCTGGGTCAATGGCCGCTGGGATGGGGGTGGGTTCCCCGGGTTGACACCCATCCCCTATCCTTGGGGCGCATTAGTGACAGAGCCCTGGCTGGACTGTGGGGTGTGAGGGAGGTGCAAGTCCGGGAACTGGGGGGGGGGGTTGCCAGGTACAGGTGTCACAGGGTGCAGGTCCACTGGGCGGTCACTCACCTGTGCTCCTGGGAGAAGTTGTTGGTGGATGCTCCTGGTGGGTTGAGCAGCAATGGAGGGGGCATTGCAGACACTCAGGTCCAGAGCAGAGGACCAGGGGCCAAGGTCAGGGCTGCAAGCCTGCCAGCAGCTTACTACCACCTGAGGTTTGAAATGCGGAGCCTTGGAGGAAGCAGGGGAGGGGGCTGGGAAGCGGAGGGCACATCAATTTCCTACTCCAAAATAGCGTCAAGTCTCTTGCTCACTACTCAGCCATGTCTACCTTCTTCAAATGCTGGTAGTGGTGACAACAAACCAAGGGAATGCCTGGGGTACAGGGCAGCATGGAATGTGAGCGTGGCCACCATTCTTTTATTCCATTGGTCAGAAAGAAACATGAAAGAATGGGGGTGTGGCCAGAATCCTGTGATGCAGGCAGCATGGGCAGAGTCAAGAGGACAGCAACTCCCCCAGCCACTTTCCCAGGGAACTATGTCCAATTCATTGGGGAAAAGAGGGTGACCTGCTTTAGCCAGATGGCTGCACAGATTCTTGTGTATGTCTATTTGTTGCCAGTCCCAAACCTTGAACTCAGGATCTGAGCATAGTCCATGAGCTGCTTTTGCTCAAGGCTAGCCCTCTACCACAAGAGCAACACGGCTCTACTTCTGGCTTAGTTGGCACTGAAGTGGGACAGGGGTCTCAAGGACTTTCCTACTTAGGATGACTTTGATCCTCCCATTACAGCCTTGTAAGTAACAAGGAGGATTGCTGTGAGCCACTGGTGCCTGCCTCATCATTGGTCTTGCTGATGTTCTTGGACATACTGGTGAGTTCCCTATCCTCGGGTTTAAGTGGTTGGAGCTGGAGCCCACAGTTCTAGTACTGATCCTGCTACCTCCAAATGGCAAGAGATCCTAAGAAATTCATTCCTATCCATATGATTACCAAAGGAATGTGATTAATGTCATGAATGAATGAGCAGTTGTTGAATGATAAAATTATATTATAAAATTATATACAATTATATTATAGGACACTGATTGATTTTAATTAATACTTTAGTAAGCATTTAAACTATCACATTCATTAAATGTAGGCATAATGAAATACCTAAGAATTGGACCTCACATACTATAAAGGTGCCATTTTTTTCTGCCAAGACTGGGATTGGAACTCATGGTCTGGGTAACTCTGTTGCACTGTGAAAGAAGTGAAAGATTTCCTCCTTGAAGTAAAGAAATTTAAGTCTATTCCTTAGGCCTGAAGTTGATCCCCACTACTAGAAAACATCCTACTCATATAAAATTTACATATATGATTTATATTTATATACATACGTTGACTCCATATTGCATTCAGTGGAGTTATTCATTTTATTTTTTGTTTTAGTCATGTATTGACCATTTATTTTGTTGACTATTTTGACACATAGAACATTTTATACATTGATTACATAGGACATATGTCTGCATATGTATTCCACTTCATACCTGACACCCAGAAGATTCATAGTAAAGGAAAACATGTCACCATCAGCTTCTTACTCCACAATTCATTGTTTGGGAGTGTTGGCATCTGAACTCATGTCCTACAAGGCCAAATTCATGAATGGGTGAGTGTCAACACGTCATCCTGGGGCAGTTCCTAGGACCTGAGATCGAGCCCCAGGTGTTGACAAAATAAGAACATATTGACACACAGATGGCAGTATACTAATAAATACATATCTTTATAGCATGCCAGAGATATCTGTCCATTATTCACTTATATAGACTACATTTGTACCAATTCTTGGGTATTTATTATGCCTCCATGTAATTATTGTTATTGTTTTCATCCTTAAACTATTAGTGAAATCAATCAGTGTCTTGAAATTATTGTGTTCGTGTAATAGTATTCTTTTAATGCTTCATAATATTAAATACAATCAATCAGCCTCCACAAATCATGCTGTATAATTTTATAGAAGCATTATTTACAATCAACTCATTCAACCGTGACATTGATAACATTCCATTGTTATTCCTATGGATGAGAACTAATCTCTTAGTATCTCCTGACATTGGTTGTGTCAGGACAGGTATTAGAAATCAGGGCCTACATTGCCACGTGGGCCTATGGCTTCCTCGGTATTCTGACAGCCTTCAGCAATGCAAAGTGAAGTACCCTTTGCAACAGTGTCATTCAGACCCAGGAGGGTCACCGTGCAAAGGAAGAAAACATAAAAAGCTATCTCACAGCATTTTTCTGTGCATTTTTCCCTGCAAGGCCTGGGGGTTTAAGATTCCAGGAGCAGCTGTGGATCCAGTGGCTCCATCCCAGCCTTGAATGATCAAAGCTGAGGCAGAGTTGCCACGACCTGAGTTCAAGTGCCGTGCTGAGCATAAAATAAAATAAAATAAAAAATAAATTACCTCCCTGGCTTGCAACTCGCGCTGTTTATTCTTCCCGGTTTTGGATTTGAACTCAGGGTCTGGGTACAACTGCAGCACTGTGGATGAAGGGGAATCTTAACATACTTGAAGATAAGAAAGTCAGGCCTGTTCATTAGGCCCGAATTCAAGCCCCAGCCCTGGAAAACATACTATTTATATACATTGTAAAGATAGGATTTATACTTACCTATAGATGTTCAGTCCATACATGTTTGGTGTGGTTGTTCTTTGTAATTTTTATTCTTTTATTTACCATTGATTTTATTTACTACAATGACACTCACTCCGTTTATTACATTGATGATATAATATCACATAACATCTAGATTTGTAGGCATGTTCTCCATCATGCCTAACACCCAGGACTCTCAGAGAAAAGGAAAATAATTTTCACACTCACTTTCTTACTTCATGATCCACTTGTTGGTAGTCCTGGGATCTGTCTCAGGGCCTATCAGGACCAATTGGTGAATAGGTCAAGGTGAACAAACCAGCCTGTGAGCAACTAAGGAGCTAGGCCATTACCAGGATCTGACATTGATCCTCAGGATGTTCCACAATAGTCATAAATTCATTATATAAACATAGGATCTATATTTACATACATGTGTGGACAGCATCTTGCATTCGGTGCACTTCTTATTTTGTGACTAATTCATGGAAGTATTGTGAATTTTTTTGAGTATGGTGACAGGTATATCTGTGCTGACATGGATAACAACCTGTTCCTATGGTTATAGGGTTGCCTATGCATTCTCCATCCTTGTTGAGACCCCGGACTTTCACAGGAGAGGAAAACATGTGTAACGATTGCCTTCTGACATAAGGATGAATCTTTTGTCAGTGCTGGGATTTTAACACAAGTCTGGGTAGATCTGTGGCACAGTGGGGGAAGGGGAAGCTCACCATACTTAAAGACTAGAATATCAGTCCCAGTCCAGGGCCTAATTTGAAGCCCCAGCACTGGACAAAATAATAAGCCCATCTTTTTTAAACATACGCTCTCTCTTTACCTACAGGTGTCATATGCACCTTGCATTCAGTGTAGTTTATTTATTTATTTATTTTTTATTAATTCACGGATATATTGTGTATATTATTGAGTATGGTGACAGATATAACCATGCTGGCCTGGACAACCTATTTCTATGGCTATAGAGTTGCCTATATAGCATTCTCCATCCTCTCTGAGTCCCAGGACTTTCACACAAGAGGAAAACAGGTAGATCGATTGGATTCTCACATCAGCATGAAACTTTTGGCTGTGCAAGGATTTGAACTCAAGGCCTAGCAGACCCAATTGGTGAAAGGCTCATGGTGAGCACACCAGCCTGTGAGCCACTATGGAGCTAGGCCATTCCCTGGACCTGAGATCGAGCCCTGGTGGGGGACAATATAGTCATAAATTCATAATTAAACCAAGGATCTATATTTCAATACATGGGTGGACAGCATCTTGCACTTGGTGTAGTCATTCTCTTTATTTTGTCTCTTATTCATTGATGTATTGTGTATTTTCTTGAGCATAAGACGAGAGATATAACTGTGGTGACCTGGATGGCAACCTAGTCCCATGAGTATTGAGTTGCTTATACATTCCCCATTCTAGTTGAGACCCAGAACTTGCACAGCACAGGAAAACAGGTGCAATGATTCACTTCTCACATCAGGGTGAAGTTTTGGCAGTGCTGGGATTCACACTCGGGGCCTAGGAGGCCCAACTGCCCAGAGTCCACATGAGCACACCAGCCTGTGAACCACTAAGGAGCTGGACTGTTCCCAGGAACTAAGATTGAGCCCTAGGGAGGCCACAAGAGTCCTCAATTCATCATTGAAAAATGGGATGTATATTCACATCTTTGTTTAGACTGCATCGTGCATTTAGAGTAGTTATTCGCTATCTTGTATGCTATTCATGGATATATTGTGTATTTTCTTGAGTATATGATGACAGGTATAACTCGGCTGACATGGATGACACCCTATTCCCATGGCCACAGAGTGGCCCATGCATTCTCCATCCTAGCTGAGACTGAGAACTTAAACAGGAAAGGAAAACAGGTGCAACGATTGGCTTCTGACATCAGTATGAATCTTTTGGCAGGCTTGGATCTGAACTCGGGGCCTAGCAAGCCCAGTTGGCGAATGAGTCCATATGAGCACAGCAGCCTGTGAACCTCCAAGAAGCTAGGCCATTCCTAGGACCTGAGAACGAGTCCCTGGGGAGGGGGAAGGAGGAACACAATAGTCATCCATTCATAAACTGAAGGTAGTATGCAAATAAGTACATATTTGTATAGAGTAGGAGAGAAGGCAACCTGTGATGGAATCCAATCTACCGTGTGACTAAATATTCTTGGATCTTTCCTGATGCCTCCATTTCATGACTGTGGTGATTATTGTCATGCTTCATCAACTCTTCATTACGTATAACTGATACCCCATGAGTCTTGCCTATCATTTCCTACTCCCATCATGCACAAACTACTCATTCATGGACGATATCAATTGCATTCCATGACACTTCTTAGGTCTAGAAATGAGAATCTCAGGATCTCCTGCAATTCCCTCCTCGTAGGGGGGCTGAATTCAAGCCTCAGTCCTGGAAAACTTACTCCTTATATACATTTTAAAGAAAGGATTTCTACTTCCATACAGATGTTCAGTCCATAAAGTGTTTTATTTCTTGTTTTATTCATTTATTTACCATTTATTTTATTGACTCTGATGACACCTATACCATTTATTATATTGTTTAAATCCTATCACATAGCATGTAGATTTGTAGATGTGTTCTCCATCATGCCTGGTATTGCTAGGATCTGAACACAGGGCCTAGCAGGCCGAATTCATGAATGGGTGAGTGTGAGCATGCCATCCTCTGGCCAATGAAGTTGTCAGGTGGTAACTAGGCGCTGAGTTTGAGCCCCAGGTTTGGCCAAAACAGCGATAAATAGATAGGCAGACGGTGGTATACAAAAAAATAAACATTGGTAAAGAGTGCCAGAGCCTTCTATGACTGAATGACACCTACTACGTTCCTACCAACTATTAGGTATTAAAGGAATTATTATTAAAGGAATATTATTCTTTTCATGCTCAATAAACTATTAAGATCAATCAGCATCCTAGGATTATTACATCCAATTTTAGACTCAACTGTTGCATGAACTACTCTTTCAATTGGTATTCGTATGCATAGGAACAAGTCCCTTGCGATCTCCGGCCATTGGTAGGTGTCAGGACCAGGTTTGAACCAGGAGCCTATGTTGACAGGTTGGTCTATGGTTTCCCTGATAGCCCACCAGCTTTCAGCAGTGGCAGGTCAGCTCCACTTTGCAACCATGTAATTAAGACCCAGGATAGTCAACTTGCAAAGAAAAAAAATTGTAAAACCTTCCAGCCCTCTGCAGCTCACCACTTTTTTTTGCTTTCCAGCTTTTTTTTCTTCCTGCAAGCCCTCTGGGCCTAGGATCCCCCGATCAAATATGGGTCCAAAAGCTGCACCCCAGCCTAGGGTGATCGAAGCTAAGGAAGAGTTGTCACGACCTGAGTTCAAGCACCATGGTTGGCCAAAGAAAAAGAACAAATAAAAACAGTTAATTACTTAATTAAATTTAAAAAAATAAAACTCCCATGTCTGGAATTTCTGCCAGTTTTCTTTCCTAGCCTGGGACTTGGACTCAGGGTCTTGGTAAATCTGTACCAATGTGTGGGAAGGTGCCGCTTGAATTCATACCCTGTGCCAAGCCAAAAATTAAAAAATAAGTCACTGACCTGGGCAGGGTAGTAGTTGTGGAGATGAGAGAGAAGGTATGGTAGGGGGGAAACAAAGGAGGAGGCAACAATGTTCAATAGGAAATGTACTCATTACCTTGCTCATGTAACTGTAACCCCTCTGTACAACATTTTAACAATAAAAATGTACAATAAAAAGAAACAATGTAGTTCTCAGGGGTAAAGGAAGGATGCTGAATAGCTGTACAAAATTCTCTACTACATTTTTGTTTAATGTTCAGTATGAAACTGAATAAACATAACTGCTTCGATTAAAAAAAATTAAGTCTCAGTCTTGGAACTGGGGCCAGTATTTCTGTCATTGCTGGAATTTGATCTCACTGTACAGTTAACTATTTTGCACCATGGGTCAAGGCGAATCTCACTGCCCTTGAGGAAAAGAAATTCAGGCTAGAGTTCCCAGGGCCCAAATGAAAACCCTGCAATGGAAAAACTATTTGTATACATGTGTAATATATGATATATACTTACATATGCATGTTTATTACATATTATGATTACTATTGATTTTGTATTTTATTTTTATTTGATTCATTAATTTAATGTTTTATTATTATACACATAATATTTAGTACATTTTGAACATGCATTATAAAATTATACACAATAATTTAGGACATTAATTTTTCATTAATATTTTATTAAGTGTTTAAACATGATACATAATTAAATGGAGGCATTTCTCAGTCTTCACATGTTTAGAGTCTCACTCAAGTATGAGCTGGGTTTTACCTTTGGACACCTTACTATAGTGATCTCTTTAGATGATTTATATTCAGAAACTTTTTCTTGAGGATAGGCAAGTTGAGGTCTAAAATTGTAAGCGTGGGGCAAGAAATGTGGCTTAGTGGTAAAGAGTTCACTCAGCTTGCATGAATTCCAGGGTTTGAATCCTCAGTGCCACATACTCAGAAAAAGCCAGAAGCTGTGGAGTGGCTCAAGTGGTGGAGTGCTAGCCTTGAGAAAAAGAAGCCCCAAGACTGTCAAAAACAATAGGCCAGATGCCAGTGGCTCACACTTGGAAACCTAGCTTCTCTGGAGGTTGAGATCTGAAGACTACCATTCAAAGTCAGCCTAGACAAGGAAAGCCTGTTAGACTGTTATCTCCAAAGAACAACCAAAAATCCCAGGTAGCGCTGTGGATCAAGTGGTACAGTGTTCACCTTGCTCAGGAAAAGTGCCTAGACTTGATTCAATTCACACAACTGGAAAAAAGTAAGGGTTAATCAAAGTATTTTTCCTATTTGCTAATTAGGAGAACATTCTCTGGAAAATGAACGCTGATGTACACCAGGATTGAAGTCAGTGCTCAAGGTTCAAGTGTAGCAGATCCATATGCCCAGCCTCTCAGACTCTAGCATTATAACCTGTCCTACGTGGTTCTGAAAGGTCCAATGTTGAAAGACTTAATATGCTCCCCTAGCCCTTTGTGATGAGCTGTTTACTTGTATTGTCGATGTCATTACACTTCTGAACCCAGCAGAACAGCAGTGGCTCACACTCGTCACCTACCTCAGGAGGCTCACATCTGAGGATCACAGGGTGAAGCCCGCCAGGGCAGGAAAGTCGATGACACTCTGACTTCCGCTTCTGAAAGGTCAGATGTTCAAGAGCTTCCTGTGTTTCTCTTGGTGATGAGAAGTTACTTGCACTCTAAATGTTCTTAGGATTCTTGAGCTATAGAAGCAGAAAAGAAACATTTTTGACCCATCCTTTGCTGCCTGAGAAGTGGGACAGAGACAGTCTTCCTGCTCTGTAGTTGTGTGAAGGCAACGTGGTGGCCTAGCTCCCTGCAGAAGGCCTCACACTGGGAAGTATTCCATTCTTTCCTCCTGACGTCCAAAATCTATCTACCCCCCAACCTACATACCTACCTTCCTACCTACCTACGTAGCTAGTGATCTCTTACCGTTCTTGGGATGAACTCAAGGCCTGGGCACTGTCTCTAGCTCTCTGCTACTTGAGCCACAGAACCAATTCTGGCTTTTTTCTGTGTGCTACTGAGGAATCGAACCCAGGGCTCTTGCATGCTAGGCAAGCACTCTCTCACTAATCCACATTCCCAGCCCTCTCATCTTTTTCTTAATGGTAGTATTTACATAAGTATGCTACCATTTTACTTCCCCAAGTTTAATTTTCTGAATAATGGTAATTTCTATGAACCTTAACCTTTTCTTCCCCTGCCTGATTTGTGACTGTCCCTACCTTGGCCTCCTAATAAAATGTAAATAAAGGCTGTTGAGAGCTTAAGTGTGCATCATATAAAGAGACAGGCCTGGAACACTGGAAGAGAAAAACCATGTGCTTGAAATGAAGAGAATGATGCAATATGTGCAATGAGTATATCTGAAAAATAAACCAGTAAATAAATCAGAAGCATTGAATATGGTCTGTTTGCATTCAGGATGGTAATATACACACATAAGTAGGTAGAGCACTGATACATAACTTGGTATTCTCTTTTTGAATTTATTTTGTGGCCATTCCAGGGCTTAATCTCAAATCCCAATGCGTTCCTCAGCGGTTTTGCTCAAGGTTGAGACTCTACCACCCCCACAGCTCCACTTCAAGCCATCTGGTCATTAATTGGACATAAGCACCTTCCAAACTTTCTTGCCTGGTCTGGCCTCTTTTTCCTGCTCGGCTTTCTCTCTCAAAGCTGGAGCTCTACCTTCTGGAACACTGCTCCACTTCTGGTTTTCTGTTGGTTTTTGGAAATAAGAGTCTCAAAGACTTTCCTGCTTGGGCTGGCTTTGAAAGGCGATCTCCTGAGAAGGCTTCAAGCAGCTTTCCTCAAGGATTAGCAAAGGAGGTACTCCACACAAATCTTTAGTCTAAATCTCGAGACCATGAGCTCAGAGCAGAAGCCCAGAGGTTTACCATTTTGTGCCACACTTTCACTTCTGGTCTGTGTGTGTGTGTGTGTGTGTGTGTGTGTGTGTGTGTGTGTGTGTGTGTGCGCACGCACGCACGCTTCTGCTCTGAAGCCCATGGTCAGCACCGTTTGTTCAACCCCAAAACCTAGCCACCCAGGGCCCAACTAAGAGAAGTGAAACATTTCACAACTTGATGAGCTTCACCAGACTCATATGACAGGAAGCATTGTGATACCAGACATGTGCTTGGATTTCCCAAGCTTCCAGAAACCTGGGAGAGGCATTATAGGTCCATCATTGCTGCAGGTCCTGGGGTTGAACTCTGAGCCTAGGCATACTCCCTGAGCTCCTTTTACTCAAGGGTATTGCATTAACCTTGAGTCCCAGCCTTACTTCTGGGTTTTTCTGTGATCTCTCAGAAATAACAATGTCAAGGACTTTCCTATGCTGGCTGGATTCAAACTAAGATTCTCTACATCTCAGCCTCCTCAGGAGCTGCGATTACAGTCATCAGCCACTGGCACCTGCCTTTCTTTTCTTCTTCATTTTTTAATCTGGACAATCTGACTTCTTAACAGGGTCATTGCAATGCTTTGAATTTATTTTTTTATTTATTTATTTTTTTGTGTACACACATTATTATTTTTTTTAAATTTAATTTAATTTTATTTGTGAACACACTGTACAGAGGAGTTACACGTTACATGGGCAGGATAATGCATACATTTCTTACCAAGCATTGCAGCCTCCTCCTTTGTTTACCCTTCACATCCCTTCCCAGCCTCCCCCCTCCCCCCCTAATCCCAATCCTTCTACTTCCCCCCCCGCCCCCCCCCCTCCAGGCACCAACGTTGTAAAGCTCGTTTTGGACATGACAACTTGTACTTCTCATTGTTGCAACAGGTCCACCACCAGTTGTTTATGGTTTGAATTTATAAGTAAACTACCCCAATGTTCTTTACAGCTGCTTTCTCTGAGAAGGATTTTCTCTCCTCATCTTCTCCTCTGGTCACAGGTTTGAAGCCAAAAGTGAGAAATGAGTGTCCCAGGATTTGGGAGCAAATGTCCATAGGACATGCCAGCTTTGTCACTTAGCATTGTGCTGCAGTGAATTTGCTGTTTCAGGATGAGAGGACCGAAAGCTGGAGCGATCCTCATACTTTCTGCACTGTTCCTTTTGCCTATAAAATGACCTGATAATTATGAGTACTTTGTGCCTCCAACCTTAAGTATCTAGAACACACTAGAAGCATCTTCACATTCCTGTTTTTCTCTAGCACACACACATGCACGTATAACTTCACTTCTGGTCTCTGTATGTGTGTGTGTATGTGTGTTTGTGTGTGTGTGTGTGTGTGTGTGTGTGTGTGTGTGTGCGCATGCGTGCACGCACTTGCACATGTGTGTATACACCAGTCCTGGAGCTTGAACTCAGGACCTGAGCACTGTACCTAGTTTCTCTTATACAAGGATAGCCCTCTCCCACTTGAGCCACAGAGCCACTTCAGGCTTTTTTCTAGTGATGTGGTCCTGAGAAATCAAGCCCAGAGTTTCATATATGCAAAGTACTCTACCTCTAAGGCATATTCCCAGCCCACTAATTCAGTTTGTTTATTTGTTTCTGTTTTTTTAAATTGTTGTTTTTGTAGGTTGTAGGAGTTAATGTCTGGGCCTGATGCTGTCCCTGAGCTCTTCAGCTCAAGTTTTGCACTCTCCCACTTGAGCCACAGAGCTACTTCAGGTTTTCTGGTGGTTCATTGGAGCTATGTGTCTCTAGGAATTTCTTGCCCAGATTAGCTTTGAGCCATGATCCCCAGATCTCATCCTTCTGAGTAGCTAGGATGACAGGCATGAGTCACAAGCACACACCTTCCACTTTAGGTGTCTTAGTGGTGAATTAGAGACAATATTCTCATGGGACCTTTTGTGTCAGGGATAGTTGGGAACCCAGATCCACAGATCTCAGCTTCTTATAAGGCAAGTGACAGACTTCAGCTATCAAATCCTAGGCCATAGCACTCTGCTACAAGGGGGTTAGTGGCTCCACATGGTGGAGTATTAGCCATGAGCCCAAGAAGTAAGGGTCAGCGCCTAGGCCCGAAGTTCAAGGTTCATGACTGAGAAAAATCAAAACAAAACAATTATCCACAGGAGACAAGTCACTTGTCTTCAGTAATACATAATTTTGTCTCTGCCATGGGGACATATCAGAGCCTCAATATTCTTGTCTGCATAATCATCTGAGTTGTGGAGTACCAGATGAAAGAATGCACCCAATGAAGGACACAGAACATGTTACTCTTTGCAGGACTCAGCTGAGAGCAGCCTATGAAGGACTGAGCACATAGCTCTATTCGATAAGCTGTCATTAGGATTAGGGTGCTTTCAACAGTATCACCATTCTTTGAGGAATATTTCACAAACCAAACAAGTTCACATCTAATGGTTTAATGGGATGGTTCTTTTTTTTGGGGGGAGTGGTTACCCAGCGTGCTTGAGTTCAAAGCATGGGGATACTGTTCTAATTACATTTGCTCAAGGCTAAAGCTGTACCACTTCAAGCCACATCTTAAAGTGTCTCACAGACTTCCTGCTAGGACTGGGTTTTAAAGCCCCAAGCAACCAGGATGATAGGGGTAAGCCAGCAGCGTCTGGGTCCTTGCAGCTGGGTTGCATCAGTTTACATCTGGCTAAGTCAGGTTAGGTGGCAGCTGTCAGCACCAGACTCCTAGCTTGCTTTGTGATGAGGTATTTGAAGTCCTGTCCTTCTACAGTTGCAGTTAGAATATTCTGCCTTTTTTGGCAGCAGTCCTGGAGCTTGAGTAAGGGCTTCGACACTGTCCCTAAGCATTTGTGCTCAAGGCTGGCACTCAATTGATTGAAAGACAGCAGAACTTCCAGGTTTTCTGTTTATGTGGCACTGAGGAATCAAAACCAGGGCCTCATGCTTACTAGGTGAGGACTCAACCACCGAGCCCCAGGAGTGAACATAATTAAATTATGTATGCATCATTTGTTACTACCCATTATTATGTATTTAATTATGTCTCCATACAATTTTTATTCTGTTAGTGCTTAATAAAATATTAACCTTAATGCAGTCCTATAGTTATTATATCTAATTTTATTCTACAATGATTCACTACTAATTCAATTTGTTTATCATTTACTGTAGTGATAATTTTTCCACTTATGACATTTATTACATTTATGACATCCTCTTACATAGCATATAGATTTGCATACGAATTATACATCCTACCTGACACTGAGCACTTTCAAGAAAAAGAAAACATGTGTCATGCTCAGCTTCTCACTCCACGATTACATTTTTGGCAGTTCTGGGATCTAAACTCAGGGCCTACAAGGTTCAATTCATGAATGAGTGACTGTCAGCACAACAGCCTCTAGCCAATTCATCTGCCAGGCAGTTCCCAGGACCTGAGATCAAGCCCCATATGTTGACACCATATTGATTTTAGTGTATTCATTTTATTTTTTCTATTATTCATTTATCTACCATTTATTTTATTGACTGTTATTACACATGGAATATTTATTACATAAGGCATAGATTTGCCTGTGTATGAAACTTCACACCTGACAGCAGGCCTTTCACACAAAAGGAAAACGTGTCACTATGGGCTTCTTAATCCACGATTCCATTTTTGTGAGTGCTGGCATCTGAACTTACAGCCTACAAAGTCCAACTCATAAGTGGGTGAGTGTCCACGTCAGCCTGGGGCATATGGAGCTGACAAGCAGATCCCAGCCCCTGAGATTGAGCCCCAGGGGTAAAAAAAATAAGAGCAGATTGACATGCAGATGGTAGTACACAAATCAATATAGGTCTTTATAGTGCCAGAGATGTTTATACATTATTCAGCTATTTATGCTACATTCCTACCAATTCGTGGGTATTCATTATGGCTCCATGTAATTAATATTATTGTTTTCATCCTTAATGAATTATTAATTAAATCAACCACGTCCTGAAATTATTGTGTCCATGTAATTAATTGTATTCTTTTAATGTGTCAAAAACATTAATTAAAATCCATCGGTCACCTATAATTACTCTAATTTTATAGTAGTATCATTCAGGAAGAACTAATTCAACCTTGACATTCAAAACCTTCCATTGGTATGCCTATGAATATGAACGAGACTCTTAGAATGTCCTGCCATTGGTAGGGGTCAGAACTGGGCTTCGAACTGAGGGCCTATGTTGCCATGTTGGCCTATGGCTTCCCTGGTAGCCCACAAGCTTTCAGCAAGTCACCTTAAGAACATTTTTCAGCTGTGTCATTCAGATTCAGATCCAGGATGGTCACCTTGCAAAGAAAACAAATGTAAAACCGTCAGCCATGTGCAAGTTGAACGGTTTTATTCTGTATTGATTTATTTACTTTTTTCCTGTCAACTTTTGGGGCCTAAGAACCCAGGTTTGGCTGTGGATCCAGTGGCTACACCCCAGGCTAGAGTGATCGAAGCTGAGCCAGAGTTGTCACGACCTGGGTTCAATCCCTGTGGCAAAATAAAAATACTTACATACATACATACATATATACCCTAAAAATATTTAAAAAATTATGAGGCTACTTGGCTTGGAATTCATGCCATTTTTTTCTGGCAGGCCTGGGATTTGAACTCAGGATCTGCGTAAACCTACAGCACTATGGGGGAAGGGCAAGCTCACTGTGTTGGAAGACAAGAAAGTCAGTTCTGTTCCCAGGGCCTGAATTCAACCCTAGCACTCAAAAAAATAATATTCGTATACATTTTAAATACATGACTTATATTTAATTACAATTGTTTACTGCAGGGACTGGGAAGGTGACTCAGTGGTAGAGCACTTACCTTGAATGCCTGAGGCCCTGGGTTCGATTCCTCAGCACCACATAAACAAAAAGAAAAAATCCAGAAGTGGCACTGTAGCTCAAGTGGTACAGTGCTAGCCTTGAGCTGAAGAGCTGAGGGCCAGTGCCCAGGCCCAGAGATCAGGCCCCACTACCAGACCCAAAAACAAATGTTTAATGCATATTGCAGTTAGTGTAGTTAATCATTTTACTTTGTTTTTAATTATTTGTTAAGTATTTTAGTGAGTATGATTGCACACATAACATTTTTTACATCCTACCACACAGAACGTAGATTTGCATATATATTGTATATCATACTTGAGACCCAGGACTTTCACCGGTAAAGAAAACGTGTGGGACAATTGGCTTCTTCCACGAGGATTAAGTTTTTGGCAATTCTGTGATTTGAACTCAGGGCCTAGAAGGCCCACTTCATAAATGAGTCAATGTTAGCATACCATCTGATGCAAGTGAAGTTGTCGGGCAAATTTGAGGACCCAAGTTCACGTCCAAGAAGTGGCCAATATTTAAACAGATAGATGTGTAGACTGAAGTGTGTGTGTGTGTGTATTTACATATGTACATGCATCTGTCAATAAATGTATACAGAGACAGCCATTTATGTTGATTCTAGTGTATAACTCCATATAAAGTGTGATGTCTATATTGTATCTATCTATATATATATTCTATTACTACCAATTATTTGGTATAAAATTATGCTTCCATTAATTAATCACCGTAGAAGACTTAATAAAGTATTAATTAAATTAATCAATGATCTATATTTATTGTGTACAGTCTTATACTAGAATGACTAACTAATTAGTGATTCAATTAGTACATGTCAACATTCTATTAGTGTTCCTATAGATAGGAACGAGTGTCCTAGGATCTTCAGCCATGTGTAGGTGGCAGTCCCAGGATCGAACTAAGGGCCTCTGTGCCTGGATTGGGCTCAGGCTTCATTGACAGCCCCCCAGCCTTTGGCTATGCAAGGTCATGTAAAATTTTCAAGCTTATTCACTGTCACTCAGGATGGTTACAGTGCAAAGGAAACCAAAGTAATACCGTTGTGTAAAACTTCCTGGTTTATTCATCCTCCACTTTTGTGGGTTTTTTTGCCAGTGATGGGAGTTGAACTCGATCCTAGGATCCCTGGGTCATCTGTGGGTGTAAAAGCTGCACCTCAGCTTTGGGTAATCAAGGCTGAGGCATAGTTAGGACAACCTAATTTCAAGACCCATGTCTACCCCCCCCAAAAAAAAATGTTAACACATTGACTTGGAATTTGGGCCATTTTATCTGCCATACCTTGGATTTGAACTCAGGGGGTGGGTAACTCTATTGTGATCTGGTTGACATAGGAGCTCATCCGCCTTGAAGAAAAGAAATTCAGGAACATTTCCCAAGGCATGAATTCCAGGCCCAGGACTGGCAAAAATAATATTTATATACATTTATAATGTATAGCATATATATGTATGTATTTGCATAGATATTACATATTGTACCTAGGACACAAGATTTTCACAGAAAGGAAAACAGTTCAATATTGGCATCTTACTCCACCTATTGACTTTGACACTGATGGGATTTGAACTCAGGGCCTGGAATGCCAAATTTATCAGGTGGTCAGGAAGCACAACAGCCTCAAAAAAATTTACTGCCAGGCAGTTCCCAGGACCTGATTTCTAACCCACGGAGTCACCAATATATAAATAGATAGGTGTGTAAATTGCTGCATATATATATATATATATATATAGAGAGAGAGAGAGAGAGAGAGAGAGATTGAAAGACAGAGAGAGAGAGAAAGAGAGAGGGTGGGGGAGAGAGAGAGATTTATAGGTTTATTCGATTGTATATTTAAATATATAAAAATATTTATAGAATGCGAGATGTCTACATATTAAATTACATGTAATATATTACTAATAATCAATAGGTATTGAATTATTCCTCCATTTAATGATGTATCATGTTTTAAGGCACAATAAAATGCTTACTTGAGCAAAAGGAGCTCAGGGACAATGTCTAGGCTCACAGTTCAAGACTCAGGACCTGCCGCAAAAGAAAAGAGCCAGTAACTCCAAGTATCTGTGTATATATGCAAGCATTTCTATCGGTGAACATCCAGAGTCACTATGAAGAAAGGAACCCAGCTAGGAAATTTGCTTTAAATAGAATGATTTCATAGCAAAGCTTTCAAGACAGTGCATGTTCCAGAACTCCCCTCAGTGGTTCCATTGTAACCTGAGGGTTTCTGCACACCTCAGGCTACTGGAGGAAATCTGCTTCATTGTTGGAACAGGCAAACAAATTAGTGAAGATGAGTGTGGGTGGGCTCTAAAGGCCAGGAGAAAAAGGCTTCCTTTTACCCCAAGCTATCTCTCTCCCCAGTGCTCTGTTTTGACAGGAAGTCTTCATTTGTGCCACCTCCTGTGGCAGGCCAAGTTCCCTGTACTCATCCTGTCTTTGTTACACTACGTTCCAATGTTGAGACAAACTGCTACAATTAATGAAAGAGTCCTTCTGGCAGACAACTAGGGCCATGAATCTAATTAAATGATTCATAATTGGCAGTGTTGCCTCACTAGGTTTCCGGAATCTTGCTAAATCTAAACACTTGTGCAAAATCACAATGTTTCCTGCCATCTAGGCTTGGTGAAGCTCATCAGGATTTGAAACCTTTGACCTCTTCTAGTTGGGTCCTCGGTGGCTAGGTTTGGGGTTGAACACAGGGCGAATGTGCTGGCCATGAGTTCAGAGCAGAAGCTCAGTGATTTCCCATTTGGTGTCACAGCTTCACTTCTGGTCTGTGTGTGTGTGTGTGTGTGTGTGTGTGTGTACATACACCAGTCCTGAAGGACTGAGGACCTGACCACTGTACCTGATTTTCTCCTGTACAAGGACAGCACTCTACAACTTGAGCCACAGAGCACTTTAGATTTTTTTTCTAGTGATGTGGTACTGAGGATTCCAACCCCCCACGGTTTTATGCATGCAAAGCACTATACCCCTAAGACACATTCCCAGCACTCCACTTCAGGTTTCTTTGATCTTATAAGTTGGAGGAGTTGAAGTCTGGGCCTGGGTGCTGTTTCTGAGCTCTTCAGGTCAAGTCTAGAGCTCTACCACTTCTGCTAAAGAGCCCCTTCAGATTTCTGGTGGTTCATTGGAGATAACCATCTCAAGGAATTTCCTGCTCAGGCTGGCTTTGGACTGTGATCCTCAGCTCTCAGCCTTCTGAGTAGCTAGGATGACAGGCGCGAGTCACCGGTACCCAGCTTCCACTTCAAGTTTCTAAGTGGTGAATAGAAGATAATAGTCTCATGGGACCTTTTATGTCTGGGATAGTTTGGAACCCAGATCATCAGATTTCAGCTTCCTGAGTAGGCAGGATGACAGACATCAGCTAAAGACACCTAAGCTCTGACACTTTACTGCAAGGGGTCGTTGGCTCCACATGGTAGAGTGTTAGCCATGAGCCCAAGAAGAAAGTCAGTGCCTAGGCTCTGAGTTCAAGGTACATGATGGAGAAAACTAAACCAAAATAATTGTCTGCAGGAGACAACTCACTAGATTTCAGTACATACATCATTTTGGCCCTGACATGGGGGCATATCTGAGCCTCAACTTTCCCATCTGCAGAATCATCTTCAGGTGGAGCTCTTATAAGGACCAGATGAAAGAATGAACCCCGTGAAGGACTAGGCACACAACAAGTCATGAAGAACTCATCACATAGCTGTATCCCAAATGCTGTCATTAGAATTAGGGTGCTTTCATCAGTAACACCATTCTTTCAGAAACAAATCACAAACCTCACAAAGTTCACATGTAATGATTTAGAGGGGTGGGTATTTTTTTTGGTGGGGGAGTCAGCCACATGGATTGCACTTAGAGGTTGAGGGTACTATCCTAAGATCTTTAGCTCAAGCCTAGAGCTCTGCCACTTTGAGCCACAGGTCAGAGTTTCGCAGATTTCATGCCAGGGCTGAGTTCTAAACCCACCAGTGTCAGATCTCAGCCCCTGAGTATCTTGGATGACTGGGGTGAGTGAGCCAGCAGCATCTGTTTCGGTGTTGCTGGGTTGCAGTGGTTTACCTCTGGCTGAGTCAGGTTAGATGTCACCTGTCAACACCAGACTCCCAGCTTGTTCTGTGATGAGTTATTTGCAGCCTATCCTTATATTATTGCAGTCAGAACATTCTATCTTTTTTTTTTTGGTGCCACTACTAGAGTCTTGATTAAAGGTCTAGACACAGTCCCTATGTTTTTATGCTCAAAGCTAGTCCTCGACTACTTAAGCGAAACAGCACAACTTTCGGATTTTTCTGTGCATGTGGTAGTGAGGAATCAAACCCAGGGCTTTGAATCCTAGGAGAGCACACTACCACTGACCCTCAGGAGTGACAAGTGTACAAACAGATAAATGTGTAGATTGGTATATAGATAGGTAGGTAGGTAGGTAGGTAGGTAGGTAGATAGATAGATAGATAGATAAATAGATAGATAGATAGATAGATAGATAGATAGATAGATAGATAGATAGATAGATAGATAGATAGATAGATAGATAGATAGATATAGAAGTATATGCTTAAAACAAGAATGAGATGTCTGTATATTATGAAATTGCATATGCAATATTATTACTGATTATTGGCAATTAAATTATTCCTTACTTTTTTCAGTATCATGATTGAATACATAATAAAGTATTAATTGAAAATTAATATAGAATAATTGTTTTATATAGTTTTATAATATAATCATACACTAGTAATTGATTTGTTACTTTTATAACATTTCATTTGTATGGATGTATATCAGAATGTGCCTTAGAATCTCCCACCATTCATTAGTGGCAGTAACAAGATTCGACTTCCTGGCCTAAGTGGCCTCTTTTGGCTATGGCTTCCCTAATAGCCTGCCAAACATCAGCAATGCAAGGTCATGTACACGTTCATTTAGACCCAGGATGGTCACAACGCAAAGGGGAAAAAAAAGTAAAACCACCTTCTTGAACTTCTCAGTTTTTTTTTTTTTATTGTAAGAATACCATACAGAGGAGTGACAATTACATGGGCAAGATAACTAGTACATTTCTTATCAAACATTGTTGCCTCCTCTTTGTTTCCCCTTCCCACCTCAATTTTATCCTTCTCTTTTGATTTTTTTTTTTGCCAGCCCCAAGATTTCAACTCTGGTCCTAGGATCCCAGGGTTGGTTGTGGCAGAGATGCCAAGACCTGAGTTCAAACCCCATGCTTTGGCCAAAAACATGATAATAAGGCCCTGGCTTGGAATTTGCACCATTTTTCTGGCAGGCCTTTGATTTGAACTCAGGATCTGGGTAACTCTGTGATACTGTGGGTGAAGGGGAAGATCATCATCCTTGAAAACAGGAAATTCAGACCAAATTCCAGAACCCGAATTGAAGCCCCAGCACTGGAAAAACTAATATTTATATATGAGATTTATATTGTATGGGTTTACAGCATATGACGTTCATTACACAGTAGTGCCCAATATATAGATAGGTAGAAAGATAGATAGATAGATAGATAGATAGATAGATAGATATAGATAGATAGATAGATAGATAGATGGATAGATAGATAGATAGATAGATGTATGTATATATATATATATATATATATATATATATATACAGAGAGGGAATATGAAGATATTATATATATAACCAATTATTAGTGATTACATTATGCCTCCATTTAATGAAGTATTATGGTTGAATACTTACAAAATCTGTATTTAAAAATTATTCAATATTCTTCCATTAGGTGCTAGAATGGAAGATATAAATCCAGTAATTTTTGTGTGGCATTCTAAAATAGAATCAAGAATTAACTGCAAATTATTACTTTTATAACATTCCATTAGCATTCACATGAATAGGAATGAGTTTGTCAGATTATCCCTCCATTTATGGGGGACAGTCCTAGCATTCGAACTCCAGGCCTGGGTAGTTTACTTCGAATGCAAACCATTGGAATGGCACTGTGAAGACTTCAGATTGTCACAATTAAAAAAAAGAACAGGAAGTAAAGAAAGCCAGGTGTCAGTGGCTTCTGCCTATAATCCTAGCTCCTCAGGAGGCTGAGATGTAGAGAATGCCAGTTTGAATTCAGCTAGGGCAGGAAAGTTTCTGACAGGGTTATTTCTAAGAGACCACAGGAAAATAAATACACACATGGGTTGGGCTGTGGCTCAAGGGCAGAACACTACCCTCGAGCAAAAGGAGCTCAGGGACAGCGCCTAGGCTCATAGTTCAATCCAGGACCTGCCAAAAAAAAAAAAAAAAAAAAGGAGACAGTAATTCTGTGTCTCTGTGTATAAATGGATGGTGTATGGATGATGGGCATTCAGCAGGTTGCCCATGCCCAGTCCCCAAACCTGGGCAAGCTGGGACAAGCACTGAGACAATACTAAATCTGAGCCAGCAGCTTGAACAAAGCATCCTTCTCTGTCATTTAAGTACTGAAGCACCAAAGGCTTTGCCTGGGCTGGAGTGTGCAACGGGTGCATTATGTTGTGGGTGAGGTGTCCCATCAGGACACCTAGAAGCCAGCCACTGCCTCCAGGGAGACCACACTTCCTAGGCTGTAGGAGTTGTCCAAGGTTCTTGCTCCATATTTTAGAACCCTCTGTAGGATGTGGGGACTGGTGCCTACCACTCATTCATCATTCCTGATTGCCAAATCTCAGGCTGGTCACAAATCCTGGGAAAGATAAGAAATAACCAGTGATTTCTGCACCGAAAAGGGTTAGCCAATAAATCCCACACTCATAGCTCCTGTTAGAAGTGAACCGTGGGCTGCAAATGTGGCTTAGTGGTAGAGTACTTACCTAGATTGCATGAAGTCCTGGGTTCGATTCCTCAGTACCACATAAAAAGAAAAAGCCAAAAGTGGCACTGTGACTTAAGTGATAGAGTGCTAGCCTTGAGCAAAAGAAGCTCAGGAACATGCTCAGACCTTGAGTTTAAGCCCCAAGACTGGCAAAAAAAAAGGGACCCTGGTGAGACATATTCTTCTGGGACTCAGAGGAGGGCCAAGGTTAGAAGTAAGCGGTAAAGGTCAGGTGCTGGTGGCTCACCCCTGTAATCTTAGCTATTCAAGAGGCTGAGATCTGAGGATCAAAATTACAAGCAGGAAAGACTATAATGAGACACTTTTCTCCAATTAAAAACCCAAAAAGCCAGAAATAGAGCTCTGGTTCAAGTACTGGAGTGCTAGCCTTGAGCACAAAAGCTCAGGGATACTGTCAAGGTGATGAATTCAAACCCCCAGACTGGGACAAACATACCAAGATAGAGCTTTTGCTAGTTGGCCTGCACAAGTTCCATCTCTAGCGACTCAATATTAAAAAAAAGAGGGAGGAGGGAAGGAAAGAGTTGCTCCAGGAGGTGATATAACCAGTGCCAAAATTCCACAGGAGTTCTAAGATGTGGAACAGGACAGAGAGCCTCAGGCAGAAGGTACAACATGGGCAAAGGTCCTGCGGTATGGTGTAGAGCCGATGGTGTGGGTAGAATGAAGGTACTGTGGCTTCAGACAAGTCTGGCAGGATATTCAAGGCTGGGTCAAGGTTGTACTTGAGTCACAGGTAGGGCAGAGGGTGGGGACCTAGAAAGGGGCCCAGGGGGAAGATTAGCTTGGCTTTTCACCAGGGACCCCAGCCATTTCCAGTGGCTGGACGCCTATTTTTCACAGCTCCTGACCCTCAGAGGCCTCCTTTGTATGGATGAGTCAGGGCAAATGCAGGGAAGAACTCTTTCTTAAGAAAAGTTTCTAGCCACCAGTGGCTCAACCCCTGTAAATCCTAGCTATTCAGGAGACTGAGATCAGATATTGTGGGTCAAATCCAGCTCAGGGGAAGAAAGTTAGTGAGACTCTTTTCTTGACAATGAAATACCAAAAGACAGAAATGGAAATGTGGCTCAAGTGGTCAAGTGCCAGCCTTGAGAAAATGTTAAGAGAATAAGGTTCAAACTCTGAGGTCAAGCCCCAGTACTGGCACAGAAAAAATAAAGAGAAGCTTTAAGAAGCTCCTAGCCCACCGTGGTGAAAGGCCAGATCAACTAAGCACATGTGGCTCATGCATGTCCTCCTAGATCCTCAAGAAGCTGAGATCAGAGGATCATGGTTCAAAGCCAGCCCTGGCAAGAAAGTCCAGGAGACACTGATCTCCAAGGAACCACCAGAAAACTGGAAGAGGCGCTGTGGCTCAAGTGGTAAGCTGAAGAGCTGAGCTACATTGCCCAGGCCCAGAGTTTGAGCCCCATGACCAACACCTGCTTGGAGCTCACTCTGTGGCTCTAAGCAGAGTACTTTCCAATAGGCCCCTGAGGGTAGGGTCTTGCAATGTCTAGGTGTCTTCAGAGCAGTCTCTTTGGCGGCCTTTGTGCATGGAATGGGCCACAGTATCAGAGAAAGGTCCCGCCTTAGGGCATGGAGTTCATCAGCCGGGTCATGAGAATGGCATCAGTCATGGGTGCAGTGTGCATCTGAGCAGTAAACCAAAGTCTCAGAGCACGGTTCTGGGCCAGGAGGGCCAAGAGCTGCAAGATGGCACAGCAGGTAATGCCCACTCATGCGGGTATCACAAGTTTGCTACTCTGTCAGGCAACCTTGGGCAGGTGTTGAGTTGGGCTCATGAAAGACTTGTAGGGTCAGTAATCCACAGCTGGCTGGCTGATGCTTGTAGCAGTCGCTATCCCAGGAGTCCCAGGGCTCAGAGCCCTGCTTTCTTCTCTACTGCTTGGGGACAGATGAAGGTCTGCAATCTTGGACTGAGTACAAAGGAGCATCCATAGTGTCCTTCCCTTGGTCCTGTGGCCGTGTGCACGGATGGAGGTGCAGATTCCATGGAACTTACTGCCATGGCCCAGACTCACTCAGCCCAAGAAGGACTTAGGGAGAAACCACTTGATATACTTTTAGAATTTAATATGACTATGCTTCAGGACTGCCCCCAGTTCTAGCTCAGCTCATCATTAACACCATCCTCAGTGTGTGTGTGTGTGTGTGTGTGTGTGTGTGAGAGAGAGAGAGAGAGAGAGAGAGAGAGAGAGAGAGAGAGAGAGAGAGAGAGAGAGAGAGAGCGCATGTGCGTGTGTGCATGCACACCCATGCATCTTGATGATAAGGCTTGAACTCAGGGCCTTGGCTCTGTCCCTCAGTTTTTTCGTTCAAGGCTACCACACTACCACTTGAGCCACAGCTTTTCTTCAAGCTTTTGGGTGGTTATTTGCAGAAGAGAATCTTACACACTTTTCTAGCTGGACTGGCTCTGAATGGTAATCCTCACATCTCAGCCTCCTGAGGAGCTAGGAATAGGACAGCATCAGCTATTAGCATCTGGCCACACTTTCCTTCTTGTCTAAAACAAAGTACCTCTCGCAGCTGAGTACCCATCTGCAGCTACCCTTCCTAACCAAGGCTTCAGAGGAAACATTCCCTCCCCTGAGGAAAAAGAAATAGGATCAAGTTTGAGCTTTATGTTCTCCACACAGTCAGGGGCTGCTGGGAGCTGATGTGGAGGTCAGAGGATCTAGGCCAGGGCAAGTAGACAATGTGTTAGAACAGAAGAGAGTATGAGAAGACATCCTTGTAGCTGGATGCCAGTGGATCATGTCTATAATCCTAGCTACTCAAGAGTGACACCTGAGGATCAATCAAGATTCAAAGCTAGCCTGGGCAGACTCTTCTCTCCAATGAATCACCAAAAAGCTGGAAAGCAGAGCTACCCTAGTTCAAGTGGTACAGCACCAACCTTGTGCAAACAAGCTAAAGGATACCACCTAGGCTCTGAATTGAAGCCCTGGTAAACACACACACAACACACACACACACACACACACACACACACACACACACACACACATACACTTACATGTGCACATACACACACATACACACGGTAACATCCTTAGCAGTTGCCAATGGCTCATACCAGCAACCCCAGCTACTCAGAGGCTGAGCTCTTAAGATGGCAGCTTGAAGCCCACCCAGGCAGGAAAGTCTATGAGACTCTTCTCTCCACTAAACTACTAAAAAAGATGAAAGGTGAGCAGTGGCTCAAGAGGTAGAGTGTTAGCTTAGGGACAATGCCTAGGCCCTGAGTTCCAGCTCTGAGATGTTTTTTGTTAATAGACACCCTTTGCTATCCCCATCCCCACAGGCCATACATCCAGATTTTTGTTATCCTAGATCTTACTTCCGCTCCTGCCACTTCCACAGCACTGCCACAAGAGGCTGGTGTGTGGCCAGCACTGGATTAAGAAGTGAACATACACAAGGGGGGGGCATAGCCAAGTCAAGGCTAATGCCCCAAAACATTGAGGTATTGGCCATACCAGTCTCTCATCCCCCAGTTCCCTGGCCCTGGAATCTAAAGTCTGTGCCTCTGTGTTCTGGGCATCTGAAATTGTCTAGAAGGACCTAGAGAGGCCTAGCTGGGGCCGCGAGATAGATTTTCCTGTGGTAAGGTACATTGACATTTCCTAGACACCGACAGATACTTCCAAGCCACCTTAGCCTCACCTCCCAGGTAGCCCCGGAAGATCCTTGGTTGGGCGGCCTTCAGTCAGCTATCATGCTTGAGTTGGCCAGAGCCACTGGCAACCACTCTTCCCCTACTCCACTACCAGCCTCCAGGAAGGGACATGCAGCCAGAGGCCCAGCTGAGGAAAAGGACAGGACATCACATTACTGAGCCTCCGCCCCCCTCACCCTGTGTCAGGGGAGAACCTATGCCAGCCTGCCCTGCTAATCCAGAATCCCCTGGAGGTGGCCAAAGACACGGACGACCCCAAAGAAAAGCTGGAATATGCAGGTCTCTGGCAATTTAAGACTCATTGTAGACCCTGATAGGAGGCTAAAGGCAAGGTTGCTGTGCAGGAAGGGTACCATCTGAGGTCATAAAGAGGCAAACAGGCACCAATGAAGGGGAAGAGAAAGATGAGGGAAAAATACACACACACACACACACACACACACACACCACACGGGTAGCCCAAGGCCCTGAGCACCTAAACATCCCAACCCTTGAGAAGATGGCACTACCATCTACAGACCAACTGTAGACAAAACTCAGAGCCTCTCACATGTCTGGAATGGCTAATGACACAGCATGCCATTTCCTACTGTACACACTGCTATGTAGAAAACTCAGCTATCTTATTTTTGTTTGTTGGTCATGGGGTTTGAACTTTGGGCTTGTGCGAAGTCCCTCAGCTATTCAGTTGAAGGTGCACGCTCTACCACTGGAGCCACAGTGCCACTTCCGGTTTTCTGGTGGTTCACTGGAGATAAAGTTTCACAGATTTTCCTGCCAAAGCTGGCTTTGAAACTCGATCTTCATATCTCAGCCACCTGAGTAACTAGTATGACAGTTGTGAGCCACTGGCAACGCCTGGCTTCAGCCACCTTCTCACACCCAGGGGAAACCCACTTTGTCAGGCCACAAACCACATGCAGCTGTTCCCTTCAGACTTTGACACCAGTATACAAAACCATTCTTCCATGGATGGGGAGAATATAATTGACACTACCCTCCCACCCCTATTCCCATTCACCCACTCCCTGCCTAAGAAAGGCCATGACCTCTGGAGTTCTTGGTAAGGCAAAGCCCACCATGCTGTAACTTCACCCTTGGGCAAAACTGGGGAGTTCTTAGAAATGTCTGTACCCTGAGGCCAACACCTAGTCTCCCAACCACAGCAACCCCATTCCTTCACCATCTCTTGCAGGCAAGGGGTGTCTTTCTTTCTTGTTTTTTTTTTTGTTTGTTTTTTGTTTTGGTTGAGGGGTTTAAACTCAGGGCTTGGGTACTGTCCCTGATGATGATTTTTGTTCAAGGCCAGTGCTCTATCATTTGAGCCATGGTGCTACCTCTGGTTGGAGATTGGAGATGAGAATCTCGTGGGACTTTCGTGCCTGTGCTGGGGAAACAAGATACTCCCGAGTAGCCAGAATGACAGGCATGAGCCATCTGTGCATGTTTTATGGTGTCTCAGTCTTTAGAATTTCCAACTAGTCCTCCTCTAGACACTCCCACCTAGTCACTCCTCTAGATCCCTTAGGGACAGCAAAGGGACACTCCGAATCTGGGTAGGGCCATAGGCATTAAAGTGCCCTTTGCACATCACTACCCCTCTCTAACCTCCCATCTGCCTCCTCTGGAAGGCCTGGTCATCTGGGGCAGATCAGACCCACAAGGACTTCTGGGTCCTGCCTTGTATCCCCCTACCCTACCCTACCGGTATCTGAGGATTTCTGGGGCCAGCTGCTCCATGTCCTGGTGGATGGAAGATGTTGGGACGGTTGCTGATAAATGGGTCCAGGGGATGCCAGGGCAGAAGGAGTGTCCAGCTCCCCTCTGTCAAAGAAGGAGACACATAAAAATGGATGGATCTACTAAGAGCTACAGGGCATAGCCATCCACCTGTCACCAAGGACCCTTGGAGTGCTGTTTTATGTTGACAGTCCTGGGGCTTGACCTTGGGGTTTAGGTGTTGTACCCAAGCTTCTTCTGCTCGAGGCCAGTACTCTTCCACCTGAGCCACGGGGCCACTTCCAGCTTTTTCTGTGTATGTGGGACCTAGGAATTGAACCCAGGGTTTCCTGTGTGCTAGGCGAGCCCACTACTGCTAAGACACAATCCTAACCCCGGATAGCTGTTCTTTTGTAACCCCTCAGGCGTGTCTCAGGACAGCCTTGCACATCTGTACCGAGTTTCTCAGCAGCAGCTCTTGCTGGAAGTGAACATGCTCCTCTATGTTGTCCTTTATGTACAGCATCTTTGCTCTGTGTGCTTCCTGTCAGATCCTCCTTGTTAAGCAAGACCCCTTTTCAAGTGCTGCTTCTAAGAACCCTGCTCCAATCACCCTGGCAGAGTGGGATCTTCTCTGCTCTGCAGGCTGTTGGCCTTGTCACGCTCTCCCTTCCTGCTGGTGTGGGTTGAAAGCACATGAAGGGGAAGGCCTGGCTTCCAACACCCAATTTCTGAAGGCTCTGATACACTACCCAGTGACTGGTATCACATTCCATGAGAGGGCACTTGAAGCCCAGGCAGTCTGGGGGCAACAAGATGGAGATGGATCCATTCTTTGTGTGGGCTTAAACTGAGTATCTGGGAGCTGCAACTCTGAGTTTTTGTCTCAAGGCTGGTGCTTTAAAACTTGAGCCACAGCTCCACTTCTGACTTTTTGGTGGTTCCATGGAGAGAAAGTCTCACCAGCTTTCCAGCTTATGGCTGGCTTCAATCTTTGATCCTCAGATGTCTGTCTCCCAAGTAGCCAGGATGTCAGGTGTGAGCCTGAGCCAGAGGTGATGGGCACAAGAGCCTTTCTTTTGAGCTTCTGTTTATCTCATGTCAACTAGCAAGCCCCAGTTAAAATACTCAATTACAGGGGATCAAGTTCCTCTCCTAAGTCAGTTAATCCAAGGAGATGAAATGCCTTTGGAAAAGGCTAGTCTGAATTGGCCTGGGTTTGTGTGTGTGTGTGTGTGTGTGTGTGTGTGTGTGTGTGTAAGTTTCAGAGATACCTACCCTATCTCTCCGGTGCCTCATCCTCCCAGTGGTGAGTACATATAGGATCACCACCCCAAGGAAGGCAGGTAGTGGAGGGTACATAAGGTCACATTGAGTGGAATGATCTGAATTCTATCCTGCAACTGAAGCCTGTAAAGATAATGGAGAGAAGGAGAAGTTTAGAGGAACATCAAGAGAAGCTCATTACCTTTTGATACAAGTACCAGAGAGAAGACTGAAGCCATCCTTTTTGGTAGTAAGGTAACAGATGCGCACTATTCATTTATTTCATTATTTTTTGAGTCCTAGAGCTTGGATTCAGGGCCTGAGTGTCATCCCTGAGCTTCTTTTACTCGAGGCTGAGGCTCTACCACTTGAGCCACAGGTCCACATCTGGGTTCTTTGTGTGTGTGGGGGGGTGTTGTTGGTTTATGGGAGATAAGAATCTCACAGACTCTCCTGCCCTGGCAGGCTTTGAGTCACGTCCATCAGATCTCAGACTCCTCAATAGCCAGGATGATGTGTGGGAACCACCGGCACCTGACCACCACCATCCATTTATAATCTCCTAGGGCCAGTGCTGGACCACCTGCACTGCACCCCCTTGTTGTGAGTGGGAAGCAGACATGAGTGGGTTTGATACTTCACCAGCCTACATACCTTTGAGCATTGTTCCAGGTCAGTCTGATGGCGGCTTCCTCATCATACACAGCAGTGACTTGGCTCTGTCACAAGAACAAATGTCCCTCAGGAGGTGTCAGTTCTGGGGTTTTTCCTCTTCACACCACCCCCACTGCCTGAAACGACACCCTAGCAAAGGGATATAGACATAGAGTGAATTCATTTTCTTATAACCAGGGTCTGGCCAGAAAGGTAGCAGTGGGGAATCCCGATCCAGACCAGCCTGAGCATATATTGAGACTCTATCTCGGAAATGCCCAAAACAGAAAGTCTTGATTCGCATGTTAGAAGACCTGACTGGCAAGTCTAAAACTTGAATTCAAACCCTAATACACCAAAAAATCAGAGGCCCCGTTGCCAGAGGCTCATGCCAATAATCCTAGTTTCTCAGGAGGCTGAGATCTGAAGGTCACAGGTCAACATTTAAAATAGGGTTGGCCTCACCCCTCAGACATCATGATAAGACCCAAAGTCTGAACCATGAGAGTGTGCTCCATATTAACAGGGCTCTCATCCTTACTAAGTGCTGGCCATGTTCTTTGTCCCCCTGGGAAGCCACCCCCTGTGGGTCCCACCCCCAGGTCCTCCCAAGCTCCTTCTGCCACCAACCAGGCCCAAGGAAGTACACAGCTCCAGGGCACACAGATAACTTGGTCTTAAATTTAACAGTGCTGAGTCCCCATCAAGCATCTCACCCTTCCAGGTCCCCAGACCTCAGCCACAAAGCCCATGTACCCCCCAAGGAAAGCACGCAGAAGTTACCACAGGGTCCAGCGCTCCTTGTTACAGCCCACATCTATACCACATACAAACACACACACACACACAAACAAACACACAACTTGCAGGGGTGGTTCATGTTTGTCTTCCTTGATACTCAGGAGGCTGAGGTTTGAAGATCACGGTTCAAAACCAGCCCATTCCGGAAAGATTGTGAGGCTCTTATCTACAGTGAACCACTCAAAAGCCAGAGGTGGAGCTGTGGCTCAAGTGAAATGTCAGAGCAATAGCTTTGATCACAGAAGCTCAGGAACAGCACCTAGACCCTGAGTTCAAGGCCCAGGTATTCTAACTCCAAACACACACAGACACAGACACACACACACACACACACACACACACACACACACACACACACACACACACACACACACACATACAGCCCAAGGCTTCAGCAGTCCCTGAGAAGAGAACCATGAACTGTCTCCATTAGGATCACATCCTACTCTCAAGAAGGTGGCACTACCTACATCAGACCCACTATAGAAAAACCAGTAAGCCTCTCACATATCTGGAATGTCTCATAGTCCAACATGGCAGTTACTACTGTACACACTGCTATGCGGAAAACTTAGCCCCCTCTTTTTTTGTAGTTGGTCATGGGGTTTGAACTCTGGGCCAGGGCGCTGTCCCTTAACTCTTCAGCTGAAGGTGAGCACTATCCCACTTGAGCCACAGTGCCAAATCCTGTTCTCTGGTGGTCCATTGGACATCAAGTCTCACAGACTTTTCTGCCCAATCTGGCTTGGACCAATGGTCTTCACATCTCAGCCTTCTGAGTAGCTAGGATGACAGTTGTGAGCCACCAGCAGCTTCCGACTTCAGCCACTTTCACATACCCAGGGGAAACCCATCCTCATCAGGCCACAAACTTCTTGCAACCCTTGACTTCAGACTTTGTCATCCAGCATCCAAATCCATCCTTCAATGAAGAGAATACAGACACAATAATCCCACCCCTGCACCCATTTGCCCATTCCCTGCCTGCCACAAGCGAAGTCCTTTTGAAGCTCTGGCTTCAAACTGGGGCAAACGTGAAGGAGTTCTTAAAAATGTCTGTACAGTGAAGCCAGCACCTGGTCTCCCAATCACAGCACCCCCCCACACACACACCTCCACCATCCTTTGCAGGCAAAGATGTTTTGCTTTCTTTTTTTCGGTTGTGGGGCTTGAATTCTGGGCCTATGTGCTGTCCCTGAGCTCTTCAGCTCAAGGCAAACACTCTACTACTTGAGCCACAGCACCGCTTCCAGTTTTCTGGTGATCTGTTGGAGATAAGAGTCTCAGGGTCTTTCCTGCCCATGATAGCTTTGAATCATGATCCTCAGATCTCAGTTTCTGAGTACCAAGGATGACAGCCATGAGCTTCTGGCACCCGGTCAAAGATAATTTTCCATCCTTTTCATCCTATCCCCTCAGGAGACTGAGATCTGAGCACTACAGTTGGATTCTACCCTTGGAATCAAAGTCCTTCAGAACTCTTTTTCTACAATTAAACACCCAAAAATGTTGGATGTGAAGGTTTGGCTCAAATGGTAGAGTGCTAGCTTTGAACATCAAAGACAAGGGATAAGACCCAGTCCCTAGTTTCAAGCTTTTACTAGCAAAGACCCACCCAAGAAAAGGAAGCACGTTGGCACACAGGAGCTCAAAGTTCACACATAATAGTCAAGACTCCCAGAACAGACCCCATCCGGCTCTGATTCTCTAGATTCTATGTCCTACATCATGGCAGTCTTAGATGGGACAGACCATGTACCAAGTCAGGACGTTCAAGTAAAATCACATACTGAGGATCCCCTGACCTTAACAAAGACTCAGGATCTCTCACTGTCCTGCCTTGACACTGGGCAGCAAGGTGAGTTCTAGTTATCCAACCACAGGATGTGAATATGAAAGAATTTCTTGGCCAAGGGACTCCAACTGGATAGGCTCTAGGTCCCTCTTTTTCTGGAAGGAGAAAAGTGCTGGTCCATCCCAGGAATGTTCCTAGGTTGTGAGTATCCTCAAAGAAAGAACCCTGCTCAGAGCCCAGTGCCTCTTGTTTTCCCACCAGCCTCTATCCAAGCCTGCCCCACCTTCAGTCATCCCCTATGAATCCCAGATCTGCCATATAGACTAAAGGTTGAGTCAGCAAAAAGACCCACCTCTGCCTCTGAGAATGGCAGTCACGTGGTCTTAGCGCCCCCTAGAGGAAGTCTCGAAGTAACTCGGGTCCCGACTCTCATCCATATTCCCTGGCTGTCCTGTGCCAGTGGCCCACTTACCTCAGTCTCTGGTGGAGGAATGAACACCGGGGGTGTCATCTTCTGATTGAGCCATCGAAAGTCCCAGTCCCCAAGGATGTACTGCACAGGCATCCTGCAGTGGGCAACAGGCAGGAAGTCAATGGTGAACCCAAGGTTCCAGGACTCTTAATAGAAGTGTGGCTGGGTCAAAAACTTTATAACTGGTCGTCTATGTTGTCAGGAGAGAT
This sequence comes from Dipodomys spectabilis, assembly GCF_019054845.1. Lineage (NCBI taxonomy): Eukaryota > Metazoa > Chordata > Mammalia > Rodentia > Heteromyidae > Dipodomys > Dipodomys spectabilis. The sequence continues at coordinate 1,161,034 of NW_024870978.1, read as the reverse complement.
CATGGCTCCAATGTCCTGACACACCTGACCTGGGATCACCCTACCTCTTCATCTTCCTGCTTATACCTTGCCCTGCCCTTGACACTCCCTCACCCCAACACCTCCCTAGCCCTTAGACAATTTCTTATTATCTGACCAGGAAATAAACTTGCTGGGGCCAGGATAATTGAAACCTGGTGAACCACCCTGAGCCCTAGGTCCTTCCTGAGGCTGATTGCCCCTGAAGTTGGAGACCTCACAGCTGCTGGATGCCATGAAGTTGCTGAAGGATCAGTGGTTTAGTCCTACATACTGGCTTTAGGCTCTGAAATGTTACCCACAGAGATTGTGAGTGGTTGGCTCCCTTGATCCAGGAACTCCAAACCAAGGCTCACATGCTCTCTTCTTCCTTCCTTTCCTCTTTTTTTCCCTTCATCCTTCCTTCCTCTCTCGCTGTTTCCTTTCTTTGTCTCACTTTGGGGCTTGAATTCGGAGCCTGAGTGCTGTCTCTGAGACACATCCATTTCTGGCATTTTATTTTTGGTTGTTAGTTGGATATAAGTGTCTTACAGGCTTTTCTGCCTGGGCTTTAAGCCTTGATCCTCCAATCTCAGCCTCCTAAGTAGCTAGGATGACAGGCATGAAGCACCAGCATCCAGTTCAAACCAAGGTTTCTTCATGTGCTGTGGAACCAGCACTGGAACATTTCATCATCTATGACCACACCTCCCCCCCCCCCAGCCTGGCACATACTGTGACTCTTTGTTGGATAACTAAATGAGCATCTGTCTATGACAATACTACAGAAAAGTCCCATTTTATTCATGTAAGCATCCTGGGGTGGGTGGGTGGGGGAGGCAAAGCCTGATGTAGTTCTCCCACAGTTCTCCCTCGATGTGCTCGCTGGATTCTGGGGCCACTGGGATGCCTATCTTCTCAAAGATCTCTGTCCAGTGGCTGACCAACTCTGTGGCACTCAATTCCCCCTCAGGTGTGAACGAGGTTGCGATAAGCTGAACCCCTGGCGCAAGTGGCCTCCTTTCCTGTCCGTGGGCCAGACAGGATGATCCACTATATCTGGCCCCCAAGTTTCATGTTACAGAGAAAGGATTCTTGAGGCATCCCGGGTCTCTAAATCTCCCAGAGTCCACTGCAGGTACTGAAAATCGTCTCTGCTCACAGCTGGCAGGCTTGGGATGGCGAGGTCACTTTCTGCTCCCCATGACATCCTTGACTGTGGTGGTCACCCTAGAGAGAGCTGTATAAGAATCAGCAGCTGCCAGAGAAAGGCAGTCAAGGCATGACATTTGTAGCAGGAGACCATCTGGCTTGGGAACTCTGCCTGTGCCACTTTGAATGTCACTGTTTGACCGCTGAATTGGTTCATCTAATTTGACCCATGAATCCAGGCATTATTGGAAATTGCCAGCTTCAAGAACAAAACCTGGAAAAGGTGGCATTTCACTTGTCCCAATCAAACTTAAAGGGTTCCAAAGTCTGTGATCCCCTTTTCCTTCCAGGCAGCCTACAGCAGGTTACAGAAACTGGCATTCAGAGAGCCCTAGCTAACTGCCACGGTCTGATACTAAGCAGGCTCCAATAGGGGAAACTTGCCTACCACTCTCCAACTGGAAACAGCCCAGGTGGGACACAGATTGGAGACTGCAGGACTCCAGGGAGGACTACACACGGATGCACTGCCCTAGGAGGGAATCCACGCCACCAGTGGGGGCCCACAGCCCCCTGCCAAGATGCCCACAGACACCGTCAATGCCGTGGGTAAGGTTCTCCTCTCATCCTCGGTTGTGGTGAACCATCTGCCACGTTACACCCTTCACCACTCCCCAGACATTCCTAGCTTCACAGCCCCTGCCCTACTCCCACCCATCTTGTTCCTTAATTATATTTGGCAGACACATTCCCAACCCTTGAATTAACTCCAACTATACACATGAGAGCAGAGTGCCTGGCTGGAAAAGTGCGGCTGTGGTCACTGTCCTCACGAGCCTTCTGGCTGAAGACAGAAGACAGGTGTCCACTCTGTTCTGTGGTTCACACAGGCCTCCTAGGGAGTTCCATGCAGGTCCAGCAGCTACTGTGGGCTGCAAGAAAGGGGAAGAGGGAGGTGGAAAGAGGTGGAAAGGAACATATACTGAAACCTTCCCCAAAGGAGCCATGAAATGGTGAAGGAGAAAACAAAAATTGTGGCTGGGCTCATACTGGGCATTATGAAAAAAGAACAACAAATACACACATACACACAAATAAACTGCTTTTGTTCTTTTTAGACATGGTGACTTAAATATATTTTCATTTTTTCTCATCTCCTAATCTCCCAACACAGACACACAGACACACAGACACAGACACACAGACAGACAGACAGACAGACACAAACACACACACACACACACACACACACACACACACACACACACACAAACTGGTCACACAAGACTCACCATGCAGCACCTGCAATTTGCCAACTGATCACTGACCTGAGCACAGTCAGGCTGTACGAGAAGAAAGATAATCTCTCTCTCTCTCTCTCTCTGTCTCTGTCTCTGTGTGTCTCTGTTTATCTCTCTCTCTGTCTCTCTCTCATACACACACACACACACACACACACACACACACACACACACAGACTCAGAGCAGTGCCTCTCCTGATTTTGTTGGTTCCTCATCTGGGCAATGTACAAGCTCGAGCATGGCAGTTCCCTTGTCAGAACCAGGGGCTCCCACCCAAGGGGAACACCACTCTAATAATGCAGAACCTCCCTGCCTCTCCCTTTACCCAGGGCCAGACCCTTCCATTGGGAACAACCAGCCTTGACTCCCCATTCACCAAAACCCTAAGCCCAGACACTGATTGAAGGAATCCCGAGACAGGTGACTCTTCAGAGCCCAGACAGAAAACAAAGCAGGCAGTCCTGGTGCCTCCCGAGAGGTGGCTGACTTGGGGTGGGAGCGTTGTGGAATTTGATGGGGTCCTAAAGGCTACATACATGGATGGACTCCCTACTTCCAGCCTAGATGCTTCTGGGCTAATTGAATTCTTGGGGAGAACTAGGAGACCAGAAGGACCAGGAGCACCAGCAGAAGCTGGCAGAGCTAGGAAATGTGATCACCCTTTGAGTACTGTTGACAGCTGGGGTGGGGTGGGGAAGGACAGGTGTATGTGTGTCAGAGGGGGTGTGTTCCTCCCAGATAGTCACCTTCTGACCTCCAGTGCCCTCACCTCCCTAGTGGGTTCTTCTGGGACCCTCCTCAGGTGAAAGGCTGACTGAGCACAGAAGACAAGGGCTCACACAGCAAGGGGAGGCTATCTCCTGCATCCAACACCCCCCATCCCCAGCAAAAAGGAAAAGACCCGAGAAGGCAGGTGTGGAGATGCTCCTTCCCACATCTCACTAAAGCCACTAGGTTCCCACCAGGGAGAAGAATAGTGCAGATGTGGCTTCCACTGCTCTAGACCAGGGGTTCTGTGGTGCTCCCTCCTCACCAATCCCTGCCTCTGCCCTTTTCCTCGGACACTGGCAGCTAGGAATGGGGGTGGTATCCCTGGGTAGACACGCCCCCTCTGCTGGGGTGCATTTGTGGCAGAGCCAGAGTAGACTGTGGTGTTCAGGGGAGGTGCAGGCAGGACAGGAGAGAGGAGGCAAGAGGCCAGGTCCGGGTCTGCGGGGGAGGGAGGGGATGAAGGGTGAAGGATTTGCAAGGTGCAGGAGTTGCCAGGTGTGGTCCCATGGGGCAGCCACTCATGCATGCTGCTGGGAGAAGCTGTAGGCGATGGCTCTGGGTGCACCCAGGCCCGAAGTGCGAGGACCAGGTGTAGGGACCAGGTCGGGGCCTCATGCCAGGCAGGGACCCACCATCTCTGCTGGGCAACTGGGAAAGGGGCCGCGGATCAGAGCAGGCAAAGCCATGTTTGAAATGCGTCGCTGCTGGGAGGGGGCGGGGGCATCTGCAGGGGACTGTGCTTGCTGCCACCCCTGCCTCAGCTGCCATCACCACCACCACCTCCTCCTCAGCTGCCTGCTTCTGCTGCCTCCACCACCAAAGCCACCCCTGTGCTTCCCATGCCAGGGCCTCAGATTCAGGGCAGCCATGGCCACCATGTCCCCGTGGCGCTGCCCGCAGTGATGTGCCTGCCTAGCTGGCTCCAGGTGCTCTGTGCTCCTGTCCGGGACTGAGCTTTGATTGCAGTGGCCATCAGCCACTGGAATGGCTTCCCCTCGTGCTTGTGCTTGCTCTTCTCTCTGCTCTTTCTCTCTCTGCCCCCAGGTGCGCCTGGGCCACCGCACAGGCGTGCCTGATCCCCCCCATCGCTGCCACCACAGTGCATCCTAGGGCCTCGCCCCCTCCTCCACTTGGCCATGCCCACTCCTCCCCTAGGCAGTGCCTCCTACCCCTACCTGCAATCACAGTCCTGACTGGGCTCTATGGCTTCCAGGCCATGGCAATTGCAGCACCACCTCAGCTCAGCACTCTCCCCAAACCCCAGTACCTGCCCCAGGGATCAAATCTCCTCTCAGCTCCACCCCTGGAGGAGACTCTCCTCCATCCCCTTTCACTCCACACACTAAGAAGGTGCATGGTGACCCTTGTGTGTGTGTGTGTGTATGTGTGTGTGTGTGTGTGTGTGATTGTTGAGAATAACTACCTCTCAAGGACTCAGAACATAGCACTCTTTGGGATGACACACAGCACACTTCCAAAAACAGCACAAAGAACCCTGTGCAAAAGACTCAGCACACAACTCCCTTTGAAGGACTCAGCATATAGTACCCGTGTAGAGTGCTCAGCACACAGCACCCTTTGAAGGAGGGAGTCCATAGCTTGCAGTGTAAAGGACTCAGCACATTGCATGCTTTGAAAAATTCAGCACATAGCACACTTTCCCAGGGGCTCATTACATAGCACCCTCTGTGTTAAGACTCCCTTTGAAAGGTTGAGTACAAAGCACCCTTTGTAAATCACTCATTGCATAGCACCCTTTGAAGAACTCAGCACATAGAAGAATTTTGAAGGTTTCAGCACATACCGCACTGTGGCAGGACTCAGCACATACCACACTGTGTAAGCACTCAGCACACAGCACCATTTGAAGGACAATACAGAGCACCCAGTGTAACACAGCACTCAAAAACTCACCTCATTCCTCTCTTCTCAAGGGCTCAGCAAATAGCAGAACCCTTTCGGATGAATTAGCACACCACACCTTTTGAAGGACTCAGCATACAGTACGTTGTGTAATGGACTCAGCACACAGCACCCTTTGAAAAACCGAGCACAGCCCACTCTTCTCAGGGACTCAGCACAAAACCCCCATGTGGGAATGACCCAGTAAATAGCGTCCTTTGAAGGATTCAGCACATAGCTGTATGTCACAGGTTCAGCTTTCATTAGAATTAGGGTGCTTTCTTCAGTATCCCCAACCTTCAGAAACACTTCACAAATCCTACTAGTTCACATTTAGCCAACTTGTGTTTTATTGGGGTGGTTCACCTGGGGGTCTTGAACTCAAAGTTTGGGGGTCCTGTCCCTGAGCTCTTTGGTTCAATGCTAGAGTTCTACCACTTGGAGGCACAGCTCCAATTTTGTTTTTTGCGGGTTGTTCTTTGACAGGTCTTATCATGATAAGGAAGGCCAAGTTGGGGTGTCTGTGGGCAAAGGCTCTTAGCTCAGTCTGGAGCTGACCTCTCTGTTCCTTGTGCCCCTGGGAAGCTGGGCCTCCTGGAGCTCTCTTGGCCTAGGGTGGAACAGACCTGCTCTGGCATCAGCACTCAGGGTGAACAAAAGTCAGCTTGGCCCTTGTCACTTCTCAAAATTGAACTCTACAGGACAATGGCACGGTACCGCATATCCCGCATCTGGCCACCAGGGGGCAGGAGTGGCCCACCATAGGGATTGTACCTGTGAGTTGTGTTTACTCTTGCTTCACTAGGGTCTCCATCATGCTTCCAAGACACCCTGGACAGGAAAATCCTTGAGACATTTACCTACAATTAACAATCGAAAAGCAAGTGGGGCTGTGGCTCAAGTGGCAGAGCAGTAGCTTTGAACAAGAATACTCAGGGATAGAGCCTAAGCCCTGAGTTCACACACACACACACACACACACACACACACACACACAACACATGCATGCAAAATCAGAGATTTCTACACTGCAATCTTTGGATATTCTCTACTTATTCCCCACTAAGCCTGGTGGCTGCTGGCCTAGGTGTCTGATGCAAGCACCACTACCTGGCATCTTTAATCTTGGGGAACAGAATGGATATAAGGTCATCCTTCTCCGATCCCAGCTCCTTGATTGGGTCATGGTCTATCCAGGCCCTTTGGTGCTCCTTTACAAATTGCCAAGATGCCTTCAAAAGTCATCACATACTTGGCATGGTGGCTCATTCCTGGCATCCTAGCTACTCAGGAAGCTGAGATTTGGAGGATTATGCTGCCAAGCCAGCCTGGGCAGAAAGTGTGTGAGACTCTTATCCTCTATGAACCATCAGAAAACAAAAGTGGTCCTGTGGCTCAAATGGTAGAGTGCCAGCCTTGAGAATAAGAGCTCAGGGACAGTGTTCATGGCCAACAACAACAAGGACAGGCTTTGTATATTAGCTTTGGGATTGGCATTGGCCAAATATAATTGGAATTTTCAAGTGCTCCACTACAAAATAGTGCCTGCTTTAGTCCTGTGCTGGTCCATCTTGTCTCAACCCCTGGCCTTGTCCATACTTTGGGTCAGCATGGCTCTGGATGGAAGGGAGGGCTCGAAGGAGGAAGATCCCAGAGCAATCACCCCACCTCGTTCTGCCATGCTCACCCTGCTGCTTCTCCTCTTTGCCATAAACCTTCTTCCTGGAATCTATCCATGAGGTCATCACCGCCAACATAGTGGTGAGTGGTGGGTCTGGCCTAACTCGGGGCAGTCAGAGGTGGAAGTAGGTCTGGGATTAGGAGCTTCCACCCTGGGTGTGGGCTGAGCCCAGGGTTGACCTTTATTTCATCCTGAGCCTTGCAGTGGTGGGAAGACAGTGTAGATTCCACATTGAGTCAGGTAAAATTGGAATATGGAGGACCCCTTGTGTGGGGGAGGATGTGGGGCTCAAGGGGCCACTGTTATTGATACTCCTCTCTCAGGACTCCCCTCTCCCTCCATCATCCCTCAATGGTAGAAGAGAAACTTCAACTAAGGGTGTGGGAATAGGGGGCAGGGAAGTATTTTGGTGTGAACCAGAAGTGCTTCATATTCATCCTAGCCCCTACTTCCTATTTATCTGAGGAATGGCCATATGGGTTTGGGAGGGATGAATCATCCTAGCTGAGGATGTGGCTCAGTGGTAGAGTGGTCGCCTAGCATGACTGAAGCCCTGGGCTTGATTCCACATAGAAAAAGCTGGAAGGGGAAGTGGGGCTCAACTGGTTGAGCGCCAGCTTTGATCAAGAAGAACTCAGGGACAGTGCCCAGGCCCTTAGTTCAAGCCCCAGGACTGGAAGAACAAATCTTTTTTGGAGGCTTTTTTCCCCTTTGAAAACAATTTATTCTTTGTGATAAGCATAACATGGGTCTCTTCCCTGGCCACCAATGGACCATTAGAAGTCTGTTGAACTTGGGCCACCTCCTGGCAGCCTCTGCCCTACCCTACCCCCAGTTTAACCTTCCCATCACCCAACAGATGGAGGCCTGGGAGAAGGCCACCTGACCACCTACTTCTGGTGGCTGCCAAGGCTTTTGAGTGTCAGTATGTCATATGGAGAGTAATTATCTGCATCAGTGTACAGAAGAAAGGGAGGGAGTGCTCCTCACCTGAGCTGTGGGCAGATCGGTATCTGGGGCATCTGCAGCAGGACGTGCTCCTTAGGGGAGTCCTCTATGGTGACAAGAACCCTGACCTATCCTCTGGCAGTTTCCATGCTGTCTTCAAGGTGTAATTCTTCAAAACCTTTCTGCTCCTCCCTCATTTCACCTACCACAGTCCCTGATGCATCTGAAGCAGCATTGGTGGTGCGGGGCTCAGCCTGTGCTGACATCTGGAGCCTGCTGTCCATGCCTTCCTCTGTGAGGATGGAAAGCAGCTCCTGGAGCACTCTCTTCTTCTCCATCTTCTCCTGGGACAGCCAGCACACCCACTCGGCTTTCTCCCAAAACAGCTCATTCAGAACAAACATCTGCTCTTTACATGCCATGAGAGACTCCTCAATTATTTGGATGTGTCCTGACAGCCGGCTGCATCGATGGTGGAGCTCACTGCGGGATTCTGGAAGTCCAACTCATCAGGCAGGTTGTGGAGGAAGCAGATTTTCTTCTTGGATGCCCACGTGTCCCGCTTCCCATCCCCATGAATGCTGTGGTAGCAGCTCATGGGACAGGGGGCTGTAGCTCCAGCTCAATCTGGCACTGAGCTGTCAAGTGGGCCAGATGCCTGCAGCTGGCACACCACTCCTTTGGTATGATTTCCCCCCTGTGGATCTCAGCCTTAGTGTGTTAACAGAGCCTCATCCATTTACAAGGCAACATGGAATGTGGGCGTAGCCACAATTCTTGTATCCCATTGGTCAGAAAGAATCACGAAATAATGGGGGTGTGACCAGAATCCTGTGATGCAGCCAGAATGGGCAGAGTTAAGATGACAGTGGCTCCACCAGACCCTTTCCCAGGGAACTATCTCCAATTCACTTGGAGACAAGAGGGTGACCTGCTTGAGCCGGATGGCTGCACAGATTGTTGTGTATGTCCATTTGTTGCTAGTCTTGGACCTTGAACTCAGGATCTTGCACAGTCCCTGAGCTGCTTTTGCTCAAGGCTAGCCCTCTACCCCTGGAGCCACACGGCTCTACTTCTAGCTTTGTTGGCATTGAATTTGGACAGGGGTCTCAAGCACTTTCTGGCTTAGAGTGACTTTGACCATGACCCTCCTATCACAGCCTTGTAAGTATCAAGGAGGAGCCACTGGTGCCTGCCTCATCATTGGTTTTGCTTATGTTCTTGGACACACCCGTGAGTTCCCTATCCCCAGGTTTAAGTGGTGTGAGCTGGAACCCACACTTGGAATCCTGGTCCTGCCACTTCCAAATGTCAGGAAATCCTAAGAAACTCATTCTTAACCATATGAATACCAATGGAATATGATGTATGTCATGATTGAATGGGCAGTTCTTGCATGATTCTAGGATAAAATTATACACGATTGTATTCTAGGATAATGATCAATTTTAATTAATACTTTATAAAGCATTTAAACAATCACATTCATTAAATGGAAGCATAATGAAATACCAAAGAATTGGGGGTCACATAGTATAGAGATGCCATTTTTTCTGCCCGGGCATTCTTTACTTAATTGCTATATACCATTTTCTGAATGTACTTTGGTATATGCAACTAGGATATATTATACTTGATCTGGAAGGCAATTATTCAAACTGTTTTATCAAAAATGCTTATAGCAAAATAAAGAGATAAATCCAAATTATGTATATTTGAAGACAATGCTTGGTTAGTCCTCTTCTCACATTACTCATTCCCTTCTTGAGAATAATACACATTGTAAGGAAATGCTTAGAATGATTTGGAGAAATAGGTTGACTTTAAACCAGAGTTACTCTATACTGCATTTTGTTTACTTTATATCTAGAAAAGCTAAATTCTTACCTTATTATTTTCCTTAGGTTTTATATTCAGGTTTAATCTCTGATGGGTGACAGATAAAGATATAAACATTTTTTAACAGTTGTTAAATTTAGGCTGAGGAATCTAGGTACAATTATGCTCATGCAGATAGGCCTCATCAGTAATGAGACCATGATACCAAAATGTTAACCAATGCTTACTGGTGTCATGCTTATGAGATTTTGTGTATTATAAAAAGTGGTTATTACCATTTGTTTTGTAATCAACATCATTTCATGGGTTAGGAATTGATGTGAAACATTATACTCAGAACTATATTGAAGAAGGAATCCAAAATTAGTTATCAAGATATATACTTAACACAATATTTTTAAAATGCAAGCTAAAGGGAATAATTTATGAAAAAGTCAACATTTACAATGAATACAGAATCAGTATGACTGATATTTTCTTTTATCTCAGTTGCAATACGGCTTACATGATGACTTATCTGGTTATATGTTTAGTTAGGTCTTGATATTTACTTGAAGTTCTGTTTTTTCATATATTCATTTGTCAGATCAAAGAGGAAATTAATTCCATGCCAGAGTCAACATCCATAATAATGTTACAGTTGTATCCTGCTACTTTGCCTAAGTTTCAAATGAGCGTGAGTATCTTGGGTCTTTTTTGGATCTAACTAAATATGCATGCAATTTTGTCAGTAGTAGAAAGATTTTTTTGACCACCATTAAGCTATTATTTTCCAGAAACAACTACTCTCTTTTCATGAGATTTTTTTTTTGTGGTCCGGTCGTGGGGCCTGAACTCTGGGCCTGGGCACTGTCTTTCAGCTCTTCAGCTCAAGGCTAGTGCTCTACCACTTGGGCCACAGAGCCACTTCCGGCTTCTTTATTTTTGCTTATGTGGTGCTGAGGAATCGAAACCAGGGCCTCATGCATGCCACGCAAGCGCTCCACCACTGAGCCACCTTCCCAGCCCTTTTCATGAGATTTTTTAATGTCATTTATATCATGGGTTGATTTTTTCCTTTGAATAACCCACATTCTGTCTTCTATAAAGTGTAATCTGGAGTAGTTTTAAGTTATGTACACTTAGGTACACTGCTCAGCTTCTACTATTTGCATATTTTGTCCTTGTTAAATCAGTAGGATTCAAGTCTCAATATAGATACTATTACACTTATTCATTGCATTTATGAATTTTTTAAGATGTCATGATTTTTGTTATTTTATTCTCTTAAATGTGTGCAGACCTCACTCCACTTACAGTCACATTTCTTTTAAACAATTTGATCCATTCAAGGGATTTGCTATATTAGGTTCATCTAGCTGAATTTAATTATAAATGAACACAACCGTATTTCTGAGACACAGTTATCTTCATGGTTCTAGTCAAGGGTAACATGTATTTGAGGTTTTTGTGCTTAAAAATAACTGGCACAACATGTTTTTGTTCCTGGGGAAGTTCTACTTTTTTGGGTTTTTTTCCAGCTGTGGTGACTTCAACATATGTGTGTATTTTATTTCAATAGTTTTGTGTCTATATTTTGTTTCACATAACAGAAAGTACAAAAAGACTCAGTGATTTAGAACTTTTCAAAATAGATTTCTAAAAGAGATACTTGAAGTTTAATGATATCTGGGACCGGATAGGTCTTGTTAGTGGAGGGGGAGTAGAATAACAGAGACATTGTTTGACATGATTTGAATTCTTCCTCTTATTGCCTCACTATTTCATATAGTATTACTTCAAAGTCTTTAGTGGAAAAAAATAATTTTGTCCTTATGAACTCAGAATTTTTGCTTTAATTGGGACACACTACACATTTATAATTGATTTTAACTCTAAAAATTTCTTTCCTTCTTTTAAAATCACAGATGTGAATTTATAATGCTAAAATAGCATCTACTAATTTATATGAAATAGTCCAAACTATTTCACTTCACATTATATGTTACATAAACTGTAATAATAGTGAGTAATATAGTATGTAATAAGTGACTTTGGAGAAAGTCAATTACAGTGGATTTTGTGATATACCGAGTAATAGTAAAAATTATATTTGATTCTATTAAAAAGTTCACAGTTACATCTAAAAACAACTCATAGTTATAAACTAATGCTAAAAAGTAAGATTGTTTATTGGAAAAACCAGAAGTTTCAATAAGCTTTCTTTTTAAACATTGACTTGGATTTGGGCTTTGGTGGCTCATGCTTATAATCCTAATTACTCAGGAGTCTGAGATTGAAGATAGTGGTTCAAAGCCAGCCTGGGCAGAAAATTCTGTGAGACTCTTATCTCCAATAACCCACTTGAAAACTAGAAACTGCACTGTGGCTCAAGTGGTACAGTGGTATCAATGAGCTGAAGAGTTCATTGAAATCTACGACCAGGCCCAGAGTTCAAGCCCCACGACCAACAAAAAAAATTGACATGGATTTTTACTTCATTATTTCATGATTTTTTATTGTGAAAATACATATAGAGGGGTTAAAATTAAATGAGCAAGGTAATGATTACATTTCTTATCAAACATTGTTTCCCCCTCCTTTGTTTTCCCTTACCATTCCTTCCGATCTTCCCCCCAAAGCAACCCAGGGACCAAAGTTGTAAAGTTCATTTTTCGACATAACTTGTTGTATATCTGATTGTTGCATGGAACCACCTGTATCCCTATGTAAACAACTTATTTTTCCCTTTCCCTCCACAAATTATACCAACATCAAATACAGTGAAAACAAGAGTATGTCATGGGGGAGGGACATACAAAGCAACAAAGAAATCATCTTATAAATATGCTAAAAAAACAATAAGAGAAAAAAAAAAACATTTGAGTCCTTATCTTTGGGTTCATTTCGCCCAACATCAACGTATCTGATCATTTCTGCTTGTCCAGGACATATACTAGTAATTGCGAATAAGGGAAACCATGAGACTTATATTATTTTGGGTCTGGCTTACTTTACTTGATATAATTTTTTCCAAGTCTTTCAATTTCCTAAAAAAATGGGGCAATGTCATTCTTTCTGATGGAGGCATAGAATTCCATTGTGTATATATACCACATTTTCTTGATCCATTCATTTACTGAGGGGTATCTGGTTTGATTCCATATTTTAGCCATGGTAAATAATGGTGCAATAAACATAGTTGTGCTGGTAGCTTTAGTATGGTCATGTGTGTGATCATTTGGGTAAGTGCCCAAAAGTGAAATTGCTGGGAAATAGCGGACTGCTATGTGGAGTCTTTTGAGGAACCTCCATACTACTTTCCACAGTGGTTGAACAAGTTTACACGCCCACCAACAACACAATAGGGTTCCTTCTCTCCACATCCCCTCCAGGTTCTGTTGTTATTAGAGTTCTTATTTATAGTCATTTTAACTGGGGTGAGGTGATATCTCAATGTTGTTTTCATTTGGATTTCTTTTATGTCTGGGGAGGTTGAACATTTCTTCATGTGTCTATTGGCTATCTTTCTTTCTTCTTCAGAGAAGTTTCTCTTTAAATCTTTAGCCCACTTATTTATTAGGCAGTTGTTTCTTTGAGAATTTGTTGTTGGGGGATTTAATTTTTTGAGTTCCAAGTATATTTTAGTTATGAGACCCTTGTCCGTTTTATGGCTAGTGAAGATCTTCTTCCAATCCGTGGGCTTTCTATTGATCTTGATACCTTTATCTATTGCCATGCAGAAGCTCTGCAATTTCATGAAATCTCATTTTGTCCAATCTTTCTTTGATGCGTTGTGTTTCTGGGTCTCTATTAAGAAAAATTTTGCCTATGCCAAGGAGACCAAGTGTGTCTGATATGACTCCAGGACTTTGTTCCGTTTGGAGTTGATTCTGATGCAGGGTGATATATAAGGATCTAGCCTTAGTTTTCTACAAGTGATTAACCAATTTTAACAGCACCATTTACTGAAGAGGCTATCTTTCTTCCATTCTATTTTTTTAGCTCCCTTATTGAAAATTAGATGGTTATAGGTCTGTGGGTTCATTTCTAGGTTTTCAATTCTATTCCCTTGGCCCTGAGGTCTGTTCTTGTGCCCGTACCAACCTCTTTTGATTACTATGGCTTTGTAGTAGAGTGTGAAATTTGGTATTGATATTCCTCCAGCACTGTTCTTTATATTTGGAGTCTATGATCATTCCATATGAATTTTTGGATTGCCTCTTCTATTTCCTTGAAGAATAAGGATGGAATATTGATAGGTATTGCATTGAATTTGTAGATAGCCTTGGGAAGTATTGCCATTTTCATGATGTTGATCTTTCCAATCCAGGAGCACGGGAGGTTTTGCCACTTTCTTTTTTTATGTGACCTTTTTATTTTTAAGATTTTTATTTAATTGTGAAAATACTGTACAGAGGAGTTATGATTACATGGGCATGATAATGAGTACACTTCTTATCAAGAATTGTAGCCTCCTCCTTTGTTTCCCCTTCCCATCCCACACTCTCCCCGCCCCCCTACCTAGCTCTCCCCCCACATCAAAGTTGTAAAGTTCGTTTGCGACATAACGACTTGTACGTCTCATTGTTGCAATGGGTCCACCTGTATCCCTATTTAAACGATTTGTTTTTCCCTTCCCCTCCAAAAATTATAACAACATCAAATACAGTGAAAGCAGAGGTTATACCGTGGGGTAGGAATATACAAACCAACAAAGAAATAATCTTATAAATGTGATAGAAACAATCGCATGAAAGAAAAAAAACATTTAATACATATCTTAAGGTTCATATCCCTAACATCAACTTATCTGACCTTTTCTGCTTGACTCAGAGATATACTAGTTATTGCAAATAAGGGAAATCATGGGACCTAAGTTTCTTTGAGCCGGGCTTACTTCACTTACTATAATTATTTCCAAGTCTTTCCATTTCCTAACAAATGGGGCAATGGCATTCTTTCTGATGGAGGCATAGAATTCCATTGTGTATATATTCCACATTTTCTTGATCCATTCATCTACTGAAGGGCATCTTGGTTGGTTCCATATCTTAGCTAGGGTAAATAAGGCTGCAATAAACATAGTTGTGCTGGTATCTTTAATGTGGTCTTGTTTGTGAACATTTGGGTAAATGCCCAAAAGGGGGATTGCTGGGTCATAGGGGAGCTCTACGTGGAGTTTTTGTGGAACATCCATACTACTTTCCAAAGTGGTTGAACAAGTTTACACTCCCACCAACAATGCAGTAATGTTCTCTTCTTTCCACATCCCTTCCAGCATCTGTTGTTATTAGAGTTCTTGATTATAGCCATTCTAACTTGGGTGAGGTGGTATCTCGATGTTGTTTTCATTTGCATTTCTTTTATGGCAAGGGAGATTGAGCTTTTCTTCATGTGTCTTTTGGCCATCCTTTCTTCTTCTGAGAAGATTCTCTTTAAATCTTTAGTTTTCTACAAGTATTTAACCAATTTTGCCAGCACCATTTACTGAAGAGCATGTCTTTCTTCCATTCTATTTTTTTAGTTCCCTTATCGAATATTAGATGGCTATAGGTCTGTAGGTTCATTTCTGTGTTTTCAATTCTATTCCATTGGTCCTGAGGTCTGTTCTTGTGCCAGTACCAAGATGTTTTGATTGCTGTATCTTTGTATTAGAGTTTGAAATTTGGTATTGATATTCCTCTAGCACTGATCTTTCTGTTGAGGATCGTTTTTGCTATTTGGGGTCTTTTATTGTTGCATATGAATTTTTGGATTGCCTCTCCTATTTCCTTGAAGAATGAGATTGGAATATTGATAGGTATTGCATTGAATTTGTAGATAGCCTTGGGAAGTATTGCCATTTTCATGATGTTGCTCTTTCCAATCCAGGAGCATGGGAGTTTTTGCTAGTATCTACGTTCTGTTTTGATTTCCTTTTTCAAGTTTTTAAGGTTTTCATCATAGAGGTCTTTCACTTCTTTGGTTAAGGTAATGACTAGGTTTTTTTTTAGGGGGGGATATTATGAATGGATTTGCTTTCCTAATTTCAGCCACACTTTTCTCATTGTTGGCATATAGAAAAACCATTTTTTTTAGAGTTAATTTTATACCCTGCTACTTTGCCAAAGTTTTGAATCAGCTTGAGTAATTTGAGAGTGGAGTCTATGGGATCCTTTAACTACAAGACCAGGTCATCTGCAAAGAGGGAGAGTTTTATTTCTTCTTTCCCTATTTGGTTCCCTTTATGTTTGCATCTTGTCTTATTGATGTAGCTAGGCATTCTAATACTAGATTGAAGAGAATTGGAGAGTGGACATCCTTGTCTCATTCCTGAGTTAAGAGGGAATGGATTTAGTTTTTCACCATTAAGTATATTGCTGGCTGTAGGCTTGTCATATACAGACTTTATTGTATTGAGGAAGGTTACATGGATTACTAGTTTTTCCAGAACTTTCATCATAATGGGGTGTTGTATCTGTCAAATGCTTCTTCTGCATCTATTGAGATAACCATGTTGTTCTTATCCTTGTTCCTGTTGATGTGATGAATTATATTAATTCATTTGCATATATTGAACCAGCTTTGCATCCCTGAAATAAGTCCTGTTTGATCGTGGTGAATGATTTTTTGAATGAATTGTTGAAGTCGATTGGCCAGAATTTTGTTGAGAAATTTTGCATCATTGTTCATCAAAGAAATGTGTCTATAGTTCTCTTTCTTTGATGAGTCCCTGCCTGTTTTGGGGATGAGGGTTATGATGGCTTCATAGAATGAGTTCGGTAGTGAACTTTCTCTTTCCATTTCATTGAAGAGTTGGAAGTGTATTAGTGTGAGCTCTACTTCGAATGCCTTGTAGAATGGAGCTCTAAATCCATCTGGTCCTGGGTTTTTCTTATATCTGAGTTCTCTTATTGCTGTTTATATTTCAATGCTATATATGTGCCTGTTAATTTGGTTTAATTCATCTTGGTTTAGTTTCAGCATATCAATATTTTCTAGGAAAAGTCCATTTCTACCAGGTTCTCAAACTTATTAGCATAAGGTTTTGAGAATTATTCCATTATAATGTTCTGGATCTTGGTTGTTTCTGTGGTGATGTTTCCATTCTCATCTCTGAGTTTGTTTATTTGGGGGTGTGCTCTTCTTTTTCTGATAAGAATTGCTAAGGGTCTGTCAATTTTGTTAACTTTTTCATAGAACCAACTCTTTGTTTTGTTGATTCTTTCTATGGTTTTTTTTTGGATTCTGATTCATTTAATTATGGTTTCATTTTGATTATCATTTTCCATGTACTTGATTGGGGCTTATTTTTTTGCACTTATTCAAGGAGGTTCAGATGTTTCATTAAATTCTTAATTTCAGATTTCTACAATTTATTGGTGTAAGAACTCAAAGGTATAAATTTGCCTCTTAGTACTGCATTTTCTATGTCCCAGTGGAGCTGGTAATATATGTGTTCATTTTTGTTGAATATTATGAACATTTGCATTTTCTTTCTAATCTCTTCCATGAATCACTGGTGATTCAACAGTGTATTACTCAGCCTCCATGTGTTACAGGATTTTCTTTGGTGGCTTTTAGTGTTGACTTCTAATTTTATTCCCTTGGATGCTGTTTCTTGGCCTTTATTTTGGTGTTGTTGGTTTTCTATGTGTAGGTTTTCTCTAAGTAACTTGTAAGTCTATTTTGGTGGAGACATATTGTTTCAATTTTTTTTTGCTATGACCCATTTTTATTTTCCCTCTGGTTATGAAGGCGAGATTAGCTGGTTTCAATATTCTTTTTTTTTTTTTTTTTTTTAATTTAATTTAATTTTATCAATATTCTTGATTGATAGTTGTTTGTCTTTAGGGTATGGCATAAAACATTCCACGCTCTTCTTGCTTTGTGTGTGCTGAGAAAGCTGAGGTGATTCTAATTGGTTTCCTTTTATAGGTGATTGATCTTTTCTCCTTGACAGCTGTAAGGATCCTTTCCTTGGTCAGAATTGATCTTATGTGGATTATAATGTGACGGTGGGATATCCTGTTCTGATCTGGTCTATTTGGGGTTCTAAAAGCTTCTTGTATCTGAATAAGCCTATTTTTTTGTATGTTTGGGAAATTTCTTAGACCAATAACTTGTGTCTCTAGGTGTTCCTCTACACATATTATCCTAAGATTAGGGTTTCTGATGGTGCCTTACAAATGTTGAATTGATCTATCATATTTCTTGGATTTGTCTAGGATAGTTATAAGTTTTTTCTCTGTAATATCTAGTCTGTCTTCAATCCCCGAGATTCAATCTTCTGCATGGTCTAACCGACTGTCAAGACTTTCTACATTGTTTTTAATTTTTCCTTCTAATTGTTCTGCTTTGTTGGCTTCAAATTCTTTGTTGGAGCTTTGTTTTAGATCTTTATGAATATCTAAAATGTCCTTAATTTGGTGTTCAGTTTTTATTCTCAAATCACTTAGTTGATTGGTTATGGCTCCATTGAGCATTTCCTTTATGTTCTCCCTGAATTCATTCAGCTGTCTGGTCATGGATTCCATGAATGCCTTTATTGATCTTGGTCTATTCTCATCCCTTTGTCGCAATACCTATATTACTCTTTGATTAGCTTCCTTACAATCATGCAATTCTTCTCTTTCTGTTTGACTGATCTCAGCCTTCTCATGTGATTCCTGTATTTTTCTTTGACTGTTCTCAACCTGCTGATGAAATTCCTGTATTAATCTTTGAGTAGCTTCCTCATGCTCACAAGATTCTTGTATTAATCTTTGGTTTGCCCCCTCTCGCTCTCTATCATGCTCACACTGAGTCCTTTGCAAGTTTTCAATCTATTCATTCACCATGTTTACCAGTAGTGTTTGTAGAGCTTTTTGGGAACTCTCCTCTGGATTATTCATTAACTATTCTGTCACCTGATTATCATGAGTGGGAATTCATATACCCGAACTTGCCGTTTTTCTTGTGTTTTTCTGGCTTGTTCTGCCCATTTGGAATGAAAGTAAAACCAATTTTGTGCTAGAACACTATTTTAAGGCAAGCATCGACTAGAGTCCTGTAGTTGCACAGTCAAAAGTATGCAGATACAATCTAGTTCAACAGATATAATATATTCAACATCAAACAACCATGGACTAATGGGCTAAGAACAGCAAAAGGATTTGGCACACCAGAAATTATTAGGTATAGGGAGTAATACGGAGAAAAATAGGATTAGAGTGATATGGAGAGGTAAAAGAAGAGAGAATTTAACCAAGTCCTCATCTCTGAGAGGGAAATGGATTGGACATAATGCTAGGAGAGAGATTTTTTTTTTTTAAATAAAGAAAAATGGATAAACAAAAACTTAAATTTAAGAAGTGAAACACCCAAAATTATGTAAGTTTAAAGAAATGATATTGAGAGAAGAAAAAGTCAGGATGAAATGAGAGGAGGGACAGAAAGGAAACATGAAAAATTAAAAAATAAAAAAATTTAAAATTAGTTACTTGAAAATTAAATAGGTATAAAGAGATAATAGTGCTATTAATGAACTTAAGCCTAAGACGTTTTGAATTGAGTAATACATTTCAGGATTAAGTATGTATACATGGGGAATAAGGTCTAATAATCCGACCACAGGTATATATCTGGGGATGAGCAGAACATCAATTAAGTCACACAAAAAAGAAAGAATGAGAGAAAAAAATGAAAACTATAAAAAGGACCAAAAGTTCAAAAGAGGTTAAAAAACACACGGATACATACACACCAAAAACAAAAATTATGAGAATAAAAATTAACATCAAACAGTTTTAAATAAAATAAAAATTGAAAAAAAGTTTCAAAAAAGAGTTCTTTGATTTTTAGGGTTTTTTTTTTGGGGGAGGGGGAATGGGAAGACTTTGTATCTCCCCTGTGTCCATAACCAGTCTTTTGGTGGAGTCTCTGGTCTGCTTGTGGTGTGTGGTAATACTATGGCTTGATTGGTTTCTTAAGTCAGTTTTTTGGGGCAAGCAGAAAAATCCTCTTCTTTACCAAGATTTTTGTGATCCTCCTCCCAGGCTATTTCAGTGGTAGGGAGATCTGCTTTGAGTATCACCAAAGAGGAAGATGGCTGTTTCCTCTAGTGTGGAGATGCTGTTATGAGGCTAGGTCCTGGGTAGGGTTGAGGCATTTCAGCAAACAGTAGCTTTTCCCTGAAGGGCTAACTCCTGAAACACGCAAGTAGCTCATTCTCAAGGTTTATGTTTATTGAGTTTCAATTGTTTTTCTAGGCTGCTGTACAGAGGGACAGCCTCTAGCTCTGTTTACCCTGTGAAGGAAATCATTCCTCCAAGAGCGGAGACTCCACTGTCTGGGCGGAGTGACATTCCCCTGGGTTAAGCTGAGCCTGGCAAGACATGTCTACTTCCTGTGACCTGCTAAATAACTCTTGTTTGCTTCCAAGGCCTGAGTTGGAGCTACCTTCTCAGCCCAGGCTTTGTCAGTATCATAGATATAGGTCTCTGGTGGTGGGCAAGGGGTGGCCTTCCCTACTCTGCTCCCTGAGAAGGAGTGAGGATGTCAGAGTTCTACTCATGTCAGAGTCTTGTTTCCTGGGTCGTCTCTGATCTGAAATCTGCAGGGTAAAGCTTTCTGCTCCTTGTCAGTTCTTGCTGGTGTTGAGTAGAATCTGGTCATGGGCCACATCTGGGGCCTTTGTCGTGGACTCTTTGTAGGGATGGTGGCTATGGCCACTAGCGCTGTCCCTACTGCCACCGCAGCTGGAGCTACTGGCAAGTGCTCAGATCTATCATCTTGCCTGACTTTTTCCTCTCTGGCCAAACTCTCTGTACTGTGATGGCACACTTGATGTGACTCCCTAGCATAGGATTGTTCATTGGGACACTAAAACTGCTTTCTATGCGAGAGCTTGTTTAGCCTCCAGCTTCTTCTCTTCCATCTTCCCCCAAATTCTCATGATTTTTTATGAGTAGTTTTTTAGTGATAAATGCTATTGGTGTTTATATTTTGTGTTTGCATAAAATGAGCTTACTATTGTCTTAATTTAATTAAAGTAAACTCTCTGATCCTATGACAGCATAAATTTTGTGAGTAATGTTTAAGACTAGATTGCCTTTCTGAAAAATGTCACCACCCAAAAAAGAGGAACAAAGCAAAATAAAATATGACAGGAAACTTATAAATCTTAATGGACTAATAGTCTGTCAGTTTGTTTTAACTTTTAATCAAAACTTAAAGTAATACTTGATAATATTTTATTAACATTTAAATTTCTTCATCTTTGCCATTTAAGATACACTTTCAAAAGAAATTCAACAGGTGAAGTGTTTATTATCCTTAATAGTCTGTCAGTTTGTTTTAACTTTTAATCAAAAATTAAAGTTATACTTGAAAATATTTTATTAACATATTTAAATTTAAATTTCTTCATCCTTGTCATTTAAAATACACTTTAAAAAGAAATTCAACAGGTGACAGTGATTTTTCCTTACTTTTCCAAAGAAATGATCATTTCATCATTATGGCGTATAGCACAATGTACCCAGAAAGCATTTGTTAAGGAAAAAAAATTCACATTTTTGGTTTGCTTCAGTCTGTATTTAAAGCTGCATATCACATCTTACCCACCCTACTGTCTGTCTTCTTATTTGAAACGTTTCAATAAGTATTCTTTCCTTGGTGTGTCAGCCAGCAAATCTATATAAAACAACATGCTTTCATTCTTCGTGCTTTCCAAAATATATCTCACAAATGCCTAGAATGAAGCACAACCTGAAATATCTGTGGATTTTTCCACCTGGAGTACAAAGTAATCACTTTCCATACGCCTTAGAACCCGCTGTTCACTGGCATTAATTGCTCTGTCACTTCCATGCTTTAGACAATGCATTTGACAATGGCATACATTTTAATTGGTTTACCACATTTGGTTTGTTTTCAGCAAGGACTGTCTTTCACGGAAGATGGTAATAGATGAGGTTTGCAATTATGTAATTTAAAAGAGCTCTAAGTTGTGGATGTAGAATATCCATTTCAGTGACCAAATATTTAAATTAAATCCTATAATGTATACTCCTTCAATTTTCTGGCTAAAGTGTTCTAATGTATATATATATATATTCTAATATATATATGTGTGTATATATATATATTCTAATATATATATATGTGTGTATATATATATATACACACATATATATATATATTCTAATATATATATGTGTGTATATATATATATACACACATATATATATACACACACACAAACACACACATATATACACACACACACACACACACACACACACACACACATATATATATATATATTTGGAGGGGGGCCGGTTGTGTGGGGCCTGAACTCTGGGCCTGGGCTCTGTCCCTCAGGTCTTCAGCTCAAGGCTAGCTCTCTACCGCTTGAGCCACAGTGCCACTTCTGGCTTTTTTCTTTTTGCTTATGTGGTGCTGAGGAATTGAACCCAGGCCTCATGCATGCAAGGCAAGCGTTCTACCACTGAGCCACCTTCCCAGCCCTAGATATTTTTTTTTATTTTTTTGTCGGTCATGGGCTTGAACTCTGGGCCTGAGCGCTGTCCCTCAGCTCTTCAGCTCAAGGCGAGCACTCTACCACTTGAGCTACAGCGCCACTTCCGGTTTTCTGGTGGTTTATTTGAGATAGGAGTCTCACGGTCTTTCCTGCCCGGGCTGACTTTGAACCGCAATCCTCAGATCTCAGCCTCCTGAGTAGCTAGGATTACAGGCGTGAGCCACCAGTGGCCGGCCTCAGCCCTAGATATTTTTAAAGGACATATTGTACGTTGTTTCTTTGGTAACAATGTAATTGGAATATTAAAATTTTCATATACCATTGCCATCTTAAATGAGGTGGATGTACATGGATGTACATGCATACAGGACTTTTGGGACAACATTAAGGTTTGAATCTTGGATGAGATCTGATTAGGAATTTTGGCAGGATTTCATGGTATGAGAAGAAAAACAAAAGGCCATACTAATACTTTTACTTGTTACATGGCTATATTAGTTTACTAGTTTATTATTAGTTTATGTGTGTTTACAAACATACACACATACACACAGATATACTCATGTGTAGTATGAAGACCCAGTCAGTCTGCAAGAAACATTTTAATAGGAATTACATAAAATATTTGGTCTGCTGAGATCTGATTAGAATTTATAGCAATATCTAGTTGCTTCCACCCCTGGACATGTCATTACCATTGGTGAAGCTGTTGCCATTTGAATTTAGAATGCCCCAGAAAGACCTATGTGTTAAAGAAAAATGACTTTCCCTTTTCTCCCATACTGTGGAGAATACCTGAATAGTTCTTCTGGAGATTATGTTCTTCAGAGTGAAACCTATGAGAACATGGACTCTCAACTACTTTCTTCTTTAATCTTTTAATCATTCTAGGTCAAAAACATTTCTCTTTGACATATTACCCACCTTGACATTGTCTTGTCACAGCTCCCCAAAGCAATAAAACCAACTGAACATACACTGAAACCTTCCAACTTGTAAATCTGAGTAAGCCTTTCTGCTTAATAAATGGACATTATCACTTATTATGGTAGGTTTAAAGCTAACACAGAAGTCTAATCTTTCTAACAATGTAGATTATATAAAAATGTACTTCATTATAAAATATCTAACTCCATGTTGTATTTTGTGTTTTTGTTTCTGTAGATCCTAGGGCTTAATCTCAGGGCCTGGATGGTGCTTATGTGTTCAAGGCCAGTGCTCTACCTAAAATCTGAACTGGAACTTCATTTCTCCTGATGGTTAATTGGAAATAATAATCTAATGAACGTTTCTATTCAGGCTGGCTTAGACATGTTGCGTATTTTATGTAATTCCAATTCTCAGCATTGTATAGATGCTCCAATTACAATATAAAAAAAACTTAAAACATACTAAGGATATTTGTAAAATATAAAATGAAGGAAGAATTTTCATCCTTTACAAATCTTTGCAAAATCTATGCTGAACTATTGATATTTTACTGTACTTCTCCTTCAACCAGTTTAATATAGTTTAATACTTGTCACACCAAATTTCTCTATATTCTACTGGAGATTTACTTTTTCAAATATGTGTGTATCTGTATAAGAGTATGTGTATCTATCTATATATGTTCCAATGTGGATTATCAGACTTGAAAATGCTTTGTTTTGCTTTTCAGCAATTGAACCTTGTCAGCTCATTCTGTGACCATATCTGTGCTCATTCTTATCATTCCTTTAATTACCAAACCATTAGCCCTTAAAATCTGCTTCATTTCCTGGGTAAGTATACCAGTCAATCCAACCAATATCCACCCAGAGGGTTGTATTTTATTTTTATTTATTTCATATTATTTTGGGGGGTTCCGGTAGTGGGGCCTGAACTCTGCGCCTGGGTGCTGTCCCTCAGCTCTTCAGCTCAAGGCTACCACTCTACTAGTTGGGCCACAGCGCCACTTCTGCCTTTTTTCTTTTTGCTTAGTGGTGTTGAGGAATCGAACCCATGGCCTCAGGCATGCAAGGCAAGCGATCTACCATTGAGCCACCTTCCCAGACCCCAGAGGGTTTTAATAAATCAAGCCTTAAGGAAGAAAGATAACATGAAGTGACAACTACAGAAATTCTACAGAGACCTGACAACTTTCACATTTCTGCTTTCGTTCTCTTCTCATACTTCAGAAAGCATTGACTAATATTATAAATATACTTCAATTGTAACTTAAGGATCAGTGTTTTTTTCCAGCTGGAAGCTTTCTTTTCCATGATTTTTGACATAAACTTTTGGGAGATTTTTTTGTTTGTGATGGGATTCCAATCAAAACAAAGCCATTTATATCAAGAAAGCCAATGTTTTCAACTCAGAGTACTAAACAAAAGAGGAAGAAAATTAAGGTTAGCAATATATTTTAAGCACAAATATAGGCAATAACAAAATATTGTGAAATTGTATACTTTTACTGAATAAAGTGGCTTAAACCTGTAATATTATCTGCTTAGAAAACAGAGTTCCAGGCAAGCCCAGACAAAAAAAAAGAAGTTCCAGAAAGTATTTGCTGGGTACAAAGTGTTTTGCTTGTGTTAGGAGGACCACTGTCCAAGCAGGCCCAGGCATAATGATACTACCTCAAAATAAGTAATCCAATTACAATCTGCAGGCATGGCAGTAGTAGAGATGCTATTTCACAAATATAGGGTTTTGGGTTCAATCCTCCAGTAACACTAGGCATTTAAGAGTGTGACAGGGTAAGAATTTGGCATGTCTAAGGTCAATACTTCATATTCATTTTACAAGCTCTAATGAAATCTTTACTTTTATTTGTTATTAAAAAAACATATCATAACTTTCATCCCCAAACCAAATAATTTTTTCCTATCCGTTAAGTACTATATTATGTGTTGGATACTGTCCTACTGAAATCATTCTAACGATCAAAAACCCAATGCCTTAAAAAGTGACTGCATTTGGAAACAGAATCTCAAAGGTAGAATTTAAGTTGAAGTCTCCTCCAAGAGAAGCAGAAGATCTTGAATATGCCAAGGAAAGAAGACTCAGAAGAAGCAACTCTGATCTTGGAGGTTTAGTTCCACCAACCCAGAGGAAATGTATTTACAGTGTTAATGCTACTCAATCTGTGGTAGTTTATTATTACAATTACTAGCAAACGTGTGTAATCTATAAGACATGAAAAGTCATTGACTGTTGGGGTCCATGACTCATATCTATAATGCTAGTGTAAGAAGGATGAGACTTGGGGGATAATGGTTTTCAGTGAGGTAAGAAAGTTCATGAGGTTCTATCTCCAATTAACTACAAAAATTTCTGGAATGGGGCATGTTCCAAACGGTAGACTGACTATTGTTAGCAAACTGAGCATGAGTTATGTTCAAGCCCCAAACTGGGAGAAAGAAAAAATCCTTAGAAAACTACTGAGAAACAGAATTATGAATAGGAAAGCAGAACCAAAAGAAATACACGTATTGATACAGAACTGTAATACTTAGGGTTTTCCTTTCTATACAGTAGAAATAAATGCTATTTTGATTTGACAAAACTAAAGTGTAAAACTGTATGCAATAAATAATCACATTACTTTTATGTTTCCATAATTTAAATTGTTTTTCTACAAATTTATAGAATAGTGTAGCTTTGGAAAATCAATAAATGTTACATTTTCATATAGGATTACATATCCTTGCAAATGTCATCTAAAACTGATCTACACTGAAATGATTGCCATTGATAGCTTTCTCAGGATTCCAAATTTTTATACTTTCAGCTGACCTTCCACAAAACTCATACACTAAACATAACTTTTTAGTTTGTTCATGCTATCATAGAAACATAAGCATATGGCCCAAAATGTTAATTACTTTTACCTGTTGTCATTAATGTAGTATAACTAATACAATTAAGTATATACCTTGAGGAAAATAAGATTATTCCTTTGAAATACATGCGTCCAGGCACACTCACACACACACACACACACACACACACACACACACACACACACACACATTTACCACTCTGACTCAGGTTAGGTTCCTGACATTGGGTATCAGACAATCATCTAATAATCAAACTTTTCTGCCCAGACATAAAATACTTTCATAATTCCACACATATAAAAATACTAGATCATTCAAAATAATGAAAATATTTAACGGAATCACCCAGCTCCTATACTATCTACTCCCTGATTTAATTCATTTATGACAATGCATTTTCACATCATAATTAAAAATAATTTTGAGTCTCTCTGATTAGCAGACAAAAATAGGTTATCATATAATAGAAAATGAAGGTAAAATTACTTTTCCCTGTGTAATCTTTTATATATCCTATCAAAAACTTCTTTTTCCTTGCATAGTCTATTTCTGGCATTTTGCCCAAATGTCTAATATTAAATTACAAAGGACATGCCAAATTCCTTAGTTCATTTTTGCTAAAGGTTATAATATGGAGTTGAATCTGATTTGTTTGATTATTCTAAATTAAATTTTCTCAACAACTTGAATTATTGTTTATGTTACTCCTAAGGCATTTGAAATATCAAAAAGAACCGGAAATTCACTTTGGCAATGATTTGTGAATGGCAGGCAGCAATACATGTGGGTGGAATGAAGGACTTGAATTATCTAGAGTGCCTTAAAAATGGCACTGTTCTTTAAAAGGCTGATCATTTAGTAAGCTTTTAAAGTGTGGTCTTCATATTTCATCTAAGAAGATAACAGTGTGCTTTTCATCACATTCTTGCCTGCAAAGCACAATAATTATTTCCCTTGTACACTTCATGTCCAGCTGCTACTGTAGTTAAACCCACAAACAACTGCACAGCTGTGTTAGCTGCTCTAGATTTTGAAATTTTCTTCCAGTAGCCCTAGTGATTTGAGCCCAGATTCATGGGATAGGCACATAATATACAATTACAAAGCACCACAATATACTAAAACCACGTGCAAAATGAGGTGCAATATTCTTCTTTGTTGTTTCCTTTTTGTCTTATTGATTGTCTGTTAAGGAGCTAGGGGCTGTTTATTTCTCATTATTGTTGTTGTAACTTAAATAAATTACCAGATTTTTCAAATAAAATAAAGACATATAAAAAAGACACATTCAGTCATAAAATAAACGTTTCAATGATGTTTTTTATTCTAGTCCTGTTCTCAGTTATCTTCATATAATGTTGAGATGAGTCAAGCATGTGTGTAAATTGACAAAAATTAAGCACACAGAACTCTGGAATCTTTGGGTTTGATTTCTATATCAACCATCTAGAAAAGAAAATAATCACTTTCTTCATGTCTTAAGAAATCTACTTAAAACAAGTTGTATTAATTTTTTCTCTTAAAATATTTTTTCCAGTCCTGGGTTTTATTATATATATATGTGTGTGTGTATATATATATATATATATATATATATATATATATATATAATATGTATATAATAAATAATATATATGCATTTATTATTTTTAATTGTGAAAATTGCCTACAGTGGGGTTACAATTACATGGGCAAGGTAATAAGTACATTTCTTATCAAACATTGTTGCCTCTTCCTATGTTTCCCCTTCCCATTCCTTCCCATCTCCCCATTGGTATAATTTTTGGAAGGGAAGGGAAAAAATAAATTGTTTAAATAGGGATGCAGGCAGACCCATCGCAACAATGAGATATACAAGAAGTTATGTCTAAAAACCATCTTTACTAGTTTTATTAACTTTATCAGTAGATCTCATAATCTATGGAATTGATTCATTGCAAAAGTATTTGATTTATTATTTCCACTGGATTAATATTACATTTATTTTACTTTTTTTACACATGAAATAATGACATTCTTGTTGATAAAACATCCCTGTTTTTCATTTTGGTTGCCAAAATGGAACTATTAGACATTTTGAAAATTTAACTTTAACCTGAACCTTCAAATTTCACTAGGAATTGAATTGTGTTACTTACAAATTTAATGTTAAAATAAAAAGCACTATTAAATAGAAAGCAACATTATAAGTTATCATACCTTAGACCCTGAATTGACTTTATGATAAAAAAATAATTATATTTATATAAAATAATGTACATACTCAAACAAACTATGAAACATGGAAACAGGAGTCTCATTTTGTTTTGTGTTTGATGTTCTTTATAGTTTGTGATGATTCTGTCTTTACCTTACGCCTGGTATATTCATTGTACATCTTCAAGAAGGTGAGGGGTGGACACAGAGCTTTAAGGAAAAGGGTGAAATATTGCAGCAGTGGAGTTCATTGAACATTGATGAAAGTGAACTATTTAACACATGGATGGGGACAGGCGGGAGGGACTAGGAACAAGTCAGGGAACCAAAGACATTTCATAAAAGGAAATGTACTCAATACCTGACTCATGTAATTGTAATTCCTCTATAAATCACCTTAATAATTTTTTAAAGTCAAACAGAGTATTGCTTCTTAGAATTCTAGAAGTTTTTTTGTTCACTGGTTTGAGTTGGTTGAGTCTATCTCTGAAAATAGCTACATTGACATTCATTGAGTGACTTTGTGAGTTACTACTAGATATGTCAATTATGATTGCTGGTATGTTTTTTTGAAACTCTGATTTATTTATTGCTTTAATCTAATTTCTATTATTTCTGTCTACCGGATTTTGGTTTGGCTTGTTTCTGTTTTCCAAGGACCTAGTGGTGCACCATTAGTGCTGATTCAAGATTGTTCTAATTTATTGTTGTACATACTCAAAGCTATGTATTTTCCTCTGAGTATTGCCTGTGCTGTTCTGTCCCAGAGGAGGTAGTGTTTTGAGTGTTCACTTCCACTGAATTCCATAAACGTTGGAACTTCCCTCCATATCTCTTCAGTGACTCACTGATAATTTAGCAATGTGTTATTCAGTCTCTGTGAGTTTCAGAATTTTCTGTGATGCCATTTGATATCAACATCTAATTTGGTCACATCGTAGTCTGACAGGATACAAGGAGTAATTTCATTTTTATTTTTGAATTTTCACAGATTTTCCTTGTGATCTAAGATATATATTTTGAAGAACATTTGATGGGCTGCTGAGAGAGATATATATTGTGATGCTGCTAGGTGAAATATTCTGTAGATATCTATTAGGAAGAGGTTGTCTTTGCAGTTACTTAGCTCTGAAGATTTTTTTTGCCTATCCAGAGGTAAGAATGATGTGTTTAAGCAACCAGCAATGTGTTTGGATGTGCGCATATTTTTAGGTTAAGTGGCATTTGTCTGATGACCTTGGGAGCTCTAGGATTCAGGGCATTGATATTTAGAATTGTTATATCCCCGTGATGGAGAGTTTTTTTTGTCAATATTTAATGTCGCTTTTTGTCTCCTTTTACTTTCATACCACTTTTGATTTAAAGCCCATTTCATCTAATATTTGTATACCTACTCTAGCCTGTTTATGATGTCCATTTTTAATTTGTGAACCCTAAGATATGTATTCAAATGGTTTTTTTTTCATACGATTGTTTCCAACATATTTATAAGATTATTACTTAGTTGTTTTGTATGTCCCTCCCCAACGGTATAACCCCTGCTTTCACTCTATTTGATGTTGATATAATTTGTGGAGGGGAAGGAAAAAACAAATCATTTAAATAGGGATACAGGTGGACCCATTGCAACAATGCGATGTACAAGTAGTTATGTCGAAAACGAACTTTACAACTTTGGTGAGGGGGGGAGGGAGGGAGGTGGATTCAGTGAGGGGAGAGGATGGGAAGGGATGGGAAGGGGAAAAAAAGGAGGAGGCTACAAAGCTTGATAATAAATGTACTCATATCTTGCCCATGTAATTGTAACCCCTCTGTACAGGATTTTCACAATAAAAACAGATGATTACAGAAGGGTTACAATTACATAATCACATATTGGACACTCTTTTGAATAGTCTCACCTCTTCCCTCATGTTCTCCTAGATTTTCCCTTTCAACTTCCCTCCCCCATAAGTTGTATAGTGCATTTTCAATGTAATGTTTATTGAGTAGCACTGCTACATTTGTTCACCCATTGCCCCACCATTTCTGTGTTTCCCCTTGCCCTTTCCAAACTTACATATAAGACCAAAGGTCCAAAAATCAAAACAGAAACTGACGACAGGAGGAAAAAGCAAAATAATAAAACTCTAATTATTATTTATTGGAGATAATTTTGCTGAATATTATTTTATATGATAATACTCACATAGCTATCGAGCCTTTGTGATCTTCTCCAAAAGGGGTCCTCCTTTGATCTCAATGTATAATTTTTTAGAATCTCATATAATTTATCTTGTCCAAATCTATTTTTTTTTCTTTTATCATCCAAGTGTGTTTACTTGTAGACATATAGGCACATTCTAATACAACAAATGACGGAAATCAGGCAACCTACACAAACACACACACACACACGCAAATATATATATATATATATATATATATATATACAAACATACACACATACGTACATATATACATATATATACAAGACTTATATATATAATTTTATTGATCCCTATTTATAAATATGTATGTATGTATACACATATATACATATATATAATCAAATTCCATTAATCCATCAGAAAGAATAATATTTACCATTCTTAAGGAAAATGAAACACTTAGAAATAATAATATTAAGTGAAATTAACTGCACTCAGAGAAACCTAAGTTGCATGATTTTCTTCATTTGTGGTAGATAGAAGTTTTTCATAAATGTAAAATTGTTTTTTAATTATATAATTAATTAATTAATTTCATTGTGAAAATACCATACAGAGGAGTTACAATTTCTTTTTTTAAGGTCTTCAAGCATTTATTTATTTTATTTTATTTTTGAATTTTTCTTACTGTGAAAATACCATACAGAGAAGTTACAATTATATGGGAAAGATAATGAGTTCATTTCTTATCAAGCATTGTTGCCTCCTCTTTATTTCCCCTTCCCATCCCTTCCCATATAATTCCCACCTCTCCCCACCTGATCTTTCCCCCCTCCAACAAAGTTGTAAAGTTCATTTTTTGACATAACGACTTGTACATCTCATTGTTGCAATGGGTCCACCTGTATCTCTAGTTAAACGATTTGTTTTTGCCCTTCCCCTCCACAAATTATACCAACATCAAATGCATTGAAAGCGGGGGTTATACCGTGGGGGTTAAACATACTGGATGGTATACATACAGGTACAAATGAATTATCTCAAGTATCAGAGTCCATGGAGAGTGAAAATGCTATTATTATTCTCTTAAAAGATTACGTCAAAGCCCCACAAAATAAATACCAGTACATGTGTACTGCAAGAGAGGAAAATGGGGGGCAATGTGAGAGGGATAGGAAATTGAAGGGGAAAAGGAGAGTATACAGGCATTAAACTATTGCATACTTTCCAGAATTGAAATATACAAAGCAAGGGGTAGTGTGAAATGGGAGTGAAGATGTTGAACTGGTAACACAATTCCAGGTGCATTGTACACATAAACTGATTTGTTAAATGGCAAGTAATTCCATACATAACATAATATTGAGATACGTAAAGACTGGTGTTGATTGGGAAGAGTGGATGAGAATATTGAAAGGAGTGACATTGACCAAGATGCACTGCATCCATAAACTGTTTCAGTGAATGGCAACTCCTTTGTACAATGACTTAAAGATATTAAAATACTCAAAAAATTAATTATGATAGTTGAATAGAGAGTTGCACATCAATTCAATTCCCATTTAAAAATATTTTTAACCTGGAGGTTTGGAGAATAAAATTCAAATGATAAAACATTATGAATCTTTTTTTCTGAAAATTTGAAATTTAAATCAAAACTACTTTGCTTTTTGTCAACTATTGGGCTGTTATAAGAGAATACTTCGAAGTAAGTGGCTTAAAAACATCAGGAATATATTACTCATACTCTAGAAGCTTGAACATTGATTATAAAAATGGTTACTCAAATCAATTCCTTGTCTTATGGGGGTCTACTTTCTAGTTCATTATATTTTATTTGCTGATGTTCATATGGCAGAGTAGTTATATTGGGCTTCTTTTAGCAGGATCATAATCTCAGGGTCATCTGTGAAAGGGTGATTCTAATCTCACCAGACAGGGCAAATCAATTTTAAAATGTGTATTTTGGAGAAGTTACATCGTCCAATATATTTTGCAACTTTTGCTTTAACTCAATGTAGTTTATCATTTGGATATTATTTCATAGAAAATAATAACTTAAGGGCAAACCTATAACAAGTAAATTATGTGAATGATTCCTCTTACAATGGGAATAATTATAGTGATGGCAAAGCGAAGTATGATTGTTTTGTGGTCTTGAACTACATCAAAGGTAATCATATAAGCATGGTATAACCTTTCTAAGGCTCTTCTGATGTATTTGAACAATGTCCATTGAGTTAATTGTTTTCAGAAATAACAATCTCCTTTGATTTTAATAATGTCTGCTATTAGGACTACCACAGACACCAAAATTAGAGGATGCTAATGTCTCTGATAAAATACGTAATTGTTATAATGTTTTTTTCTTTCATGCATGTGTTTCTAACACATTTATAAGATTATCTCTTTGTTGCTTTGTATGTCCCTCCCCCATAGTATAACCCTTGCTTTCACTATATTTGATGTCAGTATAACTTGTGGAGGAGATGGGGAAAAACCAGTTGTTTAAGGATACAGGTGGACCTGTTGCAACAATGAGAAGTACAAGTTGTCATGTCCAAAACGAACTTTACAATGTTGGTGGGGGGGGGGGGGGCTGGGGGGAGGGAGGAAGGAGAAGGATTGGGATTAGGGGGGGGAGGGGGGAGGCTGGGAAGGGATGTGAAGGATAAACAAAGGAGGAGGCTGCAATGCTTGGTAAGAAATGTACACATTATCCTGCCCCTGTAACTGTAACTCCTCTGTACAGTATGTTCACAAATAAAATAAAATTAAATTAAAAAAAAAAAAAAATAAAACATGAAGGTTTTAATATTATTAACATTATAAATACTAGTGTTCACATTATATAATACATTTACATCCTTTGGTTGCATCAATTTTTAGAATATTCATAGCTAATTGTAAATTGTAAATAGTTATTTGATGATGTATAGAAAATGAGAAAAAGCTTTGTGTACATATTTACTACAGATGAAAACATATTCACAAGGTTATTTCTGATCCTTCATTTGTTGCTTTCATTCATGCATAGAGAACAGGCAGAGAAGTGACAATTACAAACTTGCATTTACTAAAGGGTTAACTTACATGAAATTTATGTTGGGCTAAATAGCAGATTTTATAAATTAAATTGGTTTTGTTCCTTCCTGCCTTCCTTCATTTTTTCTTTCCTTCCTTCCTTCCTTCTTTCCTTCTTTACTTCGTTCCTTTGTTCCTTCCTTTCTTCTTTCCTTTCTCCCTCCTTCCCTCCAGCCCTACCTCTCTCTTTCTCTCCCTTCATTCTTTCTCTTTTATCTCTCTTTCTCCCATTCTTCCTTTCTTTCTTTTACTCAGAATACTTCTTAAGACTATAGAAAAAGTACCAAATGTTGTACCTCAAGGTGTGATGAGGAATTATAGCTATTATGTAGATTAACATTAATTTTAATAACGTATGCTGATTCTTAAAACAAATTTTACTAAAAACCACTTCACAAAAGTTGCAGTATATGTAACAAATATTACTTTTCATGATATTGTTTATTTCTTCAAACTAAAATAAGAATTTAAATATTATATTGTACGTGTCTGTCTGTGTATTTGTGTGTGTGTGTTTTGTTCTTGTAATGTGAACTCAAGGCTTATCCCTTAGTTTTATTCACTCAAGGATAGTGTCCTAACATTTGATCCACAACTCCACTTCTGGCTTTCTGTGTGTGTGTGTGTGAATGTGTTTGTGATTGAAATGTGTCTCACAAAATTTCTTGCCAAGGCTGGCTTTTAACCTCAGCTTCCAGAGTACCCAGGATTAGAAGCTTGAGACTTTCATATTGAGCACAGATATAACATATCTAAAAGTAAAATAAATTTCTTATTTGAATTCCAGAGGTCAATTTAACATATTAACATTTAGATATTTATTTAGTTATTAAATCTGAACCTGCACTGTGGAAAAATACTTTTCATTTTTATGAAAAAAATACACTCGAAGGTTTAAATGACAATCTTTGGACAAATTGAAATACTCTATTATTCAAAAGCAACAAAAGGATCATTAATCAAATGTCTCATGTAACTAAAATCAATAGGCTCTGTCAGGCTGAATGAAGCAATTTGTCATTAACATTAAATTTTATCTATTGCGGCTACATGATTTTCTATTCTTTTTACCCCTAAACTTTTTTGACATAAAAATGTAGATTCATGGGGCTGGGAAGGTGGCTCAGTGGTAGAGTGCTTGCCTTGCATGCCTGAGGTCCTGGGTTCGATTCCCAGGCACACATAAGAAAAAAAGAAAAAAGCTGGAAGTGGCACTATGGCTCAAGTGGTAGAGTGCTAGCCTTGAGCTGAAGAGCTGAGGGACAGCGCCCAGGCCCAAAGTTCAGGCCCCATGACTGGACCCAAAAAAATGTAGATTCATATAATTTTTGAGTATGCAGAAATCTTAGTTACTGGTCATGGATTTCTGAAGTTCAAGTACCAAGTCATTTCAGAGGTTAATTTCATGTATTTTATGTCAACACTAATTTTTAGAAATTGAATCAATCTAAATATGAGATAACTAAAGTAAGATATTCCATGACTTATCCAATTATTCCTATAGATCTGAATATAACTTATGGTTGAATAGCAGGAAAATCATATTATACCTACTCTCTATAGAATTGATAGTATTCATTTTCCTTCAACTTGAAAGAATGAAACTCACTATAGATGACAAAAAACTTGAATAAAAATGCCATAAAATGGTCTGGGAAGATGGCTCAGTGGTAGAGCGCTCGCCTTGCATGCCTGAGACCCTGGGTTAGATTCCTCAGCACCACATAAGCAAAAAAGAAAAAAACCGGAAATGGCGCTGTGGCTCAAGTGGTAGAGCGCTAGCCTTGAGCTGAAGAGCTGAGGGACAGCGCCCAGGCCCAGAGTTCAGGCCCCACGACCGGACCAGAAAAATGCCATAAAATTATGAAAAATTCAAGTCATTATGAGTTAGATGAAATATTCATTTTTGAAGGTAAAAATGAAATATCTTGACGCTTCCTTATCTGTTATATAAAATGTATTTGCACTCAAATTATTTCATTCATCTCTCCAGCAATTGTATAACCTAAGCAACTCCAAGCCAAATATCTCCTCTGATTAATTCAAGTAAATATTTAGGAACAGAAATTATCACAATTGTACAGAAATATCTACCCACCAATCTAGAAATTGAATCTGAAATCATAAAGGATTGGGATTACTAATTAGTTTTCACTATGTTGCCATAAAGAGGTGGTGAACATTTTCAAGTGGGCACAGTTGTAGAGATTTAGTCACTGAGAACTTGTGATCAAAGAGGACAATAAAATCAACGTCCTTTCCTCCTCTTGCTTTTTCTTCTTTGTCTCCTTCTCCCTTTCCTTCTCCTTCTCCCTCTCCCCCTCCTCCTTTTTCTCCCTCTCCCACTCCTATTCCTCCTCTTCTTTACTTCCTCGCTTCGATGAATACACATACTCCATCGCATGTTTCTGACATGGTGTACTGTGCCACCACCAACCCAAAGCAATGAGGATAAGAAACATAAACTGAAATGTATAAAATCAGAAGCCAAGATTAATCTTTCTTCCTTTTAGGTTGATTTTATAAAGTATTTTGTCATATTAATAGGAGACTGACGTAGCATGCTCTCATTTATTATAAGGGATAAGATTTACTGGAAATAAATCTGACCAACATCGCCGTAATGAAATGATTGATTAAATTAATATGATCGTAGGGCAAATCTACTTTAAAATATCAGATGTACTTCAACAAGAGGCGAAAAATTCATCACTATGATTTGCTATGGAAAGACAATAGAATTCAATCTGTTCCTCAATGAAATTGACCTATAAATTGGCAGAATTGTAAATTTTATAAATTATTTATTAAGACAGGGACAAATGCTAACTCAAACTGCGTGATATAAAATTTACTTTGCCCCTGTAAACAACCTTTGAATTCTATCTATATTTGGTCCCTAAAATGACTTGTATTTTATTCTAATCATATTTTTAATTAACTTTAAGTATGGGATTGGGGGTTGCTGTTTGACCATGCAGTTTATAAATAGTGTTTAGTGAGTTATTTTGTTTTCCTTTTTTCTCTCCTGAGGTTTTAACTCTGGGCCTGGGCGCTCCCCCTGAGCTCTTTTGGATGAACACTAGAACTCTATTACTGGAGGAACAGTAGCACTTTCAGATTTTTCTGAGATTTAACTGGAGATAAGAATCTCACACACTTTCCTGCCTGGGCTGGCTTCAAATCTCAATCCTCACCCTCCTAAGTATTTAGGATTACAGTCATGAACCACTAGTGCCTGTCTTAATACAATGTTTCTTTTTTTTTGGCCAGTCCTGGGTCTTGAACTTAGGCTCTTGACAATGGGCAATGTGCTTGAGCTTCTTTTCCTCAGACTAGCACTCTACAACTTGTATCACAATGCCAATTCCAGAAGTTTTTGTTTATGAAGTACTGAAGAATCAAACCAAGAGCTTCACACTACCACTAAGTCTACCACTAAGCCACATTTCAAGCCCAGTACAATGCATGTTGATGATCATTTTCCCTCATCCTTCTCAATCCTATCTCATCCATCAATTTAAATAATTTTGTAGAATATTCACTGACTCACAATATCATATATAGTCACTTAGAGAATATGCCACAGATCATATTTTGTTGATAGACTCATTCATCAACATACTAAACTTATGCATTACAGAATTCTGTGATTTTAATTTCTAAATTATCACTCAGAGTCACCCACTACTATTCTAAAATTTTTCCTAAGGTTAATGCAAATGCAATCTGTAATTCTTCGATAAAGTACAATGATTCATAGAAAGTTAGATTTGGACTATGAACATCACATTCAGTTCTAAAACATTTTATCATCACAACCCTCTCGAAATACTCCAGTATTTATTAGTAGTCACTTACTGTCATCATTTCAACCTACCATCCATTGACCAACCATTACTTCATAGTCTACCACTACAAATGTGTCAATTTTAAAAAACTAATTAGAAAATGAAGTTTATTTTATCCATTTCTCCCATGTAATATTAGTATTTCCCATGCAAGTTCATATAAATTTTTCTCAAGGATAGAGCATATTGTTTTGTATGCATGTGTATAATTGTATAACGCCCTCAATGGGCATTTCAATATTTTATTATATATTATTGTAAAAGGTTTTGCTATTTATATTCTTGTACATGTGTCTCATTGGGCATGAGTTGAAATCTATTTTGTATATAAAATTATGATACAAAATGCTGGATAATAGAGCAACTATATGTGTAATATCTTAAAGATTGTCAATATGTTTAACAAACTGACTATATCATTTTAAATGCTAACCATCAATGTATAAGGATTCCAAATTCTACATAGTGGTTGTGCAGTGCTATCTTGTTGTTTCTATTTCCATTAATCTCTATATGTATGCAATGTCTAGGTATGTTATGATCTTTCCATAAGTTATTTGGTTGTTAATATATTATTACAGAGATATGTATTTGGACTTTTTGATAACTTAGTCAGGATGGTTAAGTTTTTCATTGGCATTAATATGCTCTTAATATATTTCTGATTCAAGTCTCTTTAAATATGTGTATATGTATACATACTATGTGTACGTATGCATATATTCATACTCATATATGTATATATACAAATAACTATATATGTATACACATAAATGAATATACAGATGTATACATACATGTATATAGACATATATGTATATTATTATTTTCATTTGTCCGTAAGCTACCATTTTACTTTATTTGCCAAACATGTCCTTTATTGACTTTAGCATTAAGCTGTCTTAAATATAGGCTCAAGTCTAACATTTTAGTATTATCTTATACACCAATGGCCTTCTATTCTAATGAGCCATGAGCCCCCAGACTGTTGACCAAATTTCTTAGTTTGTTTACACAATTACTATAATTATGTATTTTCTCATCTATCATTGTTTCATTTCAACACAGAATCTGTATTTATCCTTTATGTCATACTTGAATACCAATGTCTTTGGAAGATATTTATTAATTGGTGTATATTAATTCTATGAAGAATTCATATTGAAATATTTTGCACACTCACATATTGATCAAGGGCCTGATTAACCTGTTTCTGTCTTACTCCATTCCCATAGCCCTTTATTTTTCAATGGTTTTCTGTGAATGTTTTTGTGCTATCTCCACACATCCTCAAAATATATTTCATTGTTGTTCACCCACCACCATTGAAAATTATACCATGCTGAATATAAAGACAAAAATCTAAATAAATAGAGACATATAGTTTTCATGGATTGAAGGATGTATATTGTCTCCTGCTTCCTCCCCCCTCCCCTTTTTTGGTCATTCTTGATTCTTAAAATCCGGGCCTGGGTACTGTCCCTCAGCTCTTCACCTCAAAGTGAGTGCTCTACCCCTTGAGCAACTTTGCCACTTCTAGATTTCTCGTGGTTAATTGGAGATAAGATTCTCACAGACATTCCCATTCCAGCTGGATTTGAACCACAATCCTCAGATCTCAGCCTCCTATGCAGCAAGGATTATAAGCATGAGCCATCAGCGCCCAGCTTCACAATTTTATTTATAAGTTTTTGACACTTTCTTAAAACACCTGACCAACACTTTGATTCATTGAAAAAGGAATATGAACTGGAACATATTTCTCTGTCCAATATTAAAGCTGTTAGTGTAAAATTGTCATATTTGTAGAGGAAAGATTATATAGCTCAATGGGCCTCTAGGGCACCAGATTAGAGCCACATACATATTATCAAGGAATATTTAATAAAAGTGTAAAACGAAGCACTTGTGGAATGACATTCTCTTTAATAGTGGTGATAGCTTAGACAGTATTGGGGAGAATTAAAAAGTGAATGTTGACTTAAATATAAAAAATTATTCAAATATTACCTTAAAGCAGGTTTTGAAGGTGGCATATAAAACAAAAAGAGTGATGTAAATATAAAACGAAGGAAGATGTCTTGACAATTTTGGAGATGAACATACTTAAATATGGCATTAAAATTATAGGAAAGGAAAACTTGATATAGTAGAACTCAATAAACGTGTAAAATAATTTAGTCTGTAAAAGCTCATATACAAGTAGTGAATAGAAGTTGGGAGCAGGTGGCTCATGTATCACATCCTAGCTACTTGGGAGGCTGTGATTTGAGTATTGCTGTTTGAAGGCAGCCCACAAAATAAAGTTCCTGAGAATCTTATCTCTGCTTAATCAGCAAAAAAGCCAGAACTGAGGCATGACTCAAATGGTAAATTGTTAACAAAATGCAACAAATCTCAGGAGCCCTGAGTTCAATCCCCAGGACTATACATACATGTAAAAAAGTAGTAGTAGTAATACTAATAGTGTTGATGATGATGATGATGATGATGATGATGATAATGATGATGATGAAAGGTATCCATAGTCAAGGATAAAATAGTTACAAATCCTGTACCTAAAGAATGCCTCAAATCTAGAGTCTACATAGAACTGTCAAAACCTAATGTTAAAAAAATCAATTAGAAAACATCAAAATACCTCTTGTGAAAAATAAGCACAAGAAAATCATCATCAGTCATCAACTGAATGCACATTAAAACTAACATGACATCTTAAACCTTTATGAGAATTACTTCACATAATACAATAATGTCCATACTAAATGCGACCAAGAAACAGAGAAACTGGATGCTGGCAGGAATGTGAAATGCTAAAGCCACTTTTGAAAATATTTTGACAGTTTCCTAGAATATGAAATATGCAAGCACCCACAGTATAATACAGGAATTGAGCTCTTCAGGCTTTGTCTCATGGAAATAAAATGTAACATTCACACAAAGGCCAAAACACAGAGGTTTATAGCAGCATAATTTCCTCTAGTCAAAGAAATAGAAATCAGTTCAGGGTTTCTTCAGGTGAATGGGAAACGAATTATGCTACATTCTATAATGACAGAACCAAAGGCAACTCGTGGGAATACAATACAATATTAAGGCATACAACAACAAGGAATAATCTACCTTAGATTTGAAGAAAATCATAAAAGCATACTTATTGCATGATCTAGAAGTCGAAGAAAAAAAATGTGTTGGTTTCCAGGATGAAACAGGTTTGGGATGGGACAAAAAGTAGTGGGTTTAATTATAAAAGGGAAACATGAGACAAACTCATTTTTGTTAAAGAAACGTATCTGTAAATATGATATATTAATATAGAGTTGATAAAATTATATTAGACTTAATATGTGCACAAAATAATTAAAACAACTGAAGTCTGCATAAGGTACTTGTGAAATGTTAATGTCCTACTTACCATGTCATACTTATAAATATTTGAAGACACTGGGAAAATATTCAAGGGATTTCTCTCTGTTCTTATTATAACATCATAAAGAATCATACTAACCTAAACAGAATTTATAGATATATAGAAAATATAAGTCAATATTGAATGTTTACATTGAAAAATATTCTGAGTCCAAACTTGGAATGAAATGTACCTTGCTAATTAGAAGGCAGAACTTTAGAACACTGACATCCAGGGCCAGTTCTGACAAAAAAAATCGTGAGGAACTACAAAAACAAAGAAAGGTAGATATAGTGTAATTTCCCTGTTATCTCACATTTGTGGAAGCCATAGTTAAGAGATTATTGCTCAAGAGAGGCTTCGCCAAAAAGTAAGACCTCATCTGAAAAATAATCTAAATTGGTCAGAGCCTTAGCAACTTCAAGCACCAGTAGTGCCAAAGGAAAAAAGAGAAGAAGAAAACAGAAAACTAAAGGAAAGGATAAAAAAGGAAAACTATTTCCTATTTATGCTTGTAGTTTCATGTCATTGAATACAAGAATTGAGAGTAATTTGTATACTGTTTTAGGATTCAGGTCTCTCTAACATGAAAGCATTTATTTCTAGTAATTATTTTATTATTACTATCTATTAAGTTATCATGCCTTCTTGGAGATTGAACACATGGCTTTGTATATATTAGTCCAGTCCTACAACTGAGCTCTACCCCAGCTATCTTATATAATTTTGGAAATTGTTTATGAATTCTTCAATAGATAGCTACTCTACTTTTCATCTTATCTTTTCTCCCCCACTTTTTCCTCTATGTATTTTACTTTTTGTTTTGAAAACATTCCTCAATTTTATCTTTTAAACTTAGAATTTTGCTTTGAGATAACAGGGAAGTCTGCTATTTTTATGACATCTATTAAATTATATACAGATATATGTATTTCACATGCATGATTGATTCTTAGAGTTCATTGCAATATGGCCATATGCACATAGCTATTGAGTCATTGTGATCCTCTCCTCAGAATAGCATCCCTTGTTTTCACCATGTGAATGCCTAGAGTGTTGTTAATCATGTCCAAGTATAATTATTTGTCTTTTACTACCTACTGGATTAACTTGTAGATTTATGGACATATTCTAGTAATAACTATGAGTTATTACTATGAGGAAAACAATGCAACATATATTTAATTGGATCTGTCTTATTTCATTAAATATCATTTTTTCCAGTCTTTCTTGTTCCTCAGGAATGGTGTCATTCTTTTGAATAAAAGCACAGAATTCCATCAATACAACAGAATTGAAGACCCAGAACTGAATCCACTCCTATAGGAACATAATCTTTGATAAGAGAGCCAGAAACACAGGATGGAAGAAAGACAGCCTCTTCAAAAAATTGTGGTGGTAGAATTGGCTGTACACAGAAAACTGAAGTTAGATCCTTATATATTGCCCTGCACCGGAATCGATTCCAAATTGATCAAAGACCTCAATGTAAGTCCGGATACCTTTAAAATGTTACAGGAATGGTTAGGGGAAACATGAGGGCCCCTTGGCATAGGTCAAAACTTCCAAAGATCACGAAGCACAACAAATCAAAGTAAGTCTGGATAAATGGGATTACATCAAACTTGTCACACTCAAAGTCCATGGAGAAAAAAGTGATAGTGTAGCACAGATTTATTAGATAGCAAACCTACAGATGAGAGCCTCAGCCAATGGTAAACACTTAATCTCTTTTCTAATTAGGTTATTTATACTGGGTTTACATGAATATAAGAGTTTTTTGTGGGGATTAGAAAGAAAACTACTAATGCGAAGACATAGATAGCATGTGAAATGAATTGTAGCTTGAGAAAGGGAGGGATTAAGGCAATGGGGGTCTAGTTCAAAGACTTGGCTTGGTGCCAGCTAAGTAAGGCAAAGGAAGGTGGGTAAAGAAGGAGTGGTTATAAACAAAAGCTCTGGTCTGAAGCCTCAAAATAAGGACTCTTGTCTATGTGAACCAAACAGTCTGTAACATGAGGTTTTATTTAAATTAACAATCACGAGTTTAAATTTTTGCAGAATGGGATGGTGCATATTCACAGGCAATGTTTGCTATGTCAGGTAATCCAATCTACTCTTTCACATGTTACCCAAAACCCAGGTTTCAACACAAATGAGTACAATGAGATTGTACAAATGAGACTTTGATTTTTCCCTCTCATGAATTAACACAACATTTCTCATGATCTTTTCTACTATTTTGTCTTCATTATTGATGTTCATAGTACTTTTTATTGTTGTCTTCTGTGTATATGCCATTTTTAGGGCGTGAACGCAATGTTTAATGATCTCCATTGTATTTTTTGCTCATAGGTGATGACACTATTCCTTGAGCCACATTCTCATCTTCTCCTTCTTGCTGGATAATTGCAGATAAATTTTCACATTTTTGTCTGTTTGCACTGACATTGAACTAAAATCTTCAAGTCTTAGCCTCCTGAGTTTCTAGGATTCTACACATGAGTCACTAACACCAATCTTTGCTTTACTGTTATTTTAATTATGTGGTAGAAGAAAGTGAAAGTATTTTGTGTTAACTGTGCAATTTTCAAATACAAGTTTGAATCAACTTGATATAATGTAACTGTTATTTTAACAGTTAAATCAATGAATATTACACATTCCCACAGGAATATAATTGAAAACAAAAGGTATAATTGTTTTCCTAAAACAAGAAATGGAACCATTAATTTCTTTCACTTTACAATTCATTCTTTATATAACTTTAATTAGCAGAATTCCATGACTAAAAGTTAATATATTAATTGTATACCATAAGAAGCAAAGTGATTATAGTTAAGAATAGATATTTCATCATAGCCAAAAGATAAGGGTTTGAGCAGTCTCACTAAAGAGAAATGTTACATACAGAAACTATAGGATATGAGGTAGCTTGATCATTACACAAGATATAAATGAATGGGATTACCACTCCATACTTCATAAATGTGTAAAAATAATTATGAAATCAGTGCCAGTGGTTCATACTTGTAATCCTAGCTACTCAGGATTCAGAGAGCTGAGAATCATGGTTCAAAACCTGCCTAGGCAGGAAAGTCCATGAGACACTTATCTCCAATGAGCTAACAAAAAACTGGCAGTGGCTCAAGTGGTACAACAGTAGCTTTGAGCTGAACAGTTGAGAGAAAGCGTCCAGGCCCAGATTTCAAACC
Organism: Dipodomys spectabilis; assembly: GCF_019054845.1. Lineage (NCBI taxonomy): Eukaryota > Metazoa > Chordata > Mammalia > Rodentia > Heteromyidae > Dipodomys > Dipodomys spectabilis. The sequence goes on along the minus strand of NW_024870978.1, from coordinate 1,117,241 downwards.
ACAGGTAAATAAAAATAAAAATAAAATAAAAATAAACAGGTAACAAATATTTTGACATAAATTTTAAAATATATATTCTAAAACTCTTTAAATCTTCACTAGATATTGTAAGGTCCACTCTTGGATGGCTAGCAGACTCTACCCTCCTCACAGCAAAGTCTCCACCTCGCAGCAAAGTACGTGCATTACCTAGGCAACTGGGACACCTGGAAGAGGTCACATCTGAAAATGATATGGCCACTCCCTTCCCCGCCCCCTACCCTATATAAGGCCTAACCTGGGGCCAGAAGCTTACTTTTACCAGCCGTGTGGAGTGCCAATCTTGCCTGGTCCCAGCAGGTCTACTGAATAAGCCTACCCCTTACCTGAATATCACATGGGTGGTGCTGTTCTTACTAAGATATGTATTTAAATGTTTTTTTTCTTTCATGCATTTGTTTCTAACGCATTTATAAGATTATTTCTTTGTTGCTTTGTATGTCCCTCCCCCACAGTATAACCCTTGTTTTCACTGATTTGATGTCCGTATAATTTGCGGAAGGGAAGGGGAAAAACAAGTCGTTTAAATAAGGATTCAAATGGACCCGTTGCAACAATGAGAAGTACAAGTTGTCAAGTCGCAAATGAACTTTACAACTTTGGTGGGGGGGGGAGGATTAGGTAGGGGGTGGGGGGAGACTGGGAAGGGATGGGAAAGGTAAACAAAGGAGGAGGCTACAATGCTTTATAAGAAATGTATTCACTATCTTGCCCATGTAATTGTAACCCCTCTATACAGTATTTTCACAATAAATAAAAAACACTCAAAAAAAAAAACCTAACAGATATAATAGTTTACATAAATGTAGGGAAGTGTTTTCTGGTCTTAGTTGTCATTGAATCAATTGTGTAAATCACACATTTCTCACTCAATTCATATTTATGTTTATATACTTACATGACATAAGTATAATTAACTAATAAGTGATAGCAAGTGCTGTTTATGGAATCTCTCTAGGCTTTCTAAAATTAACCGTTCTACCCTAAAATCTATATGCCCTCCAATCTTTTCAGAGGTTTCATTTACAGTAAAGTTACTCATCTCATTGAAGCAGAAAAGTATAAGCCATAATCATTGTTTGGAACAACTGTCACATTTACATGCATTTCACTTAGGTTAAGAACCATGCCAATAATAGCAAAATGTCTTCTGAGCTATTCAATCCGTGATGAAAATATTTAATTATACGCCTATTTTTTTGAGTAACATCCTATTCCTTAGGAAGATCTTTTTGTGAAATTCTGTGTTCCTGATTAGAGGATGGAACAAAGGCAATAATGAAAATAGCCAAGGAAAATACTTGAAAACATTTTAAAAAGCAAAAACAGACACTCTTGTTTTCACGGGTTTCAATGAAAATGTACATTAAAGTATCACGTTTTTTATATCATTTAAACTTCAATTAGCAGTGTAGAAGAGAACAGAAAACTTTGTTTGAAGACAGCTTGACTTTGAACAATTCAACATAAGCATAATGGATTTATCTTGTTTTTCTGTGTAGTTGCTAAAATAATAGAGAGCAATGCCCAAAGGAAGGAAAACACCTAAGCCAAAGCAATAAACTTTTTTCTATAAAATAATTGTGAGGAAAAGTGTATTTGCTTTTGTGTGAACAATAAAAAATATAAAAATCCTTTATTAATGTTTTACATATCTTGACTAGGATTTCTCTTGTTGGAGAAGAGGAAAGGTTTGAAAAAGATAAACATTGTTTGACTATTCCCAAAGATCATTCTTATTTATTAGCTATAGCAACACAAGTAGCCTTGGCTACTCTTAGTATCATTCTTTTTAACATTTAGAAACATTACTTGTTGCTGCGTTATAAGCTGCAAACCCTTAAGTATTAATAAAGAGTCATTTCCTTTGAGAGGAAAGTTACTGTGTAAACAAAACTAAAATATCAAATACAGAATAGTGGAAATTATTTTCTAGCTATATCACAATCTGTAGGTGTAGATTTTGTTTCCCATTGTTCCAAGGAACCCATTTTTGTTATCTTCTTTGTCATCATCTAGTGATCTTATAACATCCTATACTATTCTGGGATTGTTGTCTGTTTACTGGATTCTCTAATTTCTGTTGGAAAATTAGGAAGGATAGAAAATTGAGTTTCTGTTTCTGTTTTACTTTATTTTTATTACTTTAGAATCTATTACTCAAAATGACATAAATTATCTTTATAATATTAGAAGAAAGATTTCATTTCCGTATTCTCACCTTAGCTTTCTACATAACTGTAGTAATTAGTGATCCCCAAATGTGAAAATAAAGATAGGGAGCTCCTTTTATTGATATTATTTAGAATTTCAAGACTTCATTAATGCAAGGCCTTTAGTAGTATGTACATCATACATGTATACAAAGCCAGTGGCAACTTTTTCTTATTCTCAGAAACTAGGACATGTGGTGTCCCTGTAGTTGCATCAGTAAAAGGCTGTAGTTGACTAGGTTTACTCTATCAAATCTGTCAAATTTCGACAAGTTACGTGGCTTGTATAATCCGTATTTATCATTTTAGTTCTAAAGGACAGAAAACTAAAAGAAGTCTCACTAGATTAAAATCGAGCCACCGACAGAGCTGAAATACTTTTCAGATGATTCTAGTGGAAACGGAATTTACTTCCTGTTCTGCTTTCCAGAAACTTCAGAATCTGGGTTGATGTCTTTTCCTTTATCTTCTAATGTAGCATCTTTACATCTTTCTGAGGGTTCTTACCTAATCATGTCCCTTTCCCACTAAAGCTGGGACTTTTAAGTACCCATTTGAATATACTTCCCCCATCTGATAATTATTCAAATTTGCTGTCCTTGGGTAATGAAAGGTGATTATTTTACAAACTTGTATATATCTATATACAAGTATATAGATATATATAGATATATAGATACTTGTATATATCTATATATGTATAGATATATACATATGTATAAAATGCAAATCTACATTTGAGGAATTAGATATTTAGGGATGATATTTTGGAAAGGTATTTCACTGCCTACTACAATAAGTGTGTAGCATTGTTTCTACTATAAACTGTTATCCTTTCATTAAATTTGAACAACATATTTTTCTATGAAATATAAGTAAAAAAATGTAGTCCCTGAAAGCAATTATTCTTGGTTAAAACATTCTCATGTACTAGAAGCCCTAAATCCCAGAGAGCAGCTCCTGAAGCAGTGCTGGCACTGGTACTTTTTATACATTCTGTTTAAAATCTTCTCTTTTCACGAGCATTTGACTGCTATTATTTTGGAATTATGGTTAATATTTATTTGACAGCTATTTTTAAAAACCATACCACCCAATACTGGTTCTCTTTTTCTAACTTTTTGTGTCATCTATTTCTGAAACACAGTTATTTGAATTACATGAACTGATTATTGAAGTTGAATCACTGTTGAGAGGAAAAGAAGAAAAAAGATGTCTCTGTGTGTATGTCACGTTAAAAATGTACCTCACAGCTATTTATGTTAAAATCATTTATTTTTCATTATGTTTAGATTCTGATAAAATTTACCCTCGACTCACAAAATGTTAATGCAGTCTTATTTCATGCCTGCCCAAAGCACACAACAAATTACTATTTATTTAAAAAATATTTTAAAAAAATTTTAAAAATTACTATTTATTAAAAAAACTATTTTAAAAAATTGGCCAAGGCAAATGGCTTATTAGATATTTAGAGTCATGATTTACTTTACCTATTTCTGAAAGAATGAAATTCTAGCTTTGAAGCCTTTTGCTTGATATCTACAATGTGTCATTCTTACTTTATTAATAGGAAAATTTGGAGAAAGGATAAGAATTCACAGAGAAAAATGAGAAGAGGAAATGAGAAGGAGAAATCTAGACATTTTGTTCTTCCTCATCTCAGTGACAAGGTCTAGATAATGATTGTGGATATTAGATACAGTGGACTATAGTGATTAAAAACATGTATAGAAAAAGATAACCCCACAAGTGATCACATGGAGAATGCTTATTTATAAAAAATGAATAGCATCAAACAGAAAATGTTATATAATTGTTTAGTCCTTGTTTAGTGTTTGTTAAATTCTGGTGTGCTATAGTCAACTATCATAAACATATACAAGAATGGTAAGAAACTAACATCTTTATATCATATTCTAATATGAGCTTAGTTCTGCCTGTTTTATGTGTGTGTGTGTGTGTGTGTGTGTGTGTGTGTGTGTGTGTGTGTGTTCTTGTGGCTGCATTTGACTTTTGCCTCTATTTCACATGCTATATTCTTCCAGTATAGAAATTGAAAGAAGACTCTCTCTAGAAATATGCTATTTTTATGGCTAAGGGAAAACAAGTCAGCCGCTAGACACAGACACTGGGCTAGAAATCTTCCCCTAGAAATACCCTTTGACCACTTCTGGTTTATTTTTGTAAGCTGAAGTAAGTCACATGATCCATCTTGACATTGCAGAGTAGAGGTAAATCTCACCTTCAGGAAGCTGATGCAGGACAGAAAAATATGCCAAGAAATACAACACTTGAGATAAAGAGGATAAAGAAGAGAACTATAAAACAATCAATCATACTTGACATCACGTGTCTGCAGGAAGGAAGCTATTATGTAACTCTGTTTCCAAAACTACTGAGACCTTCAAATCATGATTTTATGCTTGAATGTTTCAGGAATTAGAGAACATCAAAGAAAGCTGGATTAATCATTTCAATACTACATGTTTTTTCTGCTAGGAGAAGAAATCATTTGATAGACAATACTTTATACTTTCTTACCTAGTATCTATTTTTTCTAGAAATGGATTTTGTTAACATATGTGACTATCCACCAGAATAAATGCCTTCATTTATCTGCATCTTGTGCAGATAGCATAGTCAATTATGTATGTGGGAGTTCATCAGTAGCACTTTCTAAAAATGTAAAAAATGGACAGGGAGCCAATATACATATTTTTCCACCATCACCTTCCACATCCTCCTTCTTCCTTCCTAGGAAAAACACCCAATCAATAAAAAGTCTTAGATATTTAGCTCTTCACGTTGAAAGTGGAAGCAGAATGTTAAGGATGTTGGAGATGACAGTTAATGGTGCTTTACATAATAATGTCACATGTAACAGCCCTATGAGTCCTGCAGGTCTTAACACTGTACTTCATTAGTGATGTGATAGGAATGCCAGCCATACTGAACTTAGTATTGTTTTCCACTTCGACCTGGCCAAAATTATAATATATATTAATGGAATGAAAAAGTAATGCCATCTTAAGAAAGTTATTTAGGTATCTGGGAATGTGGCTTTATGGTACAGTTATTGCCTAGCATGCATGAAACCCTGGGATCCATTGCTTAGTACCAAATACACAGAAAAAGAAACACGAGAAGTGGTACTGTGGCTCAAGTGGTAGAGTGCAAGCCTTAAGAAAAAAGTCTCAGGAACAGTTCCCTGGCCCTGAGTTTGAGCTCCACGCCTGGCAAAAAATCATTTAGTTAGTAAATAGAAAATAACCCATACATGGAATATATAATTGCTCCTTCCATTCTGATACCTGACAATAGTCCTTAATTTATATACTTTATCTATATTAGAAAACTGTGTTGAACAAAAAAAGTTTTGTTAATTGGTCACGGCAAGTAATGACAGGAATGTGTTTAGGTATCAGATTTTAGATATCAGGTGAAGATTAATCCTGGAAATTCAAAGATTTCAGGCTTTTAAGTGTTCAATGCTAATCACAATGAGAAGAGTAGTCTAAGTGAGATTTTGGAAATCTTTTTGTCAGGTATGGCACCAAAAAGGCAGAGGCTAATTAATACTTTTGACAGAAGAGATAGAATAACTCCATATGGAAGGAATAAATGATAATAAGAACTAAGTTATACCAAAAACAGTTCTAGGGAACCATTTTTGGTTATTGAAGAACTAGTTATCAAATAGGCTTATTCTTCATTGCCTTTGGCATTCTAAATCTCTTTGGCTAGTTCTTAATTCCTGTGAGATAAGTTTTATTTCCTTCTTTCATAACTGATCTCCTTTCCTTTCTAAAAATCTGTCTTTCTCTATTTCCCTATGAACAATTTCTGCAGCTAAGTCAGCATACGCAAACAGCAGAGGATGCTAATGTGAGAGTCCTATACCTCGTGAGTCATTAATATAACAACATGGAAAAGGAGGACATATCTATTGCTAACTCAATTTATCTGAAAAGCTACAATGTGATCATTTGATTCAAATTTCCATTCTTGGTCTACATAGTGTCATTACCTGCACATAAATGCAAATATGAGCTGGGTGCTGGTGGCTCATGCCTGTAATCCTAGCTACTCAGGAGGTTGAGACCAGAGGATTGTGGTTCAAAGCCTGCCTGGTCAGGAAAGTCCAGGAGACACTTATCTTCCATTAACCTCCAGAAACCTGGAAGTGGTGCTGTACTTAAAGTGGTAGAGTGCTCAACTGGAGCAGAAAAGCTCAGGGACAGCACCCAGGATCAGAGTTCAAGCCCTATGATGAAGAAAAAAATGCAAATATGACTTTAAGTTTCCCCAAAAGGAACTATGAAGTCAGTAGTTATCTTCCCAATCAGAAAAAATTTCAAAATGATTCAGTGCACCTACTTTTGCTGAGTAATTTAAGTTATGGCTTCTTTGCTGGACATATTCTCTTCTTTTAAAAATTGTCAAATATTAGTTTTATAGTAAACTGCATCTAGTATTTCTTGGTTCAAAACAGAAATCTTGATACAGTTAATGTCACTTGCCATTTTTACTATCTCAGTTCAAAGCCAACTCATGCAGGACAGTCTGTCAAATTCTTATCTGTAATTAAACACCAAAAAAACCAGAAGTGGAGTTTTGGCTCAAGCAGTAGAGTACTAGATTTGGGGGCAGTTGGACATGGAAGACAATTGTTCAGGGACAGGGTCCAGCCTCTGAGTTCAAGCCCCAGAACCAGCACCAACTAAATAAACAAACAAGCAAAAAAACCCCACATATTACTATGGGACCATGGTTAAAGCACTGGTTTGAGAAGAGGCTCCTTTTGCTGATCATATTCAGTGCATCCTGCTTTTTTGGAATCCTTATTGTTATGGAGAACTCAGGACCAGACAAAAGGAATTGATAACTGATTCGCAATAAGAAAATCATTTCAGGAGTGAAATATCCTTCCATAATACACTATACAACCTGCACGTCTTTGTTTCTTTACAGTAGAACACTTTTCAAACAAAGTTATTTTTTTTCCTATGCTGGCCTTCAAATGGCATATTGTTTCCTTTTGTAATACTCTCCACTACAAGTTTACAGACAAGTTTTATATGAGTAAAGAACACACTCGAATAAGCCCAGGACAGAGTTTCCTTCAAGCCTTGCATTCTTTTCTTAACTTGAACTTTGTCATTCCTTTATGTTCAATTCCTCTCTTGGGATCAGTTTCCACTTGCAGTAACACTTCCTTCCACTTACATTCAGTAACTACCTATTGTGCTGATCCAGGTAAAATGAATGTTTTCTGGCTTCGTTGAAATAGCACAAAGACATCGTTGGACATGAGGTAACACGTGTTTCAGAGGCAACTTAGTAAAGACAAAATATGGAATTAAATGGCTTATAAAAACATTATCAATGTACATATGGCCATATAAGATGATGTTAAGTGAAATGGACCCCAAGATAGGGACACATCTTCTTGTTTCTTTCTTGCTATCATTTTTAATATATCTAAAATGTACTATGTGAATTTTTTTGTTTCTCTTCTATGTTCTTCCCCCACATTATAACCCGTTTTCACTTGATATGATTTTGGTGCCCTGCATCTACACTTTTCTAATGTGAGGAGGGGAAGGGAAATAACAAAATGCTGAAACAAGGATACAATATGACACATTGTAACAATGAGTTGAACAAGACACTATGTAGAAAATGAACTTTACAACTTGTGGAGAGAAGGGGGAATTGTGGAGATGGGGAGGGAAGGGATGGCAGGGGAAAACAAAGGAGGAGGTAACAATGCTCGATTGATTGGAAATGTACTCATTACCTTACTTATGTAACTCTAACACTCTGTACATTATTTTTACAATAAGAAGCATGAAAAAACATTATCCAGGAGTACATTAAGTTCAAATTTCATAAGTTCTCTATAAATTAAGGCTAATTTTAACTGGAAAGAGATTTCACAGAAACTTTTTGTGTGTGTGTGTGTGTGTTGTGCAGTATTTCCCAAGTGTAGATAAGTTAACAGTAGAAGAAACAATAGGAATAATAGGAGAAAAAGTTCTATGTTTAAGTATAATTTTTCAATATACTATAGAAGACACTGCAAATAAGACAACTTTGAAACAATAAAGCCAAGGCCAGTATATAGATCTATGGGAGTGATATAGAGAAAGCATTACGACCAAGTGGAACATGAAGGATGAGGACACTCTCTTTCTTCTAATACATCTAAATCATGGTAGCTAGTCACGCAAATTTGTCAAAAGTAGAGTGGAAGAATAATTCTGGTTCCAAAGCAAGTCAGATATAAGAGCATGGACTTAACTGGAAAAAAGGCTATGTTGAGAGAGCAGTAATTACACTAGCAATGAACTGGTGGCTCAGATCATATTTCTTTTTCTTTCTTTTTTTTAATCTTTCTTTTTTTATGGTTGTAGGGGTTGAACTCTGGGCCTTGGCAATGTCCCACCGTTCTTCAGCTCAAGGCTAGCACTCTACCACTTGATCCACAGATCCACTTCCAGTTTTCTGGTGGTTAATTGTAGATAAGTGCCTCAGAAACTTTCTTACTTGTGCTGAATTTCAACTGCAATCCTCAGATCTCAGCCTCCTGAGTAGCTAGAATTATAGAAGTGAGCCACTGGAACCTGGCTTAAGATTACATTTCTAACAGTGTACACTCAGTATATGTAATGTGTATGTTCATCTATCTTTATATGAATTTTTGAGTTGAAAATTTGTGCTACAGATTAGACTTTACACTCACAAAAATGCTTGTAGTTTAACAGTTGATATTCCTGGAAAGATAAAACCTAAGAATGTAAAGGAGTCTGGGAAGTTCAATTTGCATCCATCCTGGGCAGAACAGTCTTTGCGACACTATCTATAATTAACCAGCCAAAAGCTGCATTGGAAAAATGGCTCAAGTGATGGAATATTAGTTATGAGCAAGATTGCTGAATAAGAGCTTGACGTTTTGGCATATATTCGTATAAGTATGCACATACACACAGAGGCATTTATATGTGCAAACACACATATGACACAATTCTTAGAATGTATAGAAATGTTAGGAAATATGTCCTGAGACTAGAATCAAGTGATAAATTTTAATATTAGAAAGTAGACTTTCTTCAAAAAGTTTGAGACTATTACATAGGTAGGGACCAGACATATTAAGAGTGTCAAGTAATCATTATTAAAAGGATTGGACCCATGGAGGAATGAATCAGAGATCCCAGCAGGTGCATCTGAAAATGATCATATCTTGTGTCAAATGTCAGAAGATCTTTGAAAATAGTACATAAACACTCTGAGCAGTCAGTCTAGTGGATAATATCATTGGAGAAGTTCAGAATTCCTAGTCTGTGTCTAGATTAAATAAACCAACAAACCATGTCAGGGCAATGTGATACAAGCCTGGAACTCTAGCACTCAGATTAAGACAGGAGATTAAAGAGTGTAATTACATAGTGATACCTTCCCAGGACCAGGTAGAATAATTTTTTCTAATAAAACAAACCAAACAACAAGAAAGGAATACACAGTTGCAAGTTTGGGCTAATTTTGTCATTATGTTTTAGAAGTCAAGTTTTCTATTGAAATGCAACTTACACATAATCCTCAGTTGTGTTTTAAATGCTCTCTTCATTACAGAACATTCCTAGTTGCAAAATAGCTCATGATTTCCTACCAAAAATTTGAAAAAGCAAGCATCATTCTGTTGGATTCCAAAGAAATTATGAAGGATAACATAAGCTTAAGCCTGGAGAAGTGTTCGCTTCGGCAACACATATACTAAAATTGGAAAGATACAGAGAAGATTAGCATGGCCCCTGCGCAAGGATGACACGCAAATTCGTGAAGCGTTCCATATTTTTATATGTATGAGTCAAGCGGAAAAGGTCAGGTAATGTGACGTCAGGAAAATGAACCCTTAGATGTGTATTTTAATGTTTTTTTCTTTCATGCATGTGTTTCTAACACATTTATAAGATTATCTCTTTGTTGCTTTGTATGTCCCTCCCCTACAGTATAACCCCTGCTTTCACTATATTTGATGTCAGTATAACTTGTGGAGGAGATGGGGAAAAAAAGTTGTTTAAGGATACAGGTGGACCTGTTGCAACAATGAGAAGTACAAGTTGTCATGTCCAAAACGAGCTTTACAATGTCGGTGCGGGGGGGGGGGGGGAGGAGAAGGATTGGGATTGGGGGGGAGGGGGGAAGCTGGGAAGGGATGTGAAGGGTAAACAAAGGAGGAGGCTGCAATGCTTTGTAAGAAATGTATGCATTATCCTGCCCATGTAACTGTAACTCCTCTGTACAGTATGTTCACAAATAAAATTAAATGAAATTTAAAAAAAAAAAAAAAAGCCTGGAGAAATTGCAAAGTTCATCTAATGTAGGACTTTGTAGACCTGGCTAAATTAGAATTAGATTTAAAATAAATATTTTTTGAAATTTCATACTATATAGGATACTACAAAATTGTATTCAAGTAGAAGGTTTAATTTAGAAATTCACATATGATTCTGGAATTCTATTGCCTAGAATATTCTTTCAGGTGAGGTATAATTAGAACTTAGTTAATAAATAATTCCAACAGTTCATGTATGACATGAATAATCTAGACAGCGTTGCCAACAAATGGATGCTATTAATTTATAAATTTAGAAAAAGAGCAATTTTTTGAGACTTTGGTGTAACATGGCATGAAGAGAGTAATTGTGTGAAATCTTTTTTTCTTCTACCTATACATAACACCGGAAGAAATTTCCTTAATTACATACCTTTATATACAATGAGAAAAAAGCTATGTTTGAGGTTTGTTTTTATTTTGTTTTTGTTGTTTAATTTCTCTTAGGGCTTGACCTCTGGGCCTGAGTACTGTCCCTGAGCCTGATTTGCTCAAGGCTACTGCTCTACCACTTGAACCTCAGTGCCACTGTGTCTGGCTTTTCCTGAACAGTTTATTGGAGATAAGAATCTAAGGAAACTTCCTGCCTGGGTGGGCTTTGAACCATAATCTTCAGATCTTAATATTCAGATATTCGGATCTCCTGAATATCTATGATAGATAAAATAATAATAATAATAATTTATAATAAAATAAATATAACAATAAATAATAGTTGTAAGTGTTCTGATCTCAAGAATAACACTGGGGGGAAAATGATGCAGCAAAGTTTATTGTAGTGTTCTTTGCACAGTTGGGAGGGCATCACAGCAGAAATGTAGTATTTTTTCACAATAGTGATAAGGAAGTCATAATGTGAATTTAGGAAATTTTAAGGTGCAATTTACAAGTTGGAAACTGTTGTGCTAGGATGACTTTACGGTATAAAAACTTGGGATTGATTGTCATAGAAATAATAGCTTACTCTAATGAACAAATGTATACTCTTCAGGAACTAATTATTATAGATAGTTCATAGGTTTATCTTCTACCAGAATGTGGGTATATTTGTTGACTTTTAAATATGTTACATCCCATTGGAAACTGCATCTGTTGCAGAATTAAATAAAAGGCAAACAGATACTATTTTAAATGTCTCTGGTATGGCATGTTCAGAATTTGAAAATGAGTATTTAGTAGTCATAGGAATTTTGAAGAACACATATATTCTGTTCTCTTAACAATTATTCAGTTTTAAAAGTTAATACTTTCCATAGAATAGAACTGTGTTTTGTTTTAGTATGAGACATTGCTGAAATAATGTTTTCTCAAAATAATGGCAAATATATTCTGAAAATATTGTATAGTTTGATAACATTCAAGTTGATGAACCTCTGATAAAGAAAGGGGTAATTGAATAATATTTACTATACCTACACAGTGAAAATATATTTTATGTAGCTTATATTTTAATTAAATTTTATTGTCAAGGGGATATATAGAACGGGTTGCAGTAATTGTAAGGTAGTGAATACATAACATGAACTTTTTACCCACTCCCTCATTTTTCTCACTGTTTTCCTTCACCCCAAGACCCCTCATAAGTTGTAATGTATATTTCCAACATTTTGTTTTGTGAGTATTGCTATTGCATTGGTTTGCCCTTTTTCCTTTGTCTTGCCATTTTGTTGTTCCTCTTCCCTTGCCAAATTAAGATAAATATATATACAATGACACATGATACTGAAAACAAATACAGCAGGGAATAAGCCATAGGAGAAAACACAAAACAAAAAAGAAATCACATAGTACATTAAAAACAACAACCACAAAGAAAAACCTCTGTTTTCATATGTAGGAGTTCATTTTGCTCAGCATCTTCTCACACATAGCTATTGAACCATTGTGCTCATCTGCTAGGACAATCCTAGATATTTCCTACTTATTACAAATGAGGGAAACCAAGGAATCTATTTCTTTTTGTCTTGTGTATTTTACTTAGTAGGATTTTTCCACGTGTTTCCATTTCCTTATGAATTAGAAGCATATAATTCCACCGGGTATATATATATATATAACACACTTTGTCAATTCATTCATCTACTGAGTAGTACATTGGTTTAAAACATGATTTCATGTAAGTATCACGTAGGGCCATTCAAAAATGACAGATGCCACTTACCCAGACATTCTAAAATCATGATTTCTATGTAAGATAGGATTTCATGGTGGTACAAGTGTTGAGATATGGGGATCAGTCTAATGTGTATCTTGCACTGAATTAAGCAGGAAGGTATCCAATATCATATAGGATAAAAATGGTAGTGACAACATATTCCCTTGAGAAAGATATAGGAGGTTGCCAGAAGTATGAAGCATTTCAGATAATTTTGAAGGATTTACAAATGCAAGTGAAAGTATGTCTCTTTAAATAAAAATTATGTAAGTGGAAGGACAAAAGAAGGGGAAGAGAAGAAGTAACTGATAGCAGATCATTGTCCCAAGTATAAAAGGACATAATCTATAACTTCCAAGTTAAAAAGAGACCAATATAATACGTCCCACTTAATTTAGGTACTTGCAAAATGTTTACTTGGCTTTTTCCTAGTTTAATGCTCTAAAATAAATGAAGACGTACTTCAACCTGAACACTAACTCTGATGAGCCCTCTTTTTCTCACTTTGCACTTGGAAAATAATCCCTAAGTTGATTATGTTGTGGCTGATTAGAGTCAGACTAAGGGGCTTCTACTTGTACAATTATCCCAGAATAGTTTAATGCAGTTTCCCCTGAAGATATCCAATTACATTGTCTGAAGCTGTACTTTGAACACATCCTCACACTTAAGCACATAATTTCAAGTTACACTTAAACATTTCCTTGGCACATTCTACTTGTGCCTCTGTCTTTTTGCACATTCCTTTTGAGTTCATAGTTGCTCTATTTCCATTTCATCTGTAAAAACTGCTAAGAACATTGCTCAACTACCACTTCTTGTTTGCATACACACAGTCTATGTATGAAGGTACTTTGTCCATGTTAAGCAATAAGGTAGTACTCACTCTCTGAGAAGAAAAGTTCCACAATATAACCCTATGCCCACATTAGAGGATGTAGAATTTAAAGCATTTTGAGACAAACAGTGGTATTAGAATTGAAAGACTCCTTAGGGACATTTTCATGGAGCTCATTAGTTTACCCAGGAGAAATATAAATATCTACAAAATCTGGAACTAATTAGTAAGTATCCGAATTAACACTAACTCTTAGACATTGTGTTAAAACAAGGCACCATTGTATTGTTGTTACATAAGAATCCTTACCTACTTGCAAATGTGTATAAGAAAATGAAAGAAAGACATTAAAGCAAAATGCCTTATCTTTTTAGGCATTTAATCCTAATGGTGAGGGTAATGTCTGAACTCTTCCATTCAATAAAAGCTTGAAGTTTATAAGTACTTCCTACATATAAGAATTTGTGGCAGGTTGATTGATTTATTTCAGCATGGAGATATCCCTAACAAGAACTAGAGTTAAATAGAGTATATGGCAGTTATGATGTGTCAATGGCAATTGAGGAATTTTCTATTCTAAAGAGGAATCAATTCCAGGAGTCTTCAGTCACATCAGTAAGGCTGTATGTTCAACCTAATACTTGGTGTTACTTTTCCTACATTTATAATGAATAGGCTGATAAAATACCCAAATATATCTAAAGATATTTCAATAAAATACCAAACTGTTGTGCATACATGGGTCACTCATTGGAACTGTAGGACAAATTAGGCTTGTCTCTGCTGTAGTACAATCTCTAATCTGCTGGCTAAACACAGTCTTCAAAAATATTCACAGAATACCTCTAAGTAAAGTTCATGAGAATTATATCTGTATAATTTTGCTAAGCTCAGCATAAAAGCATTTGTTCCCAGCATTTATAATCAACAGGATTTGTTGAATTCATGGATCCAGAATTTTATGGCTTCACATTCATACCTCAAAATTTTATCAATATGACTTTCACCAAAACACTGTTCTTATTAAACTTGTCTATGTCCTTTTACTTTTCTAAACCAAATAGAATATTTCCTTCAATATCTTCCTGAAAATTCTTTCCTTCCTTTACTTCGGAAAATCTGTGTTTATTACTTTTTTGGTTCCTTGTTTTTCTCTTTCTTCCAATCTTGTCCACACTGGTGCTCACATTGCTCACACTTGTGTGAGAACTTTTCTTTTCCTCTTCCCTTCAATAATACCCCCCCCCAATTTTATTATCGTTTTTCATATGCATGGTCATGGATATTTTGATGATGTCTAAACAGACCTATATTTGCATCTGTTTAATATGAACTTTAGAACAATCAGAGAGTTTTATCCCCTAACTCCATCATTTCAACCTGTGGTCCTTATTACTAAGAATATCACTAACACAGTTGCCAGCCAGACCTGTGGAAGCACCTTAGATTTCTTCTTACCCTTCTACTCCCTCCCATTAGATAAGATGAATGACCAAGATTTTCTCAGGTTCTGTGACTAATATGATTCCTATGTATTCCGTTTTATGCCCCTGACACCAGCCTGTTTCATTTACTCATCATTGTCACCTAGTCCTAAAACAACCATTTCCAAAGTATGCTTTTTCCCCATAGTCTTTTCATATTGGTCCTCTCCATCACCAAATTACTCTCTTTGTAAGCACACAGAGTGAAGACCTCAGACAAAAATTCTGCTATCATTCTTTACTCACTACATTGACTGTTGGCCTTACATTCCTCAACTGTAAATGGATGTAATCTAGCAGAAAAAATGAAGAATATATTTGTTGACTTCTAGAGCAAGAAAAGAGAAAAGTGAAAAGACCTTACATTTTTCAACTTACCTTACAAATAAGGAAAGAGTCAAAATCAGTTTGTTGGTATAAAGTCACAAATTGTTGCATGCAGAAATAAAAATACATTTTACCTCCTTGCTCTATGGCCTAAGTCCTTTTAAGGTAACTACAGATATGTAAGTAGTATTATGTAAATTGTGTCAAATTGAAGAACATACTCTTAATATATAATTGGAAAACTTTGGTTAATGAATAGTATGTATATGAGAATGTTATTTGAACTAATCACACTAAGTTGAAAAGTACACCTTAGTCCATCAAAATGTGGAAATTAATGATTTTATTTATAAGAAAACAATACCACCAAGAATAGTGAGTATACATGAAAGAGACTGTAGGAATTACATTAGGGTTTTTACTGCCTCTACCTGTTTTTGTGATTGTATTTCTTGATATTGAAACTCTCATCTTGTTATTCTTAGTGTATGTAATCCAAGTCTGTTGATTACTATGTATTCAATGTGGGAAATATACCTTGAAAATTGTGTAAAGTTTTTTTATCCTTTTCAATCACAACATGGTCATTATCAGGGTACACTGTGGTGTTCATCATCATCATCAAAATTAATATTAGCATCATCATTGCTATCTATTAAAAGTCTGATATATATCTATGATTTTGCAATTATTTGTCTGTTGATTAATAATTTTAATGTTACCACTGTACATACATACATATTAAAATTAAACAAATAAACAAAATCTAAGCCATAACAGGTAACTTGACTATGTGCTTATAACAAATTATGGAATAGATTTTTGAAGTATTGCAAATTCTTAACCAATATGAATTCACTTCCTCTCTCCCTACCACTACACACAAATATTTAAGAGTTTGAACGGAATCATTTCAAGTAATATACTGTAAATGTTACTACAATATCATGTGTATATCTAAAATTCCCTTGAAAGTAATAAACTTTCTATTGAAGGTTAGTCATTTTATCCTAGGAAACTTTTGGCAAAATAGACTGTATATCTTTGAAATGAAAAAAGGTCAAAAAATAGTAGCATACAGTTTCAGAAATATATATATGTATATATAGAATGTGTGTGTGTGTGTGTGTGTGTGTGTGTGTGTAGAAAGATATACATTTTTAGAGATTATTTGTCATCAAAAATATATACATATATCTAAATTTATGTGTAGAACGATGTACAGTATAATGAACCAAACATCTTAAAATATATTTAAAATTAAAAAAAATACATCAAACCAAGTGCCAGTGACTCACGCCTATAAATGGAGCTATTCTGGGTAATGAGATCTTAGATTAGTTTTTGAAACTAACCCAGACAGAAAAGTACTTGTTAGATTCTTATCTCCAATTAACCACAGGAATTAGCTCTGTGCCTCAAGTTGTAGAGTGCTGGCATTGAGAATAAAAAGGCTTAGGGACAATGCACAGGCCTTGTAAACAACAACAACAACAGCAGCAACAAAATAATTTACATTAATTTCACAAAAGTATCTTTTAACTGCTGTGAACATTTCTTAGAAACATGAATACATGCCCCTGGAAAATGTTAAGTATAAGTATAGAATATCTACATCTATGTTAAATACATGACTATTTAGATTGTTTAAGATATTTAGGTAATGATTAGGAATTAAGAATAATGATAACATAGTGAGACTGGTCTTTTATTCTATTTTTGACAGTAATAAAATAATATTTGTAATGATTGTGTAAAATTACTCTTGTTTGATATTTGACTTATAATAAGTGTTAAAAATTTTTAAATGATTTGCATAGGAAAGAATAATTTTTAATGGTATCAATTCTTTTGTAATTTCAAAACAATTAAGAACTTTATTCCAAGGCTGGTTACTCTAAGACTGTAATTGTTTTCTTTTTCTAGTTTTCATATTTTGGTAGAAATTAAAATTCCAAAAATTCAGTGGATGTTGGCATTCAGGAACATCTTCATAGATACTAATATTGAGTCCCTTAAATGGAATTGCTTCATTTCATTTGTTATTTTCACAAATAAACAAGATTATTGTATATTTTTTTTCTTTTCATTGCTATTGGCTCTTATCTTGGGAATACTTTTTTTTTCCTAGCAAAGTAGAGAAAAGCAATTGGATTGATCAAGTAACATATGGCTTTCGTAAAATGTAGATGCATAGATTTGGATCTTCTGTCATTTGCTAAACGTTTCTTCCAGAAAAGGTTATCAATTATTTATAAGTGATGCATAATTCCTAGGTATTCCAGTTATCACATACATTTTTTTGGTTGAGTTATCTCTGTAAAACTAAAATAAACATACCAAAAAACCTCAAAATAAACAAATCAAATCTTTGTTCTAAAAGCTGTAATTTACAAATAGTTTTTAGCCAACAACGAAAACATCTTTTTAGGCATTCTGCACTTTGTGTGAAGTATTTTTACCAATAATTTTTTTTTGTTTTTTTTTTTTTTGCTGACATGTAATTCACATGCCATATATCATCTCCTTCTATAGCATACATTTTAGTGCTTTGGAAATGAATTGTACGATCATAAATTTTCCAAGCCCAATTTTCACCTGCATTTCTTCAAATAGAGCTGTAAATTTTAGAACAGACATTAAAGTTGATATAAAATTCTCTTACAAGAATTTGTCCAGCATACATCCTCTATAGTGTGTCTCTTCAAAATTCATTTTTGGGGATTATTTCCCAGATCTCACACAGAATATTCAAGTGCACTGTCAATGAACTACATTCTATGTCCAAACAAGTTTTTTAATCCTCTTTAATACATACATAGAAGTGTAATGGCTGAATCATATACAATTCTCTTTGACATTTTGAAGACTTGAAAACTTACTTGCTAAAATGATTGGAGTATTATGCAAATCAATCTATTATGTGGAGTATATCAATTTCTCCACAAATTCATTATTATATTTTGCATCATCTTTTTATATTATGGTCCTACTAGTGAGTTTTCATTTTATTTTTTTCTTAGAAACTAAAAAGGAGATTATTTCATATGCTCTTCCTATTGAGTATTAATTTATATATGTTCTTTAATGAAATATCCTGTTCAGGAAAATAATATATAGAATTAGGAGATATAAAAGTACTTAAGACTCAAGATCATTGTAGCATTAACATTGTACCACTAACAAATATGTGCCGTTGGGCTGGGAAGGTGGCTCAGTGGTAGAGCACTTGCCTTGCACGCATAAGGCCCTGAGTTCAATTCCTCAGCAACACATAAGCAAAAAAAAAGAAAAAAAGCCAGAAGTGGCACTGTGGCTCAAGTGGTAGAGTGTTAGCCTTGAGCCAAAGAGCTGAGGGAAAGAGCTCATGCCCAAAAGTTCAGGCCCCATGACAGGACCCCCCCAAAAAAATATGTGCCCTCTATCTGGTGGATATGTTTTCACTTCTTTCATACAATTATAAAAGCTTATCAGTTGATATTAACCAGTATATTCTTCTTTTCTTTAGCCACTAATGCTTTCCATGTCAAAATTTTTAGAAACCTTCACTGATCCAATGTCATGAATTCTTACATTTATGTTTATAGGTTTTTACATCTCACATTTAGTTTGATAATCATATTTTATTTGAAAATTATATATAAGGTTTGAGGAGGTATTCTAAGCTCATTCTTTAAATCTTGAGTGGCAATAGTGCCAATACACCCATTTAAGATTCTATTTTTATTTCATAAAGTCATGGCATCCTCTTCAAAATCTGTTGACCATAAAACTAAGATTTTATTTTTGATAAATCTGTTACATTCTTCTATGTGTCTGTTCTTATAGTAGAGCAATATTGTCTTCACTATTAAACATGGTAACAAGATTCAAATCTAGTATGAGGGCTCAAACTACACCATTTTACAAAATTGTTCTGACTGACCTGTATTCCTTGAATTTACGTACAAGTTTATTGAGCAGGTGGACCAATATTCTGCAGATTTATCTAGATGTTTGATAGTTACTCATATTTTGCACTTTGTGAAAACACACGATCTCAGATATTACATATAGTAAAATGTCTTAAGAGAATGCTTGAAACAACTAAAATTTATTTAGGAATGAGTTAAAATTTACATAGCACTATAGCACAATAAACCTGAATGGTAATGACTTGAGCTGTACTACAGAGGAGAGTGGGAGAGGATAGAATAGAATGATGGACCACATACGAGCTGTATGTCATTGGTTTTGTGTATGTCATTGGTTTTGTGTTTCAAAAAACAGAAAGTGTTCAGAGAAGAAAAGGAGGAAAATAATTAAAGTGTCCTGAATCAAGTTTCTTTTTAATGCACCTAATAGTGTGGACTGAGAGTCAGAGAAGATGGGAAAAAATAAAATAGAAAATAAAGCATTGTATAGACCTGTTACAATGTAAAGAAATTGTAATAAGAATATGATAATTAATTACCAAAGAAATAAGAGAAAGAATAGGTAAACTCTAAAGGCAAAAAGAATGAAGAGAGAAAAGAAGCAACGTAAAAACTTTATCAACAAACGCAAGAGTTTGGAAGTGGAAATATTCTAAATAACAATAAAATTTGCTAACATGGATAGAATATGGATCACATTGTAGCATATAGAATTTTGAAAAAACATACTAGGAATGAAACTTAAAAGTCATAATTTAAAGCACTATTTACATTATAACTGCACAGTATAGTTCAATGGTAAAAGCATGGTCTAGCATATGTGAAACAATGCTGTGATATACCAAGCATTACAAAGTACACACAAAGCATACACAAACAAAAACCACATAAAGACACACACATAACACATACACATATTTGGATTATTATTATCATATTAAACAAAAGAAATTATCACACATAGTAAAAGTAATTTAATATAGGAAATCATAATATTGCTTGTACTATTTAAACGTTTAGTAGAAATAAAATAGTCACAATATACTTGGATTCTTATAGATTAAGTTAATTGAAAAATAAGAAATTGAAGACATGACAATCTTTGCAAACAAGTTTTTTTTTTTAAATTTTATTTTATTTTATTTGAGAACATACTGTACAGAGGGGTTACAATTACATGGGCAGGAAAATGCATACTTTTCTTACCAAGCATTGCAGCCTCCTCCTTTGTTTACCCTTCACCTCCCTTCCCAGCCTCCCCCCTCCCCCCCACCCAATCATCCCCCCGCTCCCCCCCCCACACACTGACATTGTAAAGCTGGTTTTGACATGACATTTTGTACTTCTCATTGTTGCAACAGGTCCACCTGAATCCTTAAACGACTTGTTTGTCCCCGTCTCCTCCACGTGTTATACTGACATCAAATATAGTGAAAGCGGGGGTTACACTGTGGGGGAGGGACATACAAAGCAACAAAGAAATAATCTTATAAATGCGTTAGAAACACATGCATGAAAGAAACAAAAACATTAAAATACATATTTGAGGGTTCGTTTTCCTAACATCACCTTCTCTGACCTTTTCCGCTTGACTCATACCTATACTAGATATTGCAAATAAGGGAAACCATGGGACCTATGTTTCTTTGGGCCTGGCTTACTTCACTTAATATAATTTTTTCCAAGCCTTTCCATTTCCTAACAAATGGGGCAATGTCATTCTTTCTGATGGAGGCATAGAATTCCATTGTGTATATATACCACATCTTCTTGATCCATTCATCTACTGAGGGGCATCTGGGTTGGTTCCATATCTTAGCTATGGTAAATAATGCTGCAATAAACATAGTTGTGCTGGTAGCTTTAGTGTGGCCTTGTTTGTGATCATTTGGGTAAATGCCCAAAAGTGGGATTTTTGCAAACAAGTTTTAAATAATAAACATTTTGAAACATTTATCCTTTTATTTTGACAAAAGATTGATGTTACTGGTGATAACCAGCTGCTCTATACCTCACTAAGGATGGCTATATCTCTAATCATTTCAATCTGGATATTTTTATAATGAGATCTCAGTTTCTCAGACTATCCTGAATTACCAACCCTATTCACCTTTACTACCATAGGTAGAAAATGGAAGCCACAAATCACCATGCCAAGCTCAAACGTTTTTTTATTTTTTTAATTCAAGTACAAATATTTACAAAAAAAGTGACAATGTTATGAAGCCTTTCTTAATGAAATATGTGCTTCTTGGAAATATAGTAAGTATTTGTTACCTGGAAAATATGTTTAGAACTATAAGAAAATAAATTTATTTAAATTCACTTTTCATATATAAATTAAGGAAATAATTTTAGATATTCACATGTTAAATATTTTAAAAGCAAAATATATGTGTCTGAATAATTTACATGTGTTAAAACCATGCAAAATTAAATTAACTACTCCTACAACTATGAAAAAAGAATTACCCTAAAGAAACAAAAGAGGTTCAAAATTTGGAATTTAGAAAATAAAATAAATTGTACTGTTTAGTTGACCTAAATAACTGCAGACCATCTGTATATCAATTTTATAATGAAAATAGATGAACAAAGAAAGCAAAAGTACAGTAGTTGTTTGAGTGTACAAATAAAATCCATGGAGGGTATAACAATGTTCCTTCCATAAGAAATGTACTCATTACCTTACTTATGTAACTATAATCCCTCTGTACATTACCTTCACAATAAAATTAAATTGAAATTAAAAATGAAACAAATAATATACCAATAAAGAATTCTTAAAAACCATTGGTTAAAAACTTTGTAAAATCTGTCATAAGTACCCAAAGGATATATTTTGATGATAATATTTAAATGCATAAATTTCAGCAGAGAAGCAAAAAGTTTAATAACTGTTATAAAGTAAAGTAATAAATCAGAATATAATTCTATAATAATCATTAGATGATTTTTTTAATTTTAAATTTAATTTTTACTGTGAAAATACTGTACAGAGGGATTACAATTATACAGGAAAGATAATGAGTACACTTCCTATCAAGCATTGTAGCCTCTTCCTTTGTTTCCCCTTCCCATCCTCTCCCTATCCCCCTACCAAATCTTTCTCACCCCCCACCAAAGTTGTAAGTTCGTTTTTCCATATGACGACTTGTACATCTCACTGTTGAAATGGATCAACTTGTACACCCATTTAAATATTTGTTTTTTCCCTTCCCCTCCACAAATTATACCAACCTCAAATACAGTGAAAGCAGGGGTTATACTATGGGGTAGGGACATACAAAGAAATAATCTTATAAATGTGTTAGAAACAATCACCTGAAAGAAAAAGAAAACATTGAAATACATATCTTGGAGTTCATTTCCCTAACAACAACTTATCTGACCTTTTCTGCTTGACTCAGACATATACTAGTTATGGCAAATAAGGGAAACCATGGGGCCTAAATTCTTTGGACATGGCTTACTTCACTTAATATAATTTTTTCCAAGTCTTTCCATTTCCTAACAAATGGTGCAATGTCATTCTTTCTGATGGAGGCATAGAATTCCATTGTGTATATATACCACATTTTCTTGATGCATTCATCTACACAGGGGCATCTGGTTTGGTTCTATATCTTAGCTATGGGAAATAAGGCTGCAATAACATAGTCATGCTGGTAGCTTCAGTGTGGTCTTGTTGGTGAACATTTGGGTAAATGCCCAAAAGTGAGATTGCTGGGTCATAGGGGAGCTCTAGGTGGAGTCTGTTGAGGAACCTCCATACTACTTTCCAAAGTGGTTGAACAAGTTTACACTCCCACCAACAATGCAGTAAAATGCCCTTCTGTCCACATCCACTCCTGCATCTGCTGTTATTAGAATTCTTGATTATAGCCATTCTAACTGGGGTGAGGCGGTATCTCAATGTTGTTTTGATTTGCATTACTTTTATGGCTAGAGAGGTTGAGCATTTCTTCATGTGTCTATTGGCAATCCTTTCCTCTTCAGAGAAATTTTTCTGTAAGTGTTTAACCCACTTATTTATTGGCCAGTTGTTTCTTTGAAAATTTGTTGTTGGGGAATTTAATTTTTTGAGTTCCAGTTATATTTTAGATATGAGACCCTTGTTTATTGTATGGCACTGAAGATCTTCTCCCAATCTGTGGACTTTCTATTGTTCTTGCTAGCTATGTCCTTTGCCATGCAGAAGCTCTGCAATTTCATGCCATCCCATTCGTCCAAACTTTCTTTGATGTGTTGTGTTTCTGGTTCTCTATTAATAAAATTTCTGTCTGTGCCATGGTGACCTGGGGCTTCTCCTATTCCATCCTGTAATGTTTTCAGAGTGGATGGCTTGACTCCATGGTCTTTGGTCCATTTGGAGTTAATTATGGTGTAGGGTGATATATAAGGATCTAGCTTTAGTATTCCAGAAGTGATGAACCTATTTTGCCAGCATCATTTACTGAAGAGGCTGTCTTTCTTCCATTCTATTTTTTTAGCTCCCTTATCGAAGATTAGATGGATATAGGTCTGTAGGTTCATTTCTGGGTTTTCAATTCTATTCCATTGGTCCTGAGGTCTGTTCTTGTGCCAGTACCAAGATGTTTTTATTACTATGGCTTTGTAGTAGAGTTTGAAATTTGGTATTGATATTCCTCCAGCACTGTTCTTTCTGTTGAGAATCGTTCTAAATATATGGGCTCTTTTATTGTTTCATATAAATTTTTGGATTGCCTCTCCTATTTCCTTGAAGAATGAGGATGGAATATTGATTGGTATCACATTGGGTTTGAAGATAGCCATGGGAAGTATTGCCATTTTCATGATGTTGATCTTTCCAATCCAGGAGCAAGGGAGATTTTGCCAATTTCTAAGTTCTATTTAGAATTCCTTTTTAAAGTTTTCATCATAGAGGTCCTTCACGTCTAAGGTTAAGTTAATTCCTAGATATTTCATTTTTTGTGGGGCTATTACGAATGAAATTTCTTTCCTAATTTCAGCCACACTTTTGTCATTGTTGGCATAGAGAAAAGCCATTGATTTTTGAGGGTTAATTTTATACTCTGCTACTTTGTCAAAGTTTTGAATCAGCTTGAGTAATTTAGGAGTGGAGTCTGTGTGATTCTTTAAATACAAGATCATGTCATCAGCAAAGAAGGAGAGTTTTATTTCTTCCTTCCCCATTTGGATCCCCATTATGTTTGCATTTTGTCTTAATGATGTAGCTAGGAATTCTAATACTAGATTGAATAGCAGTGGAGAGACAGGATATTCTTGTCTCATTCTTGAGTTAAGAGGAAATGGCTTTAGTTTTTCACCATTAAGTACAATGCTGGCTGTAGGTTTGTCATATAAACTCTTTATTGATGAATGTTTCATGGATTCCTAATTTTTCAGAACCTTCATCATAAAGGGGAGTTGGATCTTGTTAAATACTTTTTCTGCATCTATTGAAATAACCATGTAGTTCTTATCCTTACTCTTGTTGATGTGATGAATTATATAATTGACTTGCGTATATTGAACCAGCTTTGCTTCCCTGAAATGAATACTGTTTGATCATGGTATATGATATTTGGATGAATTTTTGAAGTCGATTGGCCAAAATTTTGTTGAGAAGTTTTGCATCAATGTTCATTAAAGAAATGGGTCTATAGTTCTCTTTCTTTGATGAGTCCCTCCCTGGTTTTGGGATGAGGGTTATGATGGTTCGTAGAATGAATTCGCTAGTGAACTTTATCTTTTCATTTCATTGAAGAGTTGGAGGAGTATTGGTGTGAACTCTGATGTGAATGTCTTGTAGAATTCTGCTGTAAAACCATCTGGTCCTTGGCTTTTCTTAGATGGGAGGTCTCTTATTGATATTTCTATTTCAATACTTGATATGGGCCTGTTAAGATGATTTAACTCATCTTGTATTAGTTTCAGCATGTCAATATTTGTTAGGAAAAGGTCCACTTCTGCCACATTCTCAAACTTATTAGCATAAAGTTTTGAGAAGTATTCCCTTATAATGTTCTGAATCTTGGTTGTTTCTGTAGTAATTTTTCCATTCTCATCTCTAAGTTTATTTATTTGGGTGTGTTCTCTTCTTTTTCTGATAATATTTGCTAAGGGTTTGTCAATGTTGTTTTTGTCAAAGAACCAACTCATTGTTTGATTGATTTTTTCTATGTTTTTTTTTGGATTCTAATTCATTTAATTCTGATTTAATTTTAATTATTTCTTTCCATCTAATGGTTTGAGATTTATATTGCTGCTCTTTTTTCAAGGAGGCTGAGATGTCTCATTAAATTGTTGGTTTCAGATCTCTCCAATTTGTTGACGTAGGAACTCAGAGCTATAAACTTGTTCCTGAGTACTGCTTTGCTGTGTCCCAGAGGAACTGGTGATTTGTGTGCTCATTTTTGTTGAATATCATCAACATTTGAATTTCCTTTCTAATCTCTTCCATGACCCACTCGTGATTCAGAAGTGTGTTATTCAGCCTCAGTATGTTACAGGACTTTTTTGCTGGCTTTTGATGTTGAATTCTAATTTAATTCCCTTGTGGTCTGAGAGAATGCAAGGTATAATTTCAATTTTTCAGAAATTGGACGAGTTTGCTTTGTGGCCTAAAATGTGGTCTATTTTGGAAAATGTTCCATGTGCTGCTGAGAAAAACGTGTATTTTGAAGCTGTTGGGTGAAATATTCGGTAGATGTCTGTTAAATCTTGTTGATCTATGTATTTGTTTATATCTGCTGTTTCTCTGTTGAGTTTTTGCCGAGTTGATCTATCTAGTGGGGAAAGGGATGTGTTAAAGTCTCCAAGAATTAATGTGTTTGGATCTATGTGGGATTTGAGGGAATGTAATGATTCTTGGATAAATTTGAGTGCTCCGTTGTTTGGCGAATAGATACTTAGAATTTAATATCTTCCTGAAGGAGCGATCCATTAAGTAATATGTAGCAACCTTCTTTATCTCTTCTTACTAATTTTAATTTGAAATCTTTTTTATCTGATATTAGGATTACAACTCTCGCCTGTTTATTGAGGCCATTTGCTTGGTAGATTTTTTTCTAACCTTTCACATTGAAAACATGTTTGTTTTTATGGGCAAGATGTGACTTCTGAAGGCAGCAGATAGAAGGATAGTGCTTTTTAATCCAGCTAGACAGTCTATGTCGCTTTATTGGAGAGTTAAGTCTGTTAATGTTAAGAGATAGGACAGAGAGGCATTTGGGAGTTCCTGCCATTTTATCCACTTTCTTGGGGGATGTGGCAACTGAGTTCTTACAATGGTTCTTGGATTCTCAGTTTGGGTGCAGTTTCTTGGCCTCTATTGTGGTCTTATTGGTTTTCTATGTGTAGGACATCTTTAAGAAACTTTTGTATGGCTGGTAAGGTAGAGATATATTGTTTCAATTTTTCTTTGCTATGGAAGGAATTTAGTTGACCTTCGTTTATGAAGGAATGGAGTTGGGTACAGTATTCTTGGTTGATAGTTGTTTGTCGGTAGGGCATGTCATACATCATTCCAGGCTCTTCTTGCTTTGATTGTCTCTGCTGAGAAATCTGAGGTGATTCTAATTGGTTTCTCTTTATAATTGATTGATCTTTTCTCTTTGACAGATTTAAGGATGTTTTCTTTGGTCTGAATTGATCCTGTTTGGATTATAATGTGACAATAGGATGTCCTGTTCTGGTCTGGTCCATTTGGGGTTCTAAAAGCTTCTTGTATCTGAATAGGCCTATCTTTTTGCAGGTTTGGGAAGTTCTCTGCTAGGATACTGTTGAACAAATTTCCTAGACCATTAACTTCTGTCTCTAGGTGCTCCTCTACACCCATTATCCTCAGATTAGGCCTTCTGATGGTGTCTTCCAAGTGTTGAATAGATCTATCATATTTCTTGGATTTGTCTTGAATGATTATATGTTCTTTCTCTATAATATCTTGGCTGTCCTCAATACCCGAGATTCGATCTTCTGCATGGTCTAACCTACTGTCAAGATTTTTACTTTGTTTTTTATTTCTTTTCCTTCGAGTTGGTTGGCTTTGATGGCATCAAATTCTTTGTTTTAGATCTTGTATGAACTTCTTTACTTCCTTAATTAGGTGTGCAGTGTTTACTCTCAAATTACCTAGTTGTTTGGTTATGGTTTCCTTGGACTCCCAATCCTTCTGTTCTTTTGCATTCAGCATTCCCTTTGTGGACTCCCTGAGTTCTTTCACCTCTCTGTTTATAGATTCCATGATTGCCTTTTGATCTTTGTGTATTTTCATCATGCTCTCTCAATTTCTGTATTACTCTTTGATTAGCTTCCTCACGTTCACGCGATTCGTGTTGCTCTCTTTGAGTATTTTTAGCCTGCTCAAGCCATTCCTGACTTTCTCTTTGTCTGTTCTCAGCTAGCTCCCCCAATTCCTGTCTATTTCTTTGACTGGTCTCAGCCTGCTCATGCCATTCCTTTATTTCTCTTTGAGTGTTCTCAAGCTGCTCATGCAATTCTTGTATCAATCTTTGAGTAGCTTCCTCACACTCATGATATTCCTGTATTGACCTTTGGTTTGCCTCCTCTCTCTCCCTATCACGCTCATACAGATTCCTTTGCAGGTTTTCAAACTTTTCATTTACCATGTTTACCATTATTGTTTGCAGAGCTTTTTGGGAACTCTCTAATGGATTATTCATTATCTGTTCTGTTCCCTGAGTATCATGAGTGGGAGTAGGATACCCGGACTTGAACTTTTTCTTGTGTTTTTCCGGATTGTCCTGCACATTTGGGATGAAAGTAACACCAGATTTGTGCTAGACCACTATCATAAGGTAAGCATCAAACAAAGTCTGTAGTTGCACCATCAAAAGTCTGAAGATACACTCTAATTCAACAGATATATCTATTCAACATCAAACAACTATGTATTAATGGGCTACGAACCGCAAAGAAGAATTTGGCAAACCAGAAATTATCCAGTTTAGGGAGAGATGTGGGTAAAAATAGGAATACAGGGATGTGGAAAGGCAGAGGGTGAGTTAACAACTAAGTCCTAATCTCAAAGCGGGAAATACGTTGAATAGAATGATAGTAGAGAGAGAGAGAGAAAAGAAGGAGAGAAAGAGAAAAAAGAGACAAGAAAAAATAGAAGAACAAATATTAAAAATTAAAAAAGTGAAACACTTAAAAACTTAAAAATTATGCAAAATACAATGTTATATTCAGAGAAGAATTTGTATAGGATAAGATAAGGGTAGGGATAGAAAGGAGACATGAAAAACTTAAAAATAGGAATGCTTAAAATATTATATAGATATAAAGAAATAGTACTGGTATTAAGGAATTTAAGTCTAACAGGTTTTGAATTGAGTAATAAATTTCTGGATTAAGTGTGAACACAATATGTGATAAGGTCTAATATTCGACTAAGGGTATATCTGAGGATGAGCAGAATAGCAATTAAGTTATGTAAAAAGAACAAAAGAGAAAAGGTGAAAAGAATGAGAAGGAAAGAAAAAAAGGATCAAAAAGTCAGTAGAAATAAAAAAAATTATAAAAATAGAAAAGAAAAAAAGAAAAAAGCACACACACACTTATACCCCGAAAATACAAATTATAATAGGAAGAAAAAATAGTTTATAGAAAACAATTTTTTAAAAAAATGTTAAAAATTAAAATTAAAAAAAATTTACGTAAAAGTTTTTTATAAAAAGACTTCTTTGACTTTTTGGGGGAGATGGGAAGATCCTGTATCTCCCTTGTGTCATTAACCAATCTCTAGTTGGAGTCTCTGGTCTGTTTGTGGTGTGTGATTTTGCTGTGGCTTGGTTGGTTTCTTAAGTCGTTTAGTTTGAGCAGGCAGAAAAATGCTCTCCTTTACCCAGGATTTTGTGATCCTCCTCCCAGGCTGGTTCAATGGGAGAGAGATCTGCTGTGAGTATCACAAAAGTGAAACATGGTTGTTTCCTCTAGTTTGGAGATGCTGTGATGAGGTTAGATTCTGGATAGTGTTCAGGCCTTTCAGCAAACAGTAGTTTTTTCCTGAGGGGCTAGCTTTTGAGACACTCACAGAGCCCAGCCTGGAGCCTTTCTCAGGGTTTAAGTTTACTGAATTTCAATTGATTGTCAAGGCTGCTGTAGGGAGGGGCAGCCACTGTTTCTGTTTATCCAATGAAGAAATAAACTCCTGGGGCTGGCAGAGCTTGCTCAGCCCAGGTTGGGTGACGTTTCCCTGGGTGGAGCTGAGCCTAGCAGGTCAGGTTAGGTTCCTGTGACCTGCTAAATGACTCTTGTATTCTTCCAAGGCCTGAGTTGGAGCTAGCAACTCAGCAAGACCTGTGTCAGTATCAAAGATGGAGATCTCTGGTAGTGGGGGGAGGGGTGGCCTTCCCTCCTCTGCTCCCTTAGAAAGAATGAGGATGTCAGGCTTCTACTCACACCGAATCTTGGTTCCTGGTTTGTTTCTTGTCTCCAAACTGCATGATGAAGATATCTGCTACTTGTCAGGTCTTGCTGGGGTTGAGTAGAATCTGCTCACCCACTGCATCTGGTGCCTTTGTCCCGGACTCTCTCTGTTGCAGGTACGCCAGCTAAGGATGGCCGCAGCAGCAGCCGCCGCTGGCAGTTGCTCAGATTTGTCTCCTTGCCTGTATTTTCCCTCTCTGGACTAACTCTCTGTCCTGTGATAGCACACTTTGTGTGATTCTCTGGCTTAAGACTGTTCAGTGGAACAATAAAACTGCTTTCTATGGGAGAGCTTGTTTAGCCTCCAGCTTTTCCTCCACCATCTTCCCGGAACTTTCTCTAGAAGAATTTTTAGTGATACTCAAATATGTAAGAAATGAGGCAATTTGACATTCGTTTGCACTTGATAAGTGAGAAAGAATTTTCTAGGTCTTTTAAAATATATAATAATATAATGAAGAACTATTCTGTTACATCGTATGATAATCAGATAAAGATATTCGAATAAAGGACACATTGTACTATGTTTTGGGATGTTAATGTATATACTTATTTCGATTGTGGGAAATTGTGGGGATTTCAACTTTGGGTATTCTTGCTAGGCTGGCATAATAGCAGTGGTTAATTTTAGGATAAGGATTCCCTTTCTACAAGAACATACATCTTATCTGTCCTTTTAGCATCAGAGTTGCACATCAACTTGTCTAGCTTCCTACCTTAGCTAGCCTGGATCCTGCAGTCCTTCCAGTCTTAGCTCCTAGTGCAGGATGGTGGAAATGATCCATTGCGCCCAGCTATAGATTGAGAAGAAAGTCCACTAAAATTTGGCCTGGGATCTGTTCTCAAGCCTCTTAAGTAGTTGAGAGTAGAGATGGGAGCCCCTGGTGCCAAGCAGTAACATTATTTTTAAAGCAATTAGACATATATGAGTTAGGCTTGTGAATAAAAGAGCAGTGAATCATAAAGGACAGTCAGAATTTTAACTAGCGGGCTGGGAAGATGGCTCAGTGGTAGAGCGCTTGCCTTGCATGCCTGAGGCCCTGGGTTCGATTCCTGAGCACCACATAAGCAAAAAGAAAAAAGCCAGAAGTGGTGCTGTGGCTCAAGTGGTAGAGTGCTAGCCTTGAGCTGAAGAGCTGAGCGACAGCGCCCGGGCCCAGAGTTCAGGCCCCACGACCAGACCCACCCCCACAAAAAAAAAAAAAGAATTTTAACTAGCTACTCAGAGGCTGAATCAGTTTAGTCAGCTACTCAGGAGACTGAGATCTGAATACCACTGTTCAAAGCCAGTCCAATCATGAAAATATATGTGATTATCTCCAAAAAACCAGAATGGAGCAGTAGCTCGAGTGGTAGACAACTGTCCTTGGCCACAGAAGCTTAAGGAAAGTGCCCAGGCACTATTAAACTTCAGGAATGATGAATATACATGCATGAGCACCTGCATATGTGCATGTGCGTACACATGTGTGCGTGTACACACAAACACATTAATGAGTATTTCAATGCGACCTTCTTCATTTTTTTACCTTTTTGTACTCTGTTTCCCTGAATTAGTTCACAAATTAACAAAATCAGCTAAGTTGCTATTTACATCAACTCATCATGTTTCTCTAAAGTCTATTCTCTTTTTTCAAGCCTGCTTTTATTTGACCCAGAAGTAAATTATTCAGGAGGGCAATTCATCTCCCTCAACTCTGTAGTATTAGATGATTGTTTAGGTTCTTCCTAGTTATATGATTTGGTGAAATCCTGCATCAAACAGCGTATTTATTTCACAAGAAGGGAAGTCTTTGTCAAACAATTAATAATAGGTTTTTCTCCTCCTGGCAAGCATGTGTAGTTTTATTATCTTAATCTATTTCATGATCTGTCTGTGTATGCCAAAGATTACTGCGAATATAAAAAGACCCTTCTCAGCACTTAGCATTTGTATACCACTCATAGTTATGAAGGTGTTTAAATATTACTAAAATTGCTTTGGAATAAATAATGTTCACCTTCACTATATTGAGAAAGAAGAATTGGTTTATCAGCAATTTAGGTAAGAACGTGAGTGAAAGAAACAAAAGGAAAGTTTGGAACAACTCAACACATCCATTCAAATGAAACAAAACAACCCAAGGAAACACAAATTACTTCGGTACTCAAGAGCCTGCAGGAAATGCAAAGATTTTTTTTAAAAAATCAGCTATGGTAAGCTTTTGAAAATCCTGACTACATGGGAGTCTACTGTTGTGAAGATAATGGTTAAAGCCCAGATTGGACAGAAAGATCTGTACACAATGCCATGCCATGCACCTGATATTCTAAATTCTAGGAAGAATAACATAAAGTGGACTGAGCCCAACAGTATACACTAGGAGGAAGCCCGATTCTATCTGAAAAATAATCAGGATAATTTAGGCTGGGGGCAAGACAAAGTGGTAATAACTCCCAGTTAGGAGACACAAGACACTCAATGCAAACTCTTTTATGGCTATTGAAGAAAAAATCTATGACTTTAAGTAATTGGAATGATTTTAAGATTTGAGTATTTGAGTGGAGAAGAAAACCCATGAGAGAGATAGAGTGAACCCATGTTGCGGTCCTATCTACTTAAGCTATAATGCTGTGTGATACTCCAGACATAACAGTTATCTTGCAAATGAGCATGGATATGCATATGGGTGATGGAAATACTCTACTTACACAGGTGTAAATTAGATTTTTGGCTAGATTGTAGTTCTTGAACTAAGAGCCTGTGTGTCCCTGAGCTTTATCTCTCAAGGCTACCACTCTACTACATTGAGCCACAGTTCCAATTCTGATTTTCTGTTCGTTGTTTGGAGATAAAAGGCTCATGGACTTTCTTGCTCAAGATGGCTTCAAACAATGATCGTCAGATCTCATCCTCCTGAGTAACCAGGATTCCAGGCATAAGCTGTCTATTTTTAAAAAATTTAGTAAATCATAGAATTACAGAAATTATAAATTATCATTACAACCGGTGTAATAGATATGCATATGTATATATCAATGCATACAGACAGAAATATTTTAATGTATCTTTGTATCTACAGTAGATTTATGAAACATCAACCTTCGTTGTAAAATAAAATGGAAACAAAAGTTATTAAGGAGCAAAACAAAGGGAATTGTCACATGTTATTTTTTGTTGAATGGAATACGAATTGCAAGAATCAGTTTGGGAAAACCATTTTAATTTAACAAAGTGGATAATGGGTATTAATTCTAATCTATCTATTTGCCAATATTGTTCATCCTCACACATGAGTGTCAAAATCAAACCATGATTTTTGCTTTTGTATTTAATACAACAGTAATAATTTGGGGATTGATGTAATCAAATAAAGATTAAAATAATATTAAGTGAGGCTATGAGTTAGAGCTGAAAATATTTTTAAATATTATAATAGCTAATTGAATTGAATTTTTCTTACATTTACGCTATTGTCATGTCCCTCATTTCCACATTAGAAAAGTACATAGAAGGTTCTCACTAAATTATATGTATAACCATGAAAAAAAATATTGAAAGAATATGGGCACAGTGTGGTTTTAGCTTATTGAGACCTGTAGGGGGGTAGTGTGTTTTTGAGGACTTGCAAAGCGTTGTGATGGAGATGAAGGGAGGGATGTGCTTATTCTGGAAAATTGTCTAGAGGATTGCTCCCAGAAAGATAGTGATGAATTCTTCCAAAAGGATACAGTAAAGTCTCTTTCACAACCATGTTTACTGCTGCACTACTTACCATAGCCAAACTATGAAAACAGCCCAGATGCCTTATTGTGGAGGGATGGTTGGAGAAAGTGGCTCATATATACAAAATTGAATTGCACCCAACCATTATAAAGATTGTTACATAATTTGCAAAGAAATAGATAGATCTAAGAATATGTTAAGTAAACTAAGTCAGAGCCAGACACACAAAGGACACATGTTCTGTCGCGTATTTGGAATGTAGGACTTTATGCAAGTTTACACAACAGTATTAACAAAAGCATGATGTTTGCAGAGGTGTACTTAAAAGGTGTAAATTCTTATAAAATTGAACTTTTATTCCAACAAAATGAATACCAGGAAACTATCATTTGGAAGATATGAGCGGAAGTCAAAGGGAAGGAATAAAAAGAGTTATGGACGAAGAGAGGGAAGGCATAATATTCAATGTAGAAACTAGAAAAAATGAAAGTGGGGTGAGGTTTGAAAGGGCGTGGGAAAGCTATGTAACGATCCATTGTACTTATGAACTGATTTGTTAAATAGAAATTACTTCGTACCACTATTTAAGAAATATAATTTAAAAAAGGAGTCATCTAGATCTTAAATTATATTTTCTAAAATCATGAGTCAAAATAATAGCATCCTATACAGAAATTTTCTTTGCAGGTATTTTCCTCATAATGACAGAAAAGTGACCAACATAATGAATATCAGTACATCACATTGCATATCCTAAAGAGACACATTATAAAAATCACAGTAAAAATTTTAGAATTCATCATATGATAAAATATCAGGTAGAAAGGATCAAATGCTGATTGTTTTTCCAAGTACGTTACTTATGGTATCTAATTTAATCCTCACAATAATCCCATAAAGTAGAACTACTTCCATTTCTAATTCTCAGATGATGATATTGAAGTCTTTAGAGTTGGAATTACTAGTGAAGTCTTTAGAGTTGGAATTACTAGTACTACATTGCATAAATGGTAAATCTTAGCTGCTGGCCCATTCACACCGTATCAAATAACTTCATTCTAATTTATGACTAAAATACCAGCACTTAGTCTACTAATTCTAGGAAAATTTCCCAGAATTATTTTCCACACTCTAATAATATTTCACTTTATCTTTGTTAGAAAATAGGAAAATAAGCCGGATGCCCGTGGCTCCATCTGTAACCTTATCTACTCAGGAGGCTGAGATCTGAGGAACGAGGTTCAAAGCCAGCCCAGGCAGGAAAGTCCAAGAGATTCTTATCTATAATAAACCACTAGTAAACCAGAAGTTTCATTGTAACTCAAGGGGTACAGTGCTCGACTTGAGTGGAAGAGTGCAGGGACAGTACCCAAGCCCAGAGTTCAAGCCCCACAACCAACGCAAAAAACAAAAAGGAAAAAAGGAAATAGGTAACTGTAAAATGAAAACTCCAATTTCATAATCAATTTATACCTCCCTGGTGAAAGGAACTACTAAACTATAACATTCTTGATTTCTAGCTCAAATTTGTAGAAATCATATTCTGTCCCATGACAACACTGCACTACCTGGGGACCCCCATCTCTGTTTAACACAGTCATCCTGAAAGAATGACCTCCGCAATTCCTGATGGAAACACTTATGGACCAATCATTTCCACATGGTAGCTCACCTAAGTTGTTTACCATTAAGGATATTTTGATTGCTTTTTATACCCAACATTTTGAGAGAAATGTACTAATTTAAAATGCTATTAAAGCAAGACTGAAGTAAAAATCACCTTTGACCTCAGATAAATACATTACCTTTCCTATACCCAAAAATGCAGTCTGACCGATCACTAATGTTAGGAATGAGAGGTTAAAAGTCATAGACACCAAGACCTAAGCATGAATTAAAGGCTCTCCAACTTGTGAATACAATTGGTTTAAAAAGACATCAATACTACTGCATGTTTTTCACCAAAATTTCTTGTGATACTGAAGATTCAATCATAAAATATTAACACTTGAAAATAACTCATTTTCTTGGAAGTAGGACACAAAACACAAGATTAATCCTAATCATTTTCAAATACCTTTATTTTTTCTATAAATTCACTCTTATAATTATAAAGATTCTAAAACTAAGTGAAGTACAGAGATGCAAAGAAAATGATTTAACTGGATCATCTACATTCAAAAACTGTTATTAGAAAAGAAAGTTATACTAATAATTATCTTACCAAATTCACTTATATCCTTTTATTCTATTTCATTTACTTTCATAAAAACTGGGTTTTCACAAAATGATGCATAAAAACAGCCTATATACCCACATACATCTTCAGATCTTAACAATATTTATTTCAGAAATGTCTTTAGCTATATAGTTAATGATCTGAAATAATACTAAAATATTTAATGCCTTTTCAGAAATTGCAAGACTCGCTCTGGGTTGTTATTTATATTGGAAAGATATTCGAAAAGCCTTATTTGTTAAAGTTGTGATAGTTACTCCAACAAAAGAGCCATTAGTGAAGATCCCATTGCATGTACAAAACAAGTTCAAATGCATCCACAATCTGGAGGTGACATATACTTTTTGTTTGTTTTTGAAAGGTATATCCACAATACTGATTTTCAGTCAATATCATGGGATATTCAAACCTAATAAATACAGGGTTGATTATCTTAGTGAGAATAGATATGATGTTACAAAGAAAGTTATTTTCAACAGAAATCCGTAAAGATTTTATCCACCTTGTGTTTCACAGGAATAACTAAAGAGTAATACCTGTTTGGTCAAGTCGGTCAAACTCACTCCATGAGTATATCTTAAAAATATAACCAATTTAAGAGATCAAATACATATTTTGTACTGACAGTCATCTTACAGCAATAACTTACTACCTAATTATCTGTATCTTCTTACCTAACATATAATATGTGCTGAAAGTGGTCTCTTTTATCTAACTCAATGTTATATATGCTTTGATTATGATGATGTTATTATTTGGAAAATCAAGTGTACAGAAGGGTGGCTCCACAGAAATGATGACAGAACACAGATAAATGAAAACATTGCAACACAGTTAGCTGTTTTCATCCTCACCCTGTCCACATTGGCAAGAATCATTGCAACAGCATACGCACACATATACACATACACACGTGTGCACATGTACACACATATACTTGCATGCTAAATTCAGGGTTTAGTCCAAAAAAGTACAAATAAAATATTAGTGATTAGGACAAATGTTAATTTGCCTTATTACAAAATAATACAGAATCCAGTCACCATGGGTGTTACATTTTACTTGCCTCGCCACATGTGACCACTTAATTTATTTTAATTAATTAATTAATTCATTTGTTTGGTGCTAACACTAGGCTTGAACTCAGGGCCTGGCTCTGTCCCAGAATTTGTTGGGTTTTTTTTTTGTTTCAGTTTTCTCAGGCCTAGAATTTTACTGCTTGTCCCACAGCTCCATTTCTAGCTTTTGCTGGTTACTTTCAAATCAGAATCTAATGGACCTTTTTATGCTTTGTCTGATTTCAAACCACAATCCTCAGATTTCATCTTTCTGATTAGCTAGGATAAACACATGAGCCACCAGTGTGGCTTCTAGTTTTTCCTCTATAGCTATCTAATAAGCTATCTAAGCAAATAC
Source organism: Dipodomys spectabilis (assembly GCF_019054845.1). Taxonomy (NCBI): domain Eukaryota; kingdom Metazoa; phylum Chordata; class Mammalia; order Rodentia; family Heteromyidae; genus Dipodomys; species Dipodomys spectabilis. Next base: position 1,080,072 of record NW_024870978.1, on the reverse strand, counting down.
TTAGATAGTAATTTAAAACTTAGAGTATAGAAGCAAGTTGCACAGTGATGATATCGTCCTGTCAGAAATTTAAGCTAGTAAATTTCTTCTTAAAACCATAACCAAAAATACCATGATATAATATAAGAGAACTCACTATTGAACATATGAGCTTTAAGAGTTTTCTAATGGATCCATTATTTGCTACCCAACATTAGAAAAAAACTGTATAATGCGGTAGTAAAATAGAAGTCCTTTGTAGGCATACTTAATTACCTTGCTTTTAAAGACACTTGTTTTCATATAAAAAGCAGGCCTGTCTATTGTCTTCATGTGATTTTGATGATTGAAGATGCTTAATGAGAAGTCAAAGTGTATTACTAATCCTTTGGTATCAATTAAATCTCACCTTTTCTTCTGTGAACATATAATGATTAAAGCAATAGTTCAGAATCAGCAAGCAATAGTTCAGATTCACACTTCCAGTGCAAGTGGATCACCAGTAATTAATCCTTGATACCATTTTCCACAAAGTTTTGTCCCATACACAATCGACCTGACTTCTCTAGCAGCTTTCCTAGCCTAGACCTATTCCTTCACTCTACAGGAAAAGTGTGATTCAACTGATTTCAGTCAGATCTGTTACTAGAATTATCAGGGATTTAGATTCTTGTCTGCAATTTGGTCAAAGCTATGTCTCTCTATGTACGCTATTAAAAAATGTATTTACTAATTTCAAGTAAATACATAAATTTTATTTTCCTTTCTTCTTTTTTTTCTCTCCCTCTACTTTCATCCTACCCAATCTATTTCAGGCTTTGAGATTAGGACTTAGTTAACTCTCCCTGTGCCTCCCCACATTAATCTATTCCTAATTTTTACCCACATCTCTCCCTAACCCTAATAATTTCTGGTTTTCCAAATTCTTCTTTGCGGTTTGTAGCCCATTAACATTTAGTTGTTTGATGTTGAATAGATGTAACTGTTGAGCTAGATTGTATCTGTAGACTATTGACTGTGCAAATTCAGACTTTGGTTGATGCAGGCCTTAAGATAGTGTTCTAGCACAAAACTGGTGCTATTTTCATCTCAAATGGGCAGAGTAAGCCGGAAAAACACAAGAAAAATGGCAAATCTGAGTATCTCAATTCCCAATCTTGATAATCAGGGGACAGAACAGATAATGAATAATCCAGAGGAGAGTTCCCAAATAGCTCTACAAACACTGCTGCCAAACATGATAAATGAAAATATTGAAAACGTACAAAGGACTCTGTATGAACGTGATAGGGAGAGAGAGGAGGCAATCCAAAAGTTTATACAGGAATATCATAAGTGTGAGGAAGTTACTCAAAAACTGATACAGGATTTGCATGAGCAGCTTCAGAATATTCAAAGAGAAAGGCAGGAATGGCATGAGCAGGCTGAGGACACTCAAAGAGAACTACAGGAATCCCACGAATGGGAAGAAGCTAATCAAAGAGTAATACAGGAATTGAGAGAGCAGGAAGAGAATACACAAACATCACTAAAGGCATTCATGGAATCCATTAACAAAGAGCTGAAGGAAGTCTGGGAGACCACAAAGGGAATGCTGAATGGAACCCAACAGAAGGAATGGGAGTCCAAGGAAACCATAAACAATCAACTAAGTGATTTGAGAATAAACACTGAAGACCAAATTAAGGAAGTAAAGAAGCTCATACAAGATCTAAAACACAGCTTCAACAAAGAATTTGAAGCCATCAAAGCTGAACAATTAGAAGGAAAAGAGATAAAAAATAAATTAGAAAGTCTTGACAGCAGGTTAGACCATGCAGAAGATAAATCTCAGGGATTGAAGACAGCCTAGATATTATAAAGAAAGAACATACAACCATCCAAGACAAGTCCAAGAAATATGATAGATCTATCCAACACTTGGAAGACAACATTAGACACCAATCTAAGGATAATGGGTGTAGAGGAGGAATTAGAAACAGAAGTTAATGGTCTAGGAAATTTGTTTAACAGGATCCTAGCAGAGAACTTCCCAAACATGCTAAAAGATAGGCCTATTCAGATACAAGAAGCTTTTAGAACCCCAAATGGACCAGACCAGAATAGGACATCCCACTGTCACATTATAATCCACCCAGGATCAACTCAGAAAAAAGAAAAGATCCTTAAAGCTGTAAAGGAAAAAAGATTAATCACCTATAAAGGGAAACCAATTAGAATTACCTCGGATTTCTCAGCAGAGACAATCAAAGCAAGAAGAGCCTGGAATGATGTATGCCATGCCCTAAAAACAAACAACTATCAACCAAGAATACTGTACCCAGCTAAACTCTCCTTCATAACTGAAGGCCAAATAAAAACCTTCCATAGCAAAGAAAAACTGAAACAATACATCACCAAACCAGCCCTACAAATATTCTTAAAGATGTCCTACACATAGAAAACCAACAAGACCACAATAAAGGCCAAGAAACTGCACCCAAACTGAGAATCCAAGAACCATATGAAGAACCCAGTTTTCGCAGCCCACAAGAAGGTGGATAACATGGCAGAAACTCCCAAATACCTCTCAGTTCTATCTTTTAACGTTAATGGACTTAATTCTCCAATTAAGCGACATAGACTGTCTAGTTGGATTAAAAAACAAGACCCTTCTATCTGTTGCCTTCAGGAGTCACATCTTGCCAGTAAAAACAAACACATTTTCAATGTTAAAGGCTGGAACAAAATCTACCAAGCAAACGGCCCCCATAAACAGGCAGGAGTTGCAATCCTAATATCACATAAAATAGACTTCAAATTAAAATTCGTGAGAAGAGATAAAGAAGTTCGCTACATACTAATTAAGGGATCTGTCCTTCAGGAGGATATTACAATTCTAAATATCTATTCGCCAAACAATGGAGCACCCAAATTTATCCAAGAAACACTACTTTCCTTCAAATCCCATATAGATCCAAAGACATTAATTGTTGGGGAGTTTAACACACCAGTCTCCCCATTAGATACATCAACTCGGCAAAAACTCAACAGAGAAACCCCAGATTTAAACAGCTGCATAGATCAACAAGATTTAACAGACATTTACCGAACATTTCACCCAGCAGCATCAGAATACACGTTTTTCTCAGCAGCACATGGAACATTTTCTAAAATAGACCACATTTTAGGCCACAAAACAAACTTGTCTAAATTCAGAAACATTGAAGTTATACCTTGCATTCTCTCTGACCAAAAGGGAATAAAATTAGAACTCAACACCAAAAGCCAGTCCGGTTTCACATGGAGGCTAAATAACACATTGCTGAAACACAAGTGGGTCATGGAAGAGTTTACAAAGGAAATTCAAATGTTCATGCTATTCAACAAAAATGAACACACAAATTACTAACTCCTCTGGGACACAGCAAAGGCAGTACTCAGAGGCAAGTTTTTAGCTCTGAGCTTCTACATCAACAAATTGGAGAGATCAGAAACCAACAATATAATGACACAGCTAAACCTCTTTGAAAAAGAGAAGCAAGATAAACCCAATCAAGTAGAAGGAAAGAAATAATTAAAATTAAATCAGAATTAAATGAATTAGAATCCAAAAAAACTATAAAAAGAATCAACAAAACAAAGAGTTGGTTCTTTGAAAAAATTAACAAAATTGACAGATCCTTACAAATCGTATCAGAAAAAGAAGTGAACACACCCAAATTAATAAACTCAGAGATGAGAATGGAAACATCACCACGGAAACAACCAAGATTCAGAACATTACAAGGGAATATTTCTCAAAAGTTTATGCTAATAAGTTTGAGAACTTGACAGAAACGGACCTTTTCATAGCAAATATTGACATGCCAAAATTAAACCAAGATGAGTTAAAACATTTTAACAGGCCCATATCAAGCATTGAAATAGAAACAGCAATAAGAGACCTCCCAGCTAAGAAAAGTCCAGGACCAGATGGTTTTATAGCGGGATTTTACAAGGCCTTCAAAGCAGAGCTCACACCAATACTCCTCCAACTCTTGAATGAAATTGAAAGAAAAAGTTCACTACAGAACACATTCTATGACGCCAGCATAACTCTCATCCCAAAACCAGGCAGGGACTCATAAAAAAAGAGAACTATAGACCCATTTCTTTGATGAACATTGATGCAAAACTTCTCAACAAAATTTTGGCCAATCGACTTCAACAATTCATCCAAAAAATCGTACACCACGATCAAACAGGATTCATTACAGGGATGCAAACTTGGTTCAATATACGCAAATCAATTAATATTATTCATCACATCAACAGGAGCAAGGATAAGAACAACATGGTTATCTCAATAGATGCAGAAAAAGCATTCGACAAGATCCAACACTCCTTTATGATGAAGGTTTTGGAACAATTAGGATTGCATGGAACATTCCTCAATACAATAAAGGCTGTATATGACAAACCTACAGCCAGCATTATACTTAATGGTGAAAAACTAAAGCCATTTCTTCTTAACTCAGGAACAAGACAAGGATGTCCACCTCTCCACTTCTCTTCAGTCTAGTATTAGAATGCCTAGCTACAGCAATAAGACAAGATGCAGACATAAAGGGGATCCAAATAGGGAAAGAAGAAATAAAACTCTCCCTCTTTGCAGATGACATGATCTTGTACTTAAAGAATCCCACAGACTCCACTCCCAAATTACTCAAACTGATTCAAAACTTTGACAAAGTAGCAGGGTATAAAATTAACCCCCCAAATCAATGGTCTTTCTGTATGGCAACAATGAGAAAAGTGTGGCTGACTTTAGGAAAGCAACTCCATTTGTAATAGCCCCACAAAAAATAAAATACCTAGGAATTAACTTAACGAAAGATGTGAAGGACCTCTATGATGAAAACTTTAAAATCTTGAAAAAGGATATCAAAACAGAACTTAGAAAATGGCAAGACCTTCCATGCTCCTGGATTGAAAAGATTAACGTCGTGAAAATGGCAATACTTCCCAATGCTATCTACAAATTCAACGCGATACCAATCAAAATTCCAAACTCATTCTTCAAGCAAATAGAAGAGGCAATCCAAAAATTCATATGGACCAATAAAAGACCATGAATAGCACAAAACGCTCCTCAACGGAAAGAACACTGCTGGAGGAATATCAATATCAAATTTCAAACTCTACTATAAAGCCATAGTAAACAAAACAGCTTGGTATTGGCATAAGAACAGACCTCAGGACCAATGGAATAGAATTGAAAACCCAGAAATGAACCTACAGACCTATAGCCATCTAATCTTTGATAAGGGAGCTAAAACAATAGAATGGAAGAAAGACAGGCTCTTCAGTAAATGTTGCTGGCAAAATTGGTTAATTAAAGCTAGACCCGTATATATCACCCTGCACCAGAATCAACTCCAAATGGATCAAAGACTCGAAGTCAAAGCAGACACTCTGAAAACATTACAGGATGGAATATGAGAAACCCTAGGTCTCCTTGGCTCAGGCTGAAATTTTCTGAATAGAGATCCGGAAACACAACAAATCAAAGAAAGGTTGGACAAATGGGATTGTATGAAGTTGCAGAGCTTCTGCATGGCAAAGGACATAGCTAGCAAGATCAATAGAAAGCCCACGGATTGGGAGAAGTTCTTCACTAGCCATAAAACAGACAAGGATCTCATATCTAAAACATACTTGGAACACAAAAAGTTAAATCCCCCAACAACACATCCTCAAAGAAACAACTGCCCAATAAATAAGTGGGCTAAAGACTTAAAGAGAAACTTCTTTGAAGAAGAAAGAAGGATGGCCAATAGACACATGAAGAAATGCTCAACCTCCTTAGCCATAAAAAAATGCAAATCAAAACAACATTGAGATACCACCTCACTCCAGTTAGAATGGCAAAAAACAAGAACTCTAACTACAGCAGATCCTGGAGGGGATGTGGACAGAAGGGAACCTTACTTTATTGTTGGTGGGAATGTAAACTTGTTCAACCACTTTGGAAACAGTATGGAGGTTCCTGAAAAGACTGCACATAGAGCTCCCCTATGACCCAGCAATCCCACTTTTGGGCATTTACCCAAATGTTTACAAACAAGACCACACTAAAGCTACCATCAAAACTATGTTTATTGCAGCATTATTTAACATAGCTAAGATATGGAACCAACCCAGATGCCCCTCAGTAGATGAATGGATCAAGAAAATGTGGTATATATACACAATGGAATTCTATGCCTCCATCAGAAAGAATGACATTGCCCCATTTGTTAGGAAATGGAAAGACTTGGAAAAAATTATATTAAGTAAAGTAAGCCAGGCCCAAAGAAACATAGGTCCCATGGTTTCCCTTATTTGCAATATCTAGTATATGTATGAGTCAAGCGGAAAAGATCAGATAATGTGATGTTAGGAAAATGAACCCTTAGATATGAATTTTAATGCTTTTTTCTTTCCTGCATTTATTCTAAGGCATTTATAAGATTATCTCTTTGTTGCTTTGTATGTCCCTCCCCACAGTATAACCCCTGCTTTCACTATATTTGATGTCAGTATGAATTGTGGTGGAGATGGGGAAATACAAGTTGTTTTAGGATACAGGTGGACCTGTTGCAACAATGAGAAGTACAAGTTGTCATGTCAAAAACGAGCTTTACAACGTTGGTGCGGGGGTGGGGGAGGAGGAGGGAGGATTGGATGGGGGGGTGGGGGAGAGGCTGGGAAAGGATGTGAAGGGTCAACAAAGGAGGAGGCTGCAAGTGTTGGTAAGAAATGTACGTATTATCCTGCCCATGTAATTGTAACCCCTCTATACAGTATGTTCACAAAAAATAAAATAAAATAAAATAAAAAGACAAAAAAAGAAAACACAGAACAAGAAAAAGGGAGGGATCCCCAAGAAAAACACAACTGAGGTGGGTGATTCAACAGAGGGTCCAGCCAAAGGTGATGCTGCCTGGGGTCTCCCCTGCCTTTGGACACAATCACAGCCAACAGGGTCAAGAATATCAAGGGTCGCTGTACCACCAATGATCTGCCGAGGTGCTAGCGACAAATGTTGCCCACCCTGGACTGCAGCAAAAGAGGAAAAATAGTCACTGGGTGCCAAGATCCAACCACTGAAGCAAGAAAAGATAGACCTTCAGGGACGACTGGAGAAAGAGAGGGACAAGATAGCTGAGGTGCACGAAGAACCAAAAACAGAGCTAGAGATCCACAATCCACCCATACAGAGGTTGGTTTCTGCAGAAAGTGATTTACAATCTGCAATGGCCTAAGTGAAGCAGGTGGCCAATGACAGAGAAATGGAGCAAGAAGCTCTCACCTGCCACCTGCAGGCCACAGAGTGGCGCATGGCAGAGGTGGAGATGGCCGCTTCACTGCCTTCACTGCTGTACAAAAGGAGATCGAAATGTTCTTCGAACAGCTGAATGATATGACACTTCAGCTAGTGGAAAAGACCAGAAGCTTCAGTGACCTGAAGGAAGTGAACACAGTGTTGCAGGAAAAGATGGAAGCACTTTGGCACAGAAGAGTAACAGGAAGAACAGAATCTGCAAGTTCCAACAAGTGCTGGTGGAGCGGGAGGTAATGAAGATACTACTGGACAACCTGAGCTGTATGGTAACCTCAGAAAATCTGGAGAGAGACACCTTCACACAGGACCTGTGCATTGAGCGGTCCTCATGGAAGGAGGAGGCTCAGTGGCTGACTGACCAGGTGAACCAACTGACAGAGGAGAAGGAGCAAAGGGAGAGGCAGGTGCTAGACCTAGAGAATGAGCTGGGGGAACTGAGAAGGAAGCTGATAGAGCCACCTCAGGCTGAGCAGCAGTTGCAGGCCCAGGCCTCCACACGCAGATGGAGTTGAAAAACCTGGAGGAACAAGGTCACATCCAGGTTAAGGAAAACCAGAGGCTCTGTCTCTAGAACGCAGAGCAGTGGGAGCAACAACGGAGACTCGAGGAGAAGGCCAAGATTCTGCAGGAGATCCCTGAGACCCCCATGATGGGCATGTGTGTGTGACCCATAGCCAGAGGAATAGCTGGCCCTGCTGTGGGATGCTATCCACAGGGTGAACGGTGAGAAGGAAGAGCTCACCATCATCCTGGACTCAGAGCAGCAGGTGAAGAAACATCTATGGGAACAGCTAGATCACTTAGAGGAGAAGATAGATGAATGGAAAGAGGTGTCCAAGAGACAGAGCCATGTGGCTTGGGAGCTGCAGGAGCAGCAGGAGCAGTCCCTGGCCCAGCTGCAGGAGCTCAGAGCCACCTGTCAGCAGGACATTGCCTCCAATGAGCGGCTGAACTCTGAGAAGGAGGCCCTGCAGCAGCACCTGCAGAAGCAGACCCAGCTGCTGGAACAGCTGAAGCAAGTGCAAGGCCCAACCAACTGGGGGGACCAGGTGGTGCCCCCAAAGTGGCAGGACATGCACAAGTGCCTAGAAGCCACCAGAGCACAGGAAGAGTGCCTGCAGGCCCAGCTGAGCTTCCTGGGAAAGGGAAAGTAATGAGCCCTGGAGAAGCAAAAGGTGAGGAGGTAACTCCCCCAGACGTGACCAAGCAGAGGCTGGAGACGCCCCCTCGCCCGAGAGGGACGTGTGTCTGTGAGTGCTCTTAGAGGCTGAGATCCACAGGAGGAAACTCCTGCTGCAGGAGCAGTGGCCCTGCTGCAGGTGCCCGGCCCACCCGGCAGCACAGTGCCAGACAGAGCTGGAGCCACAGGCCCCCCGCTCCGTGAGCTGCCACCACAGCAGGCGTAGGGATAGGAAGTGGGACACGTGGGCATCCAAGAAGAAAATCTGCTTTGTCCATAACCTGCATGATGAAGTGGACTTCCATAGTCCAGCAGATAAGCTCCACCATCGATGCAGTGAGCTGTTGGCATACATACGCACTGTCTAGGAGTCCCTCATGGGGTGTAAAGAGCAGATATTCGTCCAGGATGAGCTGTGTTGGGAGAAAGACAAGCGCGTGTGCTGACTCTCCCAGGAGAAGATGGAGAAGAGAGAGCTTCAGGAGCTGCTGTTGCTCCTCACAGGGGAAGGCACAGACAGCAGGCTCCAGCTCCTTGCGACCACCACTGCTTCAAATGCCTCAGGCTCTGGGGTGGGCGAAATGAGGAGCAGAAAGGTTTTGAAGAATTGCAACTTCAAGACACCTAGGAAACTGGCAAAGAACAGGTCAGAGTTCCCAAACCTTAGATAACTCCTCCATGGAGCACGTCCTGCAGCAGATGCCCCACATCCAGAGTGGCCTGCAGCTTGCGGGGATCATGCAAGGAGTGCTCCCCCCTTTTCTTCTATACACTGATCTGGATGATGACTCTCTATATGACATACTGACTTTCAAAAGCCTTGGCAGTGGTCAGGTGGCCTTCTCTCAGGACTCCATCTGCTACGAGATGGGATGGATAAACTGTGGGTCAGGTAGGGCAGAGGCTGCTGGGATGCAGCCCAAATTCAAGGGACATATAATAGCCCATTGGTGGCCAGAGAAGAGACCCATGTTATGCTTATCACAAACAATAAATTGTTTTCAAAGGGAAGAAAAGCCTCCAACAAAGATTGGTTCTTCCAGTCCTGGGCGTTGAACTCAGGGCCTGGCCACTTGCCCTGAGCTCTTTTGGTCAAGGCTGGCACTCTACCAGTTCAGCCCCACCTCCCCTTCCAGCTTTTTCTGTATGGAATTGAACCCAGGGTGTCAGTCATGCTAGGTGACCATCTACCATGAGCCACATTCTCAGCTAAGATGATTCCTCTCCCCCACCCCAAACACATATGGCCATTCCTCAGATAAATAGGAAGTAGGGGCTAGGATGGATATGAAACACAAGTCTGGTTCACACAGAAATACTCCTCTGCCCCCTCTTTGATCCACTTAGTTGAATTTTCTATTCTAACATTTAGGGATGAGAGAGGGAGAGATGAGTCCCGAGAGAGGAGTACCACAAACAGTGGCCCCGTGAGACACACAGCCTACTTCACACAAGTGGTCCTCTAGATTCTGATCTTACCTGACTCAATGTGGAGTCTACATTATCTCTCCACAACTTCAAGGCTCAGGATGAAATAAAGGTCAGCCCTGACTTCAGCCCACACACAGGGTAGAAGCTCCTAATCTCAGACTGACTTCCACCTCTGACTGCCCCGAGTTAGGCTGGACCCACCATTCACCACAATGTTGGCAGTGATGACCTCATGGATGGAATCCAGTAAGAAGGTCTACGGTAAAGAGCAGAAGCAGCTGGGTGAGAAGAGTGGTAGGAGGCCGGGTGATTGCTTTGGGATCTTCCTCCTTGGAGCCCTCCCATCAAGCCAGAGCCATGCTAACCCAAAGCATGGCCAAGGCCAGGGTGTGAGACAAGATGGAGGAGCACAGGACTAAAGGAGGTACTGCTTTGTTTTGGAGCACTTGAAAATTCCAATTATATTTGGCCCAAACCAATCCCAAAGTCAACATGCAATGCCTCTCCTTGTTGTTGTTGTCCATGAGCACTGTCCCTGAGCTCTTTTTCTCAAGGCTGGTACTCTACCACTTGATCCACAGGGACACTTTTGTTTTATGATGATTCATCGAGGATAAGAGTCTCACACACTTTCATGCTCAAGCTGGCTTGGCACCATGATCCTCCAGATCTTAGCTTCCTGAGTATGGAGGATGGTAGGTATGAGCCACCAGTGCCCAGCATGTGAAGCCTTTTGAAGGCATCTTGGAGAGTCTGTAAAAGGAGCCCCAAAGGGTCTGGATAGACCACGACCCAATCAAGGAGATGGGATGGGGGAAGGGAGACCTTCTAGCCATTCTGTTCCCCAAAATTAAAGATGCCAGGTGGTGGTGTATGCATCGAACACCTAGGTCAACAGCCATCAGGCTTAGTGGGGAAAAGGTAGAGAATACCCAAAGAATGCAGTGTAGAAATCTCTGATTTTGCATGCATGTGGTGTGTGTGTGTGTGTGTGTGTGTGTGTGTGTGTGTGTGTGTGTGTGTGTGTGTGTGTGTGTGTGTGTGTGAACTCAGAGCCTAGGCTCTATCCCTGAGTTTTCTTGCTCAAGGCTCATGTTCTGCAACCTGAGCCACAGCCCCACTTGCCTTTTGATGGTTAATCATAAGTAAGTCTCAAGGACTTTGATTGGGGCCCTAGGGAAGGAAGAGGAAACACAACTCACAGGTACAATCCCTATGGTGGGTGACCCCTGCCCCCTGGTGGTCAGATGCGTGATATGCAGCCCCATGCCATTGTTCTCTAGATTTCAATTTTGGGAAGCGACCAGGGCCAAGCTGACTTTTGTTCACCCTGATTGCTGATGCCAGAGCAGGTCTGTTCCCCCTAGGCCAAGAGAGCTCCAGGAGGCCCAGCACCCAGGGACACAAGGAAAGGAGAGGTCAGTTCCAGGCCGAGCTAAGAGCCTTTGCACACAGACACCCCAACTTGGCCTTCCCTTCCTGATCACCATAAGACCTGTCAAAGACCAACACAAGAAAACAAAATTGGAGCTATGGCTCCAAGTGGTAGAGCTCTAGCATTGAACCAAAGAGCTCAGGGAAAGGGACTCCAAGCTTTGAGTTGAATCTCCCCCATAAAACACAGGTTGGCTAAAGTAAACTAGTAGGATTTGTGAAGTGTTTCTGAAGAATGGTGATACTGAAGAAAGCACCCTAATTCTAATGACAGCTGAACTTGTGACATATAGCTATGTGCTGAGTCGTTCACAATGTGCTTTTTGCTGGGGCTTTTCCACATTGGGGTTTTGTGCTGAGTCCTCAAAAAGGTGCTGTTTGCTGAGTCATCCCAAAGGGGTGGTATGTGCTGAGTCCATTACATAATGTACTGTATGCTGAGTCCTTCAAAAGGTGCGGTGTGCTAATTCATCCCAAAGGCTGCTGCTATGTGCTGAGCCCTTGAGAAGAGAGGGATGAGGTGAATTTTTCAAGTGCTGTGTGCCGAGTCCTATACACAGGGTGCTCTGTACTGTCCTTCAAATGGTGCTGTGTAGTGAATCCTTTGACAATGTGGTATGTTCTGAGTCTTTCCACAGGGTGGTATGTGCTGAGTCCTTCAAAATTGTGCTATGTGCTGAGTCTTTTGAAGGGTGCTGTGCACTGTTTTACACAGGGTGCTACATACTCAGCTTATCAAAGGAGGCTGTGGGTGCTCTTAACACAGGGTGTTCTGTACTGAGTCCCTGGGAAAGAGTCCTACATGCTGAGTTTTTTAAAGCATGCTATGTGCTGAGTCCTTTACACTGCGGGCTATGGACTCCCTCCTTCAAAGGGTGCTGTGTGCTGAGTACTCTACACAAGGTGTTATATGCTGAGTCCTTCAAAGGGAGCTGTGTGCTGAATCCTTTACTCAGGGTGCTTTATGCTGTTTTTTGAAGTGTGTGCTGTGTGCGGATTCATCTCAAAGGGTGGTATGTTCTGAGTCCTTGAGAGGTTGGTATCCCCAACAATCACACACACACACACACACACACACACACACACACACACACACACATGAGGGTCACTGTGTACCTGCTTGGTGTTTGGAGTGGAGAGAGATGGAGGAGAGTCTCCTCCAGCAGTGGGGCTAGGGGAGAATCAATCCCCTGGGAAGGGACTGGGGTTGGGAGGGAGTGCTGAGCTGAGGTGAGGCTGCAATTGTCATGGCCTGGAAGCCTTAAGGCCCAATCATGTCTGGGCTTGCAGCCAATGGTGGGGGGAGGGGCCTAGCAGAAGAGGGGACATGGCCAAGGGAAGGAGCCGGCAGGGCCCAGGGCTCACTGAGATGGCAACAGTGGCCAGGGGCATGGGGGCAAGCACTGGGTGAGGGGGCAGGCTCGAGGTGGCCCAGGAGAGGAGTGGGGGCAGAGAGAGAGAGTGAAAGCAGAGAAAAGAGAAAGCACACTCACAAGGGCAAGGTGTTTCATCATCTTGTGGCCTCCCCGAAATTGCACAGGTCCTGGTGGGGAGCACAGAGCACATGGAGCTGGCACAGCAGGCACACTGCCACGGGCAGCCACGAGAAGGCACAGTGGACATGGCAGCACTGAGGCTGATGTCCCGGCATAGAGAGCATGGAGGCGATGGTGGCAACTGAGGCAGGGGCAGCATTGGAAGAGGAAGAGGAGCAGAGGCCTCATGCAGCCGCTCTATGTTTCCACAGATACACCTGCCCCCTCCAAGCAGCATGGCATTTCAAACATATCTTGGACCTGCGTTGTCTCTCACAGTCGCCCAACAGAGATGGCGCACCCCTGGCCGGTTTTTGGCCCGACCCGGTCTGAGCCCTCAGTCTTTGGACTCCAGGCCGGCATGTACACAGAGCCACTGCCTAGAGCTTCTCCCAGCAGCACAGATGAGTGGCTGCCAAGGGCCCACAACCTGTGAACCCCCCCATGCCCCTTCTTCCCCTGCTGACGTGGACCCATGCCTCCTGCCTCCCCTCTCACGTCCTTCCCTTGCCTGCACCTCGCCCCACAGTCCGCCATGGCCCTGCCACAAATGTGCCCCAGGGGTGGAGGGTGGGGGTAGGTGTTGACCCAGGGATCCCACCCCAATCCCTAGTAGACAGTGTCCCAGGAAACAGGAAGATGCAGGAAAGAGTGAGAAAGGGGAGCCACAGAGCCCCTGGCCTAGAGCAGTGGGAGCCACACAGTTGCGGATCTGCACCCTTCTTCTCCTTGGTGGGAACCTGGTGGCTTTAGTGAGAGGTGGGGAGCAGCACCTCACCTGCCTTCTTGGGTCTTTTCCTTTTTGCTGGGGATGGTGGGTGTTGGATACAGAAGGTAGGCCCTCCTTGCTGTGTGAGCCCTTGTCTTTTGCGCTTGATCACCTTTTTACCTGAGGAGGGTCCCACAAGAGCCTACCAGGGAGGTGAGGGCACTGGGGGTCAGATAGAAGGTGAATGTCTGGGAGGAACACACCCCTTCTGACACACATACTGTCCCCTCAGCCTGTCCCCCCATCCCAGCTGTCAACAGTCTTCACAGGGTGATCACATTTCTGATTACTGCCAGCATCTGCGGGTGCTCCAGGTCCATCTGGTCTCCTAGTCCTCCCCAAGAATCCACCAAGTCACCCGGACTCATCTAGGCTGGAAGTAGGGAGGCCATCCATGTATGTAGCCTTTAGGATCCCATCCAATTCCCCAACATTGCCCCCACCACAGGTCAGACACACCTCTGGGGCACTATGACCACCTGCTTGTTTTCAGTCCTGGCTCTGAGGAGCCACCTATCTCGGGACAACTTCACCAAGCATCCTGACCTGGGGATTTGGTGAATGGGGAGTCAAGGCTGGTTGTTCCCAAGGGAAAGGGTCTGGACCTGGAGAAAGGGAGAGGCAGGGTGGTTCAGCATTATAAGAGCAGTGCTTCCTTGGGTCGAGCCTTTGGTTCTGACAAGGCAACCCCCATGCTCCAGCTTGCACCTTGTCCCAGAGGAGGAACCAACAATCTCAGGAGAGGCACTGCTCTGAGTCTGTTTGTGTGTGTATTTGTGTGTGTGTGTGTGTGCATGAGAGAGAGAGTGAGAGAGACAGAGAGAGAGAGAGAGACAGAGAGAGAGAGAGAGAGAGAGAGAGAGATCATCTTTCCCTTATACAAGTTGACTGTACTCAGGTGAGTGATCAGTTGGAAAATTGCAGGTACTGCGTGGATTAGTTTTCTGTCACAGTCTGGATGTGTGTGTGTGTTGGGAGAGCAGGGAGATGAGAAAAATGAAAATATATTTAAGTCACCATGTCTAAAAAGAACAAAAGCATTTTATTTGTGTGTGTGTGTGTGTGTGTGTGTGTGTGTGTGTGTGTGTGTGTTTGTTGTTCTTTTTTCATCAGTGCCAAGTATGAGTCTAGCCATAATTTTTGTTTTCTCCTTCACCGTTTCATGGCTCCTTTGGGGGAAGGTTTCAGTAGATGTTCCTTTCCACCTATCTCTTCCCTCTGTCCTGTATCCCACAGTATTTGCTGGGCCTGCATGGGTCTCCCCAGGAAGCCTATGTGAACCGAAGACCAGAGTGGACACCTGTGCTTCTGTCTTCATCCTGAAGACTTGTGAGATAAGTGTGACCACAGCTGCACTCTTCCAGCCAGACAGTCTGATCTTGTTTGTATAGTTGGAGCTAATTCAAGGATTGGGAATGTGTCTACAAAACATAATTAGGGAATGAGATGTGGGGGAGTAGGGCAGGGGCTGTGAAGCTAGGAGGTTCTGGGGAGTGGTGAATGTTGTTACATAGTAGATGGTTAACCACGACCAAGGATGAGGGGGCAACCTTACCCAGGGCATTGACAGTGTCAATGGGCATCTGGGCAAGGTGCTCCAGGCCCCCACTGGTGGTGTGTTCCCTCCCGGGGGAGTTCACCCGTGGGCAGTCCTCCCTGGAGTCCTGCAGACTCCAATCTTCGTCCCTCCAAAGCCATTTCCAGCTGGGCAGTGGAAGGCAAGTGTGTTTCTTCTCCTGGAGCCTGCTCGGTATCATGCCATGGCAGTTAGCTAAGGCTCTATGAATGCCAGTTTCTGTAACCTGCTGTAGGCTGTCTGTAAGGAAAAGGGGACCGCTGACATTGGAACCCTTTAAGTTTGATTGGGACAACTGAAATGCCACGTTTTCCAGGGTTTTTTTCTTTTTGGGGGGAGGGGTCCAGTCGTGGGGCCTGAACTCTGGGCAAGGGCACTGTCCCTCAGCTCTTTCAGCTGAAGGCTAGCTCTCTACCACTTGTGCCACAGTGCCACTTCGGGTTTTTTCTTTTTTGCTTATGTGGTGCTGAGGAATCAAACCCAGAGCCTCAGGCATGCAAGGCAAACACTCTACCACTGAGCCACCTTCCCAGTCCCCAGGGTTTTTTCTTGAAGCTGGCAATTTCCACTAACACCTGGGATTATGGGTCAAATTAAATAGACCACTTCAGCCACCAAACAATGACGTTCAAAGCAGCACAGACAGAGTTCCCCAGCCAGATTGACTCCTGCTATGAACGTCGTATCTTGACTGCCTTTATGCAGCAGCTGTTGATTCATTCTCCTCTGGCTCTCTCTAGGGTGACCACCACAGTCGAGGATGTCATGGGGAGCAGAGATTGTGACCTCACCATCCCTAGCCTGCCAGTTGTGAACAGAGATGATTTCCAGCACCTGCACTGGACTCTGGGAGATTCAGAAACCCAGAAGCCTCGACGATCCTTTCTCTGCAACATGAAACTTGGGGTCTGGATGTGGTAGAACATCCTGGCTGGCCCCGGGGTGGGTGGAAGATGATGAGGCACCTTGAGCCAGGCCTTCAGCTCATGGCAACCTTGTTCACACATGAGTGCCACAGAGCTGGTCAGCCGTTGGCCAGAGATCTTTGAGAAGATAGGCATCCCAGACGCCCCAGAATCCAGCGAGTACATCGTGGCTCATATCCTTGGAGCCAAAACAGTTAATTGCGGTGACACCAGGAGGGTGGGAAGAGGGAAGAAGGAGAACTGGGAAAGCTACATCGGGTTTTGCCCTGCCCAGGATGCTTACCTGTATGGAATGGGACTTTTCTCTAGTATTGTCATAGGCAGATGCTCATTTATTTACCCAACAATGAGTTACAGTGTGCCAGGGTCCAGTGTGTGGGGAGGTCATAGATGATAAAAGGTTCCACTGCTGGTTCCACATCACATGAAGAAACCTTGGTTTGAGCTGGGTGCTGGAACATCATGCTTGTCATCCTAGTTATTTAGGAGGCTGAGTTAGAAGGTTAGAGGCTTAAGGCCAGGGCAGGAAAGACTTTACGTCTCTTATCTCCAACTAACTACCAAAAACATCAAATGGTCTGGTTCAATAGTGGGGCTACTGTGTGGTCCAAGGACCACCTTTAAGTCACTGAGCAGGATTCACTCCCTTTTCTACCAGGTGAAACACACCTGTAAAATTTTCTGACACTCATCCCAGATGTGCTTGTGTGGGAAAATTACTGTCTCTAATGAGGTAATGAGTCCCTAGTTTTATTTTTTCTGAAAAGGATGGATTTTGCTGTTTCCAGTTATACAGGTCACTAGTTGTAAAGGGAAAATATATTAGAAAGGGGGCCTGCCCACCATGTCCTCTATGTTCCTGTCTCAAGGGTAATAAGGGTAACCTACCACACTGTACCACCTCAGGCTGATACAAGTAACCACTTTTGGTATGGGAGGACTTTAGATTAGAGGTGCTAATGGCAAAAAATAGGAGAGAGAGTACATCAGTGCATCTTCCTCTGAAGGATTCTGTAACCCTGGGGGAGAATATTTTTTGGATATGACAACTTTAGGCTTGTTCTCCCATCCTGAGAAAAGGAGTAAACAGAGGTGCATAGAGGACACAAATCGAACTATCAGAATACACACACACAAAGACCAATAGCCACAGACACTTAACCCACATGTCCCACACCACTCAATTTTGACCTCTACAGAGATCCCAGATGAGAGAGAGAACATCCCACATTGCCTCTTTAGGATGCTGCAGATGACCTCTGGAGGATGTCACATATATCCTAGCTAGGAGGCCCTAGATGACCTCTCATGGAGGTTCCAACTGGCTTCCCAAGGAAGTGTCTGATGACCTCCAAAGGAGGCCCCAGATGTCCTCTCAATCTCTCAATAAGGCTGAGATTACCTCTTGAGTAGCTCCCAGATGGCCACTCAAGGAGGCCACATATGAATTCCAGCAGAGGTTTCAGATAACCCTCTTGAGAAAGCGACAGATGACCTCCAGAGAAGGTCCTATATAGCTTCTCAAGGAAGTCCCAGATTATGTCTGAAGACCGTCAGATTTTTCATCAAGGTAACCCAAGATGACCTCCCAAAGAAGCTCCACATGACCGCAGGAGGTCGTCCTAAATTGCCTCTTAAGGAATCTCCAATAACTACTTTTGAATAGGTCTCAGGTGGCCTCCTGAGGAAGCCTCAGTTGACCTCTGCATAAATTCCAAGATGGCCACTGCAGAAGGCCCAAGAAGACCTCCAGGGTAGGTCTCAGATTGCTTCTCAAGGAAGTTGCAGATGCACTCTTGATGAAGTTCCACATAGCTTCCCAAGGAAGCCCCACATGACCTCTCAAGGAGTTCCCAGATGGCTTCCCAAGGAAGCCACAAATGACCTCTAGATAGGGTCCCAAAAACAGGCTTGCAAGCTTGCCCAGATGCACCCCTAGAGGTACCTATATGACTTTTGTCCATTTTGGTCCTCTGGAGACAAACACTCGAGGCCCTGTTGGCTGACACTCTCACCTATGGAGATTTTCCACTGGGGCCAAGACCTGATGCCATCCAAACGGATTAATCTCCATGGGGTCTCCAAAAATTCAGACCTCTATTGTTCAAGAGAATCCATCGAGACACATTTAATATAATAAATTTTCTCCAAACCACCAACCCCCAAAATTATGATATCCAAAGTTCCAAACATCAAAGGACAAGCCTTTTTTTCCCCTTCCCTTTGTCTCTCCTTCACTACAGACCTATACTTCCTTTGAAGTCTTTCCCTTTTTCCCTTCTACCAGTTCCTTCTTCTCTTCAGGCCTCTCTACTTTCCACAGGCCTGAACTGCTTTGCCTGGGTCGTCAGTTGCCATCTTTAACCTCCTGCTCTCCTTCAACTTCCTCTCCTCCCAGGTCTTTCCCCGTCTGCTATCACACCATTTCTTCCTTCCAGGACTTTTCAATTTTTATCTCCCCTTCCATTGCTCTGAACAAGCAGCATATATAAAGTCTGTACACTCCAACTGCTAACAGTTTTCAACTGTCACATCCCAAACTCCCCACAGCCCAATCATTTTTTAACAGTTCAACACTTGGTGATTAATGTACCAGCCCCACCCACAGAATGCCCTGTCCTCTCCAGCTGGCCTGGAGATGGGGCCACGCTGATTATCAGACCCTATAGATTATCGGGGCCCTGCTGATTATTACAGTATCCTCCTTGTGAACTAGTAGCCATTGAAATTGGAAATTTGATTGTGATATTGCCAACTCGTTGTGACATCACAAACCCATTTTGACATCATCATCAGCACGACATCACAAACCCATTGTGACAATATTGTCATTATGAAATCATGATTCCATTGTGACATCTCAAATCTATTATGACCTCTTAGCTCCTTTGAAAAATCACATGCCCTTTTCAACACTACAGTCCCTTTGTTTACCCATATCCTTGTTGTTAACTAATGACAATTGAGATCAGACATGCCATTATAACATCAAAAAGTGTTTGTGACATCCTCAACAGTGTGACATCACATTTTCATTATGACAGCATCAGCTCATTGTGACATCACCAAACTCAATGACATAATCGCATTATGACAACAATTGTCATTGTGACATCATAGACACATTGTGAATGCCTATTCTGTGATTTCATTGTGTTTCAAATGTGGCATGAGAGTTGATATCAGAAACACATTTTTGTGCCCACATAACCATTTTGACATCATAATCACGTTGTGACATCACAGAGCCATTGTGATATAACTAATACCATGTGACATCACAAACCTCTCCTACCCTCAAAACTTCCGTGACATGCTGACATTGTGATATCTTAGAACTTTTTGCCCTCATAATTTGTTTCCAACCTCATATTTCATGTATGACATGAGATACCAGAAATTCACTGTGACATCATGACCATTGTGACATCACACTGACAGATGTCATGAACATCGTGTCACATTGTGACATCACAAAAAGTTTTGATGTCAAAATTAGTTGGTGATGCAATACAGGTAAGGGGTCACAGTAGGTCTATGATGTCACAATTGGTTGGTGATATCCAAATGGCATAAAGGTTCTCAGTTATTATGGAATCCAGAGAATATGAGTTCACAAATGGACTGTGGTATCTCCAAAGGCATGTGTTGTCACAAATGTGATGAAGCCCTAGGAGGATTGTGATGTCATAGTGTGACACAATGGTCATGATGTCTGTCAATATGATGTCACAATGGTCATGATGTCACAGTGGATTTCTAATATAACATATCATAACTGAAATATTATAAGTTTGAAAACAGATTACGAGCTCATAAAGGGCCTAAGACATCACAATTGCAACACGTCACAAAACATGTGGACAGGACATATTTGTGATGTCACAGTGTTGTTAGTGATATCACCATGGCACTGTGATGTCACAAAGTGATTGTGATGCCATATATTCATTAATCACAATGACTTTCTGATATCAACCAACCTGCCACATTTAAAACAGAATGAAATAAGAGAATAAGCATTTACAATATGACTATTACCTCACAATGACAATATAATGTCATAATGCTGTGAGGTCATTGTAAATTGGTGATGTTGCAACGAGGTGATGGTGTCATAATGAATATGTGTTGTCACACTGGTGATGGGGTCACAAAGTGTTTGCGATATTACAATGGCATATATGAATTCAATTGTCATGTGTTCAAATTGAGGATATGGTTACACAAAGGGACTGTGATGTCACAAATGCCATATGTGTTTTCAAAGGTACTTAGGGGTCATGATAGCTTTATGATTCACAGTTGTGATGAGGTCACAATGGGTTTTTGATGCTATAATGATTTTACAATATCTCAAACACATGTCCAATTTGAATCACTACTATTTCACAATGTGCATACAAGTTCACAGAAGGAGCTTGAAGTCCTAAGGGACATGAATTTTTTTAAATGTTATGAGGTCATATTAGGTTTTTGAAAACACAGTGGGACAATGATATAACCATGGCAATGTCAACTCATTACATCATGTCAGAATATTGTTTTGAAGTCACAAATAGTTGATGATGCCACGTTGGTGATGAAGTCACAAAAGATTGGTGATGTCACAATGTGCTGGCCATGTCACAATGAAATGATGGTTCTCAATTGTCTTTAACTTACAATGAGTACATGAGTTCACAAAGGGAATGTGGTTTCTCCAAAAGTATGTGTTGTCACACATTGAAATCCTAAAAGGTTTGTGATGTCAGAATTAGACACAATGGTTATGACATCTGACAGTGTGATGACACCATGGTCATGATGTCACTGGGAATTTGTGATATCAAATGTCATATGTGAAATCTAATGAGGTCGCCAACAGATTATGAGGAAAAAAAGGCATGTCACAAAAGTTATGATGACAGGACAGGTTTGTGATGTCACGGTGGGTTAGTGATATCACAATGACAATGTGATGTGCAAAGGTATTGTGATGTCACAATGGTTATGAGTTCATGATTTGTTATGATATCCACCTATATGCCACATTTGAAGTAGAATGAAATCACAGAAAAGGCATTCATAATGTGTCGATGATATCACAATGACAATGTGAAATTATAATTTTATCATATTTTAGTTTTGTGATTTCACAATGAGCAGATGGTATCACAATGACAATGTGATGTCACAGTTGTGATGACCTCACAAACAGTTTTTGATGTTAAAATTTCATGTCTGATTCTCAATTGTCAACACTTCACAGTGGGGTTTGGGTACACAAAGGCACTGTTATGTGACAAAGCTATGTATTTTTTCAAAGTTATAAGAGGTCATAATAGATTTGGGATGTCACAATGTGATCCTGGTGTCTAAAGAGCAATGTGATGTCACAATGGGTTCATGATGTCACAGTGGTTTTGAGGTCACAATGGGTTAATTAGGTCATGAGTTTGTAATATCACAATTATTTGTCCAATTTCAATTGCTACTAGTTCACCATGAGGACACTGTAATAACTAGCAGTACCCCTATAATCCACGGGAACAGATAGTCATCATGACCTCCTGGTCTGGACCACCAGAGAGGGGGGTGCATGCTGCTGGAGTGGGCAGGACATGCTGCTGAAAAGATAGGATGTTAAGCCCCACATGCTGAGCTGCAAAGAAGTTATTGGGCATGGACAATTAGGAAGTGATGATTGAAAACTGTTATGCAGGAAACATATTTTAGTGGGGGCAGGATACAGCCTATATATAGATTGCATGTTCAGAGCAAAAGAAGGGGGAAGGAAAAGGGGAAAGGCCTGGAAGGTAAGAAGTGATGAGACTGCAGGAGGGTAAAGACTTGGGAGGAGAGGAAATTGAGGGAGAGCAGTAGGTGAAGGACGGCAGCTGGCCACCTGGACAGGGCAGGGAAGGCCTGTCAAGAGTACAGCAACCTGAAGAGAAGGGAATGGTGGAAGGAAAAAAGGAAAAGACCTGAAAGGTAGGACAGGTCTATAGAGAAGGAGGATGAAGAGAAAGGAAAAAGCCTTGACCTTTGAAGTGTGGAGCATTGGAGATGATTATTTTGGGGGTTAGTTGTTTGAAGACCAGTTAACAAATGGCTGGGCTGCTCTTTGGAGGTCTGAGGGTTCATGATTGAGGCTGCAATTAGCTCTGGGCATCCAGCCCAGGTCAAGGTAGTCGCTTGTTACAAAATTTATGAAGACAAGACAGGTTTGTGATGTTACATTGCATTAATGATATCACAATATCAATATGAGGTCACAAAGGGATTGCAATGTCGCAATGGTGATGTGGTCACAACGGGTTTCTGAAATCAACCTATATGCCACATTTGAGATAGAATGAAATCACAGAATAGGCAATCACATTGTCTTTATGACCTCACAATGAAAATGAGATGTCATAATGCTATGATGTCATTGTCATTATGGGATGTCACAATGGGCTGATGGTATCCTAACAACAATGTGTTCTCACTCTGGAGATGATGTCACAAAGCGTTTGTACAATGGCATGTCTGATGTCAGTTGTCCTTTGTTCACAATGAGGATATGGTTACCCAATGGGACTGTGGTGTTACAAACAGCATGTGCTTTTTCAAACGTGCTAAGAGGTCACAACAGTTTTGGGATATCACAAGGTGATCGTGATATCACTGTGGCAATGTGATGTCACAACAGGTTTGTGATGTCACAGTGGTGATAAGGTTACACTTGGATAGTGATGTCACAATGAATTTGTAATATCACCATTACATGTCCAATTTCATTCTACTAGATAATGAAGATACAAGTTCACATAAGGTGCTAGAAGTCAGAAAGGCCATAAATTTTATAAAATATTATGATGACATAATGGGTTGGTAAAAATGCAATCAGACAGAGATATCCCATTGGCAATGTGATGTTACCATTACATGAGATAGTATTGTTTTGAAGTCAACAAATAGATGGTGATCTATACAGGTGATGAGTTCACATAGGTTTGTGATTCACAATGGGATGGTGATGTCACAATCTCATGCTAGATCTCTAATTGACAAAGAATATATAAGTTCATAAGGGATGATGATGTATCCAAAGGCATATGTTCGCACAAGTGTAATGGGTCTTAACAGGTTTGTGATGTCACAATGTGACTCTTGTCATGACATCTGGCAATGTGATGTCACAGTGGTCATGATGTCACAGTGGATTTCTGATGTCACATGTCATACCTGAAGTAGGAGTTAAACAATTTATGAACTGAGAGATTCCAAAGAGATCACACTGGCACCATGTCAAAAAATTTATGAGGACAGTTTTGTGATGTCACAGTGGGTTAGTGATATCATAATTGCAATGTGGTGTCATCAAGGTATTGTGATGCCATAATGATTATGTGGTCACAATATATTTCTGATATCATCCCACCTGCCACATTTGAAATAGAATGGAATCACAGAATAGGCATTCCAATGTATCTGTGATATCACAATGACCATGTGATGTCATAATGCTATGATGTCACAATTGGCTGATGTTGTCATAATGACAATGTGACGTTACACTGGTAATGATGTCACAAAGTGTTTGCGATGTTAAAATGGCATGTATGATCTCAATTGTTCATTAGCTCAAAATGAGGATATGGGTACACAAATGGCCTGTGATGTCACAAAAGCCATGCTTTCTTTCAAAGCTTCTGAGGTCATAATAGGTTTGGGATATCACAATATGATCATGGTGACACAATGGCAATGTGATATCACAATGTTTGTGATGTCACCGCAGTGATGAGGTCACAATGGGTTAGTCATGTCTCATCAAGTTTGTAATATAACAATGACATATACAATTTCATTTTCTTCTAATTCACTATGAGGATACTGTAATAATCAGTGGAGCCAGAATTATCTGTGGGAGCCGTTAATCATTGTAAATTCTTTGCCTGGCCCACTGGAGAGTGTGGGGAATGCCACCAAAGGTGGAGGTGTCAAGCCTCACATGGTGAGCTGTCAAGAAGTGATTGAACATTGGGCAGTTTGGGAAGTGAAGGTGGAAAACTGTTAGGCAGAAGACCCGTTGGAGTGAGGAGGTGTACAAACTATATATAAGTTGCATTTTGAGAGCATTGGAAGGGGAGATAAAAATGAGAGCTTCCCGGATGGAAGAAAGGGGTAAGACAGCAAGAAGGGAAAAACCTGAGAAGAGAGGAAGCAGAAAAGCGGTCATTAGGGCAGAGTAGTGCAGGCCTGTGGAGACTGGAGAGGCCTGAAGACAAGAAGGAAGTGGTGGAAGGGAAAAAGAGAATGACCAGAAAGGAAGGACAGGTCTGTAGTGAAGGAGGGAGTAATGGAATATTAAACGTCTTGCCCATTGAGGTTTGGAGCTTTGGAGATCATAATTTCTTGGCTGGTGGTTTGTAGACCAATTAAGATAGGGTGGGGCTGCCCATTGGAGGTCTGAGGTTTGGTGGTCAAGGCTGATCTTGGACCTGGTTATCCAGTCCAGAATAAGGTAATCACAGTCTCCTTTCTAGTGTAAATTGGTTTAATATAGTAAATGTGACACAATGGTTTGTCTCCTTGCCTTATAGGTAATAAGTACGTGAGTTCACAGAAAGAGCTTGAAGTCTCAAAGGCTGTGAAGTTTCTAAGGTTTGATGTGGCCATAATAGGTTTGTAAAAACACAATGGGACAGTGAAATAACAATGCCAATATCACAATATCATGTCAAAATAATGCTTTGATACCACAATTAGTTGCTGATACCATTTTCGTGATGAGGTCACAATAAGTTTGTGATGTCACAATAAGTTCATGATGTCAGAGTGACATGGGATATCTCAATTGTCATTAATTGACAATGAATATATGAGTTCAAAAAGGGACTGTAATGTCTCCAAAGGCATGTGTTGTCACAAATGTGATGCCATTCTAATAGCTTTGTGATGTCACAATGTGACACAATGGTCATGACATCTGGCAGTATGATTTCATAAGGGATTTCTGATATCACATGTCATACCAGAAATATGAGATTGAAAACAGATTATGAGCTCACAAAGGCCCTACTATATGATGATGACATCATCTCACACAACTTACAAGAACAGGACTGGTTGTGACGGCATAGGAGGTTAATGATATCACAATGGCAATGTGATGTCACGAAAGATTGTGATTTCACAATGGTTTTATGGTCAAAATGGGTTTCTGAAACAGAGTGAATTCACAGAATAGGCCTTTACACTGTTAAGTCATAACAATGTCACTGTGATTTATAATGCTATGATGCCATTGTTGTTTGGTGATGTCACAATGAGCTGATGGTGTCATAATAACAATTTGATGTCACTGCTGATTTATGATGTTACAATGGTTATGAGGTCACATTATGTTTCTGATATCAACACACATGTCAAATTTGAAATAGAATGAAAAAGCCTGGTGCCGGTGGCTCACACCTGTAAACCTAGCTACTCCGGAGGCTGAGATCTGAGGATCGCAGTTCAAAGACAGCTCAGGCAGGAAAGTCTATGAGACTCTTATCTCCAATGAAAACCACTAGAAAACCAGAAGTGGCTCTGTGGCTCAAGCGATAGAGTATTCACCTTGAGCTGAAGAACAGGGACAGCACCCAAGCCCAGAGTTCAAGCCCCAGGACCGATAAAAAAAGATTAAAAACAGACATTCATAATCTTGTTATAACATCACAATGGCGGTGTGATCTCATAATGCTATTTTGTCATTGTAGATTTGTGATGTCATAAGTAGTTGATGACAATATTATGTCACACTGGTTATGTCACAAAGGGTTCGTGATGTTACAATGGCATGTTTGATATCAATTGTCAGTTCATAATGAGGGTATAGTTACACAAAGGGACTGTGATGTCACAAAGGCCATGTGTTTTTTCAAAGGTGCTAAGAGGTCCTAATAGGTTTGGGATGTCACAATGTGATAGTGATGTCAAATGGCAATGAAAGCTCACAATGGGTTTGTGATGTCACATTGGTGATGAAATCAAATAGTTTTGTGAAGTCACATCTCATAATCACATGTCCAATTTCAGTTGCTACTATTTCACAATGAGGATATGAGTTCACAGAAGAAGACTGAAGTATAAAAGGCTATGAATTTTCTAAAATGCTATGAAGACACAGTAGGTTTTTGAAAACACAGTGGAACAGTGACATCACAATGGCAATGTGATGTTGCAATGATGACTTAATAATGTTTTGATGTCACAATTGGTGATGCCACACTTGTGATGAGTTTACAAGAGGTGTGTGATGTCACAGTGATCTCAATTGTCATAAACCCACAATCAGTATATGAGCTCACAGAGGGATTGTGATATCTCCAAAGGCATGCGTTGTCACAAAAGTGATGAAGTCCTAACAGGTGTCAGAATGTGACAAAATGCTCATAACATCTATCAGTGTGATATCACCATGATCAAGATGTCACACTGGATTCGGGTATCACATTTCATACCTGGATTAGGTATGAGAGGATTGGAATTTTACATTGGGTTAGTGATATCACTACGGAAATGTGGGGTCATGAAGGGATTGTGCTACCACAATGGCTATTAGATCACAATGTGTTTCTACTATAATAGGTTTGTGCTGTCACAATTGGTTGGAAATGTCACAATGGCATGCCGGATCTCAAATGTCATTAATTCGCTATGAAGATATGAGTTCACAAAGGGACTGTGTTGTCTCCAAAGTCATGTGTTGGCACAAATGTGATGAAGTCCTAACAAATTTGTGAGTTCACAATGTGACACCATGCTCTTGATATCTATCAATGTGATGTCACAATGTTCATGTCAGAGTCAATTTCTGATATCATATATCATATCTGAATTATTATGAGTTTGAAAACAGATTATAAGCTTACTAAAGGCCTAAAATATCCTAATGGAAGCATATCACACAAGTTATGACTAAAAACTCATGGCCTTTGGAGCTTAAGATTCTTTCTTTGAAATTGTATCCTCATTGTGAACTAGTAGAAATTGAAATT
Organism: Dipodomys spectabilis; assembly: GCF_019054845.1. Lineage (NCBI taxonomy): Eukaryota > Metazoa > Chordata > Mammalia > Rodentia > Heteromyidae > Dipodomys > Dipodomys spectabilis. The sequence continues at coordinate 1,052,879 of NW_024870978.1, read as the reverse complement.
GGACATGTCATTGTGATATTACAAACTCATAGTGACATCACAAACTCATTGTGACCTTATCACCACTGTGACATCACAAAACCATTGTGACATCACATTGCTGTTGTGCCTTCACAATCACATTGTGATATCACAAAACTATTATGAACTCTATTACAAGTCGTTATGTCGAAAACGAACTTTACAACTTTCGTGCGGATGGGGGGAGGGGGAGCAGGGAGGATTGGATGTGGGGGCAGGGGGAGGATGGTTAGGGATGGGAAGGGGAAACAAAGGAGGAGGCTATAATGCTTGATAAGAAATGTACTCATTATCTTGCCCATGTAACTGTAACCCCTCTATACAGTATTTTCACAGAAAAAACATGAAAACAAGAAGAAAAAAAACAACACATGACCTCTGTGGCATCACAGACCCTTCGTGTATTCATATCTTCATAGTGAAGAATGAAAATTGTTATCACACATAGCATTGTATCATCATAAATACTTTGTGTAATAATTATGTCTGTGAAATCACATTGTCATCATGACACCACCATTCATTGTGCATCACCAAACCCCAATGACACCATAGATATTTTTCTTTTTTTTCTTCTGTGAGTTTTTTTTATAGTAAATACAGTGTACACAAGGATTACAGTTACATGAGTATGGTAATGAGTACATATACTATCAAATATTGATGCCTTGACATCACATTGTCATTTTCATGTCATAGACCCATTTCGAATGCCTACTCTTTGATTTCATTCTATCTCAAATGTGCCATCTGCGTTGATATCAAGAAACCATTATGAACTCATAACCTTTGTGAGATCTAAATCTCTTTGTCACAGCACATTGCCTTTGTTATATCACTAACCCACTGTGACATCAAATGCCTCTCCTGTTCTCATAATTTTGTGATATGCCATTGTGATATTTTAGGCCCTTTGTGAGTTGAAAATCTGTGTTCAATCTCGTATTTCAGATATGACATGAGATATCTAAAATCCAGTGTAACATCATGATTTCACCCTGCTGGACATCATAACCATTGTGTCACTTTGTGACATCTCAGACCTGTTAGTTCTTCAGCTTTTTCACTACATATGCTTTGCTGACATCAGAATCCCTTCCCAAACTCATATACTCATGGTGTGTTAATGATAATTGAGATCCCACATGTCATTGTGCCATCACCAACCCCTTGGGACATCTCAAATCCATTGCGACCTCCTCATCAGTATTGCATCACCAATTGTGACATCAAAACATTCTTATAACATGATGGTAAGATATCACATTGTCATTGTGAAATCACTGTCCCATTGGGTTTTCACATAGTATGACCTCATACTATGGAGCTACTTCTATCACCTGGTATCCTCATATTGAATTATGAGTCATTGAAATTTGATATATCATTCTGATATTACAAACAAACTGTGACATAACAAAACCATTGTGACCTCATCACCACTGTGACATCAAAAACCCAATGAGATATCTCATTTCCATTGTGACATTATGGATCACATTGTGCCATCCCATACCTATTATGACCTCTTACCACCTTTCAAAACACACATGGCCTCTGTGACATCACAGAACATTTTTGTATCCATATCCTCATGGGGAACAAATGAAAACTGACATCAGATATACCATTGAAACATAACAAATCCTTTCTGACATAATAATAATTGTGACATCATGTTGCCATTATGACACGATCAGCTCATTTTGACATGTAAAACTACAATGACATCATAGCATTGTAACATCACATTGTCATTCTGATGTCATAGACACATTGTGCTTTCCTATTATGTTATTTGATTCTATTTCTAATGTGGCATGTCAGTAGATACCAGAAATCCATTGTGAGTTCATGACCATTGTGATATCACGATGCCTTACTAGCATCACATTGCCAGTGTCATGTCACATTGCCAAATTGATGTCAAAAAGGGATTTTGATGTAACAATGGTTATGACATCACAATGAGTTTCTGATATCAACCGACGTGCCACATTTCAAATACAATGAAATCACAGATTTGGCATTCATAATATGACAATGATGTCACAATGACAATGCCAAATGCTATGCTGTCATTATCATTTTGTGATGTCACCATAAGCTAAAGATATCATAACAACAATATAATGTCACACTGGTTATGATGTCACACAGGGTCAATATAATGTCACACTGGTTATGATGTCACACAGGGTTTACTATCTTACAATGGTTATGAGGTCACAATGTGTTTCTGATATCAACTGATATGCCACATTTGAAATAGAATGAAATCACAAGATATACATTCACAATGTGTCTATGACAGCAAAATGGCAATGCGATGTCATAATGCTATGATGTCACTGTAGCTTGGTGATGTCACAATGAGCTGATTGTGTCATCACGACAGTCTGATGTCACATTAGTGATGATGTCACAAAGGGTTTATGATGTCATAATGGCATGTCAGATCTTAATTGCCATTAGTTTATAGTGAGGATATGAGAATGAAGTCACAATGACATATACAAATGAACTGTGATGAAACAAAGGCCATGTTTTTGTCAAAAGTGCTAAGGTTCCTAACAGGTTCTGGTTGTCAAAGTGTTAATGATATAAAAATGGGTTAGTGATGTCAAAACTAGTTTGCAATATCACATCTTATTTCAATTTTCAGTTGCTACAAGTGCACAATGATACAAATTCACGGAAGGAACTTTATGTCTCAAAATCCATAATTGTCTAAGATGTGATGAGATCATAATAGATTTGTGAAAGCATGATGGTTCAGGAATATCACAATTGCAATATGATGTCAAATTATAATGTCATAAGAGTCTTGTTATGTCACAATTAATTGGTAATGCCATAAGAGTGATGAGTTTAAATTAGTTTTGTGATGTCACAATAGAATGGCATTCCAGACCTCAATTGTCATTAACTCATAATGAGTATATGAGTTTAGAATGGGATTGTGAGGATTCCAAAGTCATTTGTTGGCACAAATGTGATGAAGTCAGAACAGATTTGTGATGTGGCAATGTGACACAATGGTCATTACATCTAGCAGTGTGATGTCACAATATTCATAATATCACAGTATATTTCTAATATTTAATGTCATACCTGAAATAATATGAGGTCAAAAATAGATTGAGTTCTCAATGGGCCTAACACAGTGGCAACATGTCACAAAACTTATGAGGACAGGACATGTTTGAGTTGTCACAGTTGTTTAGAGATATCACAATGGCAATGTTACATCACAAAAGGATTGTCATGTCACAATGGTTATGAAGTCAAAATATGTTTTTGATATGAACCCACATTTGAAATACGAAATCACATAATAAGCCTTCATAATATGTTGTCACAGTGACAATGTGGTGTCTTAGTGGTATGATGTCATTACCTATTTGTGATGTCATAATGACCTTATGTTGTCATAATGACAATGTGATGTCACACCAATGATTATATTGTAAATGCTTTGTGATATTATAATGGCATATCTGATCTCAATTGATATTTCACAATGAGGATATGGGTACACAAAGGGACTGTGATGTCACAAAGGCCATGTGTTTTTTCAAAGGTTCTAACGATGTCATAATGGGTTTGGGTGGTAATCAAGGTGATTGTAATGTCACAATAGCGATGTGATATCACAATGGCTTTGTGATGTCACATTGGTGGTGAGGTCACAATGGACAGGACAGGTTTGTGATGTCAGAACAGGTTAATGATATTACAATGGCACTGTGATGTCACAAAGGGATTTTCATGTCACGATGGCTTTGAGGTCACAATGGATTTCTGATATTCACCAATATTGATAGCTTGTAATAGGATGAAATCACAAAATAGGAGTTCACAATATGACTTTAAGGTCACTATGACATATAATGTCATAATATTATGATATTTAAGTTTAGTGATGTCAAAATGGCATGTCTAAATTTATTGGTAATTAAATTACCATGAAGATCCCAAAAGTTGCTATGTGTTGAGTCCTTCAACAGGCACATTCTGCTGAATTCATTACACAGGGTTCTTTGTACTTTTTTTTAAGTGTGCTGTGTGCTGTCATCCCAAAAGATTCAATGTTCTGAGTCCTTGAGAGGACAATCACAGACACACACACACACACACTCACACACACACACACACACACAAACACACACACACACACACACACACACAAACATGGAGCGTTTTCTTGCACCTAATTTGTGTGTGGGGTGGATGGAGTAGAGTCTCCCCCAGCGGTTGGGCTGAGGGGATCTTCAATTCCCCCAGGCAGCTGCTGGGGTTGGAGGGAAGCCCTGAGCTGAGGTGAGGCTGCTTCTGCCATAGCCTAATAGCCTTAATGCAGAGTCAGGGCAGCACAAAGCCAGGAGCGGGGGCATGCCTGAGGTAGGGAGGGAGTGTGACTGAGGGGAGGACAGGGCGTGGCTGAAGGGGCACATAGTTGCTGCAGCTAGGGGCACATGGGAGCTGGCATATTTGCGCAGCAGGAGCTGGGCAGCCTGGGTGAGAAGTTGGGGCAGGGAGAGGGCAGAGAAGAGCAGGCACACGCACCAGGGGTGGCAGCATCAATGGCTGGCCTCCGCTGCTGTAGGAGCACAGGTCTGGGCCAGGAGCACAGAGGACACAAAGCCAGCAAAGCAGGCACATCCCTCTCACAGCCCCAGGGAGGCTCAGAGGCCAAGGAGGCCCTGAATCCAGGGCCCCTGCACCAGGAGCTCATCTGTGGAGGAGGCGAGCTCAGCCCTACCACCTGCCAGCCCCTGCCCCTGCCCCTTCTCCTGCCCTCCCCGTGACACCGCGTTTGAAACAGGTTGCTGCCAGCTTGGACCCGTGGCACCTCTTGGAGTCATCCAGCGGTGGTGCACCCCTGGCCTCCTTGCGCCCCTGACCCGATCCAGATCCCCAGTGGTAGCCCTGCGGTTCTGCACCTCACGACCTCCCCTTACCCTCCACCCCCCCCCCCAGACCCAGACCCGCGACTCCTGCCTCCCCTCTTGTGTCCCAAAGCACCTCCCAAGCACCAGGCAGGCCAGCCCTGACTCTGCCACAAATGTGCACCAGGAGTGGAGGGTGGGGGAGTGGATGTTGATCCTGGGATCCCACCCCCATCCCTAGTGGACAGTGTCCCAGGAAAAGGGCAGATGCAGGGATGGGTGAAGAGGGGGCACCACTTAGCCCCTGGCCTAGAGCAGTGGGAGACACAGAGCCATGCATCTGCACCCTTCCTCTCACTGGGGGGAACCTGGTGGCTTTAGTCAGAGGTGGGAAGCAGCATTTCCACACCTGCCTTCTTGGGATTTTTCCTTTTCTCTGGGGGTGGGTGGTGTTGGATTCAGAAGATAGGCCCTCGTTGTGTGAGCCCTTGACTTTTGTGTCGGTCATCTTTTTACCTGAGGAGGGTCCCACAAGAGCCCACTAGGGAGCTGAGGGCACTGGGGGTCAGATAGAAGGTGAATGTCTGGTAAGAACACGCCCCTCTAACACACTTACACCCTGCCTGTCCCCCCCCCACTAAAGCTGTCAACAGCACTCATAGGGTGAACACATTTCCCAGCTCTGCCACCAACTGCTGGTGCTCCAGGTCCATCTGGTTTCCTCATCTTCCCCAAGTCACCCAGAAGCATCTAGGCTGGAAGTAGGAAGTACACCATGTATATAGCGTTTAGGACTCCATCCATTTACCCAACACTGCCCCCACCCTGGGTCAGATACTTCTCTGGGGGCACAATGACCTCCTGCTTGTTTTCAGTCCAGTCTGAAGAGCCAACTGTCTCAGGACTCCTTCACCCAGAGTCCTGGTCTAGGGTTTTGGTGAATGGGGAGTCAAAGCTGGTTATTCCCAAGGGAAAGTGTCTGGCCCTGGAAAAAGGGAGAGGCAGGGTGGTTCAGCATTATTGGAGCTGTGCTTCCTTGGGTTGAGTCCCTGGTTCTGAGAAGGGAACTCCCGTGCTCCAGCTTGTACATTGTCCCAGATGAGGAACCAACAAACTCAGGAGGGGCACTACTCTGAGTCTATGTGTGTGTGTGTGTGTGTGCATGAAAGAGAGAGAGAGAGAGAGAGAGAGAGAGAGAGAGAGAGAGAGAGAGAGAGAGAGAGACTGTGCTCAGGTGAGTGATCAGTTGACAAATTGCAGGTGTTGCATGGATAAGACTACAGTAACTGTTATGGATTGGGGTGTGTGTGTGTGTGTGTGTGTGTGTGTGAGAGAGAGAGAGAGAGAGAGAGAGAGTGTTTGCATGAAAGAGAGAGAGAGAGAGAGAGAGAGAACCTGACTGATCTCAGGTGAGTGATCAGTTGGCAAATTGCAGGTGCTGCATGGATGAGTCTACAGTCACTGTTCTGGATTTGTGTGTGTGTGTGTGTGTGTGTGTATTTGTTGTTCTTTTTTCATCAATGCTAAGTATGAGACCAGCCATAATTTTTGTTTTCACCTTCACTGTTTCATAGCTCCTTTGGGGAAGATTTCAGTAGATGTTCTTTCCACCTCTCACTTCTCCCTTTCCTATAACCCACAGTAACTGCTGGGCCTGCGTGGGTCTCCCCTAGGAGGCCTGTGTGAGCCACAGACCAAAGTGGACACCTTCTGTCTTAAGCCTGAAGGCTTGTGAGACGAGTGTGACCACAGCGGTACTCTTCCAGCCAGTCTGCTCTCGTTTGTATAGGTGGAGCTAATTCAAGGGTTGGGTGGAGCTAATTCAAGGGGGGGTGTAGGGCAGGGGCTGTAAATCTAGGAGGGTCTGGGAAGTGGTGAACGGTGTGACATTGCAGATGGTTCACCACTACCGAAGATGAGAGGGTAACCTTACCCAGGGCATTGACGGTGTCCATGGGAATCGGGGCAGGGGGCTCTGGGACCCCACTGGTGGTGTGGATTCCCTCCCGGGAGATTGCACTGGTTTGAAGTCCTCACTGGCGTCCTGCAGACTCTAATCTGTGTCCTGCCTGTGCTGATTCCAGGTGGGCAGTGGTAGGCAAGTGCATTCCCCGTGCTGGAGCCTGCCCGGTATCAGGCCGTGGCAGTTAGCTAGGGCTTGCTGAATGCCAGTTTCTGTAACCTGCTTTGGGCTGTCTGGAAAGAAAAGAGGACCACTAACTTTAGAAACCTTTAAGTTTGATTGGGACAACTGAAATGCCACCTTTTTCAGGGTTTTTTTTTTTTTTTTGAAGCTGGCAATTTCCACTAACGCCTGGGATTATAGGTCAAATTAGATGGACCATTTCAGCCAACAATCAATGACGTTCAAAGTATAACAAGCAGAGTTCACATGCCAGATGGTCTCCTGCTATGAACGTCGTGCCTTGATTGCTTTTATGCAGCAGCTGTTGATTCTTCTCTGACTCTCCCTAGTGTGACCACCACAGTTGAGTGAAGGGTTAAAGTACTTGAAGCAGTGACCATTTGTTGCTTGTTTCAGAGCAGAGCAACACGTGGTGCTAAACCACCTGCTTGTGTGCCTTTATAAGACCTGTAAATCCTTATCTCAGAGCTCTCCTCCTGGGCTCCGCTGTGTCAGAGTGTAGGACGAGGCTCAGGCTGCAGCCCATTTAAACAAAACAGCTGTAGAGTCTGACTCTCGGTGGTCTTCTTGGTGAGGGTCCTGCGACCTAGGCATAACATTGAGGATGTCATGGGGAGAAGAGATTGTGACCTCACCATCCCTAACCTGCCACCTGGGAGTAGAGAGGATTCTCAGCACCTGCACTGGACTCTGGGAGATTCAGAAACCCAAGATGCCTCGAGGATCCCTTCTCTGCAACATGAAACTTGGGGGCCAGATATGGTGGGCCATCCTGGCTGGCTCCAGGGGTAGGAGAGTAGGCCCCTTGAGCCCAGCTGATGCCAACCTCATTCACTCCTGAGTGCAGAATTGAGTGCCACAGAGCTGGTCAGCCACTGGACAGAGATCTTTGAGAAGATAGGCATCCCAGAGGTCCCGGAATCCAGCGAGTACACCATGGATCATGTCTTCAGAGCCAAAACAGTTAAGTTCAGTGGCACCAGGAGGCTGGGAAGAGGGAGGAGGGAGAATTGTGAGAGAGTTACATCAGGCTTTTCACCGCCCACCATGATGCTTACCTGAATGGGATGGGACTTTTCTGTAGTATTTTTGTAAACAGATGCTCATTTATTTATGCAAGAAAGAGTCACAGTGTGCGCCAGGCTCTGGAGGGGTCATAGACAATGAGAGTTTCCATTGCTGGTTCCACAACACATGAAGAAATCTTGGTTTGAGCTGGATGCCGGTGCTTCATGCCTGTCACCCTAGCTACATAAGAGGCTGTGATGGGAGGATCGATGCTTGAGGCCCAGGCAGGAAAGCCTGTAAGACTCTTTTTTTTTTTTTTTTTTGTCGGTCGTGGGGGCTTGAACTCTGGGCCTGGGCGCTGTCCCTCAGCTCTTCAGCTCAAGGCGAGCGCTCTACCACTTGAGCTACAGCGCCACTTCCGGTTTTCTGGTGGTTTATTGGAGATAGGAGTCTCATGGTCTCTCCTGCCCGGGCTGGCTTTGAACCGCGATCCTCAGATCTCAGCCTCCTGAGTAGCTAGGATTACAGGCATGAGCCACCAGCGCCCGGCTAGCCTGTAAGACTCTGATCTCCAACTAACTACCAAAAAGAAAACACCAGAAGTGGATGTGTGGCTCAAGTCGTAGTCTGTTGGCCTTGAGTAAAAAGGATCAGGGACAGCACCTAGGCTCAGAGTTCAAGGCCCAGGAGTGAGAGAAAGGAAGGAAAGAGAGAAAGAGGAGGGAAGGCCAGATGGAGAAAAAGAGAAAAGGAAGGAAGAAGGGAGAACATGTGAGCCTTGGTTTGGAGTCCCTGGATCAAGGGAGCCAACCATTCACAATCTATGTGGGGACAATTTCAGAGCATAAAGCCAGTATGTAGGACCATGCTACTGACACCTCAGCAACTTTCTGACATCCAGGAGCTGTGTGGTACCTGACTGCAGAGGGAAGCAGCCTCGGGTAGGCACTAGGACTCAGGGTGGGTCACCAGGCTTCAATCATCCCTGGAGCCAATGAGTTTATTTTCTGGTCAGATAAGAATAAGCTGTCCACGCCCTAGGGAGGTAGTGGTGTGAGGGAGTGTTGGAGAGGGGTCAGCAAGGGATAAGAAGGAAGATGAAGAGGGAGGACGATCACAGATAAGAGTGTCAGGACATTGGAGCCATGACTTCGCCTGACAACCTAGACCAAAAGTGATAGAGCCTTGGACCCAGCCAAACTGCTATTAAGAGTTCTGGCACATTGGGTTCACCATTGACCACCTTGCTATCGTCCACTGCAGGATGCCTATGCAGTACATTCTTGGGGACTGGGACTTTCCAGGGCTCAATCTGAAGTTGACACCCCCCCCCCAACCTGTTCTTTCCTCCACCAGAGACAGAAGTAAGCTGGCCACTAGCACAGGACAGCCAAGGAATGAGGGTGGGAATAAGGACCCTTGTTGCCCCAAACTTCCGCTAGGGAGCGCGAGGACCCCGTGATTGCCATTCTCAGAGGCAGAGATGGGTCTCTTTGCAGGCTCAGCCTTTAGTCTACATGGCAGATCTGGGATTCAGAGAGGGCAGACTGAAGGTGGGGCAGGTTTGGATAGAGGCTGGTGGGAAAACCAGAGGCACTAGTCTCTGAGCAGGGTTGTTTCTTTGAGGATACTCACAACCCAGGAACATTCCTGGGATAGATCAGCCCTTTTCTCCTTCCTGAGAGAGAGGAACCTGAAGCCCTTGAGTCTGCTGCATCCCTTGGCCAAGAAATCCTTGCATTCCCACATCCTGTGCTTGGACAACTAGACCTCACCTCCCTACCCAGTGTAGAGGCAGGACAGTGAGAGATCTTGAGTCCTTGATAAGGTCAGGGGATCCTGAATATGCAATTGTACTTGTTCATCCTAACTTGGTGCATGGCAAGTTCCATCTAAGATTACCATGATATAAGACATAGACTCTAAAGAATCAGAGCAGGATGGGGTCTGTTCTGGGAGTCTTGAGTATTATGTCTGAGCTTTCAGCTCCCGTATGCCCACCTGCTTCCCTTTCTTGGGTGGGGCTTTACTAGCAAAAGCTTGAAACTAGGGACTTGGTCCTATCCCTTGTCATTTATACTCAAAGCTAGCACTCTACCATTTGAGCCACAGCTCCACTTCCAACTTGTTTGGGTGTTTATAATTGGAGATAAAGAGTTCTCATTGACTTTGTTGCCAAGGGTGGCATCCAACTGCAGTCCACAGATTTCAGCCTCCTGAAGGCATAGGATGACAGGCATGAGAAAGTATCTTTGGCCGGGTGACACTAACTCATGACTGTCTTCCTAGGTACTCAGGAGGTGAGATCTGAGGATCAGGGGTCAAAGACAGCCGGGGCAGGAAAAACCCTGAAGCTCTTATCTCCAACGAACCAACAGAAAAGCAGAAGTGGTGTTGTGTTGTGGCTTAAGTAGTAGAGTGCTCACCTAGGGCTGAAATGCTCAGGGACACCACCCAGGCCTAGGGTTCAAGCCCCACAATTGAAAAAAGAAAGAAAATAAAACATATTTGCCTTCAAAGGATGGTCCAGGTGTGAGAGGGACGAAAAGGTGGGGTGCTGTGGTTGGGAGACCAGGTGCTCTTCCCACTGTACAGACATTTCTAAGAACTCCCCAAGTTTACCCCAGCTTGAAGCCACAGCTTCAAGAGGACGGAGCTTGTGGCAGGCAAGGAGTGAGCGAATGGGTGCAGAGGTGGGATTGCTGTGTGTGTATTCTCTCCAATAAAGGATGGATTTGGATGCTTGGTGACAAAGTCTGAAGTGAAGGGTTGCAAGAAGTTTGTGGCCTTATGAGATGGTTTTCCTCTGGGTATGTGAAGGTGGTTGAAACCAGAAGTCTCCAGTGGCTCACAACTGTCATCTTAGTTACTCAGAAAGCTGAGATGTGAAGACCATGTTCAGAGCCAGCTTGGGCAGGAAAGTCTGTGAGACTTGATGTCCAATGGACCACCAGAAAACAGGAAGTGTTGCTGTGGCTCAAGTGGGAAAATGCTCACCTTCAGCTGAAAAGCTGAGGGACAGTGACCTGGCCCAGAGTTCAAACCCCATGAGCAACAACAAAAAAAGAGGTGGCTAAGTTTTCTGCATAGCAGTGTGTACTGTGTGAAATGTCATGCTGGTCTATGAGACATTCCAGATATGTGAGAGGCTCAATTTTTTGTCTACAGTGGGTCTGAGGTCGGTAGTGCCACCTTCTTGGGGATGGTATATGATCCTAATGGAATGAGTTCATGGTTCTGTTCTCAGGGACTACTGAAACCTGGGCTGTCACTGTGTGTGTGTGTGTGTGTGTGTGTGTGTGTGTGTGTGTGTAGTGTGTCTGTGTCTGTGTGTCTGTGTTTGTGTCCGTGTCTTTCTGTGTCTGTGTGTGTTTGTAGGTAGAAGAACTGGGCCTTTAACTCAGGGCATACGTGTTGTTCCTGACCTTCTGAGCTCAAAGCTAGTGCTCTGACACTTGAGCCACAGGTCCATCTCTATCTATTTGGTAGTACACTGTAGATAATAGCCTCAGAGCCTTTCCTGCATGGGCTGGCTTTGAACTGTATTCCTCAGACCACAGCCTCCTGAGTAGCTAGGATGACAGACATGAACCACCTGTGCCAGATTTGTGTGTGTGTGTGTGTGTGTGTGTGTGTGTGTGTGTGTAGAAGTGGGTTGTAACAAGGAGTGCTGGATCTTTTGGTAACTTCTAACTGCTATCTTTGGGGGGAGGTGCATGGATGTTGTGTCTTAGGTTTTGGGGCCTGGATGGGTGAAACGCTTAAATTATAATACCAAGTGATCTGTGTTCCCTGGAGCTGTGTACTCCCTTGTTCCTGGTTGGTGGCAGAGGGAGCTTGGGAGGACCTGGGGGTGGGGCCCGCAGGGGGTGGCTCCCCAGGGGGACAGAGAACATGGCCAGCACTTAGTAAGGATGCCAGCTCTGTTAGTATGGAGCGCATTGGATGGGTTAGACTCTGGGTCTTTTCATGATGAGGTCTGATGGGTGAGGCCAAACCTATTTTAAATCTTGACTTAGGATCTCCAGATCTCAGCCTCCTGAATAGCTAGGATTATAGGCATGAGCCTCTGGCACCGGGCCTCTGATTCATTTTGGTATATTAGGGTTTGAACTCAAGGTCTTAGGCTTGCCAGTCAGGTATTCTACCATGAAAGCCAAGCCTTTCTGTCTTGGGCATTTCCAAGATAGAGTCAATATATGCTCAGGCTGGGCTGGATCACGATCCTCCTGTGACAGGTGTTGGCCACCATGACTGGTTCTCTGTATCGAGACGCTAGACAGGTAGTGCCTCGTTTAGTCTTCGGTTTAGATGGATTGTCCCAAACTCATAGTACACAGCAGCTGATTCTTGACCACAGGTGAAGCTCTGGGTCTTGACCATCAGCCCTCAGTATCCTCCTGGGACAGTTGTGAGGAAACAAGGGATCAATATAGGGGGATCACTGGGGCAGGGCCAGGCATAGAACGAGCAGTCGCCAGATATGGTTCTTGGAAATTCTGTGAGCATATGAAAGGAAGATAACTGGAAAGGGCTCAGATGGGGCCTGTTATTTATCGTGCAACAGGTATGGGATTATGAAACAAAACATGGCTCTCTTTCATCCTTACCCTATCCCCATGAGGAAGGGGATCCTTCACTGTTCAGTTCTGCAGCTGGGGAAAATGAGGCACGAAGAAGCTGGATGACCTATTCATGACCGCCAGTTTACAGGAAGCTCAGCCTGACTTCTCTGCCATGCTCCCTATGACAATGGCTGCTATTCAGTCCACTTGTTGTAGTGGAAAGTCCACTTCTTGTCAGTCCTGGGGCTTGAACTCTGGGCCCGTGCGCTGTCCCCAAGCTCTTCAGTTCAAGGCAGGCACTCTACCACTTGAGCCTTCAGCACCACTTCTGGATTTCTGGTGGTTCTTTGGAGATAAGAGTCTCACAGACCGTTCCTGCCTGCCCTGTCTAAAAACCATGATCCTCATATCTCAGCTTCCTGTATAGCATGATGCCGGTGCCACTGGCATCAAGCATAAGTCCAATTCTGACTTTCTTTGTTTCTTTCTTTCTTTGTTTCTTTCATTTTCTCTCTCTCTCTCACTCTATCTCTGTCTTTCTCCCTCTCTCTCTCTTTCAGGAACTGGTTGAATGGGTCCTGGAGGAGGTGGATCAGCATCTCCATGTGGCTGGGAACCACGGTGACCCTCTCATTCTGGAGTGCACGGTGGGTCAGGAGTTGTTTTGCTCAGCTTGTTGAAATAGCTCCCTGAGGTAAGCCCCTCTGTGCCTGGGCTAGAACATGATGGCTATTCATTATCCATCCATCCTCTGAGTACTTCCCCACTACCCTGCTAAACAGTTAAAGGAAAGTGGATGAGGAGGCATTGTGTTGTCCATCCGCCAAGCAAAATCCTGGGACTCTAATCCTCACTGCCATCTACCTGGCCAGACCCCAGTTATAAAAAAATGAATTCACTGTATGTCTACTTTGTTTTGCTGGGGTGTGTCATTTCAGGGAGGGGGGCAGTGTGCAGAGGAAAGACTCCAGACCTGACAGCTCTTGGGGTACATTTGTTCTTGTGACAGAGCCAAGTCATTGCTGTGGATACGGAAGTAGGCGCCATCAAACTAATCAGGAACAATGCTCAAAGGTAAGTAGGCAGGCTGTTGAACTATCAAACCCACCCATGATTACTTCCCACTCACAATAAGGGGGGAGGTGCAGCGCAGGTGGCCAGCACTGGCCCTAGGGGAATATAAATGGATGGTGGCGTTCAGGTACTGGGGGCTCCCACCCATCATCCTGGCTATTCAGGAGGCTGAGGTCTGATGGTCATGACTAAGGGCCAGCGCAGGCAGGAGAGTCTGTGATATTCTTATTTCCCAAAAACCACCTCCCCCAACCAGAAAAAGCCAGATGTGGTGCTGTGGCTCAAGTGGTAGTGCCTCAGCCTTGAATGAAAGAAGCTCAGGGATGACACCGAGGCCCTAAATCCAAGCCCTAGGACTCACAAAAAAAATAATAAAATAAATGAATAGTGGGCACCTGTTATCTTACTACCAAAGAGAATGGATTTAGTCTTCTCTCTGGTACTTGTAGCCAAAAGTAAGGGGCTTCCTTTGATGCTCCTCTAAACCTCCCCTTCTCTCCATTAGCTCTACAGGCTTCATTTTCAGGATAGAATTCAGATCATCCCACTCATTGTGACCTTATGTACCCTTCCCTCCCCACCTTCCTTGGGGTGGGGATCCTGGATATACTCACCACTGGGAGGATGAGGCACTGCAGAGATGGGGGTAGGTATCCTCGAAACACACACACACACACACACATAAACACACACACACACACACACACACACAAACACTCACCTAGGCCAAATCAGACTAACCTTTTCCAAAGGCACTTTATCTCCTTGGATTAACTGACCTAGCAGAGGAACTTGATCCCTTGTAAATGACTATTTTAACTAGTGCTTGCTTGTTGGCATGAGATAAACAAAGAAAGAGTCTGGCGCCCATCACCTCTGGCTCAGGTTCACGTCTGACACCCTGGCTACTTAGGAGGCAACGATCTGAGGATCAAAGTTTGAAGCCAGCCATAAGCTGGAAAGCTGATGAGAATCCACTGTCCATGGAACCACCAAAAAGTTAGAAGTGGAGCTGTGGCTCAAGTTGTGGAGCGCCAGCCTTGAGTATGAAAACTCAGAGAGATTGCTCCCAGAACATGAGTTCAAGCCCACATACAAAAATGGCCCCATCTTGTTGCCCCCAGACTGCCTGGGCCTTGAGTGTACTCTCACAGAGTGTGATACAGCACAGGTCCTGGGTAGTGTATCAGAGCCTTCAGAAACTGGGTGGTGGAAGCCAGGCCTACTCCTTCGTGTGCTCTTAACCCACAGAAGCTGGAAGGCAGAGCGTGACAAGGCAGGCAGCCTGCAGAGCGGAGAATATCTTGCTCTGCCAGGGCGATTGGAGCGGGCTTTTTAGAGGCAGAACTTGAAAGGTGGTCTTGCTTAACAAGGAGGATCTGACAGGAAGCACAGAGAGCAAAGATGCTGTAGATAAATTACAACATAGTTGAGCATGTTTAGTTCCAGCCAGGGCTACTGGTAAGAAACTCAACACTGATGGGCAAGACTATCCTGAGACAGGCCTGAGGGGTCATAGAAGAACAGCTATCCAGGGTTGGGAATGTGTCTTAGCAGTAGTGGGCTTGCCTAGCACACAGGAAACCCTGGGTTCAATTCTTAGTTACCACATACACAAAAAAAGCCGGCAGCAGCACCATGGCTCAGGTGGAAGAGTGCTTGCCTCGGGCAGAAGAAGCTCCTAGACAGCACCCAGGCCCTGAGGTCAAGCCCCAGGACTGTGAAAATAAAATAGCACTCCAATGGACCTTGGTGACAGGTAGTTGGCTATGCCCTGTAGCTCTTAGTACATCCATCCATGCTTAGTGTCTCCTTCTTTGACAGAGGGGAGCTGGACATTCCTTCTGCCCTGGACACCCCTGGAGGTGGTTATCAGCAACCCTCACATCTTCCACCAGGACATGGAATAGCTGGCCCCAGAAATCCTCACATACAGGTTGGTTGGGGCAGGGGGATACAGGGGCAGCCCACAGAAGTCCTAGTGGGTCTGACCTGCCCCAGAGGACCAGTCCATCCAGAGGAGGCGGATGGGAGCTTAGAGAGGGGTAGAGATGTGGAGGGGGCTCTTTAATGCCCATGGCCCAACCAGATTCCAAGCCTCCCTTTGCTTTCTGTGAGGGAAATAGAGGAGTGTCTAGGTGGTAGTGTATAGAGGAGGACTAGATGGAAATTCTAAAGAATGAGACACCATAAGCCATGTGCTGTTGGCTCACGCCTGTCATCCTGGCTACTCAGGAGGCTGAGATCCAGAGGATCTCCTTTCCCAGCCCAAGCAGAAAATTCTCATGAGAGTGTCATCCCTAATCTCCAAACAGAAATGGCGCTATGGCTCAAAAGGTACAGAACTGGCCTTGAGCATAAATCATCATGAGGGACAGTTCCCAAGCCCTGAGTTCAAGCCCCTCAACAACAACAACAACAACAACAAACCCAGAAAGACACCCCTTGCCTGCAAGTGATGGTGAAGCAATGGAGGTACTCTGGTTGGGAGAGCAGATGCTAGCATAAGTGTACAGAAATTTCTAAGAACTCTCCAGGTTTGCCCCAGTGTGAAGTCACAGCAGGGTCGGCGTTGCCTTACAAACAATTCCAGAGGTCGTGGCCTGTCTTAGGTAGGGAGTGGGCTAATGGGAGCAGGGATGGGAGGGTATTGTCAATTATATTCTCTCCATCCATGGAAATATAGTTTTGGATGCTGGTGTCAAAGCCTGAAGTGAAGGGTTGCATGTGGTTTGTAGCCTGACAAGTTGGGTTTCACCTGGTTATAAGAAGGTAATTGAAGCCGGGTGCTGCCCGTGGCTCACAACTATCATCCTAGCTACTCAAGAGGCTGAGATCTGAGACTTGTAGTTCAAAGCCAGCTTGGGCAGGAAAGTTTATGAGATTTTATCTCCAATTAACCACCAGAAAACCGGAGGTGGTGCTGTGGCTCCAGTGGTAAAGCACACACTTTCAGCTGAAGAACTGAGGGACTGCGTGCAGGCCCATAGTTCAAACCCCATGACCGACAACCAAAAATAAGGTGGATGAGTTTTCTACATAGAATTGTGTACAGTAGGAAATGCCATGCTGTGTTATGAGCCATTCCAGACGTGTGAGAGGCTGAGATTTGTCTACAGTTGGTTTGAAGACGGTAGTGTCATCTTCTTGGGGTTTGGGATGTTCCGGTGCTCAGGGACTGATAAGGTCTTGGGCTACCCCTGTGTCTGTGTGTGTGTGTGTGTGTGTGTTTCCCTCATTTTCTCTGTCCCCATCCTGGGTGCCTGTCTTCCTCTTCCTGACCTCGGATGTTGCCCCTATTCCATTACAGCCTTGCCTTTAGCCCTCTGTCAGGGTCTACAATGAGTCCTAAATTTTCAGAGACCTGCATATTCCAGCTTTTCATTGGGGCCCACGTCCGGTTGTCCATATATTTGGCCACCTCCAGGGGATTCTGGGTCAGCAGGGCCGGCTGGCATAGGTTCTCCCTTACCTCTGGAAGGGTGGGGTTCAGTCATGTGATGTCTTGTCCTTTTTCTCAGCTGGGCCTCTGGCTGCATGTCCCTCCCATCAGGCTGGCAGTGGAGTGGGAGAAGGGTGGTTGCCAGTGACTCTGACCAACTTGAACTTGGTAGCTGACTGAAGGCTGTCCAAGCAAGAAGGATCTTGGGCTGAATGGGAGGTGAGACCCAGGTGGCTTGGAAGTATCTGTTGTTGTCTAGGAAATGTCAACGAACATTATCACAGCCAAGTCTATCTTCCAGCCCCAGCTGGACCTCTCAGGTCCTTCTAGACAATTCCGCATACCCAGAATACAGAGGCACAGACTTAAGATTCCAGGGCCCGGGAACTGGGGGTTGAGAGACTGGTATGGCCAATACCTCAATGTTCTGGGGCATTAGCCTTGACCTGGTTATGCCCTCCTTGCGTAAGTCCACTTCTTAAGTCATGGCTGGCCACACACTGGCCATTTGTGGCAGTGCTATGGAAGTGGCAGGAGCAAAAGTGAGATCTAGGATGTCCAGAATCTGGATTTATGGTCTCTAGTGGTGGGGATGACAAAGGGTGCCTATTAAAAAAAAAAAAAAAAAAACATCTCAGAGCTGGAACTTAGAGCCTAGGCACTGTCCCTGAGCTAACACTCTACTACTTGAATCACAGATCACTTTTCACCTTTTTTAGTAGTTAGTGGAGAGAAGAGTCTCACGGACTTTCTTGCTTAGGCTGGCTTCAAGCTGCCATTCTAAGAGCTCAGCCTCTTGAGTAGCTGGGATTGCTGGTATGAGCAATTGGCTAGTGTTAAGGATGATAGTGGATGCATGTGGTTGCATGCGTGTTTGCGTGCATGCGTGTGTGCATATGTGTGTGTGTCTACCAGGACTTGAACTCAGAGCCTAGGTGGTAACCTTTAGCTTGTTTGCACAAGGTTGTTGCTGTACCACTTGAACTTGAAGCTCTGCTTCCCAGCTTTTGGTGATTCATTGGAGATAAGAGTCTGCCCAGGGTAGCTTTGAATCTTGATTGATCCTCAGGTGTCAGCCCTGAGTAGCTAGGATTTTAGGCATGAGCCACTGGCACCCATTTGCAAGGATGTCTTTTCATATGCTCTTCTGTTCTAACAGCGTCTACTTGCCCTGGCCTAGATCTTTGACCTCTACATCAGCTCCTAGCAGCCCTTGACTGTGTGGAGAACATAAAGCTCAAACCTGATTCCATTTTTTTGTCCTCATGGGAGGGTATGTTTCTTCTGTAGCCTGGGGTAGGAGGGTAGCTGTAGGTGCTCGGCTGGGGGAGATGTAGTCTTTTTTAGCCAAGAAGGAAAGTGTGCCCAGATGCTAATAGCTCATGCCTTCCTATTCCAAGCATCCTCAGCAGTCTGAGGTCTGAGGATTGCCATTCAGAGGCAGCCCAGCTAGAAAAGTCTGTGAGACTCTCTTCTACAGCTAGCCACCAAAAAAGCTGGAAGAAAAGCTGTGACTCAAGTGGTAGAGTGCTAGCACTGAATGAAAAAGGTGAGGGACAGAGTCCAGGTCCTGATTTCAAGCCCTAGTACCAGGATGTGTGCACGTGTGTCCATGCATACATACACACACAGACACACAGACACAGACACAGATGCAGACACACACACACACACACACACACACACACACAGAAGAAGGTGTTAATGTTGAGCTCAGCTAGAAAACTGGGGGCACTCCTGAGGCATAGTCATAGTAAACTCTCAAGGCAGATCAAGTAGTTTTTCCCTAAGTCATTCTTGGGCTGAGGGGTATGGGTCATGGCAGTAAGTTCCATGGAACCTGCCCCTCCATCTATGCATGGGGCCACAGGACCAAGGGAAGGACACTATGGATGCTCGTTTGTAGTCGGCCCACGATTGCATACCTTCATCTCCCCCGAGCACTGGTGAGGAAAGTAAGGCTCCGAGCCCTGTGACTCCTGGGATAGCGACTGCTACCAGCAGCAGCCTGCTGGCTGTGGATACCTGAGACTACAAGTCTTTCATGAGCCCAACTCAACACCAGGCCAAATGTGCCTGACAGATTCACACTCTGGTGATACTCAAGTGAGTGTGCATTACCTGCTGTGCCGTCTTGCAGCTACTGCCCCTCCTGGCCCAGAACTGTGGTCTGAGACTTCGATTTACTGCTCAGATCCACAGTGCATCCATGACAGATGCCATTCTAATGAACAGATTAATGACCTCCGTGCTCCAAGGCTCGAACCTTCTCTGATACTGTGGCCTGCTCTGTAGGCAAAGGCCTCCAAAGAGGCTGCTCTCAAGACTTGTAGGTAACCTAGACATTGGGAGACCCTCAGTGGCCCACTGGAAAGTACTCTGCCTAGAGCCACAGAGTGAGGTCCAAGCAGGCCAGGTGTTGGTCATGGGACTTGAACTCTGGATCTGTGGGCTGCCCCCCAGCTGTTCGGCTTACCACTTGAGCCACAGCACCACTTCTGGTTTTCTGGAGGTTCCTTGAAGATCAGAGTCTCCTGGACTTTCCTGCCTGGTCTGGCTTTGAACCGTGATCCTCACATCTCAGCCTCCTGAGGAGCTAGGAGGACAGGTGTGAGCCACCAGTGCCTGGCTGATCTGGCTTTTCACCACAGTATAATAGGAGCTTCTGAAAGCTTTTCTTTATTTTTTTAGGTGCCAGTACTGGGGCTTGAACTCAAGGGTTAGGCTCTTGTCTCTTAATTTTTTTCCCTCAAGGTTAGCACTCTACCACTTGAGCCACAGCTCCATTTTGGGCTTTTGGTAGTTCATCGGCAAGAAGAGTCTCACTAACTTTCCTCCCCTGAGCTGGCTTGACCCACAATCTCTATCTCAGTCTCCTGAGTAGCTAGGATTTACAGGGTTTGAGCCACTGGTGGCATTGGGCTAGAAGCATTTCTTTTTTTGGGGGGGGGGGGTCCAGTCGTGGGGCCTGAACTCTGGGCCTGGGTGCTGTCCCTCAGCTCTTCAGCTCAAGGCTAGCGCTCTACCACTTGAGCGACAGCACCACTTCCGGCTTTTTTCTTTTTGCTTATGTGGTGCTGAGGAATCGAACTCAGGGCCTCAGGCATGCAAGGCAAGCGCTCTACCACTGAGCCACCTTCCCAGCCCCTAGAAGCATTTCTTAAGCAAGTGTCCTTCCCTGCATTTGTCTTGACTCCTCCATGCAAAGGAGGTCTGAGGGTCAGGAGCTGTGAAAAATAAGCTTCCAGGCACCGGAAATGGCCGGGATCTCTGGTAAAAAGCCAACTAATCTTCCCCCTGGGCCCCATTCTGGGACCCCACCCTCTGCCCTACCTGTGACTCAAATAAAAACTTGACCCAGCCTTGAATGTCCTACCAGACTTGTCTGAAGCCACATCACCATCATTCCACCCCACCATCTGCCCTACACCACACCTCAGGAGCTTTGCCCATGCTGTACCTTCTGCTTGAGGCCCTGTATCCTAAATCCACATCTTAGAACACCTGTGGAATTTTGGCATTGGTTATATCACCTCGTGGAGCAAGTCTTTCCTTCCCTTCTCCCTCTTTTTCTTTTTTTAAATATTGAGTTTCTAGAGATGAAAATTGTGCAGGTCGACTGGCAAATACTCTATCTTGGGGTGTGTGTGTGTGTGTGTGTGTGTGTGTGTGTGTGTGTGTGTGTGCATGTGTGTGCCAGTCCTGGGTTTGAATTCATAGCCTGGAAGCTATCCAATCCCTGAGCTTTTGTGCTCAAGGCTAGTGTCTACTACTTGAACCACAGCTCTACTTCTGGCTTTTTGGGTGTTTAATTGGAGAAAAGTGTCTCATATAGACTTTCTTGCTTGCAATTTGGATCCTCAGATCTCAGCCTCCTGAGTAGCTAAGATTACAGGGGTGAGCCACCAGCACCTGTCCTCTACTCTACCTCTTATCTATAACCTCAGCCCTCCTCTGAGTCCCAGAACAAAATATCACACCAGGATGGCTTTTTTTCTTTTTGATAGTCTTGGGGATTCATCTCAGGGTCTCAGCATATACCTGAACTTCATTTGCTCAAGGCTATCACTCTATCACTTAAGCCACAATACCAATTTTGGCTTTTTCTGTTTCTGTGGTATTGAACAATCGCACCCAGGGTTTGTGCATGTGGGCTAAGTAAGCACTCTACAGCTAAACCACAATCTCAGCCCAAGGCTCCCTTCTAACGGGAGTTATGAGGGTGGGGTTTATTGGCTTACCCACTTTGGTGTAGAAATGTCTATTTCATATCTTTGCTACGATTTGGGACCAGCCTGTGACTTATCAATGAGGAATGATAAATGAGTGATAGCCACAGACCGCAGAAGTCTAGGCTCACATCCTACAGAAAGATAGAGAATATGGCACAAGAAGCTTTGACAACTCCTACAGCCTAGGAACTGTGCTTTCCCTGGAGGCAGTGGCTGGCTTCATGGTGTCCCAATGGGACACCTCAGCCAGAATATAAGGCTTCAGTTCTTAAATGGCAGAGAAGGAGGCTTTGTTCCTGTTGCCCGCTCAGACTTTGTACTCTCTGAGGACTTGTCCCAGCTTGCCCAGGTTGGGGGGCTGGGCATGGGCAACCTGCTGAATGCCCATTGTCCATACACAGATACAAGGTGTTAATGGCTCCTTTTTTAATTTTGGCTGGCCCCGGGTTGTACTATGAGCCTAGGCTCTATTCCTGAGCACCTTTTGCTCGAGAGTAGTGCTCTGCCCTTGAGCCACAACCCCATGCATGGGTTGTTTTTTTTCCTGTGATCTCTTGGAAAGAAGAGTGTCTTAGACTTTCCCACCCTGGCTGAATTCAAATTGGCATTCTCTACATCTTGGCCTCCTGAGGAGCTAGGATTACAAGCAGAAGCCACGAGCACCTTGCTTACTTTTCTTCTTCTTTTTCCTTTTTTAAATCATAACAATCTGAAATCTTCACGGTGTCATTCCAATGGTTTGCATTCGAATTAAACGACCCAGGCCTGGAGTTTGAATGCTAGTACTGCCACCCACAAATGGAGGGAGAGCCTGACAAACTCATTCCTGTTCATGGGAATGCTTATGAAGTGTTCTTAAAGTAACAACTAAAATGTGCAGTGGATTCATGACCCTATTTTAGAATGACACACAAAAATTATTGGGTTTATGTCTTCCATTCTAGCACCATGGTATAATTAAGGATATTGATTAATTCTTAATTAATGCTTTTATAAGTATTCAACATGGATACTTCATTAAATGGAGGCAAAATTTAATAACTAATAATTGATAATAATGTATATAATTTAATATCCTCACAGTCCCACTCTCTGTATATGTATATATATGTATATATGTTTATATCTATCTCTCTATCTACTTCAATCTACACATTTATCAATATATATATATATATCAATATATATATATGGGGCACTACTAGTGGCTTGATCACAGGTACTTAGAATTTCCTGGCAGCTCAGTTTGCAGGAGGCTGTTCTGCTAAGACTGTGACCCTATTTATGGATTGGACATTGTAGGCTGTGAGATGAAATCCCAGCATGGCCAAAAATTTATTTGTGGAGTAAGAAGCCAATTTTTGACACATTATTTTCCTTCTCTGTGAAAGTTCTTGGTCTCAGTATATGATATATAATCCATATGCAACTATATCCTATGTGATATGATGTAATAAAAGAAATGTTACATGTGTATATACTAAATACTAAATAAATAAGAGTAATAAATGTCATATGCAATAACCCACGTATGTAAATAGATCTCATATATTAATATTACTTTTTCCAATGCTGGGACTTCAATTCAGGCAATGGGAACTGGTCTGAATTGCTTGTCTTCAAGGACGGTGAGCCTTTCCTCTTCACCCAGACCTTGAGTTCAAATCCCAGGCCTACTAGAAAAATGGTGCAAATTCCAAACCAGGGCCTTATTATAATTATAATTATAATTATTGTTGTTGTTGTTATTATTATTATTATTATTTTGGCCGAGCATGGGGCTTGAACCCAGGTCTTAGCATGTCTGCCACAGCTGGTGGTGGCATCCCAGGACCTGAGTTCAAATCTCGGAGTGGCAAAAAAAAAATTAAAAAACTGTAAAGGAGAAGCATAAAACTGAGAAGTTCAAGGAGGTAGTTTTACTTTTTGTTCCTTCGTATTGTGACCTCCCTAGGTCTAAATGACAAGGCCCAGAAAGTGTAGATTATCTTGCATTGCTGATGTTTGGCAGGGTATTAGGGAAGCCATAGCCAAAACCAGCAACTTAGCTCTGGAGGTCAAAACCCAGGACTGCCACTAATGAATGGAGATACTCAGAAACCTATTCCCATATATATCCATACAAATGGAATGTTATAAATGTAACAATTAAATTAGTAGTTAGTGTACGAAATTATAAAATTATACACAATTATACTATATTGACTAATTTTCAATTAATACTTTATTATATGTTCAATCATGATACTTAAAAAGGAATAATTTAATTGCCAATAATCGGTAGTAATATTGTATATGCAATTTCATAATATATAGACATCTCTCTCTTGTTTTAGACATATGCAATTATTTGTCTATCTACCAATCTATACATTTATCTGTTCATACAATTGTTACTCCTGGGGCTTAATGATAGAATGTTTGCCTAGTAAGTACAAAGCCCTGTGACTTTTGTGTACACAAAAAAATCCAGAAGTCGTGCTGTCAACCAAGCAGTCGAGCACTAGCTTTGAGCATAAAAACTTAGGGACTGTGTCTAGACCCTTACTCAAGAGCCAGGACTGGCACCAAAAAAAAAAGATAGAATGTTCTGACTGCAATGATGTAAGTATAGGATTACAAATACCTCATCACAAGTATAGGACTACAAATACCTCATGACAGAGCAAGCTGGGAGTCTGGTGCTGACAGCTGCCATCTAACCTGACAACATGTCCCATGATACTACTATCTTATATTCACCACTTAGAAACTTGAAGTGGAAGCTGGGCATCAGTAACTCATGCCTGTCATCCTAGCTACTTAGGAGGCTGAGAGATGAGGATCATGGTGCAAAGCCAGCCTGGGCAGGAGATTCCTTGAGATGCTTATCTCCAATGAACCACCAGAAAGCCTGAAGGGGCACTGTAGCTCAAGTGGTAGAGCGCTAGACTTGAGCTGAAGAGCTCAGAGACAGCACCGAAGCCCAGACTTGAACACCTCTAACTTACAAGAAAGAAGGAAACCTGAAGTGGAGAGCTGGGAACTTGAGTTAGGGGTAGAGTGCTTTGCATGTATGAAACCCTGGGTTTGAATCCTTAGTACTACATCCCTAGAAAAAAAGTCTGAAGTGGCTCTCTGGCTCAAGTGGTAGAGTGCTATCCTTGAACAGGTGAAACAGGTACAATGCTCATGTCCTGAGTTCAAGCTCCAGGACTAGTGTATGCACACACACACACACACACACACACACACACACACACACACACACACACACATACACATAGAGCAGAAGTGAAGTTGTGACACAAAATGGTAAAGCACCTGGATTCTGCTCTGAGCTCATGGTCATCACCCTGGCCCTGTGTTCAACCCCAAAACCTAGCCACCCAGGGCCTGACTAGGAGAGGACAAAGGTTTCAAAACCGGATAAGGTTCACAAGACCTAGATGACAGGAAGGATTGTGATTTTGCACAAGTGCTTAGATTTAACAAACTTCCAGAATCTTAGGGAGGCACCACCATTGCCAACTAGGAATCTTTTTATTAGGTTCAGCTCCCTAGTTGTCTGCCAGAAGGACTCTTGAATTAATTGTAGCAGTTTGTTTCAACATTGGAACATAGTCTCACAAAGACAGGACAAGAGCAGAGAACTTGGCCTGCCACAGGAGGTGGCACAAATGAAGGCTTCCTAACAAAACAGAGCGCATTGGAAAGAGTTAGCTTGGGGTACAAAGAGGCCTTTTCTCCTGGCCTTCAGAGCCCATCCACACTCATCCTCACTAATTGCCCCGGATAAATTGTGTGTTACACAGCTGTACAGGAGTGAAGCTTTTTGTCTGCCTGTTCCAACAGTGAGTCAGACTTCCTCCAGCAGCCTGTGGTGCACAGAAACCCTCAGGATACCCTGGGAACAGTGAGGGGAGCCACAGAACATGCACTGTCTTGAAAACACTGTCTGTGGTATGAAATCATTCTATCCAAAGCAAATTTCCTAGCTTGGTGCCTTTCTTCACAGCGACTTTGGATGTTCACCGATAGAAATACATGCATACATACACAGACACATGGAGTTAATGGCTCTTTTTTGTGGCTTTTTCATGGCTTTTTTTAATGGCTTTTTTTGAGGCTTGAACTGTGAGTCTAGACATTGTCCCTGAGCTTCTTTTGCTTAAGGAAGCACTTTATTGTCTTAAACCATGATTACCATATGCTGGGATACAGCATTTACACTCACAAATGATCCAGGGATCCTAGGACCCAAGTTCAACTCCCAGCACTGGCAAAAGTACATCAAGCCAAAGGAAAAAAACGGAGAAAGAAAAAAACAGAATTTTTACACAACCATTTTACCTCTTTTTCCTTGGCACTGTGACCATCCTGGGTCTCAATGACTCGGCTGGAAAATTGTATGTGACCTTGCATGGCCTAAGGCTCCTGGGCTGTCAGTGAAGCCTGAGCCCAACAGAGACACCTAGGCCCTAAGTTCCATGATCCTGGGACTGCCACCTACACACGGCTGAAGATCCTAGGACACTCGTTCCTATCTATAGGAACACTAATAGAATGTTTGACATTTACTAATTTAATTACTAATTAGCTAGTCTTTCTAGTATAAGATTGTATACAATAAATATAAGTCATTGATTAATTTAATTAGTACCTTATTAAGTCTTCTACCATGAGCAATTCATGGGGGCATAATTTTAGAACAAATAATTGGTAGTAATAGAATATATAAAAATAATATATGGACAGACATCACTTTATATAGAGTTATACACTAGAATCTACATAAATGTCTGTCTCTCTATATATACATTTATTTATAGATGAATATACATATGTAAATACACACACACACAGCAAGCTACACATCTATCTGTTTATATATTGGTCACTCCTAGGCCTTGATCTCAGGTCCTCAAATTTGCTCAGCAACTTCACTTGCATCAGACTGTTGTGCTAACATTAACCCATTCATGAAGTGGGCCTTCTAGGCCTGGAGTTCAAATCACAGAACTGCCCAAAACTTAATCCTCGTGGAAGAAGCCAATTGTCTCACTTGTTTTCCTTATCGGTGAAAGTCCTGGGTTTCAGGAATGATGTATAATACATAGGCAAATCTATGTCCTATGTAATATGATGTAAAAAATGTTATATGTGCAATCATACTCATTAAATAGATAAAAATAAATAAAACACAAAATAAAAAGAATAACTACAATAACCACAATATGCATTAAAAGTGCATGTAAATATAAGTCATGTATTTAAAATGTATATGAATATTATTTTTTTTCGAGTGCTAGGATTTGAATCCAGGCCCTGAGAACAGGCTTGACTTTCTTGTCCTCCAGCACGGTGAGCTTCCCGTTTCCCCACAATGCTGCAGATTTACCCAGACCCTGAGTTCAAATCCCAGGCCTGGAGAAAAAATGGCGTGAATTCCAAGCCAAGGAGCCTCACAATTTTTAAAATATTTCAATTAATTAATTAATTAATTTTTGTTTTGTCAAGCACAGGGCTTGAACTCAGGTAGTGGCAACTCTGCTTCAGCCTTGATCACTCTAGGCTGGGGTGCAGCCACTGTACCCACAGCTGAACCTGAGTACCTGGGCCCCAAAGACTGACAGGAAAAAAAAAATGAAAAGACAGGTAAAAATCCGGCAACTTACAGATGGTTCCAGTTTTACATTTGCCTTCTTTGCAAGGTAACCATCCTGGATTTGAATGACATTGCTGAAAATTATTTGTAAACTGGCATTTCTGAAGGCTGGCTGACTATCAGGGAAGCCATAGACCATCTCGGCAACATAAGACCTGTGTTAGAAGCCCGTTCCTGTCCCCTACCAATGGAGGGAAATCCTAAGAGTCTCATTCCTATTCATAGGAATACTGATGGAATTTTATGAATGTCAAGGTTGAATTAGTTGTTCCTGAAAGATAATATAAAATTAAACAGAGTGATTTTAGGAGGCCGATGGATTTTAATGAATATTTTTGACACATTAAAAGAATACTTTTAATTCCATGGATGGAATAGTTTCAGAACAGTGGTTGATTCAATTAAAAATTCATTAAGGTTGGAAACAGTCATATTAATTGCATGGAGGCATAATAAATACCCAAGAGTTGGTAAGAATGTAGTCTATATAACTGAAGAATGTATAGAAACCTTTAGCACTCTATAAAGATCTATATTTATTTGTTATTTTTTTTCAGGGCTTTTTTTGTGAGAATACCTTACTGAGGAGTTAAAATTACATGGTCAAGATAAAGAGTACATTTCGTATCAAGCATTGTTGCCTCCTTTTTATTTCTCCTTCCCATCCCTTCCCATACTACCCATCACCCCCATCAGGTCCTCCCCCGCCCTCCGCGGTGACTTTTGTTGTTGAATTCTAATTTTATTCCCTTGTGGTCTGAGAGAATGCAATGTATAAGTTCAATGTTTTTGAATTTGGACAAGTTTGCTTTGTGGCCTAAAATGTGGACTACTTTGGAAAATGTTCCATGTGTTGCTGAGAAAAATGTGTATTCTTATGCTGCTGGATGAAATATTCGGTAGATGTCTCTTAAATCTAGTTGACCTATACAGTTGTTTAGATATGCGATTTCTCCAGTTGATCTATCTAGTGGGGAAAGTGGTGTGTTAAAGTCCCCAACAATGAATGTCTTTGGATCTATGTGGGATTTGAGGAAAAGTAGTGTTTCTTGGATAAATTTGGGTGCTCTGTTGTTTGTTTAATAGGTATTTACAATTGTAATATTCTCATGGAGGAGAGATCCCTTAATTATTATTATGTAGCGACCTTCTTTATTACTTCTTACTAATTTTAATTTGAAGTCTATTTTATCTGATATTAGGATTGCAACTCCTTCCTGTTTATGGGGGCCGTTTGGTTGGTGGATTTGGTTCCAGCCTTTCATGTTGAAAGTGTGCTTGTTTTTATGGGCAAGATGTGACTCCTGAAGGGAACAGATAGAAAAATCTTGCTTTTTAATCCAACTGAGTAGTCTATATTGCTTAATTGGAGAGTTAAGTCCGTTAATGTTGACAGATAGGACTGAGAGTTATTTGGGAGTTTCTGCCATTTTATGCACCTTCTTGGGGGCTGCAGCAACTGGGTTCTTCCTATGGTTCTTGAATTCTCAGTTTGGGTGTGGTTTCTTGGCGTTTTTGTGGTCTTGTTGGTTTCTCTGTGTAGGAAATCATTAAGAATCTTTTGTAGGGCTGGTTTGGTGGAGATATATTGTTTCAGTTGTTCTTCGATATGGAAGGTTTTTAGTTTACCTTTGGTTATGAAGGAGAGCAAAGCTGGGTACTGTATTCTTGGTTGATAGTTGTTTGTCTGTAGTGCATGGCATACATTATTCCAGGTTCTTCTTGTTTTGATTGCCTTTGCTGAGAAATCTGAGGTGATTCTCATTGGTTTCCCTTTATAGGTGATTGATCTTTTCCCCTTGACAGCTTTAAAGATCTTTTCCGTGGTCTGAATTTATCCAGCGTGGATTATAATGTGACAGTGGTCTATTTGGAGTCCTAAAACTTCTTGTATCTGAATAGGCCTATCTTTTTTCAAGTTTGGGAAGTTCTCTGCTAGCATCCTGTTAAACAAATTTCCTAGACCATTAACTTCTCTTTTTAAACTCCTCTACACCCATTATCCTCAGAATAGGCCTTCTGATGGTGTCTTCCAAATGTTGAATAGATCTATCATATTTCTTGGATTTGTCTTGGATGGTTATGTTTTTTCTCTATAATATCCATGCTGTCTTCAATCCCGAGATTCAATCTTCTGCAAGTTATAACCTACTATCAAGACTTCTACTTTGTTTTTTTTTTCTTTTCTTTCTAGTTGGTTGGCTTTGATGGCTTCAAAGTCTTTGTTGGAGCTTTGCTTTAGATCTTGTATAGACTTCTTTACTTCCTTAATTTGCTGTTTAGTGTTTATTCTCAAATCACTTAGTTGATAGGTTATGGTTTCCTTGGACTACCATTCCTTCTGCTGGGTTACATTCAGCATTTCCTTTTTGGACTCCTTGCGTTCTTTCAGTTCTCCATTTATGGATTCCATGAATGCCTTTAATCATCTTTGTGTATTCTCATCCTACTCTCTAAATTCCTGTATTACTCCTTGATAAGCTTCCTCTGGAACATGGGAATCCTGTAGCTCTCTTTGACTGATTTCAGCCTGTTATTTATTCATTTCTGTTTGAGTGCTCTTGAGCTGCTCACGCAATTCCTGTATCAATCTTTGAGTACCTTCCTCATGCTCACGATATTCCTGTATTGGCCTTTCTTTTGCCTCCTCTCTCTCCCTATCACGCTCATACAGAGTCCTTTGCAGGTTTTCAATTTTTTCATTTACCATGTTTACCAGTAATGTTTGTAGAGCTTTTAGGGAGCTCTCCTCTGGATTATTGTCTGTTCTGTCCACTGATTGTCATGATTTGGAGTTGAGGTACCCGGACTTGCCATTTATCTTGTGTTTTTCCTGCTTGCCCTGCCCATTTGGGATGAAAGTGACATCACTTTTGTGCTAGATCACTATCTTAGGGTAAGCATCAACCAACGTCTGTAGTTGCTAAGTCAAAGTCTGCAGATACACTCTAGTTCAACAAATATATATATATTCAACATCAAACAACTATGTATTAACGGATTACGAACTGCAAAGAAGAATTTAGCAAACCAGAAATGATTAGGTTTAGGGAGAGATGTGGGTAAAATAGGGATAGAAGGATATGGAAAGGCAGAGGGTGAGTTAACTTAAATAAGTCCTAATCTCAAAGTGAGAAATAGGTTGGATAGAATGATAGTAGAGAGAAAGAAAAGAAAAGAAGAGAATGATATGAAAAGAGATGAGAAAAAAATAGAAAAATAAATATTAAAAATTAAAAAGTGAAACACTTAAAAACTTAAAAATTATGCAAATTTAAAAACGTAATCTTCAGAGAAGTACGTGTATAGGATAAGAAAAGGGTAGGGATAAAAAGGAGATGTGGGAAACTTTAAAAAATGCTTAAAATATTATATAGATATAAAGGGGTAGTACTACTATTAAGGAATTTAAGTCTAAAAGGTTTTGAATTGAGTAATACATTTCGGGATTAATTGTGTACACAATAATAATCACCTACGGGTTGAGAGAAGAAAAGGTGAAAAGAATGAGAAGGAAACAAAAAAATGATCAAAAGGTCAGTAGCGCTAAACAAAAAAAAATAAAGAAAAGAAAGAAAAAAAGAAAAAAGAGAAAAAAAGCACATACTTATATCCTTAAAATAAAAAGTATAAGAGGAAGAAAAGAAGTTAATAGAAAATAAATTTTTTTCAAAAAAATTCAATATTAAAAATTTAAAAAAAGAGCCAGGCACTGGTGGCTCACGCCTGTAATCCTAGCTACTCAGAAGGCTGAGATCCGAGGATCGCGGTTCAAAGCCAGCCTGGGCAGGAGAAACCGTGAGACTCCTATCTCCAATAAAACCACCAAAAAACCGGAAGTGGCGCTGTAGCTCAAGTCGTAGAGCGCTCGCCTTGAGCTGAAGACCTGAGGGACAGCGCCCAGGCCAAGAGTTCAAGCCCCACAACCGACAAAAAAAAAAAAAGTTTTAGAAAAAATTTTTTAATAAAAGGTAGAAAAAAGTTCTTTGATTTTTTCTGGGGGGGGAATGGGAAGATCCTGTATCTCCCTTGTGTCCTTAACCTGTCTCTAGTTGGAGTCTCTGGTCTGTTTGTGGTGTTTGATTTTGCTGTGGCTTGGTTGGTTTCTTAAGTCGGTTATTATGAGCAGGCAGAAAAATGTTCTGCTTACCCAGGATTTTTTGATCCTCCTCCCAGGCTAGTTCAATGGGAGGGAGATCTGCTTTGAGTATCACAAAAGAGAGAGATGGCTGTTTCCTCTTGTTTAGAGATGCTGTGATGAGGCTAGGTTCTGGGTAGAGTTGAGGCCTTTCAGCAAACAGTAGTTTTTCCCTGAGGGGCTAGCTTCTGAGTCACTCACAGAGCCCAGCCTGGAGGCTTTTTCAGGGTTTATGTTTACTGTATTTCAATTGATTTTAAAGGCTGCTGTAGGGAGGGGCAGCCTCTGTCTCTGTGTACCCAGTGAAGAAATCCACTCCTGGGGCTTGAGGCCTGTGCTGGGTGACTTTTCCCTGCATGGAGCTGAGCCTAGCAGGTCAGTTTAGTCTCCTGTGACCTGCTAAATTACTCTTGTTTTCTTCCAATGCCTGAGTTAGAAGTAGCTGCTCAGGCGGGCCTTTGTCAGTATCAAAGATGGAGATCTCTGGTAGTGGAGAGGGGAGGGGTGGCCTTCCCTCCTCTGATCCCTGAGAAGGAGTGAGGATGTCAGGCTTCTACTCATGCCGGAATCTTGCTTCCTGTGTCGTCTCTGGTCTGCGAACTTCAGGATGAAGATATCTGCTCCTTGTCAGTTCTTGCTGGTGTTGAGTAGAATCTGCTCACCTACCGCCTCTACCTCTGGTGCCTTCGTCCCGGACTCTCTGTGTTGCAGGTATGGTGGCGACGGCTGCCACAGCCACCACAGCTGTCACCACAGCTGTGGCAGCTGGCAAGTGCTCAGATCTGTCTCCTTGCCTGGATTTTCCTTCTCTGGCCTAACTCTCTGTCCTGTGACGGCAAACTTGGTATGATTCAATGGAACAAAAAAACTGCTTTCTATGTGGGAGCTTGTTTAGCCTCCAACTTCTCTTCCACCATCATCCCGGAATGCCCTCTGAAACTTTTATTCAACTATTTTTCATTTCAAAGATAGGCAGTCTATTTTTACAAAAGTTTCCTAGTGTAAATTAACTAATATTGCAATAGAAATTAGAGTTTATTAATTTCAAGGGAATTTTAGATACACACTTGGTATTGTAGTAATGTTTATAATATATTACTTGAAAAAATTCTGTTCAAACTCTTAAATGTGTATAATGACAGGGAGAGAGGAAGATAATTCATACGGGTTAGGAATTTGCAATGCCTCAAAAATCTATTCAATAATTTGTTATAAGCACATAGACAAGCTACCTGATATGGCTTAGTTTTTTTTTATTGTTTCTTAATTTATTCAAAATTTTAACATGGATGCATGCACAGTGGTAACATTAAAATTATTAATCAAAATACAAATATTGCAAAATCATAGACAGGTATCATAAGTTCAACAGTTAGCACTTATGATTCTAATAATAATTTTGATGAAGATGAAGTGTAGCCTGATAATGACAAGGTTGTGATTGAAAAGGAAAAATTTTTAGACATCTTTTAAGCCAGATTTCCTACATTGAATACATAGTACTAAAAAGCATTGGATTAATACAATAAGAATAACAAGAGGAGAGTTTCAATATCAAGAAATACAATCACATAAACAGGTGAGAGAGTAAAAACCCTAATGTTATACTTTCAGTCTCTCTAAATATACTTACTTTTCTTGGTACTATTGTTTCCTTATAAATAAAATCGTTTATTTGCACATGTTGATTATCCCACATAGATAAAATATAATAAGCTGTGTGTTTTCTGTTACAAATCTTGTTTGTTCTAGCCTTGGGAGTTTAGGAGAAAGCCCTTCACTACCCACATAGCCATTGGCTTAGTTATATATCTCTAGAAGTTAACAACACATAACTCAAGCATGCTTCACTCATTAGGTAGAAATCCATGATCAGTTTTAGTTTCCATGCAGTTAATTGGAGAAAATCTATGTATAAATGTATTAAGAACACTTGGCAACAAATAAAGCAATAAGAAAAATTTTGATGGACTAAGATGTAGTTTTCAACTTAGTGTGGTTAGTTCCAATACCATTCTTATAAAGACACCATTCAATAACCAATATTTTTCAATGACATATTCTTCAATAGAGCTGTAAACACATGACATAATTTACATAATACCACTTACATATCTGGAGTTACCTTAAAAGAACACGGTCCTTAGAGCCAAGAGGAAAATTTATTTTTATTTCTGCATGAAACAATTTGGGATATTTATACCAATAAACTGAATTTGACTCTTTCCTTATTTGTAAGCTAAGGGGGAAAACGTAAGGACTCTTCACTTTTCTTTTTTTTGCTCTAGAAGTCAAAGAATACATTCTTCAATATTTCTGGTAGATTACATCCATTTACAGATGAGAAATGTAAGGCCAGTAGTCAATGTAATGAGTAAATAATGATACTAGAATTTGTGTCTGAGCTCTTCACTCTGTGTGCTTACAAGCAGAAGTAATTTGGTGATGGAAAGGACCAATAGGAAAAGACGATGGGGAAAAACATACTTTGTAAAAGGTTGTTTATGTCTAGGTGACCAGTGATGATTATACGAAACAGGCTGGTGGCAGGGGCATAAAAAGGACTACATAGAAATCATAAAAGTGACAGAAACTCACAAAATCTTGATCATTCATCTTTTCTAATGGGTGGGA
Source organism: Dipodomys spectabilis (assembly GCF_019054845.1). Taxonomy (NCBI): domain Eukaryota; kingdom Metazoa; phylum Chordata; class Mammalia; order Rodentia; family Heteromyidae; genus Dipodomys; species Dipodomys spectabilis. The sequence continues at coordinate 1,019,080 of NW_024870978.1, read as the reverse complement.
GCAGAAGGGTAAGAAGAATTCTAAAGTGTTCTACATCTCTGGCCAGGCAACTGTGTTAGTGATATTCTTGGTGGTAGGGATTGTAGGTGGAAATGATGGATTTAGGGGGAAAAATTCTGATAGTTCTAAAGTTTATATTAAACAGATGCAAATATAGGATTGTTTAGACATTATCAAAATATCCATGACCATGAATATGAAAAAGAATAATAAAATCAGGGGCATTATTAAAGGGAAGAGGAAAAGGAAAGTTCTGACACAATTCTGAACAATATGTGTACCAGTGTGGACAAGATTGGAAGAATGAGATAAATAAGGAAACAAGAAAGTAATAAACGCAGATTTACAGAAGTAAAGAAAGGAAAGAATTTGCAGGAAGAAAAGGTCAAAACTGTTGCAGAGATATTGAAGGAAATATGCAATTTGGATTTGAAAACTAAAAAGATATAGACAATTTCAATAAGAACAGTGTTTTGGTGATATCTCCATGATGAAATAACCCTGTCAATCAACCTGCCACAAATTCTTATATGTAAGAAGTGCTCTTATAAACTTCAAGCTTTTATTGAATGGAAGAGTTCAGACATTATCCTCACCACTAGGATTAAATTCCTAAAAAGATAAAGCATTTTGCCTTAATGCCTTTCTTTCATTTTCTCTTACATATTGGCAAGTAGGGAAGGATTCTTATGTAACAATAATACAATGTTGACTTGTAATAATGCAACATCTAGGATCTAGTGTTAATTCGGATATTTACTAATTAGCTCCAAAATTTATGGATATTTATATTTCTCCTGGGTAAACTAATGACCTCCAAGAAAATGTCCCTAAGGAGGATTTCAATTCTAGTATTACTGTTTGTCTCAAAATACTTTAAATTATACACCCTCTAATGTGGGCATAGGGTTAAACTGTGGAACTTTCCCTTTCAGATTGTGAGTACTACCCTATTGCTTAACATGGAGAAAGTACCCTCACACATAGACTGGGTGTGTGAAAACAAGAAGTGATACTTGAACAAGGGAAACATGGAACCTATGTTTCTTTGGGGCTGGATTACTTCACTTAATATAATTTTTTTCTAAGTCTTTCCATTTCCTAACAAATGAGCATTGTTATTCTTTCTGATGGAGGCAAAGAATTCCTTTGTTTATATTTACCACATTTTCTTGATCCATTCATCTACTCTAGGGCATCTGGGTTGGTTCCATATCGTAGCTATGGTAAATAATACTGCAATAAACATAGTTGTGCTGGAAAATTTAGTATGGTCTTGTTTGTGATCATTTGTGTAAATGCCCAATAGTGGGATTGCTGGGTCATAGGAGAGCTCTAGGAGTTTTTTGAGGAACCTCCATACAACTTTCCAAAGTGGTTGAACAAGTTTACACTCCCAATAACAATGAAGTAAGGTTCCCTTTCTGGCCACATCCACTCCAGCATCTGTTATTATTGTTCTTGTCTATGGCCATTCTAACTGGGGTGATGTGGTATCTCCATGTTGTTTTGATTTGCATTTCTCTTATAGCTGGGGAGGTCGGGCATTTCTTCATGTGTCTATTGGCAATTCTTCTTTCCTCTTCACAGATTTTTCTTTGTAAGTCTTTAGCCCACTTATTTATTTATTTATTTATTTTTATTTTGAAAATAAAGTACAGAGGAGTTACAATTACATGGGCAAGATAATGAGTACATTTCTTATCAAGCATTTTAGTCTCCTCCTTTGGTTCCCCTTCCCATCCTTTCCCATCCTTCTCGCGACCCCCAATCTTCCCTGCCCCCCCCCCCACGAAAGTTGTAAAGTTCGTTTTCGACATAACGACTTGTACATCTCATTGTTGCAATGTAGCCCACTTATTTATTGGGCAGTAATTTCTTTGAGGATTTGTTGTTGGGGGATTTAATGTTTTGTGTTCCAGGTATAGTTTACATATGAGAACCTTATCCATTGTATGGTAGTGAATATCTTCTCCCAATAAGTAGGCTTTCTATTGATCTTGATAGCTATATCCTTTGCCATGCAGAAACTGTGCCATTTCATGCAATCCCATTTTTCCAAATTTTCTTTTTGATTTGTTGTGTTTCTGCGTCTCTTTTAAGAAAGTTTTGGCCTATGCCAAGGAGACCTAGTAATGATTCCAGACCTGTAATGATTTCAGAGTGTCTGTTTTGACCTCGAGGTCCTTGATCCATTTGGATTTGATTCTGGTGCAGGATGAAATGTATGGATCTATTTTTGATTTTCTACAAGTGATTAACCAATTTTGCCAGCACCATTTACTGAAAAGGCTGTCTTACTTCCATTCTATTTTTTTAGCTCCCTTATCAAATATTAGATGACTATAGGTCTGTGGGTTTATTTCTGGGTTTTCAATTCTATTCCATTGGTCCTGAGGTCTGTTCTTGTGCCAGTAGCAAGCTGTTTTGATTTCAATGGTTTTGTAGTAGTGTTTTAAATTTGGTATTGATATTCCTCCAGCACTGTTCTTTCTGTTAAGGATCGTTTTTGCTATTCAGGGTCTTTTATTGTTCCATATGAATTTTTGGATTGCCTTTTCTATTTCCTTGAAGAATTAGGTTGGAATATTGATAGGTATCACACTGAATTTGTAGCTAGCCTTGGGAAGTGTTGCCATTTTCACGATGTTGATCCTTCCAATATAGGAGCATGGGAGTTTTTTTCCACTTTCTAAGTTCTGTTTTGATTTCCTTTTTCAAGTTTTTAAAGTTTTCATCATAGAGATCCTCCACTTCTTTGGGTATGTTAATTTCTATGTATTTTATTTTTGTGGGACTATTACAAATAGAATTGTTTTCTGGGTTTCAGCACGCTTTTCTCATTGTTGGCATACAGAAAAGCCATTGATTTTTGAAGGTTAATTTTATACCCTGCTACTTTACCAATATTTTGAATCAACTTGAGTAATTTGAGAGTGGAGTCCGTGGGATTCTTTAAATAAAAGATCATGTCATCTGCAAAGAGGGATAGTTTTCCTTCTTCTTTCCCTATTTGGATCCCTCTAATGTTTGCATCTTGTTTTATGGTTAAACTAGGCATTTTAATTCTAAATTGAAGAGAAGTGTAGAGAGTGGACATCCTTGTCTCGTTCCTGAGTTAAGAGGAAATGGCTTTAACTTTTCACCATTAAGTATAATGCTGGCTGTAGGTTTGTCATATAGAGCCTTTGCTGTACTGAGGAATATTTCCCGGATTCCTAATTTTTGCAGAATCTGCAATGTAAAGGGATGTTGGATCTTGTCAAATCCTTTGTCTGCATCTATTGAGATAAACATGTGTTTGTTGTCCTTCTCTTGTTGATGTGATGAAATATATTAATTGATTTTCATATATTGAACCAACTTTGCATGAAATGAAACCTGAAATGAATCCTGTTTGATCGTGGTATATGATTTTTTTGGATGAATTGTTGAAGTCGATTGGCTAAAATTGTGTTGAGAATTCTTGCATTAATGATCATCCAAGAAATGGGTCTATAGTTCTCTTTCCTTGATGACTCCCTGCCTGGTTTTGGGATGAGGGTTATGATGGCTTCATAGAATGAGTTTGGTAGTGAACTTTCCCTTTCAATTTCATTGAAAATTTGGAGGAATGTTGGTGTGAGCTCTTCTTTGAAGGCCTTGTAGAATTCCACTATAAATCCATTGGGATCAGGCTTTTGTTAGATGGGAGGACTCTTACTGCTGTTTCTATTTCAATGTTGGATATGGGCCTGTTAAGATGGTTCAACTCATCTTGGTTTAGTTTCAGCATGTCAATATTTGCTAGGAAAAGGTCCATTTCTGCCAAGTTCTCAAACTTATTAGCACAAAGTTTGAGAAGTATTCCCTTATAATGTTCTGAATCTTGGTTGCTTCTCTGGTGATGATTCCATTCTCATCTCTGAGTTTATTTATTTGGATGTGTTCTCTTCTTTTTCTAAGATTTGCTAAAGTTCTGTCAATTTTGTTAATTTTATCGATTAATCCACTCTTTCTTTTGTTGATTCTTTCTGTGTTTTTTCTTGGATTATAATTCATTTAATTTTGATTTAATATTAATTATTTCTTTCCATCTACTGGATTGGGGATTATCTTGTTGCTCTTATTCAAGGTGTCTCATTAAATTGTTGGTTTCAGATCTCTACAATTTATTTGTGTTGGAGCTCAGTGCTATAAACTTGTCTCTGAGTACTGCTTTTGCTGTGTCCCAGAGTATGTAGTAATTTGTGTGTTCATCTTTGCTGAATATCATGAATATTTGAATTTCCTTTCTAATGTATTTTATGATGCACTGGTCATTCCACAGTGTGTTTATCAGCCTTCATGTGGTACAGGATGTTTCTTCTGTGGCTTTTGGTGGTGAGTTCTAATTTTATTCCCTTGTTGTGTGAGAGAATGCAAGGTAAAACTTCAATGTTTCTGAATTTGGAAAAGTTTGTTTTGTCACCTAAAATGTGCTCTATTTTGGAAAATGTTCCATGTGCTTCTGAGAAAAACGTGTGTTCTGATGATGCTGGATGATATATACGGTAAAAGTCTGTTAAATCTAGTTGATCCATGCAGTTGTTTAGATCTACGGTTTCTTTGTTGAGTTTTTGCCGCGTTGATCTGTCTAGTGGGGAAAGTGATGTGTTCAAGTCCCAAACATGTTAGATTTGAAGGAAAGTAGTGTTTCTTGAATAAATTTGGGTGCTTGGTTGTTTGGCGAATAAATATATCGAATTGTAATATTCTCGTGAAGGAGAGATCCCTTAATTAGTATGTAGCAACCTTCCTTATCTCTTCTCACTAATTTTAATTGAAAGTCTATTTTATCTGTTAGGATTGCAACTTCAGCCTGTATATGGGGGCCGTTTGCTTGTTAGATTTTGTTCCAGCCTTTCACATTTAAAATGTGTTTGTTTTTATGGGCAATATGAGACTCCTGAAGGCAGCAGATAGAAGGATCTTGCTTCTTAATCCAACTTGACAGTCTATGTCGCTTAATTGGAGAGTCAATCCGTTAATGTTGAAAGTTAGGATTGAGAGCTGTTTGGGAGTTCCTGCCATTTTATGCCCCTTCTTGGGGACTGCAGCAACTGGGTTTTTTTTAATGGTTCTTGGATTCTCAGTTTGGGTGCAGTTTCTTGACCTTTATTGTGGCCTTGTTGGTTTTCTATGTGTAGGATATCGTTAAGTGTCATTTATAGGGCTGATTTGGTGGATATATATTTTTTCAGTTGTTCTTTGGTATGGAAGGTTTTTGTTTGGCCTTCAGTTATGAAGCAGAGTATAGCTGGGTACAGTATTCTTGGTTGATAGTTGTTTGTCTTTAAGGCATGGCATATATCATTCCAGGCTCTTCTTGCTGTAATTGTCTCCACTGAGATATCTGAGGTTATTCTAATTGGTTTCCCTTTATAGGTGATTCATCTTTTCTCCTTGACAGCTTTAAGGATTTTTTCCTTGGAATTGATCCTGTGGGGATTATAATGTCATGGTGAGATATCCTGTCCTAGTCTTGTCTATTTGGGGTTCTAAAGCTTCTTGAATCTGAATAGGTTTATCTTTTTGCATGTTTGAGAAGTTCTCTGCTTAGAACATGTTAACCAAATTTCCTAGTCCATTAACTTCTGCCTCTAGGTGCTCCTCTACTCCCATTATCCTCAGATTAGGCCTTCTGAGGGTGTCTTCCAAATGTTGAATAGATCTATCCTATTTCTTGGATTTGTTTTGGATAGTTGTATGTTCTTTCTCTAAAATAATCTGTCTGTCTTCAATCCCTGAGATTCGATCTTCTGCATGGTCTACCCTGCTCTCAAGACTTTCCACTTTGTTTTTAATTTCTTTTCCTTATATTTGGTCAGCTTTGATGACTTCAAATTCTTTGTTGGAGTTTTGTTTGAGATCTTATATGAACTTCATTACTTTCTTAATTTGGTGTTGTGTTTATTCTCAAATCACTTAGTTGATCGGTTATGGTTTCCCTGGACTCCTATTCCTTCTGTTGGGCTCCATTCAACATTCCCTTTCCGGTCTCCCTGACTTCTCTCAGCTGTCTTTTATTGGATTCCATGAATGCCTCTATTTGTTAGGAAAGTAACACCGCTTTTGTGCTAGAACACTATTTTAAGGCAAGCATCAACCAAAGTCCTGTAGTTGCACAGTCAAAAGTCTGGGCCTTTTGTCAGTATCAATTTCTGGGCCTTTGTCAGTATCAAAGATGGAGCTCTCTGGTGGTGGGAGAGGGGCCGCCTTCCCTCCTCTGCTTTCTGAGAAGGAGTGAGGATGTCAGGGTTCTACTCATGCCAGAATCTTGGTTACTGGGCTCTCTCTGGTCTGCTATCTGCATCATGAATATATCTGTTCCTTGACAGTTCTTCCTGTTGTTGAGTAGAATACGCACACTGTGTCTGGCATCTTTTTGACTGGACTCTCTCTGTAGGCATGGTGGCTCTGGCAGCTGATGCTCAGATCTGTTTCCTTGCCTGGATATTCCATCTCTGGCCAAACTCTCTGTATTGTGATGGCACACTGGGTGTGATTTTCTAGCCTAGGACTCTTGACTGGAACACTAAAACTGTTGGCTACGTGAAAGCTTGTTTAGCCTAGACCTTCTGCCATCTTCCTCCGTACTCTAGATTTTGACTTTATACTCTAACTTGAGACAATGATCTGCTGTCAGTTATTTTCTACTCTTCTCCTTCTTTTGCCCTTCCACTTACATAATTTTTATTTACAGAAATATATTTGAGCTTTTATTTCTAAATTCTTCAAAATTATCTGAATTTCTTCATACTTCTGGCAGCCTCCTATATATTTCTCAATGGAATATTTTGTCACTACCACTTTTATCCCATATGATATTGGATATCTTCCTGCCTAATTCAGTGCAAGATATCCAGATATTACAACATTTGTACCACCATAAATTACTTTCTTACGTAGAAATCATTATTTTAGTATTTCTGGGGAGGTATCATCTGTCATTTTTGAAAGACCCTACGTGATACTTATATGCAAACCTGTTTTAATCCAATATGCTATTCAGTAGATGAACGAATCAACAAAATGTCATATATATATATATATGTATATACACACACACACACACACACACACACACACACACACACACACACACACACGCACACACACATATACATATATGGCTGAATTCTATGCTTCCAATTCAAAAGGAAATGGAAAGATTTTTCAAAATCCTGCTGAATAAAATAAGGAAGACTCAAAGAAACAGATTGCATAGTTTCCCTCATTTGTAATAATAGGAAATGTATAGAATAACACTAGCAGATGAGCAGAATGGCTCTAAACTTTGTATATAGGACCATACGACATCATGTTGAGCAAAATGAACACCTAGATATGGAAATAGAGGTTTTTCTTTGTGGTTGTTTTTTAATGTACTATGTGATTTCTTTTTCTTTTGTGTTTTCCCCTATAGTTTATCCCCTGCTGTATTTGATTTCAGTACTGTGTGTATTGCACATGCATTTATCATAATTTAACAAGGCAAGATGAACAACAAATTGGGGAGACAAAGGACAAAGGGCAAACCAATGCAATAGCAATACTCACAAGACAACATGTTGGAAATTTACATTACAACTTGTGAGAGATTTGAGGGGAAAGGAAAAGTGTGAGAAAAATGAGGTAGTGGTTAAAATTTCGACATATTATGTTTTCACTACCTTACAATTAATGCAACCTCTGTATATATCACCTTAAAAATAAAATTAAACTAAAAATAAGTTACATAAAGTATAATTTCACTGTATTGCTATAGTAAATATTATTCTATGTGCATTACCTTTTTTAAAATGAACACTATTTGGCATCTAATTTGAATTAATTACACCTTCTTTATCAGAGGTTCATCAACTTGAATGTTATCACAATATACAATATTTTCACAATATACCTGCCATAGTTTTCCAAAAAATTATAATTTCAGTATTGTCTCATAGTAAAACAAAAAGCAGTTTAATTCTCTGGAAACTCCTAACTTTTAAAACTGAATAATTCTTCAAAGGACAGTATATATGTTTTTTTCAAAGTTCTTACAAATACTAACTACTCATTTTCAAATTCTGAGCATTTCATATCAGAGATATTCAAAACAGTATCTGTTTGCATGTTATTTAATTCTGCAATAGCTGCAGTTTTAATGGGTTGTTACATATTGAGAAATCAACAGAAAAAAATAGCCACATTCTGCTGAAGGATATAACTATGAAGTATGTGTAATAATTAATTCCTAAAGAGTAAACATTTGTTCATCAGAGTAAGCTATTATTTCTGTGACCATCAATCCCAAGCTTTTATGCCATAAAGTCTTCCTAGCCCAACAGTTTCCAATTTGTAAGTTGCACCTTAAAATTCCCTTAATTCACATCATGAATAGCTTATCACTATTGTGAAAAAATACACTTGTGCTAATATAATGCCTTTCCTATTATGGAAAGTACACTACACTAAACTTTGCTGCAACATTTTTCTGATTTCTAGAAATCCGAACCCTTGCAAATATTATTTATATTTTTTATCTATCATAGATATTCAGGAGACTGAGATCAAAAGATTATGGTTCAAAGCCCACGCAGTCAGGAAGATTCCTTAGATTCTTATCTCCAATAAATTTCTCAGGAAAAGCCAGACTCAAGTGGCACTGAAGTTGAAGTGGTAGAGCATGAGCCTTGAGCACAAAACACCTCAAAGAGAGTGGCCACGCCCGGTGTTCAAACCTGAGGACAAACCAAAATATAAAAACCAACTCCAACACTAGCATTTTTCTCATTGTATACAGAGTCATGTAATTAAGGAAATTTCTTCCTGTATTATGAATAGATAGAAGACCCAAGACCTCACATAATTACTCTCTTCATACCATGTTACACCAAAGCCTCAAAAAATTGCTTGTTCTAAATTTATAAATTAATACCATCCATTTGTTGGCAACTCTGTCTAGATTATTCACACTATCAATTTATACATGAATTGTTGGAATTATGAATTAACTAATTTCTAATTAAACCTCGCTTCAAAGAATATTTTAGGCAAATAAAATGCCAGATTCATTTGTGAATTTGTCAATTGAAACCTCTACTTAAAAAGAGTTTTGTAGTATCCTATAGAATATGAAATTACAAACAAAACCAAAATATTTATTTTAAATCTAAATTCTAATTTAGCAAGATCTATAAAGTCCTATATTAGATGAACTTTGTATTTTTCCAGGCTTAAAATTTTGTAATCTTTCATTATTTCTTTGAAATCCAACAGAATGATACTTACTTTTTCAAATTTTTGATTGGGAATCATGAGCCACTTTGCATCTAAGAATCTTGTGTAATGAAGAGAGCATTTAAAACACAACTGAGGATTATATATGAGTTGCATTTCAATAAGAAACTTGCTTTCTCAAAACATAATGACAAAATTAGCCCAAACTTCCAACTGTGTATTCCTTTCTTGTTGTTTGGCTTGTTTCATTGAGACAAATTTATACTACCTGGACCAGGGAAGGTATCACTATGTAATCCCATTCTCTAATCTCCTGTCTTAGTCTGAGTGCTAGAATTCCAGGCTTGTATCAAATTTCCCTGCCATAGTTTGGTGGTTTATTTAATATAGATAAAGACTAGCAATTCTGAACTTCTCCTATGATCTTATCCATTAGATTGACTGTTCAAACTGTTTATGTGCTATTTTCTTTTCTGCAAAGCAGTTTTTTATTTTTTCAAATTTTGTGCCATTAGACATCAATTTGCATGAAATAGCATATTAAAGTCTTATTCCTTAAAAAATGCATAGTAACTACATATAAATGCAAAATAAAAAATATAAAAGTTTTAGAGGAAAATGTAGAAGAGATTCCTCATGATTTAAAGTTGAAAATATTCCTAGAGAGGGCATTAAGAGTACAAAATATATATTAAATATAAATTTAAAATTAATATTTAATGAAATATATAAATGAAATTTACCTTCAACAAAAATACAGCTTACTCAAAGGATACTACTAAGAAAATGAAAAAGGTAAGCTATAGACTAGAAGAATATTTGAAAGCAACATATCAGATTAAAGTATTATATGCATTATGTAGGAGGGGGAAGGATTGGGTGGAGGGAGTGGGGAGGCTGGGAATGGATGTGAAGGGTAAACAAAGGAGGAGGCTGCAATGATTGGTAAGAAATGTATGCATAGTATGTACTATTTTGAAAGATGTTCTATCATTTGACACAGGATATGAACATTTTCAGATGCACCTGCAGGGGTCTCTGATTCATTCTTCCATGGATCCAATCCCTTTAATAATGATTAATTGACTTTCTTATTATCTCTGGTCCCTAGGTATGTAATATTCTCAAACTTCTTTGAAGAAATTTCATTTGAGGACTTTCTAATATGAAAAATTATCACTTGATCTAGTCTTACTCAGGATATATTTTCTATTGTTTTCTACCATTTCTCCACATTTTGAGAGTTGTTTTATTTGTGCAGGTGGGTTTGTACATATATATGCCTCTGTGTGTATGTGTATGTTTGTATGTTTTTATGCAAAAGCCTCAGCAACCTTGTTCAGCAATCTTGCTCATGACTAGTATTCCATCACTTGAGCTCATGCCTATAATTCTAGCTACTCAGGAAGCTGAGATCTGAGGGTTGCAGTTCAAATCCAGTACAAGTAGGAAAGAAAAGTTCTGAGGCACTTATCTCCAATTAACCACCAGAAAACTGGAAGTGGCGCTGTGGCTCAAGAGGTAGAACACTAGCCTTGAGCTGAAGAGTGGAGAGATATTGCCCAGGCCTAGTTCAAACCCTGCCACAACCATCAAAAAAAAAAGATAAAAGATAAAAGAAAGAAAAAGAAATGAAATCTTGTCCACCAGTTCTTTGCTAGTATAATTCCCACTTTCTCACCATGAACTTTTTTTCCAGTTAAGTAGTCCATGCTCTTATATCTAACTTGCTTTGGAACCAGTATTATTCTTCCATTGTACATTTTACAAATTTGCGTGATTAGCAACCATGATTTAGAGATAGAAGTTGAAAGACAGTGGCCTCATCGTTCATATTCCTCTTAGTATTAATTATTTTTCTATGTCATTCCCATAGATCTACATAATGTCTTGGCTTTATTGGTTCAATGTTGTCTTATTTGCAGAATCTTCCATAGTATATTGAACCATTATACTTAAACACAGAACTTTTCTTTCTCTTATTATTCCTATTGATTCTTCTACTGTTAACTTGTGTACACTTGGGAAATAATGCAAAACACACACACACACAAATAAACTTTTCTGAGAATCTTCTCCCAGTTTAATTTAAGAGCACTTATGAAATTTGAACTTAATGTACTCCTGGATAATAGTTTCTTCTTTTATAGCAAAAATAGTGCACAGAGGGCTTAGAGTTACATAAGTAAAGTAATGAGTACATTTCCTATTGTTATATCCTCTTTTGTTTTTCCTGTGGTATCCATTCCCACCCTATCTACTCAATTCCCCCTCCACTCCCCAAGTTGTAAAGTTCATTTTCTACATAGTGTCTTGTTCATATAATTGTTACAAAAGGTCATCCTGAATCTTTGTTTCAGAATTTTGTTGTTTCCCTTCCCCTCCCCACACTAGAAAAATGTACATGCAAGATGCAGGGCACCAACATCATATCCAGTTCAAACAGGAGTTATATCATGGGGGAAGAACATGGAGGAGAAACGAAAAAGTCACATAGTACATTTTTGATACATTAAAAACAATTGCAATAAAGATAAAAACAAGTTGTGTCCCTATCTTGGGGTTCATTTGACTTAACATTATCTTATATGGCTATATGTATATGTACATGAATAATGTTTTTATAAGCCATTTAAATTTTATATTTTTATTTACTAAGTTGTCTCTGAAAGGCGTGTTACCTCATGTCCAAAGATGTCTTTGTGCTAGTTCAATGAAGCCTGAAAACATTCATTTTACCTCGAGCAGTGCCATAGGTTGTTACTGGAAGTAAGTAGAAGGAAATGTTACTGCAGGCGGAAACTGATCCCAAAGGAGAAATTGAACATAGAGAAATGACAAAGTGCAAGTTACTTTGTGTGTTCCCTTTTGCTATACAAGAAAATAATTCATTGTCCAAATTCAGAAACCTTGAAGTTATACCTTGCATTCTCTCAGACCACAAGGGAATAAAATTAGAATTCAACAACAAAAGTCAGCAAAGAAATTCCTGTATCACCTGGAGGTTGAAGAATACACTGCTGAATCATGAGTGGGTCATGGAAGAGATTAGAAATGAAATTCAAATATTCATGATATTCAACAAAAATGAACACACAAATTATCAGCTCCCCTGGGACACAGCAAAGTCAGTACTCAGAGGCAAGTTTATAGCTCTGATTTCCTACAGCAACAAATTGGAGAGATCTGAAACCACCAATTTAATTAGACATCTGAGCCTCCTTGAAAATGAGCAGCAAGATAAACCTCAGTAGAGTAGATGGAAAGAAATAATTGAAATTAAATCAGAACTAAATGAATTAGAATCCAAAAAATCCATAGAAAGAATCACAAAACAAAAAGTTGGTTCTTTGAAAAAATTAACAAAATTGACAGAACCTTAGCAAACCTTAACAGAAAAAGAAAAGAACACACCCAAATAAATAAACACAGAGATGAGAATGGAAACATCACCACAGAAACAACCAAAATTCAGAACATTAAAAGGGAATACTTCTCACAACTTTATGCTAATAAGTTGGAGAACTGGGCAGAAATGGAACTTTTCCTAGCAAATACTGAGATGCCGAAACTAAACCAATATGTTAAAGCTTCTTAAGGAGCCCATATCAAGCATTGAATAGAAACAGCAATAAGAGCCCTCCCATCTAAGAAAAGCCCAGGACCAGATGGTTTACAGCACCTTCAAAGCAGAGCTCACAACAACACTCCTCCAAATCTTCAATTCAATAACAGAAAGTTCACAACCCAACTCATTCTTTGAAGCCATCATAAATCTCATCCCAAAACCAGGCAGGGACTCTTCAAAGAAAGAGAACTATAGACCCATTTCTTTGATGAACATTGATGCAAAACTTCTCAACAAAATTTGGGCCAATCAACTTCAAAAATTCATCCAAAAAATCAGACACCACGATCAAACAGGATTCATTTCAGAGATGCAAAACTGGTTCAATATACGCAAATCAATTAATATAATTCATCACATCAACAGGAGCAAGGATAAGAACTACAAGGTTATCTCAATAGATACAGAAAAAGCATTTGACAAGATCCAACACCCCTTAATGTGAAGGTTCTGGAAAAAACTAGGAATCCATGGAACATTCCTCAATACAGTAAAGGCCATATAGGACAAACCTACAGCCAGTATTATACTTGATGGTGAAAAAGTAAAGCCATTTCCTCTTAAATCAAGAATGAGACAAGGGTGTCCGCTCTCTACACTTCTCTTCAATCTAGTATTGGAATGCCTAGCTACAGCAATAAGACAAGGTGCAAGCATTCGAGGGATCCAAATAGGGAAAGAAGAAGGAAAACTCTCCCTCTTTGCAGATGACATGATCTTGTATTTAAAGAATCCCACAGAACCCACGTCAAAATTACTCAAGCAGATTCAAAATTTTGGCAAAGTAGCAGGGTATAAAATTTACCCTCAAAAATCGATGGCTTAGCCGGGCGTTGGTGGCTCACGCCTGTAATCCTAGCTACTCAGGAGGCTGAGATCTGAGGATCGTGGTTCAGAGCCAGCCCGGGCAGGAGAGACCTTGAGACTCCTATCTCCAATAAACCACCAGAAAACCGGAAGTGGCGCTGTAGCTCAAATGGTAGAGCGCTCGCCTTGAGCTGAAGAGCTGAGGGATAGCGCCCAGGCCCAGAGTTCAAGCCCCACGGCTGACCAAAAAAAAAAAAAAAATCAATGGCTTTTCTGTATGCCAACAATGAGAAAGGTTTGGTTGAAATTAGGAGAGCAACTACATTCAGTATAGCCTCACAAAAAATAAAATACCTAGGAATTAACTTAACCAAAGAAGTGAAGGACCTCTATGATGAAGACTTAAAAATCTGAAAAAGGAAATCAAAACAGAATTTAGAAAGGGGAAAAACCTCCTATGCTCCAAGATTGGAAGGATCAATATCGTAAAAATGGCAATACTTCCCAAGGCTATCTACAAATTCAACGTGATACCTATCAATATTCCAACCTCTTTCTTCAAGGATATAGAAAAGGCAATCCAAAAATTCATTTGGAACAATAAAAGACCCTGAATAGCTGAAACGATCCTTATCAGAAAGAACAGTGCTGGAGGAAGATGAAATCCGAATTTGAATTCAACTACAAAGCCATAGTAATCAAAACAGCTTGGTACTGGCACGAGAACAGACCTCAGGACGAATGGAATAGAATTGAAATCCCAGAAATGAACCTACAGACCTATAGTCATCTAATCTTCAATAAGGGAGCTAAAAAAGTAGGATAGAAGAAAGACACCCTCTTCAGTAAATGGTGCTGTCAAAATTGGTTAAATACTTGTAGAAAACTTAAGCTAGATCCTCATATATCACCCTGTACTAGATTCAACTGCAAATGGGTCAAAGACCTCGGAATCAAAGCAGACACCCTGAAAACTTTACGTGATGGAATAGGAGAAACACTAGGTCTCCTTGGCACAGGCTGAAATTTTCTTAATAGACACCCAGAAACACAACAAATCAAAGAAAGGTTAGACAAATGGGATTGCATGAAATTGCAGAGCTTCTGCATGGCAAAGGACATAGCTAGCAAGATCAATTTAAAGCCCACAGATTGGGAGAAGATCTTCATTAGCCATACAATGGACAAGGGTCTCATATCTAAAATATACCTGGAACTCAAAAAATTAAATCCCCCAAAAACAAATCTTCAAAGAAACAAATGCTCAATAAATAAGTGTGCTAAACACTTAAAGAGAAACTTCTCTAAAGAAGAAAGAAGGATTGCCAAAAGACATATGAAGAAATGCTGAACCTCCCTAGACATAAAAGAAATGCAAATCAAAACAATATTGAGATATCACCTCACCCCAGTTAGAATGGCTATTATCAAGAACTCTAATAACAACAGAGGCTGGAGGGGATGTGGACAGAGGAAACCTTACTGAATTGTTCGTGGGAGTGTAAATTTGTTCAACCACTTTGGAAAGCAGTATTGAAGACTCCACATAGAGCTCCCCTAAGATTCAGCAATCCCAATTTTGGGCATTTACCCAAATGTTCACAAACAAGGCCACACTAGATGTACCAGCACGACTATATTTGTTGCAGCCTTATTTACCATAGCTAAGGTATGGAACGAACCCAGATGCCCCTCAGTAGATGAATGGATCAAGAAAATGTGGTATATATACACAATGGAATCGTATGCCTCCATCAGAAATAATGACATTGCCCCATTTGTTAGGAAATGGAAAGACTTGGAAAAAATTATATTAAATGAAGTAAGCCAAGCCCAAAGAAACCTAGGTCCCATGGTTTTCCTTGTTTGCAATAATAAGTATATGTCTGAGTCAAACAGAAAAGGTCAGATAAGTTGATGTTAGGGAAATGAACACTAAGTTATGTATTCAAATGTTTTTTTTTTCTTTCATGTGATTGTTTCTAACACATTTATAAAATGATTTCCTTATTGCTTTGTATGACCCTTCCCACGGCATAACAATAACCCCTGCTTTCACTGTATTTGATATCGCCATAATTTGTGGAGGGGAAGGGGAAAAAAATCATTTAAATAGGGATATAATTGGACCCATTGCAACAATGAGATATACATGTCATTATGTCGAAAACGAACTTTACAACTTTGTTGGTGGGGGGAGGAGGATTGGATGTGGGGGAGAGGTGAAGATGGGAAGGGATGGGAAGGGGAAACCAAGGCGTAGGCTACATTGCTAGATAAAAAATGTACTCATTATCTTGCCCATGTAATTGTAACCCCTCTGTACAGTATTTTCACTATTATATATATATATATATTATATATATATATAATATATATATATATATATATATATATATATTCATTGTTAGAAAAAAAAAGAATCCAAGACTTGAAGGAAACTCTGTCCCTGACTTTTTTCGAGTGTGTTCTTTATTCATATAAAAATTGTCTGTAAACGTCTTCTTGAAAGTATTACAAAGGGAAACAATGTGCCATTTGAAGGCCAGCATAGAATAAAAGGAAATAACGTTCTTTTAAAAGTGTTCTATTACAAGGAAACAAAGGCGGAGGTTTTAAATTGTCTCATGTGTGGATATTTCACTACTGAGATGATTCTTTTGTTGCAGAAGTCATTTATTAATTCCTTTAGTCTTGCCCTAAATTCTCCAGCGCAATTTGTATTCCAAAAAAGCAGGATCCACTGAGTATGATCAGCAAATGGAGCCTGTTATCAAACCAATGCTTTAAGGATGGTCCCTAAGAAATATGTGCGTTTCTTTTGCTTGTTGGTTTGTGTAGTTTGTCCTTGTTCTGGAGCTTGAACTCAGAGACTGGACCATGTCCCTGAACAAATGTCTTCCCTGGCCTACTTCCCCCAAAGCTAGTACTCTACTGCTTTAGCCAAAACTCCACTTCTGGCGTTTTTGGTGTTTAGTAACAGATAAGAATGTGACAGAATTTCCTGTCTGGGTTGGCTTTGAACTGAGAAAGTAAGAAAGCCATGTGACATCAACTGTATCAAGATTTCTGTTTTGAACCAAGGAATACTAGACGAAGTTTATTATAAACCTAATATTTGAAAATTTTTAAAAGAATATGTCTAACAAAGAATCCATAACTTAAATAACTCCACAAATGTAGGTGCACTGAATCATTTTGGAAGCATTTTTTCAACTGCTTGGGAATATAACTATTGACTTCATAGATCCTTTTGGGGAAACTTAGTCATATTTGCCTGTTGTCACTGGCTTTGTACACAGGGATGCTGTACATACTTCAAAGGGCCTTACATAAAGGAAGTCTTGAAATTCTCAACAATATTTAAATAAGATGCTCCCTATATTTCTTTTCACATTTGGGGATCACTAAGTACCAAAGTTATGTAGAAGGCTAGGGTTAGAATATGGACATGAAATCTGTCTCCAAATATTATAAAGATTATTGATGTCATTTTGAGTTACAGTTTCTAATGTAATAAAAAAATAAGGTAAAACAGTAACAGAAACACAATTTTCTATCTTTCCTAACTCTCCAACAGAAATTAGAGAATCCAGTAAAGTTACAGCAATCCCAAGATGGTATAGGATTTTATAGGATCAGTAGATGGTGAAAAAGAAGATAAAAAATGGTTCCCCTGGAACAATGGGAAACAAAATCTATACCTACAGATTGTGATATAGCTGGAAAATAGTTTCCACTATGCTATGTGTTTGATATTTTAGGTTTGTTTACACAGCAACTTTCCTCTCTCAGGAAATGACTCTATTCCTACTTAAGGTTTTGCAGCTTATAACCCAGCAACAAATAATGCTTCTAAATATAAACAAGCATGATACTAAGAATATCCAAGGCTACTTCCGTTGCCATAGGTGATTAATAACAATTCTCTTGGGGAATAGTCAAACAATTTTGAACTTTTTCATACCTTTCCTCTTCTCCAAAATGAGAAGACCTAGTCATTATATGTAAAACATTAATAAAGGATTTTTATATTTTTTATTTTTCACACTAAAGCAAATACACTTTCCCTCCTTGCAAGCCTGATTTTGAAAGAGTCAGACACTCACAATTATTTTATAGACAAAAGTTTACTGCTTTGGCTTAGGTGTTTTCCTACCTTTGGGTATTGCTCTCTATTATTTTGGCAACTATATAGAAAAACAAGAAAAATCCATTATGCTTTGGTTGAATTTTTCAATGTCAAGCTGTCTTCAAACACAGTTTTCTATTCCCTTCTTCACTGCTAATTAAAGTTTAATTATTGCACTTTAAATAACAAAAAACATACTTTAATGTATATTCTCATTGAAACCAATGAAAACAGACGTGTCTGCCATTGCTTTTTAAATTGTTTCCAAGTATTTTCCTTGGCTATTTTCATTATTGCCTTTTTTCTAGTCTTCTAATCAGGAATACAGTGTTACACAAAAAGATCTTCCTAAGATATAGGATGTTAGGCAGAAAAAAATAGATATATAATTAAAGATTTTCATCTCTTAAGAGACTGAAAATCTCAGAAGACAATTTGCTATTACTGGCATGGTTCTTAAGCTAAGTGAAATGCATTTACATGTGACAGTTATTCCAAAAAAATTATGGCTTATACTTTTCTGCTCCAATGAGATGAGTAACGTTACTGTCAATGAAATCTCTGACATGGCTGGAGGGCATATTGATTTTAGGGTAGAAAGGTTAATGTTAGAAAGCCAAGGGAGATTCCTAAAACAGCGCTGCCTATCACTTATCAGTTAATTATACTTATGGCACATAAGTATATAAATACATAAATATGAATTGATTGAGAAATGTGTGACTTACACTATTGATTCAATGGTTACCAAAACCAGAAAACACTTCTCATTTATATAAACTATTATATCTAGTGAGGATTCAAAAATTTTAGAATTATATTTTAACATTTATGCCAAAATATTGGTTTATTTTTAACACTTTATTTTTAAATTTTGTCGGTTGTGGGGCTTGAAATCTGTGCCTGGATGTTGTCCCTCAGCTCTTGACCTCAAAGCTAGTGCTCTACCACTTGAGCCACTGCCAGTTTTCTGGTGGCTTATTGAAAATAATGTCAAGGAGCAGGCGCCAGTGGCTCACGGCTGTAATCCTAGCTACTCTGGAGGCTGAGATCTGAGGATTGCGGTTCAACGCCAGCTGGGGCAGGAAATTCTGTGAGACTCTTGTCTCCAATAAAACCACCAGAAAACTGGAACTGGTGCTGTGTCTCAAGTGGTAGAATGCTCACCTTGAGCTGTCAAGCGTAGGGACAGTGCCCAAGCCCAGATATCAATCCCAATGATAAACCAAAATTAAAAAAAAAAAAAAAAAAAAACAAAAAGTCTCACGGACTTTACTGCCTAGGCTGTCTTTGAACCATGATTCTCAGCCATCAAACTCCTTAGTAACTAGGATTACAAGCATGAACCATTGGCACCTAGCTACATAATTATTTTTTACACATTTATGAAGTATGGAGTGGTAATCCCATTCATTTATAGGTTGTGTAATGATCAAGATATATCATATCTATTAGTTTCTGTATGTAACATTTCTTTTTAGTGAGACTGCTCGAAAAGTTATCTTTTGGCTGTGATGAAATAGCTATTCTTAACTATAATCACTTTGGTTCTTATGGTATACAATTAATATATTTACTTTTAGTATTGGAAGTCTGCTAATTAAACTCATAGAAAACATGAATTGTATGGTGAGAGAAGTTCATGGTTCCATTACTTGTCTTAGGAAAACAATTATGCCTTTTGTTTTCAATTATATTTCTGTGGGAATGTGAACTATTCATTGATTTAACTGTTAAAGTTGATAACTGTTACATTATAGCAATTTGATTCCAACTTGTATTTGAAGATTGCACATTTAACACAAATATGCTTCCACTTTCTTCTACCACATAACTAAAATAACAGTAAAGCAAAGCTTGGTGTTAGTAGCTCATATGTAGAATCCTAAAAACTCAGGAAGCTAAAACCTGAAGATTTTGGTTCAATGTCAGTCTAAACAGACAAAAATGTGAAAACTTATCTCCAATTGTCCAGCAAGAAGAAGAAGAACAGGATGTGGCTCAAAGGATAGAGTGTGATCAGCCATGAGCAAAATGTACAAGGAAGACAATTAAACACTGAGTTCAAGCCCTAAAAATGGCATAGACACAGAAGACAACAATAAAAAGTACTATGAACATCAATTATGAAGACAAAATAGTAGAAAAGATCATTAGAAATATTGCATAAAGAGCTGGAAGACAGAAATCATTTGACAGAATGTTGATTCAGGAGAGGGAAAAATCACAGTCTCATTGGTACAATCACATTGTACGCATTTGTGTTGAAACCTGGCTACTGGGTAGCAAGTGAATGAGTAGATTGGATTACCTGACATAGCAGACATTGTTTGTGACTGACTATGCACCATCTCACTCTGCAAAAATCTAAAATTGTGCTTGCTAATTTAAATAAAACCGCATATTAGATACTGTTTGGTCCACACAGACTGGGGTCCTTATTTTGACGCTTCAGACTTATGTGAGGCTTTTGTTAATAACCAGTCCTGTTGTACCCACTTTCCTTTGTGCACCTATACCTTACAAAGCCTACACCAAGCCAAGGCTTTGAACTAGACACCACGGCATTAATCTCTCCCTTTCTCCAACTACAACTCTTTTCACATGCTATCTCTGTCTTAGTATTAGTTGTTTTCTTACTAATCCCTACCAGAAAACTCTTATATTCATCTAAACTCATTATAAGTATCCTAGTTCAAAAAGGGATTAAAGGTTTACCATTGGCTGAGGCTCTCATCTGTAGGTTTGCTCCCTAATAAATCTGTGCTACAATATCTCTCTTTTCTTCGTGTCTTTTGAGTCTGACAAATGATTGATTCGGTTTGATGTAATCCCATTTATCCAACCTTACTTTGGAAGTTTTGACCTGTCCCAAGGAGCCCTCGTGTTTCCTCTAACTCTTCCTGTAAAATTATAAGGTATCTGGACTTACATTAGGGTCTTCAATCCATTTGGAATCGATTATGGTGCAGGAGGATATATAAGGATCTAACTTCAGGTTTCTGTGTACACACAATTCCATCAGCACAAGTTTTTGAAGAATTTGTCTTTCTTCCATCCTGTGTTTCTGGCTCCCTTATCAAAGATTATGTGCCTATAGGAGTGGATTCATTTCTGGGTCTTCAATTCTGTTCTATTGATGGAAATCTGTGCTTCTATTGGAAAGAATGGCATTACCACATTCCTGAGGAAATTGACTACTCTGTAAACTGAAAAGCAAAATTCTATGTTTACAAGATAAAATTGAGGAAAATTTTGAACCCATAAACTATAATATATAGAGGAAAATGTGGGAGAGAAAAGATAAGATGAAAAGTAAAGTAGCTATCAATTGAAGAACTCATAAACAATTATCAAAATTATACAAGAGAGCTGGGTTAAGCTCAGTTGTAGGACTAGACTAATATATACAAAGCCATAGGTTCAATCTCCAAGAAGACATAATAATAAGTTAATAAATAGTAATAATAAAATAATTACTTGAAATAAATGCTTTCATATGAGAGAGGCCTGAATCCTAAAACAGTAAACAAAATACCCTAAATTCTTGTATCCAATGACATGAAACTACAAGAATGAAGAGGACATAGTTTTCCTTTTATCTCCTTTCTTTTCCTTTCCTGTTTTCTTCTTTTCTTCTTTCCTTTGGCACTACTGATCCTTGAAGTTGCTAAGGCTCTGACCACTTTAGATTATTTTTCAGATGAGGTATTCCTTTTTGTCCAAGCCTCCCTTGAGCAATAATCTCTTACCTATGGCTTCCACAAACAAGAGATAACAGGGAAATTACCCTATATCTTGCTTTCTTTTTTGTACTTTCTCACGACTTTTTTGGGTCAGAACTGGCCCAGGATATCAGCCTTCTAAATCTCTGCCTTCTAGTTAGCATGGCATAGTTCAATTAAAACTTGGACCCATACTATTTCTCATTGCAAACATTC
This sequence comes from Dipodomys spectabilis, assembly GCF_019054845.1. Lineage (NCBI taxonomy): Eukaryota > Metazoa > Chordata > Mammalia > Rodentia > Heteromyidae > Dipodomys > Dipodomys spectabilis. Next base: position 997,326 of record NW_024870978.1, on the reverse strand, counting down.
AATATTGACTTCTGTTTTCTAGATATCATTAAATTCAATTGAGATTAGTATGTATATTTATGATGTTATAAGAAGAACATAGAGAAATCCCTTGAATAGGTTTTTTCAGTTTCTTTAAATATTTATAGTATGAGATTAAAAGTAGGACATTAATATTTCACAAGTATTATGCAGACTTCATTCGTTTTAATGATTTTGTGCACCCATTAAGTTCAATATAATTTTATCAATTTTATATGAATAATTACAGACACGTTTCTTTACCAAAAATAAGTCTGTCTCATGCTTCCCTTTTATAATTAAACCCACTATTTCTCTTGGTCCCATCCCAAACCTGTTTCATCCTGGAAACCAAAACATTTTTTTTCTCCGACTTCTAGATTATGCAATAAATAAGCTTTTAGGATTGCCCTCAAATCTATGGTAGATTATTCCCTGTTTTTGTATGCATTAATATTGTATTGTATTCACTCGATTAGCCTTTTGGTTCTGTTATTAGAGAAAGTAGCACAATTCGTTTCCCATTCACCTGAAGAAACCTTGAATTGATGTCCATTTCTTTAACTAGAGGAAATATTGCTGCTATAATCCTCTGTGTTTTGGCCTTTGGGTGAATGTTAAAGTTTATTTTTATGAGACAAAGCCTGACGAGATCAATTCCTGTGCTATACTCTAGGTGGTTGCATATTTCATATTCTAGGAACCTGCCAAAATATTTTCAGAAGTAGCTTTCCCATTTGAGATTCCTGCCAGCATCCAGTTTCTCTGTTTCTTGATAGCATTTAGTATGGGCAATAATGTATTATGTGCAGTAATTCTCATACATGTTTTATGATGCCATTTTTGTTTTAATGTGCATTTATTTGATGACTAATGATACCTTTCTTGGGCTTATTTTTCACAAGATGTATTTTGCTAGTTTCTAATTGATGTTCTTTTTAACTTTAGTTTTTGAGAGTTCTATGTAGAGTATAATTTGAGGCATTGTTCAGGTATAGAATTTGCAAATATTTTATTCTTATGGGTACATTTCATCAACATTATCTTCATCATCATTATCATAATCATTATCATCATCTGTTGGGTCTTCATCCATCCCATGAAAGATGGCCGGGGTCTGAGGAAATGTATGTGCGGAAGCTCACCTGTTACCCAGCCTCCCTCAGCCCGGGAAACAATCAGACCCAGCAGGGAGTCAAGTCAAGCAGGAAGAAACTCATTTATTAACACAGAGCAGCCTTTTTAAAGCAAAAAAGAGCAGGTGGCATGGCAAGGGAGGAAGAGGAACCAATCACTGTCAAAGTCACACCCTATCATGAACCTAAGCTTCCACAGGCTGGTTATGCTCTGAACGAAAGCAAATTGTGCTCTGCCCACTCAACTCCCTCTCAGCACCATCTTTGCCGCCCATTTGCCCTACAATCATCATCATCATCATCATCATCATCATCATCATCATCATCATCATCATAGCATCATCATCATTAGTAGTAGTATTATTATTAGTTTTGTACGTGTATGTATGGTCCTGGGACTTGAACACAGGGTCCCTGAGATTAGTTGGAATTTGTTAACAATTTACCATTTCAGTCATGCCTCACTTGTGGCTTTTTTGCTGATTAAACAGAGATAAGATTTTCAGGGACTTTATTTTGTGGGTTGCCATCAAACAGCAATACTCACATCACAGCCTACCAAGTAGTTAGGTTCAAATACATGAGTCCCCTGCTCCCAACTTCTATTCACTACTTGCATATGAGCTTTCACAGACTAAATTATTTTATACATTTTTGAGTTTAACTATATCGAGTTTTCCTTTCCTACAATTTTAATGCCAAATTTATGTATGTTTCATCTCCAAAATTGTCAAGGCATCTTCCTTTGTTATACATTTACATCACTCTTTTTGTTTTATATGCCACCTTCAAATCCTGCTTGAAGTTAATATTTGAATAAATTATTATTTTAAGTCAATGTTCACTTTTTAATTCTCCCCAATTTTGTCTAACATATCACCACTTATTAAAGAGAATGTCACTCCACAATTGTTTGGTTTTACACTCTTATTAAATATTCCTTGATAATAATTAAGTGGCTCTATTCTGGTGTCCTACAGACACATTGAGCTGTATAATCTTTTCTCTACAAATATAACAATTTTACACTAACATAGCTTTAATATTAAACAGAGAAATATATTCCAGTTTATTTTCCTTTGTCAATGAGTTAAAGAGTGATGGTCAGGTGTTTTTAGAAATTTTCATAAACTTATAAATAAAACTGTGAAGCTGGTCACTGTTAGCTCACGCTTATTATACTAGCTGGATAGGAGGCTGAGATCTGAGGATTGCGGTTCAAGGCAACTGGAACATGAATGTCTGTGAGACTCTTATCCCCAATTAACCACCAGAAAACCAGAAGTGGCACAGTTGCTCAAAGGGTAGAGCACTCACTTTGAGCTGAAGAGCTGAGGAACAGTGCCCAGGCCCAGATTTCAAGCCCCATGTATGACCCCAAAAAGGGGGGTTGAGGACAATTAATATCTTTGCTCAATTGTATCCTCCAATCCATAAAAAGTATAAGTCTCCATTTACTTAGATTTTTGCTTTTATATTCAGAATTGCATAATTTTCAATGAGGGCGAGTCAACAACACTTTAATACATTTTGACATATGTGGAGATGGAACAAAAAAATTCACAGAAAACAGATGAAAAATAAGGGGCAATGGGAATGGAGAAAGACAGAAATGGGTTAATCAAGCCCTTCATCAATATGTGAGTGTGTAAAATATTTCAATAAGATTTCTTTGTACAATTAATATACACCAATTAATAAATATCTTCCAAAGGCATTGGTATTCATGTATGTCATAAAGGATAAATACAGATTTTGTGGTGAAATGAAAGATAGAAAATACATACTTATATTAATACTTATAGTAATAATAAACTAAGAAATTTGGTCAACATTCTGAGGGCTCATGGCTCATTAGAATAGAAGGCCCTTGGTATCTAACATAAGACTAAAATGTTAGACTTCAGCCTATCTTTAAGTCTGCTTAACAGTCTTGCCTTTTGAGTAAGTATTCCCTTTATTGTTGTTGTTGTTGCTGGTGGTAGTCATGGGCCTTGAACTCTGGGCCTGGGCGCTGTCCCTCATCTATTCAGCTCAAGGCTAGATCTCTACCACTTGAGCCATAGCTCCACTTCTGGTTTTCTGGAGGTTTATTGGAGATAAGAGTCTCATGGACTTTTTCTGCCCAGGCTGGCTTTGAACCACGATCCTCATTTCAGCTTCCTGAGTACCTACCATTATAAAATGAGCCACCAGCACTGGGCTGGAATCAGTATTCTTAGTACAAAGAAAAAATACAAGTGATTTGGAACCAAGCTGTAGAAAGCTGCTTTTTCGGCTTCCGAAGAGAGCTGACTGGTATCTTATGAGTAGATAGATTTAGGAAAAATTGAACATATAAGTCCACATGGAAGGCTACAAAACATTTTAGTGAAGTTCCAAAAATAATAAGGACATGAATTGCAATAACTAATAGTAAGGGACATGTTTGGAAGTTCGGTCTCTATAGTTACTTTTGTAAATGTACAATGACATTTTATTCATTTTTGTTGTTGTTGTTTCCTTAGTATGTTCTTTCCCCTATGGAATATCTCCTGTTGTCACTGTACTCGATTTTGATACCCTGCATCTTGTATATACATGTCTAATCTGGGGAGGGTAAAGGGAATTACAAAACGCTGAAACAAGGACACAGGATGACCCATTGCAACACAGATACCAATAAGACTATATTGGAAATCAACCTTATCATTTCATGCTGCGAAGAATGGGGAGAAAGGAATGTGGGAGCTGGGGGAGGGAAGGGATAGTGGGACAACAACAAGGAAGGAAAGGTGTAATAATGATCAACAAGTAATATACTCATTGCCTTACTCATGTAACTGTAAACTCTCCATACAACATTTTAACAATAAAAATACAATAAAGTAAAAACAATAAAGGACACATTTGGCAAATAAAGTAAAATGCTAACTTACAGACAAATGAAAATAATAATAAACACATATGTCTATATACATGTATGTACACATCTGTATATTCATATAAATGTATACATATATAGGTATTTGTGTATGTACACATATAAGTATGAATATATGCATATACACATAGTGTGTATACATATACATTTATTTAAAGAGACATGAATAAGAAATATATTAATGCCTATGAAAAACTTTAACCATCCTGCCTATGAAAAGTTTTAACTATCCTGAATATGTTCTCAAAAAATGAAAAGTATTTTTACATATCTTTATAATAATATACCAAAGTCCAAAAATATTTTTCCACAGTGCAGGTTCAGATTTAACAACTAAATAAATATCTAAATGTTAATTTATTAAAATGAGCCTCTAGAATTCAAATAATAAATTTGTTTTATTCTTAGATGTATTATATCTATGCTGAATTTTTGTGTCTCAAGCTTGTAATCCTTGCTACTCAGGAAGCTGTGGTCCAAAGCGAGCTTTGGCAAGAAAGTTTGTGAGACACATCTCAATTAATCACACACACACACACACACACACACACACACACACACACACACACACACACACACACACAGAAAGCCAGAAGTGGAGTTGTGGATCAAACGTAAGGACACTATCTTGAGTGAAAAAAATGAAGGTATAGGCCTTGTGTTCAAATCACAAGAATAACACACACCCACATGCACACACATGCACATTATGTCTAAATTCTTATTTTAGTTTGAAGAAATAAGCAGTATCATGAATAGTAATATTTGTTTCATATCCTGCAACTTTTATGAAGTGGTTTTTAGTACAATTTGCTTTAAGATATAACATAGGTCATTAAAATTAATATTAATCTAGTTAATATTTATAATTACTCATAACACATTGGTATTTTATGTATACATTTAAGACATATTATGAGTAAAAGAAAGAAAGGAAGAATAGAAGAAAAGAAAGAAAGAAAGAAAGAGGGAGAAAGAAAGAAAGGAAAGAAGGAAAGAAAAAAGAAGAGAGCAAAAGAGAGAGGTAGGGATGGAGGGAAGAAGGGAGGAAGGAAAGACAGAAGGAAGGAAGGAAGAAAGGAAGAAAGGAAGGAAGGAAGGAAGAAAGGAAGGAAGGAAGGAAGGAAGAAAGGAAGGAAAAAAGGAAGGAAGGAAGGGACAAAAAGTATAATTTATAAAATCTGTTATTTAGCTCAACATAAACTTCATGTTACAATTGTCACCTCTCTGCATGTTCTCCATGCATGAATGAAACCAACAAAGGAAGGATCAGAAATAACCAGATGAATCTGTTTGCATTTCTAGTAAATATGTACACAAATCTTTTTCTCATTTTCTATACATCATCAAATAACTATTTGCATTGTTATAAATATTCTAAAAATTGATGTAACCAAAGTATGTCAATATATAATATAATGTGAACACTAGTATTTATAATGCTATTAATATTACAGTCTTCATATTATATTAATTATATATTTTATCAGAGAAATTAGCATACTCTGATTTGGTGTCTGTGGGAGACTTAATAGCAGAAAGCAATTAAAATCTAAGGAGATTTGTATTTCTGAAAGCAGTTAACTCATTGGAGATTGTTCAAATACATCAGAAGGGTCTTAGAAAGGCTGAACATGTTTACATGATTGCCTATGATGTGATTGAAGAGCCACAAAACAATCATACTTCACTTTGTCATACTACAATTATTCCCATTGTAAGAATCATTCACATAAATTACACGATATGGGTTTATCCTAAAGTTATTATTTTCTATGAAATAATATAGAAATGATACACTACACTGAGTTAAAGAATAAGTTGCATAATGTATTGGACACTGCAACTCTTTCCAATTACACGCATTGAAATTCTATTCCCCTGTCTGGTGACATTAGAATCAGACTTTCAGAGATGACCCTGCAATAATGATCCTGATGAAAGAAGCCCAATATAACTAGTCAGCAAACAGATTATAATGAACCAGAAAGTAGACCCCCATAAGACAAAGATTTGCTTTGAATAACCATTTTTATAATTAATGTTCAAGCTTCTAGAGTATGGATAATATAGTCCTGATGTTTTTAATCCACTTACTTTGAAGTATTTTCTTTCTTTTTTTTTTTTTTTTGGGTCCGGTCGTGGGGCCTGAACTCTGGGCCTGGGCGCTGTCCCTCAGCTCTTCAGCTCAAGGCTAGTGCTCTACCACTTGAGCCACAGCACCACTTCCGGGTTTTTTCTGTTTGCTTATGTGGTGCTGAGGAATCGAACCCAGGGCCTCATGCATGCAAGGCAAGCACTCTACCACTGAGCCACCTTCCCAGCCCCTGAAGTATTTTCTTATAACATCCCAATAAAGAACAAAAAGCAAAGTAGTATTTATTTAAATTTCAAAATTTTGAAAAAACTATTCATAATGTTTTATTATTTGAACTTTATTCTCCAAACCTCCAGGTTACAAATATTATTAAATGGGAATTGAATTGAGGTCCAACACTCTATTCACTGAAACAGTTTATGAATACAATGTCAACCCTTTCAACATTCTCATCCACCCCTCCCAATAAACCCAGTCCTTACTTATCTCAATATTATGTTATGTATGGAATTGCTTGCTATTTAACAAAACATTTTATGTATACAGTACACTTGGAATTGTGTTACCACTTCAACATCTTCACCCCCATTTCAGACTACCCATTGTTTTGTATATTTCAATTCTGGGAAGTATGCAATGGATTCTTGCCTGTATTCTATCCTTTTCAATTTCCTACCCCTCTCACCTTGCCCCGCACTGTCCTCTCTTGTAGTACACATTTACTGGTATTTATTTTGTTGGGTTTTGACTTAATCTTTTAAGAGAACTATACTATTTTCTTTTTCCATGGACTCTGAAACTTCAGATAATACATTTACCTCCTTGCATTTCAGCCAGTATGTTTACTTTTACATTTATTCGCACCTTCTGACTACCAAACATAAGGAAAGTCATACAATCTAATTTTCTCTGGGTCCAGTTAATTTCACTTAATATGATTATTTCTAAGTCTGTCATTTTCCTTAAGAATGGTGTAATAGGGGCTGGGAAGGTGGCTCAGTTACAGAGTGCTTCCCTTGCATGCATGAGGCCCTGGGTTCGATTCCTCAGCACCACCTAATCAAACAGAAAAAAGCCGGAACTGGTGCTGTGGCTCAAGTTGTAGAGCACTAGCCTTGAGCTGAAGAGCTGAGGGACAGCACCGGGGCCCCAGACCTCAGGCCCCACGACTGGACTGCCCCCCAAAAAAATAATGGTGCAATATTATTTTTTCTGATTGATGAATAAAATTTGATTATGTATGTATATATACACACATACTTGTAAATAGGGATCAATTCTTGATCCCTTTTTGCAGTGAGAGGCATCTGGGCTGATTCCATATGTTGGCTACAGAAAATAATGCAACAACGAACACGATTATGCTGGCACCTTCAGTGTGGTCTTCTGCTCTATTGGATAAATGCTAATAAGTGGAATTGCTGGATCATAGGGAGCTCTCTATTCAGTTTTGTGAGCAACCTCCATAGTGTTTTCCAAAGTCGTTGAACAAGATTACACTTCCACCAACAATGTAATAGAGTTTCCTTTGGACAACTTCCCTATTAGTATCTGTTTGTTTTTTCATAATGACATTGTAACAGGGGTAAGAAGAATCTCAGTGTGGTTTGGATTTGCATTTCTTTCATGGAGAAAGATATGTCTATTTGTCATTGTTACTTTTCTTCTAAGAAGTTCTCTTTAAGTCATTATCCCATATATTAATTGAGCTCTTGTTTATTTGAGGGTTTATTTGATCTGTAAATATGGGTTAGTTATGTAAACCCTTGTCTAATTCTTAGTTAGTAAAAATCTTCTTCCATTCTGTTCTCTTTCTATATACCCTGCTAACTTTTTCCTTTGCCATGAAGAAACTCTTCAGTATGATGCAACTCTACTCACCCAAAAAAATATTACACCATTCATAAGGAAATGGAAAGACTTGGAACACACCTATATTAAGTGAAGAAAGTCAGACTCAAAGAAATATAGGTTGTCCAATTTCCCTCATTTGCTGTATTAGAATGTGCCTCTAATTCTACAACTTAAAACACCTGGATGGTAAAAGAGAAAACATTACATTTGGACATGATAAATTACATGGGATTCTAAACATTTATACAGTGAGATCAAAGGAGGATGCCCTTTGGAGAGGATCAAAAAGGCTCAATAGCTATATAAATATTATCATATAAAATAATGTTCATCAAATTGATCTCCAAGAAATGATAATGATATTTTTTTTTATTATTTTGTTTTTCCATCTGAATTCGGATGATGTTTGTTTTGTTTTAATTTCTGCACCTTTGGTCTTATATGTAAGTTTGGAAAGGGCAAGGGGAAACACAGAAATGGTGGGACAAAGGGTGAACAAATGTAATAATGCCACTCAATAGACATTACCTTGTAAATGAACTATACAACTTATGGGGGAGGGAGGTTGAAAGGGAAAAACTGGGAGAACATGAGGGAAGAGGTGACACTGTTGAAAAAGAAATGTGCTCATTATCTGACTTATGTAATTGGATCCCTTCCGTACATCATCTTTACAAATTAAAAATGGACCTCATAAACAGGCCAGAGTAGTTATATTAATATTAGATAAGATTGGCTTTAATGTATTCCTTCCCTTACACATGTAACTAATCTCTCTTTAAATCATCCTAACAACAAAATAATTTTTTTAAAATAATGAAATATAAAACCTGACAGGAAATAGAAAAACACTTAAAAAATTTGGGTTCAAAATGCAAGTAAAATTTAGACCTACACTCTGAGCAAGAGTTAGGCTAAATGTGAAAAAGAGGCTTGCTAACATGATGATTCGGTTATATGTAGGCTTAGGCAAAGTGATCTAGTTAGAGCTGGGGTTGGGATGGGGAAAAGATGCAAGATATTGTGTAAAATTGCCACATATTTTAAGAAGAATGAATCAAAGTTAGAATGAATGAAAACGAATGTCTTTGTTACTTTAAAGATTCAGATATAATTTGGTTTAAAGAATGAGATACTCTTTTGTTCTGGTAAGGGTTAGGGAAGGATAAGCTTTAGGGTAAATTTTAGTTTTCCACTAAGAAATAGAAGCAAAAAAATATGAGGTTGAATAAAATCTAAATAATTTTCCTTACATTAACCAGTTGGTGTTAAATCAGTCTGTGCTTAGGATTAGGTTTCTGGTTAACCGGGGTTGAGGATAGAGTAAAGAAATGGGTTAAACTTGTGGTTCATGCCTATTTTCCTAGCTACTCAGGAAGCTGATTTCTGAGGATCACAGTTCAAAGCTAGCCCAGGCAGGAAAGTCTGTGAGACTTTTATCTCCAGTTAACCACCAGAAAACCCAAAAGTGGTGCTCTGGCTCAAGCGGTTCAATTCACACCTTGAGCTAAAGAACTCAGGGATCCGTCCCCAGGCCCAGAGATCAAGCCCCACGCCAGACAAAAGAAAAAAAAATGAAATGTGTTAAATGTTAAGTAAAGCTGAATGTTATTTAGGTTCTAGGAATTCAGGAAAAGAAGGGATAATGGAAGTACAATGTATTTCATAATATCAGGATTTGAGATCAATGGGTATAATGATTCCTGTTATGGAACAAGATACATTCAGAGATAAGAGTGAGAAAATCTATAGGGTTTAGGAATACCTGCAATTTATTTCAAGAATTGCAAGTGGAATTTCAGTTAGGATTGCACAAAATGAGCATTTTTCATAAATTTTTGAATTGGGATACTATTAGTGTCAAGGTTATGGTTAGGATTCCAGCCATGGTTAGGGTTAGAGTGAAGGAGAAAAAATGAGGCTCAAATTCAAAATAAATTTTAATATAATCTTGGTACGAATTACAATGAATGTGAACTAGAGTACTACTATTAATATTAGATTCTACTTAAAATTAGGCTTATGGTTATTCTCAATGTTCTAGTTAAGATTATATTTAGGTTAGAAAATGACTCAGATATTGGAAAAAATTGAAACCTATGTTTGGAAGGTTTATTTGAATCAAGTTAGGATGAGTGAAAACTAATGAACTTGTGTTAGTGTCATATAATTTGGATTAAGACCAGAGTCAGTATTTTGTTCTGATTATGATTACTGTTATGAATAAGAAAGTTTTTGTTATAAAATTGAGTTTTCACTAACAAGTAGAATAAAAAAATATGACACTAAACAGTAACTAGAGCATTATCATTATATTTATTTCTCAGTGATCCTTCTTGAAATGATTAATGAGAGTTTTCCAGCCAGGTTTAGGTTGACAGCGTTAAGTAATGGACTAGGTGGTAAGTAAATCTGAAACTGTTTTAGGGTACAGGGGTTCAGAAAAAGGTAGGATCAATGGAAACTACAGTATTTTTCCTGATAAGATAATTTGAGGACAAGTAATAAAATGGTTTATGTTAGGGAACAAGATCTTCAGAGGTAGAGTCAGCAAATTTGGGGGAATTATGGCAAACTGTACTCATTTCCAGAGTCCAAACTGGAGTATTCATTAGAATTATTAAAAACTAGATTCTTTTTCTTAAACATTAGAATTGGACTGTAATTAGGGTGAAAGTTAGGTCTCAGTTCCAGCTGGGATTCGTGTTAGCATTAAGGAAAACTTCATTTTCAACATAATGTCTTGTGAGTATCATTGTTGAAATGGTTCATCCTATGTTGAACCTAAATTTTCTATTTCTCTAATCCTAATTCTAATTCTTTCTGGGATCCTAACCCTAACCATAAAACCATAATAATAATGATAGCTCAATTCAAAAGTTAAAAAAGTATTCAATTTTTATTCATCCTATTAATCCACTGTACATCTTGAGTTAAGCTGCAATTTAGCTTAACTTTTACAAGTTAGTTTATATGCGCATATGTAAAGATGTAATTTTATGTGAAAAACAGAAGATCTTTGGAGGTAGGAGTAATGAAAAGGAAATAGAGGAGTATAATAAAATACTTTAATTATATTATGAAATTGCCACTTCTGACAATTAATATCCATTAACAAAATAACTAAAAATTAATAAAAAGTACACTGCCTTCTAGTGTTCTTTAAGAGAGCCATGACATATCTTGTGAAATACTTACGTTAGATAAACTTTGTTCATGCATAATTTATATTGTTATTGGCCCATTATTTAACTTAATGAATAAAAATAAATCAAATAAGATTCCATGACAAAAAATATAAAACAGTTACTTAGTAATTGTTTGAGAAGTAGTTATAGTCATGCATTTTAGGAAACTGAATTTCTATTTCCCTACAAAGGAATGAATTAGGTTTACTAATCTAGTATTTGTAGTAAGTTTAGAGAAAATAATTGGCATGAAAAACATCTAACAGTACATCTCTTGAATGAGTGATATTTTAAACATTGTCTTTTATTCAAATGAATACTTAGGTTTACATTTCAGAATAAATGCGATTTTAACTCCTTTCAGAACAAGTACTTGCCCTGCAATTAAATGTACTAGCATATTCAGATATTTAAAAGCTAAATTTTCTGTTATATATGTAGCTTTATGTATTCAGAATGACATGATTTTTTTATTCATAAATGTCTAACCTCAGATTTTTGCTTCACCAATATAAATGGTCTCATGAGGTTGTAGTGAAGGCTCCAGTAACCAGAGTGGTCAAAATCATTTCCTGAATTCTAAATTTTAAATCTAATAATTTTTAGGCTTTGATAATATCATTTATTGTCTCTTCAGAGCAATTAACCTAAAATAAATACTATTTTTAAGCATTTCACTCACATTGTAAATAGTATTAACATAGGTCAAAAAGAGACTAATTATTTAAGATTCAACATATTCGGTGATCTTAGTGTGAAGAATGTAGAGAGTAGAGATTTTTATATTCAATAAATATTTTTGGTTAAATTAAATCATATATCTGGATTTCTAATATGGAGGTTAATCACATGGAAACAGGAAAACAATAAAGGAGTAATTACTGTGGGATTATTTTTCTTCTTAAAATTATGAAGCAAAAATATCTCTAAGAATATATTTTTTAATAAAATGTTTCAACTCTTAGTAAAGTGCATTATACTTTAATATAAAGTTTTTCTCAAAATAGAAATTCTGCAACTAATCTAATGTATGTTTTCATGCACAAAATTCTGTGACTTCTAGTCTTGTTATGTGATTTTATTTATATTTTTTAGTTGTGACATGATCCTTATTTACATTTATTACAAACATCTGTAATTATAAAAATCATCTCTGTACACACTAATTTATGTAAGATAATATTCAAACAAAATTATCTTTTTTCCTGTCTCCAACCGGGAAGGATGATGTGCTGAAGTATATTAAATGAAAGTACTCTAATGAAGAGTCTTTATGGAATGAAAATTTACAACATGTGGATGTTCTACTTGGCTGAACAGGAATTCTTGTTTCTACAGTGCTTTCTTACCTTTTAATCCCACAAGGAAAGCCACAAAATTTGAAGTTCATATGAAGGAATTGCATTCCTAAATGATGTGGCAACCCTGCTCAAAAGTTTTGTGTTCCATATTTTTAAGCATATTAGTAATTCAGCTGTGAGTACATTGCATGAGACTCCTGAATTCACAGCTATTGCTGTGTAATAATCAGAAGAGAGGAAAAAGATTATATTAATCTCCAATTCCTCCCTTTGACCTTCAATATACCAATTAATTGTCAAAACAATCATGTAAGATGTTAGTTCATTTTTCCCTTTCTAATTAGAGATTAAGCAAGTGCTTTTAGCAGTTAAAAGTGGATTGTGTTACAGCTACAAAATCTTCTTCTATAGGCTCATAAATTGAAAACTTGTCTTCCTATATTGAAAAAGCACAATTAACATTTACATTTTTCCAGTCATTTTGCTTACCTATGAGTTCTGATCATAAATACTCTTATGAATTTTTATAGTATCTTTGAATAAATCACACGATTTGCATGTACTTATCATCTTAAGGAAAGGCAGTCTACCTTTATATTTTTCATTCTATGTGACAAACCCTTATTTTTTGTTTCCCTATATGCTGAAAAAAATGTATCCATGGAAACAAGATATTGACAGCAAATCTGAGTGTAATTTTCATTTTTCAAATTTCAAATATAATCTATACTTTGTTTTGACTAGTCATTTTTTAACAATGAGTGATATTCTTGAACACTAACATTTTGGTGCTTTTAAGTAAATTGCGACTTGATGTGGTATGGTAGTTCTAGTGTCTAGTTGATTTAATCATTAGATTATTCATGTATAAACATGTGCAATTGCACTTTTTTACTTTTTTAATCTTTTTTTGGAGGGTTCCGGTCATGGGGCCTGAAATCTGGGCCTGGGCGCTGTCCCTCAGCTCCTCAGTTCAAGGCTAGCGCTCTACCACCTGAGCCACAGCGCCACTTCTGGCTTTTTTTTCTGCTTATGTGGTGCTGAGGAATCGATCCCAGGGCCTCATGCATGCAAGGCAAGCGCTCTACCACTGAGCCACCTTCCCAGGCTCGACTTTTGTATTTTTATATATAAAATAGTCCCCAAGGTTTTACTTTAAAGTATAATGGGGGAGGGTTGTCTTCATGTTAAAAACTTTATATATATTTCAATTAAAGTATTAGAATGGATTTATTGATTAAAACATAGAAAAGTGTAAATAGTCAGGTTTCTTGCTTGAGACTGCATAACTTTCATATGAATGCAGCTCAAGATGAGACTGAGAGATAAATTCATATTCATATCACTGAGATTTACATCACAATATAGGAAATATAGGTATTTTAAAGAATTGGTCATTCAAAGCCCTTGATATATAATGGAGGAAGAATTGAATTGAAGATAGCAGAGGATAACAAATCAATATGCAGGGATTATGATTTTATAATACTAATATGAAAGAACTGAAGCTTTAGTTTTCTGAAAAAGAAAGTTTAGCTTGTAAATTCAATATAAGGTATCAGCTGTGATGAGTCTAATATCTTTCCTCCAAGATATCCAAGAGTACTATACTCATCCTCTGAAAAGTAAATAAGTAACTATTTTAATAAGCTTTGCTTAATATTAATTTACTTGAAGCAAAAAGGTTAAAATGTCTTCTCTTTCTTTCAGTGTAATAATATACATTTCATATTATTACTGTCTCTTCATACAAGCCTGAAATCACTATTTCAAAGTAACATAAACAGAAAAACAAAAATAACCGGAAGTGAACAGACAAATATTACCTCCTCTGGGACACAAGAACAAAGGCAATACTCAGGAAAATTTATAGCTTTGAGTATATACATTAACAAATTAGAACAATCTTAAATCAGCACTAATAATGCACCACTAGGTCCTTGAAAAACAGGAACAAGCCAATTCAAAAACTGGTAGATAGAAATCATGCAAATTAGATTAAAGAAATAAATGAATTAGAGTCTCAGAAAAACATACAATCATAATTGGCTTCTAACTACTAGTAGCTCAAAAATTCGCCCAATGAATGTAAATGTAGCTATTTTCAGAGATAGACTCAACCTGCTCAAACCAGTGAACAAAACATACTTGTACGATTCTAAGAAACAATTTTTTGTTAGACTTTTTAAAATAAATTTACTCTGTTGTTAAGTTGATTTATAGATGGATTACAATTACAGGAGTAAGGTAATGAGTACATTTCCTTTTATGAAATGTCTTCAGTTCCCTCATATTTTCCCATCCCCTTACTTCTTTCCCCACCCATGTGTTAAATAGTTCACTTTCATCAATGTTCAAGGAACTCCATTGCTTCATTTTTTCAACCTTTCCCTAAAGCTCTGTGCCCACCCCCACCTTCCTGAAGATGTAGAATGAATATACCATGCATAAGGTAAAGAAGACAGAATCATCACAAACTCTAAATAACAACAACATACGCTAAACAAAAAACAAAGTCTTCTGTTTCCATACCTCATAGCTTGTTTCAGGATGTTTATCATGTTATATAAATGTAATTGTTTTTATAATAAAGTCAATTCAGGGATTAAGGTGTGATAAACTTATAATTTTCTTTCTATTTAGTAATGCTTTTATTTTACATTAATGTTGTAAGTAACACAATTCAAATCCTAGTGAAATTTGAAGGTTCAGATTTAAAGTTAAATATTCAAAAGGTCTAATAGTTCCATTTTGGCAACCAAACTGAAAAACAGGCATGTTTTATCCTCAGGAATGTCATTATTTCATATGCAATTTTCATATGTAATTTTACCTACATTTTCTCTTATATGATAACATATTATCTGCTAATCAGAGA
The DNA here is from genome assembly GCF_019054845.1 of Dipodomys spectabilis. NCBI lineage: Eukaryota > Metazoa > Chordata > Mammalia > Rodentia > Heteromyidae > Dipodomys > Dipodomys spectabilis. Next base: position 981,948 of record NW_024870978.1, on the reverse strand, counting down.
GATACAAAAAGATTTTTAATTATGATAGGAAAAATGCATCGACATGAATGAATGAAATCAGGGAGTAGATGGCCCAGAGTGGGGTGGTTCTGTTAAATATTCTCACGATTTTGAATGATCTGGTGTTTTTGTATGTGTGGAATTATGAATGTATTTTATGTCTAGACAAGAAAGCTTGATTAATAGATAATTGTCTGATACCCAATATCTGGAATCTAACCTGAGTCAGTGGTAAGTATGTGTGTGTGTGTGTGTGTGTGTGTGTGTGTGTGTGTGTGTGTGTGTGTGTGTGTGTGTGTGTGTGTGAGTGTGTGTGTATGTGTGTGGGTGTGGGTGTCTCTCTGCCTGCGGGTAAGTCTGGATTTAGAAGGAAGTATCTTATTTCTCTGAGGGTATATACTTAATTCTATTAGGTATACTCCATTAATGACAGCAGATAAAGTTAATTAACATTTTGTGTCATATATTTATGTTCCTATGATTGCATGAACAAGCTAAAAATTATGTTTGGGGTATGAGTTTGTAAAAGGTCAGGTGAAAGTATAAACATTTGTAATCTTGAGAAAGATATCAATGGCAATCATTTCAGTGTAGATAAATTTTGACAACACTTTCAGTGATAGGTAATCCTATATCAAAATTCAATATTTATTGATTTTCCATAACTATACTATTCTATAAATTTGTAGGAAAACAAGTTAAATTATAGAATCATAAAAGTAATATGATTATTTATTGCAAAGAGTTTTACAGTTAGGTCCTGATTGTAAGCACTAGGATCAACAGAAATAAAAACACAATATACAACATGGAGTTAGATATTTTATAATGAAGTATATTTTAATATACTCTACATTGTTAGAAAGACTAGAACGTTGGGTTAGCTTTATAACCTACCATAATAAGTGATATTGTCCATTTATTAAGCAGAAAGGCTTACTCAGATTTACAAGATTGAAGATTTCAGTGTATGTTCAGCTGGTTTTATTGCTTTGACACTGTCAAGGAAGGGAGTATGTCAAAGAGAAATGTTTTTTGACTAGAATGATTAAAAGATAAAAGAAGAAAGAAGATGAGAGTCTTTCTCATGAGTTTCACTCTGAAGAACTTAATCTCCAGAAGAACTATTCAGGTATGCTCCACAGTCTGGGAGGAATTGGAATGTCATTTTTCTTTAACACATATGTCTTTCTGGGGCATTCTAAAATCAAATGGCAACATCTTCACCAATGATTACTTGTCTAGGGGTGGAAGCCACTAGATACATCTATAAATTCTAATCAGATTTCAGCAGACTAAATATTTTATGGAATTCCCATTAAAATAGTTTCTTGCAGACTGACTGGGTCTTCATAATGTGTATCTGTGTGTTTATATGTGTGTGTTTGAATAAACTAATAAAACAATGTGGCAGATAAAAGTATTAGTATGGTCTTTTGTTTTTCTTCTTATACTCTGAAAGCCTATCACATTTCCCAATTAAATCCCATCCAAGATTCAAACATTAATGCTGTCCCAAAATTTCTTTATGTTAACCTAAGTACATCCATCTCATTTCAGATGGCCATGGTATAGGAAAATTTTAAGTCTTCCAATTACGTTGTCACCAAGGAAACAAAATAAAATATTTCTTTTAAAAAACCTAGAATGTAGAATATTTTAGCAATAAAATTGAAGGAGTATGCATTATAGGATTTAATTTACATATTTAGTCACATAAATGGATATTCTTTATCCCCAACTCAGAGCCCTTTTAAACTACATCTTCCATGAAGACAGTCCTTGCTGTATACAAACCAGATGTGGTGAACAAATTAACATGTACACCATTGTTACATGCTCTGTTCTAAAGCATGGAAGTGAAAGAGCATTTAATGCATGTGAAGATCTGGTTCTAAGGATTATGGAAAGTGATTACTTTGCACCATAAATAGAAAAATTCACAGATGTTTTAAGTTGTTTTTTGTTGTTGGCATTTGTGAGATATATTTTGGAAAGCACAATGAATGAAAGAATGCTATTTTGTAAAACTTTGCTGGCTGACACATTTACTGAAATGTTTCATATGAGAAGACAGACAATAGGGTAGGTAGGATGTGGTATGCAGTTTTAAATACAGACAAGCAAAACAAAGAATGGGAATTTTTTTCCTTAACAAATGCTTTCTGGTTATATTGTGCTATACACTATAACGATGAAATAATCCTTTCTTTGGAAAAGTAAGGAGAAAACACTGTCACCTGTTGAATTTCTTTTTAAAGTGAACCTTAAATGTCAAGTTCAAAGTAATTTAAAAGCCTTAATTAAATATTATCGAGTATTACTTTCATTTTTGATGAAAAGTTAAAACAAACTGACAGACTGTTAGTCCATTAAGATTTATAAGTTTCCTGCTATACATTTCCTATTGTTCCTCTTTTTGGGGGTGATATATTTTTTTTTTTTAGAATGGCAACCTGGTCTTAACCATTACCAACAAAATGTATGCTGTCATAGAATCAGAGAGTTTTTGGGTCTTTTTGTTGTTTTGTATGGTTTATTTGGTCAGTCTTGTGGCTTGAACTCTGGGCCTAGGTGCTGGTCCTACAATTCAGCTCAAAGTGAGCACTCTACCGCTTTAGCCACAGCGCCACTTCTGTTTTCTAGTGGCTTATTGTAGATAAAAGTCTCACAGACTTTCCTGCCCGGGCTGTCTTTGAACTGAGATCCTCATATCTCAGCCTCCTGAGTAGCTAGGATTACAAGCAAGAGCCACCAGTGCCCAGCCAGAGAGTTTTATTTTATTAAATTAAGACAATAGTAGGCTCATTTTATGCCAACACAAAATATAAACACCAATGACATTTTTCCCTAAAAAAAAAAAAAAAAAACACATAAAAAAATCATGAGATTCTGAGGAAGATGGCAGAGGAGAAGCTGAAGGCTAAACAAATTCTCCTATAGAAAGCATTTTAATATTCCAGTGAACAGTCTTAGGCTACAGAGTCACACCAAGTGTGTCATCTCAATGCAGAGAGTTTGGACAGAGAGGGAAAATCCAAGCAAGGAAACAGATCTGAACACATGCAGCTAGCCATGGCTGAAGTGGCAGAGTTGGTAGCAGAGACACTCTTAGCAGCCATAACTACGGAGAGAATCTGGGACAAAGGCTCCAGATGTGGCGGACAAGTGGATTCTACCCAACACAATCAAGAACTGACAAGGAGCAGATATATTCATCCTGCAGATCACAGACCAGAAACTGTCCAGGAACAAGACTCTAGCATGAGGAGAACCCTCATCTCCTCATTTCTTCTCAGGGAGCAGAGGAGGGAAGGCTGCGTGTCACCTACCACTGGAGATCTCCAACTTTGATACTAACAAAGGCCCAGTTGAGCAACTTGCTCCAACTCAGGCCTTGGAAGCAAACAAAAGAGTCATTTAGCAGGTCACAGGAATCTACCCTGACCTGCCAGGCTCAGCTCTACCCAGGGGAAAGTCAACCAGCCCAGACAGAGAAAAATCTGCCCCCTGAGGAGTGACTTTCACCACTGGGTAAACAGAGCCAGAGGCTGCCCCTCCCTACAGCAGCCTAGACAAACAATTGAAACTCAGTAAACATAAACCCTGAGAATGGCTCCAAGCTGGGCTCTCTGAGAGTCTCAGGAACTAGCCCAACAAGGAAAAGCTACTGATTGCTGAAAATCCTCAACTCTACCCATAACATAATCTCATCACAGCATCTTCAAACTAGAGAAAACTCCCATCTCCCTCTTTTGGGATACTGAAAGCAAATCTACCTCCCACTGAACTAGCCTGGGAGAAGGATCACAAAACAATGGTTTAGGCAAAGCATTTTTCTGCCTGCTCAAACACTGACTTAAGAAAACAATCAAGCCACAGGAAAACCAAACACCACAAGCAGCCCAGAGACTCCACCAAGAGACTGGTTATGGACACGGGAGATACACAATCATCCCATTGCCCCCATTACCCCCCCAAAAAAATCAAAGAACTCTTTTTTTAAATTTAATTTAATTTTTTATTGTGAGAATACAGTACAGAGGAGTTACAATTACATGGGCAAGATAATGAGTATATTTCTTATCAAGCATTGTTGCTTCCTTGTTGTTTCCCCTTCCCATCCCATCCCATACTTCCCCCTTCCCCCAACTGATCCTCCCCCACCCCCCACCAAAGTTTTTAAGTTCGGTTTTCGACATAATTAATTGTACATCTCATTGTTGCAATCAAAGAACTATTTGAACCTTTTAAAAATTAATTTTTAAAATTGTTTTCTATTAATCTTATTTTCCTCCGATAATTTTTATTTTAGGTGTATAGGTGTGTGTGTGTGTGTGTGCTTTTTTTAATCTCTTCTGAACTTTTGGTCCTTTTTAAGTATTCTTTTCATTTTTTTCTGTGTTTTTCTTTTTTTGCGTGACTAAATTGCTGTTCGGCTCATTCCCAGATATATACCTGTCGTCGATTATTAGACCTTATACCCCATTGTGTACACATTTAATCCAGAAAATTATTACTCAATTCACAACCTCTTAGGATTAAATTCTTTAATAGCAGTATTATCTCTTTATATGTATATAATTTTCAAGTAACTAATTTTAAGAATTTTTATTTTTTAGTTTTCATTTCTCCTTTCAATCCATCCCTTCTTCTCATCTTATCCTTTTCTTCTCTCAATATCATTTGTTTAAACTTACATAATTTTTAAGTGTTTCACTACTTAAATTTAAATTTTGGTTTTTCCATTTTTTCTTGTTCGTTTTTTTGTAATCTCTCTCCGATCATTCTATCCAAAGCATTTCCCTCTCTAAGATTAGGACTTGGTTAAATACCACATTTTCTCCATCCATCCATCTACTGAGGGGCATCTGGGTTGATTCCTATCTTAGCTATGTTAAATAATGCTGCAATAAATATAGTTGTGCTGGTAGGGTTAGTATAGTCTTGTTTGTGATCATTTGGGTAAATGCCCAAAAGGTAGATTGCTGGGTCATAGGGAAGTTCTAGGTGGAATCTTTTGAGGAACTTCCATACTACTCCAAAGTAGTTGAATAAGTTACACTCCCACCAACAATGCAGTAAGGTTCCCTTCTGGCCACATCCCCTGAAGGATCTGTTGTTATTAGAGTTCTTGATTATAGCCATTCTAAATGGGGTGAGGTGGTATCTCAATGTTGTTTTGATTTGCTTTTCTATTATGGCTTGGGAGGTTGAGCATTTCTTCATGTGTCTATTGGCCTTCCTTCTTTTCTTTTCAAAGAAGTTTGTCTTGAAGTCTTTAGTCCACTTATTTATTGGGCAGTTGTTTCTCTTAGGATTTGTTGTTGGGGGATTTAATGTTTTGAGTTCCACATATATTTTAGATATGAGACCCTTCTCTATTGTATGGCTAGCAAAGATCTTCTACCATCAATGGGCTTTCTATTGATCTGGCTAGCTATGTCCTTTGCAATGCAGAAGCTCTGCAATTTCATACAATCCCATTTGTCCAAACTTTCTTTGATTTCTTGTGCTTCTGGGTCTCTATGAAGAAAATTTCAGCCTCTGCACAGGAGACCTTGGATATGTCCCTACTCCAATCTGTAATGTTTTCAGGGTGTCTGCTTTGACTCTGAGGTCTTTGACACAGGATGATATATAAGGATATAGTTTTAGTTTTCCATGAGTGATTAACCAATTTTGCCAGCACTTTTACTGAAGAAGCTCAGTACTGTACAGGGAGGTTACAGTTACATAAGTAAGGTAATGAGTATATTTCTTATTGAGCATTGTTGCCACCTCCTTTGTTTTTCCCCTACTATTCCTTACCTTCAACCATCCCCAACAACTCCCTCTAATAGTATCTTGCAAATCTCATTGTTACAATGGGTCAACCTGTATCCTTTCCTTGCATCTTAAATGAAGAAATGCTGGCTTGTTTCATGCTGATTCTACTTGTGTAGACACACTTAAAAACACTTTCCAAGTCCAAAAGCATATAAGTGAAATGCACTCCATCTTTTGTCAGTTGGTATATAAATGGCTTTAAATGGCATCCTTCCTTGTGCTCTTTTCCAACAGCGAGCATCAATTCCTAAGCAGATGAGTGACTCCCCAGAAGACTGGAGTGCAGGTCAAAATTTAACCAACCCATATGAAAAGTCTAACGTGAGCAATTCTGACTGAGGTCGTGCCAATGTCCTGGCAACGAAAATGAGAAAAAAAGAAAGTTTTTAATGTATTAAATATATATAATGTATTTTAATGTATTAAATATATATAAAGGATGCCATTTATAACTTTATTCTTAACAAGGATATTGTCCTGCTACTTTGGCTGTTGAGAGTGTCTACAAGAGCAAGCATTCCATGGGAAGCAGGGAGACACCATATGACCTATACATATTGAGATTTCCGAGTTACTTGCTATCACTTGTCCTGCATTTTTCAAGTCAAATCTCTCTAAACGTACCAGTTGGAAGAGATAAGAGGAGTGGTAAAAGAACGCTTAGAGACGAATACATCTTCAACACATTTGTTTCCAAGTATTCTGTCTGAGTCATATTCAACAACTAGTGAAACTTATGTTGGCTATATCTATGTGTCTTTTTCCGTTTGTGCATGTGTACATGTGTGTATTTGTGTGTATAGTAACATTCATGTGTACATATATGGGCCGATATTCATATATATGCATATAAAAATAAATATACATATATAAATATATGTGCATATATATATATATATATATATATATATATATATGTATCAGGTGTTCAGTGATTTAATCTAGAGTTCCCAGCACATTTTCCTTATCAAAAAGTGTACATGATAAACTGCTCTAAGGATCTGTGTTATATGAGGGGTATCCTTTGCACACACTTCCTCCATTAACTTGTTTTTCATCACTGTGAACAACTTCAGCCTACTTTCCCATAAGATAGCTTTGTTTTTGTTACTTACTGATAATAAAAGAAAAAGTTGTTTGTAAATGAAAAAGAACTTTTAGGTCCCAGACTAAAAGTATATTATCAGTCCCAATGATTCGTATGTGATAAAATTTATAATAGTACTAAAAGTGAAAAGGAATTCCTAGATCTGTTGTTTTGCTATTTAGAATGGCAAAGAATAATTTCACATCACTGTTATAACTCTTAAAGAATGCAAGGGTAACTGATGGTCCCTATCATGTCCCCACAAAACCAGTGGATCCTGAAGGATAATAGTAGACCAGCAGAAATTCTAAGTAGCAGACATGGAGCATGAAAGAGAAAGAAATGAAATGAGAGAGAGTGATAGAGAGAGAAAAATATCATAATATTAAAGTGCGTAACAGATAAACAAGAGGTGTATGAGGATATTCATACTGCTATTTTGAGACTCTACATGTACATTTGAAGGTATTTGATGTATGATAACTCATCAAAATAAAATATAAAGTGATTTTGATAATAAATAAAAATGGCTCAGAAGAAATTATGAATGCAAAAACATTCTTCACAGAAGGAAACTCTCAGAAATATTTCTTGACTTTGAAAAGGATAAATTGGCTGCAGTTAGTATAAATTTAGAAGTATGACAATTCACAAAAATATAAAAATGTGTTCACATATTTCATTATATAACCCAAAGCAGAAAACAAATATTGTTCAGATGATTTTTTAAATCACAGTTTCTCAGGAGCTGGGAAGGTGGCTCAGTGGTAGAGTGCTTGCCTTGCATGCATGAGGTCCTGGATTTCATTCCTCAGCACGACATAAGCAGAAAAAGATGAAAGTGGTGCTGTGGATCAAGTGATAACTCTAGCCTTGCACTGAAGAGCTGAGGGACACTACCCAAGACCCAGAGTTCAAGTCCCACAACCAACAAAACCAAAGCAACAAACAAAACAAAACAAAACACAGTTTCTCAATTTTGTGGCCTCAACACTGTAATACCACTACTTCAGTCTAGGGTTAAGATTTTAGGTGTGGACATTTATCAACACTCCTGATTCAGACTCTACTTGATATAATTTTTAATCAATATTTTGTTTTTAGTTTTGCTCTTTGTAAATTCACATGCACCTATGAAAAATGGTGTGGCCATCCCAATAATATTCTCAAAGTACCTCTTAATCACGACTCACAAAAAGTTGTATTATATTACAACAAGGAAAAAATGCTATAAATAAAGAAAACAATAAATATATATTAATGATTACTAAAATAAAAAACAAAACATTTACCAGGGTTTTCGGTATTGGAATAGTACATAGTAGATTTTTCTATTTTCTCATATTTCTGTACATTTAAAACTGGATAAAGCTATGAGTAGCCTTTAAATTTACCCACTAAGATTACTATTTATAGATAATCTCATCATGTGTATGTGGCTTATATCATTATTTGTTCATCACTAACATATAACTTAAGGGAGCCCTAAAGATTTAACAGAAACTGTGTACTTAAAATCTTAACTCTTCACTCTGCTTCTTTACACAGTCTTTGCAACTTCTCATTAGCAAAGTTTCTATAAACTCTGAAATGTACATACTTAGTAGTAAATGCTACCAGAAATATTATATATTTATCGAAAAATTTTATGACCTGCCAGTCTTAATTTTGCCATATATATGCAAATCCCAAAATGAAACATATTTAAAACATTAAAATTTTTAACAAACCTTAACATTTGCTGCAATGATCATTATGAAAGGTGCCTTGTGTAGAATAATTGAATTCCTCCTCCTACACATCTCATGAACAACAAATATCTGGAATTATTTTGTTTTTGGCATGTCAATATTGACTTTATTCTTAAATGTGTGCTTATGTAAGAAATACATGGTTGCAAAATTTCATAATTTTTTGAACTTACTTTTTGTTGAATTGTCTAGTTTAAGACAATCAATTACACTTTATATATAAAACATGTTCTGTGCTCAATTTGGCTGCACATACACTAAAATTGGAACATACAGAGAAGATTAGCATGGTCCCTGCACAATGATGACATGCAAATTAATGAATCGTTCCATAGTTTTACACCAACAGATGCTGGAAGGGATGTGGCCAGAAGGGAAGCCTACTGCACTCTTGATGGGAGTGTAAACTTGTTCATCAACTTTGGAAAGCGGTTTGGAGGTTCCTCAAAAGACTCCACATAGAGCTCCCTTATTACACAGCAATCCCGCTTTTGGGCATTCATGCAAATGATCACAAACAAGTCCACACTAAAACTACCACCACAACAATGTTTAATGTAGCATTATTTGCCATAGCTAAGATACGGAACCAACCCCGATGCCCCTCAGTAGAAGAATGGATCAAGAAAATGTTCTGTGTGTGTGTGTGTGTGTGTGTGTCTGTGTGTGTGTGTGTGTCTGTGTGTGTGTGAATGTACACTTACACAACCACTTTGGAAAGCAGTCTGGTGAGTCCTCAGAAAGCTAATTATTGACCTTCCTTATGGCCCACTCATACCACTTCTAGGCATCTATTCTGAACAAGAGGTACCAATATTCAAGGACACATGCATCTCCATGTTTATTGCAACATTGTTCACAATATCCAGGATATGAAAACAACCCATATGTCCCACCAGAGATGAATGGATCCAAAAACTGTGGTAACTATTCACAACGGAATATTTTCCAGCCATTAGAAAGACAAAATGATGGCATTAGCAGGGAAATCAATCAAGCTACAGGAAATCATGTTGAGCGAGGTAAGACAAAAGTAAAGAGACAAACATCACATGGTCTCCATGGTAAGTGGATGTTAAATCCAAAATGTAAGGTGATACAACAAAATTAACAACACTTAAGAAACCAAGGACTTCCACTCATCTGGTCGAATCACTACTAAATATCCCCGTTCTGCTGATTATATTTGCACACTGAGGGGAAACCAGGAAGACGACAATGAACTAGAGGGAATCAGGGAAAAACATACAACAGTGGGATCCATCAGCTGCACTGGACATTGACTAAAATGAACTAAGCAACTCAATGTCACTGAAGGGAAGGAGGGAATAAGTGGGAAAGAGGGAACAGCAGACGCTATGCAAAACAAAAGAAATATACATATTTCAAAACAAAAAACTATACATATGGAAGAAATAACTCTATTGCAAAGCTCATAAAACTCCTAAGTGTTGTAGACCATGATAGACAATTTGCTCCATCAAAGTTAGAATGTGTTTATGACTTTAACTAAGCATCACTATCCCACAATATTGTGAAATATGGGAAATTATGCAATCATTTAATCACAATAAAAACATTTGAAAAAATGTTGAAGGTGGAAAACTAAGTTGCTCTAAAAAACAAAAAAGGAAAATGTTCTGTGTGTATATGTGTGTACACACACACATATACTATATATATACATATATATGTGTATATATATTAATTCTATGCCTCCATCAGGAAGAATGACATTGCCCAATTTTTAGGAAATGGAAATACTTGGAAAAAAATTATATTAACTGATGTAAGCCAAGTCCAAAGAAACATATGTCCCTTGGTATCCCTTATTTGCAATGACTAGTATATGTCTGGGATAAGCAGAAAAGTTGAAAAGCTATGTGTGTATGACTACATAAGTAGATGTTAAGCTAAATGACCCCCAAGATAGAGACACAAGTGGTTTTTTCTTTCTTGCTGTTGTTTCTCACATATTTATAATGTACAAAGTGATTTCTTTTTTGTTTTTTTATGCGTTCCTCCCCAACAATATAACCCCTGTTTTCACTTTACTTGATGTTGGTGCACCTGCATCTTGTATATACACTTCTCTAATTTGGGGAAAGAAAGGGAAAAAACAACATGCTTAAATAGGAATACAGTTTGACTCATTGTATAACAATAGATGCACAAGACAATATTTTGAAGAACGAACTTTACAATTTAGGCTGGGGACATTGGGTGGGGCTTGGGGGTGTGAGGACTGTACTTGTGGAGATGGAAGGGAAGGAATGGTGGGGGAAAAACAAAGGAGGAGGTAACAATGCTTGATAGGAAATGTACTTATTACTTTGCTCATGTAACTATAACCACTCTGTACAGTATTTTTACAACAAAAAATGTATAAAAATGTTGTGAGATGGAAGAGTTTATTTTGCCTATTTTACCCAAATAATATCGTTAACAAATAAATTAATGCAATACACTGATATGAAGATATTTTGAAAAAGTGAGTGTGTTGGCATGCTCAGAGTTTGAAATCAGATATTTAAGGTCTCGCTATGTCTTTCTCTCTAGATTAGTGAGATACTATATGAGCTACATCTCCATTCCTGGTCCTTTGTTAGTTCATTAAAATTTTTGAAAAATAATCTCATGAATTTATTTAGCCCTGATTGGCTTCCAAATGTTATCCATAGATCTCAGGCCCCTCAGTAGGTATCCTGAGTAGTTAGGATTACAGGTGTGACAAACCAGCACAAGGCTTTCAGAATAATTTTAAAAGTAGAAGAAAATTTACTTCACAGTGGCCTGTTTTATCATTTCCTAGTTTTAAAGCATTTTGGAGTGATTATGTGATTTTTTTCATTCTTGAATTCTTAAAATACAGTAAGTGATGATATTTAAAAGATTTAGTACTTTTTAAAAACGATACTGGAACTTTAAATAAAAAATAAAATAAAATATATGAGAGGAGCAATACAGGAGATGCGACTGGGGGAAATACTGTAGTATCATAGAGTAGAAGAGCTGTGGAAAGCAGTAATTTTACATTAACATAGCAAGTAATAAACTAGCATACAGCTTTTCAGCCTCATGTCATTCATTAAAAAGTTTAAACAAAATGCATAATCAGCAAACCAATAGAGATAAAATAGAAAACTAAACAATTAAGATGAAGAGATGACTTGGACCAAGAATAACAAATGACACAATTAGGAAACAAATAACAAGCTGCTGGGCTGGGAAGGTGACTCGTGGTAGAGTGCTTGCCGTGCATGCCTGAGGCCCTGGGTTTGATTCCTCAGCACCACATAAGCAAAAATAAACAAGCCGGAAGTGGTGCTGTGTCTCAAGTTGTACAGCGATAGCCTTGAGCTGAAATGCTGAGGCAGAGCGCTCAGGCCCAGGGTTCAGGCCCCACTATCGGACCCAAAAATTAAAAAAAAAAACAAAAAACAAACTAATAAGTTTAAAAATGATCGCCCTTAATTCTATTGACTTGTTTAGATCACAATTTGTTAGAAGTATAATTCAAATCACAGTTTAATAGTATATCATTTTAATAATAGTTTACTTATTATTGATTTCTTAATATTGAATGTTTAATATATAATTTTAATTTCAGCAGCTATAGAAAAGAAGAAAGTGAAAATAATTTTAATAATATATTTATGAATTGTAAAATTGAGAAACATTAGAGTTTAAACAAATAACATATCATTATTGCTTCATTTCTGTAATTTAATGTAATAATTCAAAGTGTATTATACGCTTAGCAATCATCTTAACATCAAATAATAAATTATTGCACATGACTCTTGGTATTAGTTGGAAGGGTTCAGCACTGTGGTAAAATTCATACCGCTTAGTACACGGGGGTATGGCCCCTCTCATATAGCTTAAATTGTGGAAATTTGATTTCTACATGCATGTTAAATTCTTGTCTAGGTGACATCTATAAAATTATTTACAATTATATACACGAGGACTATTTCAGATGATTCTTAAAAGTCATATTCATTAATTAAATTTTTATTTCATACCAAATTAATATTTACAGAGAGACTGAATATTTGTGTAGATGATGGTGTATGTGTGCCAGATTATATGTATTAAGGCTTATTTTATATTCCTGACATTGTTTCTAGAGTTGGATTTATTTGTCCATTATGGGTTAAGTGTATTATATTGGATATATGAAAGTAAACTGAATGTTTATTCCATTAATCCTTTGTCTAATCCCAATATAAATTATCCATGTGTTTAAAGTAATGAAAATAACAATACATAAAAGCAAGATAAATCAGTCTGTAGTAGACAAGTATTTACACCATTATTTTGAGAGTTTGTCCTCTTTAACACTACAGAATATTCTTGGGAATATGTGCTCCATGCGGGCCACAACTGAAGATTATTACGGTTTGATCTATCATAAGGGTAACCTTCCTTCCAAATGTCTGATCCCAGGAATGTGCTCTGCTTTGTGGTGCCTACTTGGAAATGAACATTTTTCACAGTCAACCTTGAAAAGCCATCTTGATAGATGACTTCTGTAAGTGGTTATAAAGCATTATTGATGGCTTTGCAAGGATGCCTGATTGCCTCATTTTGAGACAATTAACAGGAATTTAGTCAATTGTTCTTTGTATCTTTAGGAGAAAAACCCATTGACTCTAGGCCAGGGGAATCACAGGGGCCCAGAGAAACTACTATCTTGCATAGTAATCCTAGACATCTAAAACAAAATACACACACACACACACACACACACACACACACACACACACACACACAGACACACACACACACAGACACACACACACACAAACACTCCAGTAAGCACAGCCAGGCAGGGTTGCTATCACAGCCTACATGAAGTCAGGCAAAAAACAGAAGCTGAGAGTCATTTAGCTGATAACTAATATATTTTTTATGAGGCAGACTCAAATGAGACTCCAGAGAAAGGACAGAAAGACTGATCAGGGAGACTAAAATTGGTCACACAAAGATTAGAATGTAGAATTCCTTGTAGAACAAATAAAACATAGAACGCTTGTGCATGTAAGAACAAGGCAGAAGACCAAATTCCAGAAATGCACATTTTCTTAGAAGTCAGATTAATCAATTATAGTGCAAATCTTTGAACTCTTAAATATTTGACCACATGTGGGAGAAGGTTGAAAAGAAAGAAAATTTCATCATTCTATTAGGAAGTCCAATATCACATTAGGAAGTAATCAAGAACAGATTTGTAATAAAAAGCGAAAACAATTATTCCAAATGAGGGTTTCATTTCTTTTGATGTAAAAGTTCTTAAATTAGGTGCTGGCAAATATCATACAATTGATCCAGTCCCCCAGCTGAGTTAATATTGATTGCAGTATTCCCACATGAAGGAAAAGAGAAAATTTACAAATGTCTGATGAAATGAGGTGAAGGTGATGGGTTCTAATAGTACTATCTGAGGTTTAGACACAGGTGAAGGGGTGGATTTTCTTTTCTAAAAATCGTGCCAGTGGCTCACAGCTGTAATCCTAGCTACTCAGGAAGCTGAGATCTGAGGACTACGGTTCAAAGCCAGCCTAGGCAAGAAAGACTATTATTTCCATTTAACCATCAGAAAACCAGAAGTGGCACTGTTGCTCAAGTGGTAGAGCACCCACCTTGAGTTGAAGAGTTCAGGGACAGTGCCCAAGTCCAGACTTCAAGCCCCTCGAACAGCAACAAGAAAAAATCTCCTTTTCATGGACTACGTACATCTCTTCCTAACATTCAACAAAGGAGCCATTTTATCACCCACTGCATTTAAGTCCTAATCTAGCTACTGCAAATATATTGATTTGGTTTCTTATATAAAATGGTTCATATTTGCGGAAACAAATACCAGCAGTGATAACTTTTTTCCAGTCCTTGAACTCTGGGCCTGAGCCCTGATCATGTTTATATTGGTAGCTTTCATGTGAGCTTGTTTGTTATTTATTGTATTACTGCCCATAAGGGGAATTACTGGGTCTTAAGGGAGATCTATATTTACTCTTTTCAGGAAACTCAGTACTGCATTCCACAGTGGTTGAACATGTTTAATTTCCCATCAACAGTGTAATCGAGTTCCCAATTGGCTACATCCATGCCAGCGTTTGCTATTGTTAGTTTTCTTATTAATGGCCATTCTAATGGATGAGGTAGAATCTGTCTTGTTTACTTATAGATTTGTATGCATCTTCTAGCTACAATAAATGAATGAATCTATGAAAACTATATTGCTCTGAGTCTGCATTCCTTTCTCTTTTCTCTTAATATAATTTTTCCAAACCTTTCATTTTCCTTACCACTGGTGAACAGTCCTCTTTCTGATGGGTGAATATAATTCCATTATGTGTGTGTGTGTGTGTGTGTGTGTGTGTGTGTGTGTGTGTGTGTGTGTGTTGTGTGTGTAAGATGACTATAGGCCCATGAATTCATTTCTAAGCTTTCTGTTTCATCTGTAATTTTGTAATTCCATATTATAGTTGCATTGCTTTCTCTTCTACATTGAAGAATATTGTTGGGATTTTGATGAGTATTGCATTGCCAATTGTTTAGGGGAAGTATTGCAGTTTTCAAAATGTTAATTCTTCCAACTAGGAACGTTGAAAGACTTTCTATTTCCTTGAATCTCATTCAATTTCCCTTTTTATATTTTTAAAGTTTTCACATATAGGTCCTTCACGATTTTAGTTAATTAATTCCTAGTTTTGTTGTTGTTGTTTTGTTTTGTTCAGATTTGATTTGATTTTGAGGCTAGTATATGAGGTCGTTTTTTGGATTTCAGCGTGGATTTTCCCATTGTTGGTAACAGAAAAACTACTGATTCTTGTGGTTTTTATATCCTGCTACATTGATGAAGGTTAGCATCACATTTATTAACTTGATGGAGGAATCCATAGGGTCCTTTAAATACAGGGTCACTTCATCTGTAAAAAGGGATAGTTTTACTTCTTCCCTATTTGGATCTGCTTTATTTTTTCTTTTGTGTATTGCTCTTGCAAGAAAGTCCACTACCATATTGAAGAGTAGTAGAGAGTGAACATCCTTTTCTCATTCTTCATGTTAATGTCTTCATGCTTCCACACTTATCTAAATGCTGATTATCTCTATCATATACATACTCAGTTTAATATTGAGGAATGTTCCATGCATTCCTAGGTTCTCAGACCTTTTAATCATAAAGGGGTATTGGAGCTTGTTAAAAGCTATTTCTACACCCTACTGACAATCATGTGTTTTTTGTCCCTGCTTCTGCTGATGGTTTGTATTATGTTTATTGACAAGAATATTGAATCAAGTCGTATCCAAGATGAATCCTATTTGATCAAACCATTTGATTTTTTTTGTTATTTGGTGAAACTGGTTAGTGAGAATTTTATTAAGAAGTTCTGCATTAATGCTTATCAAAGAGTTTGGTTCATCGTTCTCTTTCTTTGGTGAATCCCTATGTGATTTGGGGAGGAGTCTAATTCTAGTTTCATAGAATGTGTTTGATAATGTGTCTTTCATAGATACTAGATGGATGCATCTTGGTTTTTGATACTACTATCTAATCTATGTCTTCTATTTGGAAATTTAAGTCTATTGATATTGAAGTCTATTGATATTGAGCTTTAAGACAGAAATATCTGAAATAAGTCCTGCTATGTTATACACCTGTTATTAGGAGCTGTGCCTCATCTCTCTTAATATATTTACCTTGTTCTCTGGTAGGGAGCATTTTATATAAATAGTTCCTCTTCTTCTTGATCTTCTCTATGTAGTAAATATTTTATTATATTCTATCCTGATAATTTGGTTGACATACGTTGTTTCAAGTTTTCTTTGTCATGAAATATGTTTATATATCCTTTAAATGTAAAGGAGAGTTGGCTTGGGACTTTATTCATGGTTCTTAGTTGTTTACCTTTAATGTTTGTCATATATAATGCCAGGCTTTCCTTTTTACCATATCAGCTAAGAAACCTGTTTCTTATTCTGACTGTATATCCTTTATAAATAATCAATCTTTTCTCTATGGCATCTTTAAGAATCCTTTCCTTGATCTTTAATAATCCTCTAATGGATTATGATATCATGGTGGATTGTTCAGTTCTAAAATTCTGATTTGTTTCTAAAGGCTTCTCTTCTCTGAATGAGCCTTTCTTTTTGGATGTTTGGCATGTTCTCTGCTAGAATTCTGTAATATGCTTCCCATCCATTTAGTTTCTTGCTCTTCTCCTTCCTGATACTTATCTCCCAGAAATTTGGTCTTCTAACTGAGTCTTGAATTTCTGGCAAGATCATTTCTTATTTCTTGTATTTGTTCTAAATGATTATTTCCTCTTTCCTATTAGATCTATTCTGTCTTTGACCCTAAGATTATCTTCTATCTCATCTATTTGCTGTGGAGACTTTCTACTTTGTTTTGATTTCCCTGTCTTCTAATTGGTCATTTTTAGGGGTTCTGTCTCCTTATTAAAGCTTTATTATAGGTCTTGTATGGACTTTCTGTACAATTTTTCTTTGGTTGTGGGAGATGTAAGGGTTGTTTTATTAGCTGTGTCTTCTCTCATATCTTTTAACTAGGCATCCATTTTTTCTTGGACTCCCTTGCCTCCTCAGAATTTATTTATCTTTCTGTTTGAAGTCTCCATGAATTATTTTGCTAATGACTGGTTGGTCTCATCTTGTTCACAAATTTCCTTGTAGAGGTTTTCTATCTTTCCATTAATCACATTTTTCAGCAGCATCTGTAACACCTTTGATAACTATCTTCTACATCCTTGATTGTCTGTTCTAATGCCTGGTTAATTACTGTGTGAATTATACTACTTTGTCATCACTTTTCTTGTATTTTTCTTATTTGTTCTGTCCATTTGGAGGCTTTATTTGGGGGAGCTATGATATTAATATGTGACTCTCTATGTTCTTGGTTGATTTGCAGGGTCTTGGTTTGGTTTCCTGTTGTGATTTGTTTTTCTGGAATTGCATTTTTGTCGAGTCCATTAAATGTAGGAATAGAAATCAGTTGTGGTGAGATGTTGTGATGTTAATATTTGTGGTTCCAGTGACCATTTGGACTGTCCAGTGGTATGGTGAATTGTCTATGTGTATGGATGTGGCTTTCTCTGATGTACACTTCTGTTCCTGCTTTTTTCCATGTTCCCCTTTTATTTCCACATTGCACATGTGCTTTTGAATGTGTTGCCCAATGTATTCATGGCTGGCACCTTTTCATAGAGAAGTAGCAAATTCAGGTTCTACAGAGGATGACCTATTGCAACAATAATACTCACAGCACACTGTACTGAAAATGAACTTTACACTTTGGGGAGAGAAGAGTGATGGAGATGGGAGAGGGAAGGGATAGTTGGACAACATCAAAGAAGGGAGTAACAATGGTCAACAAGAAATGTACTCATTACCTTACACATTTAACTCTAATCCCTCTGTCAGCCTCATTACCTACTCAGGAAGCTGATTTCTGAGGACCTCAGTTCAAAGCCAGCCCCGGTAGGAAAGTCTGTGAGAATTTTATCTCCAATTAACTACCTGGAAACCAAAAAGTGGTGCTGTGGCTCAAGTGGTACAAGTGCACACCTTGAGCTAAAGAACTCCGGGATTGTGCCCAGGCCCAGAGTTCAAGCCCCACGACCAACAAAAGGAATAAAAAAAGAAATGTGTTAAATGTTAAGTAAAGCTGAACTTTTTTAGGTTCTAAGAATTCAGGAAAATCTGGGATAATGGAAGTACAATGTATTTCATAATATCAGGATTTGAGATCAATGATTATAATGATTCCTCTTATTGAACAAGATAGGTTCAGAGGTAAGAGTGAGAAAATCTGTAGGGTTTAGGAAAACCTGCAATTTATTTCGAGCATTACAGTGGAATTTCAGTTAGGATTGCACAAAACGAGCACTTTTCATAAATTTTAGAATTGGGATACCTTTAGTATTGAGGTTATGGTTAGGATTCCAGCCATGGTTAGGGTTAGAGTGAAGGAGAAAAAAAATGAGGGTCAAATTGAAGGTAAATTGTACTACAAGCCTGGTAAGAATTAGAATGAATGTGAACTAGCGTATTGCTATTAATATTAGAATCTGCTTGCAATTAGGCTTATATTTATTCTCAATATTCCAGTTAAGATTAAGTTTAGAGTTAGAAAATGACTAAGATATTGGAAAAAAAATTGAAACCTATGTTTGGAAGGCTTATTTGAATCAAGTTAGGATGAATGAAAACTAGTGTAACACTAACTAGTTAGTATAGACATTATTTGGATTAAAATCAGGGACAGTATTTTGTTCTGATTATGATTAGTGTTCTGAATAGGAAAGTTTTACTATAAAATTGAGTTTTCACTAACAAGTAGAAGCAAAAATGTGAGGCTGAACAGTAACTAGAGCATTATCATTATATTTATTTCTCACTGATAATTCTTGTAATGATTAATGAGAGTTTTTGAGACAGGTTTATGTTGAGAGTTAGCGTTAAGTAAAAGACTAGATGATATGTAAATCTGAAATTGTTTTAGGATACAGTGGTTCAGGAAAATGTAGGATTAATGGAAACTACAGTGTTTTTCCTGGTAAGAGAATTTGAGGACAAGTAATATAATGGTTCATGTTAGGGAAGAAGATAACTTTACAGGTAGAGTCAGGAAATTTGTTGGAAAATAGGGCAAATTGAAACTCATTTCCAGAGTGCAAACTGGAATATTCATTACAATGAATAAAAACTAGAGTATATTTAATATTAATTTTGAACTATTATTAGGTTGAAAATTAGGTTTTAGTTCCAGC
Source organism: Dipodomys spectabilis (assembly GCF_019054845.1). Taxonomy (NCBI): domain Eukaryota; kingdom Metazoa; phylum Chordata; class Mammalia; order Rodentia; family Heteromyidae; genus Dipodomys; species Dipodomys spectabilis. The sequence goes on along the minus strand of NW_024870978.1, from coordinate 962,482 downwards.
TGGGCTTAGTGTTAGGATCAGGGAAATGGAAAATTTAGGGTCAAACTGGAAGTAAATCTTTGAATAACAAGTCAAGATCGAATTAGGATGAATATGAAATAGGAAACTGCTAATAATATTAGGATTAGGGTATGATTAGTGTGAGGGTTAGCCTGAATGTTGTGTTAGAAAAATGGCAAGATATTGAGTAAAACTAGAAAATATTTTAAGAAAGATAAGTTGAAGCCAAAACAGGATGTATAAATTTAATGTACTTTTGTGGCTTTTAGAATCCAAAGGCAATTGGTTCTAGGGTTGGGGTTACTTCTCTAATTTATGAACTAATGAATTAAAAGCACAATTCTTTCATTCTTACAAACCAAGACAGTCGCGAGTTGGGGAAAAAACAATTTTCTACATGAAAATGTGTCTTAAAATATTTTCCAACCAGGATTAAATAATAGTGACCAGGGTGTCATTTATTAAAATTAGTAAGTTGATGATAAAACTTTCAAAATATCCAAACACATAAGATTTGAACTCAGATATGTTATTGGGAAAACAGATACTTGTTCTAGCTGGGAAATTGTGTGTGTGTGTGTGTGTGTGTGTGTGTGTGTGTGTGTGTGTGTGTGTGTGTGTGTGTGTATGGACCCACCACTGGTCTTCTAATGAGGCCTGGGTCCTGTCATTAGCTTATTCTGTGGAAGTATGGCACTAAACCACGTAGCCAAAGACTTTCTTCTGGCTTTTTAATAGTTATTTTGAGATAAATACCTCATGGATTTTACTTTATGGACTTAATCTTCTGATCCCCAGTAATCCTTGGGTTAGTGTTACTGTGGGTGCTACCACAAAGTGACAGTTCATTAAACTGTGGGCAATATGGAAGTACTCATGCAAGATATGAAGTAACCAGTTCATTAATGTGGGAGTAACAGGATCACATTTGATTGCCTTCAAACACATTATTTCAGATGAGTTTAACTGAAGCCCAAAGCATAATCCAAACCTATTAGCCACACTGTATGAAGTATCACATATTCATGGTGTAGAATATGTACAATGAATTGAATCCTGAATCAAAAGACTTTGTTGGGTTTGCATCAAAGAAATAGAGTGTCATTGAAATGAAGTCCAGACTGGAGGCCTGTAGCAAGCAGGAGAGCATCTGCTTAGTGTGTGTCCCACCCCCAGGAAGATAAAGAAGTAGAAGAGAAAGTGTAAGAGAAAGATGAAAGGAAAGGAGGAGAAGGGGTAAGAGAGGAGGAAGGGCATAGCAGGAAGGAGAAGAGGAGGAGACAGAGAGAAAGTAGAGGTAGGAGAGAAGGAAGAGGGAAACTGGACCATGGGGAAGAGGAGCAGGAGAGGAGACAGGAGGAGGAAGATAAATGCAATATAACAGCAAGAATTGTGGGAAAACATTTTGCATAAGTGATTTGCATGTGCATGGCAGGATTATTTTCTAATCTGAAAGACGGCTAGCACAGTGACAATATGGGTGATACCTGTTGCTCAGTCATTTTATTCTTTCTTCAGTGAGGAGTTCAGAAGAAAAGCTGAGTTCGGTGTTTTACAGATATATTTCAGGATTTCTTTTTCATGAATCAAACAATGGAAAGAAATAAATGCAACTTCCCTTAATTAAAAAAAGAATAGAAGCTATATTTATTTGTATTACTATGCATGAAGAAATCCTGGAGATTTCTGGTTAATTCAGAGGTATCCATGCAAAAATATAATACAAGAGGAAAGTAAAACTGTTTTTAATGTATAATAGGTTATCATTGATGAAAAGTTTTACTGGACTTTTTTCGTTTTTCTTATTTTATTTTTGTTTTGTTTTTGCCAGTTGTTCATTGCTCCAAGGCTGTGCTCTGGAGCCCTTTCCAAGTCACCATGTGAAACTCCATTTCTGTAGTTCCTGTGGGTGTGGGTGCCTCCTCAGGTCACCCGTTGAGATGTGTGGCCAACTCCTTTAAGTTGGATGTGCAGTGAGTGGATGTGTATGCATGCTCCCCAGCATTGCCAGATGAGCCCTGCCCACCCTTCCCACCTAACTTCCCAGTCTCAGTTGCTACATTTCACCCAGGAGCTGGCAGCCATGGGTCTGTAGTTGAGGCCACTGCTGCCCTCTCCTCCTCCAGCTGTGCTGGTACTGGTCTTCTGTGCTCCTGAGTGCCTGGCCCATCCTACGGAGACTCTGTTCTGGGGTCACTCCCTGCCCCCATGAGTGCGGGGTGGGGGACACCATGTTTGTACACTGCACAGTCCATGAGTAAAGGAAGGCTGGGCATGAAGTCTGCCCCCTTGGGGCCAGGCAGCCCAGCCTTGGTTCACCTCATCAGTCTTTAAGGGGGTCTGGGTACTGGAGCCATGTGTTGGCCCCTCTACCAGCTTGCTTGTGACAGCTGCAGCAGCTTAGCAACCTGGAGTCCCTTCAGCATCTCTGTGGACCTCCATTTTCTGGTCCTTGTGGACTCGGGTACAGGGCCAACCGAACGTATGCCAATCAGTGCCAAAGAAGCTTGGACTTGCAGCACACCAGCTGCAGCACCGAGAGAATGATGGCCCTCTTGCTTTGCTGTGTAGCATCCTTCTTCGCCCTTCTGGCCCATATGGGCCCAGCTCTTGTTGCCATTCCAGGAATACTCCATTTGGAGGCAATGGGGTCACCCCCTACCCTCGTTGTTCTCCAAAGCAGGGGAAAAGACATGGCCTTGGCAATGTAGGCTGCAGAGATAGAAGGCAGGACTTGGCATCTACCCTGCCTTCCTCCCTGGATTTGGCACCTGAGTCTGGGTTGCTTGGCTTGGTCACTAATGGAACCTTGTTGGCTACAGCCCACCGCAAAGGTCCTGCACCTGCTGTAGCAGCAATGCGGTGTCCTGGAACCCCTTAGGGTCCCCACATGGACCTCTGATGGGTCTACTTGGGCTGGGTGTGGGTTTCATCTCAGGACTCCCATTAGGAATTGCCACACCCCTTCCTGGTACTGCAAGCAAGAAGTGCCACATATATCTACTTTCTAACATTTTCCTTTACTGAGATAAACAGAACTTAGAAATGTAAATAAGTTTTGTAAAAACAAAATATATAACCTATATCACTTCAACCTTCTAAATCATTTTAATATTTTTATATCCAGTAGGAATTCTATCTGTAATTACTTATTTTACATTTCAATTGTAATGTATTTTGTGTTTATTTAACTATTCTAGTATAATTTCATTTGCACTACTTACAATTTTTTTCAAATTCTGAGATTCAATCACATGTTTATGGATAAGTGTTTTGTTGTACTTTTATTTCAGTTTTCCATTATGGCCTTATGATTACAAACAATAAGATCCATTCTTGCTAGTATAAAGTTCAATGATTTTGGACTAGAGACTCAAGGATATAGTATAACATATCATACAGTAATGTGTATCACTTTGTTTAATACTGCTCCATAAAATAATTAATAATTCAGGTGACAGCCACTTCATCTGGCATGCTCGTCGGTCTGGTGAAGTAGGATCCTAGTGGCAGCCTGCCCATATCGGGCCATTGCGGGCACCTCGCCTGGGGCTGTGGGAGAAGATCAGGGTGCACCTGCTGTTCAGCGAGGGCAGCAACCCGGCATCTGCTGTGTAAATGTCACAGTGTCACTGACTCACTTCTAAAACATGCCTGCCCCATGGGCTTGGACCCTGAGGATCAGCCCCTGGGAGCACACACACACCGTGGGGCAGGGGGCGCCTAACTAGGAAGGTGTTTAGACCAAACAGAAGCCACTCTGCAGATTAGCTGGTACAGTATATATTCTCCGTTGAGTAGGGGACAATTCTGCTCTGCTGTGGGGAGGAAACAAGAAAGACAGATCCAGGCAGGTGAAGCCAACTTTTTGTACTCAGGCTGGCAAGGAAACTTTCCTCCATGCACTTTCCAGCAGGCTCAGGAAGCCCTCCATGTTCCTTGTCCATGGAGTAGCAGCCAGGGACACTCACGTCTGGTACTCCTGGCTGCTCTTTTGGGTTTGTTTGTTAATTTATACAGACAGCCACCTCCCTGAAACAGCAGAGGTATTCTGGGTACTGTAAAACGTTCTGCATCTGAGCATTCCCAATGTTTGGTTTTTGTATTGTTTCTTGTAAATGCTTTGTGAAATTTGTGTTTTAGGTGTTGAGGTGCGAGCGAAGGAGCCAGATTATGAAAATAGTTTCCTACCAGTCTTTCATTTATAAATGAAAACAGATTCTCTATAAAAATGCCTACCAGGAAATAACTTGAGAGGGGAAAAAAAGGCTGCTTTCTCATAAGATCAAAATGTGCTAGTTTTATATGCATGTTTTATGTGCTCAAAATACAATTAAGTAACTCACTCTCTAGGAACAATTGTCCAGAGCTAAGAATTAAGTGTCTGGGAGCTAGAGGCAGTGTGTTTGTGAGCTTTATCCAAACGGAGGGAAGAAAATAAAAATTCAGTAATAACTTTGTAGAATCAAGGTGGCAATACAAAAAGAGTGTCACAATAAACTTCTTTGCTATTTGGGCTCTTTTATTGTTCCATATGAATTTTTGGATTGCGTCTTTTATTTCATTGAAGAGTGACTTTGGGATATTGGTAGGTATCACATTGAATTTGGATATAGCCTTTGGCAATATTGCCATTTTCATGATGTTATTCCTCCCAATCCAGGAGCATGGGAAGGTTCCCACTTCCATAGCTTTGCTTTAATTTTCTTTTTCAGGTTTTTAAAGTTCCCATCATAGATGTCCTTCACCTCTTAAGTTAACTCCTAGGTATTTTATTTTTGTGTGGCTCGTAAAAAGGGGTTGCTTTCCTAATTTCAGCTGCACGCTTATTGTTATTGGAATACAGGAAAGCCTTTATTTTCTGAGGGTTAATTGAATACTCTGCTAGTTTGCCAAAGTTTCTGATCAGCTCAAGTAACTTGGGAATGGAGTCCATGGGTTTCATTAAATACAAGACCATGTCATCTTCAAAGACGGAGTGTTTTTCTTCATCTTTTGCTATTTGGATCCCTTTAAGATTGCATCTTATCATATTGCCCCAGCTAGCTTTCTAATACTAAGTTGAAAAGGAGTGGAGAGAGCAAATATCCTTATCTTATTCCTGAATTTATAAGAAATGGGTTTAACTTCTCACCATTAAGTATAATGCTGGCTGTAGGTTTGTCAATTCTTAGTAGAAAGAACAGCACTAGAGCAATATTAGTTCCAAATTTCAAACGCTACTAAAAAGCCATAGTACTAAGAACAGCTTGGTTCTGGCACAAGAACAGACTTGAGGACCAATGGAATCGGACTGAAGACTCAGAAATTAATCCCCTGACCGATAGCCACCCAATCTTTGACAAGGGATCTAAAAAAGGAGAATGGAAGAAAGACAGCCTTTTGAGTAAATGGTGTGGGCAAAATTGGTTAAACACCTGTTAAACTAAAGCTGCACCCATATATATCACCCTGCACAAGAATCAACTCCAAATGGATCAAAGACCTCAAAATAAAAGGACACCATGAAAACACTACATGAAGGAATAGGATAAACTCTAGAGCTTTTTAGCACATACCTGAATTTTCTTAATAGAGAGCCAGATACAAAGAGTAAAGAAAAATAAGTTAAGAAATTAATTCCTTAATTCATCTCTTTATGAAACAAGTAATTTCTACTATTACAGGATGAGATGGAATTATAAATTCCAAGTGCTGATACAGTCTGTATGTAATAAACATATTACAATGGTCAAAAAAAAGAAATCAAAGAAAGGTTGGACAAATGGGATTGCATGAAACATGAGAGCTTCTGCAAGACAAAGTTCATAGATAGCAATATCAATAGAAAGCACATGTTCTGGGAGAAGATCTTCACGAGTTATAAAATGGACAAGGTCTTATATCTAAAATGTACTTAGGACTCAAAAAATTAAATTCCCCAACATCAAATCCTCAGAGAAACAACTGCTCGATAATTAAGTGGGCTAAAAACTTAAAGAGAGACTTCTCTGAAGAGGAAATAAAAATGGCCATTAGATACATGAAGAAATGATCAACTATTCTAGTCACAAAAGAAATGTAAATCAAGAGAATATTGCGATTGTACCTTACTCTAGTTGGAATGGCTATAATCAAGAATTTTTTTTTTCTGTTTATGTGGTGCTGAGGAATCGAACCCAGGGCCTCATGCATACAATGCAAAACACTCTACTCCGGAGCCACTTTCCCGGCCCCTAATCAAGAAATTTAATAACAACACGTTGGAAAGGGATGTGGCTAAAACGGAACCCTATTTCATTGATGGTGGGAGTGTAAACTTGTTTAACCACTTTGGAAAGCAGTATGGAAGTTCTTCAAAAGACTCCATGTAAAGTTCCCCTATGTCCCAGCAACCCACTTTTGGGCATTTAGGCATTTACCCAAATGATCACAAACAAAGTCATACCAAAGTTGCCTGTGCAACCATGTTTATGGAAACAACCTCGATGCTTCTCAGTTCATGAATGGATCAAGAAAATGTGATACACACACACACACACACACACACACACACACACACACACACACACAATGACACACACACAATGGAATTCTATGCCTCCATTAGAAAGAATGAGATTGTCACATTTGTTAGGAAATGGAAAGACTTGGTAAATATTATATTAAGTGAAGTAAGCCAGGCCCAAAGAAACATATGTCCCATGGTTTCCCTTGTTTGCAAGGACTAGTACATGTCTAGGACAAGCAGAGAAGATCAAAGGCTATGGACGTATAACCATATAAGTTGACATTAAATGAAAGGACCCCAAGTCAGACACACAAGTGATTTTTTCTTTCTTGTTTTTGTTTTTAATATACTTATAATGTGCTATGTGCTTCTTTTGTAAGTTCATCCCCCCATGGTATAATCCCTGTTTTCACTGTATTTGATTCCAGTGTTCTGCATCTTATATACATATTTTGTAATTTGGGAAGTGGAAAGGTTGTAGCAGAATGCAGAAATGGGGATGCAGGTTGACCCATTGTGATTATGAGATGTACAGGACACTGTGTCAAAAATGAATTAACAGTGTGGGGTAATGGTCAAGGAGGGAGGAGTTGGAGAGTTGGGGAGGGAAAGGGTAGTAGGAGAAAAACAAAGGAGGAGGTAACAATGCTCAATAGGAAAGGTACTCATTACCCTACTCATGTAACTGTAAACCCTCTAATAGTATTTTTACAATAAAAAATATAAAACGCTCTTCCTGGTATAGATTTCCAGTGCTGCCCAGGGTATTGCATTTTTTGCCTTTTCTGGCTGTGGTTAGGTCCATCTGCCTAATGGATCAGTACTCTTCAAGGCTTCTTGGTCCTGAAGTGGGACTTGGATTATCCAGTGATGTTTGGAACTAGGCCAAGAACAGGACAAAACCACTTCCAGAGCATTGCTTCTTCATTCCCCCGGCCCCACGCAATTAGGATTGCAAGCAGAATTTCTCTGAATTCGACTCCAGAAAACAATCACTGAACCAAAAGGCAAGGTCACCAAACACCTCCCCTCCTCCCCCCAATTCCTCCTTTCTTCCTCCTTGGTAAAGTACAAAATAATTTTGCAGGTTTTGGCAAACACACAAATTGCCCACTACCTCCCCTTTTAAACTAGGTTTAAAGTCACTAAGTCATTTAAACTGATAATGCCGCACTCATTATTCTGGACAACAACTTCAGGTTGTTTGATGCTTTAATTTGATGTTGGTGGTGGTGGTGGTAGGAGGGCCTCAACTCTGGGTCTAGCTGCTATACCTGATGAGCTTTTCAGCTCAAGGCTAGTGCACTACCACTTGAGCCACAGAGCCATTTCCACATTTTTCTGCTTATGTGGTGCTGAGGAATTGAACCCAGGACCTCATGTATTCAGGACAAGTACTCTACCACTGAGTCTCCTTCCCAGCCTTAATGCTTCAATTCTTTAAATTTTATTTTCGTCAGTCCTGGGGTTTAATCTCAGGGTGTTAACATATCCCTGAGTTCTTCAGCTCAAGTGGAGCCCTCTACCACTTGAGCCACAGTGCCAATTTCTGTTTTCAGATAAGCGTCTTTCAGATATTCCTGACAGGGTTTGCTTTGATCAGTGAATTTTTAAATTATATTTCTTCTAAGTATTTATTGGAATATTGCAGTTTATCTGAAATTTAAAGTTTTCTGTAAAACTCTGTATTCAAGTATTCCAATAGTACTAAATATTACATTTACAATCTATTCTGTAGCAATACATTTTGACATTATTATGTTAAGATGAAAATCTTGTTGTTTGTAGAAAAATCCCATTAAAGTCCAAATGGGAAATATGCTCGTTTCAGCAGCCTTGAGTCTCCTTCGTATTTATTTATTTATTTATCTATTTATTTGTGAAAATACCATATAGAGGGGTAACAATTACATGGGCAAGATAATGAGTATATTACTCATCAAGCATTGTTGCCTCCTTCTTTGTTTCCCCTTCCCATCTGTTCTCATCTGCCCATCCCCTCGTTGCTCTCCAGACACCCCTTTGCCATCCCCCACTCTCGGGGGCCAAGTTGTAAAGTTCGTTTTTCTTTTATTTTTTATTTGTTTATTTTTTTATAGTGAGAATACCAACAGACGAGTTACAATAACATGGGCAAAATAACGACTACATTTCTTATCAAGCACTGTTGCTGCCTCTTTGTTTCCCCTTCCCATCCCTTTCCATACTACCCATATATATATATATATATATATATATATATATCACATTTTATTGATCCATGCATCCACTGAGGGGCGTCTGGTTTGGTTCCATATGTTAGCTATGATAAATAACGGTTCAATAAACATAATTGTGCTGGTAGCTTTAATATGGTCTTGTTTGTGACCATTTGGGTAAATGCCCAAAAGTCGGATTGCTGGGTCATAGGGGAGCTCTATGTGGAATCTTTTGAGGAACCTCCATACTACTTTCCAAAGTGGTTGAACAAGTTTACATGAACACAAACAATGCAATAAATTTCCCTTATGCCCACATCCCCTCTAGCATCTGTTGTTATTAGAGTTCTTCATTATAGCCATTCTAACTGGGGTGAGGTGGTATCTCAATGTTGTTTTGATTTGCATTTCTGTTATGGCTAGAGATGTTGAGCATTTCTTCATGTGTATATTGGCCATCCTTCTTTCATCTTCAGAGGAGTTTCTCTTTAAGTCTTTAGCCCACTTATTTATTTGGCAGTTTTTTTCTTTGAGGATTTGTTGTTGGGGGATTTAATTTTTTTGAGTTCCAGGTATATTTTAGATATGGGACCCTTGTCTATTTTATGGTAGTGAATCAATGGGCTTTCAATTGATTTTGCTAGCTATGTCCTTTGCCATACAGAAGCTCTGCAATTTCATGCTATCCCCTTTGTCCAACATTTCTTTGATTTGTTGTAATTCTGGGTCTCTATTAAGAAAATTTAAGCCTGTGCTAAGGCTGTTTCCCCTATTTCATTCTTTAATGTTTTCAGAGTGTCTGTTTGACTCCGAGGTCTTTGACCCATTTGGAATTCAATCTGGTGCAGGATGATATATAAAGATCTAACTTTAGTTTTCTACAAGTAGTTAACCAATTTTGAAAACACCAATTACTGAGGAGATTGTGTCTCTTCCTTTCTAATTTTTTAGCTCTCTTATCGAACATTAGATGTCTATAGGCCTATAGATTCATTTCTGGGCTTTCATGTCTAGTCCATTGGTCCTATGGGCTATTCTTGGGACAGTACCAAGCTGTTTTAATTACTATGGCTTTGTAGAAGAGTTTGAAATTTGGTATTGATATTCTTCCAGCACTGTTGTTTCCATTAAATATCGTTTTTGCTATTCAGGGTATTTTATTTTTCCATATGTATTTTTGGATCACTTCTTCTTTTTACTAAAAGAATGAGGCTGGAATATTGATAAGTATCATATTGAATTTGTAGATAGCCTTGGGAAGTATTGCGATTTTCACGATGTTGATCTTTCCAATCCAGGAGCATGGGAGTTTTTGCCACTTTCTAAGTTCGGTTTTGATTTCCATTTTCAGGATTTTAAAGTTTTCATCATTGAGGTCGTTTTTTCTTTGTTAAGTCTTAGGTATTTTGATTTTTGTGGGGCTATTACGAATGGAGTTGCTTTCCTGATTTCAGTCATACTTTTCTCATTGTTGGCATACAGAAAAGCCATTGTTTTTTGAGGGTTAATTTTATACCCTGCTACTTTGTCAAAGTTTTGAATCAGCTTGAATAATTTGGGAGTGGAGTCCACGGGATTCTTTAAATCCAAGTTCATGTCATCTGCAAAGAGGTAGAGCTTCTTCTTTCCCTATTTGGATTCCCTTTTATATTTGAATCTTATCTTATTGCTGTAGCTAGGCATTCTAATCCTAGTTTGAAGGGAAGTGGAGTGAGTGGACATCTTTATCTCATTCCTTAGTTAAGAGGAAATACCTTTATTTTTTCACCATTAAGTAAAATGCTGGAAGTAGGTTTGTCATATGCATCCTTTATTGTATTGAGGAATGTTCCCTGAATTCCTAATTTTTCCAGAACCTTCATCATAAAAGGGTGTTCTATCTTGTCAAATCCTTTTTCTGCATCTATTGAAGTAAACATGTGGTTCTTATCCTTGCTCTTGTTGATGTGATTTATTGTATTAATTGGTTTGCATATATTGAAGCAGCTTTACATCCCTGAAATTAATCCTGTTTGATCATGTTGTATGATTTTTTTGGATGAATTGTGAAAGTCGATTCACCAAAATTTTGTTGAGAAGTTTTGCATTAATCTTCATCAAAGAAATGAGTCCCTGCCTAGTTTGGGGATGAGGTTTATGATGGCTTCATAAAATGAGTTCGGTAGTGAACTTTCTCTTTCAATTTCATTGAAAACTTGAAGGAGTATTGATGTGAGCTCTGCTTTGAAGGCCTTGTAGATTTCCGCTGTAAAACTATCTCGTCCCGGGCTTTTCTTAGATGGGAGGTCTCTTATTGCTATATCTATTTCATTGCTTAATATGGGCCAATTAAGATGGTTTAACTCATCTTGGTATAGTTTCATCATGTCTATATTTACTAGGAAACAGTACATTTCTAACAAGTTCTCAAACGTATTAGCCTAAAGCTTTGAGAAGTATTCCTTATAATATACTGAATCTTGGTTGTTTCTGTGGTGAAGTTTCCATTCTCATCTCTGAGTTTATTTATTTGAGTGTGTTTTCTTATTCTTCTAATAAGATTTGTTAAGGGTCTGTCAATTTGTTAATTTTTCAAAAACCAACTCTGTTTTGTTGATTCTTTCTATGCTTTTTGAATTCTAATTGATTTAATTTTGATTTAATGTTAATTATTTCTTTCCATGTACTGGATTGGGGTTTATCTTGCTGCTCTTTTTCAAGGAGGCTCTGATATCTCACTAAATTGTTGGTTTCAGATCACTCCAATTTGTTGATGCCTCTGAATACTGCATATGCTGTGTCCCAGAGGAGCTGGTATTGTGAGTGTTCATTTTTGTCGAATATTATAAACATTTGAATTTCATTTACGATCTCTTCCATGACTCACTGGTGATTCAACAGTGTGCTGTTCAGCCTCCATGTGTTACAGGACTTTCATTGGTGGCTTTTGGTGTGGGGTTCTAATTTTATTCCCTTGTGGTCTGAGAGAATGCAAGGTATAACTTCAATGTTTTTGGATTTGGACAAGTTTGCTTTGTGACCTAAATGTTGTCTATTTTGGAAAAAGTTCCCTGTGCTGCTGAGAAAAACGTGTATTCTGATGCTGCTGGGTGAAATATTCGGTAGATGTCTGTTAAATCTATGTGATCTATGCAGTTTTTTATATCCGTGGTTTCTCTGTTGATTTTTTGCCAAGTTGATATATCTAGTGGGGAGATTGTGTGTCCTAACAATTAATATCTTTGGATCTATAGGAGATGTGAGAAAAAGTACAGTTTCTGGGATAAATTTGGATGCTCTTGTGGGGAATAGATATTTAGAATTATAATATCCTCCTGAGGGAGAGATCCCTTAATAAGTATGTAGTGACCTTCTTTATCTCTTCTCACCAATTTTAATTTGAAATCTATTTAACTGATATTAGGATTGCAACTCATTCCTGTTTATGAGGCCGTTTGCTTGTTAGATTTTGTTCTAGCCTTTCACTTTAAACATGTGTTTGTTTTTATGAGCACGTTGTGACTCCTGAATGCAGCAGACAGAAGGATTTTTTTAAATCCAAATATACAATCTATGTTGCTTAATTGTATTGTTAAGTTCGTTAATGTTGGGAGATAGTACTGAGAGACATTTGTTAGTTTTTGCCATTTTATGCACTTCTTGGGGGCTGCACCAACTGGGTTCTTCCTATGGTTCTTGGATTCTCAATTTGGGTGCAGTTTCTTACCCTTTATTGTGGTCCTGTTGGTTTTCTCTGTGTAGGACATCTTTAAGTAACTTTTATAAGGCTGGTTTGGTAGAGATATATTGTTTCACTTTTTCTTTGGTATGGAAAATTTTTATTTGTCCTTCAGGCATGAAGGAGAGTATAGCTGGGTACAGTATTCTTGGCTGATAGTTGTTTGTCTTTAGGGCATGGCATACATCATTCCAGGCTCTTCTTGCTTTAATTGTCTCTGCTGAGAAATCTGAGGGGATTCTAATTGGTTTACCTTATAGGTGATTGATCTTTTCTCCTTGACAACTTTAAGGATCTTTTCCTTGGTCTGAATTGATTCTGTGGATATTATAATGTGGAGTTGTGATGTCTTGTTCTGGTCTGGTCTATTTTGGGTTCTAAAAACTTCTTGTATCTCTATAGGCCTATCTTTTTGCATGTTTGGGAAGTTTTCTGCTAGGATCCTGTGAAACAAATTTCCTAGACCTTCTGTTTCTAGGTGCTCCTCTACACCTATTATCCTCATTAGGCTTTCTGATGGTGTCTTCCGAATGTTGAATAGATCTATCATATTTCTTGGATTTGTCTTTGATGGATGTATGTTCGTCCTCTATAATATATAGGCTGTCTTCAATCCCCGAGTTTCAGTCTTCTGCATGGTCTAACCTACTGTCAAGAAATCTTATCACTCACAAAGCCCTGGTCCTGAAAAACGCCTCCATACAATTGTGACTACATCATGCTCTGCTGGAAACCCCACCTCCACCCTAACACACTTCCCAAAGGCCTGCCATTCTCCATCAGAAACCCCGTCCCTTACTAGCCTATGTCTTCCTAGTACCACCCTGCCCTCTCAAAGTCAGACCCTGAAAAGCCACTCCCTCATAGCTCCACATTCCTGCTCCAGAATCCCCAACTTCTGTCAACCTCTTGCCTCCATTCCCTGCCCTGCCTTATGAGAAACCTCACCCTACATATCCCACAAGGGCTCACAGTATTCCACCAAATCCCCTCCTCTATGTAACCTCCTCCTTTGTAGCCTTGTTCTCCTTCTCAAAGCCTTGCCCCAAACAGCCTCCTCCCCAGTGACCCCACCTTTTTCCAATGAAAACCTGTCCACCTGCCAGCCTCCATCCTAAATCCTGCCTACTCCACAAAAGACCCCTTCCTAACAAGTCTAGTCATTCCTGTTCTTTCCCTGATGTCTCAAAGCCCTACACACACTGGCCTTCGCCCTCAAAACCCTGTCCTGTTCCACCATACAGGGTGTGCCAATACCACCTCCTCCCTTAAACCAGACAGAGCTCCACCAGAAAACACATACCACCTCATCCATGAAGGTCTCATATAGTAACTTTTATTACAAATGTGATTTTGAACATAAAAACTGGGGAAATAAATGTTCTGGCCTCCAGCTGGGCTCAGTCACAGAGAAGGATTTGTGCCTGGTTTTGACTTTTCAGCTAGTCCTGACAATGTAAAGTGCTCTTGTCTAAAACTGGATAAAAATCAGACCAGTTTAAGTTCAGGTTACTCCTCAACCCCAGGCTTCCTCCAACAGAAGAGATTCAAAAGACCAATTTTGAAATGCCTTCCTAAATAAGCAAGCCCTGGGAAAATGAAGCTCAACAAAGTTACTTAGATTAAAATAAATACTGTCTTAAATTTTTCTTTCAAAACTTCAAAATGTACATATGACTGATTTTGATTTTTGCATGCTTAAAAATCTGAGTGTGTTTTGTATGTGTTTGTAAACATGTTCATGATAGAAATGGTCAGCATGCTGTAACAATTGGCTGAGATTAAGTTTAAAGTTCAAAAGGTTATGAGATTTGATCATTACTAAAAATTTTTAAAGCATTTTCACATTTTTTAAATGGCTTTCGAAGGATTCCTTAACTTAAAAAATTAGAAAATCTGGTATTTTAGAATGCATAAGGCTGTTAACACTGTAATCAAGATATCTGGCTTAACAAAAAAGGAGAAATTTAGAAGCCAACAGAAGACCTATCTTTAGGAGTGAAGGATGAACAGGCAGAAGTGCAGTTCAGCTGGTCATGCATGGTGGAACAGGCCCTGGGAAGAGTCCACACACGGTGAAAGAAGGTAAGCTGCCACAAACGCAGTTCAACTAACCCTAAAGTGTCAGATTGGATGTGTGCCCATTCCACAGGAATGGCCAAGTGGCCCATGTTTATTCTTCCCCTTTTCCCTACAGATAGACACTGGAAACATGATGGCAAAAATGAATGATGTGAACATCTGATTAACAATGCTAGAACTGCCCTTTGGATATGTTAAAATTAAGAAGGCCTTAAAAAGAGGGTTAAAAAGTTTATTTGTATAATGTGGTTTGCTCTCAATGATATTCTGCCATTGGATATGTTATTTTTAAGGCATAAAGGTGTTAAGTCTAACTTCTTGGTACAGTGATAGTGATTCTAATTTTTGCATTAAGAAAAAAATGTTATTTCAGCTTAAAAGTTTTCATGTGTATCTGTTTTAAAACAAGCATCCAAAAGAAAATGAGTGACACCTAGCCTCGAGAGTTTAAGGGGTTTTTAAAATGCAACTAAAAACTAAAGTATAGGCTATTAAAACAGAGATGAATAGGAGACTTACACATTAGGAATGGATTTCTGTATATAAAGTTTAAAAGTAAAATTGTTCTAAACATTTGCCTCAAAGTACAAAAAGAAAAATTAGGAAGACCAAAGTTATTGCTTAATTCCTATTTCAGTTTGGTCTCATAGGAGTTTGTTTGTTTGTTTGTTTGTTTGTTTTTGGTAACAGTTCCCAGCAGATCCACAAAGAGTGAGGATTCTTATAAGTTTGTCAGATGTAACTTTGGTTCTTAATAAGTTTCAGGTAAGAATGTGCTTAAAAGCTACTTCTATGTTGACTGCCTTGTTGCTTTTAATTGGAGTAAAATGGCCTTTTATGAGACTCATTGATCTGAAAACTTATTTGAATCCAGCCTGGACAGATAAAAGCCCCTGTGAGAATGTCACCTCTACTCAGCCAGCAGAAGACAGAAAGAGCAAGCAGACCTGCTTTAGGATTCAATGTGGCAAAGTGCTAGCCTTGAGCTGCAGAGCTGAGGGACAGCACTCAGGCCCCAAGTTCAAGTCCAATAACCAACTAAGGGAAATGCCAATGAGGCATTGTTCCCAGTATGGAGAAAACACTCCTTGGACGAAAGTAATTGAGGAGCATCCACAGACCGTAAGCCACTGATTAGAGGGCAGAAATAATGTCAGATCCTTGAGTTATTTTTGCATGGCCCTTCAAAATTGGTCAGAGCCAGGAGGTCATGGGAAGGTAGTTTGTAAGCATGCCTAATGTCTATGACTGTAAAGGACAGGAACTTGCCAGTCATCTGTGATAGTAGTAAAAAGCTAAAGTTCTAAAATGTGGAGGATAGTTTAAATCCCAACCCCTGCATGTGTCAAAAGCTCTAATTGGCAGTAACTTTTGAGCTGACACCATCTACATGAAATTCATCTGCTCAGGAAAAGTTTGTAAACCTGAGAATGTGTTTCTATTGATATCTGTCTGAAGGCCTGCATAGGTATCTCAGACATTGTTAGGACTACTAGAGATCACGTTCCTAAGCCATCCATAAAGATCCTTTTGCAAACCAGAAGGCTAAATAAGCTCCACTGCTGTAGCCAGAAAAATGGTATGTGCATTTGTCAAAAGTTAAAATATTATTCTTAATGATATCTAACCCTGGTAACCTCTTTGTAAAATAGGCTAATTTTATAGGTTCCTGGCTAGGTAGGATCAACACCTCTGAGTCAGCTTGAAGAAGTGACAGAAGATGAATCTTTGCCCATCATCCCCTTTTAAGAACAAGGGAAAATATTCACTTTTTTTTTAATTGTGGCAAAATAGACAGAAGGAAAAGGCATGGGAAATAATAGTACAAGCCTGAGCCCTCTATATCTGCTTAGAAAATCCTAGCCTTATTGAAAGAACTATTTGTTTAAAAAGTTGTCATCTTGGTAAATTGTCCTGGGCTATTGTATAAATTGTCTTAAAAACTAGTGAGGTCACAGCCTGACAAGCATATGCAATGTATGCTTACCAGTCTATGTAGGAATTTGCAGTCCAGCACGAGGTGTGACATTCCCTTGGAACGACTGTGAGACCCTGCTGCTGCTGTTGCACACCCTAATGAGTAAAGTTCAACAACAGCCTGACTGTTACCTGGAGGAAACCTACATCATCACGCAGACCACCTCCACCTTGGTAAAAGTAGATTGCACTCCTGACTGATTCCATCACCTGAAAATGCTTCCCAGTTGAAAGCTGATACAACTAAGATCGTGTGGTAATATGCAGTAATCCTCTATACTCCCACAGTAGATATTGGGAACGAGGATAACACCAGCTTCCCTTAGGCACTTCAGGTACGCAACCTAGTTTGGTTCTGGTATGGTAATAACCTGCTTCCTCCTGGGTGTTTTTTAAAGATAAAGGAGAGATTTTTTTTAAATCAATGGAGGTAGTAAGAGGAATGAGACCCAGCCCTAATCTTATCCTTAAAATCTAGCAAGCTCGGGCTGGGAAGGTGGCTCAGTGGTAGAGCGCTTGCCTTGCATGCCTCAGGCCCTTGGTTCGATTCCTCAGCACCACATAAGCAAAATGAAAAAAGCTGGAACTGGCGCTGTGGCTCAAGTGATAAAGCACTAGCCTTGAGCTGAAGAGCTGAGGGACAGTGCCCAGGCACAGAGTTGAGGCCCTACGACCGGACCCCCCCCAAAAAATCTAGCAAGCTTTTCATCCTACTGGTGCCTTGAGTCTTTCTGAGATTACTTGGTTCCACAAGTCAAAGGAAAAATGGGCAGTTTTAAACTCTCATCACAAAGAAGCTCAAGGAATTGTAAAGAAGAGGAGGGTAGTACAGAAAGCCTTAGGAAAGGAACTGGGGGAAAATTGGTATCCTCTGGATAAGAAAGGATTTAAAAGGTAAGGATTGTTTTAAAATGTTTGTAAAGAAGACAAACCTCAGAAAGTTTATGTAGCAAATAGTATGAGTATGTCTTAAAATTGGAATTTATGAGTACAGCTGGTATAAAATTAAGTTAGCTGTTATATACAGAATCAAGATTGCTAGAAGAAAATATCAGGGCCTTTGGTACTGTTAATTTTGTTACTCACAATCAGACCTTGTAGACTGGTGTCCTTTGTAAAAGAGAGGATCAGCACAGTCCATCTATTAGTTCTGAGATCCCAATACTAAACTGTAAATATAGAAGACTGTTTCAATTAGGGGAACATGATTGGTCCCCGATGCTCTAGAAGAGGAGGGAATGAAGACCAAAGTAACTCCAACTTGAGATTAACCCCACCATCTTGTGCTAGGCTGCCCTCAGAGTAAGCCTAAGAGAGAGAGAAAAAAAAACATAGGTCGCCACCAATCTTGCCCACCCTTAAGAAAGCAGAACAGTTGCTCAAGTGTTCCAGGAACAGAACATACCAACAGTTCAGAAAAAGGGCAGTTATGTTTAGGGTGGACTCAAACCAATCATGTAACTGCTTGTGTGGAAATTCCCTAAACTTGTTTGTTCAATACTATAAAAGCTGTGCTGATTTTGTGCTTGGGGACTCTTACTGTCACCGGTTACCAGTGCATGGAGGACTAAGCTTGAGCTTACAAATAAATGACTCTTTTGCTGTTCGCATTGGTCATAGTCTCTAGTGGTCTTTTGGGGGTCCCAAGTCCGTACAACAGGGCTTGATATAAAATGTCTCTGCCCAGAGATTTGAATGTTGGCATTTATAGTTTAAATGATTTAGGGTAATTATTAACATCTCACACATGCTGAGGTTTTTATTTATACCTCTCTTTCACCCTTTCTTTCTTCCTCCCTTTCTTTCTTTTTTTCTTTTCCTTTCTTTCTTTCTTTCTTTCTTTCTTTCTTTCTTTCTTTCTTTCTTTCTTTCTTTCTTTCTTTCTTTCTTTCTTTCTTTCTTTCTTTCTTTCTTTCTTTCACTTCTTTCCTTATGTACTTCCTTCTTTTCTTCCTTCCTTCCTTCCTTCCTTCCTTCCTTCCTTCCTTCCTTCCTTCCTTCCTTCCTTCCTTCCTTCCTTCCTTCCTTCCTTCCTTCCTTTCTTCCTTCCTTCTTTCCTTCCTTCCCGTCCCTCCTTCTCCTTCTCTGCTTTCTTTTCTTTCTTTCTTTTCTCTTTCTTTCTTTCTTCCCCTTTCTTTCCTCTTTTATGAAATGAGTATGAATTTAGATATTTTGTTTGCTGAACAAGTATTATAACATTAGAACAATCCTTTTTTTAATTTAGTTACTTTGCTCATAGGTTATCAATTTTGCTGAGGGCTGAACAGAGAGAGGCTAAGTTCCTCACCTATGTCTGCCAAGTAACTGGGATCACAAATGCATTCCAACTTGCCAGGCTTTAGGATAATATGAGAATCATATTACTTTCCCGGCACACTGGTTCTGAACTGAGACCCTCTCAAATTCTACCCCTTTAGTTAGTAATGTGAGCTCGAATAGCTTGCCCTCAGTATAGATTATCTAAATGAATGATTGAAGGTAATTTCACTTTAAACTCTTTTTTTGCCAGTTCAGGGACTGTTATAATTTTATTTCTATATACATTTTGTGTATATGTGCACATTACTTTTAAAATGTTGCTCTCTCTCAATTTTTTTTCTTTTTTCTTTTTGTTGGTCATAGGGCTTGAACTCCAGGCCTGGGTGCTGTCGCTAAGTTCTTTAGATCAAGGCTAGCACTTTACCACTTGAACCACAGTGCCACTTCCACTTTTTGGTGTTTAACTGGAGGCAAGAGTGTCACGGATTTCCTGCAAGGGCTAGCTTTGAACTACCATCTTCAGATCTCAGCTCTTGCATAGCTAGGATTACCGACATGAACCACTGGCTCCCAGCTAAAATGTTACTTATTTTAAGTTCTATGATTTATTGAGGGAGCAGCATGAGTGTGTAGAAGGGAAACTTTCAAGTCATCTCTCTAAATAATTTCAGAGTTTCATTTTCATAATATTTATTTCAGTGATTAATAACAGAAGCTCCCAAAGTAACAGAATGATCCTTCATAGTCTCCTTCCCATAGGTATTATTGGAGGATGAGAGAAAACTAAGTATAAGGCAATATGTACTTGCAATTATAAAAAAAAATTGATGATACATAAAGAGCCATATTACACAGCGTGCTTTTCATTTCATAAAGAAAAGAATGTTATACAAGAATATTTATTGGCAGGCTTTTTCATCTGAAAAAAATATTATAAAAAAGCTGAAGGAGATCAGCAACCGTTTAAATGTGATATAACATTGGAGACTATAAGACATGAATTTATTCATTAAATATCTAGGAAATGTATCTGTTCACTAAATTTATTCATTGTACATTTTATTTTATTTACATGTCACTTAATATATAAATACATACAAGTGTGTATATATATATGTATATATATGTATATGTATACGTATATATACATATACATATACATATATATACATATATATATATATATATATCTGTCCAGTGAATTGTAGAATTGTATGGTTAGGTAATTTCATCATGTCAAGTTCATCAAAAGGATGGACTTCCATAAACTTTAACAACCCTGCAACACCACTGCACATGCAAACTTAAGTGTTCACAATTGTAAGCCAGACCTGTGTTTTACCAAATCTTTGTATATAGTGTGTTATTTTTTTCATTTAAGCTTGACACAAAATGTGTTTGCCCTAGAAATAAATGATGGCATTATAACTACAGTAAGTTAGTGTAAATCTTTACATTGAACACATGTTAAGTATGAGTTGTTCTTGCTTTCCTTTTCTTATTTTATCTTTAGGAAATTGATTTCAGTTTTGATGTAGTGTTTGCCAGACAGGTACTCCATCACTGGAGTCACTCCACCAATCCTTTCTTGTTTAAGTTACTTTACGTATAGAGTAACAATTTTTGCACCCAGCTCCAAAAGCAGGGACCATGATTTCATTCCAATATACCTACCTAGTAGGTTGATATAGGTGATACTTTCCTTCCTAGACTGATTCAGAACTGTGATCCTCTCAAATTTCTACCACTTTAGTTAATATAATAGTGTGTGCTCCAGTTCTGCCTACCTCTAGAAGATATGACAGGAATTAATGATTACAGGTAATTTGAGTGAATCATTGGCTCACCTCATGTAGGGTAAGTTTGAAAGTATAATCACAGTAGTCAGATATTTTGCTAAGTAAATTTTTCTTCACATTAAAAAACATCTCGACCAGAATTCAGGACTTATTTTGCTGTCTGTCAACTTGTATGTCATCTGGGAAAATAAAATTAATGTCTTCCATGCGTGGTAAAGATCTTTGAATGGTCTGATGTGCTGGTTCACATCTATAATCATGGTTAGCAATCAGAAATAAATAGATCACAATTTGAAAATAGCCTAACCAAAAATTAGGAAGTCTCAATCTCAAAAAAATAGTGGATCATGTTGAATCATGCCATTAATCTCAACACCACAAGAGGCTAAGTCTCTGCACAGTACCTGTGTCACTTATGTAACTGGCTCACTTGGAGGCAGTCACCTCTCCTGATGCAGAAACTGGGCTGAGATTTAGCCAAGAAGAGGGAGGAGTCTCCTCCACCTTCGCAGGGTGGACCTCCAGAATGCAGTGAATGTGCTTGCTTTCCTCCTCCAAATGGCTTGAGACGCCATGCTGCTGAGTGCTCATTATTTGATTCCAGTGACCTGTGGTAGAGGTGTAAGGTAACAGTAAATTTCACGTTTGCCAATTGAGCTGTTCTTCACTGCCTGTGAGTTCAACTCACCAAGTGTCCATTTTTTGAGAGTTGAGAACACTCAGGTAGGGGAGAGCGAGAGGGTGAGTGAAAGAGAGGAGAGATATATAGAGAGAGGGAGAGAGAACAGAAAGGAAGGAAGGAAGGAAGGAAGATGGAAGGAAAGAAAGAAAGAAAGAAAGAAAGAAAGAAAGAAAGAAAGAAAGAAAGAAAGAAAGAAAGAAAGGAAGGAAGGAAGGAAGGAAGAAGGAAAGAAAGAAAGAAAGAAAGAAAGAAAGAAAGAAAGAAAGAAAGAAAGAAAGAAAGAAAGAAAGAAAGAAAGTAAAGAAAGAAAGGAAGAAGAAAGAAAGGAAGAAGGAAGGAAGAAAAAGAAAAGAAAAGAAAGATAATGATTGAGAATGAACGGTTTGGAGTCAGGAGTTACATGTTACATGGCAGAGGTGCTACCTGTATTTAGTATTAGGTCTGCCCAAGCCATGCAGACCCTATGCAGACACTTCCCCTCTTCTTGGTTAACTTTCCATCCTTTATGTGTAACCTAGGTATCTGGCATGCCTGGAGGCAGACACCTCCCCCTCCTACTAAGTCACAACCTGGTCAGCCTCTGGTCAAACTTTCCATTTGACCAGAGGAGATTCCCAGGCCCTGAGGTCACATCACAGCCAGAATTTTCCTCCACTAGGCCATATCTCATCCAGTCCTTGGCCTAGATATGTCCTGGCCCGAGGTTGGGTCAACCCTCTTTTTTTCACATGCCTCTCCACCATATATGGCATGGGCAGCAGTTCAGTAAATAAACTACTTTACCTGACGGAATACCATGCGGTGTTCTCTTCATTGGCTCCCGAATGAAACTTACCTTATTAATATACCTTACACTTCAGAGTTTCTAGTTATGAATTCATGGATATTTTTCTGACATATGTGAGATAAGTATCTACAAAACATATGTACTAACTCAACATTTAACAGTATAATTCTGCCTGGAATCTTTTTTTTTCAATTTTTTAACTTTGAAAATAATGTACAGAGAAGTTGCAATTACATTTGCAAGATAATGAGTACATGTCTTATTAAGCATTGGTGCCTCCTCCTTTTTTTCCCCTATTCATCCTTTCCCATCTCCCACTTCCTCCTCCAAAGTTGTAAAGTTCGTTTTTTGACATAATGTGTTGTACATCTCATTGTTGCTATGGATACACCTGTATCCCTATTTACATAATTTGTTTTTTCCCTTCCCCTCCACAAAGACTACCAACATCTGAATTTTTAATAGCAGCCTAATTAACCTTAACGTCTATGTTGTTTGCTTTGCTTTGTTTTGTTTTTAGCTTAAAGTAATCAAAGATTTGGTGGGAAAATCTGAAAAGATCTCTGCCTTCATATTTTCGAATCAACCTGGGCTACAACATGTGTGCTAATAGGTCACATGATGGGACTTTGAAATACTAGAAAGCAGATACACATCATAAGGTCCATGGCTTTGGGATTTCTCAGATTCTTTTTTAAATGTAATTGTTACTAAGTTGTGTAGAGTGAGTTTACCATATCACAATTCATATAATGTGTACATTTGCCTTGTAGACAGTGCCATCCTTTCCTGAGCTTTCCCCCAGTTTTTGTTTGTTTTGTTGTTGTTGTTTGTTTTTGTTTTTGTGCCTAACCATCAGTTTCAACTCAGGATTGGTTGCTGCACCTGAGTTTTTGTAATCAAGGCTACTCTACCTCTGGAGTCCCATCTCCCTTTATGGCTTTTTGGTTGTTAATTGGCGAGAAGAGTCACAGATTTTCTCACTCCTGCTGTCTTTGAACTGTGATCATCAGCCTCCTGAGTAGCTAGGATTATAGGCCTGAGTCCCCAG
This sequence comes from Dipodomys spectabilis, assembly GCF_019054845.1. Taxonomy (NCBI): domain Eukaryota; kingdom Metazoa; phylum Chordata; class Mammalia; order Rodentia; family Heteromyidae; genus Dipodomys; species Dipodomys spectabilis. The sequence goes on along the minus strand of NW_024870978.1, from coordinate 939,439 downwards.
TTTCCAGCTACTAACATGTTGGTTTCATGCTTCCCTGGTTGTGTTACAATTTTCCTCAACTCTTGGCACTAATACTACGTATTGCCTGGCTCAAATTTGAATTGGTGGAACATGCTTTTATTTTGAGGAAGCAGGAATAGGAAACTATAGGCCATAGGGACATATAAGCTAAACAAATCATTTGGAACATGACATAAAGACAAGTAAATTTATTGCCAGTTGACTGTGTCCTGTCTTTACTTTTAATTTTGCATGGCCTGTGAATGATGTTATACACATCCAAATGTCAATTGGCAGAAATAAGGTTTCTCATCCTGTTCTAAAAACAAAACAAAAAGCCACCAAAAATATTACGTATGAGTCCAGCAATTTCCTTGAATTACAGACCAATCTGCCCTAGTTTATGAAAAAATGTCCTTTACTCAAGTGCTGCTACTTTTTCTAACTTCAAATATAATGAAATCTGTAGTAGTCTGTAGAATTGTATACCACAGCTGTCATTTTAATTTACAAGAAATTCAGACTTTAAAATGTTTATTTATTTTTTTGACAGTTATGGGGCTTGGACTCAGGGCCTGGGCACTGTCCCTGAGACTCTGTGCTCAAGTTAGTTAGCATTCTACCAATTGAGCCACAGAGTCACTTCTGTTTTATGAGTTGTTGATTGGAGATAAGAGTCTTATGGGGACTTTTCTTCCTGGGCTGGCTTTGAACTGCGATCCTCAGATCTCAGCCTCATGACTAACTGGGATTACAGGCATGAGAGACTGGCACCTGGCTTTAAATACTCATTTTTAAAATGAATTGCTTGGTGCCTCTGGCTCACATATATAATCCTAGCTATAGTTAGTTTTACAGTTATGAGAAACAAACACTAGTTAAGTGTTGTTCATGATGGTTTGTATTGCCATGTTTTAATATTGTTTGTTTCTTATACTACAATGCTCTTATTTTTATTTTTACCTAGGTAGGGGAGATAAGTGCTAGCCAGTGTTGAACTTTCTTTGGATGAGTTGGAGCCATGTGGATGATCTTTCCTAGAATGGCATGGAATTGAAATCTTCCTGCTCTCAGCTCCCCATGGGCCTGGGATGATAGAAGTATTCCATCACGCATAGCCAGGGGTTGGGAAATATTGCAGGTAACCCTACACTGGTCTGGAACTGATGTCCCAAATACCTAGCTTTACAGGCAAAACCATGTTATATTCCATTTCATTTTGAATAGCTTATGTATATACTTAGAGAGTACAATGATAACACATTACATGTTAAATATATAAAATAGCCAATATAATTAGCAGGTTTATCTTCCTAAACATTCAAGCTAATTTATTTTGGTAACCTCCTGACTCTGTTAACTATTTTGGAATATACCATAAACACGAATACACTGACAATGTGCAGAATATTGGAAGTTGACAGAGATAGAAACAAGTTAGGTTATATGTAGTAAATATATATTTATCTATTGCTCCTCTGAAGAATATTATCATATATTCACCATGATAAAACCACCATATATTCACCATGACAATAATTTTCCTGCAGTGCAGAATTTCCCATTTCATAATCTGCCATCTTCATCTTTTTACATCTTTTTACATTATAAGTATGAATGATTTCCTGTTTATTATAATGTTTTGAAATTATTATATGATGGAATTAAAAATTTGTAGAATCTACTGAAATTATCTCATTTTGTTTGGATTTGTGATGCTAAATCAATAAGACCATGGTTTCCTGAAATTTATGCTAACAGACTATATCACCAAATTATATTCTAATTACATCTTATTATTGTATTTTTATATAGTGTTCTACTGTTGCTGTTTTATGATATAGAAATTTGTGAAGCTAGACTGAAACTTGCAACCCCACTGCCTCCAGTAACAATGTTTTATCACCAGGTTATGGAGGCTGATAAGTATAACTCTAACTAATCAGGAGTTTGAGACCTGAGATTTAGTTCAGACAGCCTGAGCATGAAATTTTATGAGTCTCTTCTCTCCAGTTCACTACAGAAAGCTTGCAGTGGAACTGTGGCATAATTGGTAGATCACTACAGTCACCAGAAATATACTCGGGCTTGTCATATAGCCCCTGAATTCAAGACCTAAAACACAGATATGCAAAACACACCCTCACACACATACACACACACTCCAACACACATGTACACACACCTTCTCTGGCAATGTTGTATCTTAAATTCTTATCCAGAGATTAGGCAACAGGCCACTAATTTGTGAAGGTTTTTTTCCTGATTATTTTGAAGGAGGAGGATAGCTCATGGGACAAAGATGACAAGACTTTAGTAAGGAATTCTTTATAAACGACTAGCTTATAAAAAGAAACAAGAGCACAGTTTTTATATTTAAAGCTTACATTCCTTCAACTATAGTATTTCTCTATAATAATCATTGAATTATGAGAAGACAATGCTGCACCTCTTCCCTCCTCCCCTTCCTCTCTGTCATAAAATATGACAAAAGTATCAAAAATACTCTCTTATCTTACAAGAATGTACATCTATAAAAAGGTCTGACAATATGTGTAAGGTTTATTTTTAAATACTTGTATGATTTTCCCACCTCTAAGTACTTAACTTTTTTCCACATGACAGCACACTGGGGCTTCAAGGGCAAACAAGATTTGGAAACAAAAAACTAACAAAGTCCTAGGATGTAGATGTCAAAAATAGATGCAAGAATTACATGGCAGGCTGAGAGGGCCCAGAGAGGAAAAATGATTTCTGTAGGATGAGATGAATAGTGACAAATAAGGCATTGATCTGACCTAGGAAGTGTTCCTTTAGGTTGAGAGCATACTAATTCCCAGGCCTAGCTGAGGGTATTGGGATTTGACAATGTTCACATATGTATAGAGTGATGTGGGAGGGGAGATTTCAGTCTCCAGTATGTCTTTGGGATGGTCTTATGTGAGCAAGCAGCTTAGATCATTGGGCTCTGAGAGATGACACTCTCTACCTCATAATGGAATAGAATATGGAACTCTGAGAGCCAGGCCACTGTAACTGACAGTCAGCTCAAGCCAGCTCAAGTGGCCTGTAGCTCAGGAACAAGAAAGATATTCCTGTGTTGTTTGCAAAGTGCAAGAGAATCAGGTCTCAGGCATAAGAGGTGTTAGTGCTGCACTCAATGCTGTAGACCTTGGATCAGTGCCAAAACACGAATCCATATTCTCAGGCCTTTTTAAAATTTTTTATTATAAAGATACTATAGAGAGGGTTACAGTTACATGAGCAAGATAATGAGTACACTTCCTATTAAGCATTGTTACCCCCCTCCATTGTTTTCCCCCTACCATCCCTTCCCTACCTACCTTCCCCGAGTTTCTTTTTTTTTTTTCCTTTAATACTGATTAGGTGATTATATAATTTCCCAAATTTCACAGTATTGTGGAATAATGATGCTCATTTAAAGTCACAAGTTCATTCTAATTTTCCTGGAGCAAATTGTCTATCACAGTCTATAACATATAACGGTGTACCCATATACACCATACATGTGATCAGCAGTATGGGGATAATTAGTAGTGGTTCGACCAGATGAGTGGGAGTTCTTTGTTTCTTAAATCCTGTTAATTTTGTCATAACACCTAACATTTTGGATTTAGCATCCACTTATCAGGGAGACCATGTACAGTTTGTCTCTTTGCTCTTGGCTTACCTCGCTCAAAATGATTCCTTCTAGCTCCATCCATTTACCTGAAAATGCCATTATTTTGTCATTTCTAATGGCTGCATAATATTCCATTGTGTATAGATACCACAATTTTTGGATCCATTCATCTGTGGTGGGGCACCTGGGTTGTTTCCATATCCTAGCTATTGTGAACAGTGCTGCAATAAACATGGAGGTGCACGTGTCCTTGTATATTGGTTCCTGTTGTTGAGGATAGATGCCTAGAAGTGGTATGACTGGGTCATAAGGGAGGTCAATCTTTAGCTTTCTAAGGACCCTCCAGACTGCTTTCCAAAGTGGTTGTATAAGTGTACATTGCCACCAGCAGTGTAATAGGGTTCCTCTTTCTCCACATCCCCTCCAGCATTTATCGTTGGCTGATTTGTGGATGTGGGACATTCTGACTGGGCTAAGGTGGTATCTGAGGGTTGTTAGTTGCATTTCCTTCACCACCAAGGATGATGAACATTTCCTCATGTGTTTCTCTGCCATTTTTATTACTTCATCTGAGAATTCCCTCTTTAGTTCCTTTGCCCATTTAATAATTGGTTTGTTAGGTTTGGGAGGGATTAGTTTCTTGGGTTCCCTGTATATATAGGATGTTAACCCCTTGTCTGATATATTGCTGGTAAATATTTTTTTCCCAATTAGTTGGTTGTCTTTCTAGCTTGGTTGCGATAGATTTATCTGCGCAGAAGCTTTTTATTTTAAGGTAGTCCCATTTGTCGAGTCTCTCTCCAATTTGTTGTGGCCCTGGGACTCTGTTCAGGAAGTTCCTTCCTGTACCTATTAGTTCAAGGGTCTCTCCTACTCTGTCCTGCAGGAGTTTTAGAGATTCAGGTTTAATGTTAAGGTCTTTAATCCATTTTGAGTTGATGTTGGTGCATGGTGATAGGCTGGGGTCCACTTTTAGTTTTCTGCATGTGGCTACCCAGTTTTCCCAGCACCAGTGGTTGAAGAGGCTGTGTTTCTTCCATTGTATGTCTTTGGCTCCTTTGTGGAATATCAGCTAGCTGTAGGCCTGTGGATTTATTTCTTGATATTCTATTCTGTTCCATTGGTCTTTGGGTCAGTTTTTGTGCCAGTACCATGCTGTTTTTGTCATTATAGCTCTGTAGTAGAGTTTGAAGTTGAGCATGGTTATCCCTCCCATGTTGTCTTTATTCCCTAGAATTGTTTTGGCTATTCTAGGTCTTTTGTTGTTCCATATGAATTTTTGGACTGTTTTCTGTATTTCAGTGATGTACATCACTGGGATTTTAATAGGAATTGCATTGAATTTGTATATTAATTTTGGAAGTATTACCATCTTTACTATATTAATTCGGCCTATCCAAGAGCATGGTAGGTCTTTCCATTTCCTAGTGTCTTCTGCAATTTCTTTCTTTAACTTTTTATAATTTTCATTAAATAGTTCTTTTACCTCTTTGGTTAGGTTAATTCCTAAATATTTTATTTTTTTGAGAGGTTATTGTGAATGGGTTTGCTCCCTTTATTTCCCTCTCTTCTTGTACATTGTCAGTGTACAGGAAAGCAACTGATTTTTGTGGGTTTATTTTGTATCCTGCTACTTTGCCGAAGTGATTTATGAATTCTAAGAGTTTGGGGATGGAGTTTTTGGGATCGTGAAGGTATAGTATCATGTCATCTGCAAAAAGGGACAGTTTATTTCCCTGAAGAATGAGGTTGGAATTTTTTGAAAGGTATCATGTTGAGTTTGTAGATAGCCTTGAGAAGTATTGCCATTTTCACGATGTTAATCTTTCCAATCCAGGAGCATGGGAGGTCTTGCCATTTTCTAAGTTCTGTTTGAAGAGGCAATCCAAAAATTCATATGGAACAATAAAAGACCCTGAATAGCAAAAACGCTCCTCAACGGAAAGAACACTGCTGGAGGAATGTCAATACCAAATTTCAAACTCTACTATAAAGCCATAGTAATCAAAACATAAGAACAGACCTCAGGGCCAATGGAATAGAATTGAAAACCCAGAAATGAACCTATAGACCTATAGGCATCTAATCTTCGATAAGGGATCTAAAAAAAATAGAATGGAAGAAAGACAGCCTCTTCAGTAAATGGTGCTGGCAAAATTGGTTAACTACTTGTAGAAAACTAAAGCTAGATCCTTATATATCACTATGCACCAGAATCAACTCCAAATGGTTCAAAGACCTCGGAGTCAAAGCAGACATTCTGAAAACATTACATGATGAAATAGGAGAAACCGTAGGTCTCCTTGGCACAGGCCGAAATTTTCTTAATAGAGACCAAGAAACACAACAATTCAAAGAAAGTTTGGACAAATGGTATTGCAAGAAGTTGCAGAGCTTCTGCATGGTAAAGGACATAGCTAGCAAGATCAATAGAAAGTCCACGGATTGGGAGAAGATCTTCACTAGCCATAAAACAGACAAGGTTCTCATATCTAAAATATACTTGGAACTCAAAAAATTAAATTCCCAACCAGAAATCCTCAAAGAAACAATTGCCCAATAAATAAGTGGGCTAAAGACTTCAAGGGAAACATCTCTGAAGAAGAAAGAAGGATGGCCAATAGACACATGAAGAAATGCTCAACCTCCCTAGCCATAAAAGAAATACAAATCAAAACAACATTGAGATACCACCTCAATCCAGTTAGAATGGAAAAAATCAAGAACTCTAACAACAACAGATACTGGAGGGGATGTGGACAGAAAGGAACCTTACTTCATTGTTGGTGGGAGTGTAAACTTGTTCAACCACTTTGGAAAGCAGTATGGAAGTTCCTCAAAAGACTTCACATAGAGCTCCCCTATGACCCAGCAGTCACACTTTTGGGTATTTACCCAAATGTTTACAAACAAGGCCACACTAAAGCTACCAGCACAACTATGTTTATTGCAGCATTATTTACCATAGCTAAGATATGGAACCAACCAACCCAGATGCCCCTCAGTAGATGAATGGATCAAGAAAATGTGGTATATATACACAATGGAATTCTATGCCTCCATCAGACAGAATGACATTGCCCCATTTGTTAGGAAATGGAAAGACTTGGAAAAAATTATATTAAGTGAAGTAAGCCAAGCCCAAAGAAACATAGGTCCCATGGTTCCCCTTATTTGCAATGTCTAGTATATGTATGAGTCAAGCAATAAAGGTCAGATAATGTGATGTTAGGAAAATGAACCTTTAGATATGTATTTTAATGTTATTTTTTCTTTCATGCATTTGTTTCTAACGCATTTATAAGATTATTTCTTTGTTGCTTTGTATGTCCCTCCCCCACAGTATATCACCTGCTTTCACTATATTTGATGTCGGTATAATTTGTGGAACAGATGGGGAAAAACAAGTCGTTTAAGGATACAGGTGGACCTGTTGCAACAATGAGAAGTACAAGTTGTCATATCGAAAACGAACTTTAAAACTTTGGTGCGCTGCAGGGGGTGGGGAGAATTGGGTGGGTGGCAGGGAGGGAGGCTGGGAAGGGATGTTAAGGGTAAACAAATGAGGATGATAAGAAATGTACTCTTTATCTTGCCCATGTAATTGTAACCCCTCTGTACAGCATGTTGAAAAAAATTAAAATTAAAATAAAAAAGGGATATTTTAACTTCTTCTTTCCCTATGCATATCCCTTTAATGTCTTTTTCTTGCCTTATTGCCCTGGCTAAGGTTTCCAGGACTATATTGAAGAGGAGTGGAGACAGTGAACATCCTTGCCTTATTCCTGATTTTAGGAGAATTGGTTGTAGCTTTTCCCCATTAAGTATAATGTTGGCTATTGGTCTGTCATAAATGGCTTTTATTGTTTTGAGAAATGTTCCTTCTATTCATATTTTCTCCAGAGCTTTTAGCATGAATGAATGTTGAATTTTATCAAAGGCCTTTTCTGCATCTGTGGCAATAATCATGTGATTCTTGACTTTGGCTCTGTTGATGTCTTTGATTACATTTATTGACTTACGTATGTTAAACCATCCCTACATCTCTGGGATGAAGCCTACCTGGTCATAGTGTATGATTTTTTATGTGTTTCTGGATTCTGTTAGCTAGAATCTTGTTAAGGATCTTTGTATCCGTGTTCATCAAGGAAATTGGACTGTAATTCTCCTTTTTTGGTTGGGTCTTTACCTGGTTTGGGGATGAGTGTGATATTGGCTTCGTAAAATGAGTTTGGGATAGCTCCCTCCTTTGTTTCTCTGAAGATCTTGAGGAGTATGGGTACTAGTTCTTCTTTAAAGGTCTTATGGAATTCTGCTGTGAATCCATCTGATCCTGGGCTTTTTTTTCATGGAAGACTTTTGATAGCATCCTGAATCTCATTGTAGGATATTGGCTTATGTAATTGGTTTACTTCTTCTTTGCTCAGTTTCGGCAACTTGTATTACTCTAAAAATGCATCCATTTCTGCCAGGTTTTCTTCCTTTAGACAGTATAACTTTTGAAAGTAGTCCGTATGATTGTTTGGATATCTTGGATTCGTGTTGTGATTTTTCCGGTGGCATCCATAATGCTGTTAATATGGGTTTCCTCTCTTCTTTATTTAATTAATCTTGTTAACGGGCCATCAATTTTGTTTATTTTTTCAAAGAACCAGCTTTTTGTTTGGATTATTTTGGCTATAATTTTCTGATTTTCTAATTGGTTAAACTCTGCTCTTAATTTGGTTATCTGGCTTCATCTAGTAACTTTAGGTTCCATTTTTTCTTGTTTTTCTAGCTGTTTTAATTGCAACATGAGATTATTTTCTTGGTCTGTCTCCATTCTCTTGATGTTGGCACTGAGGGCAATGAATTTGCCCCTCAGGATTGCTTTTGCTGTGTCCCACAAGTTTCTTTGTGAGGTGTTTTCATTTTCATTGAGTTGTAGGAAATGCTTTATTTCTTTTCTGATCTCTTCCATTACCCAGGCATTGCTAAGGAGTGCGATGTTCAATTTCCATGTATTAGAGAAATTTCTGAGGTATGCTTTGTTATTGAGAACTAGCTTGATTCCACTGTGGTCAGATAGGATATAAGGGATTATTTTGATCCCTTTGTATTTGCTTAAGTTCCTTGCTTGAACTATGATATGGTCTATTTTGGAGAAAGTTCCATGAGCTGCTGAGAAGAATGTGTACTGTGTTGTTTTAGGGTGAAATACGTGGTAGATGTCAGTTAATTCTGCTTGAAGTATGGCCTCACTAAATTCGGTAGCTTCTTTGCCAATCCTCTGGTTGGTAGACCTGTCCTTTGGTGAGTGTGGTGTGTTAAAGTCTCCTAGTATTATCTTATTGGGATCTATTTTATTCTGTAAGTTTGAGAGTATTTGTTTAACATATCTGGGTGCACCAATATTTGGGGCATATAAGTTGATGATGGTAACATCCTCCTCTTGGATTATTCCCAGTATTAATATGTAGTGTCCATCCTTGTCTTTCTGTACTGATGCTAATGGAAAGATTATTTTGTCAGATATCAGGATAGCTACACCTGCTTTTTTACTGGGGGCATTTGATTGGTAGATCCTTTTCCAACCCTTTACTCTGAATTTGTATGTATGTTTGGCTGAGACGTGGGTCCCCTGAAGGCAACAGATGGATGGGTCATGTTTTCTGATCCAGTCAGCAGTTCTTTTTCTTTTGATTGGCGATTTAAGGCCATTAATATTAAGAGAAAGTATACAGGGGTGCATTGTTGTCCCTGTCATTCTGTTTTCCTAAGTTTTTCTTCTTTCCTTTCCACCTGTGCTTGCTCAGTTAGACTTTGATTAATGCCTGTCTGGGTGCAGGTCCCAGTTACTGGTTGCTTTCTTCAGGTTGTGTCCCCCCTCTTAGTATTCTATGTAATGCTGGCTTAATGTTTATGTATTCATTTAGTTTTTCTTTGCTATTAAAAATTTTCAGTTCCCCATTGAATGTGAAGGCTAGCTTTGCCGGGTATATCAGTCTGGGTTGGCAGTTATTGGCTCTCAGGGCTCATATGGTGCTTTCCCAGGCCTTTCTTGTGTTCAGTGTTTGTGTGGAGAGATCTGCAGTGATTCAAATTTTTTCCCATTGTAGTATAGCTCCCTCTTCATTTTAATTTGACATTCATCTCACTTCTTACTGAGGTTTGTGCAGCTTCTATTTTTGCATGTATCTTCTGTTTGACATCTTGTATCTCTTTTGATAGTTCATCCTTGTGCTCCTTCAATTTCTGATCTATTTCTTGCTTTATTTCTTGAGTCATTGCCTCCAGCAACCCTTGGAAGTAGCTTTTGTCTTCCATTCCTGCTTTGCTCCCACTGGGGCTCTCCCCTGCGTGTCTGCTGGCTATTGAGGATAGCTTGCTATCCTGGTTGATGATAAACCTTGTAATTTTTCTCTGTGATTTCATATAGGGCGTTAAGGAGACTAATCTGCAATTTTGTTTTGGTGTGTCTGTCTTTGCTTGGTTGCTGATTCTGTATTGGTAGAGGGAGTCTGTGCCTGATCTGGGTTCTGTTGGGAGCCTACCTCCAGCTGCTGGTCTGACCTACTTAGGATTCTCGGCTCTCTGCTGTAGATCGCTGGCAATTCCCGCCTTTGGAAGGGTTGAGCAGCCTAGATAGACTCATGTTTGCTCCTACGGGTGCTCTTGGCAAGATCTGATACTCTGGATGCACTCTCCCAGATGTTGGAGTCTGCGATGGGCTCCTGATGTTTTTTTTGTTTGTTTGTTTTTTGGGCTGGTTGTGGGCTTGAACTCTAGGTTTGGGTGCTGTCCCTCAGCTCTTCAGCTCAAGGCTGGCACTCTCCCATTTGAGCCACAGCACTACTTCTGACCCTTTTTGCTGATGTGATGCTGAGGAATCAGATCCAGGGCCTCATGTATCCAAGACTATCACTCTACTGCTGAGCTGCCTTACCAGCCTGAGCTCCTGCCTACTATCAGGTGCTGGTGGCCTGTGTTGCCCAATTCCCAGCCTAGAGTATATGGTTCGGTTTTGGTGGGGTTTGGGTTTCTCTTGTCCTGAGCCTCCAGGTCTTTTGTTGTCACAGGCATGCTTCCCAGTGGGTGTAGTTCCCTGTTTTTCTCCCTTCTGCTGAGGCACATGCTCAGCTTTTGACTTCAGTTGGGAGGAGTTGGTTGTGTTGTTCAGGTGCCGGATCCCCAGGCCTGGTTCTGGCCCCCCCACCTGGGGCGTACCGGTTGGGCCTGTGCTGCTGTTTATACAACCTGGGTTATGCAGCCTGGGGTACACAGTTCAAATGTCTTCTACTGTTGGTTGTCTTGATCCAGGAGCACTGTTCCTAGATTGGGCTGTTAAGCTCCCTTCCAGGGCACACTCTTGCTCTAGCCTGGCCAGAGGAGTATGCTCCATGGGCTGGTGGAGCTCTTGAACAGTCCCCAGTTTTAGTGGGTCCTGTGGTGCATGTTGGGGTAGGGAGTCTGGGTCAGGGTCTGGGGATTCCCTCCAGCTCTGTTCTCCCTTGAGGGCTACACTGTCCCCTGTGGGGTACTCACCCTGGAGCTAGTTGTTTCTGTGTGGTGTAGGTCATCAGTTGCTGGTGCAATCCGAGTTCAGTAGGGGTGGTTGTGGGCTGGGCTGGGCGGAGGTGGCCTTGTGTGATTCTCTTCTGTCTCTGTCTCTTTCGAAGCTGTCGGGTCTACAGTGTCCATGCTCAGGTGGCTTATTAGCGAATTATCTGCATGCAGCTCCCTGTGTATCTGGGTCCCCTGGCAGCCCCCGCCGGGAGGACGCAATGGTAGGGTCTGACACCAGTGCCTCAGGCAGCTTCTGCACGTGTGACTTGCAGGCAGCCCCCTGTGTCTCCGACCAGGGCAGGCCCGCCTTGTCGTCGCAATCGGCGGGTCTGACACCAGTACCTTAGGCAGCTTCTTTGCTATCTGCAGACTGCTCCCTTTGTCGAGCTGCCAGTGCTGGGTGGCTTTGGCGGGATGAACCTCTCAGCTCAGATGGAGAGTGAGGGGTGGGTGTAGGATCTTCGTGGAGACTCCCGGCTGATAGGTTTCTCTGTTTGTGGTGATCAGCGGGTCTGCAAACCGGTACCTCAGGCTGCTACTCTGTGGGTGATCTGCAAGCCCCCTGTGTCTCTGGGATTCCAGCAGCCCCCGCTGGACCAGCTGGCCATGACTTGGAGTGCTCCCGAGTGCCCAGTGAAGGCTGGGGGAGGGGTCTTCGCTCTCCTCTGTTCTGAAATTCTTCTTTTCCTCTCTTTCTTTTTTGTTATTTTCCACCTCCTGTTTTTCTCTGAGTGTTCATCTTTTTGCTGTCGTTGGTCTCTTGAGGAGACTAAGTGCTGCAACTCGAACTCTCTTTTTGGTTGGGGAGAGCTGTGGCATTTCCTTACTGCCTTGTCACCATCTTCTCTCAGGCCTTTTTATAAGAAGAAACCAAGGAAATCACAAGGCCACTCAGGCCAGGTATAATTATGACAGGAAACCTATTTAATCTCATCCTAGCCCACAGTACAACCTTCTTCTTGTGTGCTTTTATATGTGTATGCTGAGAAAATATTTATTGTGTACTTTTCAATCCACTCTATTACTCATTTTGAAGTGTACTCCCAATTCCATATTTCCAAAATCCATTGTTTTTACCACCCCAGTGTGACAACGAGTCAGCCCAAACCCTGAATGTGCCTTATAATATAGGGAGCTGGGACTCAGGTTTGTTGGAAATGCTGGTAATGGACATGGGCCCTGCCTACCAGAAAGGTGATCTTTTCTGTGTTGGAAACATCCTTCACCACTATAGAGTAAGAGACAATGGAGCAGTTGCTGGATATTGTTTTAAAAGTGAGTGTTCCTCTTTCAAACAGGGCTGATGAGACACCCTTGCAGATTATTGGAATACTTGGTACCTCTCTGAGACTGTTTCACTGGAGTCTCATCACAGGAGCTTGTCTTGAGACAAAGAAGTTCACTCCTCGCCTAAATCCTTAAGACTGGGCTGCCAGAGCATTTCATTTGCCTCAGAAGCTAGTGGAGCCTTAGCAGTTTGCTTGCTGAGAGACTAAGATTAAAGGAATGAGCCAGTGGAACCCAGTGGCACCCAACGTCCACCATCACCTAGGAAACCACTATCTTGGAGGCCTTTGAAGGAATATAGACAGAAGAAAGAATGCAACTTGAGCTTGAATTCGGGGCCTGAGTGCTGTCCTGTTCGTAGCCCTCTATAATTTGATCCCCAGGTCCAGGTTTGGCCTTCGGCTGGTTAATTGAAGTATTTTTAGAATTTTACAAATTCTGACTGTGTTCAAACTCTGATACTCAGATCTCACCCTTCTGGTTAGTAGGATTAGAGGCATGAGCCATTGTGCACTTATTTGGACAGATGCATGTAAGCATCCTCACAGAATTTCCTTGAAATTGTGTAGACATATCTCCACTTTTTGTCTGTCATGTTTACATTACTCTGTGGGACTTATCCATTCCCAAGTGTGTCTTGTTAGTTCAGAAAAAGGAGAAGCACAGAGTTATTCTCCTTCTCTCCTCCCATTGGTACAGATCCTTCTACCGTAACTGGGAGGAAGATGAACAAGATGAAGAAGGAAGTGGACGTTGGGACAAAGAGAAGTTCTGTCCTTGAAAAAAATGGGTATCTTTGAAGTTTCTGATTCAAAGTCAACATTCTCTTTTGCACACCAGTTGTGATTTTCACCAGGGGGTTGAGGCTTGGCACTTCAGTGGATAGCAGATTACACATTGTGGATGCGGTTGTTGTTTTGGACTCTCATGGATGACAAGGAGGTCTGTGTATAACAAGACAGATTCAGTTGGGAAACAAATTTCTCCTCCTATCCCAGGGAGAATTTTAGAGTATTGTATTTGAGAAATTGTGAGGAGCATCCTGCTTGCAGGAGTCTCTTTCCACCTCTGCCAGAAAAACGCTAGAGGCTAAGGATGTGGAGGGTGGGCTCTCATTTTCCTTGTCTGCCCACAGCATGGTTTGTTCCATCTTTCCTATGTGGATGGACTTCTAACATGATGATTTCTAAGAGCACAAGTACCATGACACCATGAAAGCACTTACACAGTATGTCAAGCTCAACATGCCCTCTTGAGACTTGCTCTTCTGCTCATATATTCTTCTGGAGCAGCTGGAGGAAAGCATGATTCTTGAGATGGAACCTGGGTCTCTAGGTCTATGCCTGACTGGCCAAGAGCCCCTAGAACGCCCCAGCTTGGAAAAATGTCCTTTTATTGATATTCTTTGCCAGGTAATATATGGTCTCCTTTTGCAAGAACTTGGAAGTAATCACTCATTAGAAACACCCTACCGTCTTATCAGGGTTCAGTCCAAACTCAAGTTCTACAGCTTCCCCCATTTGATCCTCATGAAAGTTTAGTCACACCTTAACTTCTATAGTTCTAAGACTCCTGAACCTATTTCCATGCTCAGGTTTGCATCACCGTAGAACAACTCCTGCAGAACTCCAGATAAAGAACCCATCAGTGATGTCACCTATGGTGACTGATAGAGATGGGAAGCCATAACTAATCTCCAGAAAGCATGTGAACATAGAGGGCTTTTTTTTTTTTTAATTTGTGGAAAGGCCCAAACAAGTTTTGAGTTTTGTGGACATCTCACTGTTTCTGAACACCACATGTGATGCAGGTGCACCTGCACATTCAATCAAGGAAGAAGATGATCCAGAATGTCTCCCATTGATACTCACAATCCACCTAGATAGGCGCCAAACCAGTCAAAAAGACTCGTCTGGGTGTGCAGGGTAAATGTGTGCTAATGGAAAATGACCCAAGTTTATGTTCAGGAAAACCAATAAGAGAGGTTCAAAATCTAGATTCAGTTGAGGAAAGAGAATCTTTCCTCACAGAATACTCAGACCAATCTGTCCTCCTTCAGGGGATCCAATTTCCAATTAAGAAATTAGAATCTGTCCCTCCGTGGGCTCAGGAAGAAAATCCTGTCTTTAATGAAGAAGTAAATCCCTTTGAGGTCTCAGAGGCAGAATTTCTGCCTGAAGGCAACTTAGAGGCCAATCTAGATTTAGACGTTCCATTCCCCCTTCCTGGAAAAATCTTTATTTTTCTTTTTGTTCTGATTGTTGTAAAGTGTTAATTCTATTTATTTTTCTAACTTTATTAAAATGTCAATGTTTTTGATATATTGTAGATTCATGAATCCTAAATATGTTTCTTTTTAAGCCTACAATCTGAATCATCGTGCATACGTATGCTGTTGGGGGGAAAACACAGAGTGACAGGGGGCTGTACAAGAGAGCCTACTGTGTATAAAGGGAACTGTTAAATGCACTGGGAGTGGCAAAGAAGCCAGGCCATGCCTGGCTTGGGTGATAAGGTGGCTAGAAAAGGTCTTGGACAGCAGATAAGATGTCCTAGAATGCTATTCTGTCAATTGGGACAAATGACACAATACTTATAGTGGTATGTGGGACATTCTTCCAACAGTGAGTTCAAATATATATACATTTTCTTTGTGCTTTGGGTAAAAATGGAAGAAAAATTTGGCTCCAGTAATATAAAAATCTACTTATGGTTGACATGTATACTGGAAAGTAAAAACCCTCATTAATAGAAGAAAGAAGGCTTACATAGATGAACAAACACAAAATCAGAAAGGAAAATAACAGAATTAAATTAGTTGTATGTAAATGCATGTTATATTTTGATGTTATATATAGTATATTATATAAGATATAAAATTGAATATGATTTTTCAAATTACAAAGTATAAACATTTTAGTCTTGAGTAATTATTTCACAAAATATTAGTGTAAAATATTTTTGGGAAAATATAGCTATAATTTGATTATAATCATATGATTATATAAATATACATTTGTGTTTCTAGATCCAATACTGATTATAAATAGATGAATAAACATATACATATAATTGTATATATCTCTCTATGAAGTTAATATAATGAAACTGACTAAACTATGTATAAAAATGCAGCTATGAGTTGAGTCCATGACACTCAGGCCTGTAATCCTTGTGATGTGGGAAGCTGGGTTCTGAGGTTTAGTCTCCCTTACCCCTAAGTCCTTAGATTTTCAGAGGAGGCCTGGGCCCTTCAGTGTAGCAAAGAGACACATATGCAGTGGGACCACACTCCCCAAACCCAGAGGAAAGTCAGTTGAAATCAGGACAAGCCTCTCATGACACTCTACTCAGTTTCTCTACCAAGATGGCCATCTGTAGAACATCAGATAGAAAGTAGGCATTCCCTCCAAAAGGATCTAAAAAGAGCCTTCTGAACTATAATCTCTGAATATACTGAGTTAAACCTTATTTCCCTTCCCAAGCTACAAACACATAGATATATGGCAAGGGCTCAAGAGAGATGGACAAAGACTTACAAATACATAAAATTATATACTCTGTTTCAGTAATTCAATGACAAATCACCAAAGCATGTCTTGAATTTTTTTTAAAGGAAATGGAAACATTTTCTGAGTGTATCAGGAACTGGGTGACAGTTTGGTTGTTAAATTGTTGAATGTACTGCTGGGCAAAGGAGACACATATATGGAAGAAATTATGTGGGGGTGAATGTCCTCACACAGCTTCACAAAATAATGGCTATAACTTCTATGATGTCACAGCCACCTTTGCCATAGAAACAAATAAGTTTCAGGCACTGGTTTTGCCCTGAAGTGGACTCAACAACACCAACAGGCACAAAGAATGAGAGAGAATGTCTACTAGCCACCAGAATTCAGCTTGAAGAGCTGTTCTGACCAGAAGCTAGGATAAATTGAGCTGGGGAAGGCTGATCTCCATGTAAGACTCCTGAACACTAAGGATTAGGCACTATTATAGGTATTGGAGAAGCAGAAGTGAATGTGGCTCTCTCCTCACCAATTTCATGCTGAAATGAAATCCAGAAATCATAATGATAATTTCTATATATCAGAGACATGACATTGGTGATTTTGTAGCAACAACTTCATAGTGAGGATGGGAAGAGACAACCCTGAACAAGAGATTGTTGATATGAGAGCCATCATCCAGGCAATTATGTAGGAGCAGGTACTCCAGGCAGTAAGAACAGCAAGTACATCCCCCTTTGATGGGAATGGACCTGACTTGCTTCAGAAAAGGAAAACAGCACTGACATGCTTGCTGGTGAAGTAATAATGGAAATGTACAATGAAGAAAAAGGAGGTCAGAAATGAAGAGAAGAATACATTAGATAGATATGGGATATTGTGGATTACAAGAAGAAAAGTTCTGATTTTAGTATAAAACTGACATGACCCACAGGAACCAATATGCTAAAATAGCAGTCAGACACATCTGATTCTCTGAAAGAATACTTCTAAAATGTGATTCTAGCTGGGCTCTGGTGGCTTACCATTGGAATCCTACTTACTCAGGAGGCTGATATCTGAAGATGAGTTTTAAGGAAGCCCAAAGAGGAAATTTGTTAAGACATGTCCAATTAAACACCAAAAATATGGATATGAAGCTGTGGTTCAACTGGAAGGTCAATAGCCTTGAGGAAAAAACTAAGAAACAGCACTCAGGCCTTAGGTCCAAATCCCAGGACGTCAAAAACAAAGAAGCCAACAAATAAAATTTGGTGCTCAGTCATTCATCACTTAGCACTCTAGTTCAATGTATTTGGTATGAGTCTTGGAAATTACGTCTTTATCATTTGCTAAGCATTTGCTCTCCCCGGATATTTTGCTTCATTACCAACTTTCAAACCCCTGGAAGCACCAGTGTCTCCTCCCAGTTAGCATAGCAGTCAACCATTGGAAATTTGAAGATATATTTTATTAATCATAAGAATTCTGATCATCTTTCCACATATATCAAATGAGTAGTAGCTACATTCCACTATTCTGAATGTTTATAATCCTCCTTTGAATTAATAAGCATTAAAGCTTAAAAATTCGAGAGTGGTTATCAAATTAATTTAATAGTCCTCATTTTTTCACCCAATCTTGTAACATATGTTTATAAAAGGAGAGATTATTTGAAAGTGTGTACATGATGCCTTCTATCTCTAATAATCTCAAGGAATAGGGTTTTACAGAAACATCCTGTTTTGCCAAAGGAAAGGATAAGAGATTTAAATAAGCGACCTAACATCTCAGAAGGAAAATGCTATTGGCCTTAGAACAATTTCATTTGTCTAGAACTGTGGAAATCAGTTTCAGAAATGACAGAGGCAAATGTATTATTCAAATCACATTATCATGAGGTATAAGCAGTCTGTCTAGATCAACCTTCCAGGAAATTAATCAATGAATGAAAAGCAATGCTTCTAAAACAAGCCAGTTGGTGGTGGTTCATGCTTGTGGATAAGCTAGTTAGAAGTCTAAGATGAATGGATCCCAAGTCAAATCCTGGCCAGGAAAAACCTACCTGTCTGAAACCAGCAGACAGGAAACATTACCTCTGTTCCTAAAGCCCAGATGGACGGCCTCTGACAACAGATATCCAGACACCCCTATTTGAAATATTATCAAATACATTCACATAATATCTCCTGCTAGGGAGAAAATGTTTAAGAGATGTATCAAAGACAGTTCAAAAAGGCATTTTAAAAAGGCAGAGTGAAATTGGAAATATGTACTCACTGACTGAAATTTAAATTACTTTCAGAATGATGTCAATGGGGCTAGAGGCCCATTTGGTAACTTACCCACTCAACCATCTTTCCTCACATCTTGTCAGCCTGAACAGTGAGACTTTTGAATGCAAGGAATGTGTGTGAGCATATAGCTTGGAAAAGTAATCATGAAAAGCTAGGCATTGGAAGCTCAGGCCTGTACAACTTGCTACTTAGAACTCTGAGATAGGAGGAACTCAATACAAAGCCAACTGAGCAAAAAAGACTCTTACCTCCATTTAAACAGTAAATACCGAAAGCTGAGCTGTGCTTCAATTGGTAGAGTGTTAGCATCGCATATAAAAGCTAAGCAACAGTACCTAGGTCCTGAATTCAACCCCAGTACTGCCTCTCATACACAAAATAATCATGATTACACCACAGTATATGCACATGTTGACAAGGGATGTAGATGATGGGATGATGACATCAATTACCTCACCTTTAGTCTCAAGCATTCTGTACAGCGTAGCCCAGTCTGTGAAAAGCCATAGGTGAAATCTTTCCTCAAAATCAGCAGATACATCCTCATTTCCTTCTGCACATTTATATTATGTATACACACATATAAGGGCTATGTTTTCTAACTAATTTTCTTTTTTATTGTGAAAATACTGTACAGAGAAATGCATAATCTTACACACATCCTTCAGAATTATGTGCCCTTGTTTAGGTTTCATAGGGAGCACAATATATCCAGCCTCTGGATCATTCTTGTAATCTTAGCTGTTCACAAGGATGGGATCTGAAGATCACAGTTTGATGCCAACCCAAGTTAATAAATCCTCAAATTCTGGGGCTGGGAAGGTGGCTCAGTGGTAGAGTGCTTGCCTTGCATTCCTGAGGCCCTGGGTTCGATTCCTCTTCACCACATAAGCAAAAACAAAAAGTCGGAAGTGGCACTGTGTCCCAAGTGGTAGAGGACTAGCCTTGAGCTGAAGAGCTGAGGGACAGTGCCCAGGCCCAGAGTTCAGGCCCCACGACCGGACCCCCCCCAAAAAAATCCTCAAATTCTTATCTTCAATTCAGTAGAAAAAGCCAGAAATGGAGATGTGGTTCTAGGAGCACACTGACAGCATTGAGTAAAGCAATCTAATCTAGAGCTCCATACCCTCAGTTCAAGCCTGAGTACTGGCCCACTAGTACTACAAAAGCCAACCTCCCCCCAAACACCAAACCAAAAATATGTCAAAATATTTTGTAACTTGTGAAGCAAAATCCAATGAGGCAACATAGTTAGTAGTTTGTTGAAGAGTTGGGGGTGAAATCCCAAATTCAACATGTGTTCAAATGATATAATGAACAAGCAAGCAAGTAAAATTCCCGAGTAAAGAAACTTCCTTAGTATTCACTGGGACCCCTGACAAAGAGAACTTTTTCTACGCTTTTTGAAAATTAGTGTTTTTTTCAGTAAGGTGAATAAGATAAACATTTACTGTAAGTTATAGGAGTCATTGGAAGCTCCAACTGAAGTGAATGTACAACAAAAAGCATACAATATTACAAGTTTCTATGCCTCTGTTGAGACACTAGAAACTTGTTATAGTGTGGCCCCTCGGAAAGAGAAGGGGGATGCTCAGCATCACTGGTCATGAAAGAAATGCAAATCAAAACAAAAACCACATTTAGATCCCACTCACCCAAGTTAGAATGGCCATTATCAAGAAAACAAATAATAACAGATGCTGGGGTGGATATGCCTAAATGAGAACCCCACTACACTGATGGTAGGAATGTAAGCTGGTTCAATCACTCTGGAAAGGAATATGGAGGTTCCTAAAAAGTCTAAACATAGAACTCCCTTAAGATCCAGCAATCCCACTCCTCACAATTATCCAAATGATCTCAAACTAGGGCACAATAAGCTACCAGAACAAATATGTTCATTGCAGCATTGTTTACCATAGCTAAGATATGGAGCCAACCCAGTGGCCCCTCAATAGACGAATGGATGAAGAAAATATGGTATATTTACAGAATTGAATTTTATGCTTCTATCAGAAAGACCTTGGCTGTGTCCTGAGAATGTCCAGCAAGGCTCTGTAATGTTCACTGGAGAGTCAGGATTACACTCTAACAGGACATACAGGAATGTGGCAATAAGGCCTGAGTCAGGGTTTTGTCAGATCTAGATGATTTTAACAGTCACTACTGTCTTCTGGCTAAGAATGTGGATATATTATCAGGGTCCTGCACACAAATCTATCACAAGTGTTAGTTTGCACCAATTCCTTATGAAAGACAACAAAAGATCATTAATGCCCTCTGACATATTCTCAACAATATTTACTAGATTAAAAGCTATATAAAATCAAGTTCATCATGAGGAAAAAAACCAGACAAAAACCAAAAATGTTTTTCTGTACATATCATATGTGACAAAGTATTAAAAGTTAATGAAGCTGGGAAAGTTACATGGATTTCTTTTTACTATGGTTGCAACTGTCTTTTACATTTCAACTAAACAAAAAGAAGGTAGGCCAATCACGGCCAGTGGCTCACATTTGTAACTCTAGCTATTTGTGAATCTGAGAATGTGAATGTGAGATCTGAGGAAAGTGGATTATAGCTAGACCAGGTTAGAAAAATCTGTTAAATTTTGATCTCCAATTAACCATTCAAAATCAAGGAGTGAAGGTTGGTTCAAGTCCTAAAGGGATAACCTTGAGTTAAAAAACTAAAAGTCAACTCCCTGATTTCAAGCCCAAGTATTTACACACACACACACAGACACACACACACACACACACACACACACACACACACACACACACACACACACACACACACACACATTTTATCTCAAAAGTAGCCAGTGACCAGGAAACAGAAACAAGATGATATTTTTCTTTGTTTTCTTTCATTTTTGTCATATTTCTTCATTTATCTCTCTTTGAGAAGTTAAAGGGGTCATATTAAAAGAGAGACAAATGATGAACATGTGCAACAGTGGCATTCAATTGGTACTATATTGAAAATGACCTATGAAAGGGAGAGGGTAACATTGTCCAAAAAGAAATGTACTCAGGGAAGTAGAGCTGTGGCTCAATACGAATGCCATTCTTCAGCAAAAGAGCTCAGAGACAGTGCTCAGGCCCTTCGTTCAAGCCTGATTACTGACAAAATAAACAAATACAAAAGAAATGTAGTCATTACCACACGTATGTAACTATCCTCTCTACAGCAAAATAATTAGAAGAAGACGAAGAAGACGAAGAAGACGAAGAAGAAGAAGAAGAAGAAGAAGAGGAGGAGGAGGAGGAGGAGGAGGAGGAGGAGGAGGAAGAAGAGGAAGTTAATAAAACCAAACCAGTGAGAGAGAAAAATTGAGAGAGCAAGGGAAGGGGTGACATTTCAAAAAAGAAATATATCCATACCTGACTTATATGACTATAAACTCTGTGTAACTCATCTTTGTAATGATAATACAAAAGAAAAAAACAAATATAGTGCTGGAGGCATAACTCAAATGGAAGATCTGACTAATATGTATGTGATATCAAGTTCAAAACCCATTATCAATTTCCCCTTCAAATATGGCTCTTTTCATCATGTGTGCTTTCCTTAGCTTACGAAAAGGGGTGCAAACAGTTAAAGAGAGAGAACAATAAGTTGTCAAGCACAGAATTGTGCTTTCAAAGAGCAGCACGTGCTAGAACATGTGTTGACTAGAACAGATGATGACTCCATGTTTTCTGAAATAAACAGACCTAGTTGAACTTGAATAAAGTCTCCACTGTATACGAGATAGGGACTCAAAATTAACTAAACTCTCTGGAGCTCAAAGTCTTCATAGTTAAAGTGAGCATAATAATACATATCTCACATTATGAGTTCTGGCATGATGTTTACTATATTACTTAACAGCAATAATACAGGCTCATGCCTGTTATCTTACAAATGAAGCTGAGAAAAGAGGATCAAGGTTCTAAGCCGGAACAGGAAAATGTAGCAGACTCATCTCCATTGACCTCTAAAAATGCTTGAGGTGGAGTTTGGTTGAAGTTGTAGAGTGCTAGACTTGAGCAAAAATCTCAGGATCAGTGCCCAAGCCCTGAGTTCAAGCCCTAGGACCAGCACAAGCACACATACCCCCCCCCCCACACACACACACAAACACACAAACAATTTGGTATGTTCCTATCACCCCACTTAATATTACTTTCCCACTTCCAAGCTCACCAGTTGTTGTTGTTTTGTTTTGTTTTAATAGGGAATTGCTGTGTAGCTCAGGCTGCTCTTAAGCTTACAATCCTCCTGGTTGCTGTGATTACAGGCATGTCTACTATAATTGGCTTCACTCAGTAACTCTATCTATAACATTTTTTGCAAGAAATTCATTCATACTCATGAAGATATGTGGCTTAAAGCAGTTCATATTAATATTCTACTGTACAAAATATAAATAATATAGCTGGACATGGTACTAAATTACCACATGATAATGCCAGACAAAATTAGGAGTTGAGGAAAGCCAGATTTACACTGCAGAACCTTGTCTCCAAGAAAAGACATTCTATAAATATAAATCTACTATGAGTCATACAATATGTTAAATTTATATAATGGAACAAATAGATTATTGTTAATGGAAATAAAATCTTGGCAGAAATTTTAAATACATACATATGTACATATATTTAAATTTGGAGAAATAAAATTTCAAATGGTATTATCTGCATTTTTCAGTCTGTCACCTATCTATTTACTGACACATTAATTTCTGTTTAGTCTTCACAAAACACTGTTCTCTCACATAAGTACAAAAAAACTGCAAAACAAAAAGTACAAGAAGTACATTATCATAAGTGCAAATGTAGTTTATTCCCTACCATAATAATTTGGAGAATACATGCATTAAGTTAATGGCATTGAATACAGCTCAAGAAGGGGAGTCAAAGAGAATGTAGATTGTGTGTGTGTGTGTGTGTGTGTGTGTGTGTGTGTGTGTGTGTGTGTGTGTGTGTGTGTGTGTGTGTGTTCCATGAGTAAATAATGGAGTCAGAAGTAGACCTAATATTCCTGTTTATTGTTTTTGCTCAAAGCTGACACTCTACAACGAGAACCACATCTCCACTCTGGATTTTGGTTTCTCAATTGGAGAGATATCTAAGATTTTTCTGCATAGGTTGCTTTAAACCAGGATCCTCTGATTTTTACCTCTAAAGTAGCCAGGTTTTAAAATATGAGCCATAGGTGGACAGCAACTACATTAATATTTTTGCATGTTTGAATGAATTTTAGAGTAAGACATATATGTCATTTTTGAGAATGTAGGAGAATAGTAATTAATATTTAAGAGATTTTTAAGGCATACAAAGCTGAAAATAGAATTTAGCTGAGAATAGAATGGAATAAATCAAAATTACCTATGACAGTTTTCAGTCTGTGCACAGAAATGATTGCATTGTTGGAGCCCAACGCTATCAGATAGCTGAGCTCCAGCTGGCTGCTATGCTCATGAGGCCAGCTAGTGCTATTCACAAGAATGTGATGTTGTTGGATGGCAGGGATCAGCTTCAAGTTCAGAATCTGAAATATTTCTTTTTTTTTGGGGGGGTGGTCCGGTCATGGGGCCTGAACTCTGGGCTTGGGCACTGTCCCTCAGCTCTTCAGCTCAAGGCTAGCGCTCTACCACTTGAGCCACAGCGCCACTTCCGGCTTTTTCTTTTTGCTTATGTGGTGCTGAGGAATCGAACCCAGGGCCTCATGCATGCAAGGCAAGAACTCTAGCACTGAGCCACCTTCCCAGCCCAGAATCTGAAATATTTCTATTGATCTAGAAGTGGAAACACAGGACAATAATGTGATTAAAAGCGCTGAATGCAAAAACCATAGAGTGCAAGGAAGACAGAATAACTCTTTCTATATCTGAAAGAGTATTCTCTCACAAAGAATCCTGAGCCGAATATGGGGGTCAATGTTTGTAATCTCTGAACTTGAGAGGATGATTTAGAAGTTAGCTGGAGACCAGCCTATGTTTTAGGCCAACAGAAGGAAACATAGTAAAATGCTATCTTAAAACAACAACAACAACAACAAAAGTCCCAATAACTGGGAATGTGGTTAGTGGTAGAGTGCTGGCCTCGCATGCATGAAGCACTTGATTTGATTCCTCAGTATGACATAAGCAGAAAAATTGGAATTGGTACTGTGGCTCAATTGGTAGAGTGCTAGTCTGGATCAAAGAAGCTCAGGCAGAGGGCCCAGGCCCTGATTTCAAGCCCCAGCGCTGGCAAAATTAAACAACAACAACAACCAAATGCAAAATGATGTTTGTTGAAATAAATATGTTGAAGAATTGTTGATGCTCACTAGAAAATTGTGCTGCCACCACTCATAATGAACTTTGTTAGGAAAAAGTAAAATAAATGAATGAAATATTATCTGGCATTAGACAGGACATAGTGAAATCCAAAAATGATTGCTGCCTATGGTGACTTGACACAACTAACATTACAGATACACTTTCTAGATTGTAATTTTTTAAGGATACAATCATGTGTTTTTTTCTTTTTCAAAATAATTTTACTGCTGGGGGCCAGTGGCTCTCACCTGTAATCCTAGCTACTAAAGAGTCTGAGAACTGAGGGTCTCTGTTCAAAGCCAGTCCAGGGAGGAAAGTCTGTGAGACCCTTATCTCCAACTAAAGGTTTAGAAAATGTGAAGTGTCACTGTTGCTCAAGTGGTAGAATGCTAGCCTTGAGCTGAAGAGCTGAGGGTCAATGCCCAGACACAGAGTTCAAACCCCACAACTGACAAAAAATATAATAACAGTAATAACATTAATTTTATTGTTACTATTAAGGTGTTATATATAAGGGCTACCATTTCATAATTTTGTTTCTTTGCTCAAAGAAACACATATGCATCTTCATTGCCAACAGCCAGGATTTGGCCATCTGCTTTCCAGCTGATCTCTGGGTGTAGAGGCAATGTGTAATACAAAGCAATACAAACCAGTTCTGACTATAAATAATTTTTCTCTGCACATCCTAAAAATCAATGATGATAATATGAAATAAAAAAATCCCTAAGTTTAAAACATTCTTCTAGACAAGTTAAAGCAATCCTGAGAACAAGTATTTTAAGAATAATTTCAGAGAGCTAAATCTCTGGGCCTAGGTTCTGTCTCTGAAATTTATTACTCAAGGCTAGTGCTTGCACTTTGAGCCACAGTGAAGCTTCCACTTATCTCGTGGTTGATTGAACAGAAAAGTCTCACTAACTTTTCTCTTCAATTTGGCTTTGAACTAGGATCTAGGGATCTCAGCCCTCTGAGTAGCTAGGATATAAGCATTAACCCCTGGCAACTGGCTAGAATAATTGCTTACCTGGGACAGAAGCCAGTTAGTATTAATTGTCAATCATGTTTAACTTTGTAAAATAAACTTTACTGAAATGCCTTACAGTAGAAATAAGGAATAAAATGTGTCTGTGTGTTACAAAGTTCTTAATAAAAGCTACATATTTTACTTGTTTTTTTCTTTCAAAATTGTGTGTTTTCCAGAATCATAACTTATCTTTCCTTGCTGTTTCTTTAGTTTATTTCATACATGCTCATTGCTACTTCAACTATCATTTCTTTATGTGTAGAGCTTGTACATATATATTTTCAGTCCAAATTCCTTATATGCATCTATCATCCATATATCCAACTGCCATAAAAACTTGTGAAATAATAATCACTTCTTTCCATTACTGGATATTAATATGTAAGTAAAATTTAGGAAAACAAAGAATAACATCAATAAATATAACTAGATTTTAATAGTAATGTTAAACATAAATTCAATGTTGATTATTTTCTGAGCAATTTAATAAAAACCTCAAGGAAAAGAATCAACTATTTTGAGTGCTGATATTGTGGTTTAAACTCAGGATCTTACCTTCTCACTTAAGCTGTTTCCCTAATGTGTGGTGCTCTATACATCAACCGCAGCTCCCCTTCCAACTTTATTTTGGGGATTATATAGAGATAAGAAACTCATGGAATAAAAAATCAGTTATGTCCCTATCTTGGAGTTCATTTCAATTAACATCATATTATATGGTCATATGGTACCATGTACTAGTTACTACAAGTTAAGGAAACTATGGGACCTATGTTTATTTAGGCCTGGCATATTTCATTAAATATAATTTTTCACATCTTTCCATTTCTTTACAAATGGGGCGATGTCATTTTTCTGATAGAGGCATAGAATTCCATTATATATATATACACACACACTCATATATATACATATATATATATACATATATACATATATATGTGTATATATATATATATATATATATATATATATATATATATATCACATTTTCTCTTTTTTTATTGGGAAAGTACCGTACAGAGGGTTTGCAATTACGTGGGCAATGTAAAAAGTACATTTCTTATCAAAAATTGTTGCCTTCTCCTTTGTTTCCCCTTCCCATCCCTTTCCATCTGGCCCCAGCTCGCGTCCTCCTACCCCAAGCCAAAGTAGTAAAGTTCGTTTTTCGACATAATGTCTTGAACATCTCATTATTGCAATGGGTCCACCTATATCCCTATTTAAACAATTTGGTTTTCTCTTCCCCTCCACAAATTATAACAACATCAAATACAGTGAAAACATCGGTTATACCGTGGGGGATTGCCATAAAATGCAACAAAAAGAAATCATCTTATAAATATGTTAGAAACAAACAAAAGAAAGAAAAAAATTCTTTTGAAGCCTTATCTTGGGGTTCATTTCGCCTCACATCAACTTATCTGAACTTTTTTACTTGTCTCAGACATATACTAGTTATTGCAAATAAGGGAAACCATGGGACGTATGTTTCTTTGGGCCTGGCTTATTTCACTTAATATAATTTTTCCAAGTCTTTCCATTTCATAACAAATGTAGCTATGTCATTCTTTCTGATAAGGTATAGGTTTCCATTGTGTATATGTACCACATTTTCTTCATCAGTTCATCTACTGAGGGGCCCTGGGTCGGTTTCATATCTTAGCTATAGTAAATAATGCTGCAATAAACACTGTTGTGCTGGTAGCTTAGTATGGTTTTGATTGTGATCATTTGGTAAATGCCCCAAAGTGGGATTGCTGGGTCATAGGAGCTCTAAGTGGAGTCTTGAAAAAAATTATATATGTCCGTGCCCTGCATCTTAAATACACATTTCTCTAGCTTGGGGAGGAGAAAGAAAAAAAATGTTTAAATAGGCAAACAGACCAACCCATTGTAACAATGACAAGCATAAGAGAATATGTTGAGAAAAGAAGTTTACAATTTAGGCAGGGAAGCGGGGAAGAGGGGAGAGGCGGAGTGTAGTTGTGGAGGTGGGAGGGAAGGGGGGTAGGAGACAAACAGGAGGAGGTAATACTGCTTGATAGAAAATGCACTCATTACGTTGCTCAAGTAACTATAACCCCTCTATACAGTATTTTTACAATAAAAACCTCTTAAAAAAAAGAAGGTGTCATGTACACCAAGTATAGTAATCCACTTCTGTAATCCCAGCTGATTGGGAAGAAGAAATGACAAGATAATGGGCTGAGGCTAGACCACAGAAATAACTGCCAAGACAGCCATCTCCCATCTCAACAAATGAGCTGGCCATCATGATTCACATCTGAAATCCTAGCTAATTATTGGGAGGCATAGGTAACAAAGTCTCCATCAATCTAAGATCACAACTGTGCAAAAAGTTCAAGACCTCAAGCAAATAATATGGACTAGAAGTATGGCAACAGTGGTTGAGCTGCTGGGTGCTATACAACCAAAGTCCTGTCTAGCAAGCAGAGAACTCCTGGATAGAACCCTAGTAATACTCCACTCTTCCACCAAAAAGCCTAAATAAGTTTGTCCTATTTGAACATCTAATTTCAAGGCCACTGACAGATCAGAGATGGTGACATTCTCTTTAAAATTAGGTATTCAAAAGAGACAAAGTTATTTAGGCTTGAAAGAATTGAAAAGGAAGGAAAATGCATGTGATTTTTGTTAGCTCCATAATTCTTGAAAACATAAAATGCATATATCCATGTATGTATGTCTATACATGTATGTAAATATATGTCCAAGTAGTTCATCTCTTTTCTGTGTAGCAAATGGTACAAATGAATCTGCACA
Source organism: Dipodomys spectabilis (assembly GCF_019054845.1). Lineage (NCBI taxonomy): Eukaryota > Metazoa > Chordata > Mammalia > Rodentia > Heteromyidae > Dipodomys > Dipodomys spectabilis. The sequence continues at coordinate 911,040 of NW_024870978.1, read as the reverse complement.
ATCACTACTCAAAGGCATGAATAGACAAAGAGAAGGAGCAAAGTACTCATATTCAGGAATCTATGGCTAGCCAATAACCCTGAAAATCTTTTACATCAGTTTGCATGCGTCAGTTACTGCAGTACAGGGACAGTAAGGCGACAATGGGATATCAGGCAGAAGAAATAAGAGAAATGAGAGATGAGAGATACAAATGGTACAATATTCTTTCTGATGGGTAAGTAGAATTGCCAGTGTGTTGGTGTGGGTGTTGTGTATTACATTTTCTTCATTCATTTCTCTTGAGGGGTATCTGGGCTGATTCAGTGAGCATGGTTGTGCTGAAACTTTAACTATATCCTGGTTTGTAAACTTTCATGTAAATGCCTAGGAGTAGAGTTGATGGATAATATGAAAGTGGGTAGTCAAAAGAGAGGTGAAGGGAGGAAAGGCACAATGAAGAAGAGGAGTTGGTGGAAGTGCAGAAAGGAATCCAGTAAATTTCCTACAAAATTAAGAAGAGTGAAGGAAAATATTCATAGAGGAGTGATGGATGAGAATGTTGAAAGGGTTGGTATTGATCAAAGTATACTGTATGCATTAATTGCTTTATTTAATGATAACTCAAAATATTGATTAAAAATCATGTCCCTAAAATGTTATGCAATTAGAAGCAAAGCATGAGAATGTGCTCAGATGATCTCTAGGGTCTATAAATCTTTTTTCGTTAGGATGAGTTTTAGAACAACAGTAATGATGCCTATCATCTGAAGAAAATTTAATGATTTCCAGCTATTTAAAATAATCATTTTAGGAGATATGGCTCAAGTGGCATTGGCTACCTCGGGACCAAGCTATCAGATATTAAATTCAAGACTTGGTCTTGAACATAAGTAAAAACAATCAATAAAAGTCAATCACTTTCCTGGGCACTGGTAGCTCATGCCATTAATTCTAACTTTAATCAGAAGGCAGAGATCTGGAGATCTCAGTTCAGTATCAGCTTGGATAGTAAAGTCTGTGCGATTCTTGTCTCCAATTCACTGCCAAAGAAACCTGGAAGTGGATTCGTGGCTCGTTGCCTACAGTATTAAGCTCAGGAACAGAACCCAAGCCTTGAGTTAAAGCCTTAGAAAAATGTATATATATATATATATATATATATATATACATATATACATATCTATATATACACAAATGAAGTAAATCACTCAAGTTCTCAACCTTTCATTTCCCAAATATTAATTCTAATCCTGGTCAAAACCCTAAGAGTAACCTTGATGATATAGTAACCCAATCCTAAAATTAATGGACATTACTCGAGTTTAGATACATCCTTACAGATACCCATTGTCTTTGAAATGATTTGCAATTTGCTCCAAATCCTACAGATTCCCTAACTTGGACTCTGAAATCTATCTTGTCCCCTGTTAGGAATCATTAACCTCAAATGCTCATATCATGAAAAATACCATAACTGTAACTCCTCTGTACAGTATGTTCACAAATAAAATTAAATTAAATTTTAAAAAAAAAACAATAAAAAAAAAAAGAAAAATACCATAGTTTCCATTGATCTTAACTTTTATTGAACTCCTGTATATCCAAAAAGAAGCTGCGGGTTTACTTAAAATCTGCTCTACTTCCAAACCCTAACTATATATCTAAACCTTACTAGAAACCTAACTCTAAATTTAACCCTATTGAACCCTGAATAGGAAAATTAGGGAAACTCTGCAGTTTTTTTTTTTTAAATTTTGCGCTTACTTTACTTGAAAGTTTTAGTAGAAACTCAATTTTACCTTAAAGTTTACCATTCCCTAACCCTAAGCCTAAACTGAATTAGGAAATTAAACCTAAACCTAGAACTAATGGCCTTTGGAGTCTAAAAACCACACAAATACATCAGTTTTTCTTCATCCTAACTTCAATTCAAATCATCTTTCTAAAAATAGTTTGTAGTTTCACTCATTATCTTGTCTTTATTGTAACCCCAACCCTAACTGGAATATTGATGTTAACCCTCACCGTAATCATACCCTAATCTTAATATTATTAGCAGTTTTCTATTTCACATTCATCCTAATTCTAACTCTACTTGTTATTTGAAGATTTACTTTCAGTTTGACCCTAAATTTTCCATTTCCATAGTGCTTACACTAAGCCTAGCTGGAACTAAAACCTAACTTTCACCCTAATCATAATCCAATTCTAATGTTTAAGAAAAATACTCTAGTTTTTAATCATTCTAATGAATACTTCAGTTTTCACTATGGAAATGAGTTTCAGGTTGCCCTAATTCCCTCAAATTTTCTGACTCTACCTCTAAAGTTATCTTGTTCCCTAACATGAGCCATTATATTACTTGTCCTCACATTCTCTTACCAGGAAAAATACTGTAGTTTCCATTGATTCTACCTTTTCCTGAACCACTGTATCTGAAAACAGTTTCAGATCTACTTACCATCTAGTCCATTACTTAGCGCTAACTCTCAACCTAAACCTGGCTGGAAAACTCTCATTAATCACTACAAGAATGATCACTGAGAAATAAATATAATGATAATGTTCTAGTTACTATTCAGTCTCACATATTTGCTTCTACTTGTTACTGAACACAATTTTATATTAAAAGCTTTCTTATTCATAACAGTATATATGATCAGAAGAAAATACTGACCCTAATCTCAATCCAAATTATATGACAATACTAACACTATCACAAGTACACTAGTTTTCACTCATCCTTCCAAACATAGGTTTCATTTTTTCCAATATCTTAGTCATTTTCTAACCCTAAACTTAATCTTTCTTAACTGGAACATTGAGAATAACCATCAGCCTAATTGTAAGTAGATTCTAATATTAATAGCAATACTCTTGTTTACATTCATTCTAAATCTTATCAGGCTTATATTAAAATTTACCTTCAATTTGACCCTCATTTTTTTCTCCTTCACTCTAAGCCTAACAATGGCTTGAATCCTAACCATAACCTTGACACTAATCATATCCCAGTTTTAAAATTTATGAAAAATGCTCATTTTATGCAATCCTAACTGAAATTCCACTGGTAATTCTTGAAATAAATTGCAGGTTTTCTGTAAACCCTATAGATTTTTTCACTCTTAACTCTGAATGTATTTTGTTCCATAACAGGTATCACTATACCCATTGATCTCAAATCCTGATATTATGAAATACATTGTACTTCCATTATCCCAGCTTTTACTGAATTTCTAGAACCTAAAAAAAAAAGTTCAGCTTTACTTAATATTTAACGTTTATTTTTTCTTTTGTCAGTCGTGGGCTTGTACTCTGGCCAGGGCATGATCCCTGAGTTCTTTAGCTCAAGGTGTGCGTTTAACCAATTGAGCCACAGCACCACTTTTGTGTTTTATGGTGGTTAATTCGAGATAAAAGTCTCATGGAATTTCCTGCCCGGGCTACCTTTGAACTGCGATCCTCAGAAAACAGCTTCCGGAGTAGCTAGGATAATAGGCGCAAGCCACTAGTTTAACCCATTTCTTTACTCTATCCTCAACCCTGGTTAACCAGAAACTTAATCCAAATCACATTCTGATTTAACACCAAATGGATAATGTAAGGAAAATTGTCTACATTCTATTCATTCGCACATTTTTTGGCTTCTACTTCTTATAGGAAAACTAAAATTTACCTTAAAGCTTATCCTTCCCTAACCCTAACCGGAACAAAAAAGTATCTCACACTTTAAACCAAATTATTTCTGAATGTTTAAAGTAACACAGACTGGTTTTCATTCATTCTTGCCATTCATTCTTCTTAAAATATGTGGCAGTTTTACACAATGTCTTACATGTTTTTTTCATCCTAACCCTAACTGGCACACCTTTCCTAATCCTAAGCATACATATAACCGAACCATCATGTTAATAACAAGCCACTTTTTTCATATTTATCCTAACTCTTGCTCAGTGTGTAGGTCTAAATTTTACTTGCATTTTGAACATAAATTTTAAGTGTTTTTCTATTTGCTGTCAGGTTTTATTTTTCATTATTTTTTAAAAATTTTATTTCGTTGAAAATATGCTTTAAATAGGGATTAGTTACATGTGTAAGGTAAGGAGTAAGTTTCTTGTTGAGCATTGTTACCCACTTATTTCTTGTTCTCCCACTATCCCATCCCTCCCCACTTCCCTTACCCCTCCCTCCCCATGGTGTAAACTTCATTTTCAACATAGTGTCTTGTGAGTATCATTGTTGCAATGGGTCATCCTGTGATGAACCTAAATTTTCTATTTCTCTAATCCTAATTCTAATTCTGTCTGGGATCCTAACCCTAACCATAATAATAACTATAGCTCAATTCAAAAGTTAACAAAAAATATTCAGGTTTTTATTCATCCTATTAATTCACTGTACATCTTGAATTAACTTGCAGTTTAGCTTAAATCTTCCAAATTAGTTTATATGCGCATATATAAAGATGTAATTTTATGTGAAAAACAGAAGATCTTTGGAGGAAGGAGTAATGAGAAGGAAATAGAGGGAGTATAACCAAATACGTTAAATATATTATGGAATTGTCACTTCTGACAATTAATATCCATTATCAAAATAACTAAAAATTAATAAAGAACACACTGCTTTCTAGTGTTCTTTAAGAGAGCCACGATCTGTCTTCTGAAAAAAAAAAAAACTCGTGTTAGATAAACTTTATCCATGCATAATGTATATTGTTGGCCAATTATTTAAGTTAATGAATAAATATTTATCGAATAAGATTCCATGACAAAAAAGTATAAAACAGTTACTTAGAAATTATTTGAGAAAAAGTTATTGTCATGAGTTTTAGGAAACGGAATTGCTATTTCCCTACAAAGCAATGAATTAGGTTTACTAATCTAGTATTTGTAGTAAGTTTAGAGAACATAATTGGCATGAAAAACAACTATCTGAACATCTTGTTTCTTGAATGAGTGATATTTTAAACATTGCCATTTATTCAAATAAATACTTAGGTTTACATTTCAAAATAAGTGCAATTTTATCTCCTTTCAGAACTAGTACTTACCGTGCAATTAAATATACTAGCATATTCATATATTTAAAAGCTAAATTTTCTATGTTTTATATGTAGCTCTACATATTCAGAATGACATGATTTTTTTATTCATAAATGTCTAACCTCAGATTTTTGCTTCATCAATATAAATTGTCTCATGAGGTTGTAGTGAAGGCTCCAGTAACCAGAGTGGTCAAAAACATTTCTTGAATTCTAAATTTTAAATCAAATCATTTTTAAGCTTTGATAATATCATTTATGGTCTCTTCAGAGCAATTAAGCTAAAACAAATAATACTTTTTAAACATTTCACTCACATTGTAAAGAATATTAACATAGGTCAAAAAGAGTCTAGTTATTTCAGACTCATCATATTTTGTGATTTGGTTTGAAAAATGTAGAGAGTAGAAGGTCCTTATACTCAATAAATAGTTTTGGTTAAATTAAATCATATATCTGGATTTCTAATTTGGAGGTTAATCACATGGAAACAGGAAAATAATAAAAAAATTACTTTGGGATCAACAGATAAAGATATTTGTGCATGTACCACAGTTGCTTTATTAGTTTGTAGTTGAACACTGGACGTCGAATTATATCTTGGCTGTTGTTGTGAATAATGTGAATAACAATGAACTACAGATATATTTATGAGTTACCGAGAGAGAAATAATCACATGATTGGTGGGGCAGATGGTATTTCAACTTTGTATTTCTTTAGAAAACTGCATACTACTTTCTACAATGAGAACACAAACTTGTATTTTGACCAAGAGTGTAGACAATTTCCTTTTCTCAAGTGTCGCCAGCCAACATTATTACCTTTTGAGTTTTTAAAAGGGCAGGTTTTTACTGTGTGCAGTACCCAAGACTGGCCTTAGACTCCAACCTCCAATCACTTGGAATTACGAACCTTTACCACCACACCTGGTTCCTTGGATATTTTTGGTAAGAGTTATAATAGTTAAGAAGTAGTAACATAGTAATTTTGAATTGCGTTTCTCTAATGACTTCTGCTCACAAAGCATTAAGCTAGCATAGAAGTTGTATTAAATACAAATTTGTAATTCCACAGGCGATTTTCAGGGCTTTTTGGAAAACATGTCTATTCAGAACTTTTGTCCATTTTTAATCAAGTTTCTTGTTAATCTCATCCTTAATCTCTCTATAGAAAATCAATAATTAATTCAAGGTAGTAGAAAGGAAAAATTTAAGCAGCTCTTAACATTTATTTTTAATAGCATGATATTGCTTAAATCATTTTCTGTTAACACTTGAGACTACATAACTCAATTTAGTTAGAACTTTTATATATATTTTATTTATTTTATTTTGATTGTTCTTTCCAAAGCCTGCATGACTATTTTCACTTGGTTTCTTTCAATCTCATGTAGTACAGATTTCAAACTGAAGAATAAATGGAAGGAAGCAAACAAAAAATATAGTTCCCCTCATCTGATGATGCCTCTACAAGAATGAGGAAAGTGTTCAACCTTCTAAGGACCTATGATAGAATATCAAAAAGACAATTTATTCTTCTAGGTCTTCCTTATCTTTGTGATGAAACTTAAATGATGTAAAACACAATACACTGCTCAGATACTTTTATGTTTTATCAGTTTTGCACATTTTCATATGGATTTCACCTCAGTCTACAACATTCCTTCATCGTTCTGTCCCTGATATTTTTACATTATCACGACATAACATAACCAGTTTGATATACAGCATGAGAAGGTATCCACCTGGCTTCCTTGGAAGCAGAGCATGGTCAATAGATATTACTTCTGGTTGCTCACACTACATGTAATGGTTTCTGTACTAATTATCACATTTTATTTGGTATTTAAAAAAGAATGCTGGCTAAACTCAAAGCTCATTCATAGGTTTATGTTAAGGGTTTCAGAAGTTTTAGTCTGTTAATTCTTAAGATAACATCTGCTATAATGCTAATGTTATTACCATTGTAGTGTTGAGAAAAATTGTAGTTTTTTTATTTTTTAATTTTTTTAATTTTAATTTTATTTTATTTGTGAACATACTGTACAGAGGGGTTACAATTACATGGGCAGGATAATGCATACATTTCTTACCAAGCATTGCAGCCTCCTCCTTTGTAGTTAAAGACAGTAAGCGTATGGCCCAAAGACACACACAGTGAGGAAGGAAATGAGTCAAAGTTTCCAAAAGTCTTTTAGCAATACCAAAAAGGTGGGTAAAATCTCTCCATTCTCTTACATTCTCAATTCAATATTCATATTGTCCAAGAAATAATAGCATAGCAAATATTGCCCATGGTGATTGTTTACTGTCACATTTTGTCTTCAACACAGACTGTGTTCGTGACATTGGGTTATCATGCACAGAGCTGAGCTTACAAATTGAGGGCCGAAGACAGCCAAATTTCTTCTGTTCCACAGTTCCAGTTTCTTTTTTAAAAAGTACTAAAACTTTTAAATATAATCCCTTACTATCTTTTAACAGTCCCTAAATGAATTAAATTGACATATACTTACTCCAAAAGGCTTTCAAATTAGGAGATGATAAAACAGGCCCCATGAAGTAAATTTTCTTTTATTTTTAAAATTATTCTAAAAGACTTGTGCTGGCTGGTCACACCTATCTACTCTGAATATTTGCTCAGGAGACTCAGATCTGTGGATAACACTTGGGAGCCAATCAGGGCCAAAAAAAAAAAAAAAAAAAAAAAAAAACTTCATGAAATTATTTTTCAAAATGTTTAATGAACTAGCAAAGAGCCAGGAATTGAGATGTAGCTTATAGAGTAGCTCACCAATCTAGATAGGAAAGGTCTAGCAAGACTTTAAAGACCTGCTTTTAAACTCTGAGCAAGCCAATATACATGCATGGCATGTTTGCATGCACGTGCGTGTTTGCTTTCGGGCTGCTGCACTCACACACACACACACATTTATTCAAATTACCTTCATATCAGTGTTCTGCATTAATTTCTTTGTTAACGATATTATATGGGTAAAATAGAGGAAATAAACTCTTCCATCTCAAAAATGTTTATATGTTTTTTATTGTAATAATACTGTAGAGGGGTCACATTTACCTGAACAAGGAAACTAGTACATTTCCTAACAAGCATTGTTACTTCCTCCTTTATATTTCCCCTACCATCCCTTCCCTCCCACCTCCACAAGTACACTCCCCTCCCCTTTCCTGCCTCTGCCTAAATTGTAAAGTTCATTTTTCAACATAGTGTCTTGTGCATCTCATTGTTACAATGGGTCAACTTGTATCCCTATTGGAGTATTTTTTCCCTTCCCCTCCCCAAATTAGAGAAGCATACATACAAGATGTAAGTGCACCAACTTCAAATACAGAGAAAACAGGGGTTATAGCGTGGGGAGAAACATACAAAGAAACAAAAAAATGACATTGCACATTATAAGTACGTTAGAAACAATAGCAAGAAAAAAAAACAAAACACTTGTATCCCTACTTGGGGTTCAATTTCTTTAACATCATCTTATCTGAGTATATGCACATATCTTTTGAACTTTTCTTCTTATCCCAGACATATATTCATTATTGAAAATAAGGGAAATCATGGGACCTAGGTTTCTTTGGACTTGGCTTACATCATTCAATAAATTTTTTTCCAAGTCTTTCCATTTCCTAACAAATTGGGCGATGTCATTTTTTCTGATGGAGGCATAGAATTCCATTGTGTATATATACCACATTTTCTTGATCCATTCATCTAATGGGGGCATCTGGTTGGTCCCATATCTTAGCTATCGTAAATAATGTTGCAATAACCATAGTTGTGCTGGTAGTTTTAGTATGATCTTGTTTATGATCATTTGGGTAAATCCCCAAAAGTGGGATTACTGTGTCATAGGGGAATTTTATGTGGAATCTTTTGAGGAACCTGCATACTGCTTTCCAAAGTAGTTGAACAAGTTTACACTCCCACCAAGAATGCAGTACGGTTCCCTTGTGGCCACATACCTTTCAGCATCTGTTGTTGTAAAAATATGGAACGCTCCACAAATTTCTATGTCATCCTTGCGCAGGGGGCATGCTAATCTTCTCTGTATCGTTCCAATGTTAGAGTATGTGATGCTAAATTGAACACAGAACATTTTTTATATATAAAGTATAATTTTTAGTCATTTTATTAAACTAGGCAATTCAATAAAAGTAAGTTCAGAAGAATTGTTGTGAAATTTTATAATCATGTATGTCTTACATAAGCACACCTTTAAGAATAAAATCAAGATAGACATGCCAAAAACAAAATAATTCCAGACATTTGTAGTTCAAGAGATGTGTAGGAGGAGGAATTCAATTATTCTATACAAGGCACCTGTCAAAATGAACATTGCAGCAAGTGTTAAGGTTTTTTAAAAGTTTTAATGTTTTAAATATGGTTAATTTGGGGATTTTACTTATATATGCCAAAAATAGGACTGTTAGGCAGGTATAAAACTTTTCTATAAAGTATTTAAGATTTATGGTAGCAGACATTAAATACTAAGTATGTACATTTCAGAGTTTATGGAAACTTTATTAATGAGAATTTGCAAAGTCTTTGTGTAAAGAAGCAGATTGAAGAGTTAAGACTTTAACTACACAGTTTCTGTTAAATCTTTAGGGATTCCTTACTAATTTGTTAGCAAGGAGTAAATGATGATATAAGCCATAATGTACACATGTATATTACTATTCACAAACATACATATACACATGTATACGTGCACACATGGACAAAGACACATAATTACAGCCAACACAAGTTTCACCAGTTGTTGAATATGCCTTAAATGGAATACTTGGAACAATATAAGTTGAAGATGTATTTGTCTCTAAGAGTTCTTTTACCAGTCCTCTTATCTCTTAAAACTGGTATTTTTAGAGAGCTTTGACTTACAAAATGCAGTACAAGTGATACCAAGTCACTTGGAAATCTCAGTAAGTATAAGTCATATGGTGTCTCCCTGCTCCTCATGGAATGCAAATTCTTGTAGACACGCTCAACAACCAAAGTAGCAGGACAATACCCTGGTAAAGAGTAAAGTTATAAGGCTTTAAATGGCATCTTTACTTGAGCTCTTTTTCCAACAGCCAGCATGAATTCCTAGGCAGATGAGTTAGAAAACTGGACTCAGAAAACTGCACTCTACATAAACAGTTAACTAACCCATGTGATAATTCTATATGAGAAATGCTGACTGAGGTCTTGCTGATTTCCTGGCCAAGAAAATAAGAAAAAACAAAAGTATTTTTAATGTTTTAAAGTTTGAAAATAAATTGTAACCTGTCAATAAATGTGTAGAACACAATTATACCAACTGACAAAAAAATTGTGGCATTTCATTTATGTGCTCTTGGACTTGGTCACTGATTTTAGATGTGTCTACACAAGTAGAATCAGCATAAATCAAGCCAGCATATGTTCATTTAAGATATAAGGAAAGGATACTGGTCAACCCATTGTAACAATGAGATGTACAAGACACTCTATCAGAGGATGGGTGAAGGGGGGAGGTGGGGATGTGTGAAGGAAAGGGATGGTAGGGGAAAAACAAAGGAGGGGGTAACAATGCTCAATAAGAAATGTATTCATTACCTTACTTATGTAACTGTAACCACTCTGTACAGTATTTATAATAAAATATATATTAAAAAGATACAAGGAAAAATTCTGTACTTATTTGAAGTTGTATTTGTCACTCAGTATAAGTAAGGTATTGGTTTTAGGACCACAGGCTTGTTACTTTGGATACTCAAAATCTTTACATGAACACAGTATATTATTTACATTAGAATCTGCCCACAAGTTAGTTCAGTATAATTGCTATGAGAATTTTTACTACATTCTATATTTGTAATGAAAACTAAAAGTATATGCACTATCAACAGATACAAATTTTTTCAGATAAATTTAGTATACAGTTTGTGGATGGAATTTGGAGAGCAATTTTGAAAAACACAAATTTCGTCAAAAGACCTGTCTGCAAATTGTAACAAGAAGCTAATACAGCATCATTGAGTAGTATGGGACTCCAAGGAGAAGTACTTGAATTGAGAAAATATTAGAAAGTGTATCAACACAAGGACTTTTTAGAAATGCAGCTGCTATATTTCTCATGTAGAGCTTTCATAAGTTTGTGAAGCACAAATCAGAACCTCACTGAAGTGTAGATGGTTTTCCTTCAACTTTCTGTCATGATCAGTCATTATCAATCAACATATAGCTAATCTTGAATAATCATCTAATAAAATGTTGATGGAGTGTTTATATGTAGGAAACCTCGGAAGGCTAACTTTTTCCAATTAGGACAGTCTATATTCTGTGATCCAGCCGAGAGAAAATTAGGTAAGCATCCACTTACAACTTTCTGAATAATTCTGATTCTGTCCACATCACCTATCTATCCATACCTGTGCCCGAGTGAAATGATTTTAAAAGAATTTATCATTTAAATTTAAATTTAGGGTTCCGGGAAGATAGTAGAGGAGAAGCTGAAGTTAAACAAGCTCTCACATAGAAAGCAGTTTTAGTCCTCCAGTGAACAGTCCTAAGCCAGAGAATCACACCAAGTGTGCCATCACAGTACAGAGAGTTAGGCCAGAGAGAGAAAATCCAGGCAAGGAGACAAATCTTAGCACTTTTCAGTCATGGTTGCGGCTGTGGCAGGGGTGGTGGCGGCTGTAGCCGCCATACCTGCAACACAAGGAGTCTAGGACAAAGGCGCCAGATGCAGCAGGAGAGAGGATTCTACTCAAAACCAGCAAGAACTGACAAGGAGCAGACATCTTCATCCTTCAGATCCCAGACCAGAGAAGACCCAGGAAACAGACTCCTGTGTGAGTAGAAGCCTGACTTCCTCACTCCTTCTCAGGGAGCACAGAAGGGAAGGTCACTCCTCCCTGCCCACTACTGGACATCTTCATCTTTGATACTGGCAAAAGCCTGGCTGACCAACTAGCTCCAACTCAGTCCTTGGATGAAAACAAAAAGCCATTTAGCAGGTCACCGGAACCTAACCTGACCTGCCAGGCTCAGCTCCACCCAGGGAAATTTCACCCAGCCCAGGCCTGCACCAGCCCCAGGACTGGCTTTCTTCACTGGGTAAACAAAGCCAGAGGCTGCCCCCTCTCTACAGCAGCCAAGACAATCAATAGAAATTCAGTAACAAAAAACCCTGAGAATGGCTCCTGGCTGGGCTCTGTGACTGCCTCAGAAGCTAGCTCCTCAAGGAAAAGCTACTGTTTGCTGAAAGGCCTCAACTCTACCCAGAACCTAGCCCCATCACAGCATCTCCAAACTAGAAGAAACAGCCATCACCTTCTTTTGTGATAATCAAAGCAGATCTCCCTCTTATTGAACTAGCCTGGGAGAAGGATGACAAAATCCTGGGTAAAGCAAAACATTTTTCTGCCTGCTCAAACAAACTGACTTAAGAAAACAACCAAGCTACAGGAAAATCAAACACCACAAGCAGACCAGAGATTCCAACAAGAGACTGGTTATGGACAAAAGGAAGATACAGCATCTTCCCCTCTCACCCCCAAAAAGCAAAGAACTCTTTTTTGGTACCTTTTATTAAAATTTTTTGAATATTTTTAACCTTTAACTTTAATTATTAACTTTTTTTCTTCCTCTTATAATTTTTTTATTTTAAGGGTATATGTGTGTGTGTGCTTTTTTTCATTTTTGTTTAGCTCTACTGACCTTTTGATCCTTTTTTTTCTTTCTTATTCTTTTCACTTTTTCTTCTCTTTCATTCTTCTTTGCATGATTTAATCACTGTTCTACTCATTCTCAGATATATCTGTAGTTGATTATTAGACCTTATCCCCCATTGTATACACACTTGATCCAGAAATTTATTACTGAATTTAAAACCTCTTAGACTTAAATTCCCTAAGAGCCGTACTACCTCTATATACCTATATAAATTATAAGCATTTTTATTTTTAAATTTTTCACGTTTTTGTTTTACTATTTTTCCTTGTCTTTTTTTCTCTTTCTTTTTTCCCCAGTCTCTAATATCATTCTATTTCCTACTTTGAGATTAGGACTATGTTAGCTCTCCCTCTACCTTTCCACATCCCTCTATTCCTATTTATACCCACATCTCTCGCTAAACATAATAACTTCTGGTTTGCCAAATTCTTCTTTGCGGTTCGTAGCCTATTAATACATAGTTGTTTGATGTTGAAAAATATACCTGTTGAACTAGATTGTATCTGTAGACTTTTGACTGTGCAACTACAGACTTCATTGATGCTTGCCTTAAGATAGTTTTCTAGCACAAAACTGGAGTTACTCTCATCCCAAATGGGTAGAATAAGCCAGAAAAACACAAGAAAAATGGTAAGTCCGGGTATCTCAACTCCCACTCATGATAATCAGTGGACAGAACAGATAATGAATAATCCAGAGGAGAGCCCCCAAAAAGCTCTACAAACACTAATGGTAAACATGGTAAATAAAAAGATTGAAAATCTGCAAAGGACTCTGTGTGAGCATGATAGGGAGAGAGAGGAGGCAAACCAAAGATCAAAACAGGAAACTCATGAGCGTGAGGAAGCTACTCAATAAAGATAAAGGAATTGCATGAGCAGCTTGAGAACACTCAAAGAGAAATAAAAGAATTGTGTGAGCATGCTGAGATCAGTCAAATAGAACTACAGGAATTGCATGAACGTGGGGACGCTAATCAAAGAGTAATACAGGAATTGAGAGATCAGGATGCGAATAGACAAAGATCAGTAGAGGCATTCATGGAATCCATAAACAGAAAGCAGAAAGAAGTCAGGGAATCCACAAAGAGAATGCTGAATGGATCCCAAAAGAAGGAATGGGAGTACAAGGAAACTATAACCAATCAACTAACTGATTTGAGAATAAACACTGAACACCAAATTAAGGAAGTAAAGAATTTCATACGAGATATAAAGCAAAGATCCAACGAAGAATTTGAAGCCATAAAATCCGACCAATTAGAGGGAAAAAAAAGTAGAAAGTGTGGATAGTAGGATAGACCATGCAGAAGATGGAATCCTGAGGATAGAAGACAGCCTAGATATTATCGAGAAAGAATATACAACCATCCAAGACAAATCCACGAAATATGATAGATCTATTCAACATTCAACCCTAGGAAGGCAATATTAGAAGGCCTAATCTGAGGATAATGGGTGTAGCAGAGCACCTAAAGCCAGAAGTCAATGGTCTAGAAAATTTGTTTTACAGGACCCTAGCAGAGAACTTCCCAAACATGCAAAAAGATAGGCCTATTCAGATACAAGAAGCTTTTAGAACTCCCAATAGACCAGACCAGAACAGGACATCCCATTGTCACATTGTAATACACACAGGATCAATTCAGACCAAGGAAAATATCCTTAAAGTTGTCATGGATAAAAGATCAATCACCTATAAAGGGAAACCAATTAGAATCACCTCAGATTTCTCAGCAGAGACAATCAAAGCAAGAAGAGTCTAGAATGATGTAAGCCATGCCCTAAAGACAAACAAGTATCAACCAAGAATAATTTACCCAGCTATACTCTCCTTAATAATCGGAGGTGAAATAAAACCCTTCTATTGCAAAGAAAAATTGAAACAATATATCTCCACCAAACCAGCCCTACAAAAGTATCTTAAAGATGTCCTACACAGAGAAAACCTACAAGACCACAATAAAGGCAAAGAAACAGCACCCAAACTAAGAATCCAAGAACCATTAGAAGAACCCAGTTTTCCCAGCCCCCAAGAAGGTACATAAAATAGCAGGAACTCCCAAATACCTCTCAGTTCTATCTTGCAACATTAACGGACTTAACTCTCCAATTAAGCGACAATATCTGTCTACTTGGATTAAAAAGCAAGATCCTTCTCTCTGCTGCCTTCAAAAATCACCTCTTGCCCACAAAAACAAACACATTTTCAATTTTAAAGCTGGGACAAAATCTACCAAGCAAATGGCCCCCATAAACAGGAAGGAGTTGCAATCCTAATATGAGATAATATAGACTTTTAATTAAAATTAGTGAAAAGGTCGGGACATATTAATTAAGGGATCACTCCTTCAGGAGGATATTACAATTCTAAATATTTATTTGCCAAACAACAGAGCACCCAAATTTATCCAAGAAACACTACTTTCCCTCAAATCCCACATAGATCCAAAGACATTCATTGTTGAGGACTTTAACACACAACTTTCCCCAGTAAATAGATGAACTTCGCAAAAACTCAACAGAGAAACTGCAGATATAAACAACTGCATAGACCAACTAGATTTAACAGACATCTACAGAATATTTCATCCAGCAGCATTGGACAATATGTTTTTCTCAGCAGCACATGGAACATTTTCCAAAATAGACCACATTTTAGGCCACAAAGCAAACTTGTCCAAATTCAGAAACATTGAAGTTATACCTTGCATTCTCTCAGACCACAAGGGAATAAAATTAGAACTCAACACCAAAAGCCACCAAAGAAAGTAATGTAACACATGGATCCTGAACAACACACTGCTGAATCACAAGTGGGTCATGGAAGAGATTAGAAAGGAAATTCAAATATTCATGATATTCAAGAAAAATGACCACACAAATTACTAGCTCCCCTGGGACACAGAAAACATATTATTCAAAGGCACTTATTATAGCTCTGAATTCTTACATCAACAAATTGGAGAGACCTGAAACAAATTTAATGAGACATCTGAGCCTCCTTGAAAAAGAGCAGCAAGATAAACACAATCCAGTAGATGGAAATAAATAATTAAAATTAAATGAATTGGAATGTTAAAAAAAAAGAATCAAGAAACCGAAGAGTTGATTCTTCGAAAAAATTAACAAAATTGACAGACCCTTAGCAAATCTTATCAGAAAAATAAGAGAACACACCCAAATAAACTTAGAGATGAGAATGTAAACATCATCACAGAACCAACTAAGATTTAGAACATTATAAGGGAATGCTTCTTAAGCCTTTATAATAATAAGTTTGAGAACTTGGCAGAAATGGACCTTATCATAGCAAATACTGACATGACGATACTAAGCCAAGATGAGTCAAACTATCTTAAAAGGCCTATATCAAGCATTGAAATAGAAAGAGCAATAAGAGATCTCCCATTTAAGAAAAGCCAGGGACAAATGGTTTTACAGTGGAATTCTATAAGGCCTTCAAAGCAGACATCACACCAATACTCCTCCAAATCTTAAATGAAACTGAAAGAGAAAGTTCACTACTGAACTCATTCTATGAGGCCATCATAACACACATCCCAAAACCAGGAAGGGACTCATCAAGGAAAGAGGACTATAGACCCATTTCTTTGATGAACATTGATGCAAAGTTTCTCAACAAAATTTTGGCCAATCAACTTCAACAATTCATCCAAAAAAATCATACACCACTATCAAACAGGATTCATTTCAGGGATGCAAAGCTGGGTTAATATACGCAAATCAATTAATATAATTCATCACATCAACAGCAGCAAGGATAAAACCACATGGATATCTCAATAGATGCAGAAAAAGCATTCGACAAAATCCAACACACCTTTATGGTGCAGGTCCTGGAAAAATGAGGAATCCATGGAACATTCCTCAATAAAATAAAGGTTGTATATGAGAAACTATAGCCAGCATTATATTTAATGGTGAAAAACTAAAGCTATTTCGTTTTAACTCAGGAATGAGACAAGGATGCCCACTCTCTCCACTTCTCTTCAATCTAGTATTGGAATGCCTATCTACAGCAATAAGACAAGATGCAAATATAAGAGGGATCCAAATAGGGAAAGAAATAAAACTCTCCTTCTTTGCAGATGACATGATCTTGTATTTAAAGAATCGCACAGAGTCCACTCCAAAATTACTCAAGCTGATTCAAAACTTTGGCAAAGTAGCAGCGTATAAAATTCACCCTTAAAAATCAATGGCTTTTCTGTATGCCAACATTGAGAGAAGTGTGGCTGAAATTAGGAAAGCAACTCCATTTGTAATAGCCCCACAAAAAATAATATACATAAGAATTAACTTAACAAAAGAAGTGAAGGTCCTCTATGATGAAAAATTTAAAAAACTGAAAACGGAAATCAAAACTGAACTTAGAAAGTTCACTTAGAAAGTGGCAAAAACTCCCATGCTCCTGGATTGGAAAGATCAACATCGTGAAAATGGCAATACTTCCCAAGGCTATCTACAAATTCAATGCGATACTTATCAATATTCCAACCTCATTCTTGAAGGAAATTGAAGAGGCAATCAAAAAATTCATATGGAACAATAAAAGACCCTGAATAGCAAAAATGATCCTTAACAGAAAGAACAGTGCTGGAAGAATATCAATACCAAATTCAAATTCAACTACAAAGCCATAGTAATCAAAACACCTTGGTACTGTCACAAAAACAGACCTCAGGACCAATGGAATAGAATTGAAAACCGGGAAATGAACCTACAGACCTATAGGCATCTAATCTTTGATAAGGGAGCTAAAAATTAGAACGGAAGAAAGACTGCCTGTTCAGTAAATGTTGCTGGCAAAATTGGTTAACAACTTGTAGAACACTAGAGCTAGATCCTTATATATCACCCTGCACGAGAATCAACTCCAAATGGATCAAAGACCATGGAGTCAAAGCAGACACTCAGAAAACATTACAGGATGGAATAGGAGAAACCTTGGTCTTGTTGGCACAGGCCAAAATTTTCTTAATAGAGACTCAGAAACACAACAAATCAAAGAAAGGCTGGACAAATGGTATTGCAAGGAGTTGCAGAGCTTCTGCATGGCAAAGGACACAGCTAGCAAGATTAATAGAAAGCCCACGGATTGGGAGAAGATCTTCAATAGCCATAAAATAGACAAGGGTCTCATATCTAAAATATAACTGGAACTGAAAAATTTAAATCCTCCAACAAATCCTGAAAGAAACAACTGCCCAATAAATAAGTGGGCTAAAGACTTAAAGAGATACTTCGTAGAGGAAAGAAGGATGGCCAATAGACACATGAAGAAGGGCTCAACCACCCTAGTCATAAAAAAAAATGTAAATCAAAACTACATTGAGATACCACCTCACCCCAGTTAGAATGGCTATAATCCAGAACTCTAATAATAACAGATGCTGGAGGGGGTGTGGAGAGAAGGGAACACTACTGTATTGTTGATGGGAGTGTAAACTTGTACAACCACTTTGGAAAGCAGTATGGAGTTTTCTCAAAAGACTCCACATAGAGCTCCCCTATGGCCCAGAAAACCCACTTTGGGTATTTACCCAAATGTTCACAAACAATACTACACTAGAGCTTCCAGCACAACTATGTTTATTGCAGCATTATTTACCATAGCTAAGATATGGAACCAATCCAGATGCCCCTTAATAGATGAGTAGATCAACAAAAAGTGGTGTATATACACACTGGAAATCTATGCCTCCAACAGAAAGAATGACGTTGATCCATTTGTTAGGAAATGGAAAGACTTGGAAAAAAATATATTAAGTGACATAAGCCAGGCCCAAAGAAACATAAGTGCCATGGTTTCTCTTATTTGCAATAACTAGTATAAGTCTGAGACAAACAGAAATTGTCAGACAAGTTGATGTTAGGTAAATGAACCCTAAGACATATATTCAAATGTTTTTTTCCTTTCATACAATTGTTTCTAACACATTTATAAGATTATTTGTTTTTTGCTTTGTATGTCCCTCCCCCACTGTACAAACCCTGCTTTCACTGTACTTGATGTTGGTTTAATTTGTGGAGGAGAAGGGAAAAAACAAATCGTTTAAATAATAGGTATACAGTTGGATCCATTACAACAATGAGATGTACAAGTCATTATGTCGAAAACAAACTTTAAAATTTTGGTGGTGGGGAGGAGGATGGGGTGGGGAGCGAGGAGAGGACGGGAAGTTCTGGGAAGGGGAAACAAAGGAGGAGGCTACAATGTTTGATAAGAAATGTACTCATTATCTTGCCCATGTAATTGAAACACCTTTGTACAGTATTTTCACAACAACAAAAAAATAAATTTAAATATAGAATGAAATTAGTTCCAATAATGCATTGCATTAAGGTATTTAGAAAAAACTTAGAAATTTAAAGGTGCATAAGATTTTTTATTGGAAATGAAGGGATATTGGAATTTGGTTCTCTACATTTTAAGCAATTTGCTTAAAAGAATAGGCAAAATAAAATTTACATTTGCAGCAGACTTGACACGCTAAATTTTGTATATTGAAAGGGAAACAAGCCTCAACAATATGTCAATTCTCTGTTCTTATTTATTTCTAAAGGTTTATGCTTCTGGTATCTGAATATTAAAACTTCAAAAAAATTATGTTTAGCTAGTTGTGGAAAGGGGTTTTGCTTCATCATGTCAGTGTTGAATGGAGTGTATGTGCATTTCAATAAACAGTGCATCTGGATCATTGTAAAACTTCACATTTTTCTTCCTTCACTTACCCCAAACCCACCTATCCCTTCATGTTTCCTACTTATATTCTGACATGTGTACATTGAATGTTATTACTGTATTAGTCCACCATTTCCCTCTCCATTCTTCTACCCTACTCCCTTTTAGCCCAGATCTCCTTTTAAGACTTGTTTCAACTTCATGGTATTTTGTTAAATATCTCTACTTTGGCTTTTGGCTATGGGCTTGCCACATCTTCTCTTCCATGTTTGACCTACATAAATGAGCACATTTCTCCACATTTCTAATCTCTGAATGGCTAAGATAAATCTCCTTTACTATTCACCTTCTGTCCTAAATTTAGAATTGGACTTTCAGGGCCACCCAATAGAGCATTTTTATTCTCTACACACTGAAGATGGAAGGGAAATAATTTCCATGCTGTCAGCATTATGTTATCCATCATGAATTCCCATCGCTTATCACTTCAGCAGTCTAAATTTAAAGTCATATTTTCTGCATTATATTCACACAGTATAAGTGATTATCAAGGGTAACTTACTTAGTACTGGAAGTTTAGGGACGATCTTCACTTTCTGATGATAGAAGCAGGAATCAGTTTCAATTTTCAGATTCCACTACGTAGTGAGCTCTGTAGTCTTCTAAATTTTCGATAAATTTCGAGTTACCTTTTGTTAATAATTTAAAAAGTTTTATTTCAGTATTTGAAATTCTGCTCCAATTATTTTAAAAGTTTCACAATAAGTTAGACTGAAATTTTTCCTCCCATGTTCCCCACTAGCTCAGGTTAAGTCTCCTTTCGCTTTATTTTTTGAGAGACCAAGGGAAGAGGGTAAACAGAGAGATGATCATTACACAGATATCTCTTTCCTCTTATGTTTCTGCTGTTCTTGTTGAGAGGAAGACTGGAGCAGGGACCAAGAGTGATGCTTGACTTCACCATACAAGGGAGCAATCCTTGCATGTCAATTATTGTTTCTCAGAATCACTTATATTGCTTACTCTTGCTTCTCTCTGACAATAACCTAACTGTGGTTTCCTTGGTGCAGAAGGAAGCACACTAACCCATAAATTGGTATTTTATATCTCAGCTTACTATACCAAAAATAAAAAATATTTGGCTACATAAATGCAAAGGTACTGATTGTCCAAAAAATCCTTAGTGTGGAGCAGACAATTCTACTCAGCTATCCCCTCCTCTCATATCCTCCCTTCCACTCCCCCCCTTCAGTTAACCTCCCTTACTTTCTTCTTTCTTTGTGTCTCTCTCCTGCATATTCATCTCTATCTTCTCTCTTTTTCTCTTCCAGTAGCAAGTGCTTTGGTTTATCAGAAAACACAAAAATAATTGAGCAAATATTTTTCTCCTCTTTTTGTGTTTTTTTTTTCTTAAGAACTGCGTTCTAGCACAGCACCCGTGGCTTACACCTAGATAGTCGGTAGGTTCTAATTTGACAATTGCAATTCGAAGCTATTCCAAGGAGATAAACCTAAGAGATTCTTTTCTCCACTTGTGGTAAATGGAAGAAGTGAAGGTTTGTCTCAGGTGGTATAGATCAAACATTGAGAGTTAAAGCCCAGATAGAGCTCAAGGCCAGGAGTTCAAACCCCATTACCAGCACAATATTTAAAAAAATGAGTCCTTTGTCTTTGAAAAGGGATATTTCTCCAAAAATTCATACCCAGGACAATTTTCAAGGTCCAAGACTCTTTTTAAGGCTCTTTTACATCTTAAACTGATTCCTCTGCTTGATTCATATTATGGAAAATAGGAGTCACACTTCATATTAAAAAGTATGCACATTACTGAACAGTTCTTACCATTTTTAATGTAAAGGAAGCATGAGAGAATTCACCTCACTTGGGTGAGTTAGGTTTGACTCACCGACAGACTTTTGCAAGTAAATGAGGGTCTGTTTACATGTAAAGAAGTCTATATAGATGGTTTTCTAAGAGAGAGAACAAGCTACCAGTTTCCAAGTTTGATTCAGATTGTTTATTCCTATGATATGGTAAAGAGAAGCTCATCTCATACAACACTATGCAGACAGTAATTTCAAAAATATTAAAAACCCATGTCTATGTTTTGAACAATAGGAGCTATGTTAAATATAGTTAATGGCTGAGTGATATGTGTAAAAGAGTTCTGTAATCACAACTAAACTATAAATTTTTTCATCATATCCCTAACAAGAGTCTCTAAGATAGTCCTTGATAAATATGTCATAGAGGGCTGTGTTTATGCAATCGTCAGGTTTCTTTTGGGTCCAATATCTTCCACAGTCGCTTGGGTTGTAAACTGCTCACACCACATGCCGTGTCTGGAAACACATGCTGTCTTGCTAGGCACCTAAAGAATTTTTGTGCCACTGTGAATAGTTATTGTTTTTCTTCTTGTAATTATACCTGTCAGTGTGAAGTCCTTTCATGATAAAAATAATAGTTTCTGTTTCTTTGTTGCACTAACAAATCTCAGATATAAGTATAGTCGGGTGCCCGTGACTCATGCCTATAATCCTAGCTACTCAGGAGGCTGAGATCTGAGGATCACAGTTCAATGCCAGCTCAGACAGGAAATTGCATGTGATTCTTATCTCCAATAAACTACCAAAAACTGGAAGTAGCGCTATGTCTCAAGCTGTAGAGCTCTTGCCTTGAGCTGAAGAATACTTGGATAGCACCTAAGCCAAGAGTTCAAGCCCCACGACTGACCAAAAAAAAAATCTATCTATCTATCTATCTATCTATCTATCTATCTATCTATCTATCTATCTATCTATCTATCTATCTATCTATCTGTCTGTCTATCTATCTATCTGTCTGTCTGTTTGTCTGTCTATGTATCTATGATGAGATTAATTACATTTAAATATAAATCAATATTTGTGATACACATATAAATATAAGTAAATATATGATGTATTTATAATATATACACATATTTACATATATAAGATCATATTATATCTGTATGTTTACAAATATACTTGTAATTTATATCCAAAGAGTACATCTGAAGATTTGGGGGAAAATGTTGAGTGTCTAAAGGCTTACTACTGATCCACCATACTTTCAGTAATTTTTTCCACTTATTACAATGTCTGGAGTACTAAGACTGAATGATTATGAAATAGAGTTCTTGTTTTATTCCTTATGATTTCGGATTAGAAACATCTACTTACTTGGTATAAAAGCTACCAAAATGTAATCATGAAATCACACTCCACAAACTGGACATATCCATCAATTTAGCCACTTACAGGTCTCAAACTTTTATTTGAATCCTGTATCTCACATACATTCAGTTTCCTTCGAGTCATCTACATGTACAAACATGCCTAGATTTTCATGCTCACATACATCCCCATACTCACATGACATACTAAATGTAACATTGTAATAAAAAATAATATATATACTGAAAAAGAACACCTTTGCAAATGTAATTAAATTTTATTTTTAAATACAATGCATTATTGAAATACTGATGAAAGAGCAGCTGAGAGATGTTTCAAATAGTAGAGTGCCTGCCTAATGAGCATGTTTCTTATTCCAAACATCATTATTTCCATTCTTCCTTCTCCCACATAAAAACATAAATAACTACAGAATTAACTACATATTCCTTAATCACTCATTGAAGAGAGAAACTGTAATATATATATATATATATATATATATACAATGATATACTATTTAGCCACACATAATTATGAAATCATATCATGTTCAAGAAAATAGAATTGGAAGCGTTCATATTGAAGCAATTAATGATACTGTGAAAAACAAATATTAGATTACTCATATGCAGACTCGAGATCCAGAAAATAATATGAATTACCCAGGTGTAAAAGATGGAACTGATTAAGCTTGGAAAAAAGTAAGAGAGGAGATGAAGAGAAATATTTTGGAGTAAATATGTTCAAATATTTCATAAGATAGTATGAAGACATAATAAAATATAAGTATGAAAATAGGATAATGAAATTAATAAAAGGAATAAAATGTAACAAGCTACATTATGTGAACATATGTGTATAACACAATAAAATACTTTTGTGAAATTAATATTTGCTAATAAAAAGTAAAATTCATTCCAGTTTTTATAGATTCATATGTTAATTTCCATTTTTAGCTCAGATATTTCCCTGATAAAGTAAAAGGAGAAATAGGTTTTGCTCATTTAGAACAATCTTGTCTAATTAGCATTAAATATTCTAGATAATTACTGTCAATGTGAAATGTTCAAATTATTATATTAGAATATTTCCAATTGACTCATCAAAATCTTACCCTATAGGTATATACTTTTTGCTATTTATTGAATATTTTTCTACTCAATTACTATATACCATTTTCTGAATGCAGTTTGGTATATGTAACTAGGATATATTATACCTGACCAGGAAATGAATTATTCAAACAGTTTTTTTTTTTTATCAAAAATGCCATTAACGAAATAAAGAGGTAAATCCAAATTATGTATATTTGAAGACAATATTTGCTTAGTCCTCTTCTCACATTCTTCATTCCTTTCTTGAGAATAATACACATTGTAAAGGAATGCTTAACATGTTTTAGAGAAATAGGTTGACTTTAGTCGAATGAGTTGCTCTATGCTGCGTTTTGGTTTACTTTATATCCAGAAGAGCTAAATTCTTACCTTATGATTTTCCTTAGACTTTATACTCAGGTTTAACATCTGATGGGTGACAGATAAAGGTATAAACATTTTTTAAAAGTGGCTAAATTTAGGCTGAGGAATCTAGGTAGAACTTTACTCATGCAGATAGATCTCATCATTCATGAGACAACGATATCAAAATGTTAACCTATGCTTCCTGAAATCATACCTATGAGATTTTGTGTATTATAAACAGTGGTTATTAGAATTTGTTTTGTAAACAACATCATTTCATGGGTTAGGAACTGAAGTGAGATATTATACACAGAACAAAATTTAAGGAGGCATCCAAAATTAGTTACCAAGATATAAATCATTTAACACAATGTTTTAAAAATGCAAGACAAAAGAAATAATTTATGAAAAAAAGCCAAGATTTAAAATAAATACAGAATCAGTATGACTGATTTTTCTTTTTATCCCAGTTGCAATACGGATTGCCTGATAACTTTTCTAGTTATATGTTTAGTTAGGTCTTGATATTTAGTTGGAGAATTTATGTCCTTTCATATATTCATTTGTCAGAACAAAGAGGAAATGAATTCCATGCCAGAGTCAACATCCATAATAATGTTAGAGTGTATTCTATTAAATTGCCAACGTTTCAAATCAGCTCGAGTAACTTGGGTCTTCTTTGGATTTAACTAATTTGGTATACAATTTGTTCAGTACTAGATTTTAACCACCATTTATTAAAATATTATTTTTCAGAAACTACTACTATTCTCTCTTTTCATGAGATTTTTAATTTCATTTATAAAACGTGCTGATGTTTTCCTTTAGATAACCCACATTCAGTCTTCTAGAAACAGTATAATTTGGAGTATTTTTTAATTATGTACACTCGTGTACACTGCTCAGATTCTATTATTTGCACATTTTGTTCTTGTTAAGTCAGTAGTGTTTAGTTCTCATTATGGATATTTTGGAATTACTAATTGCATTTCTGAATTTTTAAGAATATTATGATTTTTGTGATTTAATACTGTAGCATTTTTTCTTTTAAATATATGCAGATCTTACTTTACATACAGTTACAGTTGTTTTAAACAATTTGATCCATTCAAGGGATTTTCTATATTAGGTTGATCCAGATGAATTTAATTACAAATTAACACAACTTTATTTCTGAGAGACATTTATACTTATAGCTCTACTTAAATTAACATGTTTGAAGGTTTTGTAGTTTAAAAAATAAGCTGTGCACAACATGGTTTTGTTCCTGGGGAAGTTCCAATTTGTTGGTTGTTTTTCCAACTGTGATGACTTCAACGTATGTGTGCATTTTATTTCAGTTGTTTTGTGCCTATATTTTGTTTCATATAACAGAAAATACAAAAAGAATCAATGATTTAGAACTTTGCCAAATAGAATTCTAAGAGAGACACTTGAAATTTCCCAGACAACTGGGAAAAGGGACGTCTTCTTAATGGAGGGGTTAGCAGAATAACAGAGACATTGTTTGATGAGATATGAATTCTGCCACTTCCTGCCTCAATATTTCCAATGGTATGACTTCAACGTATTTAGTGGAAAGAAAATAATTTTGTCTGTATGAATTCACAATTTTTGGTTTAATTAGGCCACACTACACATTCATATTTGATTTTACCTCTAAAGTCTTTTCTCCTTAGTTTAAAACCACAGATGTGAATTTATAATGTAAAATAGCACCTAGAATTTATATGAAATGGTCCAAACTATTTAGAATGTAATGATTATAGTGTGTGAGATAGTATGTAATAATTGATTTTGGGGAAAGTCAATTACAGTGGATTTTTGGGAAATACTGATTAATAGAATTATATTTGATTCTATAAAAAATTTACGGTTACATCTAAAAATAACTCAGTTATAAGTTAATTCTGAAAAAAATAAGATTGTTTACAGGAAAAAGCTAGAAGTTTCAATAAGCTTGCTTTTAAAAAATTGGCTTGGATTTTGGTAGCTCATGCCTGTAATCCTCACTACTCAGGAGCCTGAGATCTGAGAATAGTGGTTGCAAGCCAGCCTGGGCAGAAAAGTCTGTGAGACTCTTATCTCCAATAAACCACCTTAAAACCAGAAATGTCACTGTGGCTCAAGTGGTACAGTGGTAGCTTTGAGCTGAAGAGCTGAGGGACAGTGCCCAGGCCCAGAGTTCAAGGCCCACAACCAACAAAAAATAGTTGACATGGAGTTTTACTATATTATATCATGATTTTTTATGCATGGTTGTTCAGTGAAAATATCATTGGTTTTTATATTTTGTGTTGGCATAAAATGAACCTACTATTGTCTTAAATTAATCAAAAAAATTGTATTCAATGACTGCATAAATTTTTTGTGTAATGGTTAAAACCAAGTTGCCTTTTTGAAATAAAATATTTATATCACCCCCCCAAAAAAGTGGAACAAAATAAAATATATGCCAGAAACTTACTGTGTAAATCTTCATGGACTAATAGCCTGTCAGTTTGTTTTAACTTTTAATCAAAAATTAAAGTAATACTGGGTAATATGAACCCATTTAAATTTCTTCATCCTTGTCATTTAAGATTCACTTTAAAAAGAACTTCAACAGGTGTTTTTTCCTTACTTTTCCAAAGAAATGATCATTTCATCATTATAGTGTATAGCTCAGTTTACCCAGAAAGCATTTCTTAAGGAAAAAGATTTTTTCCCATTCTTTGGTTTGCTTCAGTCTATATTTAAACTGCGTACAACAACTTACCCACCCTTTTGTCTGTCTTTTCATTTGAAACATTTCAAAAGTTTTCCTTCTTGGTGTGTCAGCCAGCAAAGTTTTACAAAACAGCATGCTTTCATTCATTGTGCCTTCCAAAATATATCTCACAAATGCCTAACAATGAAACACAGTCTGAAACATACGTGGACTTTTCCACTTTTAGTGGAAAAATCACTTTCCATACCCCTTAGAACCAGCTGTTTACAGGCATTAATTGCCTTGTCAGTTCCATGCTTTAGAACAGCTGCATTTGACAATGGCGTACATGTTAATTTGTTTACCACATCTGGTTTGTTTTCAGGAAGGACTGTGTTCATGGAAGATGGTAATAGGTGAGTTTTGCAATTATGTATTTTAATAGAGCTCTGAGTTGTGGATATAGAACATCCATTTCAGTGACTAAATATTTAAATTAAATCCCATAAAGTTTATTCCTTCAATTTTCTAGGTAAAGTGTTCTACAATCTAGGTATATTAAGAAATATTATATGTTGTTTCCTTGGTGACAACGTAATTGGAGGACTTAAAATTTTATATACCATGGCCATCTTAAATGAGGTAGATTTACTTGGGTTGGCATGCAAAACTTTTGGTAAGTAAGGTAAGTGCTCTACCACTGAGCCGCCTTCCCAGCCCTTCAGGCATGCAAAACTTTTGGGACAGCATTAATGTTTGAATCTTGGATAGGATTTGATTGGGAATTGTGGCAGACTTTCATGGTATAAGAAGAAAAACGAAAGGCCATACTAATGTTTTTTTTGGGGGGGTCCAGTTGTGGGGTCTGAACTCTGGGCCTGGGTGTTGTCGCTCACCTATTCAGCTCAAGATCAGCGCTCTACCAGTTGAGCCACAGCGCCTCTTATGGCGTTTTTCTTTTTGTTTATGTGGTGTTGAGGAATCGAACGAAGGGCCTCATGCATGCAAGGCAAGAGCTCCTTGCTCCTAAGCCACCTTCCCAATCCCACTAATACTTTTCTCTGCTACATTGTTATATTAGTTTATTCAAACACACACATACACACATACAAACATACAGATACACACATTTATAGTATAAAGACCCACTCCATCTGCAAGGAAATATTTTAATAGGAATTCCATAAAATATTTAGTATGCTGAGTTCTGATTAGAATTTACAGAAGTATCTATTTGCTTCTTACCCTGGACAAGTCATTATCATTTGTGAAGGTGTTGCCAATTGAATTTAGAATGCCCCAGAAAGATCTACGTGTTAAAGACAAATGACTTTCTATTTCCTCCCAGACTGTGGAAAAAATCTGAAGAGTTCTGGAGATTAAGTTCTTCA
Organism: Dipodomys spectabilis; assembly: GCF_019054845.1. Taxonomy (NCBI): domain Eukaryota; kingdom Metazoa; phylum Chordata; class Mammalia; order Rodentia; family Heteromyidae; genus Dipodomys; species Dipodomys spectabilis. The sequence goes on along the minus strand of NW_024870978.1, from coordinate 882,837 downwards.
GCGTGAAAGCTATGAGAACATAGACTCTCAACTACTTTCTTATTTTATCTTTTAATCAGTCTAGGTCCAAAGCTTTTCTCTTTGACATACTCCCTACCTTGCCATTGTCTTGTCACAGGCTCCCAAAGCAATAAAACCCACTGAACATACAATGAAATCTTCAAATTTGTAAATCTGGATAAGCATTTCTGTTTAATAAATCAACAACATTACTTATTATGGTAGGTTATAAAGCTAACACAGAAGTCTAGTCTTTCTAACAATGTAGAGTATATTAAATTATGATTCATTATAAAATATCTAACTCCATTTTTTATTTTATATTTTTGATTCTGTTGATCCCAGGGCCTGGATCTTGTTTTTGTGCTCTAAGTCAATGCTCGACATACAATCTGAACTGCAACTCCTAGCCTCTTTACTAGCTAAGATTACATCCTTCAGCCACCAGTGGCTACCCATGTTGCATATTTTGTGTAATTCAAATTTTCAGCATTGTATAGATGCTCCTACTACAATATAAAAAAAAAAAAAACTTAACCCTTTTTTCACTGTATTTGATGTTGGTATAATTTGTGGAGGGGAAGGGAAAAACCAAATTGTTTAAATAGGGATAAGGTGCACCCAGTGCAAAAATGAGATGTAAAAGATGTTATGTAGAAAAACGAAATGTACAACTTTGGCTCAAGATGGGAGAGAGGGTCGGGAAGGGGAGATGGAAAGAGATTATAAAGGGATAGAAAGGAGGAGGTAACAATGCTTGATAAGAAATGTACTCATTACATTGTGCCTGTAATTGTAATGCCTCTGTATGGTATTTTCACAAAAAAATCTTAAAACATAATATGGATATTTGTAAAGTATATAATGAAGGAAGAATTTTCATCCTTTGCAAAATCTATGCTAAACTATGTATATTTTACTGTATCTTTCCTGCAACCAGTTTGATATAGTTTAATACCTGTCACGCAGTTTCTCTATATTCTGCTGGAGATTTAATTTTTCAAGTATGTATGTATATGTATATTTATATATATATATATATATATCTTCTGTATATATCCCAATGTAGATCATCAAACTTGAAACTTTGCATTTTTTGCTGTTCAGCAGTTAACCTGGTCAGCTCAATCTGTGACAATATCTGTGCTCATTCTGATCATTCCTTTATTTACCACACCATCAGCCTTTTAAAATCAGCCTTATTTCCAGAGATGATTACCAATAAGTCCAACCAGTATACACCCAGAGGATTTTAATAAAACAAGCTTTAAGGAAGGAAGATAACATGAAGTGACAACTAAAAAAATTTCTACGGAGACCTGACATCTTTCAAATTTCTGCCTTCCTCCTGATACTTAAGCAAGCATTGACTAACACTATAAATAATACTGCAATTATAACTTAAAGATCAGTGTTTTTGCAACCTGAAGGCTTCTTTCCATGATTTTTTACATAAACTTTTATGAGACTTTTTTGATTGTGATGGGATTCCATCCAAAACAAAGCCAATTATATCAAGAAAGCCAAAGAGGGAGAAAATTAAGGTTAGCTATATATGTTAAACACAAATATAGGCAATATCAAGATATTTTGTAATTGTATACTTTTACTGGATAAAGTGGCTCAAATCTATAATATTACCTACTTGGAAAACAGAGTTTAGATAATTCTAGTTCCAAGCAAAATGTTTTATGCTTGTGTTAGGAGGACCTCAGTCCAAGCAGGCCCAGGCATAGTGATACTACCTCAAAATAAGCAATCAAATTATAATCTGCAGGTATGGTAGTAGTAGAGATGCTGTTTCACAAGTATAGGTTTTGAGTTCAATCCTCCAGTAGCGTTGGGAATTTAAATGTGGCATGTCTGAGGTCAAGACCTCATACTTTTCTTACAAGCTCTAATAAAACCTTTACCTCTTTTGCTATTTTTAAAAGTATAACCATAACTTACATGCAAATAATAAATATAATAAATATAAATAAAATAAATATAATAAATAACAAATAATTTCTTATTAGAGATTTTCTTCTATCTGTTAAGTAATATGTTATGTCCCACTGAAATCAGACTAACGATAAAAAACCCATTGTCTTAAAAAGTGACTGCATATGGAAACATAATCTCAAAGGTAGCATTTAAGTTGAAGTCTACTCCAAGAGAAACAGAATGCCTTGAATATGCCAAGTAAAGATGAATCAGAAGCCAACTCTAATCTTGGAGTTCTAAATCCACCAACTCAGAGACAATGTATTTACAATGTTAATGCTACCCAATCTGTGGTAGTTTATTATTGCAATTCCTAGCAAACATGTGGAAGCTATAAGACATGACAAGTCATTGACTCTTCGGATCCAAGACTCATCTCTATAATCCTAGTGATTAAGAAGTACGAGACTTAGGGGATAATGGTTTTCAGCCTGGAAGGAAAGTTCATGAGGTTCTATCTCCAATTAACTACAAAAATTTCTAGGCTGGTGCATGGTTCAAATAGTAGAAAGACTACTGTTAGCAAAAAAAAAAAAAATAAACTGAGAGCATGATGTATGTTCAAGCCCCAAACTGGCAGAAAGAAAGAGTCCTTAGAAGAATACTATGAGAAGCAGAATTATAAATAGGAAAGCAGAAACAAATAAACTTATTGATATAGACAAAGCTTCTCAATGTGAAATATGGCACAAACTGTCATATTTAGGGTTTTCCTTCCTATACAGTAAAAATAAATGGCATTTTTACTTGACGAAACTAAAATATAAAACTGTATGCAATAAATAATCACATTTCTTTTATGTTTCCATAATTTAACTTGTTTTCCTAAATATTTCTCGAATAGTGTAGCTTTTGAAAATCAATAAATGTTGCATTTTCATATATGATTACATATCCTTCCAAGTGTTGTCTAAAATTGATCTACACTGAAATGATTGCCATTGACATCTTTCTCAAGATATTTATACTTTAAGCTGAACTTCCACAAAACTCATACCCAAAATATAACTTTTTAGTTTGTTCATGCAAACATAGGAACATAAACATATGTCTCAAAAGGTTAATTGCTTTTATCTGCTGTCATTAATGAAGTATAACTAATAGAATTAAGTATATACCCTGAGGGAAATAAGATACAATCTTCTAAATACAGACTTGCAGGCACACACACACATATATAGTTACCACTCTGACTCAGGTTAGATTCCTGACATTGAGTGTCAGCAGTGATCTAATAGTCAAATTTTCCTGCCAGACATAAAATACATTCATAATTCCACAAGACAAAACACCAGATCACTCAAAATAATGAGAATATTTAACAGAACCAACCAGCACTTGAGCCATCTACTCCCTAATTTCATTCATGATGATGCATTTTTCATATCATAATTAAAAATATTTTTGTCTCTGATTAGCAGAAAATCATGCTATCATATAATAGAAATTGTAGGTAAAATTACTTGTAATCTTTAATGCATCTTATCAGAGACTTCTGTTTCCTTCTTGCAGAGTTTTTCTGGCATTTTGCCCTAATGTATATAATTAAATTACAAAGGACATGCCATATACCTTAATTCATTTTTCCTAAAGGTTATGCTATGGAGTTGAATCTGATTTGTTTGATTATTCTAAATTAAATATTCTCAACAATTTGAATTATTGCTTATGTTACTCCTAATCCATTTGAAATATCAAATAGAACTGGAAATTCCCCTCGGCAATGATTTGTGAATGTCATTAATGGTTGTGGAGGGATGAAGGATTTGGATTATCTAGAGTGCATTAAAAATGGCACTGTTATTCAAAGGGCTAATCATTTAGGCAGGTTTTAAAGTGTGGTCTTCTTATTTCATCTAAGAAGATAACAATATGCTTTTCATCACATTCTTGCTTGCAGTAGAATTATTTCCTTTGTACAGTTGATGTCCAGCTGCGACTTTAGTGAAACCAACAAACAACTGCATAGGTGTATTAGCTGCTCTAGATTTTGAAATTTTCTTCCTGTAGCCCTTGTGATTTGAGCCCAGATTCATGGGATAGTCACATAATCCACAATAACGAAGCACCACAAAGACCACGTGCAAAATGAGGTTGAATTTTTCTTTGTTGTTTCCTTTTTTTATTGTCTTTTAAGGAGCTAAAGGGTGTTTATTTTTCATTATCTTTGATGTGACTTAAATAAATTTTCCAGATTTTTCAAATAAAATAAAGATATATAAAAGAGACCTATTTAGTTAAATACAGCTAACCATTTACGTGATTTTTTAAATTCTAATGCTGTTCTCAGTTATCTTCAAATAAGGTTGAGATGAGCCTAGCATATGTGTAAATTGACATGTATAAATCACACAGAATTCTGGAATCTTTAAACTGTGATTTCTATATAACTTCATTTAGAAAAGAAAATTTTCACTTGCTTCATGTCTTAAGTAATCTACTTAAAACAAGTTTTATTAATTTTATTAATAGATGTCATAATCTATGGTACTGATGCATTGCATAAGTATTTGATTCCTTATGTCCACTGAATTAACATTACATTTATTTTATTTTTTTACACATGAAATGATGACATTCTTGAGGATAAAACAGCCTCTTTTTCATTTTGGTTGCCAAAAGGAATTATTAGACATTTGGAACATTTAAATCTGAACTTTCAAATTTCACTAGGACTTGAATTGTGTTACAACTTTAATATTAAAATAAAAAGCATCATTAAATAGAAAGAAAAATTATGTTATCAAACCTTAATCCCTGAATTGACTTCATGATAAAAAACAATTAGATTTATATAACAAGATATACATACTCAAATGAATTATGAGATACGGAAAGAGAAAACTTCTTTTTTGTTTTGTGTTTGTTGTTGTTTATAGTTTGTGATAATTCTGTCTTTTTTACCTTATGCCTGGTATATTCATTGTATGTCTTCAGGAAGGTGAGGGGTGGGCACAGATCTTTAGGGAAAAGAGTGAAAAATTGCAGCAGTGGAGTTCATTGAACATTGATGAAAGTGAAATATTTAACACATGGGTGGCGACAGGAGGGTGGGACTGGGAACAAGTGAGGGCCCTGAAGACATTTCACAAAAGGAAATGTACCCATTACCTAACCCTTGTAATTGTAGTCCATCTATAAATCACCTTAATAAGAACAATAGAATAAATTTCTGTTAAAAAGGCAAACAAAGTGTTTCTTAGGATGCTAGAAGTTTGTTTGGTTCACTGGTTTTAGCTGGTTGAGTCTACCTCTGAAAACAGCTACATTGAGATTCATTGGGCGAATTTTGGAGCTACTAGTAGATAAAAGTCAATTATGATTGTATGTTTTTTGAGACTGATTCATTTATTTCTTTAATCTAATTTGTATTATTTCTGTCTACTGGTTTTTGGTTTTGTTTTTCCTGTTTTGTCAAAGACTTAGTGATGCATCATTAGTGGTGATTTAAGATTGTTCTAATTTGTTGATGTACATACTCAAAGCTATAAATATTCCTCTGAGTATTGTCTGTGCTGCTGCTGTGTCCCAGAGGAGGTAGTATTTTGTGTGGTCACTTCCACTGAATTCCATAAACGTTGGAACTTCCCTCCATATCTCTTCAGTGACTCACTAATAGATTTAGCAATGTGTTATTCAGTCTCTGTGAGTTTCAGAATGTTATGTGATGCCTTTTGATGTCGAGATCCAATTTGGATCCATCATGGTCTGACAGGATACAAAGAGCAAATTCTTTGAATTTTGAAAGATTTTCCTTGTGATCTAAGATATGATCTACTTTGGAGAATATTCCATGGGCTTCTGAGTGGAATATATATTGTGACACTGGTAGGTGAAATGCTCTGTATATATCTGTTAAGTATAGCTTGTCAATACAGTTATTTAGCTCTAAAGATTTTTCCTAAGTTTTTACCTGAATGGCCTGTTCAGAGGTAAGAATGATTTGTTCAAGCAAACAACAATTAATTTGGATGTATGCATGTTTTTAGGGTAAGTAGTATTTCTCTGATGAATTTGTGAGCTCTAGGATTCAGGACATTTGTATTTAGAATTGTTATATCTCTCTGATGGAGAGTTTTCTTTGTCAATATTTAATGTCCTTCTTTGTCTCTTTTTACTTTCATACCACTTTTATTTTAAAGCCAATTTTATCTAATATTAGTATAGCTACTCTAGCCTGTTTATGAGTAGCACTGCTGCATTTTAGCCTTTGTCCCACCATTTCTGTATTCCCCCTTGTCCTATCCAAACGTACATATAAAACCAAAGGTGCAGAAATTAAAAAAAAAAAAAAAACGGCATCAGAACACTGAAGAAAAAAGCAAAATCATAAACAAACTCTCATAATCATGTCTTGGAGATCATTTTAATGAACATTATTTTATATGATAATATTCGTACATCTATTGATCCTTTGTGATCCTCTCCAAAGAGCATCCTCCTTTGATTTCACTGTATTAATGTTTAGAATCCCATAAAATTTATCATGTCCAAGTGTAATGTTTTCTCTTTTACCATCCAACTGTGTTTACTTGAAGAATTAGAGGTACATTCTACTACAACAAATGAGGGAAATTAGGCAAGGTATATTTCTTTGAGTCTGTCTTTCTTCATTTAATGTAAGTTTGTTCCAAGTCTTTCCATTTCCTTATGAATGTCATAATATCATTCTTTCTGGATCAATAGAATCGCATCATACTGAAGAGTTTCTACATGGCAAGGGAAAAAGTTAGCAGGATATATAGAAAAAGAACAGAATGGAAGAAGATTTTTACTAGCTAAGCATTAGACAAGTGTTTTCATAACTAACCCATATTTAGAGATCAAAATGTTAAACCCAACAAAAATAAACCTTCAAATAAACAAGAACCCAATTAATATATGGGATAAAGACTTAAAGATAAATTCTTAGAAGAAGAAGTTAGAATGACAAATAGACGCATCTTTCTCCATAAAAGAAATACAAATCCAAACAACACTAAGATTCATCTCACCCCTCTTACAAGGTCATTATGAACAAATGAACAATCACAGATACTGATAGGGATGTGGCCCAAAGGAAACTCTATTACATTGTTGGGGGGAATGTAATCTTGTTCAATCACTTTGGAAAACACTATGGAAATTGCTCACAGAAGTGAATAGAGAGCTACCTACCTATGATCCAGCAATTCCACTTATGGTCATTTATCCAATAGAGCAGAAACAAGGCCACACTGAAGCTACCAGCATAATCATGTTGATTATTGCATTATTTTCTGTAGCCAACATATGGAATCAGCCCAGATGCCTCTCTTAATTTAAAAAGAGATCAAGGAATATATATGTATATATAAGCTATATATACATATATATATATATATATATATATAATTTTATTGGTCCCAATTTGCAAGTATATATGTATGTATACAAACATACATACATATATATTCAAACATATAAATACATACATAATGGAATTCTGTTCATCCATCAGAAAGAATAATATTGCACCATTCTAAAGGAAAAATGAAACACTTAGAAATAATTTTAAGTGAAATAAAGCAGACCCAGAGAAACTTAGTTTGCATGACTTTCCTCACTTGTGGTAGATAGGAGTGTCCATAAATGTAAAAGTAAACACACTGGATGGTGTGCAAGGAGGTACAAAGGAATTATCTGAAATGTCAGAATCCATGGAGAGTGAAAATACTATAATTCTCTTAAAAGGCTAAGTCAAAGCCCAACAAAATAAATACCAGTAAATGTGTAGTGCAAGAGAGGATAGTGGGGGGCAATGTGAGAGGGTAGGAAATTGAAGGGGAAAAGGATAGAATACATGCAAGAATCCATTTGATACTTCCCAGAATTGAAATATACAAAGCAATGGGTAGTGTGAAATGGGGTTGAAGATGTTGAAGTGGTAACACAATTCCAGGTGCATTGTACACAGAAACTGCTTTGTTAAATGGCAAGAAATTCCATAACATATTATTGAGATACATAAGGATTGGGGTTGATTGGTAGGGGCGGATGAGAGTGTTGAAAGGAGTGACATTGATCAAGATGCACTGTATCCATACACTGTTTCAGTGAATGGCAAATCCTTTGTACAATTAAAGATAATAAAAATATTTAAAAAATTAATTATGATAGTTGAATAGAGTTGAACTTCAATTCAATTCCCATTTAAAAATATTTTTAACGGGGGCTGGGAAGGTGGCTCAGTGGTAGAGCGCTTGCCTTGCATGCCTGAGGCCCGGGTCTGATTCCTCAGCACCACATAAGCAAAAAGAAAAAAGCTAGAAGTGGCGCTCTGGCTCAAATGGTAGAGCACTAGCCTTGAGCTGAGGAGCTGAGGGACAGTGCCCAGTCCCAGAGTTCAGGCCCTACGACCGGACCCCCCCCAAAAATATTTTAAACCAGGAGACTTGGAGAATAAAATTCAAATAATAAAACCTTATGAATCTTTTTTATCAGAATTTGTGAAATATAAATCAAAACTTTGCTTTTTGTCAGCCATTGGGCTGTTAAAATATTTCAAAGTAAGTGGCTTAAAAACATCAGGAGTATATTATCTATACTCTAGAAGCTTAAACATTGATTTTTAAAATGGTTATTCAAAGCAATTTTTTGTCTTATAGGGGTCTACTTTGTGATTTATTATAATCTATTTGTTGGACGTTCATATGGCAGAGTAATTATATTGGGCTTCTTTCGCCAGGATCATTATTGCAGGGTCATCTCTGAAAGGTTGATTCAAATATCACCAGACAGGAGAATAGAATTTTAACATGTGTATCTGGAAGGAGTTACATCGTCCAAAACACTTTGCTATTTTTGCTTTAACTCAGTGTGGTGTACATTTGGATATTATTTCATAGAACATAATAACTTAAGGACAAGATTATATCAGGTAATTATGTGAATGATTCTTCTTACAATGGGAATAATTATAGTGATGGCAAAGTGAAGTATGATTGTTTAGTGGCTCTTGAATCACATCATAGGTAACCATGTTAACGTGGTGCAGCCTTTCTAAGGCCCTTCTGATATATTTGAACAATCTCCAATGACTTAATTGCTTTCAGAAATATTTGGTTGTGCCAACAAGTACAGATTTCCTTTCATTTTAATTACTGTCCACTATTAAGACTCCCACAAACACCAAAATCAGAATATGCTAATTTCTCTGATAAAATACATCATAAAATTGTTACAATTAATATAACATAAAGACTAATATTAATAGCATTATAATTACTAGTATTCACATTATATAATATTTTGATATCCCTTGGTTACCTCAATTTTTAGAATAGTTATAACTAAATGTAAATTGTTTGCAAATAAGTATTTGATGATGTATGGAAAATGAGAAAAAGAATTGCATACATATTTACTACAGATGCAAACATATTCACCTGATTATTTCTGAACCTTCATTTGTTGGTTTCATTCATGCATGGGGAACATGCAGAGAAATGAAAATTGAAAACTTGCATTTACTAAAGGGTTAATTACAAGTTTATGTTGGGCTAAATAGCACATTTTATAAATTAAATTGTTTTTTCCCTTCCTTCCTTCCTTCCTTCGTTTCTTCGTTCCTTCATTCCTTAATTCCTTCTTTTTTTCCTTCCTTCCTTCTTTTCTTCTTTCCTTCCTCCCTTTTCCCCTCCATCCCTACCCCTCTCTCTTTCTCTCTTCCTTCCTTTTCTTTCCTTCTTTCTTTCATTCTTTTTCTTCCTTTCTTCCTTTCTTTCTTTTACTCAGACTATTTCTTATGGCTACAGAAAAAATTCCAACTGTTATACGCCAAGGTGCTATGTGTAATTATAAATATACTATATTCATATTAATTTTAATAACCTATGTTATATCTTAAGACAAACTGTAATAAAAACAACTTCACAAAATTTCAGGATAAGTAACAAATATTACTTTCCATGATATTGTTTATTTCTTCAAACTAAAATGAGAATTTATACATAATATTGTGTGTGTGTTGTTCTAGTGATTTGAACTCCAGACCTATCCCTTGATTTTTTTTCCCATCAAGGACATTGCTCTAACATTTGAGCCACAACTCCACTTCTGGCTTTGTGTGTGTGTGTGTGTGTGTGTGTGTGTTGTGATGTGTGAGTGTGAGATTAATTGAGGTGCGACTCACAAAGTCTTGCCAAGTCTGGCTTTTTAAATTTATTTTTATTTTTTTTATTGTGAAAATACCGCACAGAGGGGTTATAATTACATGGGCAAGGTAATGAGTACATTTCTTATCAAGCATTGTTGCCTCCTCCTTTGTTTCCCCTTCCCGACCCTTCGCATCTACCTCCCCCCCTCGGCCCCTCACCTGGCCAAAGTTGTAAAGTTCGTTTTTCATCATAACGAGTTTTACACCTCATAGTTGCAATGGATCCACCTCTATCCTTATTTAAACCATTTGTTTTTTTCCCTTCCCCTCCACAAATTATACCAACATCAAATACAATGAAAGCACTGGGGGAAGGGACATGTCTAAGACAAGCAGCAAAGGTCAGATAAGTTGATGTTAGGTGAAATGGACCCCAAAATAAGTATTCAAAAGTTTTTTTTTTCTTGTAATTGTTTCTAACATATTTATAAGATGATTTCTTTGTTGTCAAGGCTGGCTTTGAACTCCAGCTTCCTGAGTAGTGAGGATTACAAGCTTGAGATACCCATATTCAGCACTGATACAATATATGTAAGAATAAAATAAATTTCTTATTTGAATTCCATTTAGATATTTATTTAGTTATTGAATCTGAATCTGCAGTGTGAAAAAAAGTTTTCATTTTTATGAAAAAATATACACTCAAAGGTTTAAATTACAGAAACTTTGTACAAATTGAAATACTCTAATATTCAAAAGCAATGAAGGGATCATTAATCAAATTTCTAATTTAAGCTAAAACAATAGGCTCTGTCAGGGTGAATGAATTAATTTTTCATTAAATTAAATATTATCTACTGTGGTCACAGGATTTTCACTTCTTTTAAACCTAAACTTTTTTGACATAAAATATAGATTCATATAATTTTTGAGTATATAAAAATCTTAATTACTGTTCATTTATTTCTGAGGTTTGAGTACTGAGATATTTCAGAGAAACACTTAGTTTCATGTATTTTATGTCAACAGTCATTTTTAGAAATTGAATCATTCTCCATATGAGATAAAACAAGATACTCCAGGACTTATGCAATTATTCCTATAGACTTAAATATAACATTTTTGAATGGTATGAAATTCATATTATTCCTACTCTATAGAATAATTAAGAAATAAATGATTGTGATAGTATTTATTTTTCCTTCAACTAGAAAGAGAGAACCTAACTATAGATGACAAAACTTGAATAGAAATGTCATAAAATTATGCAAAATTAAAGTCATTATGAGTTAGATGAAATAGTCATTTTTGAAGGTCACAAAATGAAATCTCTGAAGCTTCCTTATGTGTTAAATAAAATGTATTTGCACTCAAAATATTTCTACAGCAATGGTATAACTAAACCGCCTCCATGCCAAATAGCCTCTCTGATTAATTCAAGTAAATATTTAGGAACAGAAGTTATCACAATGTATAGAAATATCTACCCACCATTCTAGAAATTAAATCTGAAGTCATAAAGGATTGAGATTAATAATTAGCTTTCACTAAGTTGCCATAAAGAGGAGAATCCTTTCATGTGGGCATAGTTGTAGACATTTGGTCACTGAGAACTTGTGATCAAATGTGTTAAGATCAAAGTCCTTTCCTCCTCTTCCTTCTTTTTCATCTCTGTCTCCTTCTTCTTCTTTTCCTTCTCCCTCTCTCTCTTTTCTCCTACTCCTTCTCCCTCTCCCACTCCTATTCCTCTTCTTTACTTCCTGGCTTCCATAAATACACATTTCCCAACACATACTCCTGACATGGAGTACTGTGCCACCACCAACCCAGTCAATGAGGATAAGAAACATAATCTGAAATGTGTAAAATCAGAAGTCAAGTTTAATCTTTCCCCCTTTTAAGTTAATTTTATAAAGTATTTTTTCATATTAATAGGAGACTGTCACAGCATGCTCTCATTTATTATAGGGGATAAGATTTACTGGAAAAAAATCTAACCAACATCACCCTAATGAAATGATTGATTAAATTAATATTATATTAGGACAAATCTACTTTAAAATATCAGATATAGTTCAATACATGGCAAAAAAAATCACCTCTATGATTTCGTATAAAAGACAGCAGACTACAATCTGTTCCTCAAGGAAATTGACCTATAATTGGCAGTATTGTCAATTTCATAAATGATGTAAGAAGACTATAGAACAAATTTCAACTCAAACTGCATGATATAACATTTACTTTGTCCCGTGTATACTATCTTTGTCTGGTTCCCAAAATTACTTATATTTAATCATATTTTTAATTAACTTTAAGTAGTTGTGTGGGACTTGCTGTTTGACAAAGCAGTATATTAACAGTGTATAGTGAGTTTTTTTTTTCTTTTTCCTCTCCTGAGTTTTGAACTCTGGGTCTGGGGCTGTCCCTGAGCTCCTTTGGATGAATGCTAGAACTCTATCACTTGAGGCACAGCAGCACTTTCTGATTTTACTGAGATTTAATTGGAGATAAGAATATCACAGATTTTCTTGGCTGGGCTGGCTTCAAACCTCAATTTTCTGCCTCCTGATTATCTAGGATTACAGCCGTGAGCCCTCAGTGCCTGGCTTAATAAAATGCATCTTTTTTTGCCTAGTCCTGGGGCTTGAATTCATGCCTTGGCAATGTCCTTGAGCTTCTTTTTCTCATTCTAGTACTCTATGACTTGTGTCATAGTGCCAATTCCTGCTTTTTTCTTTATGTAGTACTGAGAAATCAAACCCAGGGCTTCACACATGTAAGGCAAACATCTACCACTAAGCCACATTCCATGGCCAATACAATGCATCTTGATTATACTTATCCCTCATCCTTCTTAATCCTATCTCAATACATGAATTTGTAGAATATTCACTGGCTCTTAATGTCATGTATAGTCACTCAGAGGATATATCACAGATCATATTTTCTTGATAGTCTTATTCATCAACATACTAACGTTGTGCATTATAGAATTCTGTGATTTTAAATTCTAAATTATCACTCAGATTCACCCACTACTATTCTAAAAATTTTCCTAAGGTTAATGCAAATGCAATCTGTAATTCTTCGATAAAGTACAATGATTCTTAGAATGTTAAAGAGTTGGAGTAAGAACATCACCTTCAGTTCAGGAACATTTTATCATTACTACCCTCTCAAAATACTCAAAAATTTATTAATAGTCATTTCCTGTCATCATTTCAACCTACTCTCCTCTACAGATTCTACCTCTACAGATGTGCCAATTTTAAAAACATCATATAATTAGAAAATGTAGTGTATTTTATCCATTTCTCCCATGAAATATCACTGTTTCCAAAGTAAGTCCATGTAAATTTTTCTCATCTATAGAGCATATTGTTTTATATGCATGTGTATATTGAAATAACATCCTCAATGGGCATTTCAATGTTTTATTATATGTTATTATAAAAGGTTTCGCTATGTATATTCTTGTAGATGTGTCTCATTGGACATATATTGAAATCTATTTTGTATATAAAATTGTAATTCAAAATGCTGGACCATAGAGGCAATTCTATGTGTAATGTCTTAAAGATTTCCAGTATGTTTAAGAAACTGACTATATCATTTTAAGTGCCACGCACCAATGTATAAGGATTGCAATTTCTACATAATGGTTGTTCAGGGCTGTCTTATTGGTTCTATTTCCAGTAATCGCTATATGTATGCAATGTCTAGGTATGTTATGATCTTTCCATATGTTCCTTGATTGTTGTTATATTATTATAGAGATATGTATTTGGATTTTATTCAGGATGATTAAAGTATTTCATTGGCATTAATATGCTCAATATATTTCTGATTCAATTCTATTTAAATAAATGTATACGTGTACACACTACATGTACATATGCATATATTCATACTTATATGTGTATATATTCAAATACCTATATATGTATACATATATAAGAATATACAGATGTGTACATACATGTATATTTACATATACGTATATTATTATTTTCATTTGTCTGTATGTTATCGTTTTACTTTATTTGCCAAACATGCCCTTTATTGATTTTACTTTATTTTATTTTATGTTTAAGATGTTGTAAAGAGGAGCCAGTCGCTGGTGGCTCACGCCTGTAATCCTAGGCACTCAAGAGGCTGAGATCTGAGGATTATGGTTCAAAGCCAGCCTGTGCAGGAAAAGTCCATGAGATTCTTATCTCCAATTAACCACCAGAAAGCCGGAGGTGGCACTATGGCTCAAGTGGTAGAGCTCTAGCCTTGAGTTGAAGAGCTGAGAGACAGCACCCAGGCCCAGGGTTCAAGGCCCAGAACCACTACCATAACCAGCAACAAGAAAAAGAATACTGATTCAAAAAGCAATAGTATTAAGCAGTCGTAAAGATAGGATCAAGTCTAATATTTTAGAATTATCTTAGATACCAGTAACCTTCGAGTTCAATGAGCCATGAGCCCTCAGAATGTTGACTGAAATTTTTAGTTTATTTACACAATCATTATAAGTATGCATTTCCTCATCTATCTTTCTTTCATTTGACCACAGCATGTGTATTTATCCTTTATATCATACTTGAATACCAAAGCCTTTGGAAGATAGTTATTAATTGGTGTATATTAATTATATGAAGATATCTTATTGAAATATCTTACACTCTCACATATTGATGAAGGGCCTGATAAACCCGTTTCTGACTTTCTCCATTGCCATTGCCCTTTATATTTCAACTGTATTCTGTGAATTTATTTGTGCTATCTTCACACATTGTCAAAATGTACTAAAGTACTATTTACTCACAGTCATTGAAATTTATACAATGCTGAATATAAAAGCAAAAATCTAAATAAATGGAGACATAATTTTTGTGGATTGGAGGATACAATTGAGAAAAGATATAAATTGACTCTTCCCCTTTTTTGGTCATTCATGGGGTTTGAAATCTGGTCCTGGTGCTGTCCTTCTGTTCTTCAGTTCAAAGTGAATGCTCTACTCATTGAGCAACTGTGCCACTTCTGGTTTTCTGGTGGTTAATTGGACATAAGAGTCTTACGGACATTCCCATTCCAGCTAGATTTCAACCACAATCCTCAGATCTCAACCTTCTATGCAGCTAGGATTACAAGCATGAGCCAACAGCGTTCAGCTGCACAGTTTTATTTATGTTTATGACAATTTCTAAAAACACTCTTTGAGTCATTGACAAAGAAAAATAAACTGCAATATATTTCTGTCCAATATTGAAGCTATTAGTGTAAAATTGTTATATTTGTATAGGAAAGGTTGTACATCTCAATGGGTCTGTAGGGCACAAGATTAGGTCCAAATAAATATTATCAAGGAATATTTAATAATGGGTAAAACCAAACATTTGTGGAATGAGGTTTTGTTTAATAAGAGGTGTTAGGAAAAGGCAGTATTTGGGAAAATGAAAAAGTGAACATTGACTTAAACATAACAATTTATTACAATGTTAACTTCAAGCAGGATTAAAACGTGGTATATAAAACAAAAAGAGAGATGGAAATGTAAAGCAAAGGAAGATGTTTTGACAATTTTGAGATGAAGCAGTCTTAAATTTGGCAATAAAATTATTGGAAAGGAAAATGAAAGAGTTGAACTGAATAAAAGTGTAAAACAATTTCGTCTATGAAAGCTCATATACAAGTGGTGAATAGAAGTTGGGAGCAGGTGGCTCATGTATCTCAACCTAGCTACTTGGGAGGCTGTGATTTGAGTATTGCTGTTTGAAGGCAGCCCACAAAATAAACTTCCTGTAATCCTATCTCTGATTATTTAGCAAAAAAGCCAGAAGTGAGGCATGACTGAAATGGTAAATTGTTAAAAAAATTGCAACAAATCTCAGGGACCCTGAGTTCAAGCCCCAGGACCAAACAAGTTTGAATCAACTTGATATAATGTAACTGTTGTATTTTTTAACATTTAAATCAATGAATATTATACATTCCCACAGAAATATAATTGGAAACAAAAGGCATAATTGTTTTCTTAAAATAAGTAATGGAACCATGAATTTCTTTCACTTTACAATTCATGTTTTATGTAACTTTAATTAGCAGACTTCCAGGACTAAAAGTAAATATATTAATTGTATACCACAAGAAGCAAAGTTATTATAGTTAAGAATAGATATTTCATCCTAGCCAGAAGATGTTTTTGAGCATTCTCACTAAAAAGAAATGTTACATGTAGAAATTAATGGATATGATGTAGCTTTATCATTACACAACATAAAAATGAATGGGATTATCAAACAATATTTCATAGCTATGTAAAAAATAATTGTGTAGCTAGGAGCCAGTGGCTCATGCATATAACCCTAGCTACTAAGAAGGCTGAGAGCTGAGACTCATGGTTCAAAGCCAGCCTAGGCAGGAAAGCCCGTGAGACTCTTATTTCCAATGAGCCACCAGAAAACTGGCAGAGGCTCAAGTGGTAGAGCACTAGTCTTGAGCTGAAGAGCTGAGGGACAGTGTCCAGGCCCAGATTTCAAGCTCCACGACCAACAAAAATTAAAAAATAAACAGTTACAAATAAACAAATGTTTTGACATAAATGTTAAAAAATATATTCTAAGAATTTTTAAATCCTTACTAGGTATACTAGTTTATATATAGAGAATTGCTTTCTGGATTAGTTGTCATTGAATCAATTTTGTAAATCACACATTTGTCACTCAATTCATATTTGTATATTTCTATACTTATATAACTTAAGTATAATTAAGTGATACATGAAAGGCAATACTGTTTTAGGAATCTCCCTTGGCTTTCTATAATTAACCCTCCTACCGTAAAATCAATATGCCATCCAACATAGTCAGACGTTTCATCTCATTGGAGCAGAAAAGTATAAGACATAATCATTGTTGGAGCAAGTAACATTTCACATGTATTTCACTTAGTTTAAGAACCAAAACATTCAAATCATCTTAACAATGCCAATAATAGCAAAATGTCTTCTGAGATTTTCAGTCTTTAAGGAGATCAAAATCTTTAATTATACATCTATTTTTTTCTACCTAACATCCTATATCTTAGGAAGATAGTTTTAGGTAACCCTCTGTTCCTGATTAGAAGACCAGAACAAAGGCGATAATGAAAATAGCCAAGGAAAATACTTGAAAACTTTTAAAAAAGCAATCACAGACACTCCTGTTATCATCAATTTCAATGAGAATGTACGTTAAAGTATCCTGTTAATTAGCAGTGAAGAAGGGAACAGAAAACTTTTTTTGAAGACAGCTTGACTTTGAACAATTCAATACAAGCATAATGTATTTATCTTTTTTTCTATGCAGTTGCCAAAATAATAGAGAACAACACCCAAAGGCAGGAAAACACCTAAGTCAAAGCAGTAAACTTTTGTCTATAAAATAATTTTGAGGGTCTGACTCTATCAAAGTCAGGCTTGCAAAGAGGAAAGTGTATTTGCTTTGGTGTGAACAATAAAAAATATAAAAATACTCTATTAATGTTTATCACATTTTGACTAGGACTTCTCGTGTTGGAGAAGAGTAAAGGCATGAAAAAATTCAAGATTATTGGACTATTCCCCAATATCATTCTTATTTATCAGCTATAGCTATGGAAGTAGCCTTGATTACTCTTAATATCATTCTTCTTTACATTTAGAAGCATTGTTTGTTTCTGGGTTATAAGCTGCAAACACTTGAGTATTAATAAAGGGTCATTTCCTAAGAGTGGAAAGATGCTGTGTAAACAAACCTAAAATATCAAAGACTTAGAATAGTGGAAACTATATTCTAGCTATATCACAATCTGTAGATGTAGATTTTGTTTCCCATTGTTCCAGGGGAACCATTTTTGTTATCTTCTTTTTCACCATCTAGTGATCCTATACCATCCTATACCATTCCGGGATGGCTGTACATTTACTGGATTCTCTAATTGCTGTTGGAAAGTTAGGAAGGGTAGAAAATTGAGTTTTTGTATCTGTTTTACATTATTTTTTTTATTACTTTAGAAACTGTAACTCAAAATTACATAAATTATCTTTATAATATTAGGAGACAGATTTCATTTCCATATGCTTAGCCTTCTACATAATTTTGGTTTTTAGTGATCCCCAAACGTGAAAATAAAGATAGGAAACCTCTTATTTAAATATTATTTAGCATTTCAAGACTTCTTTATGTAAGACCCGTAAGTATTATGCACATCATACATGTGTACAAAGCCAGTGGCAACATTTTCTTATTCTCAAAAACTAGGAAATGTGGTGTCCCTATAGTTGCATCAGGATAAGGCTGTAGTTGAATTAGTTTACTAATCTAAATCTGCTGTTAAACATTTCTACACGTTGGGTGGCTTGAATAACCCGTATTTATCATTTTGCAGTTCTAAAGGACAGAAATTTAAAAGAAGTCATACTAGATTAAAATCGAGCTACCTACAGAGCTAAAATATTTTTCAAATGATTCTAGTGGAAAAAGAATTTACTTGCTGTTCTGCTCTCCAGAAATTCAGAATCTGGGTTGTTTTATTTTTTTTCTTTATTTTCTAATGTAGCATCTTTACATTTCTCTGATGGTTCTAACCTCATCATGTCCTTACGAACTACACCTGAGACTTTAAAGTACCCATTTCAATATATTTATCCCATCTGATAATTCTTCATTTTTGTGTTCCTTGGATTATGAAGGGTGATAATTTTACCAACTTATATACATATAATGCAAATGTACATTTGAGAGATTAGTTATTTGGGGAAGACAGATATTATGGAAAGGTATTTTGCTATGTAAAATGAGTGTGTAGCATACTTTTTACAATAAACTGTTATCTTTTCATTCATTTTGAACAACATTTTTCTTCAATGAAATATAACTAAAAAAAATTAGTCCCTGAAAGCAATTAATATTGATTAAATCATTGTCATGTACTAGAAATCCTAAATGCCAGAGAGCAGCTCCTGAAGTAGTTGTGGCACTATCACTTTTTGTATATTCTGTTTACAATCTTCTCTTTTCAAGAGCATTTGATTGTTATTATTTTGGAATTATGGTTAATATTTATTTGACTATTTTTAAAGAATGCATTACCCAATACAGGTTCTATTTTTCTAACTTTTTTGGGTCTATTCTATTTCTGAAAGAAACACAGCCATTTGAATTACATTAACTGCTTATTGAAGTTGAATCAGCGTGGAGAGGAAAAGAAGAAAAAATATGTCTCTGTGGGTATGTCAAGGTAAAAATATATCTACAAGCTATTTATCTTAAAATCATCTATTTTTCATTATGTTTAGATTCTGATAAAAATTTAGCCTCTTAACTCACACAATGTTAATGCAGCCTTATTTCATGCCACCCAAAAGCAAATAACAAATTACTATTTATTTTTAAATTATTTTTAATTTTTTAAATTATCATTTATTTTTAAAACTATATTTTTACAAAGTGGGCTGGGATGTAGCTCAGTGGCAAAGCGCTTGCCTAGCAAGTGCAACGTCCTGGGTTCGATCCCCAGTACCAAAAAAGAAAAGACAAAAAAAAAAAAAAAAGTTAGCCAAGGCAAATGGTTCACTAGCTATTTAGAGTCATGTTCAGAGTCTATGGTGAAATCCAGAAAGGGAAAAATATCATGTTTTTATTCTTCCTTGAGCCACTCTGATTTACTTCATCTATTTCTGAAAGACTAAAATTCTGGCTTTGAAGCCTTTTGCTTCATATCCACAATGTGTCATTCTTCCTTTATTAATAGGAGAATTTGGAGAAAAGATGAGAATCCACACTAGAAAAAGGAGAAGAGGAAAAGAGAAGGAGAAAACTAGATATTAATTTCTTCCTCATCTCAATCACAAGGTCTGGATAACGATTGTGGATAATAGATACAGTGCTCTAGAGTGTTTAATCACATCTATAGAAACAGATAATCCCACAAGTGATCACATGGAGAATGCTTATTTATTAAAAATTGTAATATCTTCCAATAGGAAATGTTATCAATTTGTTTAGTTCTTGTTTAGGATTTGTTAAATGCTGGTGTGCTATAGTCAACTATCATAAAGGTATAAAAGAATGATAAGAAACTAGCATCTTAATATCATATTCAAATATTAGCTTAGTTCTGCCTGTCTTATATGTATGAGGGTGTATTTGAGTTTTGACTCAATTTCACATGCTATAATCTTCCAACATATAAGTTGAAAGAACACTCCCTCTGGAAATATGCTATTTTTATAGCTAAGGGGGAAAAAAACACAGATAATGAAATAGAAATCTTCCCCTATAAATAGCCTTTCACTACTTCTGGATCACTTTTGTAAGCTGAAGTAAGTCACATGACCCATCCTGACGCTGCAGAGTAGAGGTAAATCTCACCTAGAGGAAGCTGATTCAGGACATTGAGTAATATGCCAAGATATGCAACACTTGAAATAAAGAGGAAAAAACGAGAACCATAATACAATCAATCATATTTGCCATCACATGTTTCTGCAGGAAGGATGCTATTATGTTCCTTATTTTCTAAAACTACTGATACCTTCAAATCATGTCTTTTATGTTTGCAAGTTTCAGAAATCAGAAAACATTTTGATACTGAGACAACATATAATCTCAAAGAACGTTGGAGTAATCATTTCAATACTACCTTTTGTTCTCCAAAAAAACAAACCATTTTATAGACAATAATTTATAATTTCATGCCTAGTATCTTATTTTTCCAGAAATGGATTTTGTTAATATATGTGACTATCCACCAGAATAAATGTCTTCATTTATCTGCATCTTGTGCAAACAGCAAGTCAATTAGATGTAAGTGGGAGTTCATCAGTAGCACTTTCTAAAAATGCAAAAAATGTGGCCAGGGAGCCAATATACATATTTTTCCACCATCACCTACTATATCCTCCTTCTTCTTTCCTAGGAAACACACCCAATCAATAAAAAGGCGTAGATATTTGGTTCTTGACCTGGAAAGTAGAAACAGAATGTTATGGATGTCGAGGATGACAGTTAATAGTGTTTTATCTAATAATGTCACATACAACAGCCCTAAGAGTACTGCAGATCTTAACACTACTTCCTTAGTGATGTGATTGGAATGTCAGCCTTACTGGACTTAGTATTGTTTTCCACTTCCTTTTCTACCACCTGGCCTAAATTGTAATACATATTAACGGAATGAAAAAGCAATGCCATCTTAAGAAATTCCCATTGCAACAAGACATTATGTCGAAAAAAGAACTTTACAACTTTGGCCGTGGGCGGGGATTGGTGGGCAGGGATGGTAAGGGGAAACAAAATAGGAGGCCAAAATGCTTGATAAGAAATGTACTCATTACCTTGCTCATGTAATTATAACCCCTCTGTACTGTATTTTCACACAAAAAACTTATTATAAAAAACTTATATAAAAAAGAAAGTCATTTAGGGCTCTAGGAATGTGGTTTCATGGAACAGTTATTGCTTAGCATGCATGAAACCCTGGGTTCAATTACTCATTACCACATAAACAGAAAAAGAAACACTGGAAGTGGTGTTTTGCCTCAAGTTATAGAGTGCTAGCCTTCATCAAAAAAAAAAAAAAAAAGAAGCTCAGGAACAGTTCCCTGGCCTTGAGTTCAAGCCGTAGTCCTGGCAAAAGAGTCATTTAACTAGGAAAAGCAAAATAAAGAACCCATGCTTGGAATATATAATTGCTCCTTCCAAATGATACCTATCAATAGTCCTTAATTCATGT
Organism: Dipodomys spectabilis; assembly: GCF_019054845.1. NCBI lineage: Eukaryota > Metazoa > Chordata > Mammalia > Rodentia > Heteromyidae > Dipodomys > Dipodomys spectabilis. The sequence goes on along the minus strand of NW_024870978.1, from coordinate 860,990 downwards.
AATTTACCTATATTAGAATACTGTGCTGAACAAAAAAAACGTTGTGTTAATAAGTCATGGCAATTAATACCAGGGCTGTGCTTAGATATCAGTGAAGATTAATCCTGGAAATTCAAAGATTCCAGGCTCGTGAGTGGCCACTGCTAATCACAATCAGAAGGGTAGTATAAGTGAGATTTGAAAATCTTTTTGGTAAGCTATGGCACCAAAAAGGCAGAGGTTAATAGTTTTGACAGAAGGAATAACTCCAGATGGAAGGAATAAATGCTAATAATAACTAAGTTATACCATAAACTGTTCTAGAGAACCATTTTTTGTTATTGAAGGACAAGTTATCAACTAGGCTTATGCCTCATTGCCCTTAGCATTGTAATAACTTAGGATAGTTCGTAATCTCTGTGTGATAAGTTGTATATCCTTCTATGCTGCTCTTTCATACCTGATCTCCTTTGCTTTCTACAAATCTGTCTTTCTCTATTTCTCTATGAACAATTTCTGATACTAAGTCCACATACGCAGACAACAGAGGATGCTAATGTAAGAGTCCCATAGCTCATGAGTCATCAATGTAAGAACATGGAAAAGGAGGACATATTTATTGCTAACTCCATTTTATTGAAAAGCTGCAATGTCACATCATTTGATTCAAATTTCCATTCTTTGTCAACATAGTGTCATTAAGTGCACATAAATGCAAATATGAGCTGGGTGCTGGTGACTCACACTTGTACTACTAGCTACTCAGGAGGTTGAAACCAGAGGATTGTGGTTCAAAGCCAGCCTGGTCAGGAAAATCCATGAGAAACTTATCTTCAATTACCACCAGAAATCCGGAAGTGTAGCTGTTACTAAAGTGGTAGAGCACTCAACTTGAGCTGAAGAGCTGAGGGTCAGCGCCCAGGATCAGAGTTCAAGCCCCATGACCAACAGAAAAAGTTCCTCAAAAGGAACTATGAAGTCAATAGTAATCTTCCCAAGCAGAGAACATAATTCCAAAATAATTCAGTGCACCTACTTTTGCTGAGTTAACTTATGGTTTCTTTGCTGAACATATTCTCTTCTTTAAAAATGGTCGAATAATAGCTTTATAATAAACTTCATCTAACATGTCTTGGTTCAAAAGAGAAGTCCATACAGTTGATGTCACGTGGATTTATTACAATCTCAAAGCCAACAGGCAGGAGAATCTGTCAAACTCTTATCTGTAATTAAACACCAAAAAAGCCAGAAGTGGAGTATTGGCTCAAGCAGTAGAGTACTACTTATGGTGGCAGGAGGGCAGCAAAGACAACGGTTCAGGGACAGGGTCCAGACTCTGAGTTCAATCCCCAGAACCAGCACAAACTAAACAAGCAAGCAAGCAAAAAAAACCCCACATATTTCTTTGGGACCATCCTTAAAGCACTGGTTTGAAAAGTGGCTCCTTTTGTTGATCATACTCACTGGATCCTGCTTTTTGGAATCCTTATTGCTATGGTGAACTCAGTACCAGAATAAAGGAATGGATAACTGACTCCTGCAACAAGGCAATCATGTCAGGAGTGAAATATCTAGGCATAAGGTACCTTTAAAACTACATGTCTTTGTTTCTTTGCAGTAGAACACTTTTAAAACAACGTTATTTCCTTTTATCTATGTTGGCCTTCAAATGGCATATTGTTTCCTTTTGTAATACTCTCAACTAGAAATTTACAGACAAGTTTTATGTGAGTAAAGAACACACTCGAAAAAGTCAGGGACAGAGTTTCCTTCAAGTTTTGAATTTTTTTCTTGTACATTAAATCGAGAGCACAAATTAATTTGAACTTGTCATTTCTCTATGTTCAATTCCTCACTTGGAACCAGTTTCCACTTCCAGTAACAGTTCCTTTTAATTACTTCAAGTAACAATCTATTGAACTGCTCCAGGTAAAATGAACGTTTTGTGGCTTGATTGAAATAGCACAAGTCCATCTTTGTACATGAGGTAACATGTGTTTCAGTAACAACGTAATCATGAGAAAATACGGAATTTAAATCACTTCTAAAACATTATACATGTATATATGGCCACAAAAAAATGATGTTAAGTGAAATGGACACCAAGATAGGACACAACTTGATTTTTCTTTATTGTTCCCTAACAGGTACTATGTGATTTTTTTTGTTTCTCTTCTATTTTCAACCTCCACCGTATAACCACTGTTTTTACTGTATTTTATGTCAGTGATCTTCATCTTGCATATACCTTTTTCTAATGTGGGGAGGGGAAGGGAAATAACAAAATGCTGAAACAAGGATACAGTATGACCCATTGTAACAATGAGTTCTACAAGACACTATGTAGAAAATGAACTTTACCTTTGGGAAGGGAGTGGGATTTGAGGTGGCAAGGAGGAAAGGGAAGGCAGGGGAATAACAAAAGAAGAGATAACAATGCTTGATAGATTATGTACTAATTAACTTACACATATAACTCTAACCCCTCTGTACAACATTTCTACAATAAAAAAACATGAAAAATCCATTATCCTGGAGTACATTAAGTTCAAATTTCCTACGTGCTCTATAAATTAAGACCAATTTTAAGTGAGAAGAAGGTTCTCAGAAATATTTGTGTGTGTGTTGTGCATTATTTCACAAGTGTACATACGTTAACAGTAGGAGAAACAATATGAATAATAGGAGAAAAAGAAGTTCTGTGTTTAAGTATGGTTGTTCAATACAGTATAGAAGACTCTACAAATAAGACAAATTTGAAACAATAAAGCCAAGGCCAGTATGTAGATCTACGGGAGTGATATAGAGAAAACATTACTACTAAATGGAACATGAAGGATGATGCCACTCTGTTTCTTCTACTAGCTCTAAATCATGGCCACTAATCATGCCAATTTGTAAAAAGTAGAATGGAAGACTAATTCTAGTTTCAAACCAAGTCAGATATAAGAGCATAGACTTAACTAGAAAAAAAAAGCCATGTTGAGAGAGCAGGAATTATTCTAGCAATGAACTGTTGGCTAAGTTCACATATCTTTTTTTATTTCTTTCCTTTTCTTTTCTTTTTTCTTTGGTATTTGTGGGGCTTGAAGTCTGGGCCTGGGCACTCTTCCTCTACTCTTCAGCTTAAGGCTAGCAGTCTACCACTTGATCCACAGTGCCACTTGCAGTTTTCTGGTTGTTAATTGGAGATAAGTGCTTCAGAAACTTTCCTACTTGTGCGGGATTTGAACTGCAATCCTCAGATCTTAGCCTCCTGAGTAGCTAGGATTATAGGTGTGAGCCACTGTCACCCGGCTTAAGATCACATTTTTAACAGTGTACACTCAATATATGTAATGTGTGTGTTCATCTATCTTTATATGAATTCTTAAGTTAATAATCTGGGCTACACTCACAAAACTGTTTCAAGTTTAAAAGTTGATACTCCTGGAAAGATAAAATCTAAGAATGTAAAGGATTCTGGGAAGTTCAGTTAGCATCCAGCCTGGGAAAAAAAAGTATTTGCGACAATACCTAAACTTAACCAGCCTAAACCTGCATTGAGAGAATGACAGAAGTGATGGAATACTAGGTAAGAGCAAGACTGCTGAATAAGAGCTTGAGATTTTGGCATACATACACGCAAGCAAGCACATACAAACAGAGGCACTTATATGTGTAAACATACATATGAAACAACTCTCAGAATGTGTAGAAAAAGTTAGGAAATAATAGAAAATATGTCTTGAGTAAGACTAGAACAAGTGAAATTTTTAATATTAGAAAGTCCTCAAGTGAACTTTCCCCCAAAAAGCTTGAGAATATTACAAAGTTAGGGACCAGAGATATTAAGAAATTCAAGTAATCATTATTAAAGGGATCAGATACATGGAGGAATGAATCAGAGAACCCTGCAGGTGCATCTGAAAATGTTCATATCCTGTGTCAAATGTTAGAACATCTTTGAAAATTGTGCATAAACAGTCAGAGCTGTCAGTCTAGTGGATAAATCATCGGAGAAGTTCAGAATTGCTAGCCTGTTTCTAGATTAAATAAACCAACAAACTATGGCAGGGAAATGTAATACAAGCCTGGAATTCTAGCACTCAGATTAAGACAGGAGATTAGAGAGTGGAATTACATAACGATACCTTTCCTTGACCAGGTAGTATAATTTTGTCTGAATAAAACAAGCCACACAACTAGAAAGGAATACACAGTTGGAAGTTTGGGCTAATTTTTTCAATATGTTTTGGTAAGTCAAGTTTCCTATTGAAATGCAGCTCATATATAATCTTCACTTGCGTTTTACATGCTCTCTTCATTACAGAACATTGCTAGATGCAAAATAGCTCATGATTCCCAATCAAAAATTTGAAAAGTAAGCATCATTCTGTTGGATTCCAAAGAAATGATGAAGGATTACAAAAGCTTAAGCCTGGAAAAATAGCAAAGTTCATCTAATGTGGAACTTTGTAGACGTGCCTGCATTAGAATTTAGATTTGAAATAAATGTTTTCGTTTGTAATTTCATATTCTCTGGGATACTACAAAATTGTATTCAAGTAGAAGATTTAATTTAGAAATTCACAAATGATTCTGGCATTCTATTTGCCTAGAATATTCTTTCAAGTGAGGTATAATTAGAAATTAGTTAATATAAAATTCCAATAGTTCATGTGTAAGATGATAATGTGAATAATCTACACAAAGTTGCCAACAAATGGATGCTATTAATTTATAAATTTAGAAAAATAGCAATTTTTTGAGACTTTGGTGTAACATGGTATGAAGAGAATAATTGTATGGCATCTCTTTTCTTCTACCTATATATAACACAGGAATAAATTTCCTTATGTACCTCTTAATTACTCATACAATGAGGGAAAAAAGCTAGGTTTAGTGTTTGTTTTTATTTTGTTTTTGTTGTTTAGTTTATGCTAGGGCTTGTCCTCTGGGTCTGGGCACTGTCCCTGAGCCTGTTTTTGCTCAAGGCTACTGCTCTACCACTTGAACCTCAGCACCACTTGTGTATGGCTATTCCTTATTAGTTTTTGGAAATAAGAATCTAAGGAACCTTGATACCTAGGTGGGTTTGAACCATAATCTTCAGATCTTAATATTCAGATATTCAGATCTCCTGAATATCTATGATAGATAAAATAATATATAATAAAATTAATATAAAATAATGATATAAATACTATTTGCAAGTGTTCTGATCTCAAGAATACAACTGGAGGGAAAATGATGCAGAAAAGTTTAGTGTAGTGTTCTTTGCACAATTGGGAGGGAATCACAGCAGAAGTGTAGTATTTTTTTTAACAATAGTGATAAGCTAGTCATGATGTGAATTCAGGCAATTTTAAGGTGAACCTTACAAGTTGCAAACCATTGGGCTAGGATAAAAAAAAAAAAAAAAACTTGGGACTGATTGTCATAGAAATAATAGCTTACTCTGATGAAACAAATGTTTAGTCTTCAGGAATTAATTATTATAGATAGGTCATAGTTTTATCTTCTACCAGAATGTGGCTATTTTTTCTATTGACTTTTAAATATGTAACATCTCATTGGAAATTTCATCTATTGCAGAATTAATTAAAATGCAAACAGATACTGTTTTAAATGTCTCTGGTATGGCATGATCAGAATTTGAAAATGATTAGTTAGTAGTCATCTGAATTTTGGAGAATACATATATTCTGTCCTCTTAACAATTATTCAGTATTAAAAGTTAGGAGTTTCTGTAGAATTAAACTGTTTTGTTTTAGTATGAGATAATGGTTTTTTCAACATAAAGGCAAGTATATTGTGAATATATTGTATACTTTGGTAACATTCAAGTTGATGACCCTCTGATAAAGAAAGGGGGAATAGAATGGTACTTACTATATCAATACAGTGAAATTATATTTTATGTAAGTTATTTTTTAATTTAATTTTATTGTCAAGGTGATATATAGAAGGGGTTGCCGAAATTGTAAGATGGTGAATACATAACATGTCGAACTTTTTTCCCACTACCTCACTTTTCTCACAGTTTTCCTTCACCCCAATACCCTTCACAAGTTGTAATGTAAATTTCCATCATGTTGTCCTGTGAGCATTGGTATTACAGTGGTTTGTACTTTGTCCTTTGTTGCGCCATGTTGTTGTTCCTCTTCCCTTCTCTAACTAAGATAAATATATATACAATGACACATGATACTGAAATCAAATACGACAGCGGACAAACCATAGGGGAAAACACAAAAGAAAAAAGAATCACAGAGTACATTAAAAACAACCACCACAAAGAAAACCTTTGTTTTCACATGTAGTTCATTTTGTTCATCATCATCGTATACATAGCTACTGAGCCATTCTGCTCATCTGCTAGGACTATCCTAGATATTTCCTACTTGATTCAAATTAGGGATACCATGGAATCTTTTTCTTTGTGTCTTGTTTATTTTACTTAGTAAGATTTTTTCATTTCCATATGAATTGGAAGTATAGAATTCCACAGTGGATATATATATATCACATCTTGTCAATTAGTTCATCTACTGAGAGGCATATTGATTTAAAACACGATTGCATGTAAGTATGACTTAGGGTCGTTCAAAAATGACAGATGCCACCTCCCCAGATATTCTAAAATCATGATTTATATGAAGATAGGATTTCATGTTGGACCAAGTGTTGAGATATCTGGATGAGTCTAATGTATATCTTGCACTGAATTATGCAGGAAGGTATCCAATATCATATGGGTTAAAATGGTTATGACAAAATATTCCCTTGGAAAAGATATAGGAGGCTGCCAGAAGTATGAAGTAGTTCAGATAATTTTGAAGGATTTAGAAATGCAACTCAAGTATGTCTCTTTAAATAATAATTATTTAATTGGAATGACAAAAGATGGGAAGGGGGAAGAAAATGCCTGAGAGCAGATCATTGTCCCAAGTTAGAGTATAAAAAGGTAATCTACAACTTCCCAGTTAAAAAGAGAGTAATATATTATGACCCACTTAATTTAGGTACATGCAATTTACTTGATTTTTCCTACTTTAACCCTCCAAAATAAGTGAAGTCTTATTAGAAAAATTATGTTATTTCCATTGCTTCAACCTGAACACTAACTGTAATGAGCCCTCTTTTTCTCACTTTGCACTTAGAAAATAGTCCCTAAGATGATGATGATGTGGCTGATTAGAGTCAGAGTTAGGGGCTTCTACTTGTACAATTATCCCAGAAGAGTTTAAAGCAGTTTTTTCCCAAGATATACAACTACATTTTCTTAAGCTGTGCTTTGAACACACCCTCACACCTGAGCACATAATTTGAAATTATACTTCAGCATTTCCTTGGCACATTCTACTTTATGCCTTTCGCTTTTTTGCACATTCCTTTTGAGTTCATAGTTGCTCTATTCCCATTTCATCTGTACAAACTGCTAAGAACATTGTTCAACTACCACTTCTTGTTTGCACAAGACCAGTCTATGTATGAAAGTACTTTGTCCATATTAAGCAACAGGGTAGTACTCACTCTTTGAGGAGAAAAGTTCCACAGTGTAACCCTATGCCCACATTACAGGATGTAGAATTTAAAGCATTTTGAGAGAACAGTGATATTAGAATTGAAAGGCTCCTTAGGGAAATTTTCTTGAAGCTCATTAGTTTACTCAGGAGAAATATAAATATCTACAAAATTTGGAGCTAATTAGTAAGTATCCGAACAAACATTAGATCCTAGATGTTGTGTTAATACAAGTCACGATTGTATTATTGTTACATCTGAAACCTTCACAACTTGACAATGTGTATGAGAAAATGAAAGAAAGGCATTAAGCAAAATGTCTTATCTTTTTAGGCATTCAGTCCTACTGGTGAGGGTAAAATCTGAACTCTTCCATTCAATAAAAGCTTGAAGTTTATAAAAGCATTCCCTACATATAAGAATTTGTGTCAGGTTGATTGACAGGGTTATTTCACCATGGAGATATCCCTAACAAGAACTAGAGTTAAATAGAGTATATGGCAGTTATGATGTGTCAATGGATATTGGGGCATTTTCTATTCTAAAAAACAATCAATTCGAGGAGTCTTCAGTCACATCAGTAATGCTGTATGCTCAACCTAATACTTGGTGTTACATGTCCTACATTTATAATGAATAGGCTGATAAGACATCCAAACATATCTAAAGATATTTCAATATAATCCCAAACTGATGTGGATACATGGGCCACACATTGGAAATGTAGGACAAATTAGGCTTTTTTGTGCTGTAGTTCAATCTATAAACTCCTGACTAAACAAAGTCTTTAAAAATATTCACAGAATGCCTCTAAGTTCATGACAGTTATATATGTATAATTCTTCTAAGGTCAGGATAAAGCATTGGTTCCCAACATTTAAAATCAACAGGATCTGTTGAATTTATGGATCCAGAATTTTATGGCTTCATATTCATATCCCAAAATTTTATCAATATGACTTTCACTAAAACAGTGTTCTTATTGAACTTTATGTCCTTTTACTTTTCAAATCTAAATAGCATATTTCTTTCAATATCTTCTTGCAAATTCCTTCCTTTACTTCTATAAACCTGTGCTTATTACTTTTTTATTTCCTTATTTATCTCTTTCTTCCAATCTTGTCTACAGTGGTGCCCACATTGCTCACACCTGTGTCAGAAATTTCCTTTTTTTCCCCTTCAATAAGGCCCCCAATTTTATTATTCTTTTTCATATTCATGATCGTGGATATTTTGATGATTTCTAAACAGACCCATCTTTGCATGTAACCTTTAGAACTATCAGATATTTTCCCCTAAATCCATCATTTCCACCTGTGGTCCTTATTACTAAGAGTAGCACTAACACATTTGCCAGCCAAACGTGTGGAAGTATATTAGATTTCTTCTCTCCCTTCGGCTCCCTCTCATTAGATAAGATGAATGATCAAGATTTTCTCAGTTTCTGTCCCTCAAATGATTTCTATTTTTTGGGTGGGTCCGGTCATGGGGCCTGAACTTTGGGCCAGGGCGCTGTCCCTCAGTTCTTCAGCTCAAGACTAGCACTCTACCACTTGAGCCACAGCACCAGTTCCGGCTTTTTTCTCTGTTTATGTGTTTCTGAGAAATCAAACCCAAGGCCTCATGCATGCAAGGCAAGCGCTCTACCACTGAGCCACCTTCCAAGCCCCCACTCAAATGATTTCTATATACTAATTTTTATGCCCCTGACACCAGCCTGTTTCGTTTACTCAACACTGTTACCTAGTCCTAAAACAACCATTTCCAAAGTATACTTTTTCCCCATAGTCTTTTCATATTGGTTCTCTCCATCACCAAATTACTCTCTTTGTAAGCACACAGAGTGAAGAGCTCAGACACAAATTCTAGTATCATTATTTACTCACTACATTGACTGTTGGCCTTACATTTCTCATATACAAATGGATATAATCTACCAGAAATAATGAAGAATATATGTGTTGACTTCTAGAGCAAGAAAAAAGAAAAGTGAAGAGTCCTTATATTTTCCACCTTACCTTACAAATAAGGAAAGTGTCAAATTCAGTTTGTTGGTCTAAAGTCACAAATTGTTTCCTGCAGAAATAAAAATAAATTTCACCTGCTGGCTCTAAGGTCTATGTCCTTTTAAGGTAACTACAGATACTATGTAAATAGTGGTTCTATGTAAATAATGTCATGTTTTGTCAGATTTATTGAAGAACATTCCCTTAATATATCATTGGAAACATTGGTTATTGAATAGTATCTATATGAGAATGTTTTTGAACTAATCTCACTAAGCTGACATTTTAGTCCATCAAAATGTGGAAATAAATAATTTTATAAGAAAATAATACCACCAAGAAAAATGTGTATACATTAGAGAGACTGCAGGAATAACATTAGGGTTTTTACTGTTGCTACCTCTTTATGTGATAGTATTTCTTGTTATTGAAACTCTCCTCTTATTATTCTTATTGTATGTAATCCAACGCTATTCATTACTATATATTCAATGTGGGAAATATAGCTTCAAAAATGTGTAAAGTTTTTTCCTTTTCAATCACAATATTGTCATTATCAGGGTACACTGTGGTCATCATCATTCTCATCAATATTATCATTAGCATCATAAGTGCTAACTATTGAAACTCTGATATGTATCTATGATTTTGCGATCATTTGTCTTTTGATTAATAATTTTAATGTTCCCACTGTGCATGCAACCATATTAAAATTTTGAACAAATAAACAAAAAAATTAAACTGTAACAGATAGCTTGAGTATGTGCTTATAACAAATTATAGAACAGATTTTTGAAGTATTGCAATTTCCTAACCAGTATGAATTAACTTCCTCTCCCCCCACCACTACACACAAATATTTAAGAGTTTGAACAGAATTATTTCAAGTAATATACTATAAATATTACTACAAAATCATGTGCACATCTAAAATTCCCTTAAAATTAATAAATGCTACATTCTATTGAAATATTAGTTATTTTATTCTAGGAAACCTTTGGAAAAATAGACTGTATGTCTTTGAAATAAAAAGGTAAAAAAATAGTAGCATAAAAAGTTTTAGAGGGAGCCTGTCTTCAGAAATATATTCGTATACATATACATATATTATGTGTAGAAAGACATACATTTTTAAAGATTATTTGTCATCAGAAATACATACATATATCGAAATTTATGTTTAGAACTATGTACATTATAGTGAAACAAAAAACTTGAAATACAATGAAAATTAAAAAAAAATACATTAAACCAAGTGCCAGTGACTCACACCTATAATTTGAGCTATTCTGGGTAATGAGGTCTTAGAATTGTGTTCGAAACTAGCCCAGACAGAAAAGTACTTGTTAGATTCTTATCTCCAATTAACCACTAAAAACAGGAATTAGCTCTATGCCTCAAGTTGTAGAGTGCTGGCTTTGATCACAAAATTCCTTAGGGACAATGCCTAACCTTGCAAACAACATCAAGAACAACAACAATATATATCACATTAATTTCACAGAAGCATCTTTTTCCTGCTGTGAACTTTTCTTAGAAACATGAATACATGCCCATGGAAAATGTTAGGTAAAAAGTATAGAATATTTACGTCTATGTTAAAGACATGACTATTTAGATTGTTTAAGATATTTAGGTAATGATTCGAAATTAAGAATAATGATAATATATTGGGACTGTCTTTTATTCTATTTTTTGATAGTAATAAAATGATATTTGTAATTATTCTGTAAAATTACTCTTGCGTGGTATTTGAGTTATAAGTGATAAATATTTTTAAATGATTTCCATAGGAAAGGATAATTTTAATGGCATTAATTCTTTTGTAATTTCAAAACAATTAAGAAAATTATTCCAAGGCTGGTTTGCTCTAAGACTATATTTGTTTTCTTGTTTTAGTTTTCATATGTTCGTAGAAATTAAAATTCCAAAAATTCAATGGATGTTGGCATTCAGGATCATCTTCATAGATACTAATAATGGAGTCGCTTAAGTGAAATTGTTTTATTTCATTTGTTTTTGTCACAAATAAATCAAGATGATTGTGTATTTTGTTTCTTTTCTCCTTATTGACTCTTATCCTGAGAATACTTTTTTTTTTTTAGGGGGGGGTCCGGGCGTGGGGCCTGAACTCTGGGTCTGGGCACTGTCCCTCAGCTCTTCAGCTCAAGTTTAGTGCTGTACCACTTGAGCCACAGCGCCACTTGCAGCTTTTTTCTTTTTGCTTATGTGGTGCTGAGGAATCGAACCCAGGGCCTCGAGCATGCAACGCAAGCACTCTAACACTGAGCCACCTTCCCAGCCCGTGAGAATACTTTTTTTTCTAGAAAAGTAGAGAAAAGCAATTGGATTGAGCAAGTAACGTATGGCTATCATAAAATGCAGATAAATAGATTTGTGTTTCCTATCATTTGCTAAAGGTTTCTTCCAGAAAAGGTTATCAATTACGTATAAGTGATGTAAAATTCCTAGATATTCCAGTTATCACATACATTTTTTGATTGGGTTATCTCTGCATAAACTCAAAAAACAGACAAAAAAACTCAAAATAAAGCGAAATCACATCTTTGTTTTAGAAGCTGTAGTTTACAAAGAATTTTTAGCCAACACCAAAAACATCTTTTTATGTGTTTTGCATTTTGAGTGAAGATTTTTTTTTTTTTTGAGTCCGGTCGTGGGGCCTGAACTCTGGGCCTGGGCGCTGTCCCTCAGCTATTCAGCTCAAGACTAGCACTCTACCACTTGTGCCACAGCGCCACTTCCAGCTTTTACTTTTTGCTTATGTCGTGCTGAGGAATTGAACCCAGGGCCTCTGTCATACAAAGCAAGCGCTTTACCACTGAGCCAACTTCGCAGCCCCAGTGTTTGAAGAATTTTTATCTATAGTTTTATTTTTTGGCTGACATGAAATTCACATGCAATATATTATCTCCTTTCATTGTATACATTTTAGTGCTTTGGAAGTGAATTGTACGATCATAGGTTTTCCAAGCCTAATTTTCACAAACTTGCATTTCTTCAAATAGAAATGCCTTAAATTTTAGAACAGATATTAAAATAGATATAAAATTGAGTTACAGAAATTTGTCCTGCATACATCTTCTATAGGGTGTCTTTTCAAAATTTGTTTTGGGGAATTATTTCCAGGTTCTCACTCATACTGTCCAAGTGCACTGTCAATGAACTACATTCCCTATCCATAAAGTTTTTTACTTCTCTTTAATACATACATAAAAGTGTAATGGCTAGAACATATACAATTCTCTTTGACCTTTTGAAGACTTGAAAACTTGCTTGCTAAAATGACTGCAGTATTACACAAATCATTCTGCTATGCGGAGTATATCAATTTCTCCACAAATGCATTACTATATTTTGTGTCATCTTTTTATATTATGGTCATACTAATGAGTTTTCTTTTTCTTTTTTCTTGGATACTAAAGAGGAGCTTAATTCATATGCCCCTCTTATTGACTATTAATTTACATATATTCTTTGTAGAAATATTCTGTTCGGGAAAAATTCATACAGAATTAGAAGATATAAAAGAACTTAAGATTCAGGATCATTGTAGCATTAACAAATATGTGCCCTCTATCTGTTGGAAATGTTTTCACTACTTTCATAGAATTAAGAAAGGTTATCAGTTGGTATTAGTTTATTCTTGCTTTTCTTTAACCACTAATGCTTTCCATGTCAAATTTTTGGAAACCTTTACGATCCATTGTCATGAAATTTTACATTTATGTTTTGTAGGTTTTTACAACTCACATTTAGTTTGATAATCATTTTTAATTTTAATTTTTATTTTTATGAACATACTGTACAGAGGGGTTACAATAACATGGGCAAGAAAATGAGTACATTTCTTATCAAGCATTGCAGCCTCCTCCTTTGTTTACGGTTCACATCCCTTCCCAGCCTCCCCCCGCCCCCACCAAATCTTCCCACACACACACCAAAGTTGTAAAGTTCGTTTTCGACATGACAACTTGTACTTCTCATTGTTGCAATGGGTCCACCTGTATCCTTAAACGATTTGTTTCCCCCAACTCCTCCACAAATTATACCGACATCAAATATAGTGAAAGCAGGACTTATAATGTGGGGGAGGGACATACAAAGCAACAAAGAAATAATCTTATAAATGTGGTAGAAACAAATGCATGAAAGAAAAAAACATTTAAATACATATCTAAGGGTTCATTTTCCTAACATCACATTATGTGACCTTTTCTGCTTGACTCATACATATACTAGATATTGCAAATAAGGGAAAACATGGGACCTATGTTTCTTTGGGCTTGGCTTACTTCACTTAATATAATTTTTTCCAAGCCTTTCTATTTCCTACCAAATGGGGCAATGCCATTCATTCTGATGGAGGCATAGAATTCCATTGTGTATATATACCATAATTTCTTGATCCATTCATTTACTGAGGGGCATCTGGATTGGTTCCATAAGTTAGCTATGGTAAATAATGCTGCAATAAACATAGTTGTGCTGGTATCTTTAGTGTGGTCTTGTTTGTAAACATTTGGGTAAATGCCCAAAAGTGGGATTGCTGGGTCATAGGGGAGCTCTACGTGAAGTCTTTCAGGAACTTCCATACTGCTATCCAAAGTGGTTGAACAAGTTTACACTCCCACCAAAAATGAAGTAAGGTTCCCTTCTGTCCACATCCCCTCCAGCAACTGTTGTTGTTAGAGTTCTTGATTACAGCCATTCTTACTGGGGTGAGGTGGTATCTCAATGTTGTTTTGATTTGCATTTCTTTTATGGCTAGGGAGGTTGAGCATTTCTTCATGTGTCTATTGGCCATCCTTCTTTCTTCTTCAGAGAAATTTCTCTTCAAGTCTTTAGCCCACTTATTTATTGGGCAGTTGTTTCTTTCAGGATTTGTTGTTGGGGGGTTTAATTTTTTGAGTTCCAAGTATATTTTAGATATGAGACCCTTGTGCGTTGAATGGATAGTAAAGATCTTCTCCCAATCCGTGGGCTTTCTATTGATCTTGCTAGCTCTGTCATTTGCCCTGCAGAAGCTTTGCAACTTTATGCAATCCCATTTGTGCAACCTTTCTTTGATTTGTTGTGTTTCCGGGTCTCTATTCAGAAAATTTCGGCCCTAGCCAAGGAGACCTAGGGTTTCTCCTATTCCATCCTGCAATGTTTTCAGAGTGTCTGCTTTGACTTCAAGTTCTTTGCTCCATTTGGAGTTGATTCTGGTGCAGGGTGATATATAAGGAACTAGCTTTATTTTTCTACATGTAGTTAACCAATTTTGCCAGCACCATTTACTGAAGAGGCTGTCTTTCTTCCATTCTATTGTTTTAGTTCCCTTACCGAAGATTAGATGGCTATAGGTCTGTAGGTTCATTTCTGGGTTTTCAATTCTATTCCATTGCTCCTGAGGTCTGTTCTTATCCAACACCAAGCTGTTTTGATTACTATGGCTTTATAATAGAGTGTGAAATTTGGTATTGATATTCCTCCAGCAGTGTTCTTTCCATTGTGGAGCGTTTTTGCTATTCGGGGTCTTTTATTGTTCCATATGAATTTTTGGATTGCCTCTTCTATTTCCTTGAAGAATGAGGTTGGAATTTTGATAGGTATTGCGTTGAATTTGTAGATAGCTTTGGGAAGTATTGCCATTTTCACGATGTTAATCTTTCCAATCCAGGAGCATGGGAGGCTTTGCCATTTTTTTAGTTCTGTGTTGATTTCCTTTTTCAAGATTTTAAAGTTTTCATCATAGAGGTCCTTCACTTCTTTAGTTAAGTTAATTCCTAGGTATTTTATTTTTTGTGGGGTATTACAAATGGAGTTGCTTTCCTAATTTCAGCCACACTTTTCTCATTGTTGGTATACAGAAAAGCCATTGATTTTTGGGTGTTAATTTTATAACCTGGTACTTTGCAAAAGTTTTGAATCAGCTTGAGTAATTTGGGAGTGGAGTCTATGGGATTCTTTAAATACAAGATCATGTCATCTGCAAAGAGGGAGAGTTTTATTTCTTCTTTCCCTATTTGGATCCCCTTTATGTCTGCATCTTGTCTTATTGCTGTAGCTAGGCATTCTAATACTAGATTGAAGAGAAGTGGAGAGAGTGGGCATCCTTTTCTTTTTCTTGAGTTAAGAGAAAATGGCTTTAGTTTTTCACCATTGAGTATAATGCTGGCTGTAGGTTTGTCATATACAGCCTTTATTGTATTGAGGAATGTTCCATGGATTCCTAATTTTTCCAAAACCTTCATCCTGAAGGGATGTTGGATCTTGTCGAATGCTTTTTCTGCATCTATTGAAATAACCATGTGGTTCTTATTCTTGCTCCTGTTGATGTGATGAATAATAGTAATTGATTTGCATATATTCAACCAGCTTTGCATCCCTGAAATGAATCCTGTTTGATCGTGGTGTATGATTTTTTGGATGAATTGTTGAAATATATTGGCCAAAATTTTGTTGAGAAGTTTTGCATCAATATTCATCAAAGAAATGGGTCTATAGTCCTCTTTCTTTGATGAGTCCCTGCCTGGTTTTGGGATGAGGGTTCAGATGGCTTCATAGAATGTGTTCGGTAGTGAACATTCTCTTTCAATTTCATTGAAGAGTTGGAGGAGTATTGGTGTGAGCTCTGCTTTGAAGGCCTTGTAAAATTCCGCTGTAAAACCATCTGGTCCTGGACTTTTCTTAGCTGGAAGGTCTCTTATTGCTGTTTCTATTTCAATGCTTGATATGGGCCTGTTAAGATGGTTTAACTCATGCATGGCAATATTTCCTAGGAAAAGGTCCATTTCTGTCAAGTTCACAAAATTGTTAGTATAATGTTTTGAGAAGTATTCCCTTATAATGTTCTGAATCATGGTTACTTCTGTGGTGATGTTTCCATTCTCATCTCTGAGTTTATTAATTTCGATATGCTCTCTTCTTTTTCTGATAAGATTTGCTAAGGGTCTGTCAATTTTGTTAAGTTTTTCGAAGAACCAACTCTTTGTTTTGTTGATTCTTTCTATAGTTTTTTTGGATTCTAATTCATTTAATTCTGATTTAATTTTGATTATTTCTTTCCGTCTATTGGATTGGGGTTTATCTTGTTGCTCTTTTACAAGGAGGTTTAGATGTGTCATTAAATTGTTGGTTTCAGATCTCTCCAATTTGTTGATGTAGGAGCTCAGAGCTATAAACTTGCCTCTGAGCACTGCCTTTGTTGTGTCCCAGAGGAGCTGGTAATTTGTGTCCTAATTTTTGTTGAATAGCATGAACATTTGAATTTCTTTTCTAATCTCTTCCATTACCCACTCGTGATTCAGGAGTGTGTTGTTCAGCCTTTATGTGTTATCGGACTTTCTTTGGTGGCTTTTGGTGTTGAGTTCTAATTTTATTCCCTTGTTGTCAGAGAGAATGCAAGGTATAACTTCAATATTTCTGAATTTGGACAAGTTTGCTTTGTGGCCTAAAATGTGGTCTATTTTAGAAAATGTTCCATGTGCTCCTGAGGAAAAACGTGTATTCTGATGCTGCTGGGTGAAATATTCGGTAGATGTCTGTTAAATCTAGTTGATCTATGCAGCTGTTTAGATATACGGTTTCTCTGTTGAGTTTTTGCCGAGTTGATATATTTAGTGGGGAAAGTAGTGTTTCTTGGATAAATTTGTGTGCTCGGTTGTTTGACAAATAGATATTTAGAATTGTAATATCTTCCTGAAGGAGAGATCCCTTAATTTGAATGTAGTGACCTTCTTTATCTCTTCTCACAAATTTTAATTTGAAGTCTATTTTATCTGATATTAGGATTGCAACTCCCGCTTGTTTATGGGGGCTGTTTGATTGGTAGATTTTGTTCCAACCTTTAACATTGAAAATGTGTTTGTTTTTACTGGCAAGATGTGACTCCTGAAGGCAGAAGATAGAAGGATCTTGTTTTTTAATCCAACTAGATAGTCTATGTCGCTTAATTGGCGAGTTAAATCCGTTAATGTTAAGAGATAGGACTGAGAGGTATTTGGGAGTTCCTGCCATGTTATCCACCTTCTTGGGGGTTACAAAAATTGGGTTCTTCCTATGGATCTTGCATTCTCAGTTTGGGTACAGTTAATTTGCCTTTGTTGTGGTCTTGTTGGTTTTCTATGTGTAGGACATCTTTAACAATCTTTTGTAGGGCTGGTTTGGTGGAGATGTATTGTTTCAATTTTTCTTTGCTATGGAAGGTTTTTATTTGGCCTTCAGTTATGAAGGAGAGTTTAGCTGGGTACAGTATTCTTGGTTGATAGTTGTTTGTTTTTAGGGCTTGGCATACATCATTCCAAGCTCTTCTTGCTTTGATTGTGTCTGCTGAGAAAATCTGAGGTGATTCTAATTGGTTTCCATTTATAGGTGATTAATCTTTTCTCCTTGACAGCTTTAAGGATCTTTTCCTTGGTCTGAGTTGATCCTGTGCGGATTATAATGTGATGGTGGGATGTCCTATTCTGATGTGGTTTATTTGGAGTTCTAAAATCTTCTTGTATCTAAATAGGCCTATCTTTTTGCATGTTTGGGAAGTTCTCTGATAGGATCCTGTTAAACAAATTTCCTAGACCATTAACTTGTGTTTCGAGGTGCTCCTCTACACCCATTATCCTTATATTAGGCCTTCTGATGGTGTCTTCCAAGTGTGGGATAGAACTATCATATTTCTTGGACTTGTCTTGGATGGTTGTATATACTTTTTCTGTAATATATAAGCTGTCTTCAATCCCTGAGATTCGATCTTCTGCATGGTCTAACCTGCTGTCAAGACTTTCTCCTTTGTTTTTTATTTCTTTTCCTTCTAATTGGTCAGCTTTGATGGCTTCAAATTCTTTGTTGAAGCTTTGTTTTAGATCTTGTATGAACTTCTTTACTTCCTTAATTTGGTGTTCGGTGGTTATTCTCAAATCACTTAATTGATTGTTTATGGTTTCCTTGGATTTCCATTCCTTCAGTTGGGTTCCATTCAGCATTCCCTTTGTGGTCTCCCAGACTTCCTTCAGCTCTTTGTTAATGGATTCCATGAATGCCTTTAGTGATCTTTGTGTATTCTCGTCCTGCTCTCTCAATTCCTGTATTACTCTTTGCTTAGCTTCCTCCCGTTCATGCCATTCCTGTAGTTTTCTTTGAGTGTTCTCAGCCTGCTCACGTATTCCTGCATTTCTCTTTGAGTGTTCTCAAGCTGCTCATGCAAATCTTGTATCAGTTTTTGAGTAGCTTCCTCATGCTCATGATATTCCTGTACAAACCTTTGGATTGCCTCCTCTCTCTCCCTATCACATTCATACAGAGTCCTTTGTAGGTTTTCAACCTTTTCCTGCATTAACCTTTTGTTTGCCTCTCTCTCCCTATCACGCTCATACAGAGATCTTTGTATGTTTTCAATGTTTTCATTTATCATGTTTACCAGCAGTGTTTATAGAGCTATTTGGGAACTCTCCTCTGGATTATTCATTATCTGTTCCGTCCCCTGATTATCATGAGTGGTAGCGGAGATACCCGGACTTGGCATTTTTCTTGTGGTTTTCCAGCTTACTCTGCCCATTTGGGATGAAAATAACTCCAGTTTTGTGCTAAAACACTAGCTTAAGGTAAGCATCAACCAAAGTCTGAATTTGCACATTCAATAGTCTGCAGATACAATCTAGTTCAACAGATACCTCTATTCAACATCAAACAACTATATATTAATTGGCTACGAACCCCAAAGAAGAATTTGGTAAACCAGAGATTATTAGGTTTAGGGAGAGATGTGGGTAAAAAATAGGAATATAGTGATGTGGGAAGGTACAGGGGGAGTTAACTTAACTAAGTCCTAATCTCAAAACAGGAAGTAGGTTGGATAGGATGAAAGTAGAGAGAGAAAAAACAAGAAGAAAGAGAAAAAAAAGAGACCAGAAAAAATAGAAAAATAAACATTAAAAATATGCAGTTTCGAGAACAAACTATTCAAAGAACGTGAGTATAATGAGAGAAGGGGAGGGATATAAAGGAGATGTGAAAAACTTACAAATAAAAATACTTAAAATATTATATAGGTATACAGAGGAAGTACTGCTATTAAGGAATTTAAGTCTCAGAGGTTTTGAATTGAGTAATAAATTTATGGATTAAGTGTGTACACAATGGGGAATAGGGTCTAATAGTCAACTACTGGTTTATCTCAGGATGTGCAGAACAACAATTAAGTCCCATAAAGAAGAACAAATAAGAAGAAAAGGTGAGAAGGATAAGGAAGAAAGAAAAAAAGATCAGAAATTCAATCGAGCTAAGCAAAAAAACAAAAAGAATTTTTTTTTAAAAAAAGCAAAAAAAAGAAAGAAAAACGTACACATGCGTGTATCCCTAAAATAAAGATTATAAGGGAGAAAAAAAGTTACTAGAAATCAATTTTTTTCAAAAAAGGTAAAAATTAAAAAAAGTTTTAGAAAAGAAAATTTTTTTATAAAAGGTACATAAAGTAGAAGAATAAGAAAAAAGTTCTTTGATTCTTTTGGGAGGGTTGAGAAAAATCCTGTATCTCCCTTGTGTCTGTAATCAGCCTCTGGTTGGAGTCTCTGGTCAGCTTGTGGTCCTGTGGTTTGGTTGGTTTCTTAAGTCAGTTTGTTTGGACAGGCAGAAAAATGCTCTGCTTTACCCAGGATTTTGTGATCCTCCTCCCAAGTTAGTTCAATGGGAGGGGGTCTGCTTTGAGTATCACAAAAGAGGGAGATGACTTTTTCCTCAAGTTTGGAGATGCTGTGATGAAGCTAGGTTCTGGGTAGAGTTGAGGCCTTTCAGCAAAGAGTAGCTTTTCCCGGTGGCTGGTTTGTGAGAAACTCACAGATCCCAGCTTGGAGCCACTCTCAGGGTTTCTGTTTACTGATTTTCAATTGATTGTCAAGGATGCTAAAGGGAGGGGCAGCGTCTGGCTCTGAATACCCAGTGAAGAAAACCACTCCTAGGGCTGGCCCCGAGCTGGGTGACTTTTCCCTGGGTAGAGCTGAGTCTGGCAGGTCACGCTGTTAAGTTCTTGTGACCTGATAAATGACTCCTTTTATTCCAAGGCCTGAGTTGGAGCTAGAAGCTCCACCGAGCTTTGTTGGTATCCAAGATGGAGATCTCTGGTACTGGGGAAGGGAGGGGTGGCCTTCCCTCCTCTGCTCCCTGAGAAGGAGTGAGGACGTCAGGCTTCTACTCATGCCGAGTCTTGGTTCCTGGGTCGTCTCTGGTCTGCAAACTGCAGGATGAAGATGTCTGCTCCTTGTCGGTTCTTGCTGGTGTTGAGTAGAATCCGCTTGCCCGCCGCGTCTCTCTGTTTCAGGTATGGCAGTACGACTGCCGCTGCCGCTGCTGCCATCGCAGTGGCAGCTGCTGGCAAGAGCTCAGATCTGTCTCCTTGCCTGGATTTTCCCTCTCTGGCCTTACTCTTTGTCCTGTGATGGCACACTTGGTGTGATTCTCTGGCTTAGTACTGTTCACTGGAACTCAAAACTGCTCTCTATGCGAGAGATTATTTAGCCTCCAGCTTCTCCTCCTCCATCTTCCCCGAACTCCTGATAAACATTTTTTTTCTTTTAAATTTTTGTACAAGGTTTGTGGTAGTAGTCTAAGATCATTCTTTAAAACTAGAGAGGCAATAGTGCCAAACACCCATTTAAGATTCTATTTTTATTTCATTAAGTCATGGCATCCTTTTCAAAATCTATTTACAATAAAACTAAAAATTCATTTTTGATAATTATTTTACATTCTTATATGTGTCGGTTCTTTCACTAATAAACATGGTAACATGATTCAAATCTAGTATGAGGGCTCAAGCTCCACCATTTTACAAGATTGTTCTAACTGACCTGTATTCCTTGAGTTTGCATACAAGTTTATTGAGCAGGTGGACCAATATACTACAGATATCTAGATGTTTGATAGTCACTCATATTTTGCACCTTGTGAAAACACAAGACCCCAGATATTATATAGGGAAAAATGTCTTTAGAGAATGCTTAAAACAACTAAAATGAATTTAGGAATGAGTTAAGATTTAGATAACACTACAGCATAATAAAGTTGAATGATAACAACTTGATCTGTACTACAGAGGAGAGCGAGAGGGGATAGAATGATGGACCACCTAGGAGCTGTATGTCATTGTTATTGTGTTTCAAAAACAGAAAGACTTCAGAGAAGAGAAGCAGGAAAATAATCAAAGTGTCCTTAATCAAGTTTCTTTTTAATCCATCTAAAAGTGGGGACTGAGAGTCAGAGAAGATGGGAAAAATAAAGTAGAAAATAAAGCATTGTATAGACCTCTTAAAATGTAAATAAATTGTAATAGGAATATGATTATTAATTTCCAAAGAAATAAAGGAAATGAACTCTAAAGGCAAAAAAATGAAGATAGAAAAGAAGCAAAGTAAAACCTTTATCAATAACAAACACAAGAATTTGGAAGTGAAAAAGCAGTGGAAATCTTCTAAATAACAATAAAAATTGCTAACATGGATAGAAAATGGATCACATTGTATCATATATAATTTTGAAAAAAATATACTAGGAATGAAAATTTAAGAGTCATAATTTAAAACACTATTTCCATTATAACTACACAGTATAGTTCAGTGGTAAAATCTTGACATAGCATATGTGAAATAATGGTGTGATCTCCCAAGAATTACAAAGTACACACAAAGCACACACACACACAAACCACATAAACACACACACACACACACACACACACACACACACACACACACACACACACACACCACATACACACATTTGTAATATTGATATCATAATATTAAATAGAGGAAATTATCACAAATAATAAAAATAAGTTAATATATGAAATCATTATATTGCTCGTACTATTTAAACGTTTAGTAGAAATCAAATAGTCACAATATACTTGGATTCTTATAGACTAAGTAATGTGAAAATTAAGAAATAGAAGACATGAGAAACTTTGCATATATGTTTTAAATAATAAACATTTTGAAAAATGTATCCTTTTATTTTGACAAAAGATTAATGTTACAGGTATTTTAACCCCAAGATTTACAATATGGTAACCAGGTCCTCTACATCCCGCTACGGGTGGCTATATCTCTAAACATTTCACTCTGGATATTTTTATGATAAGGTCTCATAGTTTCTCAGGCTCTCCCGAATTACAAACCCTATTTTCGCTTCCTACCATAGGTAGAAAATGGAAGCCACAAATCACCATGACAAGCTCAAACTTTTTTTTAACTCAATTACAAATATTTACAAAATTGACCAAGAAATGAAGCCTTTCTTAATATAGTATGTGCTTCTTGAAAATATAGTAATTATTTGTTACCTGGAAAAATATGTTTAGAACTATAAGAAAATCAATTTATTTAAATTCATCAACCATATAAAAATTAAGAAAATAATTTTAAATATTCACATGGTAAATATTTTAAAAGCAACATATATATGTCTGAATAACTTGCATGTATAAAAATCATGCAAAATTAAATTAATCCTACAACTCTGAAAAAAGAATTATCCTAAGGAAACAAGAAAATAAGTAATCAAGATCAAAATTTGAAATATAGAAAATAAAATGAAGTGTAATCTTTAGTTGACTTAAATAACTGTAAGCCCTTTTTATATCAATTTTATAATAAAAATGCATGAACAAAGAAAGCAAAAATACATTTGATAAATAGCAACAGCAAAAGCATCGGTAATTGTTTGAGTATATAAAAAAAATCGATCGAGGGGATAACAATGTTCCTTCCAAAAGAAATGTACACATTACCTTATTTATGTAACTGTAACCCCTCTGTACATTACCTTTACAATAAAATTATATTGAAATTAAAAATAAAACAAATAATAGAGCAATTAAGAATTCTTAGAAGCCATTAGTTAAAAACTTTATAAAAAAACTGCCCCAAGTACCCAAGGAATATACTTTGATGATACTATTTAAGTACTTAAACTTCAGCAGAAAAGCAAAATGTTTAACAACTGTTACAAATAAAGTAATAAATCAGAATACATTACTATAATAATCATTGAATGGATTTTTAGTGGCAGTCAAATATGTAAGAAATGAGGTAATATGCCATTCGTTTGCACTTAATCAGTGAGAAAGAATGTTCTAGGTCTTTTAAAGTATATCATAAGTTTAATGAAGAAACTAGTCTGTCACGTCATATGATAAACAGATAAAGATGATATTAGAGCAAAGAATAGATTGTACTAAGTTTTTGGATGTTAATGTATGTACTTATTTTGGTTTGGGAAAATTGTGAGGATTTCAAATTGGGATATTGTTCTTGCTAGGCTGGCATTAATTCAGTGGTTAATTTTAAGATAAGGGTTCCCTTTCCACAAGAATATGTACCTGATCTGTCCTTTTATCTTTCCCATCATCAATGGCATAAGAGTTGAACACCAACTTGTCTAGCTTCCTGGTTCCTGCAGTCCTTCCAACCTTAGTCTCTAGATAGTGCAGGATGGTGGAAATGATCCAATGCTCCCAACTATAGATTGAGAAGGAACTCCACTAAAATTTGTCCTAGTTTCTCTTCTCAAGCCTCCTAAGTAATTAAGAGTACAGATTGGAGCCCCTGGTGCCAAACAGTAACAGTATTTTCAAAGCAATTAGACATTTATATAACAGGCTTGTGATTACCTCAGGAAAAGAATAAAAGAGCAGTGAAGCATAGAGGACAGACAGAATTTTAGCTAGCTACACAGAGAGTGAATCAGTTTAGCTAGCTACTCGGGAGGCAGAGATCTGAAGACCACTGTTCAAAGCCAGTCCAATCATGAAAAAACATGTGATTATCTCAAAAAAAAACCAGAAGTGTAGCAGTGGCTCAAGTGGTAGACCACTACCTTGGGCACAGATGCTTAGAGCAGGAATGATGAATGCATGCATGAGCACATGAACATACACGTGTGTGTACAGGCACGTGTGTGCACACACACAAATGAGTATTTCAATGCAGAGTTCTTCATTTTTTTACCTTGCTGTACTTTATTTCCCTGTATTAGTTCACAAATTAACAAAATCAGCTAAGCACCTATTTACATACAACTCATCATGTTTCTTTCAAGTCTTCTCTCTTTTTGGCAACTTGCTCTTATTTGACCCAAAAGTAAATTATTCAAGAGATCAATTCATCCCCCTCAACTCTGTAATGTTATATGATTGTTTAAGTTCTTCCTAGCAATGTAATTTTGTGAAATCATGCATCAAGCAGCATATTTCTTTCATGAAATGAGAAACCTCTGGAAAAAAATAAACTATAAGTTTTACTCCTCCTGGCAAGCATCTGGAAATTTATTATCTTCATATAATCCATGATATGTCTGTGTATGCCAAAAACAGCTGTGAAAATAAAAAGACCCTTCTAAGCACATAGAATTCATATACCATTAATAGGTATGAAGTTTTTTTTTATTATTCTAAAATACCATACAGAGGAGTTACAATTACATGGGCAAGATTAATGAGTATATGTCTTATCAAGCATTGTTGCCTCCTCCTTTGTTTCCCCTTCCTATCCCTTTCCATCTCACCCCTCCTGCTCCCCCCCCCCCATTATCCTGCTTTGCGAAAATTTTAAAGTTCATTTTGCGACATAACGTCGTGTACATCTCATTGTTACAGTGGGTCCAACTCTATCCCTGTTTAAACAATTTGTTTTTTCCCTTCCCCTCAACAAATTATACCAACATAAAATACAATGAAAACAGGAGTTATATTGTGGAGGAGGGTATACAAAGCAACAAAATTTCGTCTTATAAATATGTTAGAAACAATTGCATGAAAGAAAAAATATTTGAGTGCTTTTCTTGGGTTACATTTCACCTAACGTCAATGAATCTTACCTTTTCTGCTTGTCTCAGACATATACTATTGATTACCAATAAGGGAAACCATGGGGCCTATGTGTACTTGGGCCTGGCTTTCTTCACTTAATATTATTTTTTCCAAGACTTTCATATTCCTAACAATGGAGCAATGTCATTCTTTCTGGTGGAGGCAAAGAATTCCATTGTGTATATATACCACAATTTCTTGATCCATTCATCTACTCAGGGGCATCTGGGTTGGTTCCAAACTTAGCTATGATAAATAATGTTGCCATAAACATTGTTGTGCTGGGAGGTTTAGTGTGGTCTTCTTTGTGATCATTTGTGTAAATGCCCATAAGTGGGATTGCTGGGTCATAGGGGAGCTCTATGTGAAGTCTTTTGTGGAACCTCCATACCACTTTCCAAAGTGGTTGAACAAGTTTACACTAACACCAACAATGCAGTAGGGTTCCCCTATCCACATCTCCTCCTGCATCTGTTGTTGTTAGAGTTCTTGATTATAGCCATTCTAACTGGGGTGAGGTGGTATCTCAATGTTGTTTTGATTTGCATTTTTTAAAGCTAGGGAGGTTGAGCATTTCTTCATGTGTCTATTGGCAATCTTTCTTTCCTCTTCAGAGAAGTTTCTCTTTGAGACTTTAGCCCACTTATTTATTGGGCAGTTGATTCTTTTAGGATTTGTTGTTGGGGGATTTAATTTTTTGGAGTTCCAGATATATTTTAGACATGAGACCCTTGTCCATTGTATTGCTAGTGAAGATCTTCTCCCAATTTGTGGACTTTCTATGGATCTTGCTAGCTATGTCCTTTGCCATGTAGAAGCTCTGCAATTTCATGTAATTCCATTTGTCAACCTTTTTATGATTTGTTGTGTTTCTGGGTCTCGATTAAGAAAGTTTAGGCCTGTACCAAGGAGATCTAGGGTTTCTCCTATTCCATCCTGTAAGGTTTTCAGAGTGTCTTCATGACTCCGAGGTCTTTGATCCATTTGGAGTTGATTCTGGTGCAGGGTGATATATAAGGATCTAGCTTTAGTTTTCTACAAGTAGTTAACCAATTTTGAGAGCACCATTTACGGAAGAGGCTGTCTTTCTTCCATTCTATTTTTTTTTTAGCTCCCTTATCAAAGATTAGATGGCTGTAGGTCTTTAGGTTCATTTCTGGGTTTTCAATTCAATTCCATTTGTCCTGAATTCTGTTCTCTTGCCAGTACCAAGCTGTTGTGATTAGTATGGCTTTGTAGAAGAGTTTGAAATTTGGTACTGATTTTCCTCCATCACTGTTCTTTCTGTTAAGGATCGTTTTTGCTATTCGGGGTCTTTTATTGTTCCATATGAATTTTTGGTTTGCCTTTCCTATTTCCTTGAAGAACAAGGTTGGAATATTGATAGGTATCACATTCAATTTGTAGATAGCGTTGGGAAATATTGTCATTATCACGATTTGATCTTTCCAATCTAGGAACAGGTTAGTTTTTGCCACTTTCTAAGTTGGTTTTGATTTCGTTTTTCAGGTATTTAAAGTTTTCATCATAGAGGTCCTTCACTCCTTTGGTTAAGTTCATTCCTAGGTATTTTATTTT
Source organism: Dipodomys spectabilis (assembly GCF_019054845.1). Taxonomy (NCBI): domain Eukaryota; kingdom Metazoa; phylum Chordata; class Mammalia; order Rodentia; family Heteromyidae; genus Dipodomys; species Dipodomys spectabilis. The sequence continues at coordinate 834,056 of NW_024870978.1, read as the reverse complement.
TTGTGGGGCTATTACAAATGGAGTTGCTTTCCTAATTTCAGCCACAATTTACTCATTGTTGGCATACAGAAAAGCCATTGATTTTTGAGGCTTAATTTCATACCCTGCTATTTTGCCCAACTTTTGAGTCACCTTGAGTAGCTTGGGAGCAGAGTCTTTAAATACAAGATCATGTCATCTACAAAGAGGGAAAGTTTTACTTCTTCTTTCCCTATTGGGTTCCTCTTTATGTTTGCATCTTATCTTATTGCTGGAGATAGGCATTCAAATACTAGATTGAAGTGCAGTAGAGAGAGTGGGCATCCTTGTCTCATTCCAGAGTTTAGAGGAAATAGCTTTAATTTTTCACCATTGAATACAATGCTTTCTGTAGTTTTGTCATACACAGCCTTTATTGTATTGAGGAATGTTCCATAGATTCATAATTTTTCCAGGACCTTCACCATAAAGAGGTGTTGGATCTTGTCAAAGGCTTTTCTGCATCTATTGTGATAACCATGTGGTTCTTATCCTTGCTCTTGTTGATGTGAGGAATTATGTTAATTGATTTTCGCATATTGAAGCAGCTTCGCATCCCTGAAATGAATCCTGTTTGATCATGGTGTATGATTTTTTGGATGAATTGTAGAGGTTGATTAGCCAAAATTTTGTTGAGAGGCTTTGCATAAATGTTCATCAAAGAAATGGGTCTATAGTGCTCTTTCTTTGATGAGGGTTTTGGGATGAGGGTTATGATGGCTTCATAGAATGTGTTCGGTAGTGAACTTTCTCTTTCAATTTCATTGAAGATTTGGAGGAGTATTGATGTGAGCTCTGCTTTGAAGGCCTTGTAGAATTCTGCTGTAAAACCATCTGTTCCTGGGCTTTTCTTAGATGGGAGGTCTCTTACTGCTGTTTCTATTTCAATGCTTGATATGGGCCTGTTAAGATGGTTTAACTCATATTGGTTTAGTTTCGGCATGTCAATATTTGCCAGGAAAAAAATAGGTCCATTTCTGCCAAGTTCTCAAACATATTAGCATAATGATTTGAGCAGTATTCCTTTATAATGTTCTGAAACTTGGTTGGTTCTGTAGTGATGTTTCCATTCTCATCTCTGAGTTTATTAATTTGGGTGTGTTCTCTTCTTTTTCTGATAAGATTTGCTAAGGGTCTGTCAATTTTTTCGAAGAACCAACTCTTTGTTTTGTTGATTCTTTCTATAGTTTTTTTGGATTCTAATTCATTTAATTCTGATTTAATTTTAATTATTTCTTTCCATCAATTGGATTCGGGTTTATCTTGATGCACTTTTCCAAGGAGTGTCAGATCTCATTAAATTGTTGGTTTCAGGTCTCTCCAATTTGTTAATATAGGAACTGAGAGCTATAAACTTGCCTCTGAATCGTGCCTTTGCTTTGTCCCAGAGGAGCTGACAATCTCTGTGCTAGATTTTGTTGAATATCACGAACATTTGAATGTTGTTTCTAAGCTCTTCCATGGCCCACTGGTGTTTCAACACTGTGTTTTTTAGCCTCCATGTGTTACTGGACTTTCTTTGGTAGTTTTTTGTGTTGAGTTCTAATTTTATTCCGTTTTGGTCTAAGAGAATGCAAGATATGAATTTAATTTTACTGAATTTTGACAAGTTTGATTTGTGACCTAAAATGAGGTGTATTTTGGAAAATGTTCTATGTGCTGCTGAGTAAAAAGTGTACTCTGATGTTGCTGGATGAATATTCGTGGATGTCTGCTAAATCAGTTGATGTATGCACTTGTTTAGATCGGTGGTTTCTCTGTTGAGTTTTTGCCGAGTTGATCTATTTATTGGGGATTGTGGTGTGTTAAAGTCCCCAACAATTAATGTCTTTGGATCTATGTGAGATTTAAAGTAGTATTTCTTGGATAAATTTAGGTGCACAATTGTTTGGCAAATATTTAGAATTTTAATATCTTCCTGAAAGAGAGATCTCTTAATTAGTATGTAGTAACCTTCTTTATCTCTTCTCAATAATGTTATTTTGAAGTCTATTTTATCTGATTTTAGGATTGCAACTCCTGCCTGTTCATGGGGGACGTTTGCTTGGTAGATTTTGTTCCAGCCTTTCACTTTCAAAATGTGTTTGATTTTTATGGGCAAGTTGTGATTCCTGAAGGCAGAAGATAGAAGAATCTTGCATATAAAACCAACTGGACAGTTTATGTCGCTTAATTGGAGAATTACATCCCTTAATATTGAGAGAGAGGACTGAGAGGTATTTGGGTGTTCCTACCATTTTATCCACCTTCTTGGGTGTTACGCTTACTGGATTCTTCCTATGCTTCTTGGATTCTGTTTGGGTGTGTTTTCTTGCCTTTATTGTGGTCTTGTTGCTTTTCTATGTTTAGGCCATCTTTAAGTATCTTTTGTAGAGCTGATTTGGTGGAGATATATTGTTTGTTTTTCTTTGCTATGGAAGATTTTTATTTGACCTTCAATTATGAAGGAGAGTTTAGCTGGGTACACTATTCTTGGTTGATAATTGTCTTTAGGGCATGGCATACATCATTCCAGGCTGTTCTTGTTTTAATTGTCTCTGTTGAGAAATCTGAGGTGATTCTACTTGGTTTTCCTTTATAGGTGACTGAACATTTCTCCTTGACAGCTTTAAGGATCTTTTCCTTGGTCTGAATTGATCTTTTGCGGATTATAATTGGAAGATGGGATGTCCTGTTCCTGCCTGGTCTTTTTGGAGTTCTAAAAGCTTCTTATATCTGAATATGCCTATCTTTTTGCGTGTTGGGAAGTTCTCTGCTGGGATCCTGTTGAACAAATTTTCTAGACCATTAACTTCTGTCTCTATGTGCTCCTCTACACCCATTTCCCTCAAATAAGGCCTTCAGATGGTGTCTTCCAAGTGTTGAATAGATCTATCATATTTCTTGAATTTGTCTTGGATAGTTGTATGTTCTTTCTCTATAATACCTAGGCTGTCTTCAATGACAGAGATTCAATCTTCTGCATGGTCTAACCTACTGTCAAGACTTTCTACTTTATTTTACATTTCTTTTCCTTCTAATTAGTCAGTTGTTATGGCTTCAAATTCTTTGTTGGAGCTTTGTTTTAGATCTTGTATGAAATTCTTTACTTCCTTAATTTGGTGTTCAGTGTTTATTCTCAAATCATTTTGTTGATTGGTTATGGTTTCCTTAGACTCCCATTCCTTCTGTTGGGCTCCATTCATCATCCCCTTTGTGGTCTCCCTGACTCCTTTCAGTTGTCTGTTTATGGATTCCACGAATGCCTCTATTGATCTTTGTCTATGCTCATCCCGCTCTTGCAATTCTTGTATTACTCTTTGGATTTCTCACGTTCATGCAACTTCTGTAGTTCTCTTTGACTGATCTCAGCCTGCTCACACAATTCCTTTATTTCTCTTTGAGTGTTCTCAACCTGTGCACACAATTCCAGTATCAATCTTTGAGTAGTTTTCTCAAGCCCATGAGCTTCCTGTTTTGATCTTTGGTTTGCCTCCTCTCTCTCCCTATCATGCTCACACTGAGTCCTTTGCAGATTTTCAATCTTTTCATTCATCATTTTTACCAGTAGTGTTTGTAGAACTTTTTGGGAACTCTCCTCTGGATTATTCATCTGTTCTATTACCTGATTATCTTGAGTGGGAATTGAGATACCCGGACTTGCCATTTTTCTTGTGCTTTTCTTGCTTATTCTGCCCATTTGGGATGAAAGTAATTCCAGTTTTGTGCTAGAACACCATTTTAAGGCAAGCATCCACCAAAGTCTTGTAATTGCATAGTCATATGTCTGCAGATACAATCTAGTTCAACAGATACAGTCTATTCAACATTAAACAATTATGTATTAATGGGCTAAGAATACCAAAGAAGAATTTGACAAGCCAGAAATTATTATGTTTAGGGAGAAAGGTGGGGAAAATAGGGTTAGAGGGATGTGGAAAGGTAAAAGGAGAGTGAAGTTAACCAAGTCCTAATCTCGCAGACGGAAATGGATTGGAAAGAATGATAGGAGAGAGAGAAGAAAACAAAATTTAAAAAAGAGACAAGAAAAAAATGGAAAGACAAATATTTAAATTTAAAAAGCGAAACTCTTAAAAGTAATGAAAATTTAAAGAAGTAATATTGAGAGAAAATGGAAAAACAAAAATTTATATTTAAAAAGTGAAACACTTATGAATTATGTAAGTTTATAGATGATATTGAGAGAAGAAAATGATAAGATGAGAGGAAGGGAGGGATACAAAGGAGACCTGAAAAACTAAAAAATAAAAATACTTCAAATATTTTATAGGTATAAATTGATAATACTGCTATTAATGAATTGAATCCTAAGAGGTTTTGAATTGAGTAATACATTTTTGGAATAAGTATGTGCACAATGGGGGATAAGGTGTTATAATCAATGACAGATATATATGAGGATGAACAGAACAACAAATAATTCATGCAAAAAGAACAAAAGATGAAAAAGTAAAACTAATGTGAAAGAAAAAACAAAAAAGACCAACAGGTCAGTAGAGATTTTTTTTTAAAAAAACAAGCCCACACACACACACATATACACCTAAAATAAAAGTTATAAGAGGAAGAAAAAATGATTAATAAAAACAATTTTTATAATTCAAAAGTAAAAATTTTTAAATGATACAAAAAAAGACTTCTTTGATTTTGTTTTTGGGGGGTTGATGTCAGTAACAAGTCTCTTGGTGGAGTCTATGGTTTGCTTGTGGTGTTTGGTTTTCTGTGGCTTGATTGGTTTCTTAAGTCAGTTTGTTTGGACAGGCAGAAAAAATTCTGTTGGTTTACCCAGAAGTTTGTGATAGTCCTCCCAGGCTACTTCAGTGGGAGGGAGATCTGCTTTGAGTATCACAAAAGAGGGAGATGGCTGTTTCCTCTAGTTTGGAGTTGCTGTGATAAGGCTGGGTTCTGCATAAAGTTGAGGCCTTTCAGCAAACAGTAGCTTTTCCCTGAGGGGCTAGCTTCTGAGACATTCCCAGAGCCCAGCCTGGAGCCATTCTCAGGGTTTATGTTTACTGAGTTTCAATTGATTGTCAGCGCTGCTGTAGGTAGGGTCAGCCTCTGTTTCTGTTTACCCAGTGAAGGAAACCACACCTTCCTTGGTGTACCTTTCTCTGCCTCTTTGTGGTGACTTTCCCATAGGTGGCATTGAGAATGGCAGGTCAGGGTAGGCACTTGTGACTCGCTAAATGACTCTTTTGTTTTCATCAAAGGACTGAGTTGGAGCTAGCTGCTTAGCCAGGTCTTTGTCTACATCAAAGATGGATATCTCCGATGTTGGGGGAGGGGTGGCCTTCCCTCCTCTGCTCCCTTTGAGGAGTGAGGATGTCGTTTTGTACTCAAGCTGGAGTGTTGGTTCCAGGGTAGCCTCTGGTCTGCTATCTGCAGGGTGAAGCTATCTGCTACTTGTCAGTTCTTGATGGTGTTGAGTAAAATCTGCTCACCTGCTGCATCTGGCACATTTGTCCCAGACTCTCTGGGTTGTAGGTATGGCGGCTATGGATGCCATCACAACCGCCACAGCTGTCTCAGCCATGGCTGGTGGAAAATGCTCAGATCTGTCTCCTTACCTGGATTTTCCCTCTCTGGCCAAACTCTCTGTACTGAAATGGCACACTTGGTGTGACTGGTACTGTTCACTGGAACACTAGAACTGCTTTCTATGCGAGAACTTGTTTAGTCACCAGATTCTCCTCCGCTATCTTCTCGAAATTCCTGAAGGTGTTTAAATATTACTAGAATTGTTTTGGAATAAATAATGTTCACCTTGACTATCTTGAGAAAGAAGAATTGGTTTCTCAGCACTATAGGTAAGAACTTGAGTGAAAGAAACAAAAGGAAAAATGAGGAACAACTCAACACATACATTCAAAAGAACCAAAACAACCCAAGAAAACACAAATTAACCCAGTGCTCAAGAACCTGCAGGAAATGCAAAGATTTTTTTAAAAAAAGCTATGATAAGCTTATGAAAATCCTGACTACATGAGAGTCAACTGTTGTGAGGATAGTGGTTAACGCTCAGACTGGACAGAAAGATCTGTACACAATGCCAGGCACTTGTTATTCTAAATTCCAGGAAGAATAACATGAAGTAGACTGAGCCCACGATCATACACAAGTAGGAAGCAAGATTCTATCTGAAAGTTAATCAGGATAATTTAGGGCTGGGGACATGCCAAAGTGGTAAGAACATCCATTTAGGAGACACAAGACACTCAATTCAAATTCTAATAATTTGGGTATTAAAGAAAAAAAGCTATGACTTTAACTAATGGGAATAATTGCAAGATTTGAATATTTGAGTGGAGAAAAATCCATTTGAGTAGAGATAGAGTTTACCCATGTTGCAATGCTTTCTACTTAAGTGATAATATTATGTGGTACTTCAGACATAACAGAGTTACCTTGCAAATGAGCATGGATGTGCATTTGGGTGAAGGAAATACTCTACTTACACAGGTGTAAATTAAATACTTTTTGGGGGTAGATTTTAGTTCTTGTACTAAGAGCCTGGGTGAGATCTCTGAGTCTTTTCTCTCAAGACTATCACTCTACTACTTTGAGCCACAGTTCCAATTCTGATTTTCTGTTGGTTGTTTGGAGATAAGAGGCTCATGGACATTCCTGCCCAGGATGGCTTCAAACCATGATCGTCAGATCTCAGCCTCCTGAATAACCAGGATTCCAGGGCCTGAGTCGTCCTTGTTTTTAATAATTTAGTAAGTTGTACAGTTATAGAAGTTATAATTTATCATTATAACCTTCATAATATATGTTTTTATATTTATATCAATGAATACATATATAAATATTTTAACATATTTTTGTATCTATAGTAGATTTATGAAATCATCCTTCATTATAAATTAACATGGAAACAAGTTTAATGAGGAGCAAAGCAAAAGGAATTTTCACATTTCTTGTTGTTGAATGAAATATGAATTGTGAAAATCAGTTTGAGAAAACCATTTAACAAAATGGATAATGGCTATTTATTCAAATCCCTTTATTTGCCCATATTGTGCATCCTCACACATGAGTGTCAAAGTCAAACCACAATTTTGCCTTTGTATTTAAATCAGATGTTATAATTTAGTGGATAGATGAAGTAATCAAATAAAGATTAAAATAATAGTAAGTGAGGCTTTGAGTTAGAGCTGAAAATTATTTTAAATATGATAATAGGTAATTAAATTCCAGAACTCTTACTTTTAATCTATTGTCATATACTTCATTCCCACATTAGGGAAGTACATAGAAGGTTCTCACTAAATTATGTATAAAATTATGAAAAAATGTATTAAAAGAATATGGGCATATTGGGGCTGGGAAAGTGGCTCAGCGGTAAAGCTTTTGCCTTGCATGCATTAGGCCCTGGGTTTGATTCCTCAGCACCACATAAGCAAAAAGATGAAAGCCAGAAGTGGCGCTGTGGTAGAACGCTAGCCTTGAGCAGAAAAGCTGAGGGACAGTGCCAGAGGGGCCCAGAGTTCAGGCCCCTCGACTGGACAGAAACAACAACAACAACAACAAAGAATATGGGCACACGTGGTTTTAGCTGATTGAGACCTGTAGGGGGTAGTGTGTTTTTGAGGACTTGAAAAACGTTGTGATGGAGATAAAGGAAGGGATGTGCTTATTCTGGAAAATTGGCTAGAGGATTGCTCCCAGAAAAATAGTGATGAATTCTTCCAAAAGGTTAGAGTAAAATCACTCTCACAATCATGTTCACTACTGCACTATTCACTGTAGAGAATTTATGGAAACAGCCCAGATGCACTTTAGCAGAGGGATGGTTGGAGAAAGTGTTGCACATATACACAATTGGATTGCACACATCCATTATAAAGACTGTTACAGCATTTGCAAAGAAATGGATAGATCTAAAATTATATTAAGTAAACAAAGTCACAGCCAGACACAAAAAGGACCCATATTTAGCAGCCAGAATTTTATGCTAGTTAAACAACAATATTAATGGAAGCATGCTATTTGGGAAGGAGTATTTAACAGGTGTAATTTCTTATAAAATTGAACTTTTAATCCAACAAAATGAATACCAGGAGACTATCACTTGGAAAATGTGAGGGGAAGTCAAAGGGAAGAAATAAAGAGACTTATGGAAGTAGAGAGTGAAGTCATAATATTCAATGCAGATAGTATGAAACTAGAAAAAAGGAAAGTGGGTTGAGGTTTGGAAGGATGTTAGAAAATTATGTAAAGATCCATTGTACTTACAAATTGATTCTTTAAATGGAAAACCATTCGTACAACTATTTAATAAAAATATAATTAAAAACAATGGAGACATCTGATGTTAAACCATCAGTCAATTTGATAATTCTTCTCAGAAATTTTCTTTGCAGGTATTTTCCTCATAATGACAGAAAAGTGAACAGCACAATGAATATCAATACATCATTTTGTATATCCTAAATAGACACAATATAAAAATCACAGTAAAAATATTAGAATATACACATGATAAAATAACAGGTAGAAAGTGTCACGACCAGCTCGACCAGCAAGGAAGCCGAAACACCGACCTCTTCTCTCCGCAGTTTGTTCAGGACCTTTGAGCAATCTTCTGACTGACCTCGGGGAGAATACCACACAGCCTTAAGTACCCGCTGGGTAGCCAACCCTGATACGCCTCGTGAGAGACATCAATAGGTCCAGGTGCACGGCAGCAAGCCAGATTCTATGCCTTAGCCATATAAGGAGTTGTTTACCACAGAGAGCACTCACCATCTGGAAGGCGGAGGGGGGAAGCCGACACCATCTTCAAGGTGCGGCTGCACGCAGCTTTCTACAGTTCCCCCTTTTTTATTTTGCAACAGGCAAGAGTAGAGGTCTGATCTCTGTAGAAGAAATTTGGGACATTGTACTGATCCTCACTCAGGTGTTATCCACCCGATGATTACCAGACCCGTCCGATACCCTTTTTCACAGAGGTGGGAGTTAGGGCATCAACCCACATGCAATCAGACATGCTCTTCTTGGGGCCCACGACCTCGGTGGACCTCAAGTGCAGTGCTCAAGCCTCGCATCCTGTGCTCCAAAAGGGCTAGTAGCAAGCCATACATGGGGGGACTGTCCTGCTTCAATGGCTGTAAAGGCTTGGATAATCATGGCTGCACTGTGACGCTGAGAACCTCTAATTTGGCAAATGCACCACACACATACCAAGGAGGCTAATACCAGGAGGCCTGTCAGGGCTCCCACACCCGCCCACTCCTTAAGATGATTCATGGCAGTGGAGATCCATGAAGATAGCCCCTCCGCCAATCTGGCATCCACTCGGGTCGAGTTCACCGTGACGATGGCAACCCTGAGCTGTTCCATCAGGCTGTCGAACTCCCCAGTTCAATTACCTAAAAGATAACTAGACAACTGTTTAGACAAATTTGCAGCATTTTTTGAATAGGTTTTTTCCTGGGCCTGAACTCTGGGCCCGAGCGCTGTCCCTCTGCTCTTCAGCTCAAGGCTAGAGCTCTACCACCTGAGCCATAGCACAAATTCTGGCTTTTTTTTCCTGCTTATATGGTGCTGAGGCATCGAACCCAGGGCTTCATTCATGCAAGGCCAGTGCTTTACCACTGAGCCACCTTCCCAGCCCCCCTTCCCAGCCCCACTGAGCCACTTTCCCAGCCCCCCATGCTCTTCCCCTTTCACTGCCTGCCCCCTCCAATCTTCCTTCCTGCAGCATTTCCAGGGCGGCCTGACCATTCTCTACCGACCCACCTCAGCGCTGGTCCTCAAGAGAGCCTCTCATCAGTTTCCATATTGGTCCCACTCTGCTCTTAAGCGTTCCCTGCTCAGAGGCAAAATCTAGGTCCCTCCCTAGTTTCTCCCAAGAGGCCACCGTGAGACTTCTGGAGACAGCGAATCACGGGGCAACGATGTCACATTCATCCAAAAATCTCTCTAAAGTACTCTTTTTTATTTTTAACTTCTTTGAGTGCAGTAGCTCATTGAGAGCCAAAAAAATTGGGTGCGAAAAAGAAGCGCCATGTTTTAAAAATCTTAACCTGGTAAACAATCTTTTACTTTTACTTTTGGCTATTCTACCGACTAGCCCCAGGTTCTCACCTCTCTTTATCTACAGAGAAGAGCAAAAATCCCCCCCACACTCTGGTCGCGGATTCCCCCTTTTACCTGGGAACTTGCCCCCCACTCTTGTCGCGGATTCCCCCTTTTCCTGCGAACTTACCGGTGCACCACCCTGACCGCAGAGAGTTCTGAGTCCTCGTTGAGGTTATGGCTGAATCCCTGTACGGGCCACCAACCTGTCACGACCACCTCGACCAGCAAGGAAGACGCAACACCGAGCTCTTCTCTCTGCAGTTTATTCAGGACTTTGAGCAATCTTCTGACTGACCCTAGGGAGAATCCCACACAGCCTTAAGTACCCGCTGGGTAGCCAACCCTGATATGCCATGTGAGAGCCATCAATAGGTCCAGGTGCGGGGAAGCAAGGCAGATTCTATGCCTTAGCCATATAAGGAGTTGTTTACCACAGAGAGCACTCGCCATCTGTAAGGCGGAGGGCGGAAGCCGGTGCCATCTTCAAGGTGTGGCTGCATGCAGCTCTCTACAAGAAAGTACCAAACTCTGATTGTTTTCCAAGTACTTTACCTTTGGTATCTAATTTAATCCTCACAATAATCCCATAAAATGGAACTACTTCTATTTTTAATTGTAAGATGATGATATTTAAGTCTTCAGAGTTGGAATTACTAGTACAACATTGCACACACGGTAAATGTTAGCCTGAGTTCCATTCCCACCATATGAAATAACCTCATTCTATTTTATAACTAAATACCAGCACTCAGTCTACTAATTCTAGGAAAATTTCCCAAAATTATTGTGCACACTCTAATAATATTTCACTTTATCTTTGTTAGAAAATAGGTAACTAAGCCAGACACCGGTGGCTCATGCTTATAATGCTAGCTACTCTGGAGGCTGAGATCTGAGGATTGTGGTTCAAAGCCAGCTAGGGCAGGACAGACTGTGAGACTCATCTCTAATAAACCACTAGTAAACAGGAAGTGGCACTGTGGTCCAAGTGGTAGAGCGCTCGCCTTGAGTGCAAGAGCGCAGGGAGAGCACCCAAGCCCAGAGTTCAAGCCCCATGACCAACAACAACAAAAAAAGAAAATAAATAACTGTAATATGAAAACTCCAAGTTCATAATCAATTTATACCTCACTGGTGAAAGGAACTGATAAACTATAACATTCTTGATTTCTAGCTCAAAATAGTAGAAATCATATTTTATCCCTTCACTCAACACTGCACTGCCTGGGGAACCCATCTCTGGTTAGCACAGTCTAACTGAAAGAATGACCTGCGCAATTCCTGATGGAAACAGACTGCAGGTCTTTTGGAGCAATCATTTCCACATTGTAGCTCACCTAAATTGTTTACCATTAGAAGTATTTTGATTGCTTTTTATTCCCAACAATTTGAGGGAAATGTACTATTTTAAAATGTTATCAAAGAAAAATATATAAAAATCACTTTTGACCCCAGATAAATATTTTACTTTTCATATACCCAAAAATGCAATCTGACCTATCATTAATGTTAGGAACGAGAGGTTGAAAATCATAGACACCAAGACCTAATTATGAATTAAAGACTCTCCAACTTGTGAATACAATTGGTTTAAAAAGACATCAATACTACTGCATTTTTAAGTCCCTATGATAATGATTATGATTCCCTATGATAATGATAATGATAAATTATTAACACTTAAAAATAACTCATTTTCTTGGGAGTAGGACACAAAACACAAGGTTAAACCTAATCATTTTGAAAGACCTTTATTTATACTAAAAGTTCACTCATAACTATAAAGATTCTAAAACTAACTGAAGTACAGAGGAAATAATTTAACTGCATCATCTACATTCAATGGACTGTTAATAGAAAACCAAGTTATACTAATAATTAGCTTACCCAATTCACTTACAGTCTTTTATTCTATTCCATTTACTTTCATAAAAACTGGGTTTTCATAAAATGAAGCATAAAAAAGCTTTTATACCCACTTACATTTTCAAATCATAGCAATATTTATTTCAGAAATGTTAGCTCTACAGTCAATGAACTGAAATAATACTAAAATTTTCAAAGGGTTTTCAGAAATTGCAAGACTTGCTCTGGGATGTTATGTATATTGGAAAAGATATTCAAAAAGGCTTATTTGGTAAAGTTGTCATAGTTACTTCCACAAAAGAGCCATTAGTAAAGATCCCTGTGCATGTACAAAACACCTTCAAATGCATCGACAATCTGGACATGACACATGCTTTTTGTTCATTTTTGAAAGGAATATCTAACAAGCATATCCACAATACTTATTTTCAATAAATAAAATGGGATATTCAAAGGTAATATGGGTTTGATTATCTCTTAATGAGAATAGATATAATATTGCAAAGAAAGTGATTTTCAACAGAAATCCGGAAAGAGTTTATCCAACTTGTGTTTCACAAGAATAACCAGACAGTAAAACCTGTTTGGTCAAGTCAGTCCAAATCACTCCATGAGTGTATCTTAAAAGTAAATCCAATTTATTGTGAAGGAGAAAAGATTAATCACCTATAAAGGGAAGCCAATTAGAGTCACCTCAGATTCCTCAGCAGAGACAATCAAAGCAAGAAGAGCCTGGAATGATGTATGCCATGCCCTAAAAACAAACAACTATCAACCAAGAATACTGTACCCAACTAAACTCTCCTTCATAACTGAAGGCCAAATAAAAACCTTCCATAGCAAAAAAAAAAATGAAACAATACATCTCCACCAAACCAGCCCTACAAAAGATCTTTAAAGATGTCCTACACATAGAAAAACAACAAGACCACAATAAAGACCAAGAAACTGTACCCAAACGGAGAATCCAAGAGCCACAGGAAGAACCCAGTTTTCGCAGCCCCCAAGAAGGTGGATAACATGGCAGGAATTCCCAAATACCTCTCAATCCTTTCTATTAGCGTTAACGGACTGAACTATCCAATTACGCGACATAGTCTGCCTAGTTGGATTAAAAAACAAGACCCCTCTATCTGCTGCCTTCAGGAGTCACATCTTGCCCGTAAAAACAAACACATTTTCAATGTTAAAGGTTGGAACAAAATCTACCAAGCAAACGGCCCCCATAAACAGGCAGGAGTGGCAATCCTAATATCACATAAAAAAGACTTCAAATTAAAATTTGTGAGAAGAGATAAAGAAGGTCGCTACATACAAATTAAGGGATCTCACTTTCAGGAGGATATTACAATTCTAAATATCTACTTGCCAAAAAATGGTGCACCCACATTTATCCAAGAAACACTACTTTCCCTCAAATCCCATATAAATCCAAAGACATTAATTATTGTGGATTTTAACACACCACTCGCCCCACTAGATAGATCAACTCGGCAAAAACTCAACAGAGAAACTGCAGATCTAAACAGCAGCATAGATCAACTAGATTTAACAGATATCTACCGAACATTTCACCCAGCAGCATCAGAATACACGTTTTTCTCAGGAGCACATGGAACATTTTCTAAAATAGACCACATTTTAGGCCACAAAGCAAACTTGTCTAAATTAAGAAACACTGAACTTATTCCTTGCATTCTCTCTGACCACAAGGGAATAAAATTAGAACTCAACACCAAAAGCCACCAAAGAAAGTCTAGTATCACATAGAGGCTGAACAACACACTGCTGAATCACGAGTGGGTCATGGAAGAGATTAGAAAGGAAATTCAAATATTCATGCTATTCAACAAAAATGAACACACAAATTACCAGCACCCATGGGACACAGCAAAAGCAGTACTCATTGGCAAGTTTATAGCTCTGAGCTCCTACATCAACAAATTGGAGAGATCTGAAACCAACAATTTAATGACACATCTAAACCTCCTTGAAAAAAACCAGCAAGATAAACCTCAATCCATTAGACGGAAAGAAATAATTAAAATTAAATCAGAATTAAATGAATTAGAATCCAAAAAAGCTATAGAAAGAATCAACAAAACAAAGAGTTGGTTCTTCGAAAAACTTAACAAAATTGAGAGACCCTTAGCAAATCTTATCAGAAGAAGAAGAGAACACACCCAAATGAATAAATTCAGAGATGAGAATGGAAACATCACCACGGAAACAACCAAGATTCAAAACATTATAAGGGAATACTTCTCAAAACTTTATGCTAATAAGTTTGAGAACTTGATAGAAATGGACCTTTTCCTAGCAAATATTGACATGCCAAAACTAAACCAAACCAATATGAGTTAAACCAGCTTAACACTCCCATATCAAGCATTGAAATAGAAACAGCAATAAGAGGGCTGGGAGTTGGCTCAGTGGTAGAGCGCTTGCCTTGCATGCCTGAGGCCCTGGGTTCAATTCCTCAGCACCACATCAGCAAAAAGAAAAAAGCCGGAAGTGGTGCGGTGGCTCAAGTGGTAGAGCACCAGACTTGAGCTGAAGAGCTGAGGGACAGCGCCCAGGCCCAGAGTTCAGGTCCCAAAACCGGACTCAAAAAAAAAAGAAAAACAAAAAGAAACAGCAATAAGAGACCTTCCAGCTAAGAAAAGTCCAGGACCAGATGGTTTTACAAAGGAATTCTACAAGACCTTCAAAGCAGAGCTCACACTAATACTCCTCCAACTCTTCAATGAAATTGAAAGAGTAAGTTCACTACCGAATACATTCTATGAAGCCATCATAACCCTCATCCCAAAACCAGGCAGGGAATCGTCAAAGAAAGAGCACTATAGACCCATTTCTTTGATGAATATTGATGCAAAACTTCTACCAAATTTGGTCCAACCGACTTCAACAATTCACCCAAAAAATCATACACCATGATCAAACAGGATTCATTTCAGGGATGCAAAGCTGGTTCAATATACGCAAATCAATTAATATTATTCATCACATCAACAGGAGCAAGAATAAGAACCACATGGTTATCTCAATAGATGCAGCAAAAGCATTCGACAAGATCCAACACCCCTTTATGATGAAGGATTTGGAAAAATTAGGAATGCATGGAACATTCCTCAATACAATAAAGGCTGTATATGACAAACCTACAGCCAGCATTATACTTAATGGTGAAAAACTAAAGCCATTTCCTCTTAATTCAGGAACAGGACAAGGATGTCCACTCTCTTCACTTCTCTTCAATCTAGTATTAGAATGCCTAGCTACAGCAATAAGACAAGATGCAGACATACAGGGGATCCAAATAGGGAAAGAAGAAATAAAACTCTCCCTCTTTGCAGACGACATGATCTTGTATTTAAAGAATCCCAAAGACACCACTCCCAAATTACTCAAGCTGATTCAAAACTTTGGCAAAGTAGCAGGGTATAAAATTAACCTCCCAAAATCAATGGCTTTTCTGTAGGCCAACAATGAGAAAAGTGCGGCTGAATTTAGGAAAGCAACTTCATTTGTAATAGCCCCACAAAAAATAAAATACCTAGGAATTAACTTAACCAAAGGAGTGAAGGACCTCTATGATGAAAACTTTAAAATCTTGAAAAAGGAAATCAACACAGAACTTAAAAAAATCAAAACCTCCCATGCTCCTGGATTGGAAAGATTAACATCGTGAAAATGGCAATACTTCCCAAGGCTATATACAAATTCAACGCAATACCTATCAAAATTCCAACCTCATTCTTCAAGGAAATGGAAGAGGCAATCCAAAAATTCATATGGAACAATAAAAGACCCCGAATAGCAAAAACGCTCTTCAATGGAATGATCACTGCTGGAGGAATATCAATACCAAATTTCAAACTCTACTATAAAGCCATAGTAATCAAAACAGCTTGGTACTGGCATAAGAACAGACCTCAGGACCAATGGAATAGAATTGAAAACCCAGAAATGAAACTACAGACCTACAGCCATCTAACCTTCGATAAGGGAGCTAAAACAATAGTATGGAACAAAGACAGCCTCTTCAGTAAATGGTGCTGGCAAAATTGTTTAACTACATGTAGAAAACTAAAGCTAGATCCTTATATATCACCCTGCACCAGAATCAACTCCAAATCGATAAAAGACTTCGAAGTCAAAGCAGACACTCTGAAAACATTACAGGATGGAATAGGAGAAAATCTAGGTCTCCTTGGCTCAGGCCGAAATTTTCTGAATAGAGACCAGGAAGCACAATAAATCAAAGAAAGGTTGGACAAATGGGATTGCATAAAGTTGCAGAGCTTCTGCATGGCAAAGGACATAGCTAGCAAGATCAATAGAAAGCCCAGGGATTGGGAGAAGATCTTGACTAGCCAAACAACAGAAAAGGGTCTCATATCTCAAATATAGTTGGAATTCAAAAAATTAAATCCCCCAACAACAAATCCTCAAAGAAACAACTGCCCAATAAGTAAGTGGACGAAAGACTTAAAGAGAAACTTCTCTGAAGAAGAAAGAAGGATGGCCAATTGACACATGAAGAATTGTTCAACATCCCTAGCCATAAAAGAAATGCAAATCAAAACAACATTGAGATACCACCTCACACCAGTTAGAATGGCAAAAATCAAGAACTCTAACAACAACAGATGCTGGAATGGATGTGGACAGGAAGGAACCTTACTTCATTGTTGGTGGGAATGTAAACTTGTTCAACCACTTTGGAAAGCAGTATGGAGGTTCCTCAAAAGACTTCACATAGAACTCCCCTATGACTCAGCAATCCCACTTTTGGGCATTTACCCAAATGTTTACAAACAAGACCACACTAAAGCTACCAGCACAACAATGTTTATTGCAGCATTATTTACCATAGCTAAGATCTGGAACCAACCCAGATGCCCCTCAGTAGATGAATGGATCAAGAAAATGTGGTATATATACACAATGGAATTCTATGCCTCCATCAGAAAGAATGACATTGCCCCATTTGTTAGGAAATGGAAATACTTGGAAAAAATTTTATTAAGTGAAGTAAGCCAGGCCCAAAGAAACATAGGTCCCATGGTTTCCCTTATTTGCAATATCTAGTATATGTATGAGTCAAGCGGAAAAGGTCAGATAATGTGATGTCAGGAAAATGAACCCTTAGATATGTATTTTAATGTGTTTTTTTTCTTTCATGCATGTGTTTCTAACGCATTTATAAGATTATCTCTTTGTTGCTTTGTATGTCCCTCCCCCACAGTATAACCCCTGCTTTCACTATATTTGATGTCAGTATAACTTGTGGAGGAGATGGGGAAAAACCAGTTGTTTAAGGATACAGGTGGACCTGTTGCAACAATAAGTACAAGTTGTCATGTCCAAAACGAGCTTTACAACGTCGGTGCGGGGGGGGGGGTAAGCAAGTGGGGGGAAGCAGAAGGATTAGGATTGGGGGGGAAGGAGGAGACTGGGAAGGGATGTGAAGGGTAAACCAAAGGAGGAGGCTGCAATGCTTGGTAAGAAATGTACGCATTATCCTGCCCATGTAATTGTAACCCCTCTGTACAGTATGTTCACTAATAAAATAAAATTAAATTTAAAAAAAATGTTAAGTAAAGCTGAACTTTTTTGGGTTCCAGGAATTCAGGAAAATCTGGGATAATGGAACTATAGTGTATTTCATAATATCAGGATTTGTGATCAATGGGTATAATAATCCTCTTATGGAAGAAGATAAGTTCAGAGAAAAGAGTGAAAAAATCTGTAGGGTTTGGGAAAACCTGCAATTTATTTTGAGGATTACAGTGAAATTTCAGTTAGGATTGCACAAAATGAGCATTTTTCATAAATTTTAGAATTGGGATACGGTTAGTGGCAAGGATATGCTTAGGATTCCAGCCATAGTTAGGGTTAGAATGAAGGAGAAAAAAAATGAGGGTCAAATTGAACGTAAATTTTAATATAAGCCTGGTAAGAATTAGAATGAATGTGAACTAAAGTATTGCTATTAATATTAGAATCTACTTGCAATATTCAATATACCAGTAAAGATTAAGTTTAGGGTTAGAAAATGACTAAGATATTGGGAAAAAAATTGAAGCCTATGTTTGGAAGGCTTATTTGAATCAACTTAGGATGAATGAAAACTAGTGTAACACTAACTAGTTAGTGTTAGTAATGACATATAATTTGGATTAAAATTAGGGTCAGTATTTTTTTCTGCTTATGATCAGTGTTATGAGTAGGAAAGTTTTACTATAAAATTGAGTTTTCACTAACAATTAGAAACAAAAATGTGAGCGTGAATGGTAACTAGAGCATTATCATTATATTTATTTCTCAGTGATCATTCTTGTAATGATTAATGAGAGTTTTCCAGCGAGTTTTAGGTTGAGAGTTAGCTTTAAGTAAAGGACTACATGATATGTAAATCTGAAATTGTTTTAGGATACAGTGGTTCAGGAAAAGGTAGGATTAATGGAAACTACAGTATTTTTCCTGGTAAGAGAATTTGAGGACAAGTAATATAATGGTTTATGTTAGGGACCAAGATCACTTCAGAGGTAGAGTCAGGAAATTTGTTGGAATTAGGGCAAATTGAAACTCATTTCCAGAGTGCAAACTGGGAAATTCATTACAATGAATAAAAACTAGAGTATTGTTTTTTTTTTTTGGGTCCAGTTGTGGGGCCTGAACTCTGGGCCTGGGCTCTGTCCCTCAGCTCTTCAGCTCAAGGCTAGTGCTCTACCACTTGAGCCACAGCACCACTTCCGGCTTTTTTTCTTTTTGCTTATGTGGTGCTGAGGAATCGAACCCAGGGCCTTGAGAATGCAAGGCAAGCGCTCTACCACTGAGCCACCTTCCCAGCCCTAGAGTATTTTTAATATTAATTTTGGACTATTAGGTTTCAGTTCCAGCTGGGCTCAGTGTTAGCATTAGGGAAATGGAAAATTTATGGTCAAACTGAAAGTAAATCTGTGAATAACAATTCAAGATCGAATTAGGATGAATATGAAATAGGAAACTGCTAATAATATTAGGATTAGGGTATGATTAATGTGAGGGTTAGCCTGAATGTTGTGTTAGAAAAATGGCACGATATTGAGTAAAATTATAAACTATTTTAAGAAAGATGAGTTGAATCAAAGACAGGATGTATAAATTTAATGTACTTTTGTGGCTTTTAGAATCCAAAGGCAATTGGTTCTAGGGTTAGGGTTACTTTTCTAATTAATGAACTAATGAATTAAAGGCACAGTACTTTCATTCTTACAAACCAAGACAGTCACAATTTGGGGAAAAAACAATTTTCTAAATGAAAATGTGTCTTAAAACATTTTCCAACCAGGATTAAATAATAGTGAACAGGGTGTCATTCATTAAAATTAGGTAAGTTGATGATAAAACTTTCAAAAATATCGAAACACATAAATTGGAACTCATATATGTTATTGGGAAAACAGATACTTGCTCTTGCTGGGAAATTGTGTGTGTGTGTGTGTGTGTGTGTATGTGTGTGTGTGTGTGTGTGTGATTGCACCCACCACAGTTCTTCAAATGAGGCCTGGGCCCTGTTGTCAGCTTATTCTGTGGAAGTATGGCACTAAACCACATAGCCATAGGCTTTCTTCTGACTTTTTAGTAGTTATTTTGAGATACATATCTCATGGATTTTCCTGTCTGGACTTAATCTTCAGATCTCCAACAATCTTTGCGTTAGTGTTACTGTGGTTGCTACCACAAAGTGACAGTTCATTAAACTGGGAGCAATATGGAAGTATTCGTGCAAGATATGAAGTAACCAGTTCATTAATGTGAGAGTAACAGGATCACATTAGATTGCCTTCAAACACATTATTTCTGATGAGTTTAACTGAAGCCCAAAGCAAAATCCAAACCTATTAGCCACACTGTATGAAGTATCACATATTCATGATTTAGAATATGTTCAACGAATTAAATCCTGAATCAAAAGACTTTGTTGCCTTAGCACCAAAGAAATAGAGTGTCATTGAAATGAAGTCCAGACTGGAGGCCTGTAGCGAGCAGGAGAGCATCTGCTTAGTGTGTGTCCAACCTCCAGGACCATAAAGAATTAGGAGAGAAAGTGTAAGAGAAAGAGGAAAGGAAAGGAGGAGGAAAGGGTAAGATAAGAGGAAGGGCAAAACAGGAGGGAGAAGAGGATCGAACGGGGAGAAAGTAGAGGTAGGAGAGAAGGAAGAGGGAAACAGGACCCTGGAGAAGAGGAGCAGGAAATGGGGCAGGAAGAGGAAAATAAATGCAATATAACAACAAGAGTTTTTGGAAAACATTTTGCATAAGTGATCTGCATATGCATGGCAGGATTATTTTCTACTCAGAGAGACAGCTAGCACAGTGACAATATGGGTAATACCTGTTGTTCAGTCATTTTATACTCTTTCTTCAGTGAGGAGTTCAGAAGAAATGCTGAGATCGGTGTTTTACAGATATAATTCAGGAATTCTTTTTCATGAATCAAAAAATGGAAAGAACTAAATGCAACTTCCCTTAATTAAAAAAGAATAGAAGCTATATTTATTTGTATTACTATGCATGAAGAAATCCTGGAGATTTCTGGTTAATTCAGAGGGCCCCGTGCAAAAATATAGGACAAAAGGGAAGTAAAAATGTTTTTAAAGTATAATAGGTTATCATTGATGAAAAGTTTTACAGGAAATTTTTCGTTTTTCTTTTTGTTTTGTTTTTGTTTTGCCAGTTGTTTATTGCTCCAAGGCTGTGCCCTGGAGCCCTTTCCAAGTCACCACGTGAAACTCCATTTCTGTATTCCCTGTGGGTGTGGGTGCCTCCTCAGGCCACCCGTTGAGATGTGTGGCCAACTCCTTTACGGTGGATGTGCAGTGAGTGGATGTGTATGCATGCTCCCCAGCCTTGCCAGATGAGCCCTGCCCATCCTTCCCACCTAACTTCCCAGTCTCAGTTGCTACATTTCACCCAGGAGCTGGCAGCCATGGGTCTGTAGTTGAGGCCACTGCTGCCCTCTCCTCCTCCAGCTGTGCTGGTACTGGTCTTCTGTGCTCCTGAGTGCCTGGCCCATCCTACGGAGACTCTGTTCTGGGGTCACTCCCTGCCCCCATGAGTGCGGGGTGGGGGACACCATGTTTGTACACTGCACAGTCCATGAGTAAAGGAAGGCTGGGCATGAAGTCTGCCCCCTTGGGGCCAGGCAGCCCAGCCTTGGTTCACCTCATCAGTCTTTAAGGGGGTCTGGGTACTGGAGCCATGTGTTGGCCCCTCTACCAGCTTGCTTGTGACAGCTGCAGCAGCTCAACAACCTGAAGCCCCTTCAGCATCTCTGTGGACCTCCATTTTCTGGTCCTTGTGGACTCAGTACAGGGCCAACCCTACATATGTCATTCAATGCCAGAGAAGCCTGGACTTGCAGCACACCAGCTGCAGCACCGGGGGAATGAATCTCCTCTTTCTTTGCTGTGTAGCCTCCTCTGTCGCCCTTCTGGCCCACATGGGCCCAGCTCTGGGTGCCATTCTAGAGATACTCCATTTGGAGCCAATGGGCTCACCCCCTACCCTTGTTGTTCTCCAAAGCAGGAGAAAGGGTTTGTCCTTGGAAATGTAGGCTGCACAGATGGTAGCCAGGACTTGGCTTCTGCCCTGCCTTCCCCCCTAGCTTTGGCACCTGAGTCTGGGTTGCTTGGTTTGGTTACTAATGGAACCTTGTTGGCTACAGCCCACTGCAAAAGTCCTGCACCTGCTGCAGCAGCAATGCGGTGTCCTGGGTCACCACATGGACCTCTGATGGGTCTACTTGGGCGGGGTGTGGTTTTCATTTCAGGACTCCCATTAGGAAGTGCCACTCCCCTTCGTGGTACTGCAAGCAAGAGGTGCCACATAAAATTTCTACTTTCTAACATTTTTCTTCACTGAGATAAACAGAACTTGGAGATTTAAATAAGTTTTATAGAAACAAAATATATAACCTATATCACTTCAACGTTTTAAACCATTGCAATATTTTTTATCCAGTAGGAATTCTGTCTGTAATTACTTTTTTTTACATTTGAATGTAACTAATGTAATGTATTTTGTGTGTATTTTACTATTCTAGTATAATTTCATTTGCACTACTTACATACAATTTTTATTCAAATTCTGAGATTTAACCACGTGTTTATGGATAAGAGTTTTGTTGTACTTTTATTTCAGTATTCCATTACGGCCTTATGAATACAAACAATAAAATCCATTCTTGCTAGTATAAAGTTCAATGATTTTGGACTAGAGAATCAAGGATATAGCATTACATATCATACAGTAATGTGTATCACTTTGTTTAATACTGCTCCATAAAATAATTAATAATTCAGGTGGGCGCCACTTCATCTGGCATGCTGGTCTGTGTGGTGAAGTAGGATCCTAGTGGCAGCCTGCCCATATTGGGCCAGTGTGGGCACCTCGCATGGGACTGTGGGAGAAGATCAGGGTGCACCTGCTGTTCAGCTAGGGCAGCAACACAGCAGCTGCTGTGTGAATGACAGTGTCACTGACTCACATCTAACACATGCCAGCCCCGTGGGCTTGGGCCCTGAGGATCAGCCCCTGGGAGCACACACACACCGTGGGGCAAGGGACGCCTACCTAGGAAGGTGTGCAGACCAAACAGAAGCCACTCTGCAGATTGGCTGGTACAATATTTTTCTTCTTAGAGCAGGGGACAATTCTGCTCTGCTGTGGGGAGAAAACAAGAAAGACAGACCCAGGCGGGTGAAGCCATCAATTTGTACTCAAGCTGGCAAGGAAACTTTCCTCCATGCACTCTCCAGCAGGCTCAGGAAGCCCTTCCATGCTCCTTGTCCATGGAGTAGCAGCCAGGGACACTCACGTCTGGTACTCCTGGCTGCTCTTTTGGGTTTGTTTGTTAATTTATACAGACAGCCTCTCCCTCAGACAGCAGAGTTACTTTGGGTTTTGTAAAACGTTCTGCATCTGAGCATTCCCAATGTTTGGTTTTTGCATTGTTTCTTTTTTTTTTTTAATTTAATTTTATTTTATTTGAGAACATACTGTACAGAGGGGTTACGGTGGAGGAGAAGCTGGAATCTGAAGAAGCTTTTGCATTGTTTCTTGTAAATGCTTTGTGAAATTTGTGTTTTAGGTGTTGAGGTGCGAGAGAAGGAGCCAGATTATGAACATAGTTTCCTACCAGTCTTTCATTTAAAAATGAAAACAGATTCTCTATAAAAATGCCTATCAGGAAATAAATTTGAGAGGGAAAAAAGGCTGCTTTCTCATAAGATCAAAATATGCTAGTTTTATATGCATATTTTATGCACTCCAAATACAATTAAGTAACACATTATCTAGGAACAATTGTCCAGAGCTAAGAGTTAAGTGTCTGGGAGCTAGAGGCAGGGTGTTTGTGAGCTTTATCCAAAGGGAGGGAAGAAAATTAAAATTCATAAATGACTTTGTAGAATCAAGGTGGCAATACAAAAGGAGTGTCACAATAAACTTCTTTGCTATTCGTGGTCTTTTATTGTTACATATGAATTTTTGGTTGCTTCTTCTATTTCATTGAAGAGTGACATTGGGATATTGGTAGGTATCACGTTGAATTTGGATATAGCCTTTGGCACTATTGCCATTTTCATGATGTTAATCCTCCCAATCCAGGAGAATGGGGAGTTTCCCACTTCCATAACTCTGCTTTAATTTTCTTTTTCAGGTTTTTAAAGTTCCCATCATAGAGGTCCTTCAGCTCTTAAGTTAACTCCTAGGTATTTTATTTTTTGTGTGGCTAGTAAAAAGGGGTTGCTTTCTTAATTTCAGCTGCACTCTTATCATTATTGGAATACAGGAAAGCCTTTATTTTCTGAGGGTTAATTTTATACTCTGCTAGTTTGCCAGAGTTTCTGATCAGCTCAAGTAACTTGGGAATGGAGTCCATGGGTTTCATTATATACAAGACCATGTCATCTGCAAAGAGGGAGAGTTTTACTTCATCTTTTGCTATTTGGATCCCTTTAAGATTGCATCTTATCTTATTGCCTCAACTAGCATTCTAATTCTAAGTTGAAAAGGAGTGGAGAGCGCAGACATCCTTATCTCATTCCTGAATTTATAAGAAATGGGTTTAACTTCTCACCATTAAGTATAGTGTTGGCTGTAGTTTTATCAATTCTTAGCAGAAAGAACAGCACTAGAGCAATATCGTTCCAAATTTCAAACGCTACTAAAAAGCCATAGTAATAAGAACAGCTTGGTTCTGGCACAAGAACAGACCTGAGGACCAATGGAGTAGGACTGAAGACTCAGAAATGAACCCCCTCACCAATAGTCACATAATCTTTGTTAAGGGAGCTAAAAAAAGAGAAGAGAATGGAAGAAAGACAGCCTTTTGAGGAAATAGTGTGGGCAAAATTGGTTAAACACCTGTTAAACTAAAGCTGGATTCATATATAACACCCTACACAAGAATCAACTCCAAATGGATGAAGACCTCAAAATAAAAGAGGACAACATGAAAACATTACATGAAGGAATAGAATAAACTAAGACTTTTTAGCACATACAGAAATTTTCTTAATAGAGAGCTAGAAATAAAGAGTAAAGAAAAATCAGTTAAGAAATTCATTCCTTAATTCATCTCTTTAGGAAACAAGTAATTTACTATTACAAGATGAGATGGAATTATAAATTCCAAGTGCTGATGCAGTCTGTATTTAATAAACATATTACAATAGTCAATAAAAAGAAATCAAAGAAAGGTTGGACAAATGGAATTGCATGAAACATGAGAGCTTCTGCAAGGCAAGGGTCATAGATAGCAATATCAATAGAAAGCACACGTTCTGGGAGAAGATCTTCAAGAGGTATAAAATGGACAAGGTCTTATATCGAAAATGTACTTAGGATTCTAAAAATTAAATCCCCCAACAGCAAATCTTCAAAGAAACAACTGCTCGATAATTAAGTGGGCTAAAAACTTAAAGAGAGACTTCTCTGAAGAGTAAATAAAAATGGCCACTAGACACATGAGAAATGCCACAAAAGAAATGCAAATCAAGACAACATTGTGATTGCACCTTACTCTAGTTAGAATGGCTATAATCAAGAAATTTGGTAACATGTTGGAAGGGATGTGGCTAAAATGGAACCCTATTTCATTGATGATGGGAGTGTAAACTTGTTTAACCACTTTGGAAAGCAGGATGGAAGGTCTTCAAAAGACTCCATGTAAAGTTCCCCTATGTCCCAGCAATCCCACTTTTGGGCATTTAGACATTTACCCAAATGATCACAAACAAGGTCATACCAAAGTTGCCTGTGCAACCATGTTTATTGCAGCATTATTCACCATAGCTAAGAGCTAAGATATAGAACCAACCTCAATGCTCCTCAGTTCATGAATGGATCAAGAAAATGTGATACACACACACACACACACACACACACACAAACACACACTGGAATTCTATTCCTCCATTAGAAAGAATGAAATTGTCTGAAATTGTCACATTTGTTAGGAAATGGAAAGACTTGGTAAATATTATATTAAGTGAAGTAAGCCAGGCCCAAAGAAACATACGTCCCATGGTTTCCCTGGTTTGCAAGGACTAGGACATGTCTAGGACAAGCAGAAAAGGTCAAAAGCTATGGACATATAACCATATAAGATGATATTAAGTGAAAGGCAAGTCCGATACACAAGTGATTTTTTCTTTCTTGTTTTTGTTTTTAATATACTTATAATGCACTATGTGATTCTTTTGTAGGTTCATCCTCCCATGGTATAATCCCTGTTTTCAGTGTATTTGATTCCAGTGTTCTGTATTTTTATATACATTTTTGTAATTTGGGGAGTGGAAAGATTATAGCAGAATGCTGAAATGGGGATGCAGGTTGACCCATTGGGAAGATGAAATGTACAGGACAATGTGTCGAAAATGAATTTACAATGTCGGGTAGGGGTAAAGGAGGGAGGAGTTGGAGCGTTGGAGAGGGAAAGGATAGTAGGGGAAAAACAAAGGAGGAGGTAACAATGCTCAATAGGAAATGTACTCATTACCCTACTCATGTAACTGTAAACCCTCTGTATAGTATTTTTTACAATAAACAATATAAAACTCTCTTTCTGGTATAGATTTCCAGTGCTGTCTTCGGTATTGCATTTTTTGCCTTCTCTGGCTGTGATTAGGTTCATCTGCATAGTGGATCAGTAATCTTCAATGCTTCTTGATCCTGAAGTGGGACTTGGATTATCCAGTGATGGTTGGAGCTAGGCCAAGGACAGGAGAAAACCACTTCCAGGGCATGGCTTCTTCATTTCCCCCTATGCAACTAGGATTGCAAGCAGGATTTCTCTGAATTTGACTCCAAAAAACAATCACTGAACCAAAAGGCAAGGTCACCAAACACCTCCCCTCTTCCCCCCATTCCCTTCTTTCTTCCTCTTTGGGAAAGTACAAAATAATTTTACAGGTTTTGCAGGTTTTGGCAAACACACAAATTGCCCACCACCTCCACTTTTAAACTAGGTTCAAAGTCACTAAGTCATGTAAACGGATAATGCCACACTCATTATTCTGGACAACAACTTCAGGTTGCTTGATGCTTTAATTTGTTGTTGTTGGTGGTGGTGGTAGGAGGGCCTGAACTCTGGGTCTGGTTGCTGTACCTGCTGAGCTTTTCAGCTCAAGGCTAGTGTTCTACCACTTGAGCCACAGAGCCATTCCCACATTTTTCTGCTTATATGGTGCTGAGGAATTGAACCCAGGACCTCATGCATTCAGGAAAAGCACTCTACCACTGAGTCTCCTTCCCAGACTTAATGCTTCAATTCTTTAAATTTTATTTTCGTCAGTCCTGGGGTTTAATCTCAGGGTGTTAACATATCTGAGTTCTTCAGCTCAAGTGGAGCCCTTTACCAGTTGAGTCACAGTGTCAATTCCTGTTTTCAGATAAGCGTCTTTCAGACATTCCTGCCAGGGTTTGCTTTGATCAGTGAATTTTTAAATTATATTTCTTCTATGTATTTATTGGAATATTGCAGTCTATCTGAAATTAAAGTTTTCTGTAAAACTTTGTCTTCAAGTATTCCAATAGTATTAAATATTACATTTACAATCTATTCTGTAGCAATACATTTTGAAATTATTATGTCAAGATGAAAATCTTGTTGTTTGTAGAAAAATCCCATTAAAGTCCAAATGGGACATATGCTCATTTCAGCAGCTTTGAGTCTCCTTCTTATTTATTTATTTATGAAAATACCATACAGAGGGGTAACAATTACAAGGGCAAGATAATGAGTACATTACTCATCAAGCATTGTTGCCTCCTCCTTTGTTTCCCCTTCCCATCTGTTCTCATCTGCCCCTGGCCTTGCTCTCCAGACACCCCTTTGCCCTTCCCCCACCCTCGCCGGCCAAGTTGTAAAGTTCGTTTTTCTTTTATTTTTTATTTGTTTATTTTTTTATAGTGAGAATACCAAACAGACAAGTTACAATTACATGGGCAAGATAACGAGTACATTTCTTATCAAGCATTGTTGCCACCTCTTTGTTTCTCCTTTCCATCCTTTTCCATACTACCCCCCTATCCCCACCCGATCCTCCCCCCACCCCCCCCATCAAAGTTGTAAAGTTCGTTTTTCGTCCTAACAACTTGTATATCTCATTGTTGCAATGAGTCCACCTGTATCCCTAGTTAAAAGATTAGGTTATTCCCTTCCCCTCCACAAATTATACCAACATCAAATATCATGAAATCAGGATCTATACTGTGGGGGAGGGACATACAATGCAATATAGAAATCATCTTATAAATATGTTAGAAAAAATCGCAAGAAAAAAAATTGAATCCTTATTGTGTGGTTCATTCCACCTAACATCAACTTGTCTGACCTTTTCTGCTTGTCTCAGACATATACTAGATAAGGCAAATAAGGGAAACAATAGGACCTATGTTTCTTTGGGGCTGGTTTACTTCACTTAATATAAATTTTTCCAAGTCTTTCCATTTCCTAACAAGTGGGGCAATGTCATTTTTTCTGATGGAGGCATAGAATTCTCTTGTATATATATATATATGTATATACATATATATACATATACATATATATACATATATATATATATATATATATATACATATCAAATTTTATTGATCCATGCATCTACTTAGGGGCATCTGGGTTGGTTCCATATCTTAGCTTTGGTAAATAATGGTTCAGTAAACATAATTGTGCTGGTAGCTTTAATATGGTCTTCTTTGTGACCATTTGGGTAAAGGCCCCAAAGTCGGATTGCTTGGTCATAGGGGAGCTCTATGTGGAATCTCTTGAGGAACCTCCATACTACTTTCCAAAATGGTTGAATAAGTTCACATGCCCACCAACAATGCAATAAATTTTCCTTATGCCCACATCCCCTCTAGCATCTGTTGTTATTAGACTTCTTGATTATAGCCATTCTAACTGGGGTGAGGTGGTATCTCAGAGTTGTTTTGCTTTACATTTCTTTTCTTTTTTTTTTTGGTCGGCCGTGGGGCTTGAACTCTGGGCCTGTGCGCTGTCCTTCTGCTCTTCAGCTCAAGGTGATCGCTCTACCACTTGAGCTACAGCTCCACTTCCGGTTTTCTGGTGGTTTATTGGAGATAGGAGTCTCACGGTCTCTCCTGTCCGGGCTGGCTTTGAACCGCGATCCTCAGATCTCAACCTCCTGAGTAGCTAGGATTACAGGCGTGAGCCACCAGAGCCCGGCTTGATTTACATTTCTTTTATGACTAGGGAGGTTGAGCATTTCTTCATCTATCTATTGGCCATCCTTCTTTCATTTCCAGAGAAGTTTCTCTTTAAGTCTTTAGCCCACTTACTTATTGGGCAGTTGTTTTATTGAGGATTTGTTGTTGGGGGATTTAATTTTTTTGAGTTCCAGGTGTATTTTAGATATGAGACCCTTGTCTGTTGTATGGTAGTGAAGAGCTTCTCCCAATCAATGGGCTTTCAATTGATCTTGCTAACTATGTCATTTGCTATGCAGAAGCTCTGCAATTTCATGCAATTCAATTTGTCCAACATTTCTTTGATTTGTTGTGATTTGGGTCTCTATTAAGAAAATTTCAGCCTGTGCAAAAGAGACCTACAGTTTATCCTATTCCATTCTTTAATGTTTTCAGAGTGTCTGTTTGATTCCGAGGTCTTTGATCCATTTGGAGTTCATTCTGGTGCAGGATGATATATAAAGGTCTAGCTTCAGTTTTCGACAAGTAGTTAATCAATTTTGCCAGAATCATTTACTGAAGAGGTTGTGATTTTTCCATTCTAATTTTTTAGCTCCCTTATCAAACATTAGATGTCTATAGGTCTATAGGCTCATTTCTGTGTTTTCATTTCTATTCCATTGGTCTTATGGTCTGTTCTTGTGCCAGTACCAAGCTGTTTTGATTACTCTGGCTTTGTAGTTGAATTTGAATTTGGTATTGATGTTCCTCCAGCTCTGTTGTTTCCGTTAAATATTGTTTTTGCTATTCGGGGTCTTTTATTGTTCCATATGAATTTTTGGGTTGCCTCTTCTTTTTACTAAAAGAACGAGGGTGGAATATTGATAGGTATCATATTGAATTTGTAGATAGCCTTGGGAAGTATTGCCATTTTCACGATGTCGATCTTTCCAATCCAGGAGCATGGGAGTTTTCGCCACTTTTTAAGTTCTGTTTTGATTTCCTTTTTCAGATTTTTAAAGTTTTCATCATAGAGGCCCTTCTTTTCTTTGTTAAGTCCTAGGTATTTTATTTTTTGTGGGGCTATTACGAATGGAGTTGCTTTCCTGATTTCAGCCATACTTTTCTCATTTTTGGCATACAGAAAAGCCATTGTTTTTTGAGGGTTAATTTTATACCTTGCTACTTTGTCAAAGTTTTGAATCAGCTTGAATCATTTGGGAGTGGAGTCCGTGGGATTCTTTAAATCCAAGTTCATGTCATCTGCAAAGAGGGAGAACTTCTTCTTTCCCTATTTGGATTCCCTTTTATATTTGAATCTTATCTTATTGCTGTACCTAGCCATTCTAATACTAGTTTGAAGAGAAGTGGAGTGAGTAGACATCCATATCTCATTCCTTAGTTAAGAGGAAATACCCTTTTTTTTACCAGTAAAATGCTGGATGTAGGTTTGTCAAATATATCCTTTATTGTATTGAGGAATGTTCCCTGAATTCCTAATTTTTCCAGAACCTTCATCATAAAGGGGTGTTGGATCTTGTCAAATCCTTTTTCTGCATCTATTGAGGTAACCTTGTGGTTCTTGTCCGTGCTCTTGTTGATGTGAGTTATTGTTTTAATTGAATTGCATATATTGAAGCAGCTTTATATCCATGAAATGAATCCTGTTTGATCTTGATGTATGATTTTTTGGATGAATTGTGAAAGTCGATTGACCAAAATTTTGTTGAGAAGTTTTGCATCAATGTTCATCAAAGAAATGGATCTCTAGTTCTCTTTCTTTGATGAGTCCCTGCTTGGTTTGGGGATGAGGTTTATGATGGCTTCATAGAATGAGTTCGGTAGTGAACTTTCTCTTTCAATTTCATTGAAGACTTGGAGGAGTATTGACGTGAGCTCTGCTTTGAAGTCCTTGTAGATTTCCGCTGTAAAACTGTCTAGTCCCGGGCTTTTCTTAGATGGGAGGTCTCTTAGAGGAGAGGTCTCTTATTGCTATTTCTATTTCATTGCTTAATATGGGCCAGTTAAGATGGTTTAACTCATCCTGGTTTAGTTTCGGCATGTCTATATTTACTAGGAAACGGTACATTTTTGACAAGTTCTCAAACTTACTAGCATAAAGGTTTGCGAAGTATTCCTTATAATGTACTGAATCTTGGTTGAGTCTGTCATCTCTGAGTTTATTTATTTGAGTGTGTTCTCTTGTTCTTCTAATAAGATTTGTTAAGGGTCTGTCAATTTGTTAATTTTTCAAAGAACCAACTCTTTTTTGTTGATTCTTTCTATGATTTTTTTGGATTCTAATTCATTTAGTTTTGATTTAATTTTAATTATTTCTTTCCATCTACTGGATTGGTGTTTATCCTGCTGCTCTTTTTCAAGGAGACTCAGATGTCTCATTAAATTGTTGGTTTCAGGTCACTCCAATTTGCCTCTGAGTACTGCATTTGCTCTGTCCCAGAAGAGCTGGTGATTTGAGTGTTCATTTTTGTTGAAATTATAAACATTTGAATTTCGTTTCTGATCTCTTCCATGACCCATTGGTGATTCAACAGTGTGTTGCTCAGCCTCCATGTCTTACAGGACTTTCACTAGTGGCTTTTGGTGTTGAGTCCTAATTTTATTCCCTTGTGGGAGAATGCAAGGTATAGCTTCAAAGTTTTTGGATTTGGACAAGTTTACTTTGTGACCTAAATGTGGTCTCTTTTGGAAAAAGTTCCCTGTGTACTGAGAAAAACGTGCATTCTGATGCTGCTGGGTGAAATATTTGGTAGATGTCTGTTAAATACAGGTGATCTATGCATTTTTTTATATCCGTGGTTTCTCTTTTGATTTTTTGCCGAGTTGAAAAATCTAGTGGAGAGAGTGTGTTAATGTCCCCAACAATTAATATCTTTGCATCTATGGGAGATGTGAGAAAAAGTAGAGTTTTTGGTTTTTTTTTAATTTTCTTTTCCTTCTAATAGGTCGGATTTGATGGCTTCAAATTCTTTGTTGGAAATTTTTTTTTAGATCTTATATGAATCTCTTTACTTCCTTAATTTTGTGTTCAGTGTCTATTCTCAAATCACTTAGTTGATTGGTTATGGTTTCTTTGGACTCTCATTCTTTCTGTTGGGCTCCATTCAACATTCGCCTTCGGGTCTCCCTGACTTCTTTCAGCTGTCTTTTAATGGATTCCATGAATGCCTCTATGTGGTATGAAAGTAACACCAGTTTTGTGCTAGAACACTATTTTAAGGCAAACATCAACCAACGTCTTGTAGTTGCATAGACAAAAGTCGACAGATACAATCTATTTCAACAGATACTATCTATTCAATGTAAAACAACAATGTATTAATGGGCTATGAAAAGCAAAGTAGAATTTGGCAAACCAGAAATTATTAGTTTTAGGGAGAAAAGTGGGGAAAAATAGGATTAGAGAGATGTGGAAAGGTAAAAGGAGAGTGAAAATAACCAAGTCCTAATATCAAAGAGGAAAATGGATTGGACAAAATGATAGGAGAAAGAGAAGAGAAAATAAAAGAGGCAAGTAAAAATGGAAAAACAAAAATTTAAATTTAAAAAGTGAAACACAAAAATGATGCAAGTTTAAAGAAGAAATATTGAGAGAAGAACAGGAATAGGATGAGAGGAGGGGAGGAGTAGAAAGGAGATGTGAAGAACTAAAAATACTTATAGTAAAATTAAAAAATAAAAAATAATTATAATATTATATAGGTATTATGAGATAATACTGTTATTAAGGAATTTAAGCCTAAGAGTTTTTGAAATAAGTAATAAATTTCTGGATTAAGTGTGTAAACCATGTGGAATAAGGTCTAATAATCAATGAAGGGTATATCTGAGGATGAGCAGAACAGCAATTAAGTCACCTAAAAAAGAATGAAGAGAATAAAAAGTGAGAAGAATGAGAAAGAAAGAAAGGAAAAGGATCCAAATTTAGTAGAGATAAAATAACAATACAAATGTGCACACACATATACACTTAAAATAAAAATTATAAGAGGAAAAGAAGATTAATAGAAAACAATTTTTTAAAAAAAATTACAAGTTAATGAAAAGGTAAAAAGAAAGTGTTCTTTGGGGGGCGAGGGGGGGGTTGAATGGGAAGATCCTGTATCTCCCTTGTGTCCATAACTAGTCTCTTGGTGGAGTCTCCAGTCTGCTTGTGGTGTTTGGTTTTCCTATGTCTTTATTGGTTTCTTAAGTTAGTTTGTTTGGCAGGCAGAAAAATGGTCTGCTTTACCCAGAATTTTGTGATCCTCCTCCTAGGCTAGTTCAGTGGGAGGGAGATCTGCTTTGTTTCTCACTAAAGAGGGAGTTGGCAGTTTCCTCTTGTTTGGAGATGCTGTGATGAGGCTAGGTTCTGGGTAGAGTTGAGGCCTTTCAGCAAACACTAGCTTTTCCTTGAGGGGCTAGCTTCTGAGACACTCACAGAGCCCAGCATGGAGACTTTCTCAGGGTTTATGCTTACTGAATTTCAATTGATTGTCTAGACTGCTATAAGGAGGGGAAGCCTCTGGCTCTGTTTACCCAGTGAAGAAAGACATTCCTCTGGGGGCTGAGTTTTCACTGCCTGGGCTGGGTGACTTTCTCTTGGGTGGAGCTGAGCCTGGCAAGTCAGGTCAGGTTCCTGTGACCTGCTAAATGACTCTTTTTTTTTTTCCTCCAAGTCCTGGGTTGGAGCTATAATCTCAGCCAGGCCTTTCCCAGTATCAAAGATGGAGATCTCAGGTAGTGGCACAGTGGGGAGGAGGGGGGGAGGGGTGACATTGCCTCCTCTGCTCCCTGAGAAGGTGTTATTATGTCTTGGTTCCTGGGTTATCTCTGGTCTGTGATCTGCAGGATAAAGATACCTGCACCTTGTCAGTTCTTGCTGGTGTTGGGTAGAATCCAATCACTCTCTATGTCTGGCACATTTGTCCAGACTCTCTGTGTTGTAGGTATGGCAGCAAGGCCACTGCTACCGCCTCCGCCACCGCAGCCACAGCTACTGGCAAGTGCTCAGATCTGTTTCCTTGCCTGGATTTTCTCTTTCTGGCAAAAGTCTCTGTACTGGGATGGCACACTTGGTGTAATTCTCCCACCTAGGACTGTTCACTGTTACACTAAAACTGCTTTCTAGGTGAGAGCTTGTTTAGCCTCCAGGTTCTCCTCTGCCATCTTCCTGGAACTACTCTTCTTTTTTTTCTCTCCAGTATATTTTCTTGTTTTTGAACAAGTGTCATGGACTGTCCAACCATTCAAAAGGGAGCTTATTCCATTAATTTAATAAAAAAGGAATGCAGCCTGCCTGCATCTCAAACCAACTTTGAGTATAATGTTAATCTGATAATTCACATCATTGAATTTTCAAAGTTGTATTGATAATGTTTTGTTAAACTATTCATTAAAGAGGTTCCAAATAGCAAGAATAAAAAAAAAATGTTTTGCTTTCTAAGAATGTTTTAAAAGCTAGTAATTCAAAAAAACACAGTCTATTCTTCCAAGATTCCATGGTGAAGAATTTCTCTTTTATCATAACCCTTACCACTGACCCCCTCCCTTCAAAATTGTAGCTTTATTCAGTTTTCTTGTTCCTGCTTTCATTTTGGTACTAGCATGAAAAATCTCCTTCTAGTATTTGACAATGAAATTCCATTTGTTGTTAGAGAGTTCAATACATATTGCCAAATGCAGATTCATGGGCATATCATACAGCATAAACTATTGAATATCATTAACGTGATCTGTGCAAATATTCCATCAATTAATATAAATACCACATAAATGTGCATCTTCATATAATTCTTAAATGCAATGTAGTTACATATCATATCTCATAAAATAATTCAGACAACTGGTAGAAGAGACTAAGCTCAAAATTTTGCATTGTTCCCAATACTATTTGTAAAATTTTCTTTCTCAGTAATTTTTACTGCAGAGCCTTCTTTTCCTAGGAATAAGTCATAAGTCATGTCCTTGGATTTTAGTCAACTTTGAGTAAGCTGTTTTCTTTCCACCACCAGTTAGTCCCTCGCGTTAAATACCCGAGGAATAACTTGTCCCGTTATGCCTGCAAGAGGAGTATCCAAGTCAACTGTCTGTGCCCCCTCTTCCCTTGCTTTTTTTTGGGGAATAGGGTAACAGAGACAGGGGAGACAGAGGTGTCAGGGTTCAGGTGGCTGGAACCATGGTGTTTTGAATTATGGGTAGCAGAAATAGTAGTAGAGAGTAGGATACCAGGTAAAGGTTAACTGTGATTGTAATTGCTGAGTTCCAGTGTAAGGAAATTGGTTAGCTGCAACAGCTTTGCAGGGGTTGGGGTAGCTAACACAGGTACCCAGAACTGTTTAACAGGGACAAGGAAGCATATACAAAGTGAAAGAGTAAAAGTTGCGAGGGATTGTGGGGCACAATCAGGGTAACAAGGTCATGGGTGTACAAAGTGGGTAGCCAGTACTATGGGAGTAGCAATTGGCATGATGTCCTGATGTGGTGCATAGCTCTGGGTTTGCCTGTCTAGTTTTGGCTGTTAGATCTTTAGGGAAACTACCTCTAGCAGCTCATTATCAGCTTGTTGTATTCAGGCACGTGCCATCTATAAATGTCTACTCCAAGTAGATTGCATTCTTTGACACCAGCTCTAGGATCTTTGCTCTAAGCATCCTGAGGGACCACACTCCACAATGCTACAGAACAGGCTCCACATAATGAGCTGCAATCACCTCGTACTTCTCTTGCTGCTCCTCTCCAGTGTCAATTATCATGGTAGCAAGGGATCTGAGATGTGCTCAGCAGCAGTGCTCTGAGAAGCTACCAATTCTTACCATCGCAATTGGGGAGCTCCCTAGAAATGGGCAAGAGCACTTGCTGACGTTCTTCCAACTTCTCTCTGTGGCTCTGCACAACCAGATTTTTATACCTCAGGTGGATTACTTTGATGTCCAGGTAGCATCAAACTTGCTCTATCTTCTCTCTCTAGGTGCTTTTCTGTTTCAGCTGCCTCTCCATTTCCCTCCAGGTACTCGCTTCATCTCCACATCTTTAGAATTGTGCTTCATATCAACCCGTGGCTTTCACACCAAGCCCTTCCATTTTCTCATCTAACTCTCTAGCTGTGAATCTGGTACAACAAGTTAATTTCTGTATCTGTTTATCAAGATTTGAGTCGGAATCCAAGATGGTACTATCTAACTGAGAACATGGGGAGTATCTTAAATACTCCCCTGCCATTCACTGCTCATTGAGAAAGATGCAAATGTGTACTTGTCAGTCTCTCCTCCTCCATTTCTGGTTCAGCAGAATAAAGTAAATTCACAATGGAGCTACCAGACAGCTGCTATGTCAGCAAGTGATGAAACCAAAGATATTTTAGTGAGGGGATACTTACCAAGTGTAGTAGGATAAATACACATATTTGTAGGGTATTACTAAGAGCTTTCATCAAACTGGTTATTTTATGCCCAAAATGGCAGACCAGTGTTAATCTGTCCC
Organism: Dipodomys spectabilis; assembly: GCF_019054845.1. NCBI lineage: Eukaryota > Metazoa > Chordata > Mammalia > Rodentia > Heteromyidae > Dipodomys > Dipodomys spectabilis. The sequence continues at coordinate 797,891 of NW_024870978.1, read as the reverse complement.
TGAGAGCTTCCTGTTCTGAAGGCCCTGAGGACTCCTACATACAACTCAGACCTAATGACATGGGTGAATAAAAATGTAGGTGAGTATGGATTAGTATTTTGAAGGTGTGGTAAGGTGTTGTCTTGTCATGACCACCATGGAATCAATGTCCTTTCTCTGATCTTCATCATATCTCTTTATTTGGCATAACTGGCAGATTTCTTAGTGTGTCATTTTCTCCTGTTAGTTCAGTGCACAAGTTAAAACATTAAGCATGCCAAACCATGGGTTTCCATTGTCCTAGTAGATGTTTTGCCTTCTAGGACCTTCCTTCCAGGTAACTCTCTGTTTAGCATATTGCACAATGCCCCAATCAATGATATCATTTTGAGCCTAGGAGAAAATCTACATTTGTAAAGCAGTACACATAAGAAGGAGATGATGCCCCACACTCAAATGCTCCAGGAGAACAGAGTGTAAGGGTGTCTACATAGTTGGGAAATAGGATTCTGAGGGGTGGAAAGGTATGAGTTTAGATAGCAAACCTAGAAGTAATTATAAGTTTCTGAATTTCTAACCTTTTTTCCTTCTGCCCCTCAGATCAAATTCAGGAAGTGGTGGAATGTTTATGGTCACAAAAAGGAGTTTTTAATCCCAGGCCCAAACTCTAGGTGTTCTTCTTACATCTTCCCACCTGCTCCTGATGTAAATTTTCAGAAGGGCAAAGGGAAAGGGAGCCCCTTGCTCAGGAATATAAATGGAGCATACAAGTAACTGCAGTCTCTGACTTTCTATTTTGAAGGAAAAATAAAAGGAAGTTTGAGTTTTTACGAAATCAGTTTCTAGGCTCCATGGTTCCTTCAGAACTTCTTTACCTCCTTCTATGTTTTGAGAGCCACAGTTAGTACAGTGCTTCTGTCTCTTAGGGGCAATCCTTCTGTTCATACCATGCTTAAAGTAGACAATAGGTGGAAGCTGCCATTTAAAAAATAGCATGAAATAGCACACAGTGAGTGCTTTCCCTGAATTCCTGGACCTAACAAGTTCCCAATTCTGAAGAGAACATGATTATTGGTGAGTACTAAAAACATCCACTGAATGGTGAGCTTGGAACATTTTTCCCAAGGCAGGTTCTGTCCAGGTTATTAGGATGGCTGAGATCTACTGGATGAACTTACAGATCATGCAAAACAGAAAATTCTAAGAGATTGAGATCCCAAAAAGAAAGTGGACCAAGAAGAGAAAACTTATCATTGCTGAAAAAGGAGGAAGACTTAACTAGGAGAATGTTCTTCTGAATACAGTTATGGGTATAATTATAACAAGGATCTAAGTTGTGGCTCATCAGTAGAAACTATCAAGTCAAACCTCACTAAAGCTAAAAATAAACCTTATAAAAAAAAAACTATTTGGATTTCAGTACTAACATCTGTTTTAAGGAGTGTGATTGTGGTGTGTGTGTGTGTGTGTGTGTGTGTGTGTGTGTGTGTGTGTGTGTGTGTGTGTGTGTGTGTGTGGTGTCTAAGATTATTTACGGGACAACATTTGTTCTTAAAAATCATCATATTGTCAATATCCTTTAGGTTTCCCACTCATGTCTGGTGGCATTCTAGCTCTACCAGCTGAAACACAAAATTCTCGCTTTCTTCTGGTTAAATGGAGATAAACGTGTAATAGATATGTCAACTGGGTTGGTTTCAAACTATGATCTTCAGATCTTATTCTCTGGAGTAGGTAAGGTATAAGAGTGAGCCATTATGCTCAGCCCAGTATTTCCAGTGACTTACATATTCTTTCTGAATCTCAATTACTTCCTGTGTACAAAGTGAAAATAATTACTGTGTGGACCTTAGAATCAGGTGGGAGTTATGACTGGGTGTAGGAAGTATACGTGTTTGGGATGTGTGTACAGAGCCTGACAATCTCATAAAACTACTGATGTTTATATTGAAATGTATTCCAGGAATTGGAAACAAGAGAGATTTTTCTGTTCTAGTTTATCCATTTATGGCATTGAGGGAGACAGAGATAGTCAAGGAGAACAGGGAAACAAATGCAGCACTTGTACACTGTAGATATTGTGTTCACAACGAGCTATACGACTGTGGACAGGGACAGGAGAGATGAGATTGTCAAACAAGAAATGAACTCATTACCTGACTTACAAAATAGTTATCTGTATAACAATTTTAATAATACAATAACAATTTTAAAAATCTGGGTTGATGATTCTCTCCTCCAATTTTTGTAGGTGCCCTTAAGACTCAGGCCCACCGATGGAGTTTTTGAAGGTCAATTTATATGATAATTAATATAAAGCCATAATCTCTTAAGAAATGTTATAACAAGTAGTTCATTCTTAGTACTGGTTTCTCTTTGAGTAGCAATTCTATATGTTGTGGGCAGAGCTAATGTTTTACTTTCTGGTTTTAGTATTTGTTAGGTGTTGAAATCCCTCTTAAAGTTTTGCAACAGAGTTCTGCTGTATTTTGGCACCCTGCCCCTAACTAAAATGGTATTCAACCTTTGAAATTCATGTACTTGAGTATGAGTTTTATTTATTTAATTTGATGATGATGGTGAACTGTCGCTGTCCTTCAGCTCTTCAGCTCCATACTAGTGCTCTACCACTTGAACCAAAGTATCTCTTCTAACTATTTCTGCTTAGGTGGTGCTGGGGAATCAAACCTAGGGTCTCATGGATTCAAGATAAGCTGTCTACCACTGATCCACCTTCTCTGCCCCCATAAGTGGTATTTTTTTGCAAGGGTCTATCAAGCAAATCTATTGAGAAAATGTATTCATTCGCCATTAGACATAATCAAAATTATGAATTATCTGATATTTTAATAAATAAAACTGTTATCATTGTTACTAGGAATTATTTGTCTCCCCATGCTGTAAACATGGAGGAGGTATTTTAAACTAAAACTACAAAAGTAATTTTAAGGTCTTGGTGCTAACAAATCTGTCCAGGTATTATTACACTAAAGAGAGAATTCAAAATGGTTTTTCTTCATAAATACAGAGATTAAAGGACTTATAATACTTATTTCAAAATGCAAATTAAAGGGAAAATCAGTCAGGAGGTAAATTTTATATTGAATGTTAATTTTGAAGAGGAAAATAAGATCTTAGATGGCAGACTAAAGACAAAACACTATCAGAACCCTTTATGCTGAATTATAAAAAAGAGGCTTTAATTGAAAAATTGAGCTGGTATATGCACATCAGGCAAAGGCAAGCAATCAGAGCATACCACCAACAAGATACGCCATAACGTATATCTCAGAAAAAGGAAACAAGTACAGACCCTGGCTCAACATCCTTATCCTTGATTTCAATGATACACATATTCCCCCCTACACACCGACGCACTCTCACACACACACACACACACACACACACACACAGACACTCGAATGTATGCAACAACTCAACCTAACCTACTCACTTCCATTCAACATGAGTCAAAGATCTTCCTGTAATATTTGAAACTTTAAGAGTTTCAAGTCTTGTAAGTAATTGATAACAGATGCATAAGCAATTATTTTCTGAATAGACTCTGCTATAGAAATGAGAGTTCATGATGGTTATAACTACTTAAACATCTTTGAATCTCAAAAGAATTAAACAAGAGACAATCCGAATTTTGGAACTATATTTCTACCAGCTATTCTTCAAAGGCTTAATAAGAGGTTACAAAATCCAAAATTAAATACCAAATTAATACAACTAATACTTGTGTAAGCGAAGTGAAAGACACTGATTAGTGACCTATGCTGCCTCCATTTCTAAGCCGGCTGCACATTGTGGAACCTTGATTCTGCTGGGCTAGGCCCACAGTTGTCTTCCAAGAGCAGTGGCCCTGCTGAGGTTGGCAATGGGAGCTGTGTGGAGAGGATGGGAAGCCTAAGGGGAGGCTGAGCTGGGGTTGGGGATGGGGGTAGTAGGGAGAATACGGGAGGTCCTGGCAGAGGCTGGTGAAGGGAGGAAGGAGGCAGTAAGCCAATGGCTCAGGAAGCAGCATCCCCAAAGGCAGCTGGGTTCTGGGGAGTGTCTGTGAGGTGCAGAGTTAGGCCCCTGGGGCCTCGTGGCTGGGTGAGGAGAGGAAGAAGTCTCAAACCCCACCCAAACAAGCAATGAGAAATGAGACAACCAGTGGCTGAAGAATTTCAAGAAAAAAGGCAGGGACTTGTAGGTAAACACTGGGGGTGTGGAGGGCCGCAGTGCTGAGCCAGTGTGCCTCCTGGGGCCCTTGAAGTGATATAGGGCCACCTCTGCTGTGCACTAGGCCCCACTCTTGCCTTGAAGCAGGCACCAGGAATCGCAGGAACAGCCTCAGCCTGCCCCACAGAGCTGGCTTGCCATGAGTGTGGGGGACTGGGCAGCTGCTGGGAGGTTATGTGCAGCAGGGCAGAAGAAGAATGTCTGGTGGGCACTGCTCCACCCTAGTCAGGCACAGGGCCACTGGAGAAGTTCTGGCTCTGGATCAGGACCAGGGACTGCCCCCCAGACAAGTGGCCTCTGGGGACTTGCTTGGTGGCTGCTATGTGTGGGCTTGGAAATTCCTTAACATGGCCAAGGAGTCTCCACGGATAGGCATATTTGCTCCTGTGCCTCTCCCATCTTCTGGATTCCCACTGTCCTCCTGCCTCGAGCCATGTCCAACTACAGGAGTAAACTTCTCCAGCCTCTTAGAGGGCATCCTGGAGATGTTCACAGGGCTTCCCATGTCTGGTTCACCATGCATGCAGGGCTCAGACGGTGCCATCCTCCAGGCAAAGTGTACCCCAATTTAAGCTCGGAAGAGGAGAAAGCTTCATTGTCCCAGATACAGCTGCCCTTGGAGTTTTCTGTGTACACTAGTCTTGTGCTGAGATAATGATCCCCAAAGACCACCAAGCCATTTCCGATGCGAGCACACGAGGGTCATTTATTGCAAACTCGAGCCTGGACTCACAACTGTCAGCATCACAGTGGGTCAGAGTTGAGAGCTCTGAACCTTCAGTTAACAGGGTTTTTATAGGGCATAAGGCTGAGGTAAGTGGGTTCATAGCTTGTCAGTTACATGATTGGTTGACATTTAATGAGTTAATATTGTAACAATCTTATTGGCTAACATGTGCAGGCTTAGCAGTAAGAAGCAAATTATTTTAACTATGGAATCTTAAGAAACATCTGTAGCTTTAGGTACCTTCCTGTCATCTGCTTATGGCTATTGCTAGGAGAGTTACGGGAAGAATGTTATTGGGACATTTCATGGTTTTTCCAGGAATCTGAATCCTAAATTTCAGTAAAATCTTTACAATGGATACTTTCAGTAAATGCCTTCACAATGGATACTTTCAGTATAGGGCTTCAAAATGGACTAAGTCCAGAATGGCTATACTTTGGCTAAGGTCTCTCACTAGGGGTGTGTGTGTGTGTGTGTGTGTGTGTGTGTGTGTGTGTGTGTGTGTGTGTGTTTGGTGTGAGAGAGTCAGACACAACTGAGGTTTGGTGTAAACACTTCTTCCTTTCAGCATTGAGTTTTGGTATCTTGTGGTTGGTCCTCCTCCCGAATTCTGACTTCTAAATTTCTTCTTCTATATAGTTTTATCCTTATATCTTCTTAATTTTCAGATTCCTAATATCTGTTTGTGAACTTCAGAATTTGCTTCATAAAGAGGGTGCCTTTCTTCTAACTTTTATGAAGCCCTTTGCTCTATTTAAACGGAGCATGTGCTGTGTTAGTGGTTTTACTTAGCCCAGACTGTTGTGGCCCAGGCTGTGACTTAGTTCTGAGATTAGTTTAGGCTAATATGAGATACTATCATTTCAGTCTATCTAGTGAAAAAAGTTCAGCACATTTATTGAAACAATTTCCTGGCTGTGAAACAAACAAAAAATCCAGTGGTATAAATATACAATCTGTTGATTTTTGTTAAGTGTGCACCACAGCAATGAAAAAAATCTTCTTACTAAAGTGAGTCTTTAGAATATGAAAAAATCAATTATTATAGAAATTAAAAACTGATCAAATACCAAAAGAAAAACAAAGACACTGATCAGGAATGCAGTACAAATGTAAGTGTTTAATAAATAAATGAAATGTTTGAGATTCTTATCCACATAGGAAATACAAAGGAAAATAAATAGGAAAGTCACTGAAACCCCATCCTACACACCAGAACAGCTATCACCACTCGAATAAATAAACATCTGGAGAGGTTGAAATAAATCAGGAACTGTATTTGGTTTTGTGATAATTGTAAACTAGTGCAACCCATATGGAGATCATAATGGAAGTTTAGAAAATACCAAAAAGACACATGTGTTGATGACCTTTACTGCAACCTTAATACATAAAGAAGGAATATAAATCAACATCAACATCCATGTGCATGGCAGCAAGAAAGAAAGCTGTGTAATCAACCTACATGCACAAAAATAAGGGAATAAAAGAAATATGCTATTCATAACTATAAACATGTTCTGGTATATAAGAGAAGTAAATTTCTCCAATATCACTGCTAAATATTTTTGGATATATACCTAATCCTAATTTCACAGGTTTTGTGGATTAGTGTTTTTCTTTAAAAGGGACCTCCATACTCATTTTTAGAGGAGTTACAATAGGTTGAAGATATCCTATAATATGTGAATATTAGAAGAATTTTAAATATATCAATGAACACAAAAAGGACCATCATATACAGTTTGTAAATTGATCCAATTTTAAGAAGGCAACAGTTGGGGGACAAGACAATTTTAGAAGCTTAATAACAAAAACACAGACATGGAACATTTTAAAAAAATGTGCAACTGATTAGTGCTAATACTAACAAAATATTTTCCTCAAGTTTTAAAAATGAAACAATTAAAATAATACTTAATAACATCAAATAAGTAGGCCATGGAAGAAAATATACCATAGATATATGTTTCCCCATAATTTGTTTTAATTTATAACAAATGGATTCAAAGAAAATGTGATTACATGTCTGAAGATGATAACACATTCAAGTATCATTGATTGAATCCAGCAAAGGAAAGTAACAGAGAAGTAGAGAGTAAGAACAACCTGGGGCATAGATGAAGATACTCAGTAGAACGTTGTGAGGAAAAAATGTGTTCGATTTTGCTCATCAACATTGAGCTAGGACAGCTACTTGACAGAGCACTTGTAATGTAGTCAGAACAGTGGAGTTACTAATTTAGGCAGTAATTTATTACTTTTATTCCCTAATCTTATGATGTGATTCCCAAACGATGTGAGTGATCCTAGATTTTCTGAGCCCTTCTTAACCCAAAATTTCTAATTCCTTCCCCTGCCAATAATTCTTTTGCTATTCTCATTTCTCCTTGTTTCTGAACTCAACTCCTGTGACCTTTTGGTTTATGGGAAAAAGCTTGAGAAATGTGAGGATGGTCTGGAATCTGAGGAACATCCAGTCCAGCTTGGAGGATCTGGTAAAAGACCTCCACCTGGAACTCAGAATCAGATATTAAATGACCTCTTTGGAAATAGAGAAACTCAATCCCTCAGGTGGGATTATCATTCCTTGACTTTCTCTGAAGAGATGTGGTACTAGGGCATAATTCAGAGAATGAGCTTTAGCAACACTCACCACAGCTTTGTCAGGAGGAATAGGTTCAAAACTAAAAGTGACCTCAGTTCTCACAGGGCCAGTCAGAAACCAAGAGATCACATATTCCTCCTCATCAGACACCTTTCTGGGAGGAACAGAGTCTGGGCAAAGTCTACAATGGAGATAAAGTGAGACTAGGCCTAAGGAGTACACAAAAGAATGACCCTCTCTTTGAAAGTGAGTTGTGCAGTGAGACATGACAACTACCTTTATATATGAAAATTCACTAGGTGAGTTATCTCACTGCCACTATGCGGGAGGTCAGTTTCCTCAAAGAAGTTGTTAAATGTTGTGTCTACCAGTTTACTCTCCAGGCTGTTGTCTCTTCCACCATTTCCCATGCCAAGAATGCATTGCTTCTTTCAGGCAATCAACTAATTGTCCTGAATCCTAAGCAGGAATATTGTAGGATATACTTTGGCTAAATTCTTGCATTGGAGGTTAGCCAAAGGCCCAGGCTTTGCACATGCCAAGAGGTAGAGAAGGTGAGTATAAGCTCAGATTGGTACTGAAGAACAATCCTATTGAAAAAAAATCAGTAAATGAAATTAATGTTTGAGTAATTTAGGGTGCATAGCCACTAAATTTATGTAATTATTAGTAACAAATATACAATCATGGATTAGGAAGAAAACAGTGAAGTAGATTCAAGATAACATGGAAAAGACACATAATAGCCATATCAGGAGATGAGAGTGTGAAGGAATTGTTGGTATAAGTCCATTTACTATCTGAGGAGTGACCTTGGATAGAAGGCTTTTAGAATAATATCTAAAAAAGAGTGACTTGCTGGGCACTAGTGACTCACACCTGTAATCCTAGCTACCCAAGAGGGTGAGATCTGAGTATTATGATTCAAAGCAAGCCCAGGCAGAAAAAGCCAGAAGTAGTGCTGTGGCTCAAGTGGTAGATCACTAGCCTGCAGCTCAGAGACACTACCTAGGCCCTGAGTTCAAGCTTCAGGGTCATCAAAACAACAACAAAACCATAACGTTAAAAAGAATTAAAAGAAAGACTTAAAGATATACAATGGAATGATGATCCTGTGTAACTGTCTAGGGAACATAAAAGGAGACAAAATTTGGAGCAAAATGATACCTATTCATTACTAATCAAGGATGCAATGCAAATGCCAAATTCCTCTTCTCCAAAACTTCCAAACCTGGGATCAGAACATGGCTCATTGGTTGAGTGCTTGCCTTGCAGGCTTGACGCCCTGGGTTCAATTCCTCAGCCAGAAGTTTTGCTATGGCACCAGTGGTAGAGCACTAGCCTTGAGGTGAAGAGGTGAGGGACAGGACCCAGGCCCATACTTCAGGCCCCATGACCTGCCAAAAAAAGACCCAAAAAACAAAACAAAACAAAGCTTCCAAACTTATCTTTTCTCATAATTGAGGAGAAGCTTTTTTTTAAAACAGGAATTCTTATCTAGTTCAAGGTCATCAGAACTTCAGTAGAGGTTTACTGTTGAGATATAATGCACCTAACTCTGCTGAACTTAATCATGACTAGGAAAGTATGGACATTTATGTGTGTATTACATTTTTCCTTATAAATATATAATTCTTTCAGCTATTATATGTAATATATATTGTACAATATATTATACATTATATAGTATAATAAATGTATTATAGTATATCATATATTATATATTAACAGACTTCTTAATTTTAGAGTTAGGAACAAGCAATATATTGAAAGACAAATGCTTGAATCTCTGAGTAATTTCTCTACCACTGGACAATTCCAGGTTTCATTCTTATTACCCAAACAGCAACATAGGCAAGTGGTGCCCATGGAGGTGGTTCTCTGGATTCTGGAAACTGTGATCTGCACATATATATATGAAATATTATTTTATACTAGTGAATGTGTATAACTATAGCAACAGATAATTAAGTCAACATCTATGTGCACACACACTCAATCACTTTCAAGTATAAGAATTTCTTTTCAGGCTAGGAAGATTGCTCAGTGGTAGGTAGCTTGCCTTGCATGCATGAGACCCTGTGTTCAATTCCTCAGCACCACATAAGCAAAAAGAAAAAAGCTGTAAGTGGCACAGTGGCTCAAGTGGTAGAGCACTAGCCTTGAGTTGAAGAGCTGAGGGACAGCACCCAGGCCCAGAGTTCAGGCCCCATGACCGGACCCCCTCAAAAAAAATGTATTTTCTATGTTCCTTACGCACCTACACAGAGAGTAATTGAGTTGCACTTCAATTGTCCTGGGAGTTCTTTATCTGGCTACTGTAGATTCACATCCTTTGTTCTCTTAGTAGCCATATGTCATGTGTTCAACAACAATACTTGTTACAAGCAAAAGTATCTACCTTGGCACACAGAGGAACTTGGATTTCAGAAATGCCACAAATAAGTAGGAGGTACAGCAGTACTTTTAAAAATTAAATAGATTACATATTTATTAGGAAGTTTGTCAGAAAAATAAACTTCAGTGCAGAATGAAATACTTGAAGAAAACTACAGTTGAAATTACAAATAGCTTGGTGCTGGTAGCTCATGCCTGTAATCTTCACTGATCTGGAGGCTGATTTCTGAGAATCACAGTTCAAAGCCATCTTGAGCAGAAAAGTTGCCATGAGACGCTTATCTCCAATTAATCAATCAAGACTAAAATTGATACTGTTGCTCAATGTTGTGGAAAGATAACCTTGAGCCAAAACCTCAGGAACAGTGCTCAGGACCCAAGTTCAAACTCTGCAATAGAAAATAAATAAAAATAAAAAATAAATTACATATAATTTATTACCAACTCTGTACAAGGAAAATAGGATATGGCACATGGCAACATTTGACTTCAAGTTCCAAAGTTCCAAAGCATTTCCCCACTCGTGAGAACTAGGAGTAATCCATATTGAAAAAATAAAAACATATACCAAATTTCAAAACATACTATATGTTATACAAAGGAAATGCAATAAACATGCATTTCACAATTTAGTAACATCATGTAGTAAAAAGAATCTGATTAACTGATTCATAAAAATCAATATAATGCTGATAAAACATCCAATATCTCAGGGATCAAATTAGCAGAATACTTTCCATCTATGATGGCTGTTTTGTAAATTATCCAGCCCTCTCAATCCCACAATTGCAGAAGTCTCTTCCTGAGAATGTCCAGACATCTGTCTACTGTGAGTGCTCAATGTAGACCTGGTCCCATTCTCTATTATTTAGACATGTGATAGACGGAATATCTGATAACTTAATGACATTTTAGTTCTCAGAAAAAAAGGGAAATTGAAGACAGTGGGAAAATCTACCAGATCCCGGAAAGATTTCTATCATTGTGCTAAAACTGCACCCTTTTATTGACTTGAACAAACTGCAGCAATTGTCACTCCAACAACATGTCCAAAAAATAGCTTTCCAAATATTGAACCACAGTGCCACTTCCAGTTTTCTGGTGTTTAATTGGAGGAAAGAGTGTCACAGATTTCCTGAAAGGGCTAGATTTGAACTAACATCTTCAGATCTCAGCTCTTGCATAGCTAGGATTACTGGGATGAACCACTAGCTCCCAGATAAAATGTGACTTATTTTAAGTTCGATGATTTAGTTGAGGGAGTAGCATGAGTGTGTAGAAAGGAAACTTTCAAGTCATCTCTCTAAATAATTTCAGTTTAATTTTCATAATATTTATTGCAGTGATTAATAATAGACGCTCCCAAAGTAACAGAATGATTCTTTATTTTCTCCTTCCCATAGGTATTATTGGAAGATGAGTGAAATCTAAGTATAAGGCAATATGTACTTGAAACTATAAAAAAATATGTTGATGACACATAAAGAGCCATATTACACAGCTTCTTTTCATTTCATAAAGAAAAGAATGTCATACAAGTGTATTTATTGGCAGGGTTTTACATCTGAAAAAAATATCATAAAAAAGCAGGAGGGGATCAGCAACCATTTAAGTGTGATATAGCATTGGAGACTATAAGACATGAATTTATTCATTAAATAATTATCACTAAATTTATTCATTGTAAATTTTTCTTTTTTGGGGTCCGGTTTTGGGTCCTGAACTCTGGGCCTGGGCGCTGTCCCTCAGCTCTTCAGCTCAAGGCTAGCGCTCTACCACTTGAGCCACAGCGCCACTTCCGGCTTTTATCTTTTTGCTTATGTGGTTCTGAGGAATTGAACCCAGGGCCTCATGCATGCAAGGCAAGCGCTCTACCACTGAGCCACCTTCCCAGCCTCATTGCAAATTTTATTTTATTTACATGTCACTTAATATATAAATACATACATGTGTGAAGATATATATATAGATATATATGTATATACACACATATATATGCATATATATGTACATATACATATATGTATATATACATATACATATATATGCATATATATGTATATATATATATATATATATATCAGCAATATCTGTCCAGTGAACTGTATGGTTAGGTAATTTCATCATGTCAGGTTCATCAAAGGGATGGACTTCCATAAACCTTAATAACCCTGCAACACCACTGCACATGCAAACTTAAGTGCTCACAATTGTAAGCCAGACCTGTGTTTTACCAAAGCTTTGTATATAGTGTGTTATTTTTTTCATTTAGGCTTGACACAAAATGTGTTTGCCCTAGAAATAAATGATGGCATTATAACAACAATAAGTTAGTGTAAATCATTTCATTGAACACATGTTCAGTATGAGTTGTTCTTTCTTTCATTTTCTTATTTTATTTTTAGGATATTGATTTCAGTTTTGATGTAGTATTTGCCAGACAGATACTCCACCACTGGAGTCACTCCACCAATCCTTTCTTGTTTAAGTTACTTTACTCATAGTGTAGCAATTTTTGCACTCAGTCCCAAAAGCAGGGACAATGATTTCATTCCAATATACCTACCTAGTAGGTTGATATGGGTGATACTTTCCTTCCTAGACTGATTCAGAACTGTGATCCTCTCAAATTTCTACCACTTTAGTTAATAGTGTGTGCTCCAGTTCTGCCTACCTCTAGAAGATATGACAGGAATTAATGATTACAGGTAATTTGAGTGAATCATTGGCTAATAGGTGATTTGATATTAAAATGTAGGGTGAGTTTGAAAGTACAATCACAGTTATCAGATATTTTGCTAAGTAAATTTTGCTTCACACTAAAAAACACCTCGACCAGAATTCAGGACTTATATTGCTGTCTGTCAACTTGTATGTCATTTGGGAAAATAAACTTGATGTCTTCCATGCGTGGTAAAGATCTTTGAATGGTCTGATGTGCTGGTTCACATCTATAATCATGGTTTGCAATCAGGAATAAATAGATCACAATTTGAACATAGCCTAACCAAAAATTTAGGAAGTCTCAATCTCAATAATCTAGTGGATCATGTTGAATTATGCCATTAATCTCAACACCACAAGAGGCTAAGTCTCTGCCCAGTACCTGTGTCACCTAGGTAACTGGCTCACTTGGAGGCAGTCACCTCTCCTGATGCAGAAACTGGGCTGAGATATAGCCAAGAGGAGGGAGGAGTCTCCCCCACCTTCCCAGGGTGGACCTCCAGAATGCAGTGAATGTGCTTGCTTTCCTCCTCCAAATGGTTTGAGATGCTATGCTGCTCAGTGCTCATTATTTGATTCCAGTGACCTGTGGTAGAGGTATAAGGTAACAGTAAATTAAATTTCACATTTGCCAATTGAGTTGTTCTTCACAGCCTGTGAGTTCAACTCACCAATTGTCCATTTTTTCAGAGTTGAGAATACTGAGGTAGGGGAGAGAGGGAGGGTGAGTGAAAGAGAGGAGAGATAGATAGAGGGAGAGAGAACAGAAAGGAAGGAAGGAAGGAAGGAAGGAAGGAAGGAAGGAAGGAAGGAAGGAAGGAAGGAAGGAAGGAAGGAAGGAAGGAAGGAAGGAAGGAAGGAAGGAAGGAAGGGAGGGAGAAAGGAAGAAGAATCGAAGGAAAGGAAAGAAGAAAGAAAGGAAGAAAGAGAGAGAGAAAGAGAGAGAGAGAAAGAAAAAAGAAAAGAAAAGAAAGATAATGATTGAGAATGAACGGTTTGGAGTCGGGAGTTACATGGCAGAGGTGCTACCTGTATTTGGTATTAGGTCTGCCCAAGCCATGCAGACCCAATGCAGACACTTCCCCTCTTCTTGGCTAAGTTTCCATCCTTTATGTGTTACCCAGGTATCTAGCATGCCTGGAGGCAGACACTTCCCCTTCCTGCTAAGTCACAACTTGGTCAGCCTCTGGTCATACTTTCCATTTGACCAGAGGAGATTCCCAGACCCTTAGGTTACATCCAGTGTGGCCAAAATTTTCCCCCACCAGGCCATATGTAATCCGGTCCTTGGCCTAGATATGTCCTGGCCCGAGGTTGGGTCAATCCCCTTTTTTTCACATGCCTCTCCACCACATATTGCATAGGCAGCAGTTCAGTAAATAAACTACTTTACCTGACTGAATACCATGTGGTTTTCTCTTCATTGGTTACCTAATGAAACTTACCTCATTAATATACCTTACACTTCATAGTTTTCAGTTATGAATTAATGGATATTTTTCTGACATATGCGAGATTAGTATCTACAAAATATATGTACTAACTCATCATTTAACAGTATAATTCTGCCTGGAGTCTTTGTTTTCAATTTTTTTAATTTTGAAAATAATGTACAGAGAAGTTGCAATTACATTTGCAAGATAATGAGTGCATGTCTTATTAAGCATTGGTGCCTCCTCCTTTGTTTCCCCTTTTCATCCCTTCCCATCTCCCACTTCCTCCACCAAAGTTGTAAAGTTCCTTTTTTGACGTAATGTGTTGTACATCTCATTTTTGCTATGGATCCACCTGTATCCCTATTTACATAATTTGTTTTTTTCCCTTCCACTCCACAAAGACTACCAACATCTGAACTTTTAATAGCAGCCTAATTAACCTTAAAGTCTATTTTGTTTGCTTTGCTTTGTTTTGTTTTTAGCTTAAAGTAATCAAAGATTTGGTGGGAAAATCTGAAAAGATCTCTGCCTTCATATTTTCTAATCACCCTGGACCACAACCTGTGTCCTACCAGTTCAGATGATGGGACTTTGAAATAATAGAAAGCAGATGCACATTATAAGGTCCATGGCTTTGGGATTTCTCAGATTCTTTTTTAAATGTAATTGTTACTAAGGTGTGTAGAGTGAGTTTACCATATCACAATTCATGTAATGTGTACATTTGCCTTGTAGGCAATGCCATCCTTTCCTGAACTTTCGCCCAGTTTTTGTTTGTTTTGTTGAAGTTTGTTTTTGTTTTTGTGCCTAACCATCAGCTTCAACTCAGGATTGGTTGCTGCACCTGAGATTTTGTAATCAAGGCTACTCTAACTCTGGAGTCTCAGCTCCATTTATGGCTTTTTGGTTGTTAATTGGAGAGAAGAGTCACAGATTTTCTCACTCCTGCTGTCTTTGAACTGTGATCATCAGCCTCCTGAGTAGCTAGGATTATAGGCCTGAGTCCCCAGTTTCCAGCTACTATCGTGTTGGTTTCATGCTTCCCTGGTTGTGTTACAATTTTCCTCAACTCTTGGCACTAATGAGGAAGGCAGGATTAGGAAACTATAGGCCATAGGGACATATAAGCTAAACAAATCATTTGGAACATGGCATAAAGACAAGTAAATTTATTGCCAGTTGACTGTGTCCTGTCTTTACTTTTAATTTTGCATGGCCTGTGAATGATGTTATACACATCCAAATGTCAATTGGCAGAAATAAGGTTTCTCATCCTGTTCTAAAAACAAAACAAAAAGCCACCAAAAACTATTATGTATGAGTCCAGCAATTTCCTCAAATTAGAGACCAATCTGCCCTAGTTTATGAAAAAATGTCCTTTATTCAAGTGCTGCTAATTTTTCTAACTACAAATATAATGAAATCTGTAGTAGTCTGTAGAATTGTATACCACAGCTGTCATTTTAATTTACAAGAAATTGCGACTTTAAAATGTTTATTTATTTTTTTTGACAGTTGTGGGGTTTGGACTCAGGGCCTGGGCACTGTCCGTAAGACTCTGTGCTCAAGGTTGTTATCATTCTACCAATTGAGCCACAGAGTCACTTCCGTTTTATCAGTTGTTAATTGGAGATAAGAGTCTTATGGGGACTTTTCTTCCTGGGCTGGATTTGAACTGTGATCCTCAGATCTCAGCCTCATGAATAGCTGGGATTACAGGCATGAGAGACTGGCACCTGGCTTCAAACAGTCATTTTTAAAATGAACTGCTTGGTGCCTCTCGCTCACATATATAATCCTAGCTATAGTTAGGATTACAGTTATGAGAAAGAAACACTAGTTAAGTGTTGTTCATGATTATTTGTAATGCCATGCTTTAATATTTTTTGTTTCTTATACTACAATGCTCTTATTTTTATTTTCACCTATGTGGGAGTGATAAGTGCTAGCCAGTGTTGAACTTTCTTTGGTTGAGATGAATCCATGTGGACGATCTTTCCTAGAATGGCATGGAATTGTAATCCTCCTGTTCTCAGCTCCCCATGGGCCTAGGATGATAGAAGTATTACATCACCCATAGCCAGGGGTTGGGGAACATTGCAGGTAACTCTACACTGGTCTGGAACTGATGTCCCAAATACCTACTTTTACAGGCAAAACAATGTTATATTCCATTTCACTTTGGATAGCTTATGTATATACTTAGAGAGTACAATGATAACACACTTCATGTAAAATATAAAAAATAGTCAATATAATTAGCAGGTTTATCTCCTAAAACATTCAAGCTAATGTAGTTTGTTAATCCCTGACTCTGCTAGCTATTTGGGAATATACCATAAACACGAATAAACTGACAATGTGCAGAATATTGGAAGTTGATAGAGATAAAGACAAGTTAGACTATGTGTAGTAAATATACATTTATCTATTGCTCTTCTGAAGAATATTATCATATATTCACCATGACAATACCACCATATATTCACCATGACAATAATTTTCCTGCAGTGTAGAATTTCCCATATCACAATCTGCCATCCTCGTCTTTTCATCTTTTTAAATTATAAGTATGAATGTTTTCCTGTTTATTATAATGTTTTGAAATTTTTATATGATTGAATTAAAAATTTGTAGAATCTACTGAAATTATTTCATTTTGTTTGGATTTGTAATGCTAAATCATTAAGACCATGGTTTCCTGAAATTTATACTAACAGACTGTATCACTCAATTTTATTCTAATTACATCTTATTATTGTATTTTTAT
This sequence comes from Dipodomys spectabilis, assembly GCF_019054845.1. Classification (NCBI taxonomy): domain Eukaryota; kingdom Metazoa; phylum Chordata; class Mammalia; order Rodentia; family Heteromyidae; genus Dipodomys; species Dipodomys spectabilis. The sequence continues at coordinate 781,020 of NW_024870978.1, read as the reverse complement.
ATAGGGTTCTACTGTTACTGTTTTATGATATAAACTGTTTTTGAAGCTAGAGTGAAACTTGCAACCCCACTGCCTCCTGTAACAGTTTTATCACCAGGTTATGGAGACTGATAAATGTAACTCCAACTAATCAGGAGTTTGAGACCTGAGATTTAGTTCAGACAGCCTGAGCATGAAATTTTATGAGTCTCTCCTCTCCAGTTCACTACAGAAAGCTTGCAGTGGAACTGTGGCACAATTGGTAGATCACTACAGTCACCAGAAAGATACTCAGGCTTGTCATATAGCCCCTGAATTCAAGACCTAAAACACAGATATGCACAACACACCCTCACACACATACACACACACTCAACACACATGTACACACACAGATTCTCTGGCAATGTTGTATCTTAAATTCTTATCCAGAGATTGGACAACAGGCCACTAATTTGTGAAGGTTTTTTTCCTGATTATTTTGAAGGAGGAGGATAGTTCATGGGACAAAGATGAGAAGACTTTAGTAAGGAATTCTTTATAAATGACTAGCTTATAAAAAAAAAACAGTAGAACAGTTTTTATATTTAAAACTTACATTCCTTCAACTATAGTATTTTCTATAATAATCATTGAATTACGAGATGACAATGCAGCACCTCTTCCCTCCTCCCCTTCCCCTCTGTCATAAAATATGACAAAAGTATCAAAAATACTCTTATCTTACAAGAATGTACATCTATAATAATGTCTGACAATATGTGTAAGGTTTATTTTTCAAAACTTGTATGATTTTCCCACCTCTAAGTACTTATGTTTTTTCCAGATGACAGCACACTGGGGCTTCAAGGGCAAACAAGATTTGGAAACAAAAAACTAACAAAGTCCTTGGATGTAGATGTCAAAAATAGATGCAAGAAGTACATGGCAGGCTGAGAGGGCCCTGAGAGGCAAAATGATTTCTTCAGGATGAAAGGAATAGTGACAAATAAGGCATGGATTTGACCTAGGAAGTGTTCCTTGCGGTTGAGAGCATGCTGATTCCCAGACCTAGCTGAGGATGTTGGGATTTGACAATGTTCACATGTGTATAGAGTGCTGTATGATGGAAGATTTCAGTCTCCAGTATGTCTTTGGGATGGTCTTATGTGAGCCAGCAGCTTAGATCATTGGGCTCTGAGAGATGACACTCTCTACCTGTCAGCTCAAGCCAGCTCAAGTGGCCTGTAGCTCAGGAACAAGAAAGATATTCCTGTGTTGTTTTCAACGTTCAAGAGACTCAGGTCTCAGGCATGAGAGGTGTGAGTGCTTCACTCAATGCTGCAGACATTGGATCAGTGCCAAAACACGAATCCATATTCTTGGGCCTTTTTATAAGAAGAAACCAAGGAAATCACAAGGCAACTCAGGCCAGTTATAACTGATAGGAAACCTAATTAATCTCATCCTAGCCCACAGGACAACCTTCTTCTTGTGTGCTTCATATGTGTATACTGAGAAAACCTTTACTATGTACTTTTAAATCCACCCTATTACTCATTTTAAAGTGTACTCCCAATTCCATGTTTCAAAAATCCATTCTTTTCACCACCTCAGTGTGACAATGAGTCAGCCCAAACCCTGAATGTGACATATAATATAGGGAGCTTGGACTCGGGCTTGTTTGAAATGCTGGTAATGAACCTGGTCCCTGCCTACCAGAATGGTGATCTTTTCTATGTTGGAAACATCCTTCACCACTATAGAGTAGGAGACAATGGAGCAGTTGCTGGATATTGTTTAAAAAGTGAGTGCTCCTCTTTCAAACAGGGCTGATGAAACACCCTGGCAGATGATTGGAATACTTGGTACCTCTCTGAGACTCTTTCACTGGGGTCTGATCACAGGAGCTTGTCTTGAGACAAAGAAGTTCACTCCCTGGCTAACTCCTTAGGACTGGGCTGCCAGAACACTTCATTTGCCTCAGAAGCTAGTGGAGCCTTAGCAGTTTGCTCGCTGAGAAAGTAGGATTAAAGGAATGAGACAGTGGCACCCAACGTCCACCCTCACCTAGGAAACCACTATCTTGGAGGCCTTTGAAGGAATATAGACAGAAGAAAGGATGCAACTTGAACTTGAATTCGGGGTCTGAGTGCTGTCCGGTTCGTAGCACTCTATAATTTGATTCCCAGGTCCAGGTCAGGCATTTGGCTGGTTAATTGAAGTATCTTTAGAATTTTACAAATTAGACTGTGTTCAAACTGTGATCCTCAGATCTCACACTCCTGGTTAGTAGGATTAGAGTCATAAGCATTGTGCACTATTTCGACAGATGCATATAAGCATCCTCACAGAATTTCCTTGAAATTGTGTAGACATATATCCACTTTTTGTCTGTCATGCTTACATTACTCTGTGTGACTTAACCAGTACCATGTGTGTCCTGTTAGTTCAGAACAAGGAGAAGCACAGAGTTAATCTCCTTCTCTCCTCCCATTGGTACAGATCCTTCTACCGAAACTGGGAGGAAGATGAACAAGAAGAAAAAGTAAGTGGACGTTGGGACAAAGAGAAGTTCTGTCCTTGAAAAATGGGTATCTTTGAGGTTTCTGATTCAAAGTCAAAATTCTTCTTTGCACACCAGTTGTGATTTTCACCAGGGGGTTGAGGCTTGGCACTTCAGTGGATAGCAGATTACACATTGTGGATGTGGTTGTTGTTTTGGACTCTCATGGATGACAAGGAGGTCTCTGATTAACAAGTCAGATTCAGTTGTGAAACAAATTTCTCCTCCTATCCCGAGGAGAATTTTAAAGTATTGTATTTGAGAAATTGTGAGGAGCATCCTGCTTGCAGGAGTCTCTTCCCACCTCCCAACATGCATGTCCCACCGGAAAAATGCTATAGGCTCAGGATGTGGAGGGCGGGCTCTCATTTTCCTTGTCTGCCCACAGCATGGTTTGTTCCATCTTTCCTATGTGGATGAACTTCTACCATGATGATTTCTATGAGCACAAGTACCATGACACCATGAAAGAACTTACACAGTATGTCAAGCTCAACATGCCTTCTTCAGACTTGCTCTTCTGCTCACATATTCTTCTGGAGCAGCTGGAGGAACGCATGATCCTTGAGACCAAGAAAAAGAGGAAGAAGTCCTTGTTTAGATACCTTAGAGCTGGTGAGTATGGATGGAACCTGGGTATCTAGGTCTGTGCCTGATTGGCCAAGAGCCCTTAGTAAACCACAGCTTGGCAAAATATCCTTTTATTGATATTCTTTGCCAGGTAATATCTGTTCTCCTTTTGAAAGAACTTGGAAGTAATCACTCATTAGAAACACCCTACCTTCTCATCAGTATTCAGTCCAAACTCAAGTTCTACAACTTCCCCCATTAGATCCTTATGAAAGTTTAGTCACACCTTAACTTCTATAGTTCTAAGATTCCTGAACCTATTTCCATGCTCAGGTTTGCATCATCGTAGAACAACTCCTGCAGAACTCCAGATAAAGAACCCATCAGTGATGTCATCTATGGTGACTGATAGACATTGGAAGCCATCACTAATATCCAGAAAGCATGTGAACATAGAGGGTTTTTTTTTAATTTGTGGAAAGGCCCAAGCAAGTTTTGAGTCTTGTGGACATCTCACTGGTTCTGAACACCACATGTGGTGCAGGTGCACCCGCACAGACAAGCAAGGAAGAAGATGATCCAGAATGTCTCCCTTTGATATTCATAATCCACCTAGATCGGCGCCAAACCAGTCAAAAAGACTCGTCTTGGTGTGCAGGGTAAATGTGTGCTAATGGAAAATGACCCCAGTCTATGTTCAGGAAAAGCAATAAGAGAGGTCCAAAATCTGGATTCAGTTGAGGAAAGACAATCTTACCTCACAGAATACCCAGACCAATCTGTCCTCCTGCAGGGGATCCAATTTCCAATTAAAAAATTAGAATCTGTCCCTCCCTGGACTCAGGAAGGAAATCCTGTCTTTAATGAGGAAGTAAATCCCTTTGAGGTCTCAGAGGCAGAATTTCTGCCTGAAGGCAACTTAGAGGCCAATCTAGATTTAGACATTCCATTCCCCCTTCCTGGAAAAATCTTTATTTTTCTTTTTGTTCTGATTGTTGTAAAGTGTTAATTCTATTTATTTTTCTAACTTTATTAAAATGTCAATGTTTTTGATATATTGTAGACTCATGAATCCTAAATACGTTTCTTTTTAAGCTTACAATCTGAAGCATCGTGCATATGTGTGCTGTTGGGGGGAAAACACAGAGTGACAGGGGGCTGTAAGAGCCTACTGTGTATAAATGGAACTGTTAAATGCACAGGAAGTTGCAAAGAAGCCAGGCCATGCCTGGCTGGGATGATAAGGTGGCTAGAAAAGGTCTTGGACAGCAGATAAAATGTCCTAGAAAGCTATTCTGTCAATTGGGACAAATGACATAATACTTATAGTGGCATGTGGGACAGTCTTCCAACAGTGAGTTCAAATCTGTATACATTTCCTTTGTGGTATGGGTAGATATGGAAGAAAAATTTGGCTCCAATAATATAAAAATCTACTTATGGTTGATATTAGACAAAATATATAGGAAATATGTATACTGGAAAGTAAAAACCATCATCAATAGAAGAAAGAAGTTTACATAGATGAACAAACACAAAATCAGGAAGGAAAATAACACAATTAAATCCGTTGTATGTAAATACATGTTATATTCTTGATGTTATACATAGTATATTATATAATATATAAAATTGAATATAAGTTTTCAAACTACAAAGGCATTTAAATTTTTAGTCTTAAATAATTATTTCACAAAATATTAGTGTAAAATATTTTTAGGGAAATACAGCTATAATTTGATTCTAATTATATGATTATATGAATATATATTTGTGTGTTCTAGATCTAGCACTGATTATTAATAGATGAATAAACATATACATATATTTGTATATATCTGTCTATCAAGTGAATATAATGAAACTGACTACACTATGTATAAAAATGCAGCTATGAGTTGAGTCCAAGAGACAGCCCTGTAATCCTAGCGATGTGGGAAGCTGGGTTCTGAGGTTTAGTCTCTCTTACCCCCAAAGCCTTAGATTTTCAGAGGATGTCTGGGCCCTTCAGTGTAGCAAAGAGACACATATGCAGTGGGATCACACTCCCCAAACCCAGAGGAAAGTCAGTAGAAATCAGGACAAGCCTCTTATGACACTCTACTCAGTTTCTGTACCAAGATGGCCATCTGTAGTAACATCAGAGAGAAAGTAGGCATTCCCTCCAAAAGAGTCTAAAAAGAGCCTTCTGAACTATAATCTCTTACTATACTGAATTAAACCTTATTTCTCTTCCCAAGCTGCAAACACATAGAAATATGGCAAGGGCTCAAGAGAAATGGACAAAGACTTACAAATACATAAAATTATATACTCTGTTTCAGTAATTCAATGACAAATCACCAAAGCATATCTTGAATTTTTCTTTTTTCTTTTTTTTTTAAAGAAAATGGAAACATACTCTGAATGTATCAGGAACTCTGTGACAGTTTGGTTGCTGAATTGTTGAATGCACTCCTGGGCGAAGGAGATACATATATGGAAAAAATTATGTGGAGGTGAATATCCTCACACAGCTTCACAAAATAATGGCTATAACTTCTATGATGTCACAGCCACCTTTGCCATAGCAACAAATAGGTGTCAGGCAGTGGTTTTGGCCTGAAGTGGACTCAACCACACCAACAGGCACAAGGAATGAGAGGGAATGACTACTAGCCACCACACTTCAGCTTGAAGAGCTGTCCTGACCAGAAGCTAGGATAAATTGAGCTGGGGAAGGCTGATCTCCATGTAAGACTCCTGAACACTCACGATTAGGCACTATTATAGGTTTTGGAGAAACAGAAGTGAATGTGGCTCTCTCCTCACCAATTTCATGTTGAAACGAAGACCAGAAATCATAATGATAATTCCTATAAATGAGAGACATGACATTGGTGATTTTGTAGAAACAACTTCACAGTGAGGATGGGAAGAGACAACCCTGAACAAGAGATAGTTGATATGAGAGCCATCATCCAGGCAATTATCTAGGAGCAGGTACTCCAGGCAGTAAGAACAGCAAGTATATCCCCCATTGAGGGGAATGGACCTGACTTACTTCAGAAAAGGAAAACAGCACTGACATGCTTGCTTGTGAAGTAAGAATGGAAATGTACAATGAAGAAAAAAGAGGGAGGTCAGAAATGAAGATAGGAATAAAATAGATACATATGGGATACTGTGGATTACCAGAAGAAAAGTTCTGATTTTAGTATAAAACTGACATGACCCACTTGAAACAAAGTGCTAAATTAGCAGTCAGACACATCTGATTCACCAAAATAATACTTCTAAAAGTGACTCTTGCTGGGCTCTGGTGGCTCACAATTGGAATCCTATTTACTCAGGAGGCTGATATCTGAGGATGAGTTTTAAGGAAGCCCAAAGAGGAAATTTGGTAAGTCATGTCCAATTAAACACCAAAAATATGGATATGAAGCTATGGTTCAACTGGAGGATCACTAGCCTTGAGGAAAAAACTAAGAAACAGCACTGAGGCCTAAGGACCAAAACCGAGGACATCAAAAACAAAGAAGCCAACAAATAAAATTTGGTGCTCAGTCATTCATCACTTAGCATTCTAGTTCAATGTATTTGGTATGAGTCTTGAAAATTATATCCTTAGCAAATGTTCTCCCCAGATAGTTTGCTTCATTACCAACTTTCAAACCCCTGGCAGCACCAATGTCTCCTCCCAGTTAGCATAACAGTCAATCATTGGAAATTTGAAGATATATTTTATTTACCATAAGAATTCTGATCATCTTTCCACATACATCAAATGAGTAGTAGCCACATTCCACTATTTTGAATGTTTATAATCCTCCTTTGAGTTAATAAGCATTAAAACTTAAAAATTCTAGAATGGTTATCAAATTACTTTAATAGTCATCATTCTTCCACCCAATCTTGTAAAATATGTTTATAAAAGGATAGACTATTTGAAAGTGTATACATGATATCTTCTATCTCTAATAATCTCAAGAAATAAGGTTTTACAGAAACACCCTGATTGTTTTGCCAAAGAAAGGATAAGAGATTTAAATAAGCGACCTAACAACTCAGAAGGAAAATGCTATTGGCTTTAGAAAAATTTCATTTATGTAGAACTGTGGAAATCAGTTTCAGAAATGACAGAGGCAAAGGGTATTATTCAAATCACATTATCATGAGGTACAAGCAGTCTGTCTAGATCAACCTTCCAGGAAAAAAAATCAATGAATGAAAAGCAATGCTTCTAAAACAAGCCGGTTGGTGGTGGTTCATGCTTGTTATCCTACCTACTTAGAAGTCTAAGATGAATGGATCCCAAGTCAAAGCCTGGCCAGGAATAACCTTCCTGTCTGCAACCAGCAGACAGGAAACATTAGCTCTGTTCCTGAAGCCCAGATGGACGGCCTCTGACAACAGACATCCATCACACAACAACATCCCTATTTGAAATATTATCAAATGCATTCACATAATATCTCCTGTTTGGGAGATAATGTTTAAAAGATGTATCAAAGACAGTTCAAAAAGGCATTTTAAAAAGGCAGAGAGAAATTGGAAATATGTACTCACTGACTGAAATGTAAGTTACTGCCAGAATGATATTAATGGGGCTAGAGGCCCATTTGGAAACTTATCCACTCAACCATCTTTCCTCACATCTTGTCAGCCTGAACAGTGAGACTTTTGAATGCAAGGAATGTGTGTGAGCATTTAATTTGTAAAAGTAATAATGAAAAGCTAGGCATTGGAAGCTCAGGCCGGTAAAACTAGCTACCCAGAACCCTGAGCTATGAGGAACTCAGTTCAAAGCCAACTGAGCAAAGAAGACTCTTACCTCCATTTAAACAGTAAATACAGAAAGCTGAACTGTGCTTCAAATGGTAGAGTGTTAGCATCGCATATAAAAGCTAAGCAACAGTACCTAGGTCCTGAATTAACCCCAGTACTGCCTCTCATACACAAAATAATCATGATTACACCACAGTATATGCACATGTTAACAAGGGATGTAGATGAATGGAATGATGACATAAATTACCTCACCTTTAGTCTCAAGCATTCTGTACAGCGTAGCCCAGTCTGTGAAAAGCCATAGGTGAAATCTTTCCTCAAAATCAGCAGATACATCCTCATTTCCCTCTGCACATTTATATTATGTATACATACATATAAGGGCTATATTTTCTAACCAATTTTCTTTTTTATTGTGAAAATACTGTACAGAGAAATGCATAATCTTACACACATGCTTCAGAATTATGTGCCTTTGTTTAGGTTTCAAAGGGAGCACAATATATCCAGCCTCTGGATCATTCTTGTAATCTTAGCTGTTCACAAGGATGGATTGATGCCAACCCAAGCTAATAAATCCTCAAATTCTTATCTTCAATTAAGTAGAAAAAGCCAGAAGTGGAGATGTTGTTCGAGTGGCACAGTGACAGCATTGAGTAAAGCAATCTAAGCAAGAGCTGCAGACCCTCAGTTCAAGCCTGAGTACTGGCCCACTAGTACTACAAAAGCCAACCTCTCCCCAAACACCAAAACTAAAATATGTCAAAATATTTTGTAACTTGTGAAGCAAACTCCAATGAGGCAACATAGTTGCTAGTTTGTTGAAGAGTTGGCGGGGAAACCCCAAATTCAACATGTGTTCAAATGACATAATGAACAAGCAAGCAACTAAAATTTCCCAGTAAAGAAATTTCCTTAGCATTCACTGGGACCCCTGAAAAAGAGACCTTTTTCTATGCTTTTTGAAAATTGGTGTTTTTTTTCAGTAAGGTAAATAGTATAAAACTTTACTGTAAGTTATAGGAGTCATTGGAAGCTCCAAGTGAAGTGAATGTACAACAAAAAGCATACAATATTACAAGTTTCTATGCCTCTGTTGAGACATTAGAAACTTGTTATAGTGTGGCCTCTTGGAAAGAGAAGGGGGATGCTCAGCATCACTGGTCATAAAAGAAATGCAAATCAAAACCAAAATCACATTCAGATCCCACTCACCCCAGTTAGAATGGCCATTATCAAAAAAACAAATAATAACAGATGCTGGGGTGGATATGCCTAAATGATGGTAGGAATATAAGCTGGTTTAACCACTCTGGAAGGCAGTATGGAGGTTCCTCAAAAGACTAAATATAGAACTCCCTTAAGATCCAGGAATCCCACTCCTCACAGTTATCCATATGATCTCAAACTAGGGCAAAATAAGCTACCAGCACAACTATGTTCATTATAGCATTGATTACCATAGCTAATATATAGGGCCAACCCAGTTGCCCCCAATAGATGAATGGATCAAAAAATATGGTATATTTACAGAATGGAATTTTATGCTTCTATCAGAAAGAATGGCATCGTCCCTTTTGTAAGAAAATGAAAAGACTTGGAAAAAATCATACTAAGTTAATCAAGCCAGTCCCAAAAAACATGAGCACTATGATTTCCCTCACTTGCAATAATTAGCATTAGCCTATTACTCCTGAAAGTGGATCATAGTAGAGCAGGAGTTATGAATATATACATGACCATACAAAATGATGCTAACTGAAATGAATGCTAATACATAGAAATGGCAGGTCTTCTTTTGTTTAGTTGCTAAGCTTGATGTAACCAATACACTCCAGATAGTACATTTTTCTTAGTTTATGTTATTTTTCTTCTCCTATTGGTTTTATCCATGGCAATTCCCATCTGTGATTCCGGTACACTGCATTCTGTATATTCATTTATCTGATTGGGGGAAGGAAAGGGAAATAACAAAATGCTGAAAGAAGTTTAAATGGTGATGCATTGCAACAATGATATTCACAGGACACTATGGTGGAATTTAACTTTACAACGGAGGGGGGAGGGAATTGGAGGGAAGGGACAGAGGGAGATAAACACTGGAATGGGTAACAATGTTCAATGAGAAATGTAACTTACTTATGTAAATGTAACCCCTCTATACAGCATCTTTATAATAAAATAGATTTTAAAAATATAAAAATTGTATTTTTTTATAAAATCTCAAGCTGATACCAATGGAACTTCTGAGTTCGTGTCAAAGAGTTTTTCAGGACTTTAAAGAAGCTAGTACTAAGTACATATAAGCACAATTAAGAGATAATGAGAAAAGTAGCGCTTTTTACTTTGTTAGATGAATAAAGGAAATTTTGCTTTTGTTTCTGTTAACATAGAATATGTGTTTGTTATCTGCGCTGTTCCCAAGTCAGACTAATCTATTGTCCTTAACTTTCTTTGGTATGTATAACTTAGATATGTAATCTGAGATATAAGTAGTATTCTTTGTTCAATTTGGAGGCACTCCTCCCTGGTCAAGAAGTTAGACTGGAAGACCCTTCACACTTGCTTTTGTTTCTCTTGCACAGCTAACTGAGGAACTTAGGAGTTTGAGAAAATGACTGTAATTAAGGACCTCTTACTAATAATAATTATTGGTGGAATCTGAAAAAATATTTGTGTAATAAATAGACTAGAAAAAGTTTATGTTTGCTATTTTATGTCACTACATTTCTTTCCATCTAAGTATAGAAGCCAGACTTACCCTAAAGACCTAGAAGAAGCAAAATGGCTTATAGAGCTCAGATCATTTCTTTCCACAGAAGATGACAGCAGCAGAAGACATACAGGTCCACAAGTGGCACAAGGAAGTGAGAGTTTGATTTCTCCTTAAATCTTAGGATCGAATGCTCAATAAGGAACTCTATGGACTGATGACAGCTTAAGGAGGTAACATTTCCTGTGTCGTTCCATCTTAGGAAGCTGTCACCAGTCTCCCATCACACTGTAGGTGTCACGCCTGACTGGTGACCTTGGCTGTGTCCTGAGAAGGTCCAGCAAGGCTCTGTAATGTTCACTGGAGATTCAGGATTACACTCTAACATGACATACAGGAATGTGGTAATAAGGCCTGAGTCAGGGTTTTGTCAGATCTAGATGATTTGTAACAGTCACTACTGTCTTCTGGCTAAGAATGTGGATATATTATCAGGGTCTGCATACAAATTTATCACAAGTGTTAGTTTGCACCATTTCCTTATGAAAGACAACAAAAGGTCATTAATGGCATCTGACATATTCTCATCAATATTAACTGGGTTAAAAGCTATATAAAATCAAGTTCATCATGAGGAAAAAACCCAGACAAAAACCAAAACTGTTTTTCTGTACATATCATATGTGACAAAGTATTAAAAGTTATTTAAGCTGGGAAAGTTAAATGGATTTCTTTTTTACTATGGTTGCACCTGTCTTTTACATTTCAACTACTTAACAAAAAGATTGTAGACCAATCACGGCCAGTGGTTCACACTTGTAACTCTAGCTGAGATCTGAGGAAAGTGGATTATAGCTAGACCAGGTTAGAAAAATCTGTGAAATTTTGATCTCCAATTAACCATTCAAAATCAAGAAGTGAAGGTTGGTTCAAGTCATATACGGCTACTCCTGAGTTAAAAAACTAAAGGTCAGCTCCCTGAGTTCAAGCTCCATTATTCACACACACACACACACACACACACACACACACACACACACACAGAGTTACCCTTGAATATAAAGCTAAAAGTCAACTCCCTGATTTCAAGCCCAAGTATATACACACACACAAACACACACACACACACACACACACACACACACACACACACACAAACACACAAAAACACATTTTAGCTCAAAAATAGCCATGACCAGGAAACAGAAACAAGATGATATTTTCTTTGTTTTCTTTCATTTTTGTCATGTTTCTTCATTTATCTCTCTTTGAGAAGTTAAAGGGGTCATATTAAAAGAGAGACAAATGATGAACATGTGCAACAGTGGTACTCAATTGATACTATATTGAAAATGACCTATGCAACTTATTTGTGGGGAAGGATGGGAAAACTAAGAGATGAAGGGAAAGGGTAACATTGTCCAGAAAGAAATGCACTCAGGGAAGTAGAACTGTGGCTCAATACAAGTGCCATTCATTAGCAAAAGAGCTCAAAGACAGTGCTCAGGCCCTTGGTTCAAGCTGGATTACTGACTGAAACAAAAACAACTACAAAAGAAATGTAGTAATTACCACACGTATGTAACTATCCCCTCTAAAGTAAAATAATGATAATAATAATAATAATGAAAATGATAATAATAATAAGAAGAAGAAGGAGGAGGAGGAGGAGGAGGAGGAGGAAAAGGAGGAGGAGGAGGAGGAGCAGCAGCAGCAGCAGCAGCAGCAGCAGCAGCAGCAGGAGCAAGAGCAGGAGGACAGGAGGAGAAAGTTAATAAAACCAAACCAGTGAGAGAGAAAAATTGAGAGAGCAAGGGAAGGGGTGACATTTCAAAAAAGAAATATATCCATACCTGACTTATATGACTATAAACTCTGTGTAACTCATCTTTGTATTAATAATACAAAAGAAAAATACAGAAATATAGTGCTGGGGGCATAACTCAAATGGAAGATCCGACTAATATGTATGTGATACGAAGTTCAAAACCCATTATCAATTTCCCCTTGAAAAATGGCTCTTCTCATCATGTGTGCTTTTCCTAGCTTATGAACAGGGGTGCAAACAGTTAAAGAGAGAGAAAAGTAAGCTGTCAGGCACAGAACTGTGCTTTTAAGGAACAGTACTTGCTAGAACATGTGTTGACTGGAACAGATGATGACTCCATGTTTTCTGAAATAAACAGACCTAGTTGAATACAGGCTCCACTGTATACGAGATAGGGACTCAAAATTAACTAAACTTTCTGGAGCTCAAAGTCTTCATAGTTAAAGTGAGCATAACAATACATATCTCATTATGAGATCTGGATGTCAACAAACCTGGAATGGGTTTTATCTTAGGTGTGTGTGCAACACTCAAACACTGCTGGAATGAGTATAAACTGGTATGATGTTTACTATATTACTTAACAGTAACACAGCAACTATACAGCTCATGCCTGTTATCTTACAAAAGAGGCAGAGAAAAGACGATCAAAGTTCTAACCCGGAACAGGAAAAAGGATCAGACTCATCTCCATTGACCTCTAAAGAAGCTTGAGGTGGGGTTTGGTAAAAGTTGTAGAGTGCTAGACTTGAGCAAAAATCTCAGGAACAGTGTCCAGGCCCTGAGTTCAACCCTAGGACCAGCACAAGCACAAGCGTGCACACACACACACACACTCACACACACCACACAAACACACACACAAAAACACACACACTATTTTGTATGTTCCTATCACCCCACTTAACAATACTTTCCCACTTCCAAGCTCACCAGTTGTTGTTTTGTTTTGTTTTAAGAGGGATTTGCTGTGTAGCTCAGGCTGTTCTTAAGCTTACAATCCTCCTGGGTGTTGTGATTACAGGCATGTCTACCATAATTAACTTCAGACAGTAACTCTATCTATAACATTTTTTGCAAGCAATTCATTCATACTCATGAAGATATGTGACTTAAAGCTCTTCATATTACTATTCTACTGTACAAAATGTAAATAATATAGCTGGCCATGGTATTATTCTACCACATGGTAATGCCAGACAGAATTAGTTGAGGAAAGCCAGATTTACACTGCAGAACCTTGTCTCCAAGGAAAGAAAATCTATAAATATAAATCTACTATGAGACATACAATATGTTAAATTTATATAATGGAAAAATTGATTATTGTTAATGGAAATAAAATCTTGGCAGAAATTTTAAATACACACATATGTATATATATTTAAATTTTGAGAAATAGAATTTAAAGTGGTATTATCTGCATTTTTCAGTCTGTCACCTACCTATTTACTGACACATTAATTTCTGTTTAGTCTTCACAAAACACTGTTCTCTCACATAAGTACAAAAAACTGCAAAACAAAAAGTACAAAAAGTGCATTATCATAAATGCTAATGTAGTTTATTTCCTACCATAATAATTTGGTGAAAACATGCATTAAGTTAATGGCAATGAATACTGCTCCAGAAGGGGAGCCAAAGAGAATATAGCTTGTGTGTGTGTGTATGTTTGTGTGTGTGTGTGTGTGTGTGTGTGTGTGTGTGTGTGTGTGTGAGTGTGTGTGTGTGTGTGTGAGTTCCATGAGTAAATAATGGCGTCAGAAGTAGAGCTAATATTCCTGTTTAGTCTTTTTGCGCAAAGCTGACACTCTACTAAGAGAGCCACATCTCCACTTCAGGATTTTGGTTTCTCAATTGGAGCAATATTTCAGATTTTTCTGCATAGGCTGCTTAAAACCAAGATCCTCCAATTTTTCCTCTAAAGTAGCCAGGTTTTAAAATATGAGCCTTAGGTCGACAGCAACTACATTAATATTTTTCCATGTTTGAATGAATTTTAGAGTAAGACATAGATGTTACTTTTGAGAATGTAGGAAAATAGTAATTAATATTTAAGAGATTTTTAAAGCATACAAAGCTGAGAGTAGAATTTAGCTGATAATATAATGGAATAAATCAAAATTACCTTTGACAGTTTTCAGTCTGTGCACAGAAATGATTGCATTGTTGGAGCCCAAGGCCATCAGATAGCTGAGCTCCAGCTGGCTGCTATGCTCATGAGTCCACCTAGTGCTATTCACAAGAATGTGATGTTGTTGGATGGCAGGGATCAGCTTCAAGTTCAGAACCTGAAATATTTCTATTGATCTAGAAGTGGAAACACACCAGGACAGAATGTGATTAAAATGCTGAATGCAAAATCCGTTGAGTCCGAGGAAGACAGAATAACTCTTTCTATATCTGAAAGGGTATTCTCTCACCAAGAATTCTGAGCCGAATATTGTGGTCAATGTTTGTAAACTCTGAACATGAGAGGATGATTTAGAATTTAGCTTGAGACCAGCCTATGTTTTAGGCCAACAGAAGGACACATAGTAAAATGCTATCTTAAAACAACAACAACAACAACAACAAAAGTCCCAGTAACTGGGAATGTGGTTAGTGGTAGAGAGCTGGTCTCACATGCATGAAGCACTTGATTTGATTCCTCAGTTTGACATAAGCAGAAAAATTGGAATTGGTACTGTTGCTCAATTGGTAGAGTGCTAGTCTGGATCAAAGAAGCTCAGGGAGAGGGCCCAGGCCCTAATTTCAAGCCCCACCGCTGGCAAAATTAAACAACAACAACAACAACCAAATGCAAAATGTTGTTTGTTGAAATAAATATGTTGAAGAATTGTTGATGCTCACTAGAAAATTTTGCTGTAGCCATTCATGATGAACTTTGTTAGGAAAAAGTAAAATAAATTAATGAAATATCATCTGCCATTTGACAGGACATAGTGAGGTCTAATAATGATTGCTGCTTATTTACCATAGCTAAGATATGGAACCAACCCAGATGCCCCTCAGTAGATGAATGGATCAAGAAAATGTGGTATATATACACAAGGGAATTCTATGCCTCCATCAGAAAAAATGACATTGCCCCATTTGTTAGGAAATGGAAAAACTTGGAAAAAAATTATATTAAGTGAAGTAAGCCAGGCCCAAAGAAACATAGGTCCCATGGTTTCCCTTATTTGCAATATCTAGTATATGTATGAGTCAAGCGGAAAAGGTCAGATAATGTGATGTCAGGAAAATGAACCCTTAGATATGTATTTTAATGTTTTTTTCTTTCATGCGTGTGTTTCTAACGCATTTATAAGATTATCTCTTTGTTGCTTTGTATGTCCCTCCCCCACAGTATAACCCCTGCTTTCACTATATTTGATGTCAGTATAACTTGTGGAGGAGATGGGGAAAAACCAGTTGTTTAAGGATACAGGTGGACCTGTTGCAACAATGAGATGTACAAGTTGACATGTTCAAAACGAGCTTTACAACGACGGTGCAGGGGGGAGGAGGGAAGGGGGGAAAGGAGAAGATTGGGATTGGGTGGGGGAGGCTGGGAAGGGATGTGAAGGGTAAACCAAAGGAGGAGGCTGCAATGCTTGGTAAGAAATGTACGCATTATCCTGCCCATGTAATTGTAACCCCTCTGTACAGTATGTTCACAAATAAAATAAAATTAAATTTAAAAAATAAAAATAAAAATATAAAAAAAATAAAATAAGTAAAAAAAAAATAATAAAAATAATAAAAAATAAAAATGATTGCTGCCTATGGTGACTTGACACAACTAACATTACAGATACACTTTCTAGATTGTAAGTTTTTAAGGACACAATTGTGGGTTTTTTTCTTTTTCAAAATAATTTTACTGCCCGGGGCCAGTGGCTCACACCTGTAATCCTAGCTACTAAAGAGTCTGAGAATTGAGAGTCTCTGTTCAAAGCCAGTCCAGGGAGAAAAGTCTGTGAGACCCTTATCGCCAATTAAAGGTTCAGAAAATGTGAAGTGTCACTGTTGCTCAAGTGGTAGAATGCTAGACTTCAGCTGAAGAGCTGAGGGACAATGCCCAGACCCAGAGTTCAAACACCACAAATGACAAAAAAATGATAATAGTAATAACATTAATTTTATTGTTACTATTAAGGTGTTATATATAAAGGCTATTATTTCATAAGTTTGTTTCTTTGCTCAAAGAACACATATGTATCTTCATTGCCAAACACCAGGATTTGGCCATCTGCTTTCCAGCTGATCTCTGCTGTAGAGGGAATGTGTAATACAAAGCAATACAAACCAGTTCTGACTATAAATAATTTTTCTCTGCACATCCTAAAAATCAATGATGATAACATGAAATAAAAAATCCCTAAGTTTAAAACATTCTTCTAGACAAGTTAAAGGAATCCTGAGAACAAGTATTTTAAGAATAATTTCAGAGAGCTAAATCTCTGGGCCTAGGTTCTGTCTCTGAAATTTATTACTCAAGGCTAGTGCTTGCCCTTTGAGCCACAGTGAGGCTTCCACTTATCTCATGGTTAATTGAACAGAAAAGTCTCACCAACTTTCCTCTTCAACTTGGCTTTGAACTAGGATCTAGAGATCTCAGCCCTCTGAGTAGCTAGGATTATAAGCATGAACCCCTGGCAACTGGCTAGAATAAGTGCTTACCTGACACAGAAGCCTGTTAATATTAATTGTCAATCATGTTTAACTTTGTAAAATAAACTTTACTGAAATGCCTTACAGTAGAAATAAGGAATAAAATGTGTGTGTTACAAAGTTTTTACTAAAAGCTACATATTTTACTTGTTTTTTTTTCTTTCAAAATTGTGTGTTTTCCAGAATCATACCATATCTTTCCTTGCTGTTTCTTTAGTTTATTTCATACATGCCCACAGCTTCTTCAACTATAATTTCTTTAGGAAAAAGCTTGCACATATTTATTTTCAGTCCAAATTCCTTATATGCATCTATCATCCACATATTCAACTGCCATAAAAACTTGTGAAACAATAGTCACCTCTTTCCATTACTGGATATTAACGTGTAAGTAAAATTTAGGAAAACAAAGAATAACATCAATAAATATAACTAGATTTTAATAGTAATGTTAAACATAAATTCAATGTTGATTATTTTCTGAGCAATTTAATAAAAACCTCAAGGAAAAGAAATCAACTATTTTGAGGCTGATATTGTGGTTTAAACTCCGGATCTTACCTTCTCACTTAAGCTTTTTCCCTAATGGGTGGTGTTCTATACATGAACCGCAGCTCCCCTTCCAACTTTATTTTGGGGATTATATAGAGATAAGAATCTCATGGAATAAAAAATCAGTAGTGTCCCTATCTTCGGGTTCATTTCAATTAACATCATCTTATATGGTCATATGGTACCATGTACTAGTTACTACAAGTAAAGGAAACAAGGCACCTATGTTTATTTGGGCCTGGCATATTTCACTTAATATAAGTTTTTTCACATCTTTCCATTTCCTTACAAATGGGCTATGTCATTTTTCTGACAGAGGCATAGAATTCCATTATATATATGCACACATGCACATATATACACATATATATACACATATATATACATAAATATACATATATATCACATTTTCTCTTTTTTTTATTGGGAAAATACCGTACAGAAAGTTTGCAATTACATGGGCAATGTAATGAGTAAATTTCTTATCAAGAATTACCTTCTCCTTTGTTTCCCCTTCCCATCCCTTTCCATCTCCCCCCACCCCGTGTCCCCCCACCCCAAGCTAAAGTAGTAAAGTTCTTTTTGACATAATGTCTTGAACATCTCATTGTTGCAATGGGTCCACCTATATCCCTATTTAAACAATTTGGTTTTCCCTTCCCCTTCACAAATTATACCAACATCAAATATAGTGAAAACAGGGGTTATACCATGGGTGAAGGCCATAAAAAGCAACAAAAAAAATCTTCTTATAAATATGTTAGAAGCAAACAAAAGAAAAAAAAGACGTTTGAAGCATTATCTTGGGGTTCATTTCGCCTCACATCAACTTATATGACCTTTTCTACTTGCCTCAGACATGTACTAGTTATTCCAAATAAGGGAAACCTTGGGACGTATGTTTCTTTGGGCCTGGCTTATTTCACTTAATATAATTTTTCCAAGTCTTTCCATTTCATAACAAATGGAGCTATGCCATTCTTTCTAATGAGGCATAGGATTCCATTGTGTATATATACCACATTTTCTTGATCAGCTCATCTACTGAGGGGCCCCTGGGTTGGTTCCATATATGAGCTATGTTAAATAATGTTGCAATAAACATCGTTGTGCTGGTAGCTTAGTATGGTTTTGTTTGTGATCATTTGGTAAATGACCCAAAGTGGGATTGCTGGGTCATAGGAGATCTAAGTGGAGTCTTGGAAAAAGTTATATTACATGAAGTAATCCAACCCAAAGAAACATAGGTCCTATGGTTTCCTTATTTGCAATAACTAGTGTATGCCTGGGACAAGGATAAAAGTTCAAAAGCTATGTATATATGACCAGATAAGATGATGTGAAGTGAAATGAACCCCAAGATAGGGTTTATAATCAACAATGTGATTTTTTTTGTTTCGTTGTGTGTTCCTCCCCCACAGTATAACCCCTGTTTTCACTGTATTTGATGTCTGTGCCCCGCATCTTGTATACACATTTCTCTAGATTGGGGAGGAGAAGGGAAAAAACAAAATGTTTAAATAGGGATACAAGCCAAACCATTGTAACAATGACATGCATAAGAGACTCTTGTGAGAAAAGAGGATTACAATTTAAGCAGGGAAGCAGGGAAGAGGGGAGAGGCAGATTGAAGTTGTGGAGGTGGGAGGGAAGGGTTGTAGGGGACAAACAGAGGGGAGGTAACAATGCTTGATAGAAAATGCACTCATTACATTGCTCAAGTAACTATAATCCCTCTATACAGTAGTTTTACAATAAAAAACCTCTTTAAAAAAAGGAAGGTGTCATGTACACCAAGTATAGTAGTCCAATTCTGTAATCCCAACTGATTGGGAAGAAGAAATGACAATGATCATGGTCTGAGGCCAGGCCACAGAAATAATTGCCAAGACAGCCATCTCCCATCTCAACAAATGAGCTGGCCATCGTGATTCACATCTGAAATCCTAGCTACTTATCTGGAAGACATAGGTAATAAAGTCTCAGTCAATCTAAAATCACACCTGTGCAAAAAGTTCAAGACCTCAAGCAAATAATATGGACTAAAAGTATGGCAACAGTGGTTGAGTTGCTTGGTGCTATACAAGCAAAGTCCTGTCTAGCAAGCATAGCACTCCTGGATAGAACCCCTCTCTTCCACCAAAAAGCCTAAATAAGTTTGTCTTATTTGAACACCTATTTTCAAGGCCACTGACATCAGAGATGGTGACATTCTCTTTAAAATTAGGTATTCAAAAGAGACAAAGGTATTTAGGCTTTGAAAGAATTGAAAAGGAAGGAAAATGCATGTGATTTTGTTAGCTCCAAATTCTTGAAAACATAAAATGCATATATCCATGTATGTATGTATATACATGTATGTAAATATATGTCCAAGTAGTTCATCTCTTTTCTGTGTAGCAAATGGTACAAATGAAACTGCACAATCACTACTCAAAGGCATGAATAGACAAAGAGAAGGAGCAAAGGACTCATATTCAGGAATCTATGGCTAGCCAATAACCCTGAAAATCTTTTACATCAATTTGCATGGGTCAGTTACTGCATTACAGGCACAGTAAGACAGACAATGGGATACCAGGCAGAAGAAATGAGAGAAATGAGAGATGAGAGATACAAATGGTTCAATATTCTTTCTGATGGGTAAGTAGAATTCCCAGTGTGTGTGTGCGTGTGTGTGTGTGTGTGTGTGTATTACATTGTCTTCATTCATTTCTCACTTGAGGGGTATCTGGGCTGATTCTGTAAGCATGGTTGTGCTGAAACTTTAACTATATCCTGGTTTGTAAATTTTCAGGTAAATGCCTAGGAGTAGAGTTGATGGATAATAAGAAAGTAGTTAGTCAAAAGAGAGGTGAAGGGAGAAAAGGTAGAATGAACAAGAGGAATTGGAGGAAGTGCAGAGAGGAATCCAGTAAATTTCCTACAAAATTAAGAAAGGTGAAGGAAGATATTCATAGAGGAGGGATGGATGAAAATATTGAAAGTGTTGGCACTGATCAAAGTATACTGTACGCATTAACTGCTTTATTTAATGATAACTCAAAATAATGATTAAAAATCATGACCCTAAAATGTTATGCAATTATTAGCAAAGCATGAGAATGTGCTCAGATCATCTCTAGTGTCTATAAATCTTTTTTTGTTACGATGAGTATTAGAACAACAGTAATGATGCCTATCATCTGAAGAAAATTTAATGATTTCCAGCTATTTAAAATAATCATTTTAGGAGATATGGCTCAAGTGACCTTGGCTACCACGGGACCAAAGCTCTCAGATATTGAATTCAAGTATTGATCTTGAACATAAGTAAAAACAATCAATAAAATCAAACACTTTCCTGGGCACTGGTAGCTCATGCCTTTAATTCTAACTTTAATCAGAAGGCAGAGATCTGGGGATCTCAGTTCAGTATCAGCTTGGATAGGAAAGTCTGTGTGATTCCAATTCACTGCCAAAGAAAGCTGGAAGTGGATTCGTAGCTTGTACCATATAGCGTAAAGCTCAGGAACAGAACCCAAGCCTTGAGTTAAAGCCTTAGAATAGTGCGTATATATACAAAAATGAAGTAAGTCACTCAAGTTCTCAACCTTCCATTTCCCTAATCTTTTTTTTTTTCCTTTTTTGGTCGGCCCGTGGGGCTTGAACTCTGGGCCTGGGCACTGTCTCTCAGCTCTTCAGCTCAAGGCGAGCGCTCTAACACTTGAGCTACAACGCCACTTCCGGTTTTCTGGTAGTTTTTTGGAGATAGGAGTCTCACGGTCTCTCCTGCCCTGGCTGGCTTTGAACCGCGATCCTCAGATCTCAGCCTCCTGAGTAGCTAGGATTACAGGCGTGAGCCACCAGCGCCCCTCTCATTTCCCTAATCTTAACTCTAATCATGGTCAGAACCATAAGAGTAACCTTGATGATAATAGTAACCCAATCCTAAAATTAATGGAAATTACTCGAGTTTAGATGCATCCTTACAGATACCCATTGTATTTGAAATGATTAGCAATTTGATCCAAATCCTACAGATTCCCTAACTTGGACTCTGAAATATATCTTGTTCCATATTAGGAATCATTAACCTCAAATCCTCATATCATGAAAAATACCATAGTTTCCATTGATCTTAACTTTTACTGAACTCCTGTATATCCAAAAAGGAAGCTGCGAGTTTACACAAAATCTACTCTACTTCCAAACCCTAACTATATGTCTAAACCTTGCTAGAAACCTAACTCTAAGTTTAACCCTATTGAACCCTGAATAGGAAAATTAGGGAAACTCTGTAGTTTCTGTTAAATTTCGTACTTACTTTACTTGAAAGTGTTAGTAGAAACTCAGTTTTACCTTAAAGCTTACCATTCCCTAACCCTAATCCTAAACTGAATTAGGAAAGTAAACCTAAACCTAGAACTAATGGCCTTTGGAGTCTAAATGCCACACAAATACATTAGTTTTTATTCATCCTAACTTCAATTCAACTTATCTTTCTAAAGATAGTTTGTCATTTCACTCATTATCTTGTATTTATTGTAACCCTAACCCTAACCCTCATCCTAATCATACTCTAATCTTAATATTATTAGAAGTTTTCTATTTCACATTCATCCCAATTATAACTCTACATGTTATTCGAAGATTTACTTTGTTTGACCCTAAATTTTCCATTCCCCTAATGTTTACACTAAACCTAGCTGGAACTAAATCCTAACTTTCATCTTAATGATAATCCAATTCTAATGTTTAAGAAAAATACTCTAGTTTTTAATCACTCTAATGAATACTTCAGTTTTCACTCTGGAAATGAGTTTCAGTTTGCCCTAATTCCCACAGATTTTCTGTCTCTACCTCGAAAATTATTTTGTTCCCTAACATGAGCCATCATATTACTTGTCCTCACATTCTCTTACCAGGAAAAATACTGTAGTTTCCATTGATTCTACCATTTCCTGAACCACTGTATCTGAAAACAGTTTCAGATTTACTTACCATCTATTCCATTACTTAAGGCTAACTCTCAACGTAAACCTGGCTGGAAAATTATCATTAACCACTACAAAAATGATCACTGAGAAATAAATATAATAATAATGTTATAATTAATATTCAGCCTCATATATTTGCTTCTACTTGTTACTGAACACAATTTTATACTAAAAGCTTTCTTATTCATAACAGTAAATATAATCAGAAGAAAATATTGACCCTAATCTTAATCTGAATTATATGATAATACTAACACTAACACAAGTTCACTAGTTTTCATTCACCCTTCCAAACATAGGTTTCAATTTTTCCAATATCTTAGTCATTTTCTAACCCTAAACTTAATCTTTCTTAACTGGAATATTGAGAATAACCATCAGCCTAATTGTAAGTAGATTCTAATATTAATAGCAATATTCTAGTTTACATTCATTCTAATTCTTACCAGGCTTATATTAAAATTTACCTTCATTTTGACCCTCATTCTTTTTCTTCCTTCACTCTAAGCCTAACCATGCCTGGAATCCTAACCATAACGTTGACACTAATCGTATCCCAATTCTAAAATTTGTGAAAAATGCTCGTTTTGTGCAATCCTAACTGAAATTCCACTGGTAATTCTTGAAATAAATTGCAGGATTTCTGTAAACCCTACAGATTTTTCACTCTTAACTCTGAAAGTATTTTGTTCCATAACAGGAATCATTATACCCATTGATCTCAAATCCTGATTTTATGAAATACATTTTATTTCCATTATCCCAGCTTTTCCTGAATTCCTAGAATTCCTAAAAAAAAAGTTTCAGCTTTACTTAATATTTAACATTTCTTTCTTTATTTTTTCTTTTTGTCGGTCGTGGGGCTTGCACTCTGGGCCAGAGCATGATCCCTGAGTTCTTTAGCTCAAGGTGTGCGTTTTACCAATTGAGCCACAGTACCGCTTTTGTGTTTCATGGTGGTTAATTTGAGATAAAAGTCTCATGGACTTTCCTACCTGGGCTACCTTTGAACTGCGATCCTCAGAAAACAGCTTCCTGAGTAGCTAGGATAATAGGCATGAGCCACTAGTTTAACCAATTTCTTTACTCTATTCTCAACTCCGGTTAACCAGAAACCTAATCCAAATCACATTCTGATTTAACACCAAATGGTTAATGTAAGGAAAATTGTCTAGATTCTATTCAATCGCACATTTTTTTGGCTTCTACTTCTTATTGGAAAACTAAAATTTACCTTAAAGCTTATCCTTCCCTAATCCTAACCAGAACAAAAAAGTATCTCACACTTTAAACCAAATTATATCTGAATGTTTAAAGTAACAGAGATTGGTTTTCATTCATTCTTGCCATTCATTCTTCTTAAAATATGTGGCAGTTTTACACAATGTCTTACATGTTTTTCTCATCCTAACCCCGCTCTAACTGGCACACCTTGCCTAATCCTAAACCTACGTATAACCAAATCATCATGTTAATAGCAAGCAACTTTTTCATATATATCCTAACTCTTGCTTAGCGGTAAGTCTAAATTTTACTTGCATTTTGAACATAAATTTTTAAGTGTTTTTCTATTTCCTGTCAGGTTTTATTTTTCATTATTTTTTAAAATTTTTATTTTGTTGAAAAGATGCTTTAAAAAGAGATTAGTTATATGTGTAAGGTAAGGAGTACGTTTCTTGTTGAGCATTGTTACCCACTTATTTCTTGTTCTCCCACTATCCCGTCCCTCCCCACTTCTCATACCCCTCTCTCCCCATGGTGTAAACTTCATTTTCAACATAGTGTCTTGTGAGTATTATTGTTGCAATGGGTCATCCTGTGATGAACCTAAATTTTCTATTTCTCTAATCTTAATTCTAATTCTGTCTGGAATCCTAACCCTAACCATAATAATAATGATAGCTTAATTCAAAAGTTAACAAAAATATTCCGGTTTTTATTCATTCTAGTAATTCACTGTACATCTTGAATTAACTTGCAGTTTAGCTTAAATGTTCCAAATTAGTTTATATGCGCATATATAAAGATGTAATTTATGTGAAAAACAGAAGATCTTTGGAGGAAGGAGTAATGAGAAGGAAATAGAGGGAGTATAATCAAATACATTAAATATATTATGGAATTGTCACTTCTGACAATTAATATCTATTAACAAAATAACTAAAAATTAATAAAGAGCACACTGCCTTCTAGTGTTCATTAAGAGAGCTATGATCTGTCTTCTGAAAAAAAAAAACTCCTGTTAAATAAACTTTGTCCATGCATAATTTATATTGTTTGCCAATTATTTAACTTGATGAATAAAAATTTTTCGAATAAGATTCCATGACAAAAAATATAAAACAGTTACTTAGCAATTGTTTGAGAAAAAGTTATTGTCATGAGTTTTAAGAAACGGAATTGCTATTTCCCTACAATGCAATGAATTAGGTTTATTAATCCAGTATTTGTAGTAATTTTAGAGAACATAATTGGCATGAAAAACAACTAACTGTACATCTTGTTTCTTGAATGAGTGATATTTTAAACATTGTCTTTTATTCAAATAAATACTTAGGTTTACATTTCAAAATAAGTGCAATTTTATCTGCTTTCAGAACAAGTACTTACCTTGCAATTAAATGTACTAGCATATTCAGGTATTTAGAAGTTAAATTTTCTATGTTTTATATGTAGCTCTACATATTCAGAATGATGATTTTTTATTCATAAATGTCTAACGTCAGATTTTTGCTTCATCAATATAAATTGTCTCATGAGGTTGTAGTGAAGGCTCCAGTAACCAGAGTAGTCAAAACCATTTCCTGAATTCTAAATTTTAAATCAAATCATTTTTAAGCATTGATAATATCATTTATTGTCTCTTCAGAGCAATTAAGCTAAAACAAATACTACTTTTTAAACATTTCACTCACATTGTAAAGAATATTAACATAGGTCAAAAAGAGACTAATTATTTCAGACTCATCATATTTGGTGATCTTAGTGTGAATAATGCAGAGAGTAGAAGTTCCTTATACTCAATAAATAGTATTGGTTAAATTAAATTATATATCTGGATTTCTAATTTAGAGGTTAGTCACATGGAAACAAGAAAACAATAAAAAATTACTTTGGGATCAACAGAAAAAGAAAGATATTTGTGAATGTACCACAGTTTCCTTATTAGTTTGTAGGTGAACACTGGACTTCGATTTATATCTTGGCTGTTGTTGTGAATAATGTGAATAACAATGAACTACAGATATAATTATGAGTTACCCAGAGAGAAATGATCACATGATTGGTGGGTCAGATGATATTTCAACTTTGAATGTCTTTAGAAAACTGCATACTACTTTCTACAATGAGAACACTAACCTGTATTTTGACCAAGAGTGGAGAAAATTTCCTTTTCTCCACAGTGTCGCCAGCCAACATTATTACCTTTTGAGTTTGTTTAAAGGGCAGGTTTTTATTGTGTGCAGTACCCAACACTGGCCTTAGACTCAAATCCTTTTACTCCAACCTCCAATCACTTGGAATTATGAACCTTTACCACCACACCTGGTTCCTGGAATATTTTTGATGAGTTATAACAGTTAAGAAGTAGTATCATAGTAATTTTGAATTGCATTTCTCTAATGACTTCTGCTCACAAAGCATTAAGCCAGCATACAAATTTGTAAATCCACAGGCGATTTTCATGGCTTTTTGGAAAACATGTTTATTCAGAACTTTTGCCCATTTTTAATCAAGTTTCTTGTTAATCTCATCTTTAATCTCTCTATAGAAAATCAATAATTAAATCAAGGTAGTAGAAAGGAAAAAAAATTAAGCAGCTCCTAACATTTTTACTTTTTTAATAACATGATATTGCTTAAATCATTTTCTGTTAACACTTGAGACTATATAACTCAATTTAGTTAGACCTTTTACAAGGCTCTATATATCTTATTTATTTTACTTTGTTCTTTCCAAAGCCTGCATGACTAATTTCACTTGGTTTCTTTCAGTCTCATGTAGTTCTGATTTCAAACTGAAGAATGAATGCAAGGAAGCAAACAAAATATATAGTTCCCCTCATCTGATGATGCCTCTACAAGAATGAGGAAAGTGTTCATCCTTCTAAGGACCTATGATAGAATATCAAAAAGACAATTTATTCTTCTAGGTCTACCTTATCTTTGTGATGTAACTTAAATGATGTAAAACACAACATCCTGCTCAGATACTTTTATGTTTTATCAGTTTTGCACATTTTCATATGGATTTCACCTCAGTCTACAACCTTCCTTCATCGTTCTGTCTCTGATATTTTTACACTATCACGACATAAGATAACCAGTTTGATTTACAGCATGAGAAGTTATCCACCTGACTTCCTTGGAAGCAGAGCATCGTCAATAGATATTACTTATGGTTGTTCACACTACATGTAATGTTTTCTGTACTACTTATCACATTCTATTTAGTATTTAAAAAAGAATGCTGGCTAAACTCAAAGCTCATTCATAGGTTTATGTTAAGTGTTTCACAAGTTTTATTCTCTTAATTCTTAAGATAACATTTGCTATAATGCTAATGTTATTACCATTGTAGTGTTGGGAAAAATTGTAATTAAAGACAGTAAGTGCATGGCCCAAAGACACACACAGTGAGGAAGGAAATGAGTCAAAATTTCTAAAAGTCTTTCAGCAATAACAAAAAGGTGGGTAAAATCTCTCCATTCTCTTACATTCTCAATTCAATATTCATATTGTCCAAGAAATGATAGCATAGTAAATATTGCCCATGGTGATTGTTTTCTGTCACATTTTGTCTTCAACACAGATTGTGTTGGTGACATTGGGTTATCATGCACAGAGCTGAGCTTACAGGTCCAAAGACAGCCAAATTTCTTCTGTCCCACAGTTCCAGTTTCTTTTTTAAAAAGTACTAAAACTTTCAAATATCATCACTTACTATCTTTTAACAATCCACAAACGAATTAAATTGACATATAATCACTCTAAAAGGCTTTCAAATTAGATGATAAAACAGGCCCCCATGAAGTAAATTTTCTTTTATTTTTAAAATTATTCTAAAAGCCTTGTGCTGGCTGGTCACACCTATAATCCTATCTACTCTGAATATTTGCTCAGGAGACTGAGATCTGTGGATAAAACTTGGGAGCCAATCAGGGCCAAAAAAAAAAAAAAAAAACTTCATGAAATTATTTTTCAAAATGTTTAATGAACTAGCAAAAAGCCAGGAATTGAGATGCAGCTCATATAGTAACTCACCAATCTAGACAGGAAAGGACTAGCAAGACCTTGAAGCCCTGATTTTATACTCTGAGCACGCCAATATACATGCATGGCGTGGGTTCGCATGCACATGTGTGTTTGCTTGTGCGCTGCTGCACTCACACACACACACACACACACACACACACACACACACACACACACACAAATTTATTCAAATTACCTTCATATCAGTGTTCTGCATTCATTTCTTTGTTAACGATATTATATGGGTAAAATAGAGGAAATAAACTCTTCCATCTCAGAACATTTTTTGTTTTTTATTGTAATAATACTGTGCAGAGTGGTCACATTTACATGAACAAAGAAACTAGTATGTTTCCTAACAAGCATTGTTACCTCCTCCTTTATTTTTCCCCTACCATCCCTTCCCTCCCACCTCCACAAGTACACTCCCCTCCCCCTTCCTTCCTCCGCCAAAATTGTAAAGTTCATTTTTCAACATAGTGTCTTGTGCATCTTATTGTTACAATGGGTCAACCTGTATCCCTATTTGAGCATTTTTTCCCCTCCCCTCCCCAAATTAGAGAAGCATACATACAATATGTAAGTGCACCAACTTCAAATACAGAGAAAACAGGGGTTATAGCGTGGGGATAAACATACAAATAAACAAAATAAATGACATCGCACATTATAAGTACGTTAGAAACAATAGCAAGAAACAAAAAAACCACTTGTGTCCCTATCTTGAGGTTCAATTTCTTTAACATCATCTTATCTGGTTATATGCACATATCTTTTGAACTTTTCTGCTTATCCCAGACATACATTCGTCATTGATAATAAGGGAAATCATCGGACCTATGTTTCTTTGGGCTTGGCTTAATTTACTCAATATTTTTTTTCTGTTTCCTAACAAATTGGGAGATATCATTCTTTCTGATGGAGACATCGAATTCCATTGTGTATATATACCACATTTTCTTGATCCATTCATCTAATGGGGGCATCTGGGTTGGTTCCATATCTTAGCTATCATAAATAATGTTGCAATAACCATAGTTGTGTTGGTAGTTTTAGTATGGTCTTGTTCATGATCATTTGGGTAAATCCCCAAAAGTGGGATTACTGTGTCATAGGGGAGTTTTATGTGGAGTCTTCTGAGGAACCTCCATACTGCTTTCCAAAGTAGTTGAACAAGTTTATACTCCACCAAGAATGCAGTATGGTTCCTTTGTGGCCACATACCTTTCAGCATCTGTTGTAAAAATATGGAAGGTTCCAAGAATTTGCATGTCATCCTTGTACAGGGTGCATGCTATTCTTCTCTGTATCAATACAATGTTAGTGTATATGATGCTAATTTGAGCACAGAACATTTTTTATATATAAAGCATAATTTTATTGATTTCATTAAACTAGACAATTCAACAAAAAGCAAGTTCAAAAGAACAGTTGTGAAATTTTAGAATCATGTATTTCTTACATAAGCACACATTTAAGAATAAAATCAAGATAGACATGTCAAAAACAAAATAATTCCAGATATTTGTAGTTCAAGAGATGTGTAGGAGGAAGAATTCAATTATTCTATACAAGGCACCTGTCAAAATGATCATTGAAGCAAATGTTAAGTTTTGTTAAACGTTTTAATGTTTTAAATATGCTTAATTTTGGGATTTTGCTTATATATGCCAAAAATAGGACTGTTTGCCAGGTATAAAACTTTTCTGTAAAGTATTTAAGATTTATGGTAGCAGATATTAAGTACTAAGTATGTACATTTCAGAGTTTATGGAAACTTTATTAATGAGAAGTTGCAAAGTCTTTGTGTAAAGAAGAAGATTTAAGAGTTAAGATTTTAACTACACAGTTTCTGTTAAAACTTTAGGGATTCCTTACTTTATTTGTTAGCAAGGAGTAAATGATGATATAAGCCATAATGTACACATGTATGTTACTATTCACACACATACATATACACATGTATACATGCACACATGGAGAAAGACACACAATTACAGCCAACACAAGTTTCACCAGTTGTTGAATATACCTTAAACGGAATACTTGGAACAATAAATGTTGAAGATGTATTTGTCCCTAAGAGTTCATTTACCACTCCTCTTATCTTAAAACAGGAATTTTTAGAGAGATTTGACTTACAAAATGCAGTACAAGTGATAGCAAGTCACTTGGAAATCTCAGTAAGTATAAGTCATATGGTGTCTCCCTGCTCCTCAGGGAATGCTTACTCTTGTAGACACTCTCAACAACCAAAGTAGCAGGAGAATACCCTGGTAAAGAGTAAAGTTATAAGGGTTTAAATGGCATCCTTACTTAAGCTCTTTTTCCAACATGAATTCCTAGGCAGATGAGTGAGTCCTCAGAAATCTGGACTCTACATATAATTTTAACTAACCCATGTGTAAATTCCTATGTGAGAAATGCTGACTAAGGTCTTGCTGATTTCCTGGCCAAGAAAATAAGAAAGAAAAAGAAAGTATTTTTAATGTTTTAAAGTTTGAGAATAATTTGTAACCTGTCAATAAATGTGTAGAACACAATTATACCAACTGACAAAAAAATGATGGCATTTCATTTATGTGCTCTTGGACTTGGACAGTGATTTTAGATGTGTCTACACAAGCAGAATCAGCATAAATCAAGCCAGCATTTCTTCATTTAAGATATAAGGATACTGGTTGACCTATTTAACAGTGAAATATACAAGACATTCTACTAGAGGATGGGTGAAAGGGGGAGGTGGAGAGGTGTGAAGGGAAGGGCTGGTAGGGGAAAAACAAAGGAGGAGGTAATAATGCTCGATAAGAAATATACTCATTTCCTTACTTATGTAACTGTAACCCCTCTGTACAGTATTTATAATAAAATATATGTTAAAAAGATACAAGGAAAACTTCTGTGCTTATGTGAAATTGTATTTGTCACTCAATATGAATAAGGTATTGATTTTAGAACCACAGGCTTATTACTTTGGATACTCAAAAACTCTACATGATCACAATATATTATTTACATTAGAATCTGCCCACAACTAGTGCAGTATAATTGCTATGAGAATTTTTTACTACATTCTATGTTTGTAATGAAAACTAAAAGTGTATGCACTATAAACAGATACAAGTTTTTTCAGATAAATTTTGTATGCAGTTTGTGGATGGAATATGGAGAGCAATTTTGAAAAGCACAAATTTCATCAAAAAGACCAGTCTGCAAATTGTAACAAGGAGCTAATACAGCATCATTGAATAGTATGGAACTCCAAGGAGAACTACTTGAATTGAGACAATATCAGAAAATGTAACAATCCAAAGACTTTTTAGAAATGCAGCTGCTAGATTTCTCATGTAGAGCTTTCATAACTGTTTGTGGAGCACAAATCAGAACCTTACTGAAGTGTAGATGGTTTTCCCTCAACTTTCTGTCATGATCAGTCACTATCAATGAATATATACCTAATCTTGAATAATCCTCTAATAAAATGTTGATGGAGGGACCGGAAGGTTGGCTCAGTGGTAGAGTGCTTGCCTTGCATGCATGAAGCCCTGGGCTCGATTCCTCGGGACCACATAAGCAGAAAAGAGCCAGAAGTTGCTCAAGTGGTAGAGCACTAGCCTTGAGCTAAAAAGGTGAGGGACAGTGCCAGGGCCAGAGTTCAGCCTGCATGACCGACAAAAAAAAAGTGACCAGGGACTAATACCTTGGTAGTCAAAATGTTGATGGAGTGTTTATATGCACAAAATCTCGGAAGGCTAACTTGTTCCAATTAGGACAGTCTATTCTTTGATTCAGCCGAGAGAAAACTTGGTAAAAATCCATTTACAACCTTCTGAATAATTCTGATTCTGCCCACATAACTTATCTATCCATACCTGTGCCTGAGTGAAAGGATTTGAAAAGAATTTGTCATTTAAAATTTAAATTTAGGGTTCCTGGGAGATAGCGGAGGAGAAGCTGGAAGCTAAACAAGCTCTCACATAGAAAGCAGTTTTAGTGCTCCAGTGAAGAGTCCTAAGCCAGAGAATCACACCAAGTGTGCCACCCAGTACAGAGAGTTAGGCCAGAGAGGGAACATCCAGGCAAGGAGACAAATCTGAGCACTTGCCAGCAGCCGTGGTTGCGACTGTGGTGGGGGCGGTGGTGGCTGTAGCCGCCATACCTGCAACACAGAGAGTCTAGGACAAAGGCACCAGACACAGCAGGCGAGAGTATTCTACTCAACACCAGCAAGAACTGGCAAGGAGCAGACATCTTCATCCTTCAGATCGCAGGCCAGAGATGACCCAGGAACCAGATTCCTGTGTGAGTAGAAGCCTGAATTCCTCACTCCTTCTCAGAGAGCAGAGACGGGAAGGCAACCCCTCCCTGCCCACTACCAGAGATCTCCCCCTTTGATACTGGCAAAGGCCTGGCTGTGCAGCTAGCTCCAACTCAGTCCTTGAATGAAAACAAAAAGTCATTTAGCAGGTCACAGGAATCTAACCTGAACTGCCAGGCTCAGTTCCACCCAGGGAAAATTCACCGAGCCCGGGCCTGCATCAGCCCCAGGAGTGGCTTTCTTCATTGGGTAAACAGAGCCAGAGGCTGCCGCTCCCTACAACAGCCTAGACAATCAATTGAAATTCAGTAACAGTAAACCCTGAGAATGGCTTCTGGCTGGGCTCTGTGACTGCCTCAGAAGCTAGCCCCTCAGAGCAAAGCTACTGTTTGCTGAAAGGCCTCAACACTGCCCAGAACCTAGCCCCATCACAGCATCTCCAAATTAGAAGAAACAGCCATCACCCTCTTTTGGGATACTCGAAGCAGATATCCCTCACATTGAACTAGCCTGGGAGGAGGATGACAATATCCTTGGTAAAGCAAAGCATTTTTCTGCCTACTCAAACAAACTGACTTAAGAAAACAACCAAGTTACAGGAAAATAAAACACAACAAGCAGATTAGAGACTCCAAAAAGAGACTGGTTATGGACACAAGGGAGATACAGGATCTTCCCATCTCACCCCAAAAAAGCAAAGTACTCTTTTGGTAACTTTTATTAATTTTTTTAATTGTGAAAAAAACTGTACAGAGGGGTTACAATTACATGGTCATGATAATGAGTACATTTCTTATCAAGCATTGTAGCCGCCTCCTTTGTTTCCCCTTCCCATCCCTTCCAAGCCTTCTCCTGCCCTCCCATCAAATCCTCCCCCCACCCCCCCCAATAAAGCTGTAAAGTTCGTTTTCGACATGAGAACTTGTACTTCTCATTGTTGCAAAGGGTCCAACTTTATCCCTATTTAAACGAATTGTTTTCCCCTTCCCCTCCACAAATTACATCGAAATCAAATACAGTGAAAGCAGGCGTTATACTGTGGGGGAGGTTCATACAAAGCAACAAAGAAATAATCTTATGAATGCATTAAAAACAAATCCATGAAAGAAAAAAAAAACCATTTAAATTCGTATCTTAGGGTTTATTTTCTTAACTTCACTTATCTGAACTTTCTGTTTGACTCATACATATACTAACTATTGCAAATAAGGGAAACCATGGGACCTATGTTTCTTTGGGCTTGGCTTACTTCACTTAATATAATTTTTTCCAAGTCTTTCCATTTCCTAACAAATGGGGCAATGTCATTCTTTCTGATGGAGGTACAGAATTCCATTGTGTATATATACCACATTTTCTTGATCCATTCATCTACTGAGGGGCATCTTAGTTGGTTCCAGATCCTAGCTATAGTAAATAATGCTGCAATAAACAAAGTTGTTCTGGTAGCTTTAGAGTGGTCTTGTTTGTAAACATTTGGGTAAATGCCCAAAAGTGAGATTGCTGGGTCATAGGGTAGCTC
Organism: Dipodomys spectabilis; assembly: GCF_019054845.1. Classification (NCBI taxonomy): domain Eukaryota; kingdom Metazoa; phylum Chordata; class Mammalia; order Rodentia; family Heteromyidae; genus Dipodomys; species Dipodomys spectabilis. Next base: position 747,330 of record NW_024870978.1, on the reverse strand, counting down.
TATGTGGAGTCTTTTGTGGAACCTCCATACTACTTTCCAATGTGGTTGAACAAGTTTACACTCCCACCAACAATGAAGTAAGGTTCCCTTCTGTGTACATCCCCTCCAGCATCTGTTGTTGTTAGAGTTCTTTATTTTTGCCATTCTAACTGGGGTGAGGTGATATCTTAACGTTGTTTTGATTTGCATTTCTTTTATGGCTAGGGAGGTTGAGCATTTCTTCATGTGTCTATTGGCCATCCTTCTTTCTTCATCAGAGAAGTTTCTCTTTAAGCCTTTAGCCCACTTATTTATTGGGCAGTTGTTTCTTTGAGGATTTGTTGTTGGGGAATTTAATTTTTTGAGTTCCAAGTATATTTTAGATATGAGACCCTTGGCCGTTTTATGGCTAGTGAAGAACTTCTCCCAATCCGTGGGCTTTCTAGTGATCTTGTTAGCTATGTCCTTTGCCAGGCAGAAGCTCTGCAATTGCATGCAATCAAGTTTGTCCAACCTTTTAAAAAATTTTTTGTGTTTCTGGGTCTCTACTAAGAAAATTTTTAATTTTTAATATTTAACTTTAAAAAATTGTTTTCTATTAACTTTTTTCTTCCTCTTCTAATTTTTTTATGTGTGTGCTTATTTTTCATTTTTGTTAAGCTCTACTGACCTTTTGACCCTTTTTTCCTTTCTTTTTCATTCTTTTCACTTTTTCTTCTCTTTCATTCTTCTTTGCATGATTTAATCGCTGTTCTGCTCATTCTCAGATATACCTGTAGTCTATTATTAGACCTTATCCCCCATTGTACACACACTTAATCCAGAAATTTATTACTGAATTCAAAACCTCTTAGACTTAAATTCCTTAATAGCCGTACTACCTCTATATACCTATATAAAATTTTAAGCATTCTTATTTTTTAACTTTTCACGTCTCCTTTCTATCCCTCCCCTTCTGTTATCCTATTCCTGTCCTTCTCTGAATATTACGTTTTTAATTTACATCATTTTTAAGTGTTTCACTTTTAATTTTTAATTTTTGTTTTACTATTTTTGCTTGTCTGTTTTTTCTCTTTCTTTTTTTTCCCGGTCTCTACTATCATTCTATCGAACTTATTTCCTTATTTGCGATTAGGACTAATTAGCTCTCCCTCTACCTTTCCACATCCCTTTATTCCTATTTATACCCACACCTGTTGCTAAACCTAATAATTTCTGGTTTGCCAAATTCTTCTTTGCGGTTCATAGCCTATTAATACATAGTTGTTTGATGTTGAAAAATATATCTCTTGAACTAAATTATATCTGCAGGCTTTTGACTGTGAAACTACAGACTTTGTTGATGCTTGCCTTAAGACAGTTTTCTAGCACCAAACTGGTGTTACTCTCATCCCAAATGGGCAGAATAAGCTGGAGAAACACAAGAAAAATGGCAAGTCCGGGTATCTCAACTGCCACTCATGATAATCAGTGGACAGAACAGATAATGAATAATCCAGAGGAGAGCTCCCAAGAAGCTCTACAAACACTTTGGAAAACATAGTAAATAAAAAGATTGAAAACCTGCAAAGGACTCTGTGTGAGCATGATAGGGAGAGAGAGGAGGCAAACCAAAGATCAAAATAGGAAGCTCATGGGCGTGAGGAAGCTACTCAAAGATAGATAAAAGAATTGCATGAGCAGCTTGTGAACACTCAAAGAGAAATAAAGGAATTGTATGAGTAGGCTGAGATCAGTCAAAGAGAACTACAGGAATTGCATGAACGTGAGGAAGCTAATCAAAGAGTAATACAGGAATTGAAAAAGTGGGATGAGCCTACATAAAGATCAATAGAGGCATTCATGGAATACATAAACAGAGAGCTGAAAGAAGCCAGGGAGTCCACAAAGGGAATGCTGAATAGATCCCAACAGGAGGAGTGGGAGTCCAAGGAAACCATAACCAATCAACCAAGTGATCTGAGAATAAACACTGAACACCAAATTAAGGAAGGAAAGAATTTCATACAAGATCTAAAACAAAGATCCAACAAAGAATTAGAAGCCATAAAAACTGACCAACTAGAAGGAAAAGAAAAAAATGTAGAATGTGTGGATAGTAGGATAGACCATGCAGAAGATTGAATCGCGAGGATAGAAGACAGCCTAGTTAATATAGAGAAAGAACATACAACCATCCAAGACAAATCCAAGAAATATGAGAGAGCTATTCAACATTCAACCCTAGGAAGGCAATATTAGAAGGCCTAATCTGAGGATAATGGGTGTAGAGGAACACCTACAGACAGAAGTCAATGGTCTAGGAAATTTGTTTAACAGGATCCTAGCAGAGAACTTCCCAAACATGCAAAAGGCTACGTTAATTCAGATACAAGAAGCTTTTAGAACTCCCAATAGACTAGACCAGAACAGGATATCCCATTGTCACATTAAATGCACACAGGATTAATTCAGAACAAGGAAAAGATCCTTAAAGTTGTCATGGAGAAAAGATCAATCACCTATAAAGGGAAACCAATTAGAATCACCTCAGATTTCTCTGCAGAGATAATCACAGCAAGAATAGCCTAGAATGATGTAAGCCATGCCCTAAAGACAAACAACTATCAACCAAGAATACTTTACCCAGCTATACTCTCCTTAATAATCGGAGGTCAAATAAAATCCTTCCATAGCAAACAAAAATTGAAACAATATATCCCCACCAAAGCAGCCCTACAAAAGAATCTTAAAGAGGTCCTACACAGAGAAAACCAAAAAGACAACAATAAAGGCCAAGAAACAGCACCCAAACTTAGAATCCAAGAACCATAGGAAGGACATAGTTGCAGCAGCCCAGAAGTAGTTGGATAAATGGCAGACATCTACTGAATATTTCACCCAGCAGCATTAGACAATACGTTTTTCTCAGCAGCACATGGAACATTTTCCAAAATAGACATTTTAGGCCACATAGCAAACTTGTCCAAATTCAGAAACATTGAAGTTACACCTTGCATTCTCTCAGACCACAAGGGAATATAATTAGAACTCAATACCAAAAGCCACCAAAGAAAGTAATGTAACACATGGATCCTGAACAACACACTGTTGAATCACGAGTGGGTCATGGAAGACATCAGAAAGGAAATTCAAATGTTCATGATATTCAACAAAAATGAACACACCAATTACTAGCTCCTCTGGGACACAGCAAACACAGTATTCAGAGGCAAATTTATACCCCTGAATTCCTACATCAACAAATTAGAGAGATCTGAAACCACTTTAATGAGACATCTGAGCCTCCTTGGAAAAGAGCAGCAAATTAAACACAATCCAGTAGCTGGAAATGAATAATTAAAATTAAATCATAATTAAATGAATTGGAATGTAAAAAAAAGAAAGAATCAAGAAACCAAAGAGTTGATTCTTCGAAAAAATTAACAAAATTGACACACCCTTAGCAAATCTGATCAGAAAAAAGAGAACACACCCAATTAAACTCAGAGATGAGAATGGAAACATCATCACAGAAACAACTAAGAGTCAGAACATTATAAGGGAATGCTTCTAAAACCTTTCTACTAATAAGTTTGAGAACTTGGCAGAAATGGACCTTATCCTAGCAAATACTGACATGCGAAAATTAAGCCAAGATGAGTCAAACTATCTTAAAAGGCCTATATCAAGCATTGAAATAGAAACAGCAATAAGAGACCTCCCATCTAAGAAAAGCCCAGGACCAAATGGTTTTACAGCGGAATTCTATAAGGCCTTCAAACAGACATCACATCAATACTCCTTCAACTCTTCAATGAAACAGAAAGAGAAAGTTCACTACTGAACTCATTCTATGAGGCCATCATAACACACATCCCCAAACCAGGAAGGGACTCATCAAGGAAAGAGATCTATAGGCCCATTTCTTTGATGAACATTGATGCAAAACTTCTCAACAAAATTTTGGCCAATCTACTTCAACAATTCCTCCAAAAAATTATACACCATGATCAAACAGGATTCATTTCAGGGATGCAAAACTGCTGTAATATAAGCAAATCAATTAATATAATTCATCACATCAGCAGAAGCAAGGATAAGAACCACATGGTTATCTCAGTAGATGCAGAAAAAGCAATTGACAAGATCCAACATCCCTTTTTATGAAGGTTCTGGAAAAATGGGGAATCCATGGAACATTCCTCAATACAATAAAGGCTGTATATGACAAACCTACAGCCAGCATTATACTTAATGGTAAAAAAATAAAGCTATTTCCTCTTAACTCAGGAATGAGACAAGGATGCCTACTCTCTCCAATCTAGTATTTGAATAACTAACTACAGCAATAAGACAAGATGCAAATATAAGAAGGATCCAAATAGGGAAAGAAGAAGTAGAACTCTCCCTCTTTGCAGATGAAATGATCTTGTATTTAAAGAATCACACAGAGGCCACTCCGAAATTACTCAAGCTGATTCAAAACTGTAGTAAAGTAGCAGGGTATAAAATTAACCCTCAAAAATCAATGGATTTTCTTTATGCCAACAATAAGAAAAGAGTGGCTGAAATTAGGAATGGAACTCCATTCGTAATAGCCCCACAAAAAATAAAATACCTAGGAATTAACTTAACCAAAGAAGCGGAGGACCTTTATGATGAAAACTTTAAAAAAAATGAAAAAGGTAATCAAAACTGAACTTAGAAAGTGGCAAAAACTCCCATGCTCCTGGATTGGGAAAAATCAACATCGTGAAAATTGCAATACTTCCAAAGGCTATCTACAAATTTCATGCGATATCTATCAATATTCCAACCTTATTCTTCAAGAAAATAGAAGAGGCAATCAGAAAATTCATATGGAACAATAAAAGACTCTGAATAGCAAAAATGATCCTTAACAGAACAGTGCTGGAAGAATATCAATGCCAAATTCAAATTCAACTACAAAACCATAGTAATCAAAAGAGCTTGGTACTGGCACAAGAACAGACCTCCAGAACAATGGAATAGAATTGTAAACACAGAAATGAACTTACAGACCTATAGCCATCTAAACTTCGGTAAAGGAGCTAAAAAATAGAATGGAAGAAAGACAGTATCTTCAGTAAATTGTGTTGGCAAAACTGGTTAACAAACTTGTAGAACACTAAAGCTAGATCCTTATATATCACCCTGTACCAGAATCAACTCCAAATGGATCAAAGACCTTGGAGTCAAAGAGGACACTCTGAAAACATTACAGGATGGAATAGGAGAAACCCTAGTTCTTGTTGGCACAGTCCGAAATTTTCTTCATAGAGAACCAGAAACACAACAAATCAAAGAAAGGTTGGACAAATGGGATTGCATAAAATTGCAGAGCTTCTGCCTGGCAAAGGACATAGCTAGCAAGATTAACAGAAAGCCCAGAGATTGGGAGAAGTTCTTCAATAGCCATAAAATGGACAAGGGTCTTATATCTAAAATATACTTGTAACTCAAAATTTTAAATCCCGCAACAAATCTTCAAAGAAACAACTGCCCAATAAATAAGTGGGCTAAAGACTTAAAGAGAACCTTCTCTGAAGAGCAAAGAAGGATGGCCAATAGACAAATGAAGAAATGCTCAACCTCCCTAGTCATACAAGAAATGTAAATCAAAACAACATTGTGATACCAACTCACCCCAGTTAGAATGGCTGTAATCAAGAACTCTAACAACAACAGATGCTGGAGGGGATGTAGACAGAAGGGAACACTACTGTTTTGTTGATGGGAGTGTAAACTTGTTCAACCAGTTTGGAAATCAGTATTGAAGTTCTTCAAAATTCTACACATAGAGCTCCCCTATGACCCAGCAATCCCACTTTGGGTATTTACCCAAATGTTCACATATAAGACCACAGTAGAGCTTCCAGCACAACTATGTTTATTGCATCATTATTTACCATAGCTAATATATGGAACCAACCCAGATGCCCCTTAGTAGAAGAGAAGATCAAGAAAATGTGGTATATATACACACTGGAATTCTATGCCCCCATCAGAAAGAATGACATTGTCCCATTTGTTAGGAAATGGAAAGACTTGGAAAAAAAATATTAAGTGACATAAGCCAGGCCCAAAGAAACATAAGTGCCATGGTTTCCCTTATTTGCAATAACTAGTATATGTCTGAGACACAGAAACTGTCAGAAAAGTTGATGTTAGGGAAATGAACCCTAAGCTATATATTCAAATGTTTTTTCCTTTCATGCGATTGTTTCTAACACATTTATAATATTATTTCTTTTTTACTTTGTATGTCCCTCCCCCATGGTACAAACCCTGCTTTCAATGTACTTGATGTTGGTATAATTTTTGGACGGGGAGGGAAAAAACAAACCGTTTAAATAATAGGGATACAGTTGGACCCATTACAACAATGAGATGTACAAGTCATTATGTCGAAAACAAATTTTAAAATTTTGGTGTGGGGGGGAGGATTGGGTGGGGAACGGGGAGAGGACGCGAAATTATGGGAAGGGGAAACAAAGGAGGAGGCTACAATGCTTGATAAGAAATGTACTCATTATCTTGCACATGTAATTGAAACCCCGTTGTAAAGTATTTTCACAACATCAAAAAAAATAAAATTAACTATGGAATGAAATTAGTTCCAATAATGCATTTGTATTTAGAAATAACTGAAAAAATTTAAGGTGCATAAGATATTTTTATTGGAAATGAAGGGATATTGGAATTTGGTTCTCTACATTTTAGGCAATTTGCTTAAAAGAATAGGCAAAATAAAATTTATATTTGCAGCAGACTTGACACATTAAATTTTGTATATTGAGAGGAAAACAAGCCTCAACAATATGTCAATTCTCTCTTCTTATTTATCTCTAAAGGTTTATGCTTCTGGTTTCTGAATATTAAAACTTTAAAAAAATTGAGTTTAGCTAGTTGTGCAAAGGAGTTTTGCTTCATCATGTCAGTGTTGAATAGAATGTATGTGCATTTCAATATACAGTGCATCTGGATCATTGTCAAACTTCACATTTTTCTTCCTTCCCTTACCCCAAACCCACCTATCCCTTCATGTTTCCTACTTATATTCTGACATGTGTACATTGAAGGTTATGAATGTATTAGTCCACCATTTCCCTCTCCATTCTTCTACCCTACTCCCTTTTAGCCCAGATCCCCTTTTAAGACTTGTTTCAACTTCATGGTATTTTGTTAAATATCTCTACTTTGGCATTTGGCTATGGGCTTGCCACATCCTCTCTTCCGTATTTGACCTACATAAATGAGTATATTTCTCCACATTTCTAATCTTAGAATGGCTAAGATAGATTTTTGTATTCACCTTCTGTGCTAAATTTAGAATTGGACTTTCAGGGCCATCCAATAGAGCATTTTAATTCTCTACACAATGAAAATGGAAGGGAAATAATTTCTATGCTGTCAGCATTATGTTATCCATCATGAATTCCCATTGCTTATCACTTCAGCAGTCTAAATTTAAAGTCATATTTTTGGCATTATATTCACAAAGTATAGGTGAATATCAAGGGTAATTTACCTAGTATTGGACATTTAGGGACGATCTTCAATTTCTGATGATAGAAGCAGGAATCAGTTTCAATTTTCAGATTCCACTATGTAGTGAGCTCTGTAGTCTTCTAAATTTTTGATAAATTTCGAGTTACTTTTTGTTAATAATTTAAAAAGTTTTATTTCACTATTTGAAATGCTGCTCCAATTATTTTTAAAGTTTCACAATAAGTTAGACTGAATTTTTTCCTCTCATGTTCCCCACTAGTTCAGGTTAAGTCTCCTTTCCCTTTATTTTTTGAGAGACCAAGGGATGAGGGTAAACAGAGAGATGATCATTACTCAGATATCTCCTTCCTCTTCTGTTTCTTCTGTCCTTGTTGAGAGGATGACTGGAGCAGGGAACAAGAGTGATGCTTGACTTCACCATACAAGGGAGCATTCCTGGCATGTCAATTATTGTTTCTCAGAATCACTTAAATTGCTTACTCTTGCCTTCTCTCTGACAGTAACCTAACGGTTTCTTCCTTGGTGCAGAAGGAAGCAAACTAACAGGATATTACCCGTAAATTGGTATTTTATATCTCAGCTTACTACTACCAAACATAAAAAGCTTTGGCTACATAAATGCAAAGGTACTGATTGTCCAACAAAACCTTAGTGAGGAGTAGACAATTCTACTCAGCTACCCCCTCCTCTCGTATCCTCCCTTCCACTCCCCTCCCCTCTTTTAACCTCCCTTCCTTTCTTCTTTTTTTGTGTCTTTCTCCTGCATATTCATCTCTATCTTCTCTCTTTTTCCTGCAAGTAGCAAGTGCTTTGGTTTATCAGAAAACACAAAAATAATTGAACACATATTTTTCTCCTCTTTTTGTGATTTTTTATTCTTAAGAAGTGAGTTTTAGCACAGCACCAGTGGCTTACACCTAGATAGTCGGTAGGTTCTAATTTGACAATTGCAATTCGAAGCTATTCCAAGGAGATAAACCTAAGAGATTCTTTTCTCCACTTGTGGTAAATGGAAGAAGTGAAGGTGTGGCTCAGGTGATATAGAGCAAACACTGAGATTTAAAGCCCAGATAGAGCTCAAGGCCAGGAGTGCAAACCCCAGTACCAGCACAATATTTAAAAAAATGAGTCCTTTGCTTTGCAAAGGGATATTTCTCCAAAAATTCATACCCAGGACAATTTTCAAGGTCCAAGACTCTTTTTAAGGCTCTTTCACATCTTAAACTGATACCTCTGCTTGATTCATATTATGGAAAATAGGAGTCACATTTCATATTAAAAAGATTGCACATTACTGAACAGTTCTTACCATTTTTAATGTAAAGAAAGCATGAGAGAAGAATTCACTTCACTTGGGTGAGTTAGGTTTGACTCACTGACAGACTTTTGCAAGTAAATGAGGGTCTGTTTACATGTAAAGAAGTCTATATAGATGGTTTTCCAGGAGAGAGAACAAGCTACCTGTTTACAAGATTGAATCAGATGAAGTTTATTCCTATGATATGGTAAAGAGAAGCTCATCTCATACAACATTATGCAGACAGTAATTTCAAAAACATTAAAAACCCTTGTCTATGTTTTGAACAGGTAAGTTTTCACAAAAAACAAACAGTTTACTGAGCCAAGAAAATATGTTAGAGCAATAGAAACTATGTTAAATATGGTTAATGGTTCAGTGATATGTGTAAAAGAGTTCTGTAATCACAACTAAACTATAAATTTTTTCATCATGTCCCTAACAATAATCTCTAAGATAGGCCTTGCTAAATCTGTCATAGAGGGCAGTGTTTATGAAATTGTCAGGTTTGTTTAGGGTCCAATATCTTCCACAGTCGCTTGGGTTGCAAACTGCTCACACTACATGCAGTTTCTGGAAACACATGCTGTCTTGCTAGGTACCTAAGGGATTTTTGTGCCACTGAGAATAGTTATTGTTTTTCTTCTTGTAATTATACCTGTCAGTGTGAAGTCCTTTCATAATAAGAATAATACTTTCTGTACCCTTTGTTCCACTAACAATCTCAGATATAAGTATATTCGGGTGTCCGTGGCTCATGTCTATAATCCTAGCTACTCAGGAGGCTGAGATCTGAGGATCATAGTTCAATGCTAGCTCAGGCAGGAAATTCCATGAGATTCTTATCGCCAATAAACTACCAGAAAACTGGAAATAGCGCTATGTCTCAAGCGGTAGAGTTCTTGCCTTGAGCTGAAGAGCACTTGGACAGCACCTAAGCCCATAGTTCAAGCCCCACGACTGACCAAAAAAAATCTATCTATCTGTCTATCTATTTATCTATCTATCTATCTATCTATCTATCTATCTATCTATCTATCTATCTTTCTATCTATCTATCTGTCTGTCTGTCTGTATTTCTATGTGTCTATGATGAGATGAAGTACATTTAAATATAAATCAATATTTGTGATACACATTTAAAATATAAGTAAATATATGATGTATTTATAATATATACATATATTTACATATATAAGATCATATTATATCTGTATGTTGATAAACATACTTTTAATTTATATCCAAAAAGTACATCTGAAGATTTTGGGGAAAATCTAGAGTGTCTAAAGGCTTACTACTGACCCATCACACTTTCAATCATTTTTTCCACTTATTACAATGTCTGGAGTACTAAGGCTGAATGATTATGAAACAGAGATGTTCTTTTATTCCTTACGATTTTGGATTAGAAACATCTACTTACTTGGTATAAAACCTACCCAAATGTGATCTTGAAATCACGACTCACAAACTGGACATATACATCAATTTAGCAACTTACAGGTCTCAAACTTTTATTTGAATCCTGTATCTCACATATACTCAGTTTCATTCGAGTCAGCTACATGTACAAACATGCCTAGATATTCATGCTCACATACATCCCCATACTCACATGACATACTAAAGGTAACATTGTAATAAAAATAATATATATATACTGAAAAAGAAAACCTTTGCAAATGTAATTATATTTTATTTTTAAATACAATGCATTATTGAAATACTGATGAAAGAGCAGCTGAGAGATGTTTCTTTTTTAAATTTTTTTTTTATTTTTATTGTGAAAATGCTGTATAGAGGGGTTACACATAGATGGGCAAGATAATGAGTACATTACTTATCAAGAATTGTAGCCTCCTCCTTTGTTTGCCCTTCCCATCACTTCTCAGCCTCCCCCCACCCTCCACCCAATCCTCCTCCCCACCAAAATTGTAAAGTTCGTTTTCGACATGACAACTTGTACTTATTGTTCCAACGGATCCACCTGTATCCTTATAGTAGAGTGCCTGCCTAAAGAGCATGTTTCTTATTCCAAACATCATTATTTCCATCCTTCCTTCTCCCACATAAAAAAGCATAAATAAATACAGAATTAACTATATGTTCCTTAATCACTCATTGAAGAGAGTAACTGTAACATATATGTATATATATATATATATATATATATATATATATATGCACACACGCAATGATTTACTATTTAGCCACACATAATTATGAAATCATATCACCTTCAAGAAAATAGAATTGGAAAACTTATTAAAGCAATTAGCGATACGGTGAAAAACAAATATTAGATTTCTCATATGCAAACTCTAGACCCAGAAATTAAAATGAGTGACCCAGCTGTAAATGATGGAACTGATTAAGTCTGGAAAAAAGTAAGAGAGGAGATGAAGAGAAATATTGTGGAGTAAATATGTTCAAATATTTCATAAGTTAGTATGATGACATAATAAAATATAAGTATAAAAATAGAATAATGAAATGAATAAAAGGAATAAAATTTAACAAGTTACATTATGTGGATATATGTGTATAACACAATAAAATACTTTTTTGAAATTAATATTTGCTAAAAAAAGTAAAATTCTTTCCAGTTGTTATAGATTCATATGTTAATTTCTATTTTTTAGCTCAGATAGTTCCCTGATAAAGTAAAAGGAGAAATTGGTTTTGCTCATTTAGAAGGACAATCTTTTCCAAATAGCATTAAAGTATTCTAGATAATTATTGTCAATGTGAATTTGTTCAAGTTACTATATAAGAATATTTCCAATTGACTCTTCAAAATATTACCCTATGGTATATACTTTTTGCTATTTATTGAATATATTTCTACTCAATTACCATATACCATTTTCTGAATGCAGTTTGATATATGTAACTAGGATATATTATACCTGACCAGGAAATCAATTATTCAAACAATTTTTATCAAAAATTCCTATAACGAAATAAAGAGGCAAATCCAAATTATGTATATTTGAAGACAATATTTGCTTAGTCCTCTTCTCACATTCTTCATTCCCTTCTTGAGAATAATACACATTGTAAGGGAATGCTTAACATGTTTTAGGGAAATAGGTTGACTTTAGTCAAATGAGTTACTCTTTGCTGCAATTTGGTTTATTTTATATCCAGAAGAGCTAAATTCTTACCTTATTATTTTCCTTAGACTTTATACTCAGGTTTAACCTCTGATGGGTGACAGATAAAGGTATAAGCATTTTTTAACAGTGGCTAAATTTAGGCTGAGGAATCCAGGTACAACTTTACTCATGGAGATAGGCCTGATCAGTCATGAGACCACGTTATCAAAATGTGAACCTATGCTTCCTCAAATCACGCTTATGAGATTTTGTGTATTATAAACGGTGGTTATTAGCATTTGCTTTGTAAACAACATCATTTCATGGGTTAGGAACTGAAGTGAGATATTATACCCAGAACAAAATTTAAGGAGGCATCCAAAATTAGTTACCAAGATATAAATCATTTAACACAATGTTTAAAAAATGCAAGACAAAGGAAATAATTTTTGAAAAAAGCCAACATTTAAAATAAATGCAGAATCAGTATGACTGATTTTTCTTTTTATCCCAGTTGCAATACGGATTGCATGATGACTTTTCTAGCTATATATTTAGTTAGGTCTTGATATTTAGTTGGAGAAGTTATGTTCTTTCATATATTCACTTGTCAGATAAAAGAGGAAATAAATTCCATGCCAGAATCAACATCCATATAAATGTTACAGTTGTATTCTACTACTTTCCCAAAGTTTCAAATCAGCTCAAGTAACTTCGATCTTCTTTGGATCTAACTAATTAGGTATACAATTTAGTCAGTACTAGATTTTGACCACCATTTATTAAAACATTATTTTCCAGAAACTACTACTATTCTCTCTTTTCATGAGATTTTTAATTTCATTTATATAATGTGCTGATGTTTTCCTTTAGATAATCCACATTCAGTCTTCTAAAAACAGTATAGTATAATTTGGAGCATTTTAAAATTATGTACACTCATGTTCACTGCTCAGATTCTATTATTTGCACATTTTGTTCTTGTTAAGTCAGTAGTGATTAGTTCTCATTATGGATATTTTGAAATTACTGGTTGCATTTCAGAATTTTTAAGAATGTTATGATTTTTGTGATTTAATACTGTAGGATTTTTTCTTATAAGTATGTGCAGATCTTACTTTACATGCAATTACATTTGTTTTAACAATTTGAACCATTCAAGGGATTTTCTATATTAGGTTGATCCAGATGAATTTAATTACAAATTAACACAACCTTATTTCTGAGAGACAGTTATACTTATAGCTCTATTTAAATTAACATGTGTTTGAACGTTTTGTAGTTTAAAAAAATAAACTCGGCACAACATGTTTTTGTTCCTGTGGAAGTTCCAATTTGTTGGTTGTTTTTCCAGCTGTGATGACTTCAACATATGTGTACATTTTATTTCAATAGTTTTGTGCCTATATTTTGTTTCATATAACAGAAAATACAAAAAGAATCAGTGATTTAGAACTTTTCCAAATAGAATTCAAAGAGAGATACTTGAAGTTTTGTGACAACTGGGAAAAGGAAGTCTTCTTAGTGGAGGGGTTAGCAGAATAAAAGAGACATTGTGTGATGAAATTTGAATTCTGCCACTTCCTGCCTCACTATTTCCAATGGTATTACTTCAATACATTTAGTGGAAAGAAAATAATTTTGCCTGTATGAATTCACAATTTTTGGTTTAATTGGGCCACACTACACATTCATATTTGATTTTACCTCTAAAATCTTTTCTCCTTAGTTTAAAACCACAGATGTGAATTTATAATATAAAATAGCACCTAGAATTTATGTGAAATGGTCCAAACTATTTAGAATGTAATGATTACGGTGTGTGAGATAGTATGTAATAATTGATTTTGGGGAAAGGCAATTACAGTGGATTTTTGGGAAATACTGAGTAATAGAATTATACTTGATTCTATAAAAAATTCACGGTTACATCTAAAAATAACTCAGTTATAAGCTAATACTGAAAAAATAAGATTGTGTACTGGAAAAAGCTAGAAGTTTCAATAAGCTTGATTTTTAAAAATTGACTTGGATCTGGACTTTGGTGGCTCATACCTGTAATCCTCGCTACTCAGGAGTCTGAGATATGAGCATAGTGGCTGAAAGCCAGCCTGGTCAGAAAAGTCTGTGAGACTTTTATCTCCAATAAACCACCATAAAACCAGAAATGGCACTGTGGCTCAAGTGGTACAGTGGTAGCCTTTAGCTGAAGAGCTGAGGGACAGTGCCCAGGCTCAGAGTTCAAGGCCCACAACCAACAAAAAAATTGGCATGGAGTTTTACTATATTATTTCATGATTTTTTATGAGTGGTTGTTCAGTGAAAATATCATTGGTTTTTATATTTTATGTTTTCATAAAATGAGCCTACTATTGTCTTAAATTAATCAAAAAAATTCTTATTCTATGACTGCATAAATTTTGTGGGTAATAGTTAAAACCAAGTTTCCTTTTTGAAATAAAATATTTATATCACCCCCCAAAAAAGAGGAACAAAATAAAATATATGCCAGACACTTACTCTGTAAATCTTCATGGACTAATAGCCTGTCAGTTTGTTTTAATTTTAATCAAAAATTAAAGTATTACTGGATAATATGAACCCACTTAAATTTCTTCATCCTTGTCATTTAAGATTCACTTTACAAAGAAGTTCAACAGGTAAGTGTTTTTTCTTTACTTTTCCAAAGAAATGATCATTTCATCATTATAGCGTATAGCAATATACCCAGAAAGCATTTCTTAAGGAAAATGATTTTTTCCCATTCTTTGGTTTGCCTCAGTCTGTATTTAAACTGCATACCACAACTTACCCACCTTATTTGTCTTTTCATTTGAAACATTTCAAAAGTTTTCCTTCCCTGGTGTGTCAGCCAGCAAAGTTTTACAAAACAGCCTGCTTTCATTTATTGTGTTTTCCAAAATATATCTCACCAATGCCAACAATGAAACACAATCTGAAACATCTGTCGACTTTTCCACTTATAGTGGAAAAATCACTTTCCATACACCTTAGAAACAGCTGTTTACAGGCATTAATTTCTCTGTCAGTTCCATGCTTTAGAACAGCTGCATTTGACAATGGCATACACGTTAATTTATTTACCACATCTGGTTTGTTTTCAGGAAGGACTGTGTTTATGGAAGATGGTAATAGATGAGTTTTGCAATTATGTAGTTTAATAGTGTTCTGAGTTGTGTATATAGAACATCCATTTCAGTGACTAAATATTTAAATTAAATCACATAATGTATATTCCTTCAATTTTCTGGGTAGAGTGTTCTACAATCTAGGTATTTTTAAAGAAATATTATATGTTGTTTCCTTGGTGAAACGTAATTGGAGGACTTAAAATTTTATATACCATGGCCATCTTAAATGAGGTAGATGTACTTGGGTTGGCATGCAAAACTTTTGGTAAGTAAGGTAAGTGCTCTACCATTGAGCCATCTTCCCAGCCCTTCATGCATGCAAAACATTTGGGACAGCATTAATGTTTGAATTTTGGATAGGATTTGATTGGGAATTGTGGCAGACTTTCATATTATAAGATGTAAAATGAAAGGCCATACTAATACTGTTTTTTTTGGGGGGGTCTGGTTGTGGGGCCTGAACTCTGGACCTGGGCGTTGTCACTCAGCTATTCAGGTCAAGGTTAGAGCTCTACTACTTGAGCCACTGCGCCACTTCTGACTTTTTTCTTTTTGTTTATGAGGTGCTGAGGAATCGAACCAAGGACCTCGTGCATGCAAGGCAAGGGCTCCACAACTAAGCCACTTCCTCAGCCCCACTAATAGTTTTCTCTGCTACACTGTTATATTAGTTTATTCAAACACACACATACACACATACAAATATACAGATACACACATTTCTATTATAAAGACCCACTCCGTCTGCAAGAAAATATTTTAATAGGAATTCCATAAAATATTTAGTCTGCTGAGTTCTGATTAGAATTTACAGAAATATCTACTTGCTTCTTCCCCTGGACAAGTCATTATCATTTGTGAAGGTGTGGCCAATTGAATTTAGAATGCCCCAGAATGATCTATGTGTTAAAGAAAAATGACTTTCTATTTCCTCACAGACTACGGAGAATATCTCAACAGGTCTGGAGAATAAGTTCTTCAGCGTGAAAGCTATGAGAACATAGACTCTCAACTACTTTCTTATTTTATCTTTTAATCCATCTAGGTAAAAAAAAAAAAAAAAAAAACAAACAAACAAAAAAAAAAACCTTTTCTCTTTGACATAATCCCCATCTTGCCATTGTCTTGTCACAGGCTCCCAAAGCAATAAAACCAACTCAATATATACTGAATCCTTCAAACTTGTAAATCTGAATAAGCATTTCTGTTCTATAAGTCTACAACATCCCTTATTATGGTAGGTTATAAAGCTAACCCAGAAGTCTAGTCTTTCTAACAATGTAGAGTATATTAAATTATGTGTCTTTATAAAATATCTAACTCCATGTTTTATTTTATATTTTTGTTTCTGTTGATCCCAGGGCTTAAACTCAGGGGCTGGATGGTGTTTTTGTGTTCTAAGCCAGTGCTTAACATACAATCTGAACTGGAACTCCATTTGCCCTGTTGGTTAAATGGAGATAAGAATCTAATGAACTTTCCTATGCAGGCTGGATTTGAACTGTGATCTTCAGATCTTAGCCTCTTAACTAGCCAAGATTACATCCTTGAGCCACCAGTGCTTAGCCATGTTGCATATTTTCTGTAATTCAAATATTCAGCATTGTATAGATGCTCCTACTAAAATATATTTAAAAAACTTAACCTAGTTTTCACTGTATTTGGTGTTGGGATAATTTGTGGAGGGGAAGGGAAAAACCAAATTGTTTAAATATGGATACAGGTGGACCCAGTGCAAGAATGAGATGTACAAGATATTATGTAGAAAAATGAAATTTACAACTTTGGCTCAAGATGGGAGAGAGGGTCGGGAGGGGAGATGGAAAGGGTTGATAAAGGTAGAAAGGAGGAGGTAACAATGCTTGATAAGAAATGTATTCATTACATTGTTCCTGTAATTGTAACCCCTCTGTATGGTATTTTCACAAAAAAACTTAAAACATAATAAGGATATTTATAAAGTATATATTGAAGGAAGAATTTTCATCCCTTTACAAAATCTATGCAAAATCTAAGCTAAACTATCGATATTTTACTGTACATTTTCCTGCAACCAGTTTGATATAGTTTAATACCTGTAATGCCAAGTTTCTCTATATTCTACTGGAGATTTAATTATTCATGTATGCATGTATATGTAAATGTATATCTATATGTATATATCTGTCTATCTGAATATGTTCCAATGTGGATCATCAAACTTGAAACTTTGCTTTATTTTGCTGTTCAGCAATTAACCTGGTCAGCTCAATCTGTGATATTATCTGTGCTCATTCTGATTATTCCTTTATTTACCACACCATCAGCCTTTTAAAATCAGCTTTATTTCCAGAGATTATTACCAATCAGTCCAACCAATATACACACAGAGGGTTTTAATAAAACAAGCTTTAAGGAAGGAAGATATCATGAAGGGACAACTACAAAATTTCTACAGAGACCTGACATCTTTCACATTTCTGCCTTCCTCCTGATACTTACGCAGTTATTGACTAACACTATTAATAATTCTGCAATTATAACTTAGAGATCAGTGTTTTTTCCAACCTGAAGCCTTCTTTCCATGATTTTTGACATAAACTTTTGTGAGACTTTTTTGATTGTGGTGGGATTCCATCCAAAACAAAGCTATGTATATCAAGAAAGCTAATGGTTTCAACTCAGAGTACAAAACAAAAGAGGGAGAAAATTAAGGTTAGCTATATATGTTAAGCACAAAAATAGGCAATATCAAGATATTTTGAAATTGTATATTTTTACTGGTTAAAGTGGCTCAAATCTATAATATTATCTACTTGGAAAACAGAGCTTAGAGAATTCTAGTTCCAGGCAAAATGTTTTATGCTTGTGTTAGGAGGACCTCAGTCCTAGCAGACCCAGGCATAGTGATACTACCTCAAAATAAGAAATCATATTATAATCTGCAGGTATGGTAGTAGTAGAGATGCTGTTTCACAAGTATAGGATTTGAGTTCAATCCTCCAGTAGCGCTGGGAATTTAAAAGTGGCATGTCTAAGGTCAAGATTTTATACTTGTGTTACAAGCTCTAATAAAACCTTTACCTATTTTGCTATTTTTATAAAGAATAACCATAACTTCTATGTACCAAAAAATAATTTCATATTAGACATTTTCTTGTATCTATTATTTTGTTATGTCACACTGAAATCAGACTAACGATAAAAAAAACCCATTGTCTTACAAAGTGACTGCAAATGGAAACAGAATCTCAAAGGTAGCATTTAAATTGAAGTCTACTCCAAGAGAAGCAGAATGCCTTGAATATACCAAGGAAAGAGGAATCAGAAGCCAACTCTAATCTTGGAGTTCTAATTCCACCAACACAGAGACAATGTATTTACAATGTTAATGCTACCCAATCTGTGGTAGTTTATTATTGCAATTACTAGCAAACATGTGGAAGTTATAAGACAGGAAAAGTCATTGACTCTTCGGATCCAAGACTCATCTCTATAATCCTAGTGATTAAGAAGTAGGAGACTTGGGGGATAATGGTTTTCAGGCTGGTAGGAAAGTTCATGAGGTTCTATCTCCAATTAACTACAAAAATTTCTCTGCTGGTGCATGGTTCAAATAGTAGACTGACTACTGTTAACAAAAACAAAAAAACAAAAAACTGAGAGGATGATGTATGTTCAAGTCCCAATCTGGCAGAAAGAAAAAGTCCTTAGAAGAATACTATGAGAAGCAGAATTATGAATAGAACAGCAGAAACAAAAGAAATAAACTTATTGATATAAACAAAGCTTCTCAATGTGAAATATGGAATAAATTGTAATATTTAGGGTTTTCCTTCCTATACAGTAGAAATAAATGGCATTTTTACTAGACAAAACTAAAATATAAAATAAAAAAAAATAAAATATAAAATATAAAAAAACTAAAATATAAAAGTATGCAATAAATAATCACATTATTTTTATCTTTCCATAATTTAACTTGTTTTCCTAAGTATTTCTCGAATAATGTAGCTTTGGAAAATCAATAAATGTTGCATTTTCATGTGATTACACATCCTTCCAAGTGCTGTCGACAATTGATCAACACTGAAATGATTGCCATTGACATCTTTCTCAAGATATTTATACTTTCATCTGACCTTCCACAAAACACATACCCAAAATATAACTTTTTAGTTTGTTCATGCAAACATAGGAACATACACATATGTCTCAAAATGCAGATAAAATACTTTTATCTGCTGTCAGTAATCAAGTATAACTAATAGAATTTAGTATATATCCTGAGGGAAATAAGATACTTCACTCTAAATACAGACTTGCTGGCACTCACACAATCACACACGCACACATATATATTTACCACTCTGACAAAGGTTAGATTCCTGACATTGGCTGTCAGCAGTGATCTAATAAAAAAATTTTCCGCCCAGACATAAAATACATTCATAATTCCACACAGACAAAAACACCAGATCATTCAAAATAATGAGAATATTTAACAGAACCAACCAGCACTGAGCCATCTACTCCCTGATTTCATTCATTCATGATGATGCATTTTTCATATCATATTTAAAAATATTTTTGTCTCTGATTAGCAGAAAAAATATGCTATCATATAATAGATATTGTAGATAAAATTACTTGTAATCTTTAATATATCTTTTCAAAGACTTCTGTTTCTTCTTGCAGAGTGTTTCGGGAATTTTGCCCTAATGTCTATAATTAAATTACAAAGAACATGCCATATACCTTAATTCACTTTTCCTAAAGGTTATGCTATGGAGTTGGATCTGATTTGTTTGCTTATTCTAAATTAAATATTCTCAACAACTTGCATTATTGTTTATGTTACTCCTAATCCTTTTGAAATATCAAATAGAACTAGAAATTCCCCTCGGCAAAGATTTGTGAATGCCATTAATGGTTGTGGAGGGATGAAGGATTTGAATTATCTAGAATGCATTAAAAATGGCACTGTTATTCAAAGGGCTGATCATTTAGTCAGCTTTTAAAGTGTGGTCTTCTTATTTTATCTAAGAAGATAACACTATGCTTTCCATCACATTCTTGCGTGTAAAGCAGTAGAATTATTTCCTTTGTACGGTTGATGTCCAGCTGTGACTTCAGTGAAACCTACAAACAACTGAGCAGCTATATTAGCTGCTTTAGATTTGGAAATTTTCTTCCTGTAGCCCTTGTGATATGAGCCCAGATTCATGGGATAGTCACATAATCCACAATAACAAAGCACCACAATATACAAAGACCACGTGCAAAGTGAGGTTCAATTTTTTCTTTGTTGTTTCCTTTTTTTATTGATTGTCTTTTAAGGAGCTAAGTGTGTTTATTTCTCATTATTTTTTATGTGACTTGAATAAATTTTCCAGATTTTTCAAATAAAATAAAGAGATATAAAATAGACCTATTTAGTCACAAAATACAGCTAACCATTTGAGTGATTGTTTTATTATAATCCTGTTCTCAGTTATCTTCAAATAACATTGAGATGAGCCTAGCATATGTGTAAATTGATATGTATAAAGCACACAGAATTCTGGAATCTTTGGACTATGATTTCTATATAACTTCTCTTAGAAAAGAAAATTATCACTTGCTTCATGTCTTAAGTAATCTACTTAAAAGAAGTTTTATTAATTTTATTAATAGATGTCATAATCTATGGTACTGATGCATTGCATAAGTAATTGATTCCTTATGTCCACTGAATTAACATTAAATTTATTTTACCTTTTTACACATTAAATAATGACATTCGTGAGGACAAAACATGCCTGTTTTTAATTTTGGTTGCCAAAAAGGAATTATTAGGCATTTGGAACATTTAAATCTGAACTTTCAAATTTCTAGGACTTGAATTGAGTTACTTACAACTTTAATATTGAAATAAACGCATTATTAAATAGAAAGCAAAATTATGTTATCACGCCTTAATCCTGAATTGACTTCATGATAAAAAAAACAATTAGGTTTATATAACAAGATATACATACTTAAATGAACTATGAGAAATGGAAACAGAAAACTTCTTTTTTGTTTTGTGTTTGTTGTTGTTTATAGTTTGTGATAATTCTGTCTTTTTTACCTTATGCCTGGTATATTCATTGTATGCCTTCAGGAAGGTGAGGGGAGGGCACAGAGCTTTAGGGAAAAGAGTGAAAAATTGAAGCAGTGGAGACCATTGGACATTGATGAAAGTGAACTATTTAACACATGGGTGGGGACAGGAGGGTGGGACTGGGAACAAGTGGGGGAACTGAAGACATTTCATAAAAGGAAATGTACTCATTACCTGACCCTTGTAATTATAAGCCATCTATAAATCACCTTAATAAGAACAACAGAGAAAATTTCTGTTAAAAAGGCAAACAAAATGTTTCTTAGAATCCCAGAAGTTTGTTTTGTTCACTGGTTTGAGCTGGTTGAGTTTATCTCTGAAAATATCTACATTGACATTCATTGGGCAAATTTTTGAGCTACTAGTAGATAAAAGTCAATTATGATTATACGTTTTTGAGACTGATTCATTTATTACTTTAATATAATTTGTATTATTTCTGTCTACTGGTTTTTGGTTTTGTTTTTCCTGTTTTGTCAAAGACTTAGTGGTGCATCATTTTTGCTGATTTAAGATTGTTCTAATTGTTGATGTACATACTCAAAGATATAAATATTCCTCTGAGTATTGTCTGTGCTGCTGCTGTGTCTCATAGGAGGTAGTATTTTGTGTGTTCACTTCCACTGATTTCCATAAACGTTGGAACTTCCCTGCATATCTCTTCAGTGACTCACTGATGATTTAGCAATGTATTATTCAGTCTCTGTGAGTTTCAGAATGTTATGAGATGCCTTTTGATGTCGAGGTCTAATTTGGTCTCATCATGGTCTGACAGGATACAAAGAGTAATTTCATTTTTATTTTTGAATTTTGAAAGATTTTCCTTGTGATCTAAGATATGGTCTACTTTGGAGAACATTCCATGGGCTGCTGAGTGGAATATATATTGTGACACTGGTAGGTGAAATACTCTGTAGATATCTCTTAGGTATAGCTTGTCAGTACAGTTATTTAGCTCTAAAAATTTTTGCTAAGTTTTCACCTAGATGGCCTGTCCAGAGGTAACAATGATTTGTTCAAGCAACCAACAATTTATTTGGATATATGCATGTTTTTAGGGTAAGTAGTATTTCTCTGATGACTTTGTGAGCTCTAGGATTCAGGACATTGACATTTAGAATTGTTATGTCCCTCAGATGGAGAGTTTTCTTTGTCAATATTTACTGTCCTTCTTTGTCTCTTTTTACTTTCATACCACTTTTATTTTAAAGCCAATTTTATCTAATATTAGTATAGCTACTCTAGCTTGTTTATGAGGTCCATTTTTAATTTTAGAGATGATGTACAGAAGGGTTACAATTACATAAGTCAGATGATGAGCAAATTTCTTATTGAACAGTGTCACCTCTTCACAAATGTTCTGCCAGTTTTTCCATTTCAACCTCCTTCTCGCATAAGTTGTATAGTTCATTTACAATGTAGTGTCTATTGAGTAGCACTGCTGCATTTAAGCCTTTGTCCCACCATTTCTGTATTCCCCTTGCCCTATCCAAACGTACATATAAGACCAAAGATGTAGAAATTTTTAAAAAACGGCATCAGAACACTGAAGGAAAAAGCAAAATAATATAGAAACTCTCATAATCATTTCTTGGAGATGATTTTAATGAACATTATTTTATATGATGATATTCGTACAGCTATTGATCCTTTGTGATCCTCTCCAAAAGGCATCCTCCTTTGATCTCACTGTATAAGTGTTTAGAATCGCATGTAATTTATCATGTCCAAGTGTAATGTTTTCTCTTTTACCATCCAATTGTGTTTACTTGTAGAATTAGTGGCACATTCTACTACAACAAATGAGGGAAATTAGGCAACCTATGTTTCTTTGAGTCTGTATTTCTTCACTTAATATAAGTTTGTTCCAAGTCTTTCCATTTCCTTATGAATGGTGTAATATCACTCTTTCTGGATCAATAGAATCGCAACATACGGAAGAGTTTTTACATGGCAATGGAAAAAGTTAGCAGGATATATAGAAAGAGAACAGAATGGAAGAAGATTTTTACTAGCTAAGCATTAGACAAGTGTTTTCATAACTAACCCATATTTAGAGATCAAAAAGTTAAACCCAACAAAAATGAACCTTCAAAAAAACAAGAATCCAATTAATATATGGAATAAAGGCTTAAAGATAAATTCTTAGAAGAAGAAGCAAGAATTACAAATATATGCATCTCTCTCCATAAAAGAAATGCAATTCCAAACAACACTGAGATTCATCTCACCCCTCTTACAATGTCATTATGAAAAAACGAACTATCACAGATAGTCATAGGGATTTGGCCCAAAGGAAACTCTATTACACTGTTGGTGGGAATGTAATCTTGTTCAATCACTTTGGAAAACACTATGGAAATTGCTCACAGAACTGAATAGAGAGCTACCTACCTATGATCCAGCAATTCCACTTATGGTCATTTATCCAGTAGAGCAGAAACAAGGCCACACTGAAGCTACCAGCATAATCATCTTCTTTATCGCATTATTTTCTGTAGCCAACATGGAATCAGCCCAGATGCCTCTCATTGTAAAAAGTGATCAAGAATTATATATGTATATATAAATTATATATATATATATATATATATATATATATATATAATTTTATTGGTCCCAATTTTCAAGTGTATTTGTACGTATATAAATGTATGTATACAAACATATATACACATGTATACAAACATATAAATACATACATAATAGAATTCTGTTCATTCATCAGAAAGAATAATATTGCACCATTCTAAAGGAAAAACGAAACACTTAGAAATAATATTAAGTGAGGAGAGTTCCGGGAAGATGGCGGAGGAGAAGCTGGAGTCTAAACAAGCTCTTGCATAGAAAGCAATTTTAGAGTTCCAGTGAAGAGTCCTAAGCCAGAGAATCAATCACACCAAGTGTGCCATCACAAGACAGAGAGTCAGGCCAGAGAGGGAAAATCCAGGCAATGAGACACATCTGAGCTCTCTGTGGCAGCAGCGATTGCAGTCGCCACACATGAGCCACAGAGAGTCTGGGACAAGGAGACAGACGCAGCGGGTGAGTGGATTATACTCAACACCAGCAAGAACTGACAAGGAGCGGACATCTTCATCCTGCAGTTCGCAGACCAGAGACGACCCAGAAACCAAGATTCAGCGTGAGTAGAAGTCCAATGTCCTCACTCCTTCTCAGGGACTAGAGGAGGGAAAGCCACCCTCTCTCCCCCCCAGTATCGGAGATCTCCATCTTGGATACCGATAAAGCTCGGTGGAGCTGCTAGCTCCAGCTCAGGCCTTGGAATAAAACGAGTCATTTAGCAGGTCACAAAAACTTAAGGGCGGCGTGACCTGCCAGACTCAGCTCCACCCAGGGAAAAGTCACCCAGCTCGGGCGCCAGCTCTAGGAGTGGCTTTCTTCACTGCGTAATCAGAGCCAGAGGCTGCCCATCTCTCTAGCAGCCTGGACAATCAATTGAAATTCAGTAAATAGAAACCCTGAGAATGGCTCCAGGCTCGGCTCTATGAGTTTTTCACAAACTAGCCCCCGGGAAAAGCTACTGTTTGTTGAAAGGCCTCAACACTACCCAGAACCTAGCCTCATCACTGCACCTCCCTCTTTTGTGATACTCAAAGCAGATCTGCTTCCCATTGAACTAGCCTGGGAGGAGGATCGCAAAATCCTGGGTAAAGCAAAGCATTTTTCTGCCTGTTTGAACAAACTAACTTAAGAAACCAACCAAGCCACAGGACCACAAGCAGACCAGGGACTCCAACAAGAGGCTGGTTAGGACACAAGGGACAAGGGAGGTAGAGGATTTTTCCCACCCCTCCCAAAAAAATTAAAGAACTTTTTTTTCTTCTTCTTCTCCTTCTTCTTCTTCTTCTTCTTCTTCTTCTTTTTTTTTTTTTTGGTACCTTATATAAAAAATTTTTTTTCTTTTCTAAAACTTTTTTTAATTTTTACTTTTTGCCTTTTTTTGAAAAAAATTGTATTCCAGTAACTTTTTTTCCTCTTATAATTTTTATTTTAGTGATACGTTAGTGTGCGTTTTTTTGTTTTGTTTTCTTTCTCTTTTTTTTCTTTTTTAATTATCTTTTTGTTTTTTGTTTAGCTCTACTGCACTTCTGATCTTTTTTTCGTTCTTTCCTATCCTTTTCACCTATTCCTCTCTTTCGTTCTTCTGTATGTGACTTAACCCTTATCCTGCACATCCTCAGATAAACACGTAGTTGATTATTAGACCCTATCCCCCATTGTGTAAACACTTAATCCACAAATTTATTACTCAATTCAAAACCTCTGAGACTTAAATTCCTTAATAGCAGTACTACCTCTTTATACCTATATAATATTTTAAGTATTTTTATAGTTAAGTTTTTCACATCTCCTTTATATCTCTCCCCTTCTATCGATGTATTCACGCTCTTCTCTGAACAGATTGTTTTCCTTTCTGCATAATATTATTAATTATTACTTTTCTATTTTTTTCTGTTTTCTTTTCTTTTCCCTTTCTTCTTTTTTTCTCTCTCTCTACTCTCATCTTACCCAAACTATTTCCTGCTTTGAGATTAGGACTTAGTTAACTCTCCCTGTGCCTCCCCACATCAATCTATTCCTATTTTTTTACCCACATCTCTCCCTAACCCTAATAATTTCTGGTTTTCAAAATTTTTCTTTGCTGTTCGTAGCCCATTAACATGTAATTATTTGACATTGAATAGATATATCTGTTGAACTAGCTTGTATCTGCAGACTATTGACTGTGCAAATTCAGACTTTCGTTGATGCTTGCATTAAGATAGAGTTCTAGCACAAAACTGGTGCTATTTTCATCTCAAATGGGCAGAGTAAGTCGGAAAAACACAAGAAAAATGGCAAATCTGAGTATCTCAATTCCCAATCTTGATAATCAGGGGACAGAACAGATAATGAATAATCCAGAGGACAGTTCCCAAATAGCTCTAAAACACTGCTGGCAAATATGATAAATGAAAAGATTGAAAACATACAAAGGACTCTGTATGAGCGTGATAGGGAGAGAGAGGAGGCAATCCAAAAGTTTATACAGGAATATCATAAGTGTGAGGAAGCTACTCAAAAACTGATACAGGATTTGTGTGAGTAGCTTGAGAATACTCAAAGAGAAAGGCAGGAATGGCGTGAGCAGGCTAAGAACACTCAAGAGAACTACAGGAATCCCATGAACGGGAGGAAGCTAATCAAAGAGTAATACAGGAATTGAGAGAGCAGGAAGAGAATACACAAAGATCACTAAAGGCATTCATGGAATTCATTAACAAAGAGCTGAAGGAAGTCAGGGAGACCACAAAGGGAATGCTGAATTGAACCCAACAGAAGGAATGGGAGTCCAAGGAAACCATAACCAGTCAACTAAGGGATTTGAGAATAAACACTGAACACCAAATTAAGGAAATAAAGAAGTTCATCCAGGATCTAAAACATAGCTTCACCAAAGAGTTTGAAGCCATCAAAGCTGACCAATCCGAAGGAAAAGATATATAAAACAAAGTAGAAAGTCTTGACAGCAGGTTAGACATTGCAGAAGATCAAATCTCAGAAATTGAAGACATCCTAGATAATATAAAGAGAGAACATACAACCATCCAAGCCAAGTCCAAGAAATATGATAGATCTATCATACACTTGGAAGACACCATCAGAAGGCCTAATATAAGGATAATGGGTGTAGAGGAACACCTAGCAATAGGAGTTAATGGTCTAGGAAATTTGTTTAACAGGATCCTAGCAGAGAACTTCCCAAACATACAAAAAGATAGGCTTATTCACATACATGAAATTTAGAACCCCAAATAGACCAGACCAGAATAGGACATCCCACCTTCACATTATAATCCACAAAAGATCAACTCAGACCAAGGAAAAGATCCTTAAAGCTGTCAAGGAGAAAAGATTAATAACCTATAAAGGGAAACCGATTAGATTCACCTCAGATTTCTCAGCAGAGACAATCAAAGCAAGAGGATCCTGGAATGATGTATGCCATGCCCTAAAAACAAACAACTATCAACCAATAATACTGTACTCAGATAAACTTTCCTTCATAACTGAAGGCCAAATAAAAACCTTCCATAACAAAGAAAAATTGGAACAATACATCTCCACCAAACCAGCCCTACAAAAGATTCTTAAAGATGTCCTACACATATAAAACCAACAAGACAACAATAAAGGCCAAGAAACTGCAACCAAACTGAGAATCCAAGAACCATAGGAAGCACCCAGTTTTTGCAGCCCCCAAGAAGCTGGATAACATGGCAGGAACTCCCAAATACCTCTCAGGTCTATCTCTTACGTTAACGGACTTAATTCTCCAATTAAGCGACATAGACTGTCTAGTTGGATTAAAAAACAAGACCTTTCTATCTGCTGCAATCAGGAGTCACATCTTGCCCGTAAAAACAAACACATTTTCAATGTTAAAGGCTGGAACAAAATCTACCAAGCATACGGGCCCCATAAAGAGGCAGGAGTTGCAATCCTAATATCAGATAAAATAGACTTCAAATTAAAATTCGTGAGAAGAGATAAAGAAGATTGGTACATATTAATTAAGGGATCTCTCTTTCAGGAGGATATTACAATTCTAAATATCTATTCGCCAAACAAAGGAGCACCCAGATTTATCCAAGACACACTACTTTCCCTCAAATCCCATATAGATCCAAAGACATTAATTGTTGGGGATTTTCACACACCACTCTCCCCACTAGATAGATCAACTTGGCAAAAACTCAATAGAGAAACCGCAGATCTAAACAGCTGCATAGATCAACTAGATTTAACAGACATCTACCAAACATTTCACCCAGCAGCATCAGAATACACGTTTTTCTCAGCAGCACATGGAACATTTTCTAAAATAGACCACATTTTAGGCCACAAACCAAACTTGTCTAAATTCAGAAATATTAAAGTTATACCTTGCATTCTCTCTGACCACAAGTGAAGAGAAATATAACTCAACACCAAAAGCCACTAAAGAAGTCAGGTATCACATGGAGGCTGAAGAACACACTGCTGAATCAAGAGTGGGTCATGGAAGAGATTAGAAAGGAAATTCAAATGTTCATGCTATTCAACAAAAAATGAACACACAAATTACCAGCTCCTCTGGGACACAGCAAAGGCATTACTCAGAGGCAAGTTTATACCTCTGAGCTCCTACATCTACAAATTGGAGAGATTTGAAACCAACAATTTAATGACACATCTAAACCTCGTTGAAAATGCACAGCAAGATAAACCCCAATCCAGTAGACAGAAAGAAATAATTAAAACTAAATCAGAATTAAATGAATTAGAATCCAAAAAAACTATAGAAACAATCAACAAAACAAAGAGTTGGTTCTTTGAAAAAATTAACAAAATGGACAGACCCTTAGCAAATCTTATCAGAAAAAGAAGAGAACACACCCAAATAAATAAACTCAGAGAGGAGAATGGAAACATCACCACGGAAACAACCAAGATTCAGAACATTACAAGGGAATACTTCTCAAATCTTTATGCGAATAAGATTGAGAACTTGACAGAAATGGACCTTTTCCTAGCAAATATTGACATGCCAAAACTAAACCAAGATGAGTTAAACCATCTTAACAGGCCCATATGAAGCACTGAAATAGAAACAGCAATAAGAGACCTCCCAGCTAAGAAAAGTCCAGGACCAGATGGTTTTACAGCGGAATTTTACAAGGCCTTCAAAGCAGAGCTCACACCAATACTCCTCCAACTGTTCAATGAAATTGAAAGAGAAATTTCACTACCGAACACATTCTATGAAGCCATCACAACCCTCATCCCAAAATTAGGCAGGGACTCATCAAAGAAAGAGAACTATAGACTCATTTCTTTAAAGAACATTGATCCAAAACATCTCAACAAAATTTTAGCCAATCGACTTCAACAATTCATCCAAGAAATCATACACCACGATCAAAAAGGATTCATTTCAAGGATGCAAAGTGGGTTCAATATACGCAAATCAATTAATACTATTCATCACCTCAACAGGAGCAAGAATAAGATCCACATGGTTATCTCAATAGATACAGAAAAAACATTCGACAAGATCCAACACCCCTTTATGATGAAGGCTTTGGAAAAATTAGGAATCTTTGGAACATTCCTCAATATAATAAAGGCTGTATATGACAAACCTACAGCCAGCATTATACTCAATGGTGAATAAATAAAGCCATTTCCTCTTAACTCATGGACAAGACAAGGATGTCCAATCTCTCCACTTCTCTTCAATCTAGTATTAGAATGCCTAGTTACAGCAATAAGAAAAGATGCAGACATAAAAGGGATCCAAAAAGGGAATGAAGAAATAAAACTCTTCCTCTTTGCAGACGACATGATCTTGTATTTAAAGAATCCCATAGACTCCACTCCCAAATTACTCAAGCTGATTCAAAACTTTGGCAATGTAACAGGGTATAAAATTAACCCCCACAAATGAAAGGCTTTTCTGTATGCCAACAATGAGAAGAGTGTGGCTGAATTTAGGAAAAGAACTCCATTTGTAATAGCCCCAGAAAAAATAAAATACCTAGGAATTAACTTAACCAAAGAAGTGAAGGACCTCTATGAAGAAAACTTTAAACACTTGAAAAAGGAATTCAAAACAGACCTTAGAAAATGGCAAAACCTCCCATGCTCCTGGATTGGAAAGATTAGCATCGTGAAAATGGCAATACTTCCCAAGGCTATCTACAAATTCAGTGAGATACCTATCAAAATTCCAAACTCATTCTTCAAGGAAATAGAAGAGGCAATCCAAAAATTCATATAGAACAATAAAAGACCCTGAATAGCAAAAACGCTCCTCAACGGAAAGAACACTGCTGGAGGAATATCAAAACCAAATTTCACACTCTACTGTAAAGCCATAGTATTCAAAACAGCTTGGTATTGGCATAAGTACAGACCTCAGGACCAATGGAATAGAATTGAAAACCCAAAAATGAACCTACAGACCTATAGCCATCTAATTTTTGATAAGGGATCTAAAACAATAGAATGGAAGAAAGACAGCCTCTTCAGTAAATGGTGTTGGCAAAATTGGTTAACTAATTGTAGAAAACTAAAGCTATATCCTTATATATCATCCTGCACCAGAATCAACTCCAAATGGATCAAAGACCTCGAAGTCAAAGCAGACACTCTGAAAATATTACAGGATGGAATAGGAGAAACCCTAGGTCTCCTTGGCTCCGGCCGAAATTTCCTTAATAGAGACCCAGAAACACAACAAATCTAAGAAAGGTAGGACAAATGGTATAGCATGAAGTTGTAGAGCTTCTGCATGGCAAAGAACATAGCTAGCAAGATCAATAGAAAGCCCACAGATTGGGAGAAGATCTTCACTAGCCATACAACAGACAAGGGTCTCATATATAAAATATACTTGGAACTCAAAAAATTAAATCCCCCAACAACAAATCCTCAATGAAACAACAGCCCAATAAATAAGTGGGCTAAAGACTTAAAGAGAAACTTCTCTGAAGAAGAAAGAAGGATGGCCAATAAACACATGAAGAAATGCTCAACTTCCATAATCATAAAAGAAATGCAAATCAAAAACAACATTGAGATACCACCTCACCCCAGTTAGAATGGCAAAAATAAAGAACTCTAACAACAACAAATGCTGGAGGGGATGTGGACAAAAGGGAACCTTACTTCATTGTTGGTGGGAATGTAATCTTGATTCAACCACTTTGGAAAGCAGTATGGAAGTTCCTGAAAGACTTCACATAGAGCTCCCCTATGACCCAGCAATCCCACTTTTGGGCATTTACCCAAATGTTTCCAAACAAGACAACACTAAACGTACCATCACAACTATGTTTATTGTAGCATTATTTACCATAGCTGGAACCAACTAAGATGCCCCTCAGTAGATGAATGGATCAAGAGAATGTGGTATATATACACAATGGAATTCTATGCTCCATCAGAAAGATTGACAATGCCCCATTTGTTAGGAATTGGAAAAACTTGGAAAAAATTATATTAAATGAAGTAAGCCAGGGCCAAAGAAACATAGGTCCCATGGTTTCCCTCATTTGCAATACCTAGTATATGGGGAAAAACGAGTCGTTTAAGGATACAGGTGGACCTGTTGCAACAATGAGAAGTACAAGTTTTCATGTTGAAAACGAGCTTTACAACGTTGGTGCGGGGGGGGGGGGGGATTGCGGGAGGGGGGGTGCGGAGGCTGGAAAGGGATGTGAAGGGTAAACAAATGAGGAGGCTGCAATGCTTGATAAGAAATGTATGCATTATCCTGCCCATGTAATTTTAACCCCTCTGTACAATACGTTCACAAAAAAATAAAATAAAATTAAGAAATAATATTAAGTGAAATAAAGCAGACCCAGAGAAACTTAGTTTGCATGACTTTCCTCACTTGTGGTACATAGGAGTGTCTATAAATATAAAAGTAAACACACTGGATGATATGCAAAGAGGTACAAATGAATTATTTGAAGTGTCAGAATCTATGGAGAGAGAAAATACTATAATTCTCTTAAAAGGCTAAGTCAAAGCCCAAAAAAATAAATACCATTAAATGTGTAGTGCAAGAGAGGATAGTGGTGGGGCAATGTGAGAGGGGTAGGAAATTGAAGGAGAAAAGGATAGAATACAGGCAAGAATCCATTGTATACTTCCCAGAAATGAAATATGCAAAGCAAGCTGTAGTGTGAAATGGGGTTGAAGATGTTGAAGTGGTAACACAATTCCATGTGCATTGTACAATAAACTGCTTTGTTAAATTGCAAGAAATTCCATAACATAATATTGAGATACATAAGGATTGGGGGTGATTGGTAGGGGTGGATGAGAGTGTTGAAAGGGGTGACATTGATCAAGATGCACTGTATCCATACACTGTTTCAGTGAATGGCAACTCCTTTGTACAACTAAAGATAATAAAAATATTCAAAAATTAGTTATTATAGTTGAATAGAGAGTTGAATCTCAAATCAATTCCCATTAAAAACCTGGAAACTTGGAGAATAAAATTCAAATAATAAAACCTTATTAACATTTTTTATCAGAATTTGTGAATTTTAAATCAAAACTTTACTTTTTGTCAGCCATTGGGCTGTTAAAATATTTCAAAGTAAGTGGCTTAAAAACATCAGGAGTATATTATCCATACTCCAGAAGCTTAAACATTGATTTTAAAAATGGTTATTCAAAGCAAATCTTTGTCTAATGGGGGTCTACTTTCTGGTTCATTATAATCTGTTTGCTGGACATTCACATGGCAGACTAGTTATATTGGGCTTCTTTTATCAGGGTCATTATTGCAGAGTCATCTCTGAAAGACTGATTCTAATGTCATCAGACAGAGGAATAGAATTTCAATACGTGTAATCGGAAGGAGTTACAATGTCCAATACATTTTGCAACGTTTTCTTTAACTCAGTGTAGTGTATCATTTGGATATTATTTCATAGAACATAATAACTTAAGGACAAGATTATATCATGTAAATTATGTGAATGATTCTTCTTACAATGGGAATAATTATAGTGACGGCAACATAAAGTATGATTGTTTAGTGTCTCTTGAATCACATCATAGGGAACCATGTTAACGTAGTACAGCCTTTCTAAGGCCCTTCTGATGTATTTGAACAATCTCCAATGACTTAATTGCTTTCAGAAATATTCGTTTGTGCCAACAAATACAGATCTCCTTTCATTTTAATTACTGTCTGCTATTAGGACTCCCACAAACACCAAAATCAGAGTATGCTAATTTATCTGATAAAATACATAATAAAAATGTTACAATGAATATAACATGAAGACTAATATTAATAGCATTATATTTACTAGTATTCACATTATATAATATATTGAAATCCCTTGGTTACCTCAATTTTTAGAATATTTATAACTAAATGTAAACTGTTTGCAAATAGTTATTTGATGATGTATGGAAAATGAGAAAAAGAATTGCATACATATTTACTACAGATGCAAACAGATTCACCTGGTTATTTCTGAACCTTCATTTGTTGGTTTCATTCATGCATGGGGAACAGGCAGAGAAATGAAAATTGCAAACTTGCATTTACTAAAGGGTTAATTAGAAGTTTATGGTGGTCTAAATAGCACATTTTATAAATTAAATTGTTTTGTCACTTCCTTCCTCCCTCCCTTTCTTCGTTTCTTTGTTCCTTAATTCCTTAATACCTTCCTTTTTTTCCTTCCTTCCTTCTTTTCTTCTTTCCTTTTTCCCTCCTTCCCTCCATACCTACCCCTCTCTCTCTTTCTCTCTTCCTTCCTTTTCTTTCCTTCTTTATTTCCTTCTTTTTCTTCCTTTCTTCCTTTCTTTCTTTTATTCAGTCTATTTCTTATGGCTATAGAAAAAATACCAACTGTTATATTCCAAGGTGTTAAAAGTAATTATAAATATACTATATTAATTTTAATAACCTAAGTTATATCTTAAGACAAATTGTAATAAAAACATCTTCACAAAATTTCAGGATATGTAAGAAATATTACTTTCCATGATACTGTCTATTTCTTCCAACTAAAATAAAAACTTATACATAATATTATGTGTGTGTTGTTCTTGTGATTTGAACTCCAGACCTATCCCTTGATTTTTTTCCTAGCAAGGACATTGCTCTAACATTTGAGCCACAACTCCACTTCTGGCTTTGTGTGTGTGTGCGTGTGTTTTGATGTGTGTGTGTGTGTGTGTGTGTGTGTGTGTGTGTGTGTGATTAATTGAGATGAGACTCACAAACTCTTGCCAAGTCTGGTTTTTTTAATTTTTTTATTGTGAAAATACCGTACACAGGGGTTATAATTACATGAGCAAGGTAATGAGTACATTTCTTATCAAGCATTGTTGCCTCCTCCTTTGTTTCCCCTACCCAACCCTTCCCAACTATCCCCCCTCCGCCCCTCAAGCCACCAAAGTTGTAAAGTTCGTTTTTCAACATAACGACTTTTACACCTCATACTTGCAATGGGTTCACCTCTATACTTATTTCAACCATTTGTTTTATCCCTTCCCCTCCACAAATTACACCAACATCAAATACAATGAAAACAGAGGGGGAGGGACATGTCTGAGAAAAGCAGCAAATGTCAGATAAGTTGATGTTAGTTGAAATGGACCCCAAAATAAGTATTCAAATGTTTTTTTCTTGTAATTGTTTCTAACATATTTATAAGATGATATCTTTGTTGTCAAGGCTGGCTTTGAACCTCAGCTTCCTGAGTAGTGAGGATTACAACCTTGAGATACCCATATTCAGCAATAATATAATATATGTAAGAATAAAATAATTTTTTATTATTTGAATTCTAGAGGCTCAGTTTAACAAATTAACATTTAGTGTGAAAAAAAGTTTTCATTTTTATGAAAAAAATACACTCAAAGTTTTAAATGACAAAATCTTTGCACAAATTGAAATACTCTAATATTCAAAAGTGATGAAGGGATCGTTAATGAAATTTCTCATGTAAACTAAAAGCAATAGGCTGTGTCAGGATGAATGAAGTAATTTTTCATTAAATTAAATAATATCTACTGTGGTCACATGATTTTCTCTTCTTTTAAACTTAAACATTTTTGACATAAAATATAGATTCATATATTTTTTGAGTATACAAAAAATCTTAATTACTGGTTATATATTTCTGAGGTTTGAGTACTGAGACATTTCAGAGAAACACGGAATTTCATGTATTTTATGTGAACAGTGATTTTTAGAAATTGAATCAAACTCCATATGAGATAAAGCAAGATATTCCATGACTTATGCAATTATTCCTATAGATTTGAATATAACTTATTTTTGAATGGTAGGAAATTCATATTATTCCTACTCTATAGAATAATTAAGAAATAAATGATTGTGATAGTGTTTACTTTTTCTTCAACTACAAAGAAAGAATCTAACTATAGATGAC
This sequence comes from Dipodomys spectabilis, assembly GCF_019054845.1. Taxonomy (NCBI): domain Eukaryota; kingdom Metazoa; phylum Chordata; class Mammalia; order Rodentia; family Heteromyidae; genus Dipodomys; species Dipodomys spectabilis. Next base: position 712,177 of record NW_024870978.1, on the reverse strand, counting down.
AAAACTTGAATATAAATGTCATAAAATTATGATAAATTAAAGTCATTTTGAGTTAGATGAAATAGTCATTTTTGAAGGTCACAAAATGAAATCTCTGAAACTTCTTTATCTGTTAAATAAAATGTATTTGCACTCAAAATATTTTTCCAGGAATGGTATAACCAAACCACATCCATGCCAAATAGCTTCTTTGATTAATTCAATTAAATAATTAGGAACAGAAGTTATCACAATGTATAGAAATATCTACCCACCACTCTAGAAATTAAATCTGAAATCATTAAAGATTGAGATTAATAATTAGCTTTCACTAAGTTGCCATAAAGAGGTGAAACCTTTCATGTGGGCATAGTTGTAGAGATTTGGTCACTGAGAACTTGTGATCAAAGGTGTTAGGATCAAAATCCTTTCCTCCCCTTCTTTCTTTTTCTTCTCTATCTCCTTCTCCTTCTTCTTTTCCTTCTCCCTCTCTCTCTTCCCTCTTCCTCCTTGTCCCTCTCCCACTCCTATTCCTCTTCTTCTTTACTCCCTGGCTTTCATGAATACACATTTTCCAACACATATTCTTGACATGGGGTACTGTCCCACCACCAACCCAGTCAATAAGGATAAGAAACATAATCTGAAATGTATAAAATCAGAAGTCAAGTTTAATCTTTCCCCTTTTTAAGTCGATTTTATAAAGTATATTTTCATATTAATAGGAGACTGTCATACCATGCTCTCATTTATTATAGGGGATAAGATTTACTGGAAAAAAATCTAACCAACATCACCCTAATGAAATGATTGATTAAATAAATATTATATTAGGACAAATCTACTTTAAAATATCAGATATAGTTCAATACATGGCAAAAAAATCACCTCTATTATTTTGTATACAAGACAGCAGAATACAAACTGTTCCTCAAGGAAATTGACCTATAATTGGCAGTATTGTCAATTTCATAAGTGATTTAAGAAGACTATAGAACAAATTTCAACTCAAACTGCATGATATAACATTTACTTTGTCCCGTGTATACTATCTTTGTCTGGTTTCCAAAATGACCTGTATTTTATCATTTTTTAATTAACTTTAAGTAGTTGTGTGGGACTTGCTGTTTGACAAAGCAGTATATTAACAGTGTATAGTGAGGTTTTTTTTTTCTTTTTCCTCTCCTGAGGTTTGAACTCTGTGTCTGGGGGCTGTCCCTGAGCTCCTTTGGATGAATGCTAGAACTCTATCACTTGAGGAGCAGCAGCACTTTCTGATTTTTCTGAGATTTAATTAGAGATAAGAATATGACAAACTTTCTTGCCTGGGCTGGCTTCAAACCTCAGTTTTCTGCCTCCTGATTATCTAGGATTACAGCCGTGAGCCGCTAGTCCCCGGCTTAATAAAATGCACCTTTTTTTTGCCTAGTCCTGGGGCTTGAATTCATTCCTTGGAAATGTCCTTGAGCTTCTTTGCCTCATGCTAGTACTCTATCACTTGTTTCATAGTTCCAGTTCCTGCTTTTTTGTTTATGTAGTACTGAGAAATCAAACCCAGGGCTTCAAACATGCAAGGCAAGCATCTACCAGTAAGCCACATTCCATCGCCAATACAATGCATTTTGATGATCATTATCCCTCATTCTTCTCAATCCTATCTCATAGCTCAATTTACATGAATTTGTAGAATATTCACTGGCTCTTAATGTCATGTATAGTTACTCAGAGATCATATCACAGATCATGTTTTCTTGATAGTCTTATTCATCAACATACTAAAGTTGTGCATTATAGAATTCTGTGATTTTAAATTCTAAATTATCACTCAGATTCACCCACTACTATTCTAAAAATTTTCCTAAGGTTAATGCAAATGCAATCTGTAATTCTTCGATAAAGTACAATGATTCTTAGAATGTTAAAGAGTTGGAGTAAGAACATCACCTTCAGTTCAGGAACATTTTATCATTACTACCCTCTCAAAATACTCAAATATTTATTAATAGTCATTTCCTGTCATCATTTCCACCTACTCTCCCCTTGAGCAGCTATTATTTCGTATTCTACCTCTACAGATGTGCCAATTTTAAAAACCTCATATAATTAGAAAATGTAGTCTATTTTATCCATTTCTCCCATGTAATGTCACCGTTTCCAAAGTAAGTCCCTGTAAATTTTATTCATGGATAGAGCATATTGTTTTTTATGCATGTGTATATTGGAATAACATCCTCAATGGACATTTCAATGTTTTATTATATGTTATTATGAAGGGTTTTACTATGTATATTCTTGTACATGTGTCTCATTGGACATATGTTGAAATCTATTTTGTATATAAAATTATAATTCAAAATGCTGGATCATAGAGACAATTCTATGTGTAATGTCTTAAAGATTTCCAGTATGTTTAAGAAACTGACTATATCATTTTAAGTGCCAAGCACCAATGTATAAGGATTGCAATTTCTACATAATTGTTGTGCTGGGCTATCTTATTGTTTCTTTTTCCCCTAATCTCAATATGTATGCATTGTCTAGGTATGTTATGATCTTTCCATATGTTCCTTGATTATTGTTATATTACTATAGAGATATGTATTTGGATTTTTGAATAACTTTTTCAGGATGGTTAAAGTATGTCATTGGCATTAATATGCTCTTAATATATTTCTCATTCAAGTCTATTTAAATAAATATATATCTGTACACACTACATGTACATATGCATATATTCATACTTATATGTGTATATATTCAAATACCTATATATGTATACATATATAAGAATATACACATGTGTACACACATGTATATATATATATATATATATAGTGTTATTTTCATTTGTCTGTAAGTTATCGTTTTACTTTATTTGCTAATCATGCCCTTTATTGATTTTACTTTATTTTATTTTATGTTTAAGATATTGTAAAGAGGAGCCAGGCGCTGGTGGCTCACACCTGTTATCCTAGGCACTCAGGAGGCTGAGATCTCAGCATCATGGTTCAAAGCCAGCCTGTGCAGGAAAAGTCCATGAGACTCTTATCTCCAATAAACGACCAGAAAGCCGGAGGTGGTACTATGGCTCAAGTGGTAGAGCTCTAGCCTTGAGTGGAAGAGCTGAGGGACAGGGTTCAGGCCCAGGGTTCAAGGCCCAGGACCACCACCACAACTAGCAAGAAGAAAAAGAATACTGACTCAAAAAGCAATCGTATTAAGCAGTCTTAAAGATAGGATCAAGTCTAACATTTTAGAATTATCTTAGATAGCAGCAACCTTCGAGTCCAATGAGCCATGAGCCCTCTGAATTTTGACTGAATTTCTTAGTTTATTTACACAATCATTATAAGTATGCATTTTCTCATCTATCTTTCTTTCATTTCACCACAGAATGTGTTTTTATCCTTTATGTCATTCTTGAATACCAAAGCCTTTGGAAGATAGTTATTAATTGATGTATATTAATTATATGAAGATACCTTGTTGAAATATCTTACACTCTCACATATTGATGAAGGGTCTGATTAACCCATTTCTGGCATTCTCCATTCCCATTGCCCTTTATATTTCAACTGTTTTCTGTGAATTCCTTTGTGCTACCTTCACATATTGTCAAAATGTATTAAAGTGCTATTTACTCACCATAATTGAAAATTATACAATGCTGAATATAAAAGCAAAAATCTAAATAAATGGAGACATAATTTTTGTCGATTGGAGGATACAATTGAGAAAAGATATAAATTGTCTCTTCCCCTTTTTTGGTCATTCATGTGGCTTGAAATCTGATCCTGGTGCTGTCCTTCTGCTCTTCATTTCAAAGTGAATGCTCTACTCACTGAGCAACTGTGCCATTTCTGGTTTTCTAGTGGTTAATTGGACATAAGTGTCTTATGGACATTCCCATTCCAGCTAGATTTCAACTACAATCCTCAGATCTCAGTCTCCTACACAGCTATGATTACAAGCATGATCTAACAACGCTCAGCTTCACAGTTTTATTTATGTTTATGACAATTTCTAGAAACACCTGACTAGCACTCTTTGAGTCATGGACAAAGAAAAATAAACTGGAATATATTTCTGCCCAATATTAGTGTAAAATTGTTATATTTTTAGAGGAAAGATTATACAGCTCAATGGGTCTGTAGGGTACCAGATTAGATCCACATAAATATTATAAAGGAATATTTAATAAGGTGTAAAACCAAACATTTGTGGAATGACGTTCTGTTTAATAAGAGGTGGTAAGTTAGGCAATATTTGGGAAAATTAAAAAGTGAACATTGACTTAACAATTTATTCAAATGTTAACTTCAAGCAGGATTAAAACATGTCATATAAAACAAAAAAAGAGATGTAAATGTAAAGCAAAGGAAGATGTTTTGACAATTTTGAGATGAAGCAGTCTTAAATTTGGCATTAAAACTATAGGTAAATTGTTAAAAAATTTCAACAAATCTCAGGGACCCTGAGTTCAAGCCCCAGGACCAAACAAGTTTGAATCAACTTGATATAATGTAACTGTTATAATTTTTAACAATTAAATCAATGAATATTACACATTCCCACAGAAATATAATTGGAAACAAAAGGCATAATTGTTTTTCTAAAACAAGTAATGGAACCATGAATTTCTTTCACTTTTCAATTCATGTTTTATGTAACTTCAATTAGCAGACTTCCAGAACTAAAACTAAATATATTATTTGTATACCACAAGAAGCAAAGTGATTATAGTTAAGAATAGATACTTCATCCTAGCGAGAAGATAGGTTTCTGAGCATTCTCACTAAAAAGAAATGTTACATGCAGAAATTAATGGATATGATGCTGCGTTGTCATTACACAACATATAAATGAATATTTCATAGCTATGTAAAACATAATTGTGTAGCTAGGAGCCAGTGGCTCATGCTTATAACCCTAGCTACTAAGAAGGCTGAGAGCTGAGACTCATGGTTGAAAGCCAGCCTAGGCAGGAAAGTCCATGAGACTCTTATTTCCAATCAGCCACCAGAAAACTGGCAGTGGCTCAAGTGGTAGAGCACTAGTCTTGAGCTGAAGAGCTGAGGGACAATGTCTAGGCCCATATTTCAAGCCCCACGACTAACAAAAATTAAAAATAAACAGTTACAAATAAACAATTATTTTGACATAAATGTTAAAAATATATTCTAACAATTTTAAATCTTTACTAGGTATACTAGTTTATATAAATATAGAGAATTGCTTTCTGTATTTGTTGACATTGAATCAATTTTGTAAATCACACATTTGTCACTCAATTCATATTTGTATATTACTAAGCTTATATACTTTACGTATAATTAAGTGATACTTGAAAGGCAATCCTGTTTTAGGAATCTCCCTTGGCTTTCTATAATTAAGCCTCCTATCCTCAAATCAATATGCCCTCCAAAATAGTCAGACATTTCATCTCATTGGAGCAGAAAAGTATAAGCCATAATCATTGTTGGAACAAGTAACATTTCACATGAATTTCACTTAGTTTAAGAACCAAAATATTCAAATAATCTTAGCAATTCCAGTAGTAGCAAAATGTCTTCTGAGCTTTTCAGTCTTTAAGGAGATGAAAATCTTTAACATCCACCTAACATCCTATATCTTAGGAAGATATTTATGGGTAACCCTCTGTTCCTGATTAGAAGACTGGAACAAAGGCAATAATGAAAATAGCCAAGGAAAATACTTGAAAACTATAAACTAAGCAATCACAGACACTCCTGTTTTCATCAATTTCAATGAGAATGTACGTTAAAGTATAACGTTTTGTTGCATTTAAAGAGCAATAGTTAAACTTTAATTAGCAGTGAAGAAGGGAACAGAAAACTTTGTTTGAAGACAGCTTGACTTTGAACAATTCAACACAAGCATAATGGATTTATCTTGTTTTTCTATGCAATTGCCAAAGTAATAGAGAGCAACACCCAAAAGCAGGAAAACACCTAAGTCAAAGCAGTAAACTTTTGTCTATAAAATAATTTGAGGGTCTGACTCTTTCAATGTCAGGCTTCCAAAGAGGAAAGTATTTGCTTTGGTGTGAACAATAAAAATATAAAATCCTCTATTAATATTTATCATATTTTGTTTAGGACTTCTCGTGTTGGAGAAGAGTAAAGTTATGAAAAAGTTCAAAATTATTGGACTATCCCCAATATCATTATTATTTATCAGCTATTGCTATAGAAGTAGCCTAGATTGCTCTTAATATCATTCTTCTTTACGTTCAGAAGCATTGTTTGTTTCTGGGTTATAAGCTGTAAACACTTGAGTTTTAATAAATAGTCATTTCTTAAGAGTGGAAAGATGCTGTGCCAACAAACCTAAAATATCAAAGACTTAGAATAGTGAAAACTAGTTTCTAGCTATATCACAATGTGTAGATGTAGATTTTGTTTCCCATTGTTCCAGGGGAACCATTTTTGTTATCTTCTTTTTTACCATCTAGTGATCCTACACCATCTTATACCATCCTGGGATGGCTGTACATTTACTGGATTCTCTAATTGCTGTTGGAAAGTTAGGAAGGAGAGAAAAGTGAGTTTTTGTATCTGTTTTGCCTTATTTTTTATTACTTTAGAAACTGTAACTCAAAATGACATAAATTATCTTTATAATATTAGGAGACAGATTTCATTTCCATATTCTTACCCTAGCCTTCTACATAATTTTGGTATTTAGTGATCCCAAAATGTGAAAATAAAGATAAGAACCTCTTATTTAAATTAAGAATTTCAAGTCTTCTTTATGTAAGGCCCGTAAGTATTATGCATATCATACATGTGTAAAAAGCCAGTGGCAACATTTTCTTATTCTCAAAAACTAGGAAATGTGGTGTCCCTGTAGTTGCATCAGGAAAAGGCTGTGTTTGAATTAGTTTACTAATCTAAATCTGCTGTAAAATATTTCTACATGTTAGTTGGCTTGAATAATCCGTATTTATCATTTTGCAGTTTTAAAGGACAGAATTTTAAAAGCAGTCTCACTAGATTAACATCGAGTCACCTACATAGCTAAAATATTTTTCAAATGATTCTAGTGGAAAAAGCATTTTCTTGCTGCCCTGCTTTCCAGAAATTCAGAATCTGGGTTGTTGTTGTTTTCTTTATTTTCTAATGTAGCATCTTTACATGTCTCTGATGGTTCTAACCTCATCATGTCCTTTCCAACTACACCTGGGACTTTAAAGTAACCATTTGAATATATTTCCCCCATCTGATAATTCTTCATATTTGTGTTCATTGGATTATGAAAGGTGATTATTTTACAAACTTATATACATATAATGCAAATGTACATTTGAGGGATTAGTTATTTGGGGTAGGCAGATACTATGGAAAGATATTTTGCTATGTAAAATAAGTGTGTAGCATTCTCTCTACTATAAACTGTTATCCTTTCATTAATTTTGAACAACATATTTCTTCAATGAAATATAACTAAAAAAAGTTAGTCCTGGAAAGCAATTAATCCTGATTAAAATATTGTCATGATCTAGAAATCCTAAATGCCAGAGAGAAGCTCCTGAAGGAGTTGTGGCACTATCATTTTTTGTATATTCTGCTTACAGTCTTCTCTTTTCAAGAGCATTTGATTGTTATTATTTTGGAATTATGGTTAATATTTACCTGACTGCTATTTTTAAAGAATGCATTACCCAATACTGGTTCTATTTTTCTAACTTTTTTGGGTCTATTCTATTTCGGAAAGAAACACAGCCATTTGAATTACATTAACTGCTTATTGAAGTTGATTCAGCGTGGAGAGGAAAAGAAGAAAAAAATATGTCTCTGAGGGTATGTCAAGGTAAAAATGTATCTACAAGCTATTTATCTTAAAATCATCTATTTTTCATTTTGTTTAGATTCTGATAAAATTTAGCCTCTCAACTCACACAATGTTAATGCAGCTTTATTTCATGCCTCCCAAAAGCAAACAAGAAATTACTATTTATTTTAAAATTATTTATAAATTTTTTTAATTATCTTTTTTTTAAAAAACTATATTTTTAAAAAGTTAGCCAAGACAGAAGAAAAGGCAGGAAGATGGCAGAGGAGAAGCTGTAGGCTAAACAAGCTCTCACATAAAAAGCAGTTTTAGATTTCCAGTGAACAGTCCTAAGCTAGAGAATCACACCTAGTGTGCCTTCACAGGACAGAGAGTTAGGCCAGAGAGAGAAAATACAGGCAAGGAGACAGCCCTGAGCACTTGCCAGCAGCCACTGCGGAGGTAGCAGCGGTGGCGGAGGCGAATGCAGCTACCATACCTGAATCACAGAGAGTCCAGGACTAAGGAGCCAGACGCAGTGGGCAAGCGGATTCCACTCAACACCTGCAAGAACTGACAAGGAGCGGACATCTTCATCCTGCAGTTCGCCAACCAAAGATGACCTAGGAACCAAGACTCAGCATGACTCAGCCTGACATTCTCACTCCTTCTCAGGGAGCAGAGGAGGGAAGGCCAGCCCTCGCCCACCCAGTACCGGAAATCTCCATCTTGGATACCAACAAAGCTGGGCAGAGCTGCTAGCTCCAACTCAAGCCCTGGAATAAATCTACAGTCATCTAGCAGGTCACAAGAGCTTATCCTAAACTGCCAGACTCAGCTCCACCCAGGGAAAAGTCACCCAGCTTGGGTGTCAGCCCAAGGAGTGGCTTTCTTCAGAGCCAGAGGCTGCCCCTCCCTTTAGCAGCCTAAACAATCAACTGAAATTCAGTAAACAGAAACCTTGAGAGTGGCTCAAGTCTGCGCTCTGTGAGTTTCTCACAAACCAGCCCCCAGGAAAAGCAACTGTTTGCTGAAAGGCCTCAACTCTACCCAGAAACTGGCCTCATCACAGCATTCTCCAAACTCGAAGAAAAAGCCATCTCCTCCCATTGAACTAACCTGGGAGGAAGATGGCAGAGAATTTTTCTGCCTGTTCAAAGAAACAGACTTAAATAACCAACCAAGCCACAGGAAGACAAGCATAACAGAGTCTCCAACAAGAGGCTGGTTATGGACACAAGGGAGACACAGGATTTTTCCCACCCCTCCCAAAAAAATAAAAGAACTTTTTTTTGTTATACGATTTATAAAAATTTTTTTCTCAAAAACTTTTTTAATCTTTAAATTTTAACTTTTTTGAAAAAAATTGTTTTCTAGTAAGTTTTTTTTTCCTCTTAGAATTTTATTGTACGGGTATAAGTGTGTGTGTGTTTTTCTCCCTTTTTTTTTTTTTTGTTGTTGTTTAGCTCTACTGATCTTTGGAACTTTTTTCTTTCTTTCTTAGCCTTTTCACCTATTCTTCCCTTCCCTTTTTTATGTGACTTAATTGCTGTTCTGCACATCCTCAGATAAACCCGTAGTCGATTATTAGACCTTATCCCCCATTGTGTACACACATAATACACAAATTTATTACTCAATTCAAAACCTCTTAGACTTAAATTCCTTAATAGCAATACTACCTCTGTATACCTATATAATATTTTAAGTATTTTTATTTTTAAGTTTTTCACATCTTTATATCCCTCCCCTTCTCTCATTATATTCACATTCTTCTCTGGATAGCTTGTTTTTCAATCTGAATAATATACTTAATTTTTTACCTTTCTATTTTTTTCTGGTCTCTTTTTGTTCCCTTTCTCTTTCTTCTTTTTTTCTCTCTCTCTACTTTCATCCTATCCAACCTATTTCCTGGTTTGAGATTAGGACTTAGTTAACACTTCCTGTGCCTTCCCACATCACTCTATTCTTTTTTTTTACCCACATCTCTTCATAAACTTAATAATTTCTGGTTTACCAAATTCTTCTACGGAGTTCGTACATATTAATATACAGTTGTTTGATCTTGAATAGATGAATCTGTTGAACTAGATTGTATCTACAGATTATTGACTGTGCAAATACAGACTTTGGTTGATGCTTGCCTTAAGGTAGTGTTCTACCACAAACCAGGTGATAATTTCATCCCAAATGGGCAGAGTAAGCCGGAAAAACACAAGAAAAAATGGAAAGTCTTGGTATCTCAACTCCCACTCATGATAATCAGGGGAAGAACAGATAATGAAAAAAACAGAGGAGAGTTCCCAAATAGCTGTACAAACGCTGTCAGCAAACATGATAAATGAAAAGACTGAAAACATACAAAGGACTCCGAATGAGCGTGATAGGGAGAGGGAGGAGGCAATGCAAAAGTTTATACAGGAATATCATGAGCTGGAGGAATCTACTCAAAAACTGATACAGGATTTACGTGATCAGCTTGAGAATACACAAAGAAGCAGGAATGGCATGAGCAGGCTGAGAACACTCAAAGAAAACTACAGGAATGGCATGAACGGGAGGAAGCTAAGCAAAGAGTAATACAGGAATTGAGAGAGCAAGACGAGAATACACAAAGATCACTAAAGGCATTCATGGAATCCATTAACAAAGAGCTGAAGGAAGTCTGGGAGACCACCAAGGGAATGCTGAATGGAACCCAACAGAAGGAATGGGAGCCCAAGCAAACCATAACCAATCAACTAAGTGATTTGAGAATAAACACTGAACACCAAATTAAGGAAGTAAAGAAGTTCATACAAGATCTAAAACAAAGCTTTAACAAAGAATTTGAAGCCATCAAAGATGACCAACTAGAAGGAAAATAAATAAAAAGCAAAGTAGAAAGTCTCGACAGCAGGTTAGACCATGCAGAAGATCGAATCTCGGGGATTGAAACAGCCTAGACACTATAGAGAAAGAACATACAACCATCCAAGACAAGTTTAAGAAATATGAGAGATCTATCCAAAACCTGGAAGACCCCATTAGAAGGCCTAATCTAAGGATAATGAGTGTAGAGGAGCACCTAGAAACAGAAGTTAATGGTCTAGGAAATTTGTTTAACAGCATCCTAGCAGAGAACTTCCAAAACATGCAAAAACATAGGCCTATTCAGATACAAGAAGCTTTTAGAACTCCAAATAGACCAGACCAGAATAGGACATCCCACCCTCACATTATAATCCACACAGGATCAATTCAGACCAAAGAAAAGATCCTTAAAGCTGTCAAGGAGGAAAGATTAATCACCTATAAAGGGAAACCGATTAGAATCACCTCAGATTTCTCAGCAGAGACAATCAAAGCAAGAAAAGCCTGGAATGATATATAACATGCACTACAAACAAACAAACAAATATCAACCAAGAATACTGTACCCAGCTAAACTCTCCTTCAAAACTGAAGGCCAAATAAAAACCATCGGTAGACCCACAAGAAATAAAATACATAGGATTTAACTTAACCAAAAAAGTGAAGGACCTCTATGATGAAAATTTTAAAAATTTGACAAGGAAATCAAAACAGAACTTAGAAAATTGGAAACACTCCCAAGCTCCTGGATTGGAAAGATTAACATCGTGAAAATGGCAGTACTTCCCACGGCTATCTACAAATTTAATGCGATACCCATCAAAATTCCAACCTCATTCTTCAAGGAAATAGAAGAGGCAATCCAAAAATTCATATGGAACAATAAAAGACCCTGAATAATAAAAACGCTCCTCAACGGAAAGAACAATGCTGGAGGAATATCAATACCAAATTTCAAACTCTTCTGGAAAGCCATAGTAATCAAAACAGCTTGGTACTGGCACAAGAACAGACCTCAGGACCAATGGAATAGAATTGAAAACCCAAAAATGAACCTACAGACCTATAGCCATCTAACCTTCGATAAGGGAGCTAAAACAATAGAATGGAAGAAAGACAGTCTCTTCAGTAAATGGTGCTGAGAAAATTGGTTAACTACTTGTAGAAAACTAAAGCTAGATCCTTATATATCACCATGCACCAGAATCAACTCCAAATGGATCAAAGACCTCAGAGTCAAAGCAGACACTCTGAAAACATTACAGGATGGAATAGGAGAAACCCTAGGTCTCCTTGGCTCCGGCCTAAATTTTCTTAATAGAGACCCGGAAACACAATAAATCAAAGAAAGTTTGGACGAATGGTATTGCATGAAGTTGCAGAGCTTCTGCATGGCAAAGGATATAGCTAGCAAGATCAATAGAATGCCAACAGATTGGGAGAAGATCTTCACTAGCCATAGAACGGACAATGGTCTCTTATCTAAAATATACTTGGAACTCAAAAAAATTAAATCCCCCAACAACAAATCCTTAAAGAAACAACTGCTCAATAAATAACTGGGCTAATGAATTAAAGAGAAACTTCTCTGAAGAAGAAAGAAGGATGGCCAATAGACACATGAAGAAATGCTCAACTTCCCTAGCCATAAAAGAAATGCAAATCCAAACAACATTGAGCTACCCCCTCACACCAGTTAGAATTGCAAAAATCAAGAACTCTCATAACAACAGATGATGGAGGGGATGTGGACAGAAGGGAACCTTACTTCATTTTTGGTGGGAGTGTAAACTTGTTCAACCACTTTGGAAATAGTATGGAGCTTCCTCAAATGACTCCACATAGAGCTCCCCTATGATCCAGTATTCCCACTTTGGGGCATTTACCCAAATGTTTACAAACAAGACCACACAAAGGTTACCAGCACATCTATGTTTATTGCAGCATTATTTACCATAGCTATGATCTGGAACCAACCCAATGCCCCTCAGTAGATGAATGGATCAAGGAAATGTGGTATATATACACAATGAAATTCTATATCTCCATCAGAAAGAATAGCATTGCCCCATTTGTTAGGAAATGGAAAGACTTGGAAAAGATTATATTAAGTGAATTAATCCAAGCCCAAAGAAACATAGGTCCCATGGATTCCCTTATTGGCAATATCTAGTATATGTATGAGTCAAGCAGAAAAGGTCAGATAAGGTGATGTTAGGAAAATGAACCCTAAAGTATGTATTTTAAATGTTTTTTTTTCTTTCATGCATTTGTTTTTTAATGCAATTGTAAGATTATTTCTTTGTTACTTTGTATGTCCCTCCCCCACAGTATAACTCCTGCTTTCACTGTATTTGATGTCGATATACTTTGTGGAGGGGAAGGGGAAAAACAAGTCGTTTAAATAAGGATATAGGTGGACCTGTTGCAACAATGAGAAGTACAAGTTGTCATGTCAAAAATGAACTTTACAACTTGGGGGGGAGGATTGTGTGGAGGCGGGGGACGATGGGAAGAGATGGGAAGGGTAAACAAAGGAGGAGGCTACAATGCTTGATAAGAAATGTACTCACTATCTTACCCATGTAATTGTAACCCCTCTGTACAGTATTTTCACAAAAATAAATAAATATTATACTGGAAAAAAAATTAAAAAAGAATACAAGAAAAATCTATTTTGATTCTAGGAACTAATATATATTTTAAGACAGTGAACTATATGCAGGAATGTTGACCAAGCAAACTATTTTAATATTTTTTTCAGATTTCAAATTTCATTTTTAATATTTACTTTTTATCTACTATTTTTATTTTTTATCTTTATTGAAAAGAAAAAACAGAAAAAGAATAAATAGAAAAAATTAATAACTACATACACGACATAAGAACCTCTTTTTTACAATTCTTAGAGCTAATGTTGATACATTTCATTATATATGGTCCTATGCACTTATCTATTTGATGTCGGTATAATTTGTGGAGGGGAAGGGGAAAAACAAGTCGTTTAAATAAGGATACAGGTGCACTAGTTGCAACAATGAGAAGTACAAGTAATCATGTCGAAAATGAACTTTACAGTTTGGTGGGGGGGAGGAGAAGGTGGGGAGCGATGGGAGGCTGGGAAGGGAAGGGAAGGGGAAACAAGGAGGAGGCAACAATGCTTGATAAGAAATGTACTCATTATCTTGCCCATGTAATTGTAACCCCTCTGTACAGTATTTTCACAAAAAAAAAGTTAGCCAAGACAAATGGATCACTATCTATTCATAGTCATGTTTAGAGTCTTTGGTGAAATCCAGAAAGGGAAAAAAAATCATGTTTTTATTCTTCCTTGAGCCACTCTGATTCACTTCATCTATTTCTGAAATAATAAAATTCTGGCTTTGAAGCCTTTTGCTTCATATCCACAGTATGTCATTCTTCCTTTATTAATTGGAGAATTTGGAGAAAAGATGAGAATCCACACTAGAAAAAGGAGAAGAGGAAAAGAGGAGAAATCTAGATTGTTTTTTCTTCCTCATCTCAATCACAAGTTCTGGATAATGATTGTGGATATTAGATACAGTGCTCTAGAGTGATTAAACACATCTATAGAACTAGATAATCCCACAAGTGATCACATGGAGAATGCTTATTTATAAAAAATTGTAATATTGCTCTCTGCTCTTTTCTAGCTCTCTCTGCTCTCTCTGCTCTTTTCTAGCTCTCTCTGCTCTCTCTCTGCTCTTTTCTAGCTCTTTCTGCTCTCTGCTCTCTCTCTGTTCTTTTCTAGCTCTTCTCTCTCTCTTTCCCAGCTCTCTCTCTTTCCCAGCTCTCCGAGCTCTCTTTCCCAGGCCTTTCCCTACCGCACGGAGGACCAAGATGGCCTGGTGCCAGCTTGAATGCTCCACCTAGTACCTGCGTTACCTAGGTAACTGGGACACCTGGAAGAGGTCACATCTGAATTTGATGTGGCCATACCTTTCTCCACCCGTAAGGCCTAGGCCAGGCCCAGACGCTCTCTCTCTGCTCTTTTCTAGCTCACTCTGCTCTCTGCTCTCTCTCTGCCCTTTTCTAGCTCTCTCTGCTCTCTGATATCTCTCTGCTCTTTTCTAGCTCTCTCTGCTCTCACTCTGCACTCTCTCTGCTTACTCTGCTCTTTTCTAGCTCTCTCTGCTCTTTTCTCTTTCCTCTTTCCTCTCTTTTTTTCTAGCTCCCTTCTCTTTCCTAGATTTCTCTCTTTCCTACCTTTCCCAGACGAGCTCTCTTTCTGCTCTTTTCTCTCTCTTTCCTCTGTCTTTCCTCTCTTTCCCAGCTCTCACTCTTTCCCAGGCCTTTCCCAGCCACGTGGAGTGCCAACCTTGCCTGGTCTCAGCAGGTGTACTGAATAAACCTACCCCTTACCTGAAAAAAAATTGTAATATCTTCCAATAGGAAATGTTATCAATTTGTTTAGTTCTTGTTTAGGATTTGTTAAATTCTGGTGTGCTGTAGTCAACTATCATGAAGATATAAAAGAATGGTAAGAAACTAGCATCTTAATATCATATTCTAATATTAGCTTAGTTCTGTCTGTGTTATATGTATGAGACTGTATTTAAGTTTTGCCTCAATTTCACATGCTATACTCTTCCAACATATAAGTTGAAAGAAGATTCCCTCTGGAAATATGCTATTTTTATAGCTAAGGAAAAGAAAGACACAGATAATGAGATAGAAATCTTCCCCTAGAAATAGCCTTTCACCACTTTTGGTTCACTTTCGTAAGCTGAAGTAAGTCACATGACCCATCTTGACACTGAAGAGTAGAGGTAAACCTCACCTACAGGAAGCTGATTCAGGACACAGAGAATAAGCCAAGATATGCAACACTTGGGATAAAGAGGACAAAAAGAGAACCATAATACAATCAATCATACTTTCCATCGCATAGGCGTCTCTGCAGGAAGGATGCTATTACGTTCCTTATTTTCTAAAACGACTGAGTTCTTCAAATCATGTCTTTTAGAAATTAGAGAACATTTTGATACTGAGACAGCATAAAATCTCAAAGAAAGTTGGAGTAATCATTTCAATACTACTTTTTGTTCTCCAAGAAAAGAAATCATTTTATACATAATAATTTATAATTTCTTACCTAGTATCTTATTTTTCCAGAAATGGATTTTGTTAATATATGTGACTATCCACCAGAATAAATGTCTTCATTTATCTGCATCTTGTGCAAACAGCAAGTCAATTAGATGTAAGTGGGAGTTCATCAGTAGCACTTTTTAAAAATGCAAAAAATGTGGACTGGGAGCCAATATACATATTTTTCCACCATCACCTACTACATCCTCCTTCTCCATTCCTAGGAAATACACCCAATCAATAAAATGGCGTAGATGTGTGGTTCTTTACCTGGAAAGTGGAAGCAGAATATTATGGATGTCGGGGATGACAGTTAATAGTGTTTTACATAATAATGTCATATATAACAGCTCTAAGAGTCCTGCAGGTCTTAATACTACTTCCTTAGTGATGTGATAGGAATGTCAGCCTTACTGGACTTAGTATTGTTTTCTACTTCATTTTCTACCGGGCCTAAATTGTAATACATATTAATGGAATGAAAAAGTAATGGCATGTTAAGAAATTCCTATTGCATCAAGACATTATGTCGAAAAACGAACTTTATAACTTTGGTGGTGGGGGGGTGATCGGTGGGCAAGAATGGTAAGGGGAAACAAAGGAGGAGGCAAAAATGCTTGATAAGAAATGTACTCATTACCTTGCTCATGTAATTATAACCCCTCTGTACTGTATTTTCACAAAAAACTTATTAATATAAAAAAAGAAAGTCATTTAGGGTTCTGGGAATGTGGTTTCATTGCTTAGCATGCATGAAACCCTGGGTTCAATTACTCAGTACCACATAAACAGAAAAAGAAACAACAGAAGTGGTGTTTTGCCTCAAATGGTATAGTGCTACCCTCAATAAAAAAAAAAAAAAGAAGCTCAGGAACAGTTCCCTGGCCCTGAGTTCAAGCCACAGGACTGGCAAAAGAGGCATTTAGCTAGGAAATGCAAAATAAAGAACCCATATTTGGAATATATAATTGCTCCTTCCAACTGATACCTATCAATAGTCCTTAATTCATGTACTTTACCTATATTAGAATACTGTGTTGAACAACAAAAAAACGTTTTGTTAATAGGCCATGGCAATTAATACCAAGAATGTGTTTAGATATCAGTGAAGATTAATCATGGAAATTCAAAGATTCTAGGCTCTTGAGTGCCCACTGCTAACCACAATCAGAAGGGTAGTATAAGTGAGATTTGGAAATCTTTTTGGTATGTTATGGCACCAAAAAAGCAGCGGTTAATTATTAGTTTTGACAGAAGGAATAACTCCAGATGGAAGGAATAAATGATAATAATAACTAAGTTGTACCATAAACTGTTCTAGAGAACCATTTTTGATTATCAATAACCAAATAACTTAAGCTAGTTCGTAATCTCTGTGTGATAAGTTGTGTATACTTCTATGCTGCTCTTTCATACCTGATCTCCTTTGCTTTGTACAAATCTGTCTTTCTCTATTTCTCTATGAACAATTTCTGATACTAAGTCCACATACGCAGACAACAGAGGATGCTAATGTAAGAGTCCCATGGCTCATCAATCATTAATGTAAGAACATGGAAAAGGAGGATATATTTATTGCTACCTCCATTTTATTTAAAAGCTGCCATGTCACACCATTTGATTCAAATTTGCATTCTTTGTCAACATAGTGTCATTAAGTGCACATAAATGCAAATATGATCTGGGTGCTGGTGACTCACATTTGTAATACTAGCTACTCAGGAGGTTGAAACCAGAGAATTGTGGTTCAAAGCTAGCCTGGTCAGGAAAATCCATGAGAATCTTATCTTCAATTACCACCAGAAATCCGGAAGTGTAGCTGTTACTAACGTGGTAGAGCACCTAACTTGAGCTGAAATGCTGAGGGACAGCACCCAGGATCAGAGTTCAAGCCCCATCACCAACAGAAAAAGTTCCTCAAAAGGAACAACGAAGTCAATACTAATCTTCCAAAGCAGAGAACATAATTCCAAAATAATTCAGTGCACCTACTTTTACTGAGTTAAGTTATGGTTTCTTTGCTGAACATATTCTCTTCTTTTAAAAAATTGTCGAAAACTAGATTTATAATAAACTTCATCTAACATGTCTAGGTTCAAAAGAGAAATCCATACAGTTGATGTCACTTGGATTTATTAAAATCTCAAAGCCAACAGGCAGAAGAGTCTGTCAAACTCTTATCTGTAATTAAACACCAAAAAAGCCAGAAGTGGAGTTTTGGCTCAAGCAGTAGAGTACTACCTATGGTGGCAGGAGGGCACGAAAGACAACTGTTCAGGGACAGAGTCCAGACTCTGAGTTCAAGCCCCAGAACCAGCACAAACTAAACAAACAAGCAAGCAAAAAAACCCCACATTTTTCTTTTGGACCATACTTAAAGCCCTGGTTTGAAAAGAGCCTTCTTTTGCTGATCATACTCACTGGATCCTGCTTTTTGGAATCCTTATTGCTATGGTGAATTCAGGACCAGATTAAAGTAATGGATAACTGACTCCTGCAACAAGACAATCATGTCAGGAGTGAAAAATCTAGGCATAAGTTACCTTCAAACCTACATGTCTTTGTTTCCTTGCAGTAGAACACTTTTAAAACGATGTTATTTCCTTTTTATCTATTTTGGCTTTCAAATGGCATATTGTTTCCTTTTGTAATACTCTCAACTAGAAATTTACAGACAAGTTTTTTGTGAGTAAAGAACACACTCGAAAACTCAGGGACAGAGTTTCCTTCAAGCTTTGAATTCTTGTCTTGTACAGTAAAACAAGCGCACAAATTAAGTTGAACTTGTCATTTCTCTATGTTCAATTCCTCCCTTGGAATCAGTTTCCACTTCCAGTAACAGTTTCTTTCAGTTACTTCAAGTAACAATCTATGGTGCTGCTCCAGGTAAAATGAACGTTTTGTGGCTTCATTGAAATAGCACAAGTACATCTTTGTACATGAGGTAACATGTGTTTCAGAAACAACTTAGTTGAAAATACGGAATTTAAATCTCTTATAAAACATTATATATGTACATATGGCCATATAAAATGATGTTAAGTGAAATAGACTCCAAGATAGGACACAACTTGATTTTTCTTTATTGTGACCTAAAAGGTACTATGTGATATTTTTGTTTTTCTTCTATTTTTTACCTCCACAGTACAACCCCTGTTTTTACTGTATTTGATGTCGGTGATCTGCATCTTGCATATACCTTTTTCTAATGTGTGGAGGGGAAGGAAAATAACAAAATGCTGAAACAAGGATACAGTATGACCCATTGTAACAATGATTTATACTAGACACTATGTAGAAAATGAACTTTACAACTTGGGGAGGGGAGGGGGATTTGGGGTGGCGAGGATGAAAGGGAAGGCAGGGGAAAAACAAAAGAAGCTGTAACAACGCTTGATAGATTATGTACTAATTTACTTACATATATAACTTTAACCCCTCTGTACAACATTTTTACTATAAAAAACATGAAAAAACCATTATCCTGGACTACATTAAGTTCAAATTTCCTAAGTGCTCTACGAATATTGACCAATTCTAATTGAGAAGATGGTTCTCAGAAATATTTGTGTGTGTGTGTTGGGCATAATTTCACATGTGTACATAAGTTAACAGTAGGAGAAACAATATGAATAATAGGAGAAAAAGAAGTTCTGTGTTTAAGTATGGTTGTTCAATACAGTATAGAAGACTCTGCAAATAAGACAAATTTGAAACAATAAAGCCAAGGCCAATATGTAAATCTACGGGAGTGATATAGAGAAAGCATTACTACTAAGTGGAACATGAAGAATGAGGCCACTCTGTTTCTTCTTCTAGCTCTAAATCATGGCAACTAATCATGCAAATTTGTAAAAACTAGAATGGAAGAATAATTCTAGTTTCAAACCACATCAGATATAAGAGCATGGACTTAACTGGGAAAAAAAAAACCATGTTGAGAGAGCAGGAATTATACTAACAATGAACTGATGGCTAAGTTCACATATCTTTTTATTTCCTTCCTTTTCTTTTTCTTTGGTATTTGTGGGGTTTGAAGTCTGGGCCTGCGCACTTTTCCTCTACTCTTCAGCTTAAGGCTAGCAGTCTAACACTTGATCCACAGTGCCAAATCCAGTTTTCTGGTTGTTAATTGGAGATAAGTGTTTCAGAAACTTTCCTACTTGCACTGGATTTGAACTGCAATCCTCAGATCTCAGCCTCCTGAGTAGCTAGGATTATAGGCGTGATCCACTGTCATCTGGCTTAAAATCACATATCTAACAGTGTACACTCAATATATGTAATGTGTATGTTCATCTATCTTTATATGAATTCTTAAGTTAAAAGTCTGAGATACAGGTTAGAATTTACACTCACAAAACTGTTTCAAGTTTAAAAATTGATACTCGTGGAAAGATAACACCTAAGAATGTAAAGGATTCTGGGAAGTTCAGTTTCCATCCAGCCTGGGGGAAAAAAAA
The DNA here is from genome assembly GCF_019054845.1 of Dipodomys spectabilis. NCBI lineage: Eukaryota > Metazoa > Chordata > Mammalia > Rodentia > Heteromyidae > Dipodomys > Dipodomys spectabilis. The sequence goes on along the minus strand of NW_024870978.1, from coordinate 691,976 downwards.
GTATTTGCAACAATACCTATAATTAACCAGCTTAAACCTGCATTGTAAGAATGGCTGAAGTGATGGAATACTAGGTATGAGCAAGACTGCTGAATAAGAGCTTGAGGTTTTGCCATACATACACGCAAACATGCACATACACAGAGGCACTCATATGTGTAAACACACATATGAAACAACTCTCGGAATGTGTAGAAAAAGTTGGAAAATAATCGAAAATATATCCTGAGTAAGACTACAACTAGTGATAATTTTTAACATTAGAAAGTCCTCAAGTGAACTTTCCCAAAAAAAACCTTGAGAATATTACAAAAATAGGGCCCAGAGATATTAAGAATGTCAAGTAATAATTATTAAAGGGATCAAATCCATGGAGGAATGAATCAGAGAACCCTGCAGGTGCATCTGAAAATGTTCATATCCTGTGTCAAATGTTAGAACTTCTTTGAAAATTATAATTAAAGAAACCATGGAATCTCTTTCTTTGTGTCTTCTTTATTTTACTTAGTAAGATTTTTCCATTTCCGTATGAATTGGAAGCATAGAATTCCACAGTGGATATATATATCGCATTTTGTCAATTCGTTCATCTACTGAGAGGCATATTGATTTAAAACATGATTACATGTAAGTATCACTTAGGGTCATTCAAAAATTACAGATGCCACCTCCCCAGATATTCTAAAATCATGTTTTTTATGAAGATAGGTTTTCATGTTGGTACAGGTGTTGAGATATCTCGATGAGTCTAGTGTATATCTTGCACTGAATTAGGCAGGAAGATATCCAATATCATAAGGGTTAAAATGGTAGTGGCAAAATATTCCCTTGAGAAAGATATAGGAGGCTTCCAGAAGTATGAATTAGTTCAGATAATTTTGAAGGATTTAGAAATGCAAGCTCAAGTATGTCTCTTTAAATAAAAATTATGTAATTGGAAGGGCAAAAGATGGGGAGGGGGAAGAAAATGACTGACAGCAGATCATTGTCCCATGTTAGAGTATAAAAAGACATAATCTACAACTTCCCAGTTAAAAAGAGAGTAATATACTATGTCTCACTTAATTTAGGTACATGCAAAATATTTACTTGGGTTTTTCCTACTTCAACCCTCCAAAATAAGTCTTATAAGAAAAATTATGCTATTTTCATTACTTCAACCTGAACACTAACTGTGATGAGCCCTCTTTTTCTCACTTTTCACTTGGAAAATAGTCCCTAAGTTGATGATGATGTGGCTGATTAGAGTCAGAGTTAGGGGCTTCTACTTGTACAATTATCCCAGAAGAGTTAAAAGCAGTTTTTCCCCAAGATACCCAACTACATTTTCTTAAGCTGTACTTTGAACACACCCTCACACCTGAGCACATAATTTGAAATTGTACTTCAGCATTTCCTTGGCACATTCTACTTTGTGCCTCTCGCTTTTTTGCACATTCCTTTTGAGTTCATACTTGCTCTATTTCCATTTCATCTATACAAACTGCTAAGAACTTTGTTCAACTACCACTTCTGGTTTGCACAAGACCAGTCTATGTATGAAAATACTTTGTCCATATTAAGCAATAGGGTAGTACTCACTCTTTGAGGAGAAAAGTTCCACTGTGTAACCCTATGCCCATATTAGAGGATGTAGAACTTAATGCATTTTGAGAGAAACTGATATTAGAATTGAAAGTCTCCTTAGGTCAGTTTCCATGGAGCTCATTAGTTTTCCCATGAGAAATATGAATAGCCACAAAATCTAGAGCTAATTAGTAAGTATACAAATTAACCCTAGATCCTAGATGTTGTGTTAGTACAAGTCACCATTGTATTATTGTTACATCAGAATCCTTTCCTACTTGCCAATAGTTATGAGAAAATGAAAGAAAGTCATTAAAGCAAAATGTCTTATCTTTTTAGGCATTCAGTCGTACTGGTGAGGGTCAAGTCTGAACTCTTCCATTCAATAAAAGCTTGAAGTTTATAAAAAGCATTGCCTACATATAAGAATTTGTGGCAGGTTGATTGTCAGGGTTATTTCACCATGGAGATATCCCTAACAAGAGCTAGAGTTAAATAGAGTATATGGCAGTTATGATGTGTCAATGGCTATTGAGGAATTTTCTCTTCTAAAGAAGAATCAATTTGAGAAGTCTTTAGTCACATCAGTAATGCTGTATGTTCAACCTAATACTTATTTGTCCTACATTTATATTGAATAGGCTGATAAGATATCCAAATATATCTAAAGACATTTCAATAAAACCCCAAACTGAGGTGGATACATGGGCGACACATTGGAACTGTAGGACAAATTAGGCTTGTCTGTGCTGTAGCTCAATGTATAAACTCCTGAATAAACAAAGTCTTCAAAAATATTCACACAATACCTATGAGTAAAGTTCAGGACAGCTATATCTGTATAATTCTTCTAAGGTCAGGATAAAAGCATTGGTTCCCAACATTTAAAATCAACAGGACCTGTTGAATTTATGGATCCAGAATTTTATGGCCTCATATTCATATCCCAAAATTTTATCAATATGACTTTCACCAAAACAATGTTCTTATTGAACTTGTCTATGTCTTTTTACTTTTCAAATACAAATAGCATATTACTTTCAATATCTTCTTGAAAATTCCTTCCTTTACTTCTGTAAATTTGTGTTTATTACTTTTTTATTTCCTTATTTATCGCTTTCTTCCAATCTTGTCTACAGTGGTGCCCACATTACTCACACCTGTTTCAGAACTTTCCTTTTCCTTTCCCCTTCAATAATGCCCTCAATTTCATTATTCTTTTTCATATTCATGGTCGTGGATATTTTGATGATTTCTAAACAGACCGATCTTTGCATATAAACTTTAGAACTATCAGATTTTTTCCCCAAATCCATCATTTCCACCTGTGGTCCTTATAACTAAGAATAGCACTAACACATTTGCCAGCCAAACTTGTGGAAGCACATTATATTTCTTCTTACCTTACTCCCTCCCATTAGATAAGATGAATGATCAAGATTTTCTCAGTTTCTCTCACTCAAACTTTTTCTATTTTTTGGGTGGGTCCAGTCATGGGGCCTGAACTCTGGGCCTGGGCGCTGTCCCTCAGTTCTTCAGCTCAAGTCTAGCACTCTACCACTTGAGCCACAGCACCACTTCCGGATTTTTTTCTCTGCTTATGTGGTGCTGAGAAATAGAACCCAGGGCCTCATGCATGCAAGGCAAGCGCTCCACCACTGAGCTACCTTCCAAGCCTTCACTCAAATGATTTTTATATACTCCTTTTTATGCTCCTGACACCAGCCTGTTTCATTTACTCAACACTGTCACCTAGTCCTAAAACAAACATTTCCAAAGTATGCTTTTTCCCCATAGTCTTTTCATATTGGTCCTCTCCATCACCAAATTACTCTCTTTGTTAGCACACAGAGTGAAGAGCTCAGACACAAATTCTGGTATCAGTATTTACTCACTACATTGACTGTTGGCCTTACAATACTCATCTATAAATGGATGTAATCTACCAGAAATAATGAAGAATATATGTGTTGACTTCTAGAGCAAGAATAAAGAAAAGTCCACCTTACCTTACAAAAAAGGAAAGAGTCAATTTCAGTTTGTTGGTATAAAGTCACAAATTGTTTCCTACAGAAATAAAAATAAATTTCACCTCCTGGCTCTAAGGTCTATGTCTTTTTAAAGTAACTGCAGATATGTAAATGTTTCTATGTAAATAGTGTCATGTTTTTTCAGATATATTGAAGAACATACCCTTAATATATCTTGGGAAACATTGGTTATTGAATAGTATCTATATGAGAATGTTTTGGATCTAATCACACTAAGCTAAAAACTACATCTTAGTCCATCAAAATGTGGAAATATATAATTTTATTTATAAGAATATAATGCCACCAAGAAAAGTGTGTATACATTAGAGAGATTGCAGGAATAACATTAGGGTTTTTACTGTCTCTACCTGTTTATGTGATAGTATTTCTTGATATTGAAACTATCCTCTTTATATTCTTATTGTATGTAATCCAATGCTATTTAGTACTATATATTCAATGTGGGAAATATAGCTTCAAAAATGGATAAAGTTTTTTTCCTTTTCAATCACAATATTGTCATTATCAGGGTACACTGTGGTCATCATCATCCTCATCAAAATTATTATTAGCATCATAAGTGCTATTGAAACTCTGATATGTATCTATGATTTTGTGATTATTTGTCTTTCGATTAGTAATTTTCATGTTACCACTGTGCATACATCCATATTAAAATTTTGAACAAAGGAATAAAAAACTAAACCATTACAAGTAGCTTGACTATTTGCTTCTAACAAATTATATCATAGATTTTGAAGTATTGCCATTTCCTAACCAGTATGAGTTAACTTCCTCTCTCCTCACCACTAGACACAAATATTTAAGAGTTTGAACAGAATTATTTCAATTAATATACTATAAATATTAATACAATATCATGTGTATATCGAAAATTCCCTTAAAAGTAATAAATGCTACATTGTATTGAAATATTAGTTATTTTATTCTAGGAAACTTTTGGAAAAATAGATAGTATATCTTTGAAATAAAAAGTTATAAAATAGCATAAAAAGTTTTAGAGGGAGTCTGTCTTCAGAAATATATTTGTATATATATATATTATGTGTAGAAAGACATACATTTTTAGAGATTATTTGTCATTAGAAATATATACATATATCTAAATTTATGTGTAGAACGATGTACATAATAGTGAAACAAAAATCTTGAAATATAATTAAAGTTATAAAAATATATTAAACCAAGTGCCAGTGACTCACATCTATAATTCGAGCTATTCTGGGTAATGAGGTCTGAGAATTGTGTTCGAAATTAGCCCAGACAGAAAAGTACTTGTTAGAGTCTTATCTCCAATTAACCACTAAAAACAGGAATTAGCTCTATGCCTCAAGTTGTAGAGTGCTGGCTTTAAGCACAAAATGGCTTAGGGACAATGCCTAACCTTGTATACAACATCAAGAACAACAACAAAATATACCATATTAATTTCACAGAAGCATCTTTTACCTGCTGTGAACATTTCTTAGAAACATGAATACATGCCCATGGAAAATGTTAGGTAAAAAGTATAGAATATTTACGTCTATGTTAAAGAAATGACTATTTAGATTGTTTAAGATATTTAGGTAATGATTCGAAATTAAGAATAATGATAATATATTGGGACTGGTGTTTTATTCTATTTTTTGATAGTAATAAAATGATATTTGTAATTATTCTGTAAAATTACTCTTCCTTGGTATTTGAATTATAAATAAGTGATACACATTTTTAAATGATTTTCAAAAGAAAGTATAATTTTAATGGTATTAATTTTTTTGTAATTTCAAAACAATTAAGAAAATTATTCCAAGGCTGGTTTGCTCTAAGACTATATTTGTTTTCTCATTCTAATTTTCATATGTTCGTAGAAATTAAAATTCCAAAAATTCAATGATGTTGGCATTCAGGATCATCTTCATAGATAGTAATAATGGAGTTGCTTAAGTGGAATTGTTCTATTTCATTTGTTTTTGTGATGAATAAATCCAGATGATTGTGTATTTTCTTTCTTTTCGCGTTATTGGCTCTTATCCTGAGAATACTTTTTTCTAGCAAAGTAGAGAAAAGCAATTGGATTGAGCAAGTAACACATGGCTATCATAAAATGCAGATGCATAGATTTGTGTTTTCTATTATTTGCTAAAAGTTTCTTCCAGAAAATTTTATCAATTACGTATAAGTGATGTATAATTCCTAGATATTCCAGTTATCACATACATTTTTTGATTGGGTTATCTCTGCATAAACTCAAAAAACTCAAAATAAACAGAAATCACATGTTTGTTTTAGAAGCTGTAGTTTACAAAGAATTTTTAGCCAATACCAAAAACATCTTTTTAGGTATTTTACATTTTGTGTGAAGAATTTTTAACTATGGTTTTATTTTTTTGCTGACATGAAATTCACATGCAATATATTATCTCCTTTCATTGTATACATTTTAGTGCTTTGGAAGTGAATTGTACAATCATAGGTTTTCCAAGCCTAAATTTCACAAACTTGCATTTCTTCAAATAGAAAGGCTATCAATTTTAGAACAGATATTAAAATAGATATAAAATTGAGTTACAGAAATTTGTCCTGCATACATCTTCTATAGGGTGTCTTTTCAAAATTTGTTTTGGGGAATTATTTCCAGGTTCTCACTCATACTGTCCAAGTGCACTGTCAATGAACTACATTCCTGATCCACACAAGATTTTTACTTCACTTTAGTATATATACATAGACGGGTAATGGCTAGAACATATATAATTCTCTTTGACCTTTTGAAGACTAGAAAACTTGCTTGCTAAAATGACTACAGTATTACACAAATCTTTCTGCTATGCGGAGTAAATCAGTTTCTCCACAAATGCATTACTATATTTTGTGTCATCTTTTTATATTATGGTCATACTAGTAAGTTTTCTTTTTCTTTTTTCTTAGATACTAAAGAGGAGCTTAATTCATATGCTCCTCCTATTGACTATTAATTTACATATGTTCTTTATAGAAATATCCTGTTCGAGAAAAATTTATACAGAATTGGAAGATATAAAAGTACTTAAGATTCAGGATCATTGTAGCATTAACATTGTAGCATTAACAAATATGTGCCCTCTATCTGTTGGATATGTTTTCACTACTTTCATAGAATTAAGAAAGGTTATCAGTTGATATTAGTTTATTCTTGCTTTTCTTTGGCCACTAATGATTTTCATGTCAAAATTTTGGAAAGCTTTACTGATCCATTGTCATGAATTTTTACATTTATATTTTGTAGGTTTTTACAACTTACATTTAGTTGATAATCATTTCTTATTTTAAATTTTTGTATAAGGTTTGAGGTAGTAGTCTAAGATCATTCTTTAAAACTAGGGAGGCAATAGTGCCAATATACCCATTTAAGATTCTATTTTTATTTCATTAAGTCATGGCATCCTTTTCAAAATCTATTGAAAATAAAACTAAGAGTTTATTTTTGATAAATCTGTTACATTCTTCTATGTGTCAGTTCTTTCACTAATAAACATGGTAATAAGATTCAAATTTAGTATGAGGGTTCAAGCTACACAATTTTACAAGTTTGTTCTAACTGACCTGTATTCCTTGAGTTTACATACAAGTTTATTTAGCAGGTGGACCAATATTCTATAGATATCTAGATGCTTGATAGTCACTCATATTTCCCTCCTTGTGAAAACACAAGACCTCAGATATTATATAGGGAAAAATGTCTTTAGGGAATGCTTAAAACAACTAAAATTAATTTAGGAATGAGTTAAAATTTAGATAACACAATAACATAATAAAGTTGAATGATAACGACTTGAGCTTTATTACAGAGGACAGTGAGAGGGGATAGAATTATGGACCACCTATGAGCTGTATGTCATTGTTACTGTGTTTCAAAAACAGAAAGACTTCAGAGAATAGAAGGAGGAAAATAATCAATGTCCTTAATCAATTTTCTTTTTAATCCACCTAATAGTTTGGACTGAGAGTCAGAGACGATGGGAAAAATAAAATAGAAAATAAAGCATTGTATAGACCTCTATAAATTGTAATAGGAATATGATAATTAATTTCTAAAGAGATAAAGGAAACAATAGGTAAACTCTAAAGGCCAAAAGAATGAAGAGAGAAAAGAAGGAAAGTAAAACCTTTATCAATAACAAACACAAGAATTTGGAAGTGAAAAAGCAGTGGAAATATTCTAAATAACAAAAAAAACAATAAAAATTGCTAACGTGGATAGAAAATGGATTACATTTAATCATATATAATTTTGAAAAAACATACTAGGAATGAATATTTAAAAGTCATAATTTAAAACACTATTTACATTATAACTACACGGTATAGTTTAGTAGTAAAATCTTGGCCTAGCATATGTGAAATAATGGTGTGATCTCCCAAGCATTACAAAGTACACACAAAGCACACACACACAAAAACCACATAAACACACACAAACACACACACACACACATACACACACATACCACATACACACATTTGCAATATTAATATTATGATATTAAATAGAGGAAATTATCACAAATAATAAAAATAGGTTAAAATATGATATCATAACGTTGCTCGTACCATTTAAACGTTTAGTAGAAATCAAATAGTCACAATATACTTGGATTTTTATATATTAAGTAAATTGAAAATTAAGAAATAGAAGACATGAGAACCTTTGCAAATAAGTTGTAAATAATAAACATTTTGAAACATGTATCCTTTAATTTTGACAAAAGATTAATGCTACGGGTGTTTAAACCTCAAGATTTAGAATATGATAACCAGGTGGGCAATATCTCGCTATGGGTGGCTATATCTCTAATCATTTCACTCTGGATATTTTTATGATAAGGTCTCATAGTTTCTCAGGCTCTCCCGAATTACAAACCCTATTTGCAGTTCTTACCATAGGTAGAAAATGGAAGCGACAAATCACCATGCCCAGCTCAAACTTTTTTTTAATTCAACTATTTACAAGTATTTTTTTAATTTTCAAGTGTTTTTTTAATTCAAATATTTACAAAAAAGTGACCAAGAAATGAAGTCTTTCTTAATATAGTATGTGCTTCTTGAAAATACGGTAATTATTTGTTACCTGGAAAAATATGTTTAGAACTATAAGAAAATCAATTTATTTAAATTCACCAACCATATAAAAATTAAGAAAATAATTTTAAATGTTCATATGTTAAATATTTTAAAAGTAGCATATATGTGAATAATATACATGTGTAAAAATCATGCAAAATTAAATTAACTAATCCTACAACTCTGAAAAAAGAATTATCTTAAAAAAACAAGAAAAAATAATTAACATCAAAATTTTAAATATAGAAAATAAAATCAAGTGTACTCTTTAGTTTTCTCAAGTAACTGTAAACCCTTTTATATCAATTTTATAATAAAAATGCGTGAACAAAGAAAGCAAAAGTACATTTGAACAATACCAACAGCAAAAGCATCAGTAATTTTTTTGAGTGTACAAAAAAAAATCGATGGAGGGGATAACCATGTTCCTTTCAAAAGAAATGTACTCATTACCTTATTTATGTAACTGTAACCCGTCTGTATGTTACCTTTACAATAAAATTATATTGAAATTAAAAATAAAACAATAATATAACAATTAAGAATTCTTAGAAGCCATTAGTTAAAAACTTTATAAAAAAAAACTCCCCAAGTAACAAAAGAATATACTTTGATGATACTATTTAAATACTTAAACTTCAGCAGAAAAGCAAATGTTTAAAACCTGTTACAAATAAAGTAATAAATCAGAATATATTACTGTAATAATCATTGGATGGATTTTTAGTGGCAGTCAAATATGTAAGAAAAGAGGCAATATGCCATTCGTTTGCACTTAATAAGTGAGAAAGAATTTTCCAGGTTTTTAAAATATATCATAAGTTTAATGAAGAAACTATTCTGTCACATAATATGATAACCAGATGAAGATGATATTAGAGCAAAGAACAGATTGTACTAAGTTTTGGGATGTTAATTTATGTACTTATTTTGGTTTGGGAAAATTGTGAGGATTTCAACTTGGGGTATTGTTCTTGCTAGGCTGGCAATTTTAGGATAGGGGTTCCCTTTCCACAAGAACACGCACCTGATCTGTCCTTTAATCCTTCCCATCATCAATGGCATCAGAGTTGCACACCAAACTATCTAGCTTCCTGGATCCTGCAGTCCTTCCAATCTTAGTCTCTAGATAGTGCAGGATGGTGGAAATGATCCAATGCACCCAGGTATAGATTGAGGAGGAACTCCCCTAAAATTTGTCGTGGTTTTTGTTCTCAAGGATCCTAAGTAGTTAAGAGGACAGATTGGAGCCCATGGTGCCAAGCAGTAACAGTATTTTTAAAGCAATTAGACATATATATGACAGGCTTGTGATTACCTCAGAAAAAGAATAAAAGGGCAGTGAAGCATAGAGGACAGACAGAATTTATCTAGTTACTCAAAGGGTGAATTAGCTTAGCTAGGTACTCAGGAGGTCGAGATCTGAAGAGCACTGTTCAAAGCCAGTCCAATCATGAAAAAAACATGTGATTATCTCCAAAAACCAGAAGTGCAGCAGTGGCTCAAGTGGTAGACCACTATCCTTGGGCACAGATGCTTAGAGCAGGAGTGATGAATGCATGCATGAGCACATGAACATGATGCACGTGTGTGTACAGGCACGTGTGTGCACACACACAAATGAGTATTTCAATGCAGAGTTCTTTATTTTTTTACTTTGCTGTACTTTATTTCCCTGTATTAGTTCACAAATTACCAAAATCAACTAATCACCTATTTACATACAACTCACCATGTTTCTCTAAAGTCTACTCTCTTTATGGCAGCCTGCATTTATTTGACACAAAAGTAAATTTTTCAGGAAATCAATTCATCTCCCTCAACTCTGTAATGTTGGATGAGTGTTTAAGTTCTTCCTAGCAACGTAATTTTATGAAATCCTGCATCAAGCAGCATATTTCTTTCATGAAAAGGGAAGCCTCTGGGGGGGGGGGGGGAACTATAGATTGTACTCCTCCTGGCAAGCATCTAGAAATTTGTTATCTTCATATAGTCCATGATCTGTCTGTGTATGCCAAAGACTGCTGTGAAAATAAAAAGACCCTTCTAAGCATATAGAATTCGTATACCATTAATAGGTAGGAAGGTTTCTTTTATTATTCTGAAAATACCATACAGAGGAGTTACAATTACATGGGCAAGATAATCAGTAAATTTCTTATCAAGCATTGTTGCCTCCTCCTTTGTTTCTCCTTTCTATCCGTTTCCATCTCACCACTTCTGCCTCCCCCCAACCCCCGCGTTATACCCCTCCTTGTGAAAGTTTTACAGTTCGTTTTTCGACATAACATCTTGTACATCTCATTGTTATAATGGGTCCAACTCTATTCCTTATTAAATGATTTGTTTTTTCTATTCCTCTCCACAAATTATACCAATATAAAATACAGTGAAAACAGTTATATCGTGGGGGAAGGACATACAAAGCAACAAAAATTCATCTTATAAATATGTTAGAAACAATCGCATGAAAGAAAAAATATTTGAATACTTATCTTGGAGTACATTTCACATAACATCAACGAATCTTACCTTTTCTGCTTATCTCAGACATATACTATTTATTTCCAATAAGGGAAACCATGGGGCCTATGTATATTTGGACCTGGCTAACTTCACTTAATATAATTTTTTCCAACAATGGGGAAATGTCATTCTTTCTGATGGATGCAAGGAGTTCCATTGTGTATACATACCACAATTTCTTGATCTACTGAAAGGCATCTGGATTGGTTCCAAGCTTAGCTAGGTTAAATAATGTTGCCATAAACATAGTTGTGCTGGGAGCTTTAGTTTGATCTTCTTTGGGATCATTCAGGTAAATGCCCAAAAGGGGGACTGCTGGGTCATAGGGGAGTTCTATGTGAAGTCTTTTGAGGAACCTCCAAACCACTTTCCAAAGTGGTTGAACAAGTTTACACTACCACCAACAATGCATTAGGGTTCCCTATCCTCATCTCCTCCTGCATCTGTTGTTATTAGAGTTCTTGATTATAACCATTCTAATTGGGGTGAGGTGGTATCTCAATGTTGTTTTGATTTGCATTTTTTATGGCTAGGGAGGTTGAGCATTTCTTCATGTGTCTATTGGCAATCTTTCATTCCTCTTCAGAGAAGTTTCTCTTTTAAGTCTTTAGCCTACTTATTTAGTGGCCAGTTGTTTCTTTGAGAATTTGTTGTTGGGGGATTTAATTTTTTGGAGTTCCAGATATATTTTAGATATGAGACCCTGGTCCATTGTATGACTAGTGAAGATCCTCTCCCAATTCGCGGGCTTTTTATGGATCTTGCTAGCAATGTCCTTTGCCATGCAGAAGCTCTGCAATTTCATGCAATTCCATTTGTTCAAACTTTCTATGATATTTTGTGTTTCTGGGTCTCTATTAAGAAAGTTTCGGCCTGTGCCAAGGAGATCTAGGGTTTCTCCTGTTCCATCCTGTAATGTTTTCAGAGTGTCTTCATGACTCTGAGGTCTTTGATCCATTTGGAGTTGATTCTGGTACAGGGTGATATATAAGGATCTAGATTTAGCTTTCTACAAGTAGTTAACCAATTTTGAGAGCACCTTTTACTGAAGAGGCTGTCTTTCTTCCATTCTATTTTTTTTAGCTCCTTATCAAAGATTAGATGGCTGTAGGTCTTTAGTTTGTTTCTGGGTTTTCAATTCTATTCCATTGGTCCTGAGGTCTGTTCTTGTGCCAGTACCAAGATGTTTTGATTACTATGGCTTTCTAGAAGAGTTTGAAATTTGGTATTGATTTTCCTCCAGCACTGTTCTTTCTGTTAAGGATCATTTTTGCTATACGGGTTTTTTTTTTTGTTCCATATGAATTTTTGGATTGCCTTTTCTATTTCCTTGAAGAATGAGGATGGAATATTGATAGGTATCACGTTCAATTTATAGATAGCATTGGAAAGTATTGCCATTTTCATGGTGTTGATCTTTCCAATCTAGGAACATGGGAGTTTTTGCCATTTTCTAAGTCTGTTTTGATTTCCTTTTTCAGGTATTTAAAGTTTTCTTCATAGTGGTCCTTCACTCCTTTTGTTAAGTTAATTCCTAGGTGTCTTATTTTTTGTGGGCTATTACAAATGGAGTTGTTTTCCTAATTTCAGCCAAAATTTTCTCATTGTTGGCATACAGAGAAGCCATTGATTTTTGAGGGTTAATTTCATAACCTGCTACTTTGCCAAAGTTTTGAGTCACCTTGAGTAACTTGGGAGTGGAGTCTTTAAATACAAGATCATGTCATCTGCCAAGAGGGAGAGTTTTACTTTTTCTTTCCCTATTGGGATCCCCTTTATGTTCACAGTTATTCTTATTGCTGTAGATAGGCATTCTAATACTAGATTGAAGAGCAGTCGAGAGAGCGGGCATCCTTGTCTCGTTCTGGGGTTTAGGGAAAATAGCATTAGTTTTTCACTATTGAGTATAGTGCTTTCTGTAGTTTTGTCATACACAACCTTTATTGTATTGAGGAATGTTCCATGGATTCCTAATTTTTCCAGGACCTTCACCACAAAGGGGTACTTGATCTTGTCAAAGATTTTTTTCCTCGTCTATTAAGATAACCATGTGGTTCTTATCCTTGCTCTTTTTGAAGTGATGAATTATGTTAATTGGTTTGCGTATATTGAAGCAAGTTTGCATCCCTGAAATGAATCCTGTTTTCTCGTGGTTTATGATTTTTAGGAAGAATTGTTGAAATCAATTAGCCAAAATTTTGTTGAGAGGCTTTGCATCAATGTTCATCAAAAAAATGGGTCTATAGTGCTCTTTCTGTGATGAGGGTTTTAGTATGAGTGTTATGATGGCTTCATAGAATGTGTTCGGTAGTGGACTTTCTCTTTCAATTTCATTGAAGAGTTGAAGGAGTATTGGTGTGAGCTCTGCTTTGAAGGCCTTGTAGAATTCTGCTGTAAAACCATCTGTTCCTGGGCTTTTCTTAGATGGGAGGTCTCTTATTGCTGTTTCTATTTCAATGCTTGATATGGGCCTGTTAAGATAGTTTAACTCATCTTGGTTTAGTTTCGGCATGTCAATATTTCCCAGGAAAAGGTTCAGTTCTGCGAAGTTCTCAAACATATTAGCATAAAGTTTGAGCAGCATTCCTTTATAATGTTCTGAATCTTGGTTGTTTCTGTAGTGATGTTTCCATTCTCTTCTCTCAGTTTATTACTTGGGTGTGTTCTCTTCTTTTTCTGATAAGATTTTTTAAGGGACTGTCAATTTTGTTAATTTTTCCAAGAACCTTGTCATTTAGTTGATTCTTCCTATGGTTTTTTTTATTCTAATTCATTTAATTCTGATTTAATTTTAATTATTTCTTTCCATCAACTGCATGGGGGTTTATCTTGATGCTCTTTTTCAAGGAGTGTCATATCTCATTAAATTTTTGTTTCAGATCTCTCCAATTTGTTGATGTAGGAACTCAGAGCTATAAACTTGCCTCTGAATCGTGCCTTTGCTGTGTCCCAGAGGAGGAGATAATCTCTGTGCTAATTTTTGTTGAATATCATGAACATTTGATCTTGGTTTCTAAGCTCTTCCATGACCCACTGGTGTTTGAACAGTGTGTTTTTCAGCCTCCATGTGTTACTGGACTTTCTTTGGTGGCTTTTTGTGTTGAGTTCTAATATTATTCCCTTTTGGTCTGAGAAAATGCAAGATATGAATTCAATGTTTCTGAATTTTGACAAGTTTCATTTGTGACCTAAAATGTGGTATATTTTGGAAAACGTTCCATGTGCTGCTGAGTGAAAAGTGTACTCTGATGCTGCTGGATGAATATTTGTTAGATGTCTGCTAAATCAGTTGATGTATGTATTTGTTTAGATCGGCGGTTTCTCTGTTGAGTTTTTGCCGAGTTGATCTATTTATTGGGGATTGTGGTGTGTTAAAGTCCAAAACAATTAATGTCTTTGGATCTATGTGAGATTTAAAGTAGTATTTCTTGGATAAATTTGGGTGCACTATTGTTTGGCAAATATTTAGAATTTTAATATCCTCCTGAAGGAGAGATCCTTTAATTAGTATGTAGCAACCTTCTTTGTCTCTTCTTGGTTGATAGTTGTTTGTCTTGAGGGTATGGGATGCATCATTCCAGGCTCTTCTTGCTTTAATTGTCTCTGTTGAGAAATCTGAGGTGATTCTAATTGGTTTTCCTTTATAGGTGACTGATCTTTTCTCCTTGACAGCTTTAAGGATCATTTCCTTAGTCTGAATTGATCCTTTGTGGATTATAATGTGAGGATGGGATGTCCTGTTCTTGTCTGGGCTATTTGGAGTTCTAAAAGCTTCTTGTATCTGAATATGCCTATCTTTTTGCGTGTTGGGAAGTTCTCTGCTGGGATCCTGTTAAACAAATTTTCTAGACCATTAACTTCTGTCTCTCTGTGCTCCCCTATACCCATTTCCCTCACATAAGATCTTCTGATGGTGTCTTCCAAGTGTTGAATAGATCTAGCATATTTCTTGAATTTTTCATGGATAGATGTATATTCTTTCTCTATAATACCTACGCTATCTTCAATCCCGGAGCTTCAATCTGCATGGTCTAACCTACTGTCAAGATTTTCTACTTTATTTTTCATTTCTTTGCTTCTAATTGGTCAGCTTTTATGGCTTCAAATTCTTTGTTGGAGCTTTGTTTTAGATCTTGTATGAAATTCTTTACTTCCTTAATTTGGTGTTCAGTGTTTATTCTCAAATCACTTGGTTGATTGGTTATTGTTTCCAAGGACTCCCATTCCTTCTGTTGGGCTCCATTCAGCATTCCATTTGTGGTCTCACTGACTACTTTCAGGTGTCTGTTTATGGATTCCATGAATGCCTCTATTGATCTTTGTCTATGCTCATCCCGCTCTTGCAATTCTTCTATTACTCTTTGATTAGACTTCTCACATTCATGCAACTTCTGTAGTTCTCTTTGACTGATCTCAGCCTGCTCACTCAATTCCTTTATTTCTCTTTGAGTGTTGTCAATCTGCTCACACAATTCCACTATCAATCTTTGAGTAGCTTCCTCAAGCCCATGAGATTCCTGTTTTGATCTTTGGTTTGCCTCCTCTCTATCCCTGTCACGCTCACACTGACTCCTTTGTACAGTTTCAATCATTTCATTCACCATGTTTATCAGTAGCGTATGTAGAGCTTTTTGGGAACTCTCCTCTGGATTATTCATTATCTGTTCTGTCACCTGATTATCTTGAGTGGGAATTGAGATACCTGGACTTGCCATTTTCCTTGTGTTTTTCTTGCTTGTTCTGCCGATTTGGGATGAAAGTAATGCCAGTTTTGTGCTAGAATACCATTTTAAGGCAAGCATCAATCAAAGTCCTGTAATTGCATAGTCAAAAGTCTGCAGATACAGTCTAGTTCAAGAGATACAGTCTATTCAACATTAAACAACTATGTATTAATGGGCTAAGAATAGCAAAGAAGAATTTGGCAAACCGGAAATTATTATGTTTAAGGAGAAAGGTGGGGAAAAATAGGGTTAGAGGGATGTGGAAAGGTAACCGGAGAGTGAAATTAAACAAGTCCTAATCTTAAAGAAGGAAATGGATTGGAAAGAATGAAAGAAGAGAGAGAAGAAAAAATTTAGAAAAGAGACAGGAAAAAATGTAAAGACAAATATTTAAATTTAAAAATGTGAGCTCTGCTTTAAAGGCTTTGTAGAATTCCGCTGTAAAACCATATGATCCTGGATTTTTCTTAGCTGGTAGGTCTCTTATTGCTGTTTCTATTTCAGTGCTTGATACGGGCCGGTTAAAATGGTTTAACTCATCTTGGTTTAATTTTGGCATGTCAATATTTGCTAGGAAAAGATCCATTTCTGTCAAGTTCTCAAACTTATTAGCATAAGTTTTGAGAAGTAGTCCCTTAAAAAGTTCTGAATCTTGGTTTTTTACGTGGTGATGTTTCCATTCTCCTCTCTGTGTTTATTTATTTGGGTGTGTTCTCTTATTTTTCTGATAAGATTTGCTAAGGGTCTGTCAAATTTGTTACTTTTTTCGAAGAACCAACTCTTTGTTTTGTTGATTCTTCCTATGGTTTTTTTTTTGCATTGTAATTTATTTAATTCTGATTTAATATCAATTATTTCTTTCCGTTTACTGGATGGGGGTTTATCTTGCTGTTCTTTTTCAAGGAGGTTCAGATATCTCATTAAATTGTTGGTTTCAGATCTCTCCAATTTGTTGAGGTAGGAACTCAGAGCTGTAAACTTGCCTCTGAGTACTGCCTTTCCTTTGTCCCAGAGGAGCTGGTAATTTGTGTGCTCATTTTTGTTGAATAGCATGAACATTTGAATTTCGTTTCTAATCTCTTCCTTGACCCACTCAAGATTCAGCAGTGTGTTCTTCAGCCTCCATGTGTTACTGGACATTCTTGGGTGGCTTTTGGTGTTCAGTTCTAATTTTATTCCCTTGTGGTCTGAGAGAATGCAAGGTATAATTTCAATCTTTCTGAATTTGGACAAGTTTGCTTTGTGGCATAAAATGTGGACTATTTTAGAAAATGTTCCAAGTGCTGCTGAGAAAAACGTGTATTCTGATGCTGCTGGGTGAAATATTCGGTAGATGTCTGTTAAATCTAGTTGATCTATGCAGCTGTTTAGATCTGCGGTTTCTCTGTTGAGTTTTTGCCGAGTTGATCTATTTAGTGGGGATAGTGGTGTGTTAAAGTCCCCAACAATTAATGTCTTTGGATCTATGTGGGATTTGAGTGAAAGTAGTGTTTCTTGGATAAATTTGCATGCTCCGTTGTTTTGCGAATATATATTTAGAAATGTAATATCCTCTTGAAGGAGAGATCCCTTAATTAGTATGTAGTGACCTTCTTTATCTTTTCTCATAAATTTTAATATGAAGTCTATTTTATCTGATATTAGGATTGCAACTCACGGCTGTTTATGGGGTCCATTTGCTTGGTAGATTTTGTTCCAGCTTTTAACATTGAAAATGTGTTTGTTTTTACTGGCAAGATGTGACTCCTGAAGGCAGCTGATAGAAGGATGTTGTTTTTTAATCCAACTAGACAGTCTATGTAGCTTAATTAGAGAGTTAATTCCATTAATGTTAAGAGATAGGACTGAGAGATATTTGGGAGTTCCTGCCATATTATCCACCTAATTGGGGGCTGTGAAAACTGGGTTCTTCCTGTGGTTCTTGGATTATCAGTTTGAGTGCAGTTTCTTGGCCTTTATTGTGGTCTTGTTGGTTTTGTATGTGTAGGAAGTCTTTAAGAATTTTTGTAGGGCTGGTTTGGTGGAGATGTATTGTTTCAAATTTTCTTTGCTATGGAAGGTTTTTATTTGGCCTTCAGTTTTGAAGGAGAGTGTAGCTGGGTACAGTATTATTGGTTGATATTTGTTTGTTTGTAGTGCATGGCATACATCATTCCAGGCTCTTCTTGCTTTGATTGTCTCTGCTGAGAAATCTGAGGTGATTCTAATCGGTTTCCCTTTATAGGTGATTAATCTTTTCTCCTTGAGAGCCTTAAGGATCTTTTCCTTGGTCTGAATTGATCCTGTGTGGATTATAATGTGAGGGTGGGATGTCTTATTCTGGTCTGGTCTATTTAGAGTTCTAAAAGCTTCTTGTATCTGAATAGGCCTTTGTTTTTGCTTGTTTGGGAAGTTCTCTGCTAGGATCCTGTTAAACAAATTTCCTAGACCATTAACTTCTGTTTCTAGGTGCTCCTCTACACCCATTATCCTTAGATTAGGCCTTCTAATGGTGTTTTCCAAGTGTTGGATAGATCTCTCTTATTTATTGAACTTGTCTTGGATGGTTGTATGTTCTTTCTCTATAATGTCTAGGCTGTCTTCAATCCCCGAGATTCGATCTTCTGCATGGTCTAACCTGCTGTTGAGATTTTCTACTTTGTTTTTTATTTATTTTCCTTCTAGTTGGTCATCTTTGATGGCTTCAAATTCTTTTTTAAAGCTTTGTTTTAGATCTTGTATGAACTTTTTTACTTCCTTAATTTGGTGTTCAGTGTTTATTCTCAAATCACTTAGTTGATTGATTATGGTTTACTTGGACTCCCATTCCTTCTGTTGGGTTCCATTCAGCATTCTCTTGTTGGTCTCCCTGACTTCCTTCAGCTCTTTGTCAATGGATTTGATAAATGCCTTTAGTGATCTTTGTGTATTCTCATCCTGCTCTCTCAATTCCTGTATTACTCTTTGCTTAGCTTCCTCACATTTATGCCTTTCCTGTAGTTCTGAGTGTTCTCAGCCTGCTCAGGCCATTCCTGCCTCTTTGTGTATTCTCAAGCTGCTCACACAAATCCTGTATCAGTTTTTGAGTAGCTTCCTCACGCTCATGATATTCCTGTAAAAACTTTTGGATTGCCTCCTTTCTCTCCCTATCCCACCCATACAGAGTCCTTTGTATGTTTTCAGTCTTTTCATTTATCATGTTTGCTAGCAGTGTTTGTAGAGCTATCTGGGAACTCTCCTCTGTTTTATTCATATCTGTTCTGTCCCCTGATTATCATGAGTGGGAGTTGAGATACCGGACTTTCCATTTTTCTTGTGTTTTTCTGGCTTACTCTGCCATTGGGGATGAAAGTAACACCAGTTTTGTGCTACAAACATACCTTAAGTTAAGCATCAACCAAAGTCTTTATTTGCACAGTCAATAGTCTGCAGATACAATCTAGTTCAACAGATTCATCTATTCAAGATCAAACAACTGTATATTAATGTGCTATGAACCCCATAGAAGAATTTGGTAAACCAGAAATTATTAGGTTTAGGAAGAGATGTGGGTAAAAAATAGGAATAGAGTGATGTTGGAAGGCACAGGGAGTGTTAACTAAATCCTTATCTCAAAGCAGGAAATAGGTTGGATAGGATGAAAGTAGAGAGAGAGACAAAAAAGAAGAAAGAGAAAGGGTACAGAAAGAGACCTGAAAAAAATAGAAAGGTAAAAAAATTAAAAATATTATTCAGATCGAAAAACAAACTATCCAGAGAAGAACGTGAATATAATGAGAGAAGGGGAGGGATATAAAGGAGATGTGAAAAACTTAAAAATAAAAATACTTAAAATATTATATAGGTATAAAGAGGTAGTATTGCTATTAAGGAATTTAAGTCTAAGAGGCTTTGAATTGAGTAATAAATTTGTGTATTAAGTGTGTACACAATGGGGGTTAATGTCTAATAATCGACTATGGGTTTATCTGAGGATGTGCAGAACAGCAATTAAGTCACATAAAGAAGAACGAAACGGAAAAACAGGAGAAAAGAATAAGAAGGTAAGAAGAAAGATCAGAAGTTCAGTGGAGCTAAACAAAAAAACAAAACAAACAAAAAAAAACAAAAAGAAAGAAAAACGCACACACACTTATACACCTAAAATAGTATTCTAGCAGGAAAAAAAATTACTAGAAACCAATTTTTTTTCAAAAAAGGTAGAAATTAAAGATTAAAATTTTTAGAAAAAAAAACTTTTTAATAAAAGGTACAAAAAAAAAAGTTCTTTGATTTTTTTGGAGGGGTGGGAAATATCCTGTATTTCCCTTGTGTCTGTAACCAGCCTCTTGTTGGAGTCTCTGGTCTGCTTGTGTTCTTGTGGCTAGGTTGGTTACTTAATTCAGTTTCTTTGAAAAGGTAGAAAGATGCTCTGCTTTCCCCAATGTTTTGTGATCCTCCTCCCAGGTAAGTTCAATGGGAGGGAGATCTGATTTTAGTATCACAAAAGCGGTATCATGAAAGCGGGAGATGGCTTTTTCCTCGAGTTTGGAGATGCTGTGATGAGGCTAGGTTCTGGGTAGAGTTGAGGCCTTTCAGCAAACTGTGGCTTTTCCTGGGGGCTGGTTTGTGAGAAACTCACAGAGCCCAGCCTGGAGCCATCTCAAGGTTTCTGTTTACTGAATTTCAATTGATTGTCCAACCTGCTAATGGGAGGGGCAGCCTCTGGCTCTGATTACCCAGTGGAGAAAGCAACTCCTTGGGCTGGCGTCCGAGCTGGGTGGAGCTGAGTCTGGCAGGTCAGTTTAGGCTCTTGTGACCAGCTAGATGACTCCAGTTTTCTTCCAAGGCCTGAGTTGGAGATAGCATTTCCGCCGAGCTTTGTCAGTATCCAAGCAGGAGATCTCTGGGGGGGAGGGGTTGCCTTCCCTCCTCTACTCCCTGAGAAGGAGTGAGGATGTTAGACTTCTACTCACACCGAGTCTTAGTTCCTGGGTCGTCCCTGATCTGCGAACTGCTTGATGAATTGGTCTTCTCCTTGTCGGTTCTTGCTGGTGTTGTGTAGAATCTGCTCACCTGCCGCGTCTGGCTCGTTCGTCCCCGGACTCTCTGTGATTCAGGTATGGCGGCTGTAGTCATCACCATCACCGCTGCCGCTGCCAAAGCAGCTGCTGGCAACTGCTCAGAGCTGTCTCTTTGCTTGTATTTTCTCTCTCTGGACTAACTCTCTGTCCTGTGAAGGAACACTTGGTGTGATTCTCTGGTTTAGGACTGTTCACTGGAACTCTAAATCCGCTTTCTATGTGAGAGCTTGTTTAACCTTTAGCTTCTCCTCAGCCATCTTCCAAGGACTCCCATCTTTTTTAAAAAGTAATATTTTGTTTGCTCTATTAATTGATCAGAGGAATGGATTTTGTGGCAAGCTAGGTCACTACACATCTGTCTCTCTCTTTGTCTCTCTCTTTCTTGGTTCTCATAGATAATATGATTGCTCTATAATTATCCTAATTTATTTTGCTTTTATATTTTTGGTTGTAGCATTTCACTTTTTGCTCTGCCATTTCCCAAATCATTTATATAGAAGGCGTTATTTCCTATTTTCTCATTCCTAGAATAAGCTGCACATGAAGACATTACTGGTCCTCATTTTCAGTGTGTACATTTGAATACCGAGGAACATCTTTCCTCTCCTCTCCATCAATTCCCTACTCTCCAGTTACAATAATTTCAAATAGTAAAATTGGAAAAAGAGAAAATAAATCATGGTGAATAAACAGATGCAAAAAATTCACCCAATATTTCTGACCAGTTCAACCAATGTGAGCTATAAGGGAAATACATGGACACCTCATTCCCACTGACACTCAAAGTCTCTGGTTAGGCAATTCTTAGGAATATGAAGAACAAGGTAAAAAAGTAAGGAATGATATCAATTGCAAGAAAAAAAGTGGAGAAGGATCCAAGCAAATTTCTTCATTGGGCTGCCAAAAATATTCGGCTTACTACAGTGCGGAGACTTCTTTCCCAAAAGGCCACTCATGTTAATATTATGGATGACGATGAGTATACCCCTCCTCATCGAGAAGCCTACAGTGGACACTTAGACATTGCCAGTGAGTTGGTGTCTCAAGCGGCACATGCAATAACTTTAGATGACTGCACACCCCTGCACAGTGCATATACATGGAATAATATCAGAGTGGCTTCTTTCTTACTTCATCATGATACAGATACCAATGCCCAAATTAAAAGCCTCTTGACCCCCTTACAACTTGCTGCTGAGAATTGAGATAGCAAAGATATGCTGGATCCCCTTCTTTGAACCATTATATAAAACTAGGCCAGAAGAACAACCTAGAAGTAAGTGCATTTGATATTGCCAAAAGGATAAGTATGTATCACTATCTCTATGATGTTGTGGAATGCTGTACAAATTGTTAACCTAAGTCCTAATGGTCGGGTTAAGTTTCTTAAATTTCAAAAATGCAAGTCCATCTTTTGTGTCCCTACAAAATATTTTCACAATCCAAATAAGAGCAATATCTTTTTTTGTTTTTTTGGTCGGTCATGGGGCTTGAACTCTGGGCCTGGAAGTTGTCCCTGTGCTCTTCAGCTCAAGGTGAGTGCTCTACCAATTGAGCCACAGCTCCACTTCCAGTGTTCTAGTGGTTTATTTGAGATAAGTGTACCACAGACTTTTTTCCCAGGCTGGATTTGAACCATGATCCTCAGATCTCAGCCTCCTGTGTAGCTAGGATTATAGGCATGAGCCACCAGTGCCCGACAACACCAATATTTTACTGTAAAAATCCATGGATTCCGCGGAATTCTTCTAAGTGAATTGCCTGCATTGGATGTCAAAATATATTCAATAATTTTTTGTATACATGTATAATGATTTCTTCAGAGTTTGTGATTTTTTAATAAGAAATAATTTTAACTTACCTGTTGAAATGAGTAGTACAGAAACTAAAATATTTCTGGTGCTTGTCTGAAAAAGTATATTTTAAAATATTCTATATTCTATGTTTGCATAATGTTCATAATTTATTTTATTTTCTCTTAGATATACTTCGTATTCTACATTATTTTATGATATATAGGTTCATTAATATGATCTTTCCGATTGCATTCCATATAGAATCAGTTCGATTCCTTTTTTTTTCTAGGTCTTAATATTAATTTTCTTTGGGATAAAATGACAATGTTGTCTAATTTGAAAAGTTTTGTAAAAATTATGCTATGTAAATGCCTTTCTGAGGTGAAGATTTAATACACTGATGTCAAACTAAATTTAATTATATGAATTATGTGTATTGTTATACTTATAATTTGGTAATCACCTTTTTAATAACTGTTTTTCATTTCTTGCATCTGAAGAATGAAAAATATGAAATACTTCTCAAATTTTCATATTATCCTTGTGCAAGTGCCATGTTAATCTCTGTATTGTAATTTGAGTATACCTGCTGCTGAAGCATGTAGTATCCTCTAAATTATGTAGTTAATGATGAAATCTTTATACAGGCTTATATCTATGGGTGCCCACTAGTAACAAGGAAACCTTATTTTTCCTAACAATGCTATCGATCTTATTTCCCTAAAATTCTGTGAATAGTGGATAACATTATATTGATCAATCAATTGCTCACATTTGCAAAATTTTTGTCAATGACTATCAAATCTTTTAATTTGGAATTTGATCGTACTCTCAAATATTTATAGATAGGTCCAAAGGTGATGGCTTTTTCAAATATTTATTTATCCAACTGTGTTAGCTCTGTGGACCTAATGGATTCAAAGTAAGTATTGCTTAAGAGCTACTTCTAAACTTCTTCAGCTGACATTTTCCCAAATGAGGTGTTACTGGCATAAATGTATACATGAGCCTTTACCCTTCTTCCATGTGGGAACAGACCAACCAGAATATCTTACCCTGACAGCACAGATTGTCTTACTGGAACAAAACTAATCTTGGTTACAAGGGATCATCGAGAGATGAACAGTTCAAACAAAACTGTTCAGACTAGAAGGTATTTTATCAAAATATAATTGTTTATTATACCTTCCATTTCAAAAGTAGCTGAAGCCAAGAAGGGAAAAAATGTTGGTATGCATGATTACTTAATGTCCTGGTCTGTCTACCATCCAACCAGGCAGGAACTTACACTACTGCCTTTTAATCACCAAATATTTTCATAGTTGCAGGAGAAGTCCATATGTTTCTCCTCATTATTAGGCATTAAACTGATCATGTTTTAATCACAGTATTTCCTATTGTCTCCATGCTGTAAATCTACAAATGGTAAAGCTTTAGGTCTAACTCTATCAAACACTGAGGTAGAGATAATGGAATAATACTTAAAAACAGATTTGCCATTGATACAGTAACTACAACAGAACAATGCAAAACGTGTGCCTTTTAATTATAGTATATATAGTTATATATTTTTTAATTATATGTGCTGATTTTATATTTCACACAGTGAAACTTACTAGAATTAGTTGATAATTTGACAAATAAGTTGATATTTATTTATTCCAATAAATAGAATTGGAATTAAAATCATTAGGTTTAAAATATATATTAGAATATAAAAATTGTCTATGCAATATCTTTAGTTTAAATTTGTTATACATTCTGTTCTTGGTCTTCTGAATCCACATGGCAAAAAAACAATGTTTTCCTCTAATCTATAATGGATTTTACTCTGCTGCTCTGTTTATTGCTTTAACTCGCTTGTCCCAAAATGATTTTCTCCACATTTCTTAAGCATTCCTACTGATAATACCCAAATTTAGCTAAGATGTCTAAAAAACAATATTCTTCTGCAGTACCCATGGGTCCTAGGATCCTAGGACCCAGTTACCTGCATCATCAGATAACAGGCCAAGACTTCTCACCCAAGCCCATGCAACATGTCAACACAAAGTAATTGAAGACCCATCTCAATTTCTCATTTCCTATATTTCAGGGCCCCAATTCCTTGAGATGCAAGAATTAGCAGTAAGCAATTGTGAAATGCAAGGCAACTTAAAATGAAGGATGAGATAACAAAATTTGAGAGAAAGTACTGTAAGTCACATATTCAACTTATAGATGACCAGCCCATACTAGTGAACTAGTTCACAAAGTGTCATAAGTTTATATTTAATACCCCTCTCCTTTGATTAATGAAAGATTTTATTCCAACATAAGTGGGCCAAAAAATAGTTCCTTGAAGGATAGATCAATAATTGGTCTACCAAATCCCGGAAAACTTGACTTAGAAGTCAAATGTAATTCAGAAATACATTTGAAGCACTAAGGAGTGCTTCAAAACACTGGGACTTCAGTACAACATGGTTCTGTGGTATAAAAATGTCACTCCCAAACCAATGATAATCTACGTTTAATCTCCTGAAAGTGTATTCCTTTTCAAATAAACTTTGTAAAATCACATTTGCCAAAATAATATTTGACAAGTTGATGATGCTTAGTGACATTACAAGTTTTTCAAGTGTAGGGAGCAAGTTACAATAGAGTAGAATTATTTACACAGCACTAATGCCAAACACGTTCAACCATTCATTAAAGTGTAGAAATAGTACCACCCACAATTTGCGTTTTTCAGTAAGGGCCTTCCAGAAATGTGTTAAATAGATCAGCCCCCTAAATTTCAAACCCAAACGTTAGCTAATAAATTTCATCATTTAATAAGGTACATTTTAAAAAGTCACAAATAGTTGCCTTATCATATGTTATTTTATGTTTTCCCTCTGTCTAACATAGCAAGAAATATAACTTTAAGTCTTGAATATGAGTACTCATCAGAGATATGACAAACATAATATCTGTCTTCTATTTCTATCCTATTCCTCTCTAGGTATAAATTTTAATTTTCTTCATTTTCCAAAACTTATAGGTAGTAGAAAATATTATTCCTTGTAAAATAAAAGAATCTCACCATTGTACAAAGCCATTTATAAAAATTTGTAGTTAGTAATACATTCTAAGCCATTTTTAACTTTCTTTTTGACTAAAGATTAATCTTCCAAATGGATGAGAATAAAATCATGTTTAGGTGCTTCATGTCTGCATTCTTGCAAATTGTTGCTGCAGATGAATCAATTATGGAAATATAAGCTGACATCACTTTAAGAATATGCAGGATTGAAAGTCCATGGATTGTATATAAACCTTTAAAAGTATTAATAGACAGTTTAACAGAATGACTATCTGGAAGTTGAAAGCAGCGAGGAATTATAGTAAAGACATAGAATGAATGAAAAATGAACAAGGGGCAAGTACAGCTAGAATACTCAATGGACACATATGATAAAGGAAGTAGTAAATTGAAAATAAATCTTGGAGAAAGGGTTGGTTGAGAATGATGGAAGGAGTGACTCCGATCTAGGAGCATTGGACAATTAGATAGATATATTTAATTGTAAAACAATTGCACAACCTTTTAAAATTCAGTTCAAAAACAAAACAAGAAACAAAAAACACACAAAAATCACAACCAAACAGCAATCTCCAGAGTGTATGAATATGACGTCTCAAAATTTTAATCAGTTAATGAAGGGCAGTCTTGGGAAAAGCAAACAAAGCTGTTCAAAGAGGGAAATTTGGGATAGGGGAGAATTTTGAACAGAATTAAATAGATTATCTAAGGTTATAAATCACCTACATCTGCTGCAAATAGTATATTTCTTCTACGAGTTTTCTGTCTGAACTGGATAATCCAGTCCTGAGACACACTTGGTAGTTTGTGAGGATAGAATGGAAGAAACAAGATCAAGAACCCATTACTCCACTGGAGAGAAAACAATATTCTTTATTTTCTCTAATCTCTCTTCACTACTCTTTCTTCATACTTTTAAGTCAATTGATTTTGAATTATATTTTTCCTTCTTTCTTCTGGCAAAGTAATTCATTAAGTATTATTTGCCATTTTCTTCTTTCATGCTGTTTAATTGGCCAAGTGAGTCCATTAAACTTCCCTCTTGCATTTGGTTGCCATGAAACAACATCTATGTTAATGAGGAGAAATCTAATGTATAACTTTGTCTCCAGAAAACAGTCCAAGAAGTTCTGATCACAAATATTTGGCTATATTTTTTTCTTTTACCTTGAAAGACTTCTTGTGTCTAAAGTGCCCACAAAAATAAGTACTCCATCACTTGTTGGTTCAATCAGAATTGTCTAAACTCAACGATATATTTTGCTAACAAGATGCGTATAGGAAACAAAAAATTATTGCACTTTTATCCTCTCTCTTAAGATTCTCCTTAGATAACACATCAGGAACAGTGAAGTTACTCTATGCAAAATTATTTCAATTATTTTTCTCTTGGTCTTGCATTTCTTCATCAAGATGTATGGAGGAGAATAGAGTTAAATCACCCATACCTTGGAAGACAGTGTCTGTTACAAAAGGACAATACTTCTATGCCCTACTTCTGTGTCCTCCTCTTAGCTCTTGCCGGAGTTCCAATTAATCACAGCTTCTTGGCTTCTTGTCTAGTGAACCTGAAGGACTATACGGGCTCCACCACTACTACATCTTCATTATTTCTCTTTTAAAACTCTTTAATTGCGTCTTTTGGGTTTAGAATTTATTTTCATGTCTTCATTCAATCAGTTGTGCATTGTAATGAGCCAAATGGGCTCTGTAAACTCACTTTAGGGAGTAAAAACACTAACACAATTTATAACAAAAAGTTTTGGCCTCCCTTCACTGCTAAAGACAGTACGCTTAGCTAAGTTTTCTAAGAAAACTTTTTAATTAAACTTTTCCATTTGCTCAATTATTTTCTGAACTTTTTGGCATATGTAAGAACAGAAGTCTTCACTATCTCATATGAATAAGGATATTATTTTTTGTGAGCCACTTAGAAATGTGAAATCATTTGTTTGAAGTATCCAATCAGATTTTTTTCTGTGTTTCACTGCTTCACATCCAAAGGCATTGTGGAAAGTGTTAAAAAAAATGTGTAATCCCAACAACTTCTTTCATTGTAAAGGGCACTTTCTCCCTAAATATTTTGACTCAAATTATCTTTTTCAGAGAATTACTGTTTGGTAATTAAAGGTATATTCACAAATTTTGATGCCGTATTTTTTTTTAAGAATTTTGAATTTAAATTCCAATACAACCTTGTTTCAAACAGTGAAATTATAGTTCCTGGGTAAGGACAATTCCAAGAGAACCTACAGGATTTACAGCAAGGTTTCTCAGGTTTCTTTGTTTAGTGTGAAAAAGAGCCATCTTCATCCACATTGCTCCCTCTCTACTGTCTCCTTGGATTTCTTTGCATGAAAGCCTATTATTCCAGGCAATTTCAAATTTTCTTCATAGGCTAAGTTGTTAAAATTTTGAACAATTAAAATTTACCTGTCATAACTTTAAAATTCTTGAAAATCCTTTATCAGAACCGCGAATTCACTGATCTTAATTCCACCTTTACCATCAAAAAGTTAACATGCTGTTTTCATGATATAGTATCCATGCAGCTATTATTTTCCAGTGGGTTTGTTATGCGTGTATATATCCATATTAGCTGATGCTAAGTAAAATGAATTCCAAGATATGGAACAAGATTTTTTTCATTTGTGGTTGTTGTTTTTGATGAACTATGTGATTTCAGTTTTCTTTGGGTTTTTCCCCTATGGTTATCCCTGCGGTATATCATTTTGTATTGTAAATACATTTAACTTAATTAGCGAAGGGAAGGGGAAAAGCATAATGTTGAGACAAAGGACAAAAGGGAAACCAATGCAGTAGCAATACTCACAAGACAATATGTTGGAAATGTACATTACAACTTGTGAAGGGATGAACGAAAATGAGAGAGGGTTAACAAGTTTGAAACGTTATGATTTATACCTTAAATTACTGTAACACCACTGTACATCACTTTGATAATAAAATTGAAAAAATAAGCTGCGTAAAATATACTTTCACTGTATTGGCACAGTAAATAATATTCTTTATGTGGTAATATTTTAAAAATCAATACTATTTGGCATCTAATTTGAATTAATTACCCCTTCTTTATTAGAGGGTAATCAACTTGAATGTTATCCAACTAGACAATATTTTCACAATATACTTTCCAAATTTTTCAAAAAAGTATAATTTTAGTACTTTATAATTCTAAAACAGAAAACAGTTTAATGCTATGGAAACCCATAACTTTTTAAAGTATGTTGTTTAGAGGACAGAATATATGTGTTCTTCAAAATTCTTATGACTAATAACTACTCATTTTTAAATTCTCAGCATTTCTGAGAGATTCAAAACAGTACCTGTTTGCATGTTATGTAATTCTGCAATAGATGCAGTTTCCAATGGGGTGTTACAGATTGAGAAGTCAACAGAAAAATAGCCAAATTCTGGTAGAGGATAAAACTATGAAGCATGTGTAATAATTAATTCTTCAAGAGTAAGCCATTGTTTATCAGAGTAAGCTATTATTTCTATGACCATCAATCTCAAGATTTATGCCATAAAATAATCCTAGCCCAACAGTTTCCAACTTGTAAAGGACACCTAAAATTCCTTAATTCACATCATGAATACTACACCTCTGCTAATGAGACACCCTCCTTGTTCTGAAAAGAACACCTCAATAAACTGAGCTGCATCATTTTTCCTCCACTGGTATTCTTGAGATCAGAAAACTTGCAAATATTATTTATATTTATACTTTTTTAACTATCATAGATATTCAGGATGCTAAGATAGGAAAATTATGGTTCAAAGCCCACCCAGACAGAAAGGTTTCTTAGAATCCTATCTCCAAAAACTTCTCCACAAAAGCCAGACTCAAGTGGCACTGAGGTTGAAGTGGTAGGAAACGAGACGTGATCATAAACAGGCTCAGAGACACTGTCCAGGCCAAGAGTTCAAGCTTTAGGACGAACCAATAAAACAAAAACAAAATTGAAAACAAAACCCAAACCTAGCATTTTTCTACATGTATACAGAGACACGTAAATAAGGAAATGGCTTCCTGTGTTACACATCGGTAGAAGAAAGTAGATGTCACACAATTACTCTCTTCATACCATATTAAACCAAACCCTTAAAAAATTGGTTTTTCTAAATGTATAAATTAATGTCACCCATTTTTTTGGCAACTCTGTCTAGATTATTCACATTTACATGGTATACATGAAACTGTGGGAATTATCTATTAACTATGTTCTAATTATAACACTCTTGAAAGAATATCTAGGCAAATAGAATGCCAGAATCATTTGTGAATTTTTCAATTAATCCCTCTACTAAAAAAGAATTTTGTAGTATCCTATAGAATATGAAATTACAAACAAAACCAAAAAATATATTTTAAATGTAAATTCTAATTTACAAAGGTCTTCAAAGTCCTACATTAGACGAACTTTGCTATTTCTCCAGACTTAAGCTTTGTAATCGTTCAACATTTATTTGGAATCCAACAGAATGAGGCTTACTTATTTTTCCAAATTTTTGGGTGGGAATCATGAACTATTTTGTATCTAGGAATGTTCTGTAATGATGAGAGCATTTAAAACTCAAGTGAGGATACATATGAGTTGCATTCAATAGGAAACTTGACTTCTCAAAACAATGACAAAATTAACCCAAACTTCTGTGTATTCCTTTCTTGTTGTTTGGTTTGTTTTACTGAGACAAAATTATTCTACTTGGTCCAGGGAAGGTATCGTTATGTAATTCCACTCTCTAACTTCCTGTCTGAGTGCTAGAATTCCAGGCTTGGAGCACATTGCCCTGCCATAGTTTTTTATTTAATCTAGAAGCAGACTAGCAATTCTGAACTTCTCCTATGATCTTATCCACTAGACTGACTGCTCAGACTGTTCATATACTATTTTCAATGATGTTTTAACATTTGACACAGAATATGAACATTTTCAGACGCACCTGCAGGGTTCCCTGATTCATTCCACCATGGATCCTAAACCATTAATAATGATTGCATGACTCTCTTACTATCTCTGGTCACTACTTATGTAATATTCTCAACTTCTGGGGGAAAGTTCACTTGAAGGTTTTCTAATATTAAAAATTAACACTTGATTCTAGTCTTACTCAGGACCTATTTTCTATTGTTTTCTAAGTTTTCTACATATTCTGAGAGTTATTTCATTTGTGTATTTTTGTGTGCAACTATAAGTGCCTCTGTGTGTATGTGCATGTCTGTATGTATGTAAGCAAAATTCTAAAGCTGTTATTCAGCAATCTTGCTCTTGACTGGTATTCCAGGTTTTGGCTGGTTAACTATAGGTAGTGTCTCAAAGCCTATAATGTCCAAGCTGATTGCAATTTGAACTTCCCTGACTCCTTTAGATTCTTAGGTTTTATTTTTCCAGGAGTATCAACTTTTAAACTTCAAACACTTTTGTGAGTGTAAAGTCTAAGCTGTAGCTCATATTTTTAACTCAAGAATTCATATAAAGATAGATGAACATATATATTACATATCCTGAGGGTACACTGTTAGAAATGTGATCATAAACCAAGTTGTTTTGAGATCTGAGGATTGGGGTTTAAAGCCATCATGGGTAGGAAAGTCCCGGAGGCTCTTTTCTCCAATAATTACCAGAAAAATGGAAGTGGCACTGTGGCTCAAGTGGAAGAGCACTAGCCTTGGGCTACATTTCAGAGGGACAGCGCCCTTTCCCATATTTCAAGTGCCACGAACAACAAATATATATATATATATATATATATATATATATATATATATATATATATATATATATATATATGAAAAGGAAAGAAAAAGAAATGTGATCTTAGCCATCAGGTTCATTGCTAGTATAATTCCTGTTCACTCAAGATGGACTCTTTTTTTCCAGTTAAGTCTATTCTCCTATATCTGACTTGCATTGGAAACAGAATCATTCTTCCATTCTCCTTTTTGCACATTTACATGATTAGCAAGCGTGATTTAGACAGAGAGTGGCCTCACGCTTCATGTTCCACTTAGCAGTAATGCTTTCTCTATATCACTCCCATTAATCTACATACTGGACTTGGCTTTATTGTTTCAATGTTTTCTTATTTGTAGAGTCTTCTATATTGTATTGAACACTTATACATAAACACAGAAGTTCTTTTTCTCCTATAATTGCTATTGTTTCTGTTACTGTTAACTCATGTACACTTGGGAAATTAATGCACAGCACATAGACTCACAAAAAATGATCTGAGAACCTTCTTCCCATTTAAAATTCACCTTAATTTACAGAGCACATAAGAAGTTTGAACAAAATGTTCTCATGGATAATGTATTTATAAGCAATTTAAATTTCATTTCTCTTTACTAAGTTGTCTCTGAAACACCTGTTACCTCATTTCCAAAAGTGTCCTTGTGCTATTTCAGTGAAGCCAGAAAGCATTCATTTTTTTCTGGAGCAGCACCATAGATTGTTACTGGAAGTAAGTGGAAGCAACTGTTACTGGATGTGGAAACCGATCCCAGGAGAGGAATTGAACATAGAGAAATGGCAAAGTTCAAGTTAACTATTGCTTTCCTTTTTACTGTACAAGAAAAGAATCCAAGGCTGGAAGGAAAATCTGTCCCTGACTTTTTTGAGTGTGTCCTTTACTCATATAAAACTCGTCTGTAAACTTGCCTAGGTTGGCTTTGAACTAAGACAGTAAGAAATCTCAGTGACATCAACTGGGTGAACTTCTCTTTTGAACCATGAAATATTAGATGAAGTTTATTATAAAGCTACTACTTGACAATTTTTAACGAGAGAATATGTTTAGCAAAGAATCTACAACAAATAACTCAGCAAAAGTAGGTGCACTACTAAATCATTTGGGAAGATTACTATTGAATACATCATTCCTTTGGGGGAAATTTAAAGCCATATTTGCAATTTTTGTTGGTTGGGAGGATTGAACATTGATCCTGGGCAATGTCTCTCAGCTTTTCAGTACAACATGAGCACTCTACAACTTTAGCTCCAGCACCACTTCCGGATTTCTGGGGTTAATTGAAGATAATTGTTTCATGGACTTTCCTCGCCAGGCTGGCTTTGAACCACAATCCTCTGGTCTCAACTTCCTGAGTAGCTAGGATAAGAGGAATGAGCCACCAGCACCTGGCTCATATTTGCATTTATGTGCACTTAATGTCACTATGTAGACAAAGAATGGAAATCTGAACCAAATGATGTGACATTGAAGCTTTTCAGAATTGAGGTAGCAATAAATATATCCTCCTTTCCCATTTTGTTACATTAATGACTCATGAGCTATGGGACTCTTACACTAGCATCCTTTCATCTTTATCGGTGTATTTAGTATAAGAAAATGTTCATAGAGAAATATAGAAAGACAGATTTTTAGAAAGCAAAGGAGATCAGGTATTAAAGAACAGCATAGTAGGAGATACATTTATCACACAGAGATTAAGAACTAGCCTAGGAGATTTTGAATGCTAAAGGCAAGGATGAATAAGCCTAGTTGATAGCTAGTTCTTCAATAACCAAAAATGGTTCCCTAGAAAAGTTTCTGCTATACCTTAGTTACTATCATTTTTCTTTCCATCTGGAATTATTCCTTCTCTTCTGTCACAACTGTTAATTAACCTCTGCCCTTTTGTTGCGATGACTTGCCAAAAGAGTTTCCAAATCTCACTCAGACTACCCTTCTCATTTTGATTAGCAGTGACCACACTCAAAAGCTTGGAATCTTTGAATTTCCAGAATTAATCTTCACCTGACTTCTAAGCACATTCCTGGCATCAATTGCCATGACCTGATGAACAAAACATATTTTTTCAACACAGTATCCTAACACAGGTAAAGTACATGAATTAGGGGCTATTGTCAGGTATCAGTATGGAAGGAGCAATTATGTATTCCAAATATGGGTTCTTTATTTTGCATTTACTAACTAAATGTTCATTGTTGTTGTTGCTGCTGTTGTTGTTTTGGCAGTCCTGCAGCTGAAACTCAGCGCTTGGGAGTTATTCCTCAGCTTTATTTTTTTTCCTCAAAGCTAACTGTCCACCATTTGAGGCACAGGACCACTTCCAGTGTTTCCTTTTCAATTTATGTGGTACTTAGGAATTGAACCCAGGGTTTCATGCATGCTAGGCAATCACCATACCATGAAGCCACATTCCCAGAACCCTAAATGACTTTCTTAAGATGGCATTACATTTTCATTCTGTAACTATGTATCATAATTTTAACCAGAAATTTTTGCTAGAAAAGAGCATTGAACATAGAACTGAGTCCAGTAATGCCAGATGGACAATGGATAACTCACAATGTAGCCAGGGCACAGAGGGACTTACCTCATGGAGCTGGTACAGTAGACTGAGCGAGACAGCTCCTGACCCACAGGCTACCTTCAGAATGAGAGGGCCACCTTGGTTCCAACCACATGGGGATGCTGTGCCACCTCCTCCAGCACCCATTGAATCAGTTCCTGAGAGAGAAAGAGAAAGAAAGAAGGTCAGAATTACACTTAAGCCAGGTGCCGTTGGCACAGGCCTATAATCCTAAGTACAATGGAGGCTGAGTTATGAAGATAGTGGTTTATACCCAGGCTGGGAAGGAACACCTGTGAGACTCTTATCTCCAAAGAACCACCAGTAAACTGGAAGTGGTGCTGTGACTCAAGTGGTAGAGTGCTAGCTTTGAGCTAAGGAGCTCAGGGAGCTGCCCTAGGCCCAAAGTCAAGCCACATGACTTGAAATAAGTGGATTTCCCACCACAAGAAATCGATTGAATAGCACCCATTGTCCTAGGGAGCATGGCAGAGAAGTCAGGTCAAGCTTCCTGTCAGCTGGGAGTCATTAGTAGGTCACCTGGCTTCTCTGTGCCTCAGTTTCACCATCTTCAAAACTGAACAGAGTGAAGGATCCCGTTACTCATGGGATAGGGTAATAAAGAAAAAGAGCCCTGTTTTGTTTCACAATCCCATACCTGTTGCACCATTAATAACACACACCATCTGAGATCTTTCCGGGTATCTTCCTATCATATGCTCACAGAATTGCCAAGAACAGTATCAGATGGCCCATCCCTCTGTGCCTGTCCCTGCTCCAGAGATCCCTCTGTATTAATCCCTTGTTTCCTCACAACTGTCCCATGAGGGGATTGAAGTCCAATGGTCGAGGTCCATCCCAGAGCTTCACCTCTTGTCAAGAATCAGCTGCCGTGGACTGTTTGGGACAATCCATCTAAACCAATGACTGAGCGTGGCGCTACATGTCTACCATCCCAACTACGGAAGACCAGGCCTGGTGGCTCATGCATGAAACAGATAGGAGGACCATGATCCAGTCAAGCCTGAGCATATATTAATTCTCCATCTCAGAAATGCCCAAGACAGAAAATCTTGACTCGCATGGTAGAATACCTGACTGGAAAGCCTAAGGACTTGAGGTCTAAACCTAATATACCAAAAAGAACCAGAGTCCCAGTGCCAGAAGCTCATGCCTATAATCCTAGGTACTCAGGACACTGAGATCTGAAGATCACAGCCTAAGATTTAAAATAGGGTTGGCCTCACCCATAAGACGTCATGGTGAGAAGACCCAGAGTTTGATCTATGCTGTTGCGCTCCATACTAGCAGAACTCATATCCTTACTATGTGTTGGTCATGCTGTCTGTCCCCCTGGGAAGCCATACCCTATAGGCCATATTCCCAGGTCATTGCAAGCTCCCACTGCCACCAACCAGGCCCAAGGGAGTACACAGCTCCATTGCACACAGATCCCTTATTCTTGTAATTAAACAGTGCTGTGTCCCCTTCAAGCCTCTCATCCTTCCAGGCCCCCAGACCTCAGCTGTGAAGCCCATACATGCCCCAAAATTAACAGGTAGAAGTTACCAAAGCATTCAGCCTCCTTGTTACAACCCACTTCTACACACACACACACACACACACACACACACACACACACACACAAACACACACACACATCCAGACTGGTGACAGAAGACTCATCCATGCAGCACCTGCAATTTGCCAACTGCTCACTCACCTGAGCACAGTCAGGCTGCACAAGGAAAAAGATGATTTCTCTGTCTCTCTGTCTCTCTGTCTATGTCTCTCTCTGTCTCTCTGTTTTCAGGAGAAAGTTTGACCGAGCACAGAACACAAAGGCTCACACAGCAAGGGTGTCTATCTTCTGTATCCAACACTTCCCATCCCCAGAAAAAAAGAAAAAGACCCCAGAAGGTAGGTGTAGACATCTTGCTCCCCAACTCTCACTAAATCCACCGGGTTTCCACCAGGGAGAGGAAGGGCGCAGACGTGTGGCAGTGTGGCTCCCACTGCTCCAGGCCAGAGGATCTGTGGCGCCCACTCCTCTCCCAAACGTGCATCTCCCCGTTTCCTGGGACACTAGCCGCTGGGGATGGGGGTGAGATCCTCGTGTCAACACCCAGCCACACCCCTGGGGCACATTTGTGGCAGGGTGTGGCCCAGACTGTGGGGCCCAGGGGAGACACCAGTCCGGGTCAGAGTGGAGGGGATATAGGGTAGCAGGTTGCGGGGCTGTGTGGCAGCCACTCACATGTGTTGCTGGCAAAAGCTGTTGGCAGCAGCTCCAGATGGGGCAAGCAGCAATGGCAGAGGCATGACAAACACTCAGGCCCTGAGCAGAGGACAGGGGAGCCAGGACCAGGTCAGGGCCACAAGCTGGCTCATGGCACACCATTGCACTATTGCCTAAGGAAATCATGCTTCTGAGCCCGCAGCACCAGGTTTGAAATGCTGCTCCATGGGGAGGGCTGGGGTGAGGGAGCCGGGGCTCAGGCAGGCACATGATGGGCCTGAGGAAGGCCTTTCCTTCTAAGCCTCAAGTCTCTTGCTCACCACTCAGCCACCTCTACCTTCCTCAACTGCTGGTAGTGGTGTCAACAAACAGAGGGAATCAAGGTGCTACTGGGAAGCATGGAATGTGGGCGTGGCTACCATTCTTGTATCCCATTGGTCAGAAAGAACTATGAAACAATGGGGGTGTAGCTGGAATCCTGTGATGCAGGCAGAATGGGTGGAGTCAAAATGACGGCAGCCCTTTTTCCCGGAGCTCTGTCCAAGCCAGTTGGGGACAAGAGGGTGACCTGCTTTAGCCGGATGGCTGCACAGATTGTTGTGTATGTCGGTTTGTTCCCAGACCTTGAACTCAGGATCTGGGCAAAATCTGTGAGTTGCTTTTGATCAAGGCTAGCTCTCTACCACTGGAGCCACATGGCTTTACTTCTGGCTTTGTTGGCACAAGTTGGACAAGAGTCTCAAGGACCTTTCCTGCCTGGGGTGACTTTGACCATGATCCTCCTTTCACAGCCTTGTAAGTTTTAAGGAGGACTGCTGAGAGCCAATGATGCCTGGTTTTGCTGATGTTCTTGGACAGACCTGTGAGTTCCCTATGCTCAGGTTTAAGTGGTAGGAGCTGGAGCCCACAGTTTGAATACTGGTCCTGCCACCAACAAATGGCAGGAGATACTATGAAACTCATTCCTATTCATATGATTACCAAAGGAATGTGATGTATGTCATGATTAAATGGGCAGTACTTGAATGATTCGAGGATAAAATTATACACAATTACATTATAGGACACTGGTCGATAATAATTAATACTTTATGAAGCATTTAATCAATCACATTAAATGGAGGCCAAATGAAATACGTATGAATTGGGCATCACATAGCATGGAGATGCCATTTTTTTTTCTGCCAGGACTGGGATTTGAACTCATGGTCTAGGTAACCCTGCTGTTTCACTGTGTGGGAAGGGGAAGCTTGCCTCCTTGAATTCAAGAAATTCAAGTCTGTTCCTTTGGCCTGAAATCGATGCCCACCACTAGAAAACATCCTATTTGTGTACATTTTAAATATATGATTTATATTTATATACATATGTTGATTCCATATTGCATTCAGTGTAGTTATTTATTTTATTTTTTGTTTTATTCATGTATTGACTACACATTTTATTGACTATTATGACACATAGAACAGTGATTACATTGATTACATAGGATATAGGTTTGCATATGCATTGCACATCCTTCCTGACACCCAGGACATTCACAGAAAAGGAAAATATGTGTCACCATCAGCTTCTTCCTACATGATTCATTTTTTGGGAATGCTGGCATCTGAACTCACAGCCTACAAGGCCCAATTCATGAATGGGTGAGTGTCAGCCAGCCATCCTGTGGCAAATTGAGTTGATAGGCATTTCCGAGTACCTGAGATTGAGCCCCAGCGGTTGACAAAATGAGAACAGATTGACATTCAGATGGTAGTACACTAATAAATATATATATTTATAGAGTGCCAGAGATGTCTATACATTATTCAGTTATATAGACTACATTCCTACCAATTCTTGGGTATTTATGCTACATGTAATGAATGTTACTGTTTTCATTCTTATCAAACTATTAAGTAAATCAATCAATATACTGAAATTATTGCATTCTGTAAGTAATAGTATTCTTTTAATCTTCATAAATATTAAATAAAATCAACCTCCTGAAATGATGCTGTCTAATTTTATAAGAGCCTCATTCACCATCAGCTCATTCAACTGTGACATTGATAATATTACCTTGTTATACCCATGGATGGGAACAAGTTTCTTAGTATCTCCTGCCATTGATTGGTGTCTGGACTGGGATTCGAAGTCGGGGCCTACATTGTCATGTGGACCTATAACTTCCTCAATAATCTGACAACCTTCAGCAATAGAAGGTGAAGTACCCTTTGCAACAGTGTCATTCAGAACCAGGAGGGTCACCGTGCAAAGGAAGAAAACATAAAAAGGCCATCTCGCTGCACTTTTTTCTGTACATTTTTGCTACACAAGGCCTGGGGGTTTAGGATCCCAGGATTTACTGTGGGTCCAATGGCTGCACCCCAGCATAGGTTGATCGAAGC
The DNA here is from genome assembly GCF_019054845.1 of Dipodomys spectabilis. Taxonomy (NCBI): domain Eukaryota; kingdom Metazoa; phylum Chordata; class Mammalia; order Rodentia; family Heteromyidae; genus Dipodomys; species Dipodomys spectabilis. The sequence goes on along the minus strand of NW_024870978.1, from coordinate 653,143 downwards.
TGAGGCAGAGTTACCAGAACCTGAGTTCAAGCCCCATGCTGAGCAAAAAATAATTAAATGAGGTTAGCTCCCTGGCTTGCAATTCACCCCGTTTATTCTGCCACACTTTGGATTTGAACTCAGAGTCTGGGAAAATCTGCAGCACTGTGGAAGAAGGGGAAGCTCACCGTATTTGAAGATAAGAAAGTCAGGCCTGAACTGTAAGCCAAAATTCAAGCCCTAGCCTAGGAAAACATACTATTTATATACATTTTAAATACAGGATTTGTAGTTACCTATAGATGTTCAGATGTTTGGTGTGGTTGTTCCTTGTAGTTTTTGTTTTATTCATTTAGTTACCGTTGATTTTACTATGATGACACCCATTCCCTTTATTACATTGATGACATCCTATCACATGGAATCTAAATTTGTAGACGTGTTCTCCATCATGCCTGACACCCAGGACTCTCAGAGAAAAGGAAAAAAGTTTCACACTTGGTTTCTTACTGCATGATCCAATTGTTAGTAATGTTGGGATCTGAATTCAGGGCCTAGCATGACTAATTGGTGAATAGTTCAAGGTGACCACACTAGCCTGTGAGCAACAAAGGAGTTAGGCCATTCCCAGGATCTGACATTGATCCCCAGGGTGGGCCACGATAGTCATAAATTAATAATTAAAACATAGGATCAATATTTACATATATGTGTGGACAGCATCTTGCCTTTGGAGTACTTTTTCTCCTTAATTTCTGTCTTATGTAAGTATTGTGTATTTTACTGAGTAAGGTAACAGATATAACAGTGCTTAAATGGAAGATAACATATTGCCCTGGCTATAGGGTTTCCTATGCATTCTCCATCCAAGCTGAGACCCAGGACTCTCACAGGACATGAAAATAGGTGAATTGATGGGATTCTCACATCAGGATTCTTCTTTGGGCAGTTTGGGATTTGAACTCAGAGCCTATCAGGAACAATTGGGGAAAGGGTAAAGGTGAGGACACCAGCCTGTGAGCACCAAAGGAGACAGGCCATTCTCAGGACCTGACGTTGAGTCCCAGGGAAGTCCAGGCAGTCATAAATTCATAATTCAAATATAGGGACCATATTTATATACATGTGTGGAAAGCATCTTGCATTTCGTGCTCTTCTCCTTAATTTGTGTCTAATTCATGGAGTTATTGTGTATTTTACTGAGTATGGTAACAGGAATAACTGTGTTGACATGGATGACAACCTGTTCCCATAGTCATAGGGTAGCCTATGCATTCTACATCCTAGTGGAAGCCCGGGACTTTCACAAGAGAGGAAAACATGTTCAAGGACTGGCTTCTGACAACCTCATGAATCTTTTGTCAGTGCTGGGATTTGAACTCAGGTCTGGGTAGCTCTGTTGCACTTTGGGGGAAGGGAAATCTTACCGTCCTTGAAGACTAGAATGTCAGGTCTGGTCCAGGGCCTGATTTGAAACCCCAGCACTGGGCAAAAACAAGCCTGCCTTGTTATTTTTTGTATTTTTTGGTCCGGTTGTGGGGCCTGAACTCTGGGCCTGAGCACTGTCCCTCAGCTCTTCAGCTCCAGGCTAGCGCTCTACCACTTGAGCCACAGCTCCACTTCTGGCTTTTTTCTTTTTTCTTATGTGGTGCTGAGGAATCGAACCCAGGGCCTCAGGCATGCAAGGCAAGCACTCTACCACTGAGCCACCTTCCAAGCCCGCCTTTTTAAAACATAGGATCTCTCTTTACCTACAAGTGTGGTATGCATCTTGCATTCAGTGTAGTTATTCTTTTTATTTTTTGTCTTATTCATGTATGTATTGTGTATTTTATTGAGTATGGTGATAGGTATAAATATGCTGACATGGATAACAACCCATTCGAATGGTTATAGAGTTGTTTATATAGAATTCTCCATCCTCGCTGAGACCCAGGACTTTCATTGGACGGAAAAACAGGTAGATCGATTTGCTTCTCAAATCAAGGTAAATCATTTGGCAGTGTTGGGATTTGAACTCAAGCCCTAGCAGGCCCAATTGGTGAATGGGTCATGGTGAACACAGCAGCTTGTGAGGCACTAAGGAGGTAGGTCATTCCAAGGACCTGAGATGAAGCCCTGGTTGGGGCCAATATAGTCATAAATTCATCATTTAAACGGAGGATCTATATTTCAATACATGGATGGGCAGCATCTTGCATTCGGTGAAGTCATTCTTTTATTTTGTGTCTTATTCATTGATGTATTGTGTATTTTCTTGAGTATAGGATGACAGATATAACTGTGGTGACCTGGATGACAACCTATTCCCATGAGTATAGAATTGTCTATGCATTCTCCATCCTAGCTAAGACCTAGGACTTGCACAGCACAGGAAATGTGGTGGAATGACTGGCTTCTCACCTGAGGGTGAATTTTGGTAGTGCTGTGATTTGAACTTTGGGCCTAGGAGGCCCAACTTCCCAATGGGTCCATGTGATCACATCAGACTTTGAGCCACTAAAGAAATGGTCGTTTCCTAGGAACAGAGGTCGAGCACCAGGGGGGACACAATTGTCCGGAATGCATCATTTAAACATGGAATGTATATTCAAATCCGTGTGTGGACTGCATTGTGCATTTAGTGTAGTTATTCTATTTTGTATGCTATTCATGGATGTATTGTGTATTTTCTTCAGTATATGATGACAGGTATAACTGGGCTCACATGATAATAACCTATTCCCATGGCCACAAGATGGCCCATGCATTTTTCATCCTAGCTGAGACCCTGGACTTGCACAGGAAAGGAAAACAGGTGCAACAATTGGCTTCTGACATTAGCATGAATCTTTTGGCACTGCTGGGATCTGAACTCGGGGACCAGCAGACCCAATTGACGAATGGGTCCATGTGAGCACACCAGCCTGTGAGCCACTAAGGAGTAATGCCGTTCTCAGGACCTGAGATGGACCCCCAGGTGAGGGTGTGGGGGGAGGGCACACAGTAGTCATCCATTCATAAAGTGAAGGTAGTATGCAAATAAGTACACATTTGTATAGAGTAGGAGAGACGATAACTTGTGATGGAATCCAATCTACCATGTGTCTACTGATTCTTGGATCTTTCCAGATGCCTTTATTTCATGACTGATGATTATTGTCATGCTTAATCAACACTGCTTTACAAATAAGAGATACTCCATGAGTCTTGCCTATCATTTCCTAGTCACATCATGCATGAACTACTTATTCAATGAGATTGATCGCATTCCATGACTTTACCTGGTCCAGAAACCAGTATCTCAGGATTTCCCACCATTGCTTTCTCGTAGGGGTGGGCTGAATTCAAGCCTCAGGCATGGAAAACATATTCCTTATATACATTTTAAAGATATGATTTATACTTCCATACAGATGTTCAGTCCATATCACGTTTAGTGTGGTTATTCATTTTATTTCGTTTTTTATTCATTTATTTACGATTTATTTCATTGACTTTCATGACACCTATAACATTTATTACATTGTTTACATCATATCACATACCATCTAGATTTGTAGATGTGTTCTCAGTCATGCCTGAAACCCTGGACTCACCCAGAAAAGGAAAACATATGTCACACTCGGCTTCTCTCTCAAAGATTAAATTTTTGGCAGTGCTGGGATCTGAACTCAGGGCCTAGGAGGCCCAATTCATGATTGGATGAGTGTGAGCACAGAAGCCTCTAGCCAATGAAGCTGTCAAGTGGTTCCCAGGCACTGAGATCAAGCCCCAAGTTTGGCCAAAACAGCAATACATGGATAGGTAGAGGGTAGTATACAAATAAATATATATTGTTAAAGAGTTCCAGAGCTGTCTATCTATGACTGAATGACATCTACTACGTTCCTACCAACTCTTAGGTGTTTATTATAACTCCATTGAAACAATATTATTCTTTTCATGCTTAATAAACTATTAATTAAGGTCAATAAGCATCCTAGGGTTATTGCATCCAATTTTAGACTAGACAAATGCATGGACTACACTTTCAATCTGTATTCTTATGCATAGGAATGATTCTCTTGTGATCTCCTGCCATTGGGCCATTGGTAAGTGTAAGGATTAGGATTTGAACCCATGGCCTATTTTGACATGTTGGCTTATGGCTTCCCTGATAGCCTGCCAGCCATGAGCAATGGTAGGCCAGGTCCACTTTGAAACCATGTCATTCAGACACAGGATGTTCACCATGCAAAAAAAATCTTGTAAAACCCTGAACTCTCTACAGCTCCCCACTTTTTGTGCTGTTCTGCTTTTTTTTCTTCCGGCAGGCCCTCTGGGCCTAGGGTTCCAGAATCAGCTTTGAGTCCCGAGGCTGCACCCTATCCTAGGGAGAGTGAAGCTGAATCAGAGTTGCCATGACCTGAGTTCAATCCCCGTGTTTGGAAAAATTAATTAACGAATTAATTCATTAATTAACTAACTAACTAACTAAATTGAAATTATAAAGCTCCTTGGTTTGGAATTTCTGCCAGTTTTCTTTCCTAACCTGGGATTTGAACTCAGAGTCTTGATGAATCTGTAGCAATGTGATGGAAGGCGCAGAGTTGCCATTACTTGAGTTGAAACCCCATGCCAAGCCAAAAATAAATAATTAAGTCACTGTCCTCAGCAGGGAAGTTAATTGTAAAGATGCGAGGGAAGAGATGGTAGGGAAAAAACAAAGGAGTAGGCAACAATGCTCAATAGGAAATGTATTCATTACTTTGTTCATGTAACCGTGACCCCTCTGTACAACATTTTTACAGTAAAAAACGTACAAAAAATTATGTACTGCTCAAGAAGGACTTTGGGGGTAAGGGATGGAAGTCTGAATAGCTGTACAAAATTCTATACTGATTTTTTTCAGTGTTCAGTATGGAACTAAATAAACATAACTGTTTCTGTTACAAATGTTAAGTAACTGTCTTGGAACTGGGGCCAGTATTTCTGCCATTGCTGGGATTTGAGCTCACTGTCCAAGTAACTCTTTTGCACCTTGGGAGAAGGCTAAGCTCCTTGTCCTTGAGGAAAAGATTTTCAAGCTAGAGTTCCCAGGGCCTGAATTAAGGCCCTGCAATACAAAAAATATTTGTATATATGTGTAATATAAGATATATAGGTACATATGTATGTTTATTTCATATTATGATTATTATTATTGATTTTGTATTTAATTTTTCTTTTATTTATTTAGTATTATTATACACACAATATTTATGTTGTGTACATATAGTATAAAATTATACACAATAATTCAGTACATTCAAGACCACACTAAAGCTACCAGCACAACTATGTTTATTGCAGCATTATTTACCATAGCTAAGATATGGAACCAACCCAGATGCCCCTCAGTAGATGAATGGATCAAGAAAATGTGGTATATATACACAATGGAATTCTATGCCTCCATCAGAAAGAATGACATTGCCCCATTTGTTAGGAAATGGAAAAACTTGGGAAAAATTATATTAAGTGAAGTAAGCCAGGCCCAAAGAAACGTAGGTCCCATGGTTTCCCTTATTTGTAATATCTAGTATATGTATGAGTCAAGCGGAAAAGGTCAGATAAGGTGATGTCAGGAAAATGAACCCTTAGATATGTGTTTTAATGTTTTTTTTTCTTTCATGCATGTGTTTCTAACACATTTATAAGATTATCTCTTTGTTGCTTTGTATGTCCCTCCCACACAGTATAACCCCTGCTTTCACTATATTTGATGTCAGTATAACTTGTGGAGGAGATGGGGAAAAACCAGTTGTCTAAGGATACAGGTGGACCTGTTGCAACAATGAGAAGTACAAGTTGTCATGTCCAAAACGAGCTTTACAACGTTGGTGCGGGGGGGGGGGAAGGGGGGGAAAGGGGGGAAGGAGAAGGATTGGGATTAGGGGGGAGGGGGGAGGCTGGGAAGGGATGTGAAGGGTAAACAAAGGAGGAGGCTGCAATGCTTGGTAAGAAATGTACGCATTATCCTGCCCATGTAACTGTAACTCCTCTGTACAGTATGTTCACAAATAAAATTAAATTAAATTAAAATAAATAAATAAATAAAAGGAAAAAAATAATTCAGTACATTGAATCATTTTCATTAATACTTTATTAAATGTTGAAACATGATACATAATTAAATGGAGGCATTTGTCAAGTCATCACATGGTTAGAGTCTGTCCCTAGTATGAGCTTTGTCTTATTTGTCTTTGGACAACTTCCTATAGAGATTTGTTTAAATGATTTATACTCAGAAGCTTTTTCTTGTGGATAGGCAAGTTGAGGGATAAAATCGTAAGTTTGCGGCTGGGAATGTGGCTTAGTGGTAGAGAGCTTGCTTAGCATGCTTGAATGCCAGGGTTTGAATCCTCAGTGCCACATACTCAGAAAAGCCAGAAGCTGTGGTGTGGTTCAAGTGCTAGAGTGGTAGCATTGAGAAAAAGAAGCTCAAAGGCAGTACCCAGGCCCTAATTTCAAGCCCCAGGTCTGGCAAAAACAATACACCAGATTCCAGTGCCTCTGGAAACCTACTTTCTCAGGAGGCTGAGATCTTAAGATTGCAGTTTGAAGACAGCCTAAAGAAGGAAAGCCAGTTAGACTCTTACCTCCAATGAACCATCAAAAAACCCCATGTGGCACTGTGGGTCAAGGGCTAAAGTGTGTGCCTTGAGCTGAAGGGCTCAAAGACAGTGCCCAGGCTTCAGTTTGAGACACACATCTGGAAAAAGAGTGAGGGATAATCACAGTACTTTTCCTATTTGCTAATTATGAGAATATTGTTTGGAAAATGAATGCTGATGTACACCAGAATTGGAGTCAGACCTCAAGATTCAAGTGTAACACATCCATAAGCCCAGCCTCTCAAATTCTAGCATTATAAACTTGTGTCCTACAGGGTTCTGAAAGGCACATTGTTGAAAGGCTTAATGTGCTCCCCAAGCCCTTTGTGATAAGCAGTTGACTTGTATTATCAATGTCATTACAGTTCTGACCCTAGCAGAGAACCAATAGCTCACACCCATCACCCGAGCTCAGGAGGCTGAGGTCTCTATCACAAGGTGAAACCAGCCAAGGCAGGGAAGTCTAGCACATTCTGACTTCCTGTTCTGAAAGGTCAGGTGCTTAAGAAATTCCTGTGCTTCCCTTGGTGATGAGAAGTTACTTGCACTCTAAATGTTCTTGGAGTTCTTGAGTTACAGAAGAAGGAAAGAAATATCATGGACCCATTCGGGGTTCAAATTAAGTTCTCAGGATCCAAGCCTATGTTAGTAGGATCCTATGTTAGTAGGAAGAACTCCTGTGTAACACTGTATTTGAAGGACAGAAAACAGTTTCAAAAGCCAGGCTAGGTGCACAGAACTAGGCCTGTAGGATTAGGAGGCAGAATGTACACACTCAACAGGGAAGTGAGTTGCAAAACCACTTCATTCATTCCAAGTACAGCCAGCAATGAGGGAAACCTGAAACTTTTGTTAGAGTTACAGCAGGGTCTGGCTTTTTTCAGTATCTTCAAACGATGACTAATCAAACTTCCTCCCTCAGGTGAAGGGAGCCTCAGGCTATCTTTAGGTTACCTATAGAGAGCCAGTTTAGTGGGAGAGAGGGGAGGAACAGAATAGAAAAACCCTGCTCTCTGGTGATAAGGTGTGGGTTTTTGACTCTCCATTTGTCAAGTTTGAAGGCCCTTCTATCTCTGCCAGTCCATTCTACTTACTACATTCTCCACATCATTAATGCAAATCCCCAGTCCAAGGAAGGGCAGGGCCATTTCTTTTCTGTTTCCAAGCATCTGAGTTAGAACCTGGCTCTGCCCTCTTGACTCTGGTGTATTTGGTTGCCTGAGAAGTGGGAAAGAGACAGTCATCCTGCTTTCTGTTTGTGTGAAGGCGATGCTGGTGTCCAGGCACACTGCAGAAAGCCTCATGACTGGGAAGTGTTCCCTTCTTTCCTTTTGACGTCAAAACCAGATTCATCTATCAACTTTCTTTCTTCTTTCTTTTCTTCCTTCCTTCCTTCTTTTCTTTCCTTCCTTCCTTCCTTCCTTCCTTCCTTCCTTCCTTCCTTCCTTCCTTCCTTCCTTCCTTCTTCCTTCCTTCCTTCCTTCATTTCTTTCTTTCTTTCTTTCTTTTTTTCTTTCTTTCTTTCTCTCTCCCTCCCTCTCAATCTCTCTTTATTTCTCTTTTTTTCTTTCTATCTACCTACCTTCTTACCTAGGTAGCTATCTATTTGCCAGTTGTTGGGTTGAACTCAAGGCTTGGGCACTGTCTCTAGCACTCTGCTACTTGAGCCACAGCACATATTCTGGCTTTGTCTGTGTATGGGTGCCTGAAAAATCGAACCCAGGTTTTCTTGCATGCTAGGCAAGCACTCTCTCCTTAATCCATATTCCTAGCCCCTTCATTTTTTTCTTAATGTTATTTTTTACATAAGTATGCTACTATTTTATGTTCTCAAGTTTAATTTTCTGAATACTGGTTACTTCTAAGAAACCTGATCTTCTGTTTCCCTGCCCGATTTGTGATTGGTCCTGCATTGCCCTCATAATAAAATGTAAATAAAGGCTGCTGAGAGCTTCAGTGAGCATCATATAAAGACACAGGCCTACAACCCTGGAAGAGAAAATCAATGGTCCTAAAATGAAGAGAATGATGCAGTATGCACAACTAGCATATCTGAAAAATAAACCAGTAAATAAAAGCATAGTTTGCATTATGGGAGGTAATATACCTACACACATAAGTAGGTAGGGCACTGATACATATACTTGGCCTTCTCTTTTGAAATTTTGTGGCCATCCCAGGGCTTAAACTCAGGGACCGATGTGTTCCTGAGCTGATTTGTTGAAGGCTGAGGCTGACCACAACCACAGCTCCACTTCCTGCCAGCTGGTAGTTAATTGGACATAAGCAATTCCCAGGCTTTCCTGCCTGTCTGGTCTCCTGCTCAGTTTTCTCCTCAAAGCTGGAGCTCTACCCTCTGGGCCACTGCTCCACTTCTGGTTCTCTGGTGGTTTATTGGACAAAATAGTCTCAGAGACTCTCCTGCTCAGCTGGCTTGAATGGCTTTCTCCTCAGGAGGCTTCAAGTGGTTTCCTCAGGGATTCACCGAGGAGCCTCTCCACACATATCCTTAGTCTAAATCTCGACGAGTACTAGAGAAAAATGGAAACATTGTTATACCCCAGTTGCAGGACCCCCACCAAAAAGACCACCGAGAGTCAGACTTTACAGCTGTTTTAAGGTTTTGTTTAAACGGGCTGTGTCTCAGGCCTTGTCCTACACTCTGACACAGCAGCACCTAGGATAAGAGCCCCAAGGTAAAGATTTGCAGGGTATATAAAGTCACACAACCAACCAGGTGTTTGGATTACCACCACGTGTTGCTCTGCTAGAAATAAGCAACAAGTGGTCACTGCCTCAAAACTTTAACCCTTCATTCTCCCCCCTTGACTTATGGTCCTGAGACACAATCTTGTGGCTCCAGCCTCAAACAAACTCCAACAGCTCTTGATCTTGAACGGGTATAGCCATACTATTAAGCAACAATACCAATAATCAGTTCATTTTTCTTTTCTTGAGGTGTATGCAGAGTGGTTGTGTAGTATGCTTGGAGACTTCCCATGTTTCCCCATGGTTGTCCAGGGAAAAGGGGTCAGCCAGTCTGGCGTGGGAACAGTGGATCCAAGCAGCAATGCCATCCACCTTAAGGGCAGTAGCACACCCTTAAGCAGGGCTACACACCAGTAGCGCCATGTAAGGATGGAACCATGTAAGGTCTCTTCCACCGTGGCTCCAGAGATCTCAGGTTGTGCCCTCGCACAAACACCCAGTACCCTGGTTTAAACAAATGGGGGGTAGGAGTAGAAGCAGAATCATCTAATGCTCTAAGCTGGGGCCACATCCTCTTATTCACCAGCTGTAAATAGACAAGCTTACAAAGAAATTCAATATCATCCAAATCATCAAGCAATTCAGTCTGAAGGCTAGGGATAATGAGTGGAAGGTGTCCATACATTATTTCAAAAGGGTAAAGCCAAGTGGATACGGTGAATTTCTTACTCTAAACAGGGCAAAAGGAAGCAGTGATACCTAGTCTGGGCCAGTCTCCAAGGCCAATTTAGTTAAGGTCTCTTTTAGAGACCTTAGTAGACTTTTCACCAAGTCTGTCTAGAGCCTGCAACTTCTGCTTTATGTCTGGTGCAGCTTGATTCATATAGGCAAACATAATCATCTGAGCCAACTCCTGGGTCTCAAGATCATATGGATATATTGACTAAAAGCTTCTCTGAGCTGCTGAAGATATGCTGCGGGACTTTCTTTTCCTCCCTGTCTAACATCATAAACTTTGGCCATATTAGTAGGTTGGCAAGCCTCTGCCTTGAGACCTGCCAACAGAGCTAGGAAATAGACAAGGAGTCACTCCCTATTTCAACTGTATTGGAGTCCCATGTTGGTCGGATCTCAGGAAAATAGGCAGTGATCATGACAGGATCTGTGATAGGTGCTCTTGTGGGGCCAGGGATATGTTTCCGGCCTGCCTCTTGGATACAGTCTCTCTCTTCGGTGGTAAAAAGGACCTATAAAAGCTGACTAAAATCATCCCAAGTGGGCTGATGGGTAAAGAGAACAATTTCAAGCAAACAAATTAAATCCTAGGGTTTCTCAGAAAAGGGTGCATTTTTGGTGTGCCAATTGTATAGGTAACTGGTAGAAAATGGCCAATATTAGAGTTGCTGTTGACCATCCACATCCACAGGACCTATGGTGCATAAGGGAAAAACAGCTGTATTAGAAGGGGGGTTGATCCCACAGTATGGTCGAGTGACTGGCCCCTCAGTAACTTTAAGGGCAGGTGCCGAGTGTTCTATAGCTCCCTCCTCCTCTTGATCATTCTCAGGTTCTGCAAAAGGAACCTGGAAAGAGAATATGGGGGAGGAAACATTTCTTCTTCCATGTTATCTCCCTGAAAAACTGGGGGCTACATTTTCTTTCCCTCTGTCTCAGTTTCTTTTTGTAAGTCTAGGGGGCTAGATGGAGTGGTGCCTATGGTTTCCAGTCCCATCAGACGTACAGTCCAAAAAACTATAAAGAGTACATACAAAACACACGCAGGCTTGACAGTTACAAAAAAGCTTACAAAGTGGAGATCTCCCAAATTGGTCCACTGACTACAGTCATGGTGTGGTTCCACACCCAGGCCACACAGCAGAAGGAGCAGAGCCACAGTGGGCAAGTTGGGCCTCTGTTAGGAGGCCTTCGTCAGTTCTGGCCCAACACTGAACCAAACCCCACACCACAATTCACATGGCGGTATTCCAACGACCGCCCCCCCCTCCCCACACAGTGGGGTTCCAAGGACACCCGCCCCACATGGCAGGGTTCCAAGGACCCCCACTCCACAAGAGGATCTAGGACATCTCTCAGTTCCTCCAGGGTTGTGGTGCAAGGTTGCCTGCTTCAACAACCCTTTACGAATGGGGTGGCCATCCTCACAAAGGAAAATGAAAGTAAAACAGACAAATGACAGGACCAGACAAATTAGCAAAGACAGTACTGTTTTACCTTTGGAGTCTGATATCTCGGGGGTCTTTGGGGGGATCCCGGACGAGCCCCCACTAATATGTTATGCCAAGGTCGCAGGATCCCCACCAAGACCATCGATTGTCAAACTTTACAGCCGTTTTAAGGTTTTATTTAAACAGGTTGCAGCTCAGGTCTCATCCTACACTCCAACACAGCGGAGCCTAGGAGGAGAACCCCGAGCTAAAGATTTGCAGGGTTTTTAGAGGCACACAACCAACCAGGTGTTTGGATTACCACCACGTGTTGCTCTGCTAGAATCAAGCAAGTTTTAAGATCACTGCCTCAAAACTTTAACCCTTCATATGAAGATGCTACTAGTGTGTTCTAGACACTTAAGGTTGGAGACACAAAACACTCATAATTATTAGATCATTTTATAGGCAAAAGGAGCAATGCAGACTGTATGAGGATCAGTCCAGCTTTTGGTCCTCATATCCTGAGACAGTAAATACACAGCAGCTCAATGCTAAGTGTCAGAACTGGCATGTACTGTGGATATTTGCTCCCAAATCCTGTGACACTCATTTCTCTCTTTTGGCCTCAAACCTGTGACCAGAGGGGAAGATGAGGAGAGAAAACCCTTCTCAGGTCAGCTATAAAGAACATTGGGTAGTTTACTTATAAATTAAAACCTTGTGAATGACCCTGTTCAGAAGTCAGATTGTCCACATTAAAAATGAAGAAGAGTAGAAATAAGATTCCAGTGGTGCTTTCTGTAATCCCAGGTCCTCAGGAGGCTGAGATGTAGAGAAACTTAGTTTGAATGCAGCCAGTGTAGGAAAGTCCATGACACAGTTATTTCTAAGAGATCATAGAAATTCCCAGAAGTCGACCTGTGATTCAAGTTTAATGCAGTACCCTTGAGCAAAAGGAGCTCAGGACCATGCATAGGCTCATATTTCCACCCCAGGGCCTGCCCCCTCAAAAAGAGCCTGTACTTCCATGTCTTTGTCGATGTATTGTATTCTTATAGGTGAAATTCCCGAGTAGCTATGATGAATAGCACCAACCTAGGAAATTTGTATTCAGTACAATGATTCATAACATAGAGACTTCTTTCAAGATAGTGCATGGTCTGGGGCTCCCTTCACTGTTCACAATGCTACCTAAGGGTTTCTCTGCATCACAAGCCTGCTGGAGGAAGTCTCTCTCATTGTCTGGACAGGCACACAAATGCCCTCACTCCTGTACAGCTGGGTAACAAACAACTCCATCTGGGCCAGTTAGTGAGGGCTCTGAAGGTCACAAAAAATAAACCCTTAGCTATCTCTCTTCCCAGTGCTGTTTTAACAGGAGACCTTCATTTGTGCCACCTCCAATGGCAGGCCAAGTTCTGTGCACTTATCCTGCCTTTGTGAAACTATATTCTGGTGTTCAGTTACAGTGCTCAATATAATTCAGGAGTCCTTCAGGCAGACAACTAGGGCACTGAACATAATGAAATGATTCATTGCAGGCAATGTTGGGCTTATGATGCCTCTCCTATGTTTCCAGAAGCTTGGGAAATCCAAGCACATGTTGGATATCACAAAGCTTCCTGTCATCTAGGACTGGTGAAGCTCATCAGGTTTTAAAACTTTTGACTTCTCCTAGTTGGGGCCTGGGTGCCTAGGTTTTGGGGTTGAACACAGGTCTGGGTGCTGACCATGAGCTCAGTGCAGAAGCCCAGTGCTTTACCATTTTGTGTAACAACATCACTTCTGGTCTGTGATGTATGTGTGTGTGTGTGTGTGTGTGTGTGTGCACACCACGGTGTGTGTGTGCACGGGTGTGTGTGTGCATGCACACATATACATGAGTCCTGAAGCTTGACCTCAGGACCTGAGCTCTGTATCTAGTTTCTCTTGTATAATGATATCTCTCTCCCACTTGAGCCACAGAGCCACTTCAGGCTTTGTCCTAGTGATGTGGTCCTAAAAAATGAAGCCCACAATTTCATATATACAAAGCATTCTACAACTAAGGCACATTCCCAGCCCTCTACTTCAGCTTGGTTACTTTATTTCTGTCTTTTTTTATTGTTGTTGTCGTCGATTGAAGGAGTTGATGTCTTGGCCTTGGTGCTGTCCCTGACCTCTTCAGCTCAAGTCTTGTGCTCTACCACTTGAGCCACAGAGCTACTTCCGGTTTTCTGGTGGTTCACTGGAGCTAAGTATCTCAATGACTTTCCTGCCTAGACTAGTTTTGAATCATGATCCTCAGATCTCATCCTCCTGAGTAGGTAGGATAACCTACATGAGCTCAAGCACCCAGCTTCCCATTCAGGTTCTTAGTAGTGAATTAGAGATAATAGTCTCATGGTACCTTTTGTGTCTGGGATAGTTTGGAACTTAGATGTTTAGAACTCAGCTTTCCAAGAAGGCAGGATGATAGTCTTCAGCTACTGACCACTTGGTCATGGCCTATGCTGCAAGGAGGTCCATGGCTCCACGTGGTGGAGTGCTACCCATGAGCCCAAGAGGTAAGAGTCAGTGCCTCACCCCCAAGTTCAAGGTTCATGACCAAGGAAAAACCAAACCAAACCATTGTCTGCTGTAGACAACCCACGAGTCTTCAATAATACATAATTTTGTCCCTGACATGGGGACCTATCAGAGCCTCAATATTCTTGTCTCTATAATCATCTAAGTTATGGAACTCTTACATAAACAAGATGTAAGAATGCACCCGGTTAAGGACATAGCACATGGCACTCTTTGCACCGCTCAGCACACAACATCCTGTGAAAGACTCAGCACCCAGCTCTCAATGCAGGACTCAGCACACTGCATCCTGTGAAAGACTCAGCACATAGCACCCTGTGCAGGACTCAGAACAGCGCACCCTATGGAGGACTCAGCACATAGCTCCATTCCACAAGCTGTCATTAGAATTAGGGTGCTTTCATCAGTATCAACATTCTTTGAGGAAAATTTTTACAAACCAAACAAGTTCACATCTAATGGTTTAGTGGGGTGTTTTTCTGGGGAGAGGGTGTTAGCCATGGGGTTTGAACTCAAAGCTCTACCACTTGGAGCCACATTTTGAGGTATTTCTCAGACTTCCTGCCAGGACTGGGTTTTGAAGACCTTGAGCAGCTAGGATGACGGGCATAAGCCAGGATGACATGGGTAACCGGTGGAGCTGGGTTGAAGTGGTTTACATGTGGCTAAGTCAGGTTAGGTGGCAGCTGTCAGCACCAGACTCCTAGCTTGCACTGTAATGAGGTTTTTGAAGTTCTGTCCTTCTATAATTACAGTTCGAATATCCTACCTTTTTTTTGGCATAAAACCTGGGGCTTGAGTTAGAGCTTAGACACGGTCCCTAAACGTTTGTGCTCAAGGCTAGCACTCAATTGATTGAAAGACAGCAGAACTTCTGAGTTTTTTGTTTTGTGGCACTGAGGAATCGAACCCTGGTCTTTGTGCTTACTATGAGAGCACTCAACTCCCGAGCCTCAGGAGTGAATGAGGTATAAATTGATAGAGATTCCTGTATAAAAATATTATATACAAAAAAAGAGAATTCTGCATGTTATCAAATTATAGATAATATTGCTGCCAAATATTAGGTATTAAATTATGTCTCCATTTAATATGTCTCAGTTAACAATTAATAAAGCATAAATTAATAATTACTCAATATCCTATAATTGTTTATCATATATGTACATATATCCATACATACAATTAGATATTTCATAGAATGAGACCAATGTCTCTATATTATTAAATTATGCATCGTCTGTTACTCCCAATTATTAGTTATTTAATTATGTCTCCATGTAATTTTTACTCTGTTAATGTTTAATAAAGTATTAATTAAAATTAGTGCACATAATACACTTATTGCATCTAATTTTATCCTAGAATGATTAACTACTAATTCAATCTGTTTATCATTTACTGTAGTGGTAATTCTTCTACCTATGATGTTTTTTACCTTTATTACATCCTATTACATAGCATATAGATTTGCATCCAAATTATACATCCTATCTGACACTGAGCACTTTCACAGAAAAGGAAAACATGTGTCATGCTTGGTTTCTCACTCCAAGATTACATTTTTGGGAGTGCTGGGATCTAAACTCAGGGCAAAAAGGCTCAGTTCATGAATGGGGGATTGCCAGCACAGCAGCCACTAGCCAATTCAGCTGCCAGGTAGTGCCCAGGCCCTGAGATTGAGCCCCATATTTTGATTCCAAATTGTGCTTAGTGTAGTTATTCATTTTATTTTTTTATTCATTTATCATTTATTTTATTGGCTGCTATAACACATGGAATATTTATTACATTTGTTAAATAGGATATAGAATTGCCTATGTATGAAACTTCACACCTGAAACCCAGGACTTTCACAGAAATAGAAAACAAGTGTCACCCTGAGTCTTAATGCATAATTCAATTTTTGTGAGTGCTGGCATCTGAACTCACAGCCTACAAGGCCCAATTAATGAGTGGGTGAGTGTCAGCACACCAACCTGTGGCATATGGAGCGGACAAGCAGTTCCAAGCACCTGAGATTGAGCCCCAGGGGTTGACAAACCAAGAACAGATGGACATGCAGATGGTAGTACACAAACAAATATAGATCTTTATAGAGTGCCAGAGGTGTCTATACATTATTTAGTTATATAGGCTACATTCCTACCAATTCTTGGGTATTTATTATGCCTGCATTTACTTAATATTACTGTTTTCATCCTTAATGAATTATTAATTATATCGACCACTGTCTCGAAACTATAGTGTCCATGTAAGTAATAGTATTCTTTTAATGTGTCAAAAATATTCATTAAAATCCATCGGCCTCCTAAAATCACTCTCTAATTTTATGCTAGTATAATTCATGAACAAGTAATTCAACCTTGATATTCATAACTTTCCATTGGTATTCCTATGAATAGGTACAAGATTCTTAGGATCTCCCTCCATTGGTAGGGGTCAGGACCTGGCTTTGAAGACAGGACCTATGTTGTCGTGTTGGCACATGGCTTCTCTAGAAGCCCGACAGCCTTCATCAATGCCAGGTTACCAACACTTTTCAGCCCTGTCATTTATACCCAGGATGGTCACCTTGAAAAGAAAACAAATGTAAAACCGGCAGCCATCTGCAAGTTACTGGTTTTTTTTCTGTGTCGTTTTATTTATTTATTTTTCCTGTCAAGCCTTTGAGGCCCAGGAACTTAGGTTCGGCTGTGGGTCCAGTGGCTGCAACCCAGCCTAGAGTGATCAAAGCTGAGGCAGAGTTGCCATGCCCTGAGTTCAAGTCCTGTGCTTGACAAAATAAAAATACATAATACATACATGCATATGTACATATAGACATTAAAAATATTTAAACAATTATTAGGCTACTTGGCGTTGTATTCACACCATTTTTTCTACCTGGCCTGGGATTTGAACTCAGGGTCTGGCTAAATCTGCAGTACTGTAGGGGAAGGGAAAGCTCACAATGCTGGAAGACAAGAAAGACAGGCCTGTTCCTTGTACTCACAAAAATAATATTCGTATGCATTTTAAATACATTATTTGTATTTACATACACAAGTTTACTGCATATTGCAGTTAGCGTAGTTATGAATATTATTTTGTTTTTATTAATTTATTATATATTTTAAAGAGTATGATTACATGTATAACAATTTTTACATCCTATTACACAGAACATAGATTTGCCTATGCATTATACATCATTCCTGAGACCCAGGCCTTTCACTGATAAGGAAAACAAGTGGGACAATTTCCTTCTTCCACCAGGTTTTTTTGGCAGTTCTGTGATTTGAACTCTGGTCCTAGAAGGCCAACTTCATGAATGGGTAAATGTTATCACACCAGTCTGACGCAAGTGAAGTTGTCGGGCAAATTTGAAGAACTGAAATGAATCCCTAGGAGTGGCCAATAGAAAAACAGATAGATGTGTAGATTGCAGCGTGTGTGTGTATTTATATATGTATATGAATCTATAAATAAAGTTATATAGAGAGACAGTCATTTATGTAGATTCTAGTGTATAACTCTATATAAAGAATGATGACCTATATCTTATTATATATATTCTATTACTATGAATTATTTGGTCTAAAATTATGCCTCCATTAATTAATCACGGTAGGAGACTTAATAAAGTGTTAATTAAATTAATCAATGACCTATATTTATTGCGTATAATCTTATACTACCATGACTAGCTAATTAGTAGTTCAATTGCTATATTACAAAGATTCTGTTATTGTTCCTATAGATAAGAACGAGTAGGTAGAAGTCCCAGCATCAAACTCAGGGCCTACGTGTCTTGGTTAGGCTCAGGCTTCACTGACAGCCCACAGCCTTCGGCCATGCAAGGACATGTACAATTTTCAAGCTGAGTCATTGAGAGCCAGGATGGTCATAGTGCAAATGAAACAAAGGTAAAAGTGTTGTATAAAACTTCCTGGTTTTTCCTCCTCCATCTTGGTTGGATTATTTTTTTTGCCAGAGCTGGGATTTGAAATTGGGTCCTAGGATCCCTGGATCATCTGTGAGTGTAAAAGCTGCACCCCAGCCTAGGGTAATCAAGGCTGAGTCAGAGGTGTGGCGACCTGAGTTCAAGCCTCGTGCCTGTCCCCCAAAAAACGTTAAGGTCCTGGCTAGCAGTTTGGGCCATTTTATCTGCCATAACTGGAATTTGAACTCAGGGACTGGGTAACACTATTATGCTCTGGGTGAAGTGAAAGCTAACCTAGAAGAAAAAAAAATCCGGAACATTTCCCAGTGTGTGAATTCCAGCCCTAGAACTGGCAAAAATAATATTTATATGCATGTATAAAATATATCATATATATGATTTGAATAGATATTACATATTGTACCTAGGGCACAATATTTCCACGGAAAGGAAATCAGGTCAACATTGGCTTCTTACTCCACCTATTTACTTCAGCACTCCTGGGATTTGAACTCAGGCCTGGAATGTCTAATTCATCAAGGGGTCAGTTTAAGCACAGCAGCCTCAAACAAATTCAATGCCCGGCAGTTCACAGGACCTAAGTTCTATCCCCAGGAGTGGCCAATATATAAATAGATAGATGTGTAAATTGCTGCAAATACGTGTATATAAATATATATAAAGAGAGAGAAAGAGAGAGATGTATATGTGTATTCCACTGTACATTTAAATATAAATATTTTTATAGAATGTGAGAGGTCTATATATTATTAAATTACATGTAATATATTACTAATAATTATTAGGTATTAAATTATGCCTCCATTTAATGAATTATCATGGATTAAGGCACAATAAAGTGCTTCCTTGTGTAAATGGACCTCAGGGACATTTTCTAGGCTCATAGTTCAAGCCTCAAGATCTGTGCTAAAAAAATAAGAGCCATTAACTGCATGTGTCTGTGTATATATGCATGTATATCTTTCAGGGAACATCCATAGTCGTTATGAAGAATAGCTCCCAGCTAACAAATTTGCTTTGAATAGAATGATGTCATAGCACAGAGAGTGCTTTCAAGACAGTGCATGTTCCTGGTCAAAAAAAATTTAAGACCCTGGCTTGGAATTTGCACCATTTTTCTGACAGGCCTGGGATTTTAACTCAGGGTCTGATTAACTCTCTGGCAATGTGGGGGAGGGGAAACCCACCATCGCTGAAGACAAGAATTTCAGAGCAGATTACAGGGCCTGAATTTCAGCCCTAGCATGGGAAAAAAATATTATGCATACATGAGATCTCTTTACATACATGTTTTTACTCCATAGACATTTATTACCTTTATTTATTTTTCATTTATTTTATTTAGTATTATTACATATATAACATTTATTTCATTTATTACATCATATGACATGGACTTATTTGCATATAGATTATACATAATACAGAGACCCAGTACTTTCACAGAGAAGGAAAAAAATGGGTCAAAATTGGCTTCTGACTCCACATATACAATTTTAACCATGCTGGGATTTGAACTCACAGCCCACAATGCACAAATCATGAATGGGTCAGTTGTAAAACAAAAGCCTTTGGCAAACTGAACTGCCCGCCATTTCTGAGGACCTCTGATCAAGCAATAGTAGTGGTGGATAGATAGATAGATAGATAGATAGATAGATAGATAGATAGATAGATAGATAGATAGATAGATAGATAGATAGATAGATAGATAGATAGATAGATAGATAGATAGATAGATAGATGGATGGATAGATGGATAGATGGATAGATGTGTAGTTTGCTATGTATATGAGAGAGAGAATGTGAGGATATTAAATTATATAAACTATGAATTATTAGTTATTAAATTATGTCTCCTTTTAATGAAATGAAATATCATGGTTGAATACTTATTAAAGCGTTAATGTAAAAGTAGTCAGTATTCCTTAATTGGGAGAATCATACCATGGTGCTAGAATGGAAGACCTTATCCAATACTTTTTGTGTGGCATTCTATAAGGAATCATGAACTAACTGCAAATTTAATTGTTACATTTATAACATTCCATTAGGCATTCCCATGGATAGGAATGATTTTCTCAAGATCTCCCTCCATTTATAGGTGGCAGTCCAGGCACTTCAACTCCAGGCCTGGGTATTTTACTTCAAAATGCAAGCCATTGGAATGACACTGTGAAGATTTCAGACTGTCAGGATGAAAGAAAAAAATGAGAAGCAAAGAAAGCAAAGTGTCAGTGGATCCTACCTGTAATCCTAGCTCTTCAGGAGGCTGAGAGGTAGAGAATACCAGTTTGAATTCAGCCATGACAGGAAATTCCACCACACTCTTTTTTTCTGAGGGATTACAGGAATAAAAAATTCCCATGAATGTGGCTATGATTCAAGGGCAGAGCGCTACCCTTGAGCAAAAGGAGCTTAGGACCTTTGCCTAGGCTCATAGTAAAACCCTCAGACCTGCCCCCAAAAAAAAGCCAGTAACAACACGTCTCCCCATGTATGTATACATATATTTCTATTGGTGATGGTCTAGAGTTCCTATGATTGAAGGTATCCAGCTAGGAAATTTGCTTTGAATAGAATGATTTCATAGAACAGAGAGAGTTTTCAAGACAGTGCATCTTCCGGGGCTCCTCTCACTGTTCCCATTGTAGCATGAGGTTTTCTCCACATCGGGGACTGCTGGAAGAAGTCTTCCTCAATGTTGGAACAGGCCTCACTCCTGTACAGCTGAGTGATAAAAAAAAAAAACTCCTTCTAGGCCAATTAATGAGGAGTGTTGGTGGGCTCTGAAGTCCAGGAGAAAAAGGCCTCTATGTACCTCAAGCTATCTCTCTGCCAAGAGCTCTGCTGTGACAGGAAGACTTCATTTGTGCACCTCCCATGCCCAAGTTCCCTGCACTTATCCTGTCTTTGTTAGCCTATGCTCCAGTGTTGAAATAATCTGCTACAATTAATTCAAGGGTCATTCTGGCAGACAACTAGCAAGCTGAACCTAATGAAATGATTCATTATTTGCAATGATGTCTCCTTGGGTTTCCAGAAACATGCTAAATCAAAGCACATTTGTAATATCACTATGCTTCTTGTCATCTAGTGCTGGTGAAACTCAACAGATTTTGAAACTTTGTCCTATCCTAGTTGGACCCTGGGTGGCTGTGTTTCAGAGTTGAACACAGGATCTGGGTACAGACCATGAGCTCAGAGCAGAAGCTCAGTTCTTTATCATTTTGTGTCACAGCTTCACTTCTGGTATCTGTGTGTGTATGTGTGTTCATATACTTGTCCTGAAGCCTCAACTCAGGACCTGAACATTGTACCTGAGTTTTCCCTGTACAAGGATAGCAATCAACCACTTGAGGCACACAGCCACTTCAGGCTTTTTTCTAGTGATGTAGTACTAAGGAATCAAACCCAGGGATTCATACATGCAAAGCACTCTACTCCTAAGACACATTCCCAGCACTCTACTTCAGGTTTCTTTCTTTCTTTTGTTGGAAGTTGGAGGAATTTAAGTCTAGGCATGGGTGCTGTTCTTGAGCTCTTTAGCTAAAGCCAATCGCTCTACCACTTGAGCAACAGCACCCCTTGAGGTTTTTGGTGGGTCACTGGAGAGAAGCATCTCAAGGAATTTCCTGCCCAGGCTGCCTTTGGACCGTGATCCTTAGCTCTCAGTGTCCTGAGTACCTAGGATGACAGGCACGTGTCAGCAGCGACTAACTTCCACTTCAAGTTTCTAAATGGTGGATAAGAGATAATAGTCTCAAGGGACCTTTTGTGTCTGGGATAGTTTTGAACCCAGATCGTCAGATCTCAGCTTCCTTAGTAGACAGGATGACAGATCTTAGCTACTACACGCCTAGACTGTAACAGTCTGTTGCAAGGGGGTCCTTGGCTCCATGTGGTAGAGCACTACCTATGATCCCCACTGGTAAGTGTCAGTAGGTAGGCCCTGAGTTCAAAGTTCATGATCAAGAAACAAAAACCAAAACAATTGTCTGCAGGAGACAACTCACTAGAGTTAGGTACATACATAATTTTGGCCCTGACATGAAGACATATCTGAGCCACAAGTTTCTCATCTGCACAATCATCTTACTTGTGGAGCTCTTACAAGAACCAGATGAAAAAATGAAAAAATGCACCCCATGAAGGACTCAGCACACAACAACTCATGAAAGACTCATCACATAGCTGTAACCCACATAATGTCATTAGAATTAGGGTGCTTTCACCAGTATCACCATTCTTTCAGAAACACACCACAAACAGTCCAAATTTAGATTTTAGAGGGGTGAGTTTTTTTTTGGGGGGGGGAGTCAGCCACGGGGATTGCACTGAAATGTTGGGGGTACTGTCCTAAGATCTTTTGATCAGGCTAGAACTCTACCACTTTAAGCCACAACTCAGAGTCTGAGCCACAGCTCAGACTTCCTGCCAGGGTTGGGTTTTAAACCTACCAATGTCAGAGCTCAGCCCCCAAATATCTTGGATGACAGGATGAGCAAGCCAAAAGCATCTAGTCCATGGAACTGTTGCAGCGGTTTACCTCTGGCTAATTCAGGTTAGATGGCAAATGTCAGCACTAGACTCCCAGCTTTCTCTGTGAAGAGGTATTTGCAACCCTATCCTTATAGAGTTGCAGCCAGAACATTTTATATTTTCTTTTTTTTTTTTTTGTTTTGGTGCCAGTCCTGGGTCTTTAGTAAGGGTCTAGACACAGTCTCTAAGCCTTTATGCTCAAAGCTAGTGCTCGAGTGTTTGAGCAGCACAACTTCTGCATTTTTCTATACACATGGTAGTGAGGAATCCAACCAAGGGCATCGTACTCACTAGGCAAGCACTCTACCACTGAGCCCCAATAGTGACAAGTGTATAAACAGATAAATGTGTAGATTGGTAGACAGACAGACAGACAGACCGACAGACAGACACACAGATAGTTAGATAGATAGATAGATAGATAGATAGATAGATAGATAGATAGATAGATAGATAGATAGATAGATAGATAGATGTAGATATATTTAACCAGAGATATCTGTAAATTATGAAATTGCATATATGATATTTCTGCCAAATATTGCCAATGAAATTATTCCTTCCTTTTTAAGTATCATGATTGAATATATAATGAAGTACTAATTGAAAATTAGTCAATGTGGTATAATTGTTGTGTATAATTTTTATAATATAATCGTACACTAACTACTAATGTAATTGTTACATTTACAACATTCTATTTGTACAGATGTCTACTGGGAAGCGTTTCTTTTTTTAAATTTAATTTTTATTTTTTTTAATTTGTTTTTTGGGGTCCGGTCCTGGGGCCTGAACTCTGGGCCTGGTCGCTGTATCTCAGCTCTTCAGCTCAAGGCTAGCGCTTTACTACTTGAGCCACAGCGCCACTTCTAGCATTTTTCTTTTTGCTTATCTGTTGCTGAGGAATCAAATCCAGGGCCTCTAGCATGCAAGGCAAGCGCTCTACCACTGAGCCACCTTCCCAGCCCTGGAAAGCGTTTCTTAGAATCTCCAGCCAGCCATTCATTAGTGGTTGTCCTGGGATTCAAACTTCAGGTTGAAGTTGCTGATTTCTGCTTGGCTTCCCTAATAGCCCGCTAAACATCAGCAATGTAAGGTCATGTATATTGTCTGGGCATTGTTATTTAGACCCAGGATGGTACAATACAAAGGGAAAAAAAAGTAAAACCACCCGATTGAACTTCTCAGTTTTATCATTTTCCTTTTTATTTTTATTTTTTTGCCAGCCCTAAGATTTGAACTCAGGACCTAGGCTCCCAGGATGGACTTTGGCAGAGATGCCAAGACATCAGTTCAAGCCCGGTGCTTTACCTAAAACCAAATAATAATAATAATGATAACAATAGCAATAACAATAACAACAATAATTATAATATTAAGGCCCTGTCTTGGAATTTGCACCATTACACTGGCAGGCCTGGCATTTAAGATCAGGGTCTGGGTAACTCTGAGGCACTGTGGGTTAAGGGGAAGATCACCGTCCTTGAAGACAAGAAGTTCAGAAAAGTTCCAAGGACCTGAATTGAAGTCCCAGCACTGGAAAAATAATACTCATATATGAGATCTATTTACATACATGATTTTATTCTATATGACATTTATTACCCTTATTTATTTACTATTATTTCACATAAAACATTTACTTTATTACAGCATATCACATATACTGAGACCCAGGACTTTCACAGAGAAGGAAAAAATGTGTCAAAATTGGCTTCTTACTCCATGAATACATTATTGGCCATGCTGGGATTTCAACTCATGGCTTACAATGCACAATCCATAAATGGGGTCACAGTCTTAGCACACCAGCCTCCAGAAAACTGAGCTGCCAGGAAGTTCTGAGGACCTGTGATCAATCCAAATTAGTGC
Source organism: Dipodomys spectabilis (assembly GCF_019054845.1). Classification (NCBI taxonomy): domain Eukaryota; kingdom Metazoa; phylum Chordata; class Mammalia; order Rodentia; family Heteromyidae; genus Dipodomys; species Dipodomys spectabilis. The sequence continues at coordinate 628,742 of NW_024870978.1, read as the reverse complement.
CATATATATATATACTGACAGAGGGAATGTGAGGACATTATTAAATTATATATATTTACAAATTAATAGTTATTAAATTATGCGTCCATTTAATGAAGTATCATCATCTAATACTTATAAAATCATTAATAAAAAATCAGTCAATATTATCCTTAATCATACCATGGTGCTAAAATGGAAGACATAAATTCAATAATTTTTGTGTGGCATTCTAAAATAGAGTCAAGAATTAACTGCAAATTTAATTATTATTTTATAACATTCCATTAGCATTCACTTGAATAGGAATGAGCTAGTGAGGATCTCCCTCCATTTGTGTGTGGCTGTCCTAGCATTCGAATTCCAGGCCTGGGACGTTTACTTCGAATGCAAACCATTGGAATGACACCGTGAAGATTTCAGGTTGTCACCAAAAAAAGAACAAGAAGAAAAGGAAGCCAAGTGTCAGTGGCTCTTGCCTGTAATACTAGATCCTAAGGAGGCTGAGATGCCAATTTGGATTCAGCCTGGGTAGTAAAGACTGCGACATTCATATTTCTTAAGAGATCACAGGAAATCAAAACAAAATAATAACAAAAAATCGTGAGTGGCCCCGTGGCTCAAGTTGCAGATCACTACCCTTGAGCAAAAGGGCTCAGGGACAGGGCCTGGATGATGGGCATTCAGCAGCTTGCCCATGCCCAGCTCCCCAAAATGGGCAAGCTGGAACAAGCCCTCAGAGATTACTAAGTCTGAGCAGGCAGCTTGAACAAGCATCCTTCACTGCAGTTTAAGAACTAAAGCCAGGAAATCTTTGCGTGGGCTGGTGTGTGCAACTGGTGTGTAAAACGGGTGAATTATGTCCTGGCACTTGTCAAGGGAAACCACAATTCTTAGGCTGTAGGTGATGTCGAAGGTTGTGGCTCCATATCCTCTATCCCTCGGTAGGATGTGAGCCTAGGTCTCTGGGGACTGGTGCCATAACTCATTCATCATTCCTCATTGCAGAGTCTCAGGCTGGTCCCAAATCCTGGGAAAGATAGAAAATAGGCAGCAATTTCTGTGCCCAAAGGGGTAATCCAATAAATCCCACCGTCATAACTCCCGTTAGAAATAAGCCTTGGGCTTCGAATGTGGCTTACTGGTAGAGTGCTTACTTAGCACAAATGAAGCCCTGATTTCGATTCCTCCCTACCACAGAAACAGAAAAAGCCAAAAGTGGCACTGTGGTTTAAGCAATAAAAGTGATAACCTTGAGCAAAAGAAGCTCAGGAACATGCCCAGAACCTGTGTTCAAGCCCCAAGACTGGCCAAAATAAAAAGTGAGCATGGTGAGACATTTTCTATTGGGACTAAGAAGAGGGCTGAGGTTATGGGTAACAGGTAGAGGGCAGGTGCTGTTGGCTCACCCCTGTAACCTTAGCTACTCAGGAGGCTGAGATCTGAGGATCCCAAATCCAGGTAGGAAAATCTATATGAGAATCTTTTCTCCAATTAAACTCCCAAAAAGCCAGAAGTAGAGCTATGGTTGAAATAATAGAGTGCTAGTCTTGAGCACAAAAGATCAGGGATATCGTCCAGGCCCTGAATTCAAACCCCGGGAATGGCACACGCAGACACGCACACACACACACACACACACACACACACACACACACACACACATACACACACATACAAACACAAACACAACAAGATAGAGAATTTGAGAGTCAGCCTGCACAAATTCCACCTCTAGAAACTCAGTATTTAAAAAAAAGAGGGAGGAGGGAAGGAAAGACTTGTTCCAGGAGGTGATATAATCAGTGTCAAATGTCTGCAGGATTTCTAAGATGTGGAACAGGACAGAGAGCCTCAGGCACAAGGTAGAGCAATGGCAAAGGTATTGAGGTGTGGTGTAAAGCAGGTGGTGTGGATGGAATGAAGGTTCTGTGGCTTCAGACAAGTCTGGCCTAACACTGAAGGTTGGGTCAAGTTTTGTACTTGAGTCACAGGTGGGGAAGAGGGTGGGGTACCAGAATGAGGCCCAGTGAAATATTAACTTGACTTTTCACCAACTATCCCAGCAAATTTCCATGGCGGGAAACCTATTTTTCACAGCTCCTGACCCTCAGGCCCTCTGCATGGAGGAGTCAGGACAAATGCAGGGAAGAACTCTTGCTTAAGAAAAGCTTCTAGATCAATCCCACCAGCGGCCCAACCCCTGTAAATCCTTGCTACTCAGGAGACTGAGATCAGAGGTCGTGGGTAAAAGCCATCTCAGGGGAAGAAAGTTACTGAGACTTTCTTGCCCATGAACTAACAAAAGCCAGAAATGGAGCTGTGGCTCAAGTGGTAGAATGTCCACACTGAGAGAAACATTAAGAGACTACAGGTCAGACCCTGAGTTCAGGCCCCAGTACTGGCACCTAAAAAATAAAGGAAAGCTTTCAGGAGCTCCTAGTCCACTGTGTTGAAAGCCAGATCAGCCAGGCATGGGTGGCTTATGCTGGTCCTCCTAGCTCCTCAGGAGGCTGAGATGTGAGGATTGCCGTTCAAAGCCAGCCTGGGCAGGAATGTCCGGGAGACTCTGATCTCCAATGACCCACCAGAAAACCAGAAGCGGTGATGTGGCTGAAGCGCTAAGCTGAAGAGCTGAGAGACGGTGCCCAGCCCCAGAGTTAGAGCCCCATGACCAATACCTGGCTTGCTTTGACCTCATGCTGTGGCTCTAGGAAGAGTACTTTCCAGTGGGCTCCTGATGATCTTCCGATGTCTATGTGTCCTACAAGTCTAGAGAGCAGCTTCCTTGAAGGCCTTTGCCTACAGAGCGGGACACAGTACAAGATCAGGAACAAGCCTTGTGGCATGGAGGTCATTAGCTGGATCATCAGAAGTGCATCTGCCATGAGTGCAGTGTGGATCTGAGTACTAAATCAATGTCTCAGACCACAGTTCTGGGCCAGAAGGGGTAGACCAGTTAACACCGGCTCACAAGGGAATCACAAGAATGTGAATTTTTCAGGTACACCTAGGACAGGTTTTGAGTTGGGCTCATGTGAGACTTGTAGGCTGAGGAATCCAAAGCAGGCTGGCTGCTGCTTGTAGCAGTCACTATATCCCAGGAGTCCCAGGGCTCAGAGCCCTGCTTAACTCACCAGTGCTCAGGAGCAGATGAAGGTCTGCAATTATAGGCCAACTACAAAGGAGCATCCGTAGTGTCCTTCCCTTGGTTCTATGGCCCCGTGCTGCGATGGAGGGGCAGGTTCCATGGAACTTACTGTCATAGGCCAGACTCCTCAGCCCAAGAAAGACTTAAGGAGAAACAACTGATGTAGCTTGAGAGTTTACTATGATTATGCCTCAGGACTGCCCCCAGTTCTAGCTCAGCTTATCATTACTACCTTCTTCTGTGTGTGTGTGTGTGTGTGTGTGTGTGTGAGTGTGTGTGTGTGTGTGTGAGTGTGTGTGTGTGTGTGTGTGTGTGTGTGCGCATGCATTTGCATGAGTGCATCTTGGTAGTAGGGCTTGAATTCAGGGCCCATGCTCTGTCCCTCAGTTTTTTCATTCAAGGATAGCAGTCTACCACTTGCGCCACAGCTTTTCTTCTAGTTTTCAGGTGGTTCTTTGGAGAGGAGATTCTCACAGACATTTCTTGTTGGGCTGCATCTGAATGTCAGTCCTATGATCTCAGCCTGCTAAGGGAGCTAGGAATAAGAGACATGAGCCATTAGCATCTGGCCACGCTTTCCTTCTTGGATAAAACAGAATACCTATTTCCTAGTCGAGCACCCATCTACAGCTATCCCTCCTTCCCCTTCCCCTAACCCTCTGGGCTTCAGAGGAAACATTCCCGCCCCTGAGCACAAAGAAATAGGATGCACTGACAGGTTTGAGCATTATGTTCTCCACACAATCAGGGGCTGCTGGGAGCTGATGTAGAGGTCAGAGATCTAGGCCAGGGCAAGTAGACAGCTGTTAGAACTGAAAGAATGAAAAGACATCCATGCAGCTGCATGGGAGTGGCTCATGCCTATAATCCTAGCTACTCAAGGCAGACACTGGAGGATCAATCAAGATTCAAAGCTAGCTTGGGCATACTCTTATCTCCAAAGAATCACCAAAAAGCTGGGAAGAAGAAATACTATAATTCAAATGTTAGAGCACCAAACTTGTGCAAACAATCTAAAGGTTACCACCTAGGCTCTTCAAGCCATGGAAAACACACACACATACATACACACACACACACACACACACACACACACACAACCCATATGCATGCAAATCAGAGATTTCTACACTGTTACCTTTGGGTATTCTCTATCTTTTTCCCGACTAAAATTGGTGGTTGTTGGCCTAAGAGTTCGATGCATCCAACACCACCTGACATCTATAATTTTGGGGAACAGAATGGCTATAACGTCAGACTTCCTCAACCCCTAGCTCCTTGATTGGGTCATGGTCTATCGAGACCCTTTGGGGTTCATTTTACAGACTCGCCAAGATCCTTTAAAAAGGCATCACATGCTGGGCACTGGTGGCTCACACCTCTCATCCTAGCTACTCAGGAAGGTGAGATCTGGCTTCAGAGCCAGCTTTGGCAGGAAATTGTGTGAGACTCTTATCCTCAAAGAACCATCAGAAAACAAGAAGTGTCCCTGTGGCTCAAGTGGTAGAGTGCAAGCCGTGAGAAAAAGAGCTCAGCGACAACGCATATGGACAACAACAACAAGGAGAGGCATTGCATGTTGGCTTTGGGATTGGCATGTTCCACATATTGGAAATTTCAAGTGTGCCAACATAAAACAGTACCTCCTTTAATCCCGTGATCCTCTATCTTGTACACACCCTGGCCATGGCCGTGCTTCAGGTCAAAATGGCTCTGGCTTGACCTGAAGGCTCCAAGGAGGAAGATCGCAGACCTATTGCCCCGGTTCCTTCCTCCCTGCTCACACTGCTGCTTCTGCTCTTTGCCATAGACATTCTTCCTGAAATCCATCCATGAGCTCATTGACACCAACACAGTGATGAGTGGTGGGTCCAGCCTAACTCAAGGAAGTCAGAGGTAGAAGTCAGCCTGGGACTAGGAGCTTCTACTCTGTGTGTGAGCTGAGGCCAGGGCTAACATTTATTTCATTCTGATCCTTGCAGGGGTAGGGAGACAGTGTAGACACAACATTGAATCAGATAAGACAGGAATATGTAGGACCACTTGTGTGGGGGAGGCTGTGGGACTCAGGGGGCCACTGTTCTTGGTACTCCTCTCTCGGACGTCCCTCTCCTTCTCTCATCCCTCAATAGTAAAAGAGAAACTTTAAATAAGGATGTCAAAAGGGGGCAGGGAAGTATTTCCGTGTGAACCAGACTTGTACTTCATATTCATCCTAGCCCCTAATTCCTATTTATCTGAGTTTTCTCCATATGGGTATGGGGGCGGGGGATCATCCTAGCTGAGAATGTGGCTCAGTGATAGAGTGGTCGCCTAGCAAGCCTGAAGCCTTGGTTTCGATACCACACAGAAAAAGCTGGAAGGGGAGGTGAGGCTCAACTTGTAGACCTCCAGTCTTGATCAAATAGAGCTCAAGGAGAGTGGCCAGGCTCTGAGTTCAAGCCCCATAACTGGAAGAACAAATCTTTGTTGAGGCTTTATTTTCCCTTTGGAAACAATTTATTCTTTGTGATAAGCATAACATGGGCCTCTTCCCTGGCAACCAATGGGCCATTAGATGTCCCTGGAATTTGGGCCTCCTCCCAGCAGCCTCTGCTCTACTCAGCCCACAGTTTTTCTTCTTATCACCAGGCAAATGGAGTCCTAGAGAAGCCCACCTGGCCACCTAGTACTGGTGGCTGCTGAAGATTTTGGGACTCAGTATGTCACATAGGGAGTCATCATCCCCTTCTGTCTACAGAAAAGAAGGGACGGAGCACTGCAAGCCTGAGCATACCAGCTGTGGGAAGTTCTGGATGTGGGAATCAGCAGCAGGACATGCTCTGTGGGGGAGTCCTGGACGGGGCAGGAAACCCTGACCTCTCCTCTTGTAGTTTCCACACTATCCTGAAGTTGCAATTCTTCAAATCCTTTCTGCTTCTCCCTCATTTTGCCCACCCAGGAGCCTGAGGAATCTGAAGCATCTGCACTGGTGGGGAGTTCAGCCTGTGTCAGCAACTGCAGCCCTGTGTAGGAGCGACAGCAGCTCCTGCAGCTATCTACTCTTCATCTTCTCCTGGGACAGCTGGCACATGCACTTGGCTTTCTCCTGACACAGCTGATCCAGAATGAACATCTGTCCTTTACATGCCAGGAGGGATTCCTGGACGGTGCGGATATGTGCCGACAACTGGTTGCATCGATGGTGGAGCTCATCTGCAGGACTCTGGAAGTCCACCTCATCAGGCAGGTCGTGTATGAAGTAGATTTTCTTTACAGATGCCCACATGTCCCACTTTCCATTCTCTTACAAGTTGTGGTGACAGCTCAGGGTGCGGGGGACCTGTGGCTGCAGCTCTATCTGGCACTGAGCTGTCCAGGGTAGAGGGAGTGCCTGCAGCAGTCCAGCAGGAGTTTCCCCCTGTGGATCTCAGCCTCCAAGAGTGCTAACTGAGCCATGTTCCTCTCAGTTTGGGGGCCATCTCCAACCTCTGCCATGGGCACATTGAGGAGAGAGTCACTTCCTCAGCTTTTGCTTCTCCAGGGTTCACAGCTTCCCCTTCCCCAAGGAAAGTCGGGAAACTCACCTGGGCCTGCAGGTGCTCCTCCTGTGGACTGGTCACTTCCAGGCACTTGAAAGTATCCTGCCACTTTGGGGGCACCACCTAGTCCCCCCATTTGGTCAGACCCTGCACTTGTTTCAGCTGCCCCAACAGTCGAGTCTGCTTCTGCAGGTGCTAGTGCAGGACCTACTACTTGGAGCACAGCTGATCATTGGAAGTGATGTGCTGTTACACAGGTGGCTCTGAGCTCCTGCAGTTAGGCTAGGGACTGCTCCTGCTGCTCCTGCAGCTCCTGAGCTGCTTGTCTCTCTCTCTCTAAGCCACCTCTTTCCCTTCCTCTATCTTCTCCTCTGAGCAGTCCAGCTGTTCCCGCAGGTGTTTCTTCAACTGCTGCTCTGAGTCCATGATGCTGGTGAGATCCTCCTTCTCACTGCTCACCCTGTGGAGAGCGTCCTGCAGCAAGGCCACCTGTTCCTCCAGCTGTGGTTTGCACACACATGCACATCGTGGGGTCTCGGGGATCTCCTGCCAATCCTTGGTTTTCTCCTCTAGTCTTCCCAGTTTCTCCTTCTGCTCCGCAATCTGGAGACAGAGCCTCTGGTTTTCCTGTACCTAGATGTGAAATTGTACCTCCAGGTTTTCCAATCCTACCTGCATGAGGTAGGCTTAGGCCTGCAGTTGCTGCTCCTCCTGAGATGGATGCTCAGGGGGTCATGGCTCTGCCAGCTTTGTTCTCAGTTCCCCCAGCTATTCTCTAGGTGCAGCACCTACCTCGATCCTCATTCCTTCTCCTCTGTCAGTTGGTTTACCTGCTCAGTTAGCCACCAGGCTCCCTCCTTCTGCACGGACCTCTCAATGTTCAGGTTCTGGGAGAAGGTGTCTGTCTCGAGATTCGCTGCAGTCACCATTCAGCTCAGGTTGTCCTGTAGTCTCTTTGGTACATCACGACTCTGCAGCACTTGTTGGAACTTGCAAATTCTGTTCTTCCTGTTGCTCCTCGATATCCAGATTGATTCCACCTTCTCCTAAAACTTTGTGTTCACTTGCTCCAGGCCATAGAAGCTTCTGACCTTTTCCTTGAGCTGAAGTGTTACAACATTCAGCTGTTCGAACAACATTTCAGTCTCCTTCTGTAAGTAGTAACCAGAGAATCCACCTCCTCCAACTCCCCCATACACTGCTCTGTGGCCTGTAGGCAGCTGGTGAGAGCTTCGTGCTCCATTTCTCTGTCATCGGCCATGAGCTGCATGTGGGCTGGTGCCGATTGTAAATCACTTTCTGCCGAAACCAACCTCTGTATGGGTAGCTTGTGGATGTCTAAGCTCAGTTTTCGGTGCTTTGTGCACTTGGTCTATCTTCTCCTTCTCTTTCTCTTGTCAATCATGCAGGTCTGTATTTTCCTGCTTCAGTGCTTGGATCTTGTCACAGAGCACCTGGTTTCTTCTTTTTCTGCAGTATAGGGCAGGCACCACATGAAGGTAGCACCTCTGTAGATTCTTGGTGGTATCAAGAACCTTGACACTCTGGACCCTGGTATCTGTGACTGTGTCCAAAGGCAGGGAAAGCCTATGGTAGGCATCAACGTTGGCCAGACCCTCCGTTGAATCACCCTCCCCAGTGGTGTTTGTCTTTGGGATCCTTCTCTTTTTTGTATTCTTTGTTTACTTGAATGTTGAAGGTCTGACGAGAGGATTCTTCTACTGGTGTTCTGGCAGTAGTTTGTTGCCCGCAGCTCTGTCTCAGAGTCTTCTTGTTTCAGACATCTGAGCACTTTGATGGGAAAGATGGGCTGGCCACATTCCCAGGCTCTGGGAAATCCTCTACTCTCTCACTCACTGGCTAGGTCGTCAATTTCTTATTGTACTCCAAATTCGCCTCGAGACTCTTGCTTACCATTCAGTTACCTCTACCTTCCTCAAATGCTGGTAGTGGTGTCAACCAACAGATGCCGGAGGCTGCACAGATTGTTGTGTATGTCTGTTTGTTGCCAGTCCTGGACATTGAACTCAGGATCTAGGTACAGTCCATGAGCTGCTTTTGCTCAAAGCTACCCCTCTACCACTGGAGGCACACGGCTCGATTTCTGGTTTGTTGACACTGAAGTTTGACAGAGGTCTCAAGTACTTTCCAGCCTAGGGTGAATTTGACCATGAATCTCCTTTCACAGCCTTGTAAGTATCATGGAGGACTGCTGAGAGCCACTGGTGGCTGCTTAATCATTGGTCTTGCTGATGTTCTTGGACAGATTGGTGAGTTCCCTATCTTTGGGTTTAAGTGGTGGGAGCTGGAGCCCACAATTCGAATCCCGGTCCTGCCACCTCCAAATGGCAGGAGATCCTAAGAAATTAATTTTTATCCATATGAATACCAATGGAATGTGATGTATGTCATGATTGAATGGGCAGTTTTTGAATGATTCTAGGATAAAATTATATGCAATTATATTCTAGGATACTGATTTATTTTAATCAATACTTTATGCAGAGTTTAAAAAATTACATTCATTAAAAGGAGAAATAATGAAATATCTAAAAACTTGGTTGTCACATAGCACAGAGATGCCATTTTTTTCTGCCAGGACTGGGATTGCAACTCATGGTCTGGGTAACTCTGTTGCACTGTGTAGGAAGGGGAAGATTGCTTTCTTGAAGTCAAGAAATTCAAGTCTGTTCCCTAGGCCTGAAATCGTTCCCCCCCCCTAGAAAAACTCCCATTTGTGTACATTTTAAATATATGATTTATATTTACATGCATATATTGACTCGATATTGCATTCAGTGTACTTATTCATTTTACCTTTTGTTTTGTTCATGTAGTAACAATTTATTTTATTTACTATTATGGCACATAGAATATTGATTACATTGATTACATAGGATATAGGTCTGCATATGTATTCCATTTCATACTTGACACGCAGGACTTTCACAGAAAAGGAAAACATGTGTCACCATCTGCTTCTTACTCCACGATTCATTGTTTGGGAGTGCTGGCATCTGAACTCATGGCCTACAGGGCCAAATTCATGAATGATTGCGTGTCAACATGCCATCCTGGGGCAAACTGAGCTGACAGGCATTTCCCAGGACCTGAGATTGAGCCCCGGGGGTTGACAAAATAAGAACAGATTGGCATGCACATGGTAGTATGCTAATATATATATATATATATTTATTTATATATACATAGATACATATATATTTATTTATATATACATAGATACATATATATTTATAGTGTGCCAGAGATGTCTATCCATTATTCAGTTATATAGATTACATTCCTAACAATTCTTGGGTATTTATTATGCCTCCATATAATTAATATTATTGTTTTCTTCCTTAATAAACTATTAAGTAAATCAGTGTACTGAAATTATTGTGTCCCTGTAAGAAATAGTTGTATTTTAATGAGCAACTCATTCAACCATGACACAACATTCAATCATTATTCCAACAAACGGGAACTAGTCTCTTAGGATCTCCCACAATTCGGACATGACATGACTAGGATTCAACTCTAGGCTTATACTGCCCTGCAGGACTATGTCTTCCCCAGTACCCTGCCAGCCTTCAGCAATACAAGGTGAAGTACCCTTTGGAGCCGTGTCATTCAGACCCAAATGGTCATGGTGCAAAATGTTAAAACTTCATCCCACCACTTCTTTTCTATGAGTTCCCCCCTACACAAGGCCTGGAGGTCTAGGATACCAGGATCGACTGTGGTTCCAGTGGCTGCACCCCAGACTAGGGTGATGGAAGCTGAGGAAGAGTTGCCGTACCTGAGTTCAAGACCTGGCTTCGCAAAAAACAACAACAACAACAACAACAAAATTATCTCCCTGGCTTGCAATTGGTGCCGTTTTTTCTGCCAGGGTTTGGATTTGAACTCAGGGTCTGGGTAACTTTGCAACACTGTGGACAAAGGGGAAGCTCACCTTAAAGACAAGAAAGTCAGGCCTAGTCCCTAGGCTTGAATTCAAGCCCCAGCCCTGGGAAACATACTATTTATGTACATTGTAATGATAGGATTTGTACTTATAGATGTTCAGTACATAAATTCTTTGTTGTGGTTATTTATTGTATTTCTATTTTATTGATTTATTTACCATTTATTTTATTGACTGTGGTAGCACACATTCCATTCATTATTTTGATGACATCCTATCACATAGTATCTAGATTTGTAGACGTGTTCTCCATCATGTCTGACACCCAGAATGCTGAGAGCAAAGGAAAACAGGTGTCACACTCGGCTTCTTATTCCACAATTCAATTGTTGGCAGTGCTGGGATCTGAACTCAGGGCCCAGCAGACCCAATTCATGAATGGGTGTGACAAAACGGCAACTCCTAGCCAAGGAAACTGCCAGGCAGTTCCCAGACCCTGACATCAAGCCACAGGGGTGGACAAAATAGCCATACATGGATAGGCAGGTGGTAGTATAGCAATAAATATATATTTGTATAGAGTGCTAGAGCCATCTACCTAGGATTCAATGAAATCTACGTTCCTACCAACACTTAGGTAGTTATTATGCCACCATTGAAGGAATAGGATTCTTTTCATGCTTAATAAACTATTCAATAAGATCAGTCAGCATCCTAGGATCATTGTGTCTAATTTTAGACTAGACCGATCCATGGAGAAACTTCTCAATCATGAGTTTGCTCACATTCCATCAGTATTCTGATGCATAGGAATGAATCTTTTGGGAAATGCCCCGATTGGTTGGTGTCAGGACCAGAACTTGAACTCAGGGCCAACATTGCTGCAAGGGCCTATGGCTTCCCTGATAGCCTACTAGCCCTCTCCAATGCAAGGTGAAGTACCCTTTGTAGGCATGTCATTCAGACCCAGGATAATCACCGTGGAAAGGAAACCATTGTTAAAAATCCATCCCTCGGCTTTCTCTCTCTCTCTCTCTTTCTCTCTCTCTCTCCGTGTGTGTGTGTGTGTGTGTGTGTGTGTGTGTGTGTGTGTGTGTGTGTGTGTGTGTGTTCCTGCAAGACTTCAGGGCCTAGGATCCCAGGATTGGCTATTGTCCCATGGCAGCCTGCCACCCTGAGGTGATTGAAGCAGAGGCCAGTATAGTCCTAAATACATATATTGACATACATGTGCGGACAGCATCTTGCATTCTGTGAACTTCTTCTCCTTAATTTGTGTCTAATTCATGGAGATATTGTGTATTTTACTGAATATGGTGACAGTTATAACTGTGCTGATATGTATGCCAACCTGTCCCCATGGTTATAGGATTGCCTATGCATTCATTCTCCATCCTAGCTAAGACCCAGGACTTTCACAGGAGAGGAAAACAGGTGCAACGACTCGCTTCTGACATCAGCATGAATCTTTTGTCAGTACTGGGATTTGAACTCAGTTCTGGGTAACTCTGTTGCACTGTGGGGGAAGGGGAGGCACACCATCCTTAAAGACTAGAATGTCAGGCCTGGTCCAGGGCCTGATTTGAAGACCCAACACTGGACAAAATAAGAAGCCCAGCTCTTTTAAACATAGGATCTCTATTTACATACAGGTGTGGTATGCATCTTGCATTCAGTATAGTTATTCTTTTTATTTTGTGTTTTTTTTCAAGGATATATTGTGTATTTTATTGAGCATAGAATGACATATAAAACTGTGCTGACATTGATGACAACCTAGTCCCACGGGTCTAGAGTTGCCTATGGTTTCTTGATTCTTGCTGTAACCCAGCACTTGCACAGTACAGGGAAACAGGTGCAAGGATTGGCTTCTCACATCAAGATAACCCATTGGGTAGTGCTGGGATTTGAACTTGGGGTCTAGGAAGCCCAGCAGCCAAATAGGTCCACATGAGCCCATCAGCTTGTGAGCCACTAAGGAGCTAGGCCATACCCAGTACCTGAGATCTAGCCCCAGGATGGGGATGGGACACAATATTCATCCATTCATAAGCTGAAGCTAGTATGCTAATTACCTATTTGGATAGAGTAGGAGATGTAGTGAGCTGTGTTCGTATCCTATCTACCATTTGAATACCGATTCTTGGATCTTTCTCAATGGCTCCAGTTCCTGAATGTGATTCTTTTTGTCACACTTCATGAACTCTTAATTAAAACTAATTGTTGTGCCATACATCTTGCCTATCATTTCCTATGAAAATCATACATGAACTACACTCTTCCCTAGGCCTGAATTCAAGCACCTCATAACATTTATAGACATGTTAAATATATGATTTATACTTACATAAATATATTCAGTCTATATCATGTTTTTTGGAGTGATACATTATATTTTATCATTTATTTATTTATTTAGCATTTATTTTTTGGACCATGAGTGCACCTATAACATTTATTGCATTTATTCCCATCTATTCCATAGCATGTAGCTTTGCAGACATATTATGAACTTGTACAGAAAAGGAAAACAGGTGTCACCCTTGAAATCTTACACCAGGAAGAAATTTTTGGTAATAATGGGACCTGATGTGAAGGAAGGGCTGAGAGGCCCAATTTATGAATGGGTGAGTGTCAGCACCGCAGCCTCTAGCCTGTTCAGCTGCCAAGTGTATCTCAGGACCTGGGATCAAGCCCCAGGTTTGGCCAAAATAGCAGTAACTTTCTATGAAGATGGTGGTATATAAATATATATAAATTTATTTATTTAGTTAGTTATTTATTTTGGGGTTCGGTGGTGGGCCCTGAACTCTGGCCCTGGGCGCTGTCCCTTAGCTCTTCAGCTCAATGCTAGCACTCTACCACTTGAGCCACAGTGCCACTTCCGGCTATTTTCTTTTTGTTTATGTGGTACTGAAGAATCAAACCCAGGGCCTCAGGCATGCAAAGCAAGTGCTCTACCACTGAGCCACTTTCCCAGCCCAAACACAAATTTAGATATTTAGGTACTGCTAGAGGTGACTATCTAGTATTCAATGACATTTATTACCTTCCTACTGATTCTCATGTATTTAATGAGGACTCCATTTAATCAATAGTATTCTTTTAATGAATAATAAACTATGAATTAAATTCAATCCCTGTCCAGTGATTATTGGGTCTAATTTTATGCAGGACTGATTGACAGACTACTCTTCCAACCATGATATTAATCACATTCCTCTGGTGTTCCTATGGACAAGCAATAGTTTCTTAGACACTTCAGCCCCTTCTAAGTGGCATGACCGGGATTCGAACTCATGGCCTACTGTCCATGTTGGCCTATGGCTTCACTGATAGTGCCAGCCTTCAGAAATGCCAGGTGACCTACAGGTTGCAGCCATGTCATTCACACCCAGGATGGTCAATGTGCAAGGAAGGAAAACAGAAACTGCTGACCGCCCGCGGTTTGTGGCTTTTATTCAGTGCTGTTTTCATTTTCTTTTCCTGTGAGCCCCTGAGGCCTAGGACCCCAGGATGAGCTGTGAGTCCAGAGGCTGCACCATCCGAGCCTAGGTTGATGGAAACTGAGGCAGAGTTGCCACAACCTGAGTTCAACCCCGTGCTTGGCAAAAATTAATTAATTAACACCACTATTGAAGCTCCCTGTCTCGGATTTTGTGCCATTTTGTTGTCTACCAGGCCAGGGATGTCACTGGGATCTGGGTAACTCTGATGCACTTGGGGCAGGGGATGGGAGAAAAGGAAAGCTCTCCTCCCCTGAAGACAAGGAATTCAGGCCTGTTCCCTAAGCCTGAATTCAAGCCCCAGCCTTGGAGAACATAACATTTATATACATTTTTATTATATCATTTATACTTACACCCATGCATTCAGTCTATATCTTGTTTTTTGGAATGATTCATTATATTTTATTATATATTTATTTGTTTACCATTTATTTTATGGACTGTGAGTGCACCTATAACATTTATTACATTCATTCAAATCTATTCCATAGCATGTAGCTTTGCAGACAAATTATAAACATCATACCTGACACCCAGCACTTGCAGAGAAAAGGAAAACAGGTATTACACTTGCAATCTTACTCCAGGAAGACATTTTTAGCAATGCTGGGACCTGAACTGAGGGCCTAGAGGCCCAATTCACGAATGGGTGAGTGTCAGCACCGCAACCTCTAGCACATTGAGGTGCCAGGTGGATCCCAGGACCTAGGATGGAGACACAGATTTGGCCAAAATAGCAATACCTTTCTATGCAGACGGTGGTATACAAACAAATATATATTTAGATATTTAGATACTGCCAGTGATGTCTACCTAGTATTCAATGACATATACTATTTCCTAGTGATTTTCAGGTATTTAGTGTGGACTCCATTTAATCAATAGTATTCTTTTAGGGGATGGGAAGGTGGCTCATTGGGACAGTGTTTATCTTGCATGCAAGAGTCCCAGATTCGATTCCTCAGCAACACATGGTAAAAAAAAAAAAAAAAAAAAAAAGCAGGGACTGGCACTGTGTCTCACATGGCCCCACCCTAACCCTGAGCTGAAAAGCTGAGGGACAACGCCCAGGCCCAGAGTTCAATCCCCACTACTGACAAAACACACACATACACACACACACACACACACACACACACAATGTTTCCATTTAATGCATAATAAACTATAAATTAAAATCAATCCACATCTTGTGAACTGGATTTAATTTTTGCTAGACTGATTGAGAAAGTACTCATGCAACCATGACATTGACCACATTCCTCTAGGGTTCCTATGGACAGGCATTAGTTTCTTGGGCTCTCCAGCCCTTTGTAAATGTCATGACTGGGATTCAAACTCAGGGTCTAGGTGCACAGAAGCCTATGGCTTCGCTGACAGCCAGCTGACAGCAATGCCAGGTGACCTACAGGTTGCAGTTGTGTCATTTTGACCCTGGATGGTAACCATGAAAGGAAGGAAAACCAAGTCTCGCAATTCATGGCTATTTTTCCTTGCCATTTTTACTTTTTTTTTCCTGTCAGCCCCTGAAGCCTAGGATCCCAGGATGGGCTGTGGGTCCAGAGGCTGACCAACCCAGGCTAGGGTGATGGAAGCTAAGGCAGAGTTGCTACGACCTAACTTCAAGCTCTGTGCTTGTCTAAATAAATTAATTAATTAACTAATCAATCAATTAATTAATATATGTAAATATATAAGAAAATAATAAATTATTAAAATATATTGAAAATTAAAAAAATTAAAAAATATTAAAAATACTGATGGGGCTCCCTGGCTTGGAATGCGTGCTCATTTTTTTTTTCTTCCAGGCCTGGGATTTGAACTTGGAGTTGGGGAAACTCTAGTGCACTGTGGGGAATGGGGAAACTCACCCTCTTTGAATGCCAGCATTTCAGGCCTGCTCTCTAGGCCTCAATTCAATCCGAAGCCCTGTAAATTAATTTTCATCCAATTTTCAATGATTATTATCTACATACTTACGTTTACTGCATATTTGTTTTTGTATTATTTATTCATTATATATATTGACTATTATTACACTTATAACACATATTAAATTTACTACATTTTATGAAAATTATACAGATTTGTATATGTATTATATCTTAATTTAGACCTAGGACATTCACAGAAATACTATATTAGATGATCCCATGCTTAGAAAAACAGAAAGAACACACCAGCTAAAGTCTAATTTATCCCTAGGCACCACAGTGGCTCACATCTGTAAAATACTCAGAAGGCTGAGAACTGGAAGATGAAATTTTAAAGCCAATGAACACAGAAAAGCCTGAGAGATATCATCTCTAATTAACTGGCAAATGCCAGGCTACAGGCATAGCTGAAGTGGTAGAAAATCAGCTATGAACAACAAAGCCAAGAAAGAGCAAGCTGACTTCAAATGTGAGGAGAGGAGGTAGGGAGACAAAAGGGAGAGAAATCCTCCAAAAACAGAAAACAAAACGACAATACACAAATCCCACCTAATTTAAGGTACCAACCAAGCTGAAAAAAAATGAAGCTTGTGCAGTTGTATAACTTTACATATATATATATATATATATATATATATATATATATAATGCATGTATATATATATATATATATATATATATATCTTTAAATAAAATAAGAAACCAGCCAATGAATAAATACTTCTGAATTAGTACCTTAACCATGGCATTATACATTATTTATACTAAAAGTGTATTCCAAGTTCTTTTTTCAGAATCAATCTTTAAGAAATTTGTTCATGTGCCTGGCACCGGTGACTCTTGCTTATAATCCTAGCTACTCAGGAAGTTGTGATCTGAGTTTGGTGGTTCAAAGTCAGCCCAGGCAGGAAAGTCCAAGAGACTCTTATCTCCAAAAAACCACTAGAAAACCGAGGTGGCACTGTGACTCAAGTAGTAGATCACTCGCCTTGAGCTGAAGAGCACAGGGATAACCCCTGAGTTCAAGCAACAGGACCAAAAAATAAATAAAAAAAGAAGTTTGTTCATGCAGATAATAAAATTCTAACATTCTGAGCTTTAGGAAACTTTTCTGCCAGGGTCTTATGCTCTTTAGGCAAGTACTCCACTATTGAGATACCTCACAGTCCCATTGTTTTGTTTTACATTTTACAATCCAGTTTATTCCCAAAATGCTAAAAAGTACCTACTGTCCCCACAGAAGTGAGGTTTTATTCAGAAACCCAACCTTTTGTGCTATGAGGCCTCCCCTAGTGTATTTCGTGGTAGGCACTGAGGAAAACTCATAGGACCCAAATGCAGAGAGTTTATAACTGTAGAAATAACCGTAAATAGAAATAAATTCAACTGTCCCGACCTTCTAGGGAGAAATCCTATGTATTGCATTGCTTACATCCTATCACTTACCATCTAGATTTGTAGATGTGTTTTCCATTATGCCCGACACCCAGGACTCTCCCAGAAAAGGAAATCAGGTGTCACATTTGGCTTCATACTCCAAGATTAAATTTTTAGCGGTGCTAGGATCTGAACTCAGGGCCTAGCAGGTACAATTCATGAATGGGTGAGTGTGAACACAACAGCCTCTAGCCAATGAAGCTGTGAGGTGGTTCCCAGGTGCTGAGATCGTGACCCAGGATTGGCCAAAGCAGTGATACAAGGATAGGCAGAGAGTATTATACAAATAAATATATGTTGGTATAAAGCACCATAGCCGCCTATGTATGATTGAATGACATATACTACATTCCTACCAACACTTAGGTATTTATTATACCATAATTTATTATACCATATTTATTATACCATACTTTTCTTTCCATCCTTAATAAAGCATGAAATTAAGATCAATCATTGTCCTAAGATTATTTCATCCAATTTTAGTCTTGACCAATGCACAAAATTCTCATTCAATTGGTATTCCTATGCATAGGAATGAGTGTCTTGTGATATTCTGCCATTGGTAGTTGTCAGGACCTGGATTTGAATCCAGGGCCTATGTTGACAGGTTGGCCTATGGATTTCCTGCGAGCCTGCCAGCCTTCAGCAATGGCAGGTCAGGTCCAATTTGCACCCGTGTCATTCAAAACCAGGATGGTCACCATGCAAAGAAAAAAAATAAACACCCATCCCTCTGCAGCTTGCCACTTTTTGTGCTAGCTTACTTTTTTTTTTCTTTCTGCAAGCCCTCTGGGACTAGGATTCCAGGATTGGGTATGGGTCCTGAGGCTCCACCCAGCCTAGGTTGATCGAAGCTGAGGCAGATTTGCCACGACATGAGTTCAAACCCCATGATTCGCCAAAAAAAAAAAAGAAAAAAGAAAAAAACTAATTGATTATTTAACTAAATTTAAAAATAATAGAGCTCCCTGGTTTTGAATTTCTACCAGTATTCTTTCCTAGACTGGGATTTGAATTCAGGAACTTGTAGCAATGTGAGGGAAAGTGCAGATTTGCTACTACTTGAGTTCAAACCTCGTGCCAAGACAAAACTAAAAAATTAAATCACTGAGCTTGACAGGGGGCATAGTTGTGAAGATAGGTGATAAGGCATGATAGGGGGAAAACAAAGGAGGAGGTAACAATGCTCAATAGGAAATATACTCATGACCTTGCTCATGTAACTGTGAGCACTCTGTACAACATTTTTACAATAAAAAACAAACAAAAAAAGAAACAATGTAGTATTCCGAGAAGCACTTTTGGGTTAAGAGGAAGATGTTTGAATAGATATACAAAATTCAGCACTGCTTTTAATTTAATGTTCAGTATGGAACTGAATAAACTGCTTCCATTAAAAAATTGTCACTCAGTATAATTTGTGGAGGAGATCAGGCAAAACAAGTCATTTAAGGATACAGGTGGACCTGTTGCAACAATGAGAAGTACAAGTTGTCATTTCAAAAACGAACTTTACAACTTTGGTGCAGGGGGTGGGGAGAATTGGGTGGGGGGATGAGGAGGGGAGGCTGGGACCGGATGTGATGGGTAAACAAAGGAGGATGATAAGAAATGTACTCATTATCTTGCCCATGTAATTGTAACCCCTCTGTAAAGTATATTCACAAATATTAAAATTAAAAAAAATTAAGTCACTGTCTTGGAACTGGGGCCAGTATTTATACCATTGGTGGGATTTGTTCTCACCGTCCAGGTAACTCTTTTATACCATGGGTGAAGGAAAAATTTACTGTCATTGAGGAAAAGAAATTCAGGCTAGAGTTTCCATGGCCTGAATAAAGGCCCTGCAAAGGAAAAGATATTTCTATACATGAGTAATATATGATATATACTTACATATGTATGTTTATTACATGTTATGATTCTCAATATTGATTTTGTATTTTTATTTTTAATTGATTCATTCTTTTAATGTTTATTTTATTATATTATTATTCCCATTTACATTTTGCACATCTATTATAAAATTATACACAATAATTTAGGACAATGACTCATTTATCATTATAATTTTTGCGTTGAAACAGGATACATAATTGGAGGCATTCTCACAGTCTTCTCACGTTTAGAGTCTCTCCCAAGAATGAGCTTTGTCTTATTTATCTTTGGACACCTTCCTATAGGGATGTCTTTAGATGATTTATACAGAGAAGCCTTTTTCATAAATTTGATCTATATTTTATTTTGAAAATACTTTACAGAGGGGTTACAATTACATGGGCAAGATAATGAGTACATTTCTTATCAAGCATTGTAGCCTCCTCCTTTGTTTACCCTTCCCATCTGTTCTCATCTGCCGCCCAGTGCTCTCCAGACACCTCTTTGCTTAGCTCCCTTATCAAAGATTAGATGGCTATAAGTTTGTAGGTTCATTTCTGGGTTTTCAATTCTATTCCACTGGTCCTGAGGTTTGTTCTTGTGCCAGTTTTGATTACCGTTTTGATTATTATATCTTCATAGTAGAGTTTGAAATTTGGTATTGATTTTCCTTCTGCAGTGTTCTTTCCGTTGAGGAGCGTTTTTGCTATTCCGGGTCTTTTATTGTTCCATATGAAATTTTGGATTGCCTCTTCTATTTCCTTGAATAATGAGTTTGGAATTTTGATAAGTATCACATTGAATTTGTAGATAACCTTGGGAAGTATTGCCATTTTCACAATGTTAATCTTTCCAATCCAGGAGCATAGAAGTTTTTGCCATTTTCTAAGTTCTGTTTTGATTTCCTTTTTCAAGTTTTAATGTTTTCATCATAGAGGTCCTTCACTTCTTTGGTTAAGTTAATTCCTAGGTATTTTATTTTTTGTGGGACTCTTACAAATGGAGTTCCTTTCCTAATTTCAGCCCCACTTTTTCATTGTTGGCATAAAGAAAAGCCATTGATTTATGAGGGTTGATTTTATACCCTGCTACTTTGCCAAAGTTTTGAATCAGCTTGAGTAATTTGGGAATGGAGTCTATAGGATTCTTTAAATACAAGATCATGTCATCTGTAAAGATGGAGAGTTTTAATTCTTCTTTCCCTATTTGGATCTCCTTTATGTTTGCATGTTGTCTTATTGCTGTAGCTAGGTATTCTAATACTATGTTGAAGAGAAATGGAGAGAGTGGACATCCTTGCCTTGTTCCTGACTTAAGAGCAAATGGCTTTAGTTTTTCACAATTAAGTGTAATGCTGGCTGTAGGTTTGTCATATACAGCCATTATTGTATTGAGGAATGTTCCAAGGATTCCTAATTTTTCCAAAACCTTCATCATAAAGGGGTGTTGGATCTTGTCGAATGCTTTTTCTGCATCTATTGAGATAACCACGTGGTTCTTATCCTTGCTCCTGTTCATGGGGTGAATAATGTTAATTGATTTGCTTATATTGAACCAGCTTTGCATCCCTGAAATGATACCTATTTGATCGTGGTGTATGATTTTTTGAATGAATTGTTGAAGTTGATCGGCCAAAATTTTGTTGAGAAATTTTGCATCAATGTTCATCAAAGAAATGTGTCTATAGTTCTCCTTCTTTGATGAGTCCCTGCCTGGTTTTGGGATGAGGGTTATGATGGCTTCATAGAATTTGTTCGGTAGTGAACTTTCTCTTTCAATTTCATTGAAGATTTGGAGGAGTATTGGTGTGAGCTCTGTTTTGAAGGCCTTGTAGAATTCCGCTGTAAAACCATATGATCCTGGACTTTTCTTAGCTGGTTGGTCTCTTATTGCTGTTTCTATTTCAATGCTTTGTATGGGCCTGTTAAGCTGGTTTAACTCATCTTGGTTTCGTTTTGGCATGTCAATATTTGCTAGGAAAAGGTCCATTTCTGTCACGTTCTCAAACTTATTAGCATAAAGTTTTGAGAAGTATTCCCTTAAAATGTTCTGAATCTTGGTTTTTTCCGTGGTGATGTTTCCACTCTCATCTCTGAGTTTATTTATTTGGGTGTGTTCTCTTCTTGTTCTGATAAGATTTGCTAAGGGTCTGTCAATTCTGTTAATTTTTTTGAAGAACCAACTCTTTGTTTTGTTGATTGTTTCTATAGTTTTTTTGGATTCTAATTCATTTAATTCTGATTTAATTTTAATTATTTCTTTCCATCTACTGTATTGGGGTTTATCTTGCTGCTCTTTTTCAAGGAGGTTCAGATGTCTCATTAACTTGGTGGTTTCAGATCTCTCCAATTTGTTGATATGGGAACTCAGAGCTATAAACTTGCCTCTGATTACTGCCTTTGCTGTGTCCAAGAGGAGCTGGTATTGTGTGTGCTCATTTTTGTTGAATAGCATGAACATTTGAATTTCCTTTCTAATCTCTTCTTTGACCCACTCGATTCAGCAGTATGTTCTTCAACCTTCATGTGTTACTGGACTTGTTTGGTGGCTTTTGGTGTTGAGTTCTAATTTTATTCCCTTGTGGTCTGAGAGAATGCAAGGTATAGCTTCAATGTTTCTAAAATTGGACATGTTTGCTTTGTGGCCTAAAATATGGTCTATTTTAGAAAATGTTCCTTGTGCTGCACAGAAAAACGTGTATTCTGATGCTGCTGGGTGAAATATTCGGTAGATGTCTGTTAAATCTAGTTGATCTATGCAATTGTTTAGATCTGCAGTTTCTCTGTTGAGTTTTTGCAGAGTTGATCTATCTAGTGGGGAGAATGGCATGTTAAAATCCCCAACAATTGATGTCTTTGGATCTATGTGGGATTTGAGGGAAAGTAGTGTTTCTTGGATAAATTTGGGTGCTCCATTGTTTTGTTAATAGATATTTAGAATTGTAATATCCTCCTGAAGGAGAGATCCCTTAATAACTATGTAGCGAACTTCTTTATCTCTTCTCACAAATTATTATTTGAAATCTATTTTATCTGACATTAGGATTGCAACTCCCGCCTGTTTATGGGGGCCGTTTGCTTGGTAGATTTTGTTCTAGCCTTTAATATTGAAAATGTGTTTGTTTTTACGGCAAGATGTGACTCCTGACTGCAGCAGATAGAAGGATCTTGTTTTTCAATCAAACTAGACAGTCTATGTCGCTTAATTGGAGAGTTAAGTCCGTTAATGTTAAGAGATAGGACTGAGAGGTGTTTGGGAGTTTATGCCATGTTATCCACCTTGGGGGCTGTGAAAACTGGGTTTTTCCTATGGTTCTTGGATTCTCAGTTTGGGTGCAGTTTCTTGGCCTTTATTGTGGTCTTGTTGGTTTTATATGTGTAGGACATCTTTAAGAATCTTTTGTAGGGCTGGTTTGGTGGAGATGTATTGTTTCAATTTTTCTTTGCTATGGAAGGTTTTTATTTGGCCTTCGGTTATGAAGGAGAGTTTAGCTGGGTACAGAATTCTTGGTTGATATTTGTTTGTTTTTAGGGCATGGCATACATCATTCCAGGCTCTTCTTGCTTTGATTTTCTTTGCAGAGAAATCTGAGGTGATTCTGATTGGTTTCGCTTTATAGGTGATTAATCTTTTCTCCTTGACAGCTTTAAGGATCTTTAAGGATCTTTTCCTTGGTCTGAGTTGATCCTTTGTGGATTATAATGTGACGGTGGGATGTCCTATGTTGGTCTGGTTTATTTGAAAGCTTCTTGTTTCTGAATATGGCTATCTTTTTGCATTTTGGGAAGTTCTCTGCTAGGATCCTGTTAAACAAATATCCTAGACCATTAACTCCTGTTTCTAGGTGCTCCTCTACACCCATTATCCTTATATTAGGCCTTCTGATGGTGTCTTCCAAGTGTGGGATAGATCTATCCTATTTCTTGGACTTGTCTGGGAGGGTTGTATGTTCTTTCTCTATAATATCTAGGCTGTCCTGAATCTCCGTGTTTAGATCTTCTGCATGGTGTAACCTGCTGTCAAGACTTTCTACTTTGTTTTTTATTTCTTTTCCTTCTAATTGGTCAGCTTTGATGGCTTCAAATTTTTTGTTGGAGCTTTGTTTTAGATCTTGTATAAACTTTTACTTCCTTAATTTGGTGTTCAGTGTTTATTCTCTAATCACTTACTTGATTGGCTATGGTTTCCTTGGACTCCCATTCCTTCTGTTGGGTTCCATTCTGCATTTCGTTTGTGGTCTCTCTGACTTCCTTCAGCTCTTTGTTAATGGATTCCATGAATGCCTTTAGTGATCTTTGTGTATTCTCATCCTGCTCTCTCAATTACTGTATTACTCTTTGCTTAGCTTCCCCAAGTTCATGCCATTCCTGTAGTTCTCTTTGAGTGTTTTAGCCTGTTCATGCCATTCCTGCCTTTCTCTTTGAGTATTCTCAAGCTGCTCACAGAAATCCTGTATCAATTTTTGAGTAGCTTCCTCATGCTCATGATATTCCTGTATAAACCTTTGGATTGACTCCTGTCTCTCCCTTCCATGCTCATACAGAATCCTTTGTAGGTTTTCAATCTTTTCCTGCATTGACCTTTTGTTTACCTCCATTGAACTTTTGTTTGTCTCCTCTCTCTCCTTATCATGCTCATACAGAGTCTTTCGTATGTTTGCCATCATTGTTTGTAGAGCTATTTGGGAACTCTCCTCTGGGTTATTCATTATCTGTTCTGTCCCCAGATTATCATGAGTGGGAGTTGAGATACCTGGACTTGCCATTTCTCTTGTGTTTTTCCGGCTTTCTCTTCCCATTTGGGATGAAAATAACATGTTTTGTTATAGAACATTATCTTAAGACAAGCATCAACCAAAGTCTGTATTTGCATAGTCAATAGTCTGCAGATACAATCTAGTTCAACAGATACATCTATTCATCATCAAACCACTATATATTGATGGGCTACGAAACACAAAGAAGAATTTGGTAAACCAGAAATTATTAGGTTTAGGGAGAGATGTGTGTTAAAAATAGGAATAGAGTGATGTGGGGAGGCATAGGATGGGTTAACTTAACTAAGTCATAATCTCAAAGCAGGAAATAGGTTGGATAGCATGAGTGTAGGGAGAGAGAAAAAAAGAAGAAAGATAAAGGGGAAAAAAAGATACCAGAAAAAATAGAAAAATAAAACTAACAATATTTTGCAGAAATAAAAACACACTATTCAGAGAAGAACGTGGATATAAGGAGAGAAGGGGAGGGATATAAAGGAGATGTGAAAAACTTAAAATAAAAATACTTAAAATATTATATCGATATAAAGAGGTAGTACTGCTATTAAGGAATTTAAGTCTAAGAGGTTTTGAATTGAGTGATAAATTTGTGGATTAAGTGTGTACACAGTGGGGGATAAGGTTTAATAACCGACTACGGGTTTTTCTGAGGATGTGCAGAAAAACAATTATGTCACATAAAGAAGAACGAAAGAGAAGAAAAGGTTAAAAGGATAAGAAAGAAAGAAAAAAAGATCAGAAGTTCAGTAGAGCTAAAATAAACCAAAAACAATTTTTAAAAAAGAAAAAAAGAAAGGACAACTCACACACATATATACACCTAAAATAAAAATTATAAGAGGAAAAAAAGTTACTAAGAAAGAATTTTTTTTAAAAAGGTAAAAATTAAAATTAACAAAAAGTTATAGAAAAAAAATTTTTTATAAAAGGTACAAAAAAAAGGAAAAAATTTTCTTTGATTTTTTTGGGAGGGGTGGGAAAAATCCTGTATCTCCCTGTGTCCTAAACTAGCTTCTTTTTGGAGTCTCTGGTCTGCTTGTGGTGTTTGATTTTCCTGTGGTTTGGTTGGTTTCTTAAGTCTGTTTTAACAGGCAGAAAAATGTTCTGGTTTACCCAAGATTTTGTGATCCTCCTCCCAGGTTAGTTCAACGGGAGGGAGATGTGCTTTGAGTATCACAAAAGAGGGAGATGGTTTTTTCCTCAAGTTTGGAGATACTGTGATGATGCTAGGTTCTGGGTAGAGTTGAGGCCTTTCAGCAAACATTAGCTTTTCCCAGGGGATAGTTTGTGAGAAACTCATGGAGCCCAGCCGGGAGCCACTCTCAGGGTTTCTGTTTACTAAATTTCAATTGATTTTCAAGGCTGCCAAAGAGAGGGGCAGCCTCTGGCTCTGATTACCTAGTGAATAAAGCCATTCCTGGGGCTGGCGCCCGAGCTGGGTAACTTTTCCCTAGGTGGAGCTGAGTCTGGCAGGTCAGTTTAGGTTCTTTTGACCTGCTAAATGACTCTAGTTTTCTTCCAAGGCCTGAGTTGGACCTAGAATTTCCGCCGAGCTTTGTCAGAATCCAAGCTGGAGATCTCTGGTACTGGGGGGGGAGGAGTGACCTTCCCTCCTCTGCTCCCTGATGAGAAGCCTTTTCTTTTCTTTTTTTTTTTTAAATTTAATTTTATTTTATTTGTGAACATACTGTACAGAGCAGATACAGTTACATGGGCAGGATAATGCGTACATTTCTTACCAAGCATTGCAGCCTCCTTCTTTGTTTACCCATCACATCCCTTCCCAGCCTCCCCACTCCCCCCCAATCCCAATCCTTCTCCTTCCCTCCCCCGCCCCCCCCCCCGCACCAACGTTGTAAAGCTCATTTTGGACATAACAACTTGTACTTCTCATTGTTGCAACAGGTCCACCTGTATCCTTAAGCAACTGGTTTTTCCCCATCTCCTCCACAAGTTATACTGACATCAAATATAGTGAAAGCAGGGGTTATACTGTGGGGGAGGGACATACAAAGCAACAAAGAGATAATCTTATAAATGTGTTAGAAACACATGCATGAAAGAAAAAAAAAACCTTAAAATACACATCTAAGGGTTCATTTTCCTGACATCACATTATCTGACCTTTTCCGCTTGACTCATACATATACTAGATATTACAAATAAGGAAAACCATGGGACCTACGTTTCTTTGGGCCTGGCTTACTTCACTTAATATAATTTTTTCCAAGTTTTTCCATTTCCTAACAAATGGGGCAATGTCATTCTTTCTGATGGAGGCATAGAATTCCATTTTGTATATATACCACATTTTCTTGATCCATTCATCTACTGAGGGGCATCTGGGTTGGTTCCAGATCTTAGCTATGGTAAATAATGCTGCAATAAACATAGTTGTGCTGGTAGCTTTAGTGTGGTCTTGTTTGTAAACATTAGGGTAAATGCTCAAAAGTGGGATTGCTGGGTCATAGGGGAGCTCTATGTGAAGTCTTTTGAGGAACCTCCATACTGCTTTCCAAAGTGGTTGAACAAGTTTACATTCCCACCAACAATGAAGTAAGGTTCCTTTCTGTCCACATCCCCTCCAGCATCTGTTGTTGTTAGAGTTCTTGATTTTTGCCGTTCTAACTGGAGTGAGGTGATATCTCAATGTTGTTTTGATTTGCATTTCTTTTATGGCTAGGGATGTTGAACATTTCTCCATGTGTCTATTGGCCATCCTTCTTTCTTCTTCAGAGAAGTTTCTCTTTAAGTCTTTCGCCCACTTATTTATTGGGCAGATGTTTCTTTGAGGATTTGTTGTTGGGGGGTTTAATTTTTTGAGTTCCAAGTATATTTTAGATATGAGACCCTTGTCCGTTGTATGGCTAGTAAAGATGAGAAGCCTTTTCTTGAGGGCAGGCAAGTTGTGGGATAAAATTGTAAGGGGAGGCTAGAAATCTGGCTTAGTGGTAAAGAGCTCACTCAACATCCAGGAATACCAGGGTTTTAATCCTCAGTGCCACATACTCAGCAAAAGCTAGATGCAGTGGAGTGGCTCAAATGGTCGAGTGCTAGCCTGGACAAAAACAATCCCCAGGACTGTCAAAAATAGTAGCCCAGATGCCGGTGGCTCACACCTGGAAAACAACCTTCTAATGAGGCTGAGATTTGAAGACCACAGTTCAAAGATAGCCTAGGCAAGAAAAGCCTGTTAGACTCTTATTTCCAATGAATCACTAAAAAATCCCATGTGGAGCTGTGGCTCAAGTGTTAGAGAGTTAGCGTTGACTGAATTGCTCAGGGACAGTGGCCAGGGTTGATACAAGACACACAACTGCCAAAAAATTGAGGGTTAATCAAAGTACTTTTCCTGTTCACTAATTATGAGAACATTCTCTGGAAAGTCAGCACTGATATACACAAGAACTGGAGTCAGGGCTGGGAAGGTAGTTGGGCTGGGAAGGTAGTTCAGTGGTAGAGCGCTTGCCTTGCATGCTCGAGGCCCTGGGTTCGATTCCTCAGCACCACATAAGCAAAAAAAAAGAAAAAAAGCCAGAAGTGGCGCTGTGGCTCAAGTGGTAGAGCGCTAGCCTTGAGCTGAAGATCTGAGGGACATTGCCCAGGCCCAGAGTTCAGGCCCCACAACCGGACCCCCCTCCCCCCCCAAAAAAAAGAATTGGAGTCAGATCTCCAGGCTTAAGTGTAGCAGATCCACATGTCCAGCCTTACAGACTCTAGCATTGTAATCTTGTGTCCACAGGGTTCTGAAAGGTCCAATGTTGAAAGGCTTAATATGCTCCCCAAGCCCTTTGTGATAAGCAGTTGACTTGTATTGTCAATGTTATTACAAGTTTGAACCTAGCAGAGTACCAGTAGCTCTTGCCCGTCACCGTAGCTCAGGAGGCTGAGGTCTTAGGATCACACTGAAGCCAGCCAGGGCAGGAAAGTCTATGACACTTTGACTTCCACGTCTAAAAGGTCAGATGTTCAAGAGCTTCTTATTTTTCCCTTGGTGATGAGAAGTTACTCTAAATGTTCTTAGTGTTTTTGACCCATTAACCCATCCTGGGTTCAAATGAAGTTGTCAGGATCCAAGCCCTGGAACAATTAGCAGGAAGAACTCCAGTGTAAAACTGTATTTGAAGGACAGAAAACAGTTTCAAAAACCAGGCTAGGTGAAGAGAACAAGGAGGCAGAATATACAAACTCAACAGGGTATTGAGCTGCAAAACCACTTCATTCATTCCAGGCACAGCCAGCAATGGGGGGAAACCTGAAACATTTGTTAGAGTTATACCAGGGTCAGGCTTTTCTCAGCTTCCTCAAACAATGACTAACCTTCCTCCCTCAGGTGTAGGGAGCCTCAGGCTATCTTTAGGTTACCAATACAGAGCCAGTTTAGTTAGGGAGAGGGGAGGAAGAGAGTAGAAAAGCCCTGCTCTCTGGTTTTACGGAGTGGGTTTTTTACTCTCCATCTATCACATTTGAAGGCCCTTCTTCTACCTCGGCCAGTCTTTTCTCCTTCCTTCATTCTCCACATCATTAATGCTAATCTCCAGTACAAGGTGAGGTAGGGTCATTTCTCTTTTGGCTTCAAGCAGCTGAGTTAGAACCTGTCTCTGCCCTCTTGGCTCTGGAGCCTTCGGCTGCCTGAGATGGGAAAGAGACATTCGTCCTGCTCTGTTGTTGTGTGAAGGTGATGCTGGTGTCCTTTCTCTCTCTCTCTCTCTCTTTCTCTCTCTCTCTCTCTCTCTCTTTCTTTCTTTCTCTCTCTCTCTCTCTCTCTCTTTCTTTCTCCTTCCTGTCTTTCTTTCTTTCTGTATCTATGTACAAATGTACCTACCTACCTACCTACCTACCTACCTACCTACATACATACATACATATTTATCTCTTTCACATTTCTTGGGCTGAACGCAAGGCCTGGGCACTGTCTCTAGCATTCTGCTACTTGAGCAACAGCACCAATTCTGGATTTTTCTGTGTATGTGTTACTGAGGAATCGAACCCAGGGCCTCATACATGCTAGGCAAGCACTCTCCCACTAATCCACATTCCCAGTCCCCTCATCTTTTTTCTTAATGGTAGTTTTTTACATATATATGCTACCATTTTGTGTCCCCAACTATAATTTCTGAATACCGTTTATTTCTATGAATTCTGAGCTTCTCTTCCCCTGCCTGATTTTGACTGCTCCTGCATTGGCCTCATAATAAAATGTAAATAAAGGCTCCTGAGAGCTTCAGTGTGCATCATATAAGGAAACAGGCCTAGAACCCTGGAAGAGAAAAGCAATGGGGCTGAAATGAAAAGAATGATACAGTGTGTACAATGAGCATATCTAAAACATAAATCAGTAAATAAAAGCAGAAGTTTTGCGTACAGCCTCTTTACACTTAGGGAAGTAATATACTCATGTAAGTAAGTAGGACACTTATTCATAAATTTGGCCTTCTCTTTATGAATTTTCTTTTGTGGCCATCTCATGGCTTAAACTAAGGACGTGATTCATTCCTCAGCTGCTTTTCACAAGGCTGAGGTTCTACCACTGCCACAGCTTTACCTCCAGCCATCTGGCTGTTCAATGGACATAAGCGCCTCCCAGGTTTTCCTGCCTGGTCTGGCCTGTATCTCCTGCTTGGCTTTCTCTCTCAAAGCGGGAGCTCTACCCTCTAGGCCACTGCTCCACTTCTGGTTTTCTGTTGGTTTATTGGAGACAATAAACCTTTCCTGTTGGGCTGGCCTTGAATGGAGATCTCCTGAGGAGGCTTCAAGTGGATTTCCTCAGGGAAATCACCTAGAAGCTGCCCCACCCAAAACTTTAGTCTAAATCTCGAGAGGTACTAGAGAAAAACAGATACAGAAACATGCTTATAGTGTGTCCTAGATACTTAAGGTTGGAGATACAAAACACTCATAATTATTCGATCATTTTATAGACAAATGGAGCAATGCAGATATTATGAGGATAGGTCCAGGTTTCGGTCCTCATATCCTGAGACAGTAACTTCACTGCAGCTCACTGCTAAGTGACAGAACTGGCATGTCCTGTTGACATTTACTCCTAAATGCTGTAACACTCATTTCTACTTTTGGCTTCAAACCTGTGACCAGAGGGTAAGATGAAGAGAGAAAACACTCTCAGAGTAAACATCTATAAAGAACATTGGGTAGTTTACTTATAAGTCCCAACCATAGAAATGACCCTATTAAGAAGTCAGTCCAGATTATAAAATAAAGAAGAATAGAAAGAAGTTGAAAGTGGCTGCTGACTGTAATCCCAGCTCCTCAGGAGGCTGAGATGTAGAGAATTTGAGTTTGAAACGAACCAGTGGGAGAAAGTCCTTGACAATGTAATTTCTAAGAGATCAGAGAAAAACCCAGAAGTGGGGCTGTGACTCAAGCTTAATGTACTACCCTTGAGCAAAAGGAGTTCTTGGACCAGGCCTAGGCTCATAGTTCAACCCCAGGACCTGCTCCCTCAAAAACAAACCTGTACCTCAATTTCTTTGTGTATGTATGGATGTATTTCTATAGATGAAACTCCTGAGTAGCTATGATGAATTGCACCAAGCAAGGAAAATTGTATTCAATAAAATGAGTTCATAACACAGAGACTGCTTTTATGATATTGCATGTTCCAGAGCTCCCCTCACTGCTCTCAATGTAGCCTGAGGGTTTCTCTGCATCCCAGGCCTGCTGGAGGAAGTCTCCCTCGTTGTCTGGATAGGAACACAAAGGACCTCACTCCTGTACACCTGTGTACCAAATAACTCCATCTGGGCCAATTACTGAGGATGTGTGGGCGGGCTCTGAAGGTCAGGAGAAAAAGGCCTCTTTTTACCCTTACCTATCTCTCTTCCTACTGCTCTGTTTTAACAGGAGAACTTTATTTTTGCCACCTCCCATGGCAGGCCAAGTTCTGTGCTCTTATCCTGCCTTTATGAGACTATATTCCAGTGTTTAGATACAGTGCTCAATATAATTCAGAAGGCCTTCAGGCAGACAACTAGGGAACTGAGCATAACGAAACGTTTCAGTGCCGGCAATGATGGGCCTATAATGCCTCTCCTAGGTTTCCCGAAGCTTGGGAAATCCATGCACATGTTGGACATCACAAAGCTTCCTCTCATCTAGTACTGGTGAGGTTTTGAAACCTTTGACCTCTCCAAGTTGGGCCCTGGGTGGCTAGGTTTGGGGTTGAACTTAGGACCTGGGTGCTGACCATGAACTCAGAGCCGAAGTCTAGTGCGTTACCACTTTGTCAAGCTTAACTTCTGCTTTCTCTCTGTGTGTGAGTGTGTGTACGTGCATGTGTGTGTGCATACACTAGTCCTGGAGTATGAACTCAAGACATGAGCACTGTACCTAGTTTCTCTTGTACAAGGTTTGCCCTCTTCCACTTGAACCACAGAGCCCCTTCAGGTTTTTCCTACTGATGTGATTCTGAGAAATCAAGCACAGTGTTTCATATATGCAAAGCACTCTACCCCTAAGGCACATTCCCAATCCTCTACTTCAAGTTTGTTAGTTTGTTTCTGTCTTTTTTGTTGTTGTTGTCATTGTAGGAGTGGAAATCTGGGCCTGGGTGCTGTCCCTGAGCTCTTCAGCTCAAATCTTGTGCTCTACTACTTGAGCCAAAGAGCAACTTCCGGTTTTCTGGTGGTTCATTGGAGCTAAGTGTCTCAAGGACTTTCCTGCCCACGCTAGCTTTGAACCGTGATCTTCAGATCTCATCATCCTGAGTAGCTAGGATGACCGGCATGAACCACAAGCACCTAGCTTCCACTTCAGGTTTCTTAATGGTGAATTGGAGATAATAGTTTCATGGTACCTTTTGTGTCAGGAATAGTTTGGAACCCAGATCTCAGCTTCTTGAGAAGACAGGATGACAGACCTCGGTTATATAACCCTAAGCCGTGGCACTCTGCTGCAAGGGGGTCCATGGCTCCGTGTGGAGGAGTGCTAGCCATGAGACCAAGAGGTATCAGTCAGTGCCTAGGCCCTGAGTTCAAATTTCATGACTTAGAAAAAACAAGACAAAACAATTGTCTCCTGTAGACAACTCACTAGTCTTCAGTAATACATAATTTTGTCCCTGCCATGGGGACAGATCTGAGCCTCAATATTCTTTTCTGCATAGTCATGTCAGTTGTGGAGTTCTTACAAGGACAAGATGAGAGAATGCACCCTTTGAAGGACAAAATACATAACA
This sequence comes from Dipodomys spectabilis, assembly GCF_019054845.1. Classification (NCBI taxonomy): domain Eukaryota; kingdom Metazoa; phylum Chordata; class Mammalia; order Rodentia; family Heteromyidae; genus Dipodomys; species Dipodomys spectabilis. The sequence continues at coordinate 596,446 of NW_024870978.1, read as the reverse complement.
CTCTTTTTTTTTTGTCGGTCATGGGGAATGAAATCTGGGCCTACACTCTGTCCTTCAGCTCGTCAGCTCAAGGCTAGTGCTCTACCACTTGAACTACAGCGACACTTCCAGTTGTCTGATGGTTTATTGGAGATCAGTTTCAGCGACTTTCCTGCCTAGTCTGCCTTTGAACCACTATCCTCAAACCTCAGCCTCCATATTAGTTAGGATTACCGGCGTGAGCCACTGGTGCCCGGCTACAAATAACCCTTTTCACAGGACTCAGCACACAGCATCCTGTGAAAGACTCAGCACCCAGCACCCAATGCAGGACGCAGCATACTGTACCTGTGAAGAAATCACCACATAGCATCCTGTGCAGGACTTAGCACACAGCACCCCGTGAGGGCCCTAGCACCCCAGAAAGGACTCATCACGTAGATGTATCTCACAAGCTGTCATTAGTATTAGGGTACTTCATCAGTAACACCATTCTTTCAGAAACACATCACAAACTGAACAAAGTTCACATCTAATGATTCAGAGAGGTATTATTTGCAGGGGAGTCAGCCACAGGATTGCACTAAAATGTTGTGGGTACAGTCCTAAGATCTTTTGCTCAAGGCTAGCGATCTATCACTTTGATCCACAGCTCAGAGTTTCACAGACATCCCGCCAGGGCTGGATTTTAAACCCACCAGTGTGAGATCTCAGCCCCCGAGTATCTTGGTGACAGGGGTGAGCAAGCCAGCAGCATCTGGTTCTGCGGGGCTGAGTTGCAGTCGTATACCTCTGACTAAGTCAGCTTAGATGGCAGCTGTCAGCACCAGACTCCCGGCTTGCTCTGTGATGAAGTATTTGAAGTCCTATCCTTATAGAGTTGCAGTCACAACATTCAAACTTTTTTTCATGCCCATTCTGGACCTTGAGTAAGAGTCTAGACACAGTCCCTAAGCTTTTATGCTCAAAGCTAATGCTTGACTGCTTGAGCGAGAGCACAACTTCTGGATTTTTATGTGCATGTGGTAGTGAGGAATCAAATCCAGGGCTTTGTATGTACTAGCCATCATTATATCACTGAGCCCCAGGTGTGACAAGTGTATGAACAGATAAATGTGTAGATTCACATATATGTATATACATATATATATTTACATATCTATGTATAAAACAAGAGAATGAATGTCTGTATATTATGAAATTACATATATTATATTACAACTCATTATTGACATTCAAATTATTCCTTCCACTTTTAAGTATCATGGTTGAATACATAATAAAGTATTAATTGAAAATTAGTCAATGTAATCAAATCTCGTAGCCTTTGAGACTACTAACGTGAACCAGTATACTTATGATGCATAAAACACAAGACAATCAAATGAGGCACATTGAAAATACCTTTATTTACAGTCGAAATGGCCTGCATTTAACTTTTCCTGGGCTGTACACTCAGTGACAAACCAGCACCAACCACGAAATCTCAGATCTCCAATGAGTGGGCAGCCACACATAGTTAATTGGTCTGCAAAGAACCAACTCCCAAAATTATCATCTCCAAAGCTCCAAACGTCAATAAGTAAGGCTTTGTCCTTTTCCCTTACTCCCTCCTTCTTTATAGACTTTCCTTCATTTCCCTTTTTCCCTTCCATCCCTTCCTTTTTCTCTTTAGGCCTCTCCACTATCCACAGGGCTACACTTCTCTGACCTGGTGGCCAATTGGCATACTTTCCCTCCTACTCTCCCTCAAATTCCTCTTCTCCCAAGTCTTTCCCCTCCTTCTGTCTCACCACTTCCTTCCCTTGATTTTCTCCAATTCCATTTCTCTGACCATGCAGCGTATACATAGGTTGAACACCTCCATCACTCCAGTGGGTCTCCTGCCTAACAGTTTTCAACCATCACTTCACAAACTGCCCGTTCCCCAATAACTTCTTCACAGCTAATCATGTGAGGATGACATCCTACCCCATCCAACAACATACCCTGACCCTTTGGTGGTATGTCCCTTGCACTCCAGTGGGCCAGGACATGGGGCCACATTGATTAGTGGGCTCTGCTGGTTATTAGGGCCCCGCTGCTTTATACACCCCCTACTGGTTTTCATGTCCAATTAGATCCTTGATTCCTTCTTACCAAATCCTAAAAATTCCCTTCTCTTCACCCAATGAACAGGCTTAAAATGTATATTTAATAGAAAACAAGTAAATTATAGAAACACACTAGTTAGCAGTAATTAACACTCAGTAAGTCTTATCCTTAAGGGATCATCTGAGTGTCTCTGAACAGTTCATCTTGCAGCGTTCTGTGTATATTGGTCCTAGCACCACCAAATATGGTCCTTGCCACTTTGGTTCTAATTCAGGAGCATGATGAATTTTTACACCAGCTGTCCAGGCAAGAAAGAGTGGGTGAGGTTTTTTTTTCATCCCCATTTCTTAGTTTATTTCACTTACTTAAGTTCTAGCTTTTGAATTTATTGCTGAAGGAGACTTGCTATAGATTAAACTACATTACTCTCCCCAAAGAAATTTGCCTTCCAATTGGATTTAATTTCTTATTTTATATTTGAACTTATCTGTTGCCATCATGTTTATTTATTTTTAAATAGTTTGTATTATTATTTTTAAGTAGTTGTAGAAAGAAGTTCCCATTCTACAAAACAGTACATGAATACAAGGTGTCTGACAACATTGTCACCCATCCCTCATAACCCTTCCCTTCTCACACTTTTTTGTAAAAATTGAGATAAGTGATTACATATATTTCACATATTTCACAACATTGTGGAATTGTGATACTTAGTTAAAGTCACAAACACATTTTAACCTTGACAAGGCAAATTATCGTTATCATGGTCTAAAGTTTGTTAATTCTATGAGCTTTGACAATCCAAATTATTTTTCCCTCCTCAGGTGATGTTTACATTTTGATCCCTTTTGCTTAGTGTAAGCTATTCCCTCTTTCCCTCTCATTCCTCCCTTCCCATCAGTGTGTTTGGGTTACTTAGTTATTTTTCTTCTATGTCCAGTGCAGCTGATGGACACCTTTGTTGTATGTTCTTCCATTTTCCACTTATTCTGTTCCTTCTCCTGGCTTCCCTCCATTGTGTGCATATTTCAACCATCTACATAGTCAAGAACATGGAGTCATTAACGGTGATACAACAAAAAGAGTGGCTGTCTTTTGTTTCTCGAGTCCTGTTTAATTTGTCATATCTTCTGGCATTTTGGCTTTAGAATCCACATATCAGGTAGACCCTGTGCCATTTGTCTCTTTGTTCTTGTCTTACCTCACTCAAATAATTTGGTCTAGTTCCATCCATTTCCCTACAAATGCCATCATTTTATCATGTCTAATCGCTGCATAGTATTCCATTGTATATAGGTACCACAATTTTTTTATCCGCTTATCAGTAGTGGCTCATCTGGGTTGTTTCCAAATCTTGGCTATTATGAACAGTGCTGCAATAATCATTAAGGTGTGTGTGTCTTTGTATACTGGTTCCTGTTGATCTGAGTAGATGCCTAGGAGTGGTATGGCGAGTTCATAGGACAGGTCGATATTTAGCTTTCTGAGGTACCTCCAGACTTCTTTCCAAGTGATTGTATTAGTATACGTTCGCACCAGCAATGAAGTAATGCTTCTCTTTCTTTGCATCCCTTCCAGCATCTGTCATTGTCTGAATTTAGGATGTGGGCCATTCTGACTGGGGTAAGGTGATATCTCAGAATTGTTTTTATTTGCATTTCCTTTACGGCCAGGGATGATGAACATTTCCTCAATGTTTCTTTGGTGTTTTTACCTCTTCTTCTGAGAACTCTCTTTAGCTCCCTTGACCATTTCAAAATTGGTTTTTTACGTTTGTAAAGGGTTAGTTTCTTGAGTTTACCATATATAATGGATATTAGACCCTTGTCTGATATATTGCTGGTAAATATTTTTTCCCAATTATTTGGCTTTCTTTCTAGTTTGGTTACTAGTTTTTATCTGTGCAGAAACTTTATTTTAAGGTAGTCCCATTTAGCGAGTCATTCTCCAATTTGCTGTGACCCTGGGAATCTGTTCTGGAAGTTCCTGCCTTTGCCTATAAGTCCAAGTCTCTCTCATACTCGGTCCTGCAATAGTTTCAGAGTTTCAGGCTTGATGTTAAGGTCTTCAATCCATTTTGAGGTGATGTTAGTGTATGGTGATAGGCTAGGGTCCACTTTTAGTTTTCTGCATGTGGCCAGTTTTCCCAGCACCAGTAGTTGAAGAGGTTATGATTCTTACACCATATGTCTTTGGCTCCTTTGTCAAATATCAACTGACTGTACATATGCGGCTATATTTCTGGGTCCTCTAACCTGTCTCACTGATTTTAGGGTATCTTTTTGTGCCAGTACCAAGCTGTCTTTGTTATTATGGCTCTATATTAGAGCTTGAAGTCCTTCATCATGATCCCTCCTGCATCCTTTCTTTTGCCTAAAATTGTTTTGGATATGCTAGGGCTTTTGTTGTTCCATATGAAATTTTGGAGTATTTTCTCTATTTCAGTAATGTAAGTCATTGGAACTTTAATGGGAATTGCATTGAATGTGTTTATTATTTTGGGCAGTATGGCCATTTTCACCATATTATTTCTGCCTACCCAGGAACATGGGTAGTCATTCCATTTCCTGGTATCCTCTACGATTCCTTTTTTTAGGCTTTTATACTTTTCATGAAATAGACCTTTTACAACTTTGATTAGGTTACTTCCTAAATACTTTTTTTTGAGGTTATTGTGAATGAAGTTGTTTCCTCGATGTCCATTTCTGTTTGTACTTTGTTGGTTTACAGAAAGCCGACTGATTGGGGCTGGGAAGGTGGCTCAGTGGTAGAGCGCTTGCCTTGCATGCATGAGGCCCCGGGTTCGATTCCTCAGAACCACATAAGCAAAGAAAAAAAAGCCGGAAGTGGCAGTGGCTCAAGTGGTAGAGCACTAGCCTTGAGCTGAAGAGCTGAGGGACAGCGCCAGGCCCAGAGTTCAGGCCCCACAACCAGACCCCCCCCCAAAAAAAGAAAGCTGACTGACTTTTGTTGGTTAATTTTGTATCCTGTACTTTGCCAATTTGGTTTATAAGCTCTAAGTGTTTGGAGATGGAGCTTTAGGGATCGTTAATTTATAAAACAATGCCATCTCATTGTTGGCATACAGAAAAGCCATTGATTTTTGGGGGTTAATTTTATAACCTGCTACTTTGCCAAAGTTTTGAATCAGCTTGAGTAATTTGGGAGTGGAGTCTATGGGATTCTTTAAATACAAGATCATGTCATCTGCAAAGAGGGAGAGTTTTATTTCTTCTTTCCCTATTTGGATCCCCTTTATGTCTGCATCTTGTCTTATTGCTGTAGCTAGGCATTCTAATACTAGATTGAAAAGAAGTGGAGAGAGTGGGCATCCTTGTCTTGTTCCTGAGTTAAGAGGAAATGGCTTTAGTTTTTCACCATTGAGTATAATGCTGGCTGTAGGTTTGTCATATACAGCCTTTATTGTATTGAGGAATGTTCCATGGATTCCTAATTTTTCCAAAACCTTCATCATAAAGGGGTGTTGGATCTTGTCAAATGCTTTTTCTGCGTCTATTGAGATAACCATGTGGTTCTTATTCTTGCTCCTGTTGATGTGATGAATAATATTAATTGATTTGCGTATATTGAACCAGCTTTGCATCCCTGAAATGAATCCTGTTTGATCGTGGTGTATGATTTTTTGGATGAATTGTTGAAGTCGATTGGCCAAAATTTTGTTGAGAAGTTTCGCATCAATGTTCATCAAAGAAATGGGTCTATAGTTCTCTTTCTTTGATGAGTCCCTACCTGGTTTTGGGATGAGGGTTATGATGGCTTCATAGAATGTGTTCGGTAGTGAGCTTTCTCTTTCAATTTCATTGAAGAGTTGGAGGAGAATTGGTGTGAGCTCTGCTTTGAAGGCCTTGTAAAATTCCGCTGTAAAACCATCTGGTCCTGGACTTTTCTTAGCTGGGAGGTCTCTTATTGCTGTTTCTATTTCAATGCTTGATATGGGCCTGTTAAGATAGTTTACCTCATCTTGGTTTAGTTTTGGCATGTCAATATTTGCTAGGAAGAGGTCCATTTCTGTCAAGTTCTCAAACTTATTAGCATAAAGTTTTGAGAAGTATTCCCTTATAATGTTCTGAATCTTGCTTGTTTCCGTGGTGATGTTTCCATTCTCATCTCTGAGTTTATTAATTTGGGTGTGTTCTCTTCTTTTTCTGATAAGATTTGCTAAGGGTCTGTCAATTTTGTTAATTTTTTCAAAGAACCAACTCTTTGTTTTGTTGATTCTTTCTATAGTTTTTTTGGATTCTAATTCATTTAATTCTGATTTAATTTTGATTATTTCTTTCCGTCTACTGGATTGGGGTTTATCTTGCTGCTCTTTTTCAAGGAGGTTTAGATGTGTCATTAAATTGTTAGTTTCAGATCTCTCCAATTTGTTGATGTAGGAGCTCAGAGCTATAAACTTGCCTCTGAGTACTGCCTTTGCTGTGTCCCAGAGGAGCTGGTATTTTGTGTGTTCATTTTTGTTGAATAGCATGAACATTTGAATTTCCTTTCTAATCTCTTCCATGACCCACTCATGATTCAGCAGTGTGTTGTTCAGCCTCCATGTGATACCGGACTTTCTTTGGTGGCTTTTGGTGTTGAGTTCTAACTTTATTCCCTTGTGGTCAGAGAGAATGCAAGGTATAACGTCAATGTTTCTGAATTTAGACAAGTTTGCTTTGTGGCCTAAAATGTGGTCTATTTTAGAAAACGTTCCATGTGCTGCTGAGAAAAACGTGTATTCTGATGCTGCTGGGTGAAATGTTCGGTAAATGTCTGTTAAGTCTAATTGATCTATGCAGCTGTTTAGATCTGCGGTTTCTCTGTTGAGTTTTTGCCGAGTTGATCTATCTAGTGGGGAGAGTGGTGTGTTAAAATCCCCAACGATTAATGTCTTTGGATCTATATGGGATTTGAGGGAAAGTAGTGTTTCTTTGATAAATTTGGGTGCTCCATTGTTTGGCGAATAGATATTTAGAATTGTAATATCCTCCTGAAGGAGAGATCCTTTAATTAGTATGTAGCGACCTTCTTTATCTCTTTGCATGAATTTTAATTTGAAGTCTATTTTATCTGATATTAGGATTGCAACTCCCGCCTGTTTATGCGGTCCGTTTGCTTGGTAGATTTTGTTCCAGCCTTTAACATTGAAAATGTGTTTGTTTTTATGGGCAAGATGTGACTCCTGCAGGCAGCAGATAGAAGGGTCTTGTTTTTTAATCCAACTAGACAGTCTATGTCGCTTAATTGGAGAGTTCAGTCCGTTAACATTAAGAGATAGGACTGAGAGGTATTTGGGAGTTCCTGCCATGTTATCTACCTTCTTGGGGGCTGCGAAAACTGGGTTCTTCCTATGGTTCTTGGATTCTCAGTTTGGGTGCAGTTTCTTGGCCTTTATTGAGGTCTTGTTGGTTTTCTATGTGTAGGACATCTTTAAGAATCTTTTGTAGGGCTGGTTTGGTGGAGATGTATTGTTTCAATTTTTCTTTGCTATGGAAGGTTTTTATTTGGCCTTCAGTTATGAAGGAGAGTTTAGCTGGGTACAGTATTCTTGGTTGATAGTTGTTTGTTTTTAGGGCATGGCATACATCATTCCAGGCTCTTCTTGCTTTGATTGTCTCTGCTGAGAAATCTGAGGTGATTCTAATTGGTTTCCCTTTATAAGTAATTACCCTTTTCTCCCTGACAGCTTTAAGGATCTTTTCCTTGTTCTGAGTTGATCCTGTGTGGATTATAATGTGACGGTGGGATGTCCTATTCTGGTCTGGTCTATTTGGGGTTCTAAAGGCTTCTTGTATCTGGACAGGCCTATCTTTTTGCATGTTTGGGAAGTTCTCTGCTAGGATCCTGTTAAACAGATTTCCTAGACCATTAACTTCTGTTTCTAGGTGTTCCTCTACACCCATTATCCTTAGATTAGGCCTTCTGATGGTGTCTTCCAGGTGTTGGATAAATCTATCATATTTCTTGGACTTGTCTTGGATGGTTGTATGTTCTTTCTCTATAATATCTAGGCTGTCTTCAATCCCTGAGATTCGATCTTCTGCATGGTCTAACCTGCTGTCAAGACTCTCTACTTTGTTTTTTATCTCTTTTCCTTCTAGTTGGTCAGCTTTGATGGCTTCAAGTTCTTTGTTGAAGCTCTGTTTTAGGTCTTGTATGAATTTCTTTACTTCCTTAATTTGGTGTTCAGTGTTTGTCCTCAAATCACTTAGTTGATTGGTTATGGTTTCTTTGGGCTCCCATTCCTTCTGTTGGGTTCCATTCAGCATTCCCTTTGTGGTCTCCCTGACTTCCTTCAGCTCTTTGTTAATGGATTCCATGAATGCCTTTAGTGATCTTTGTGTGTTCTCTACCTGGTCTCTCAATTCCTGTATTACTCTTTGATTAGCTTCCTCCCGTTCATGGGATTCCTGCAGATCTCTTTGAGTGTTCTCAGCCTGCTCACGCCATTCCTCCCTTTCTCTTTGAGTATTCTCAAGTTGTTCACGCAAATCCTGTATCAGTTTTTGAGTAGCTTCCTCACGCTTATGATATTCCTGTATAAACTTCTGGGATGCCTCCTCTCTCTCCCTATCACGCTCATACAGAGTCCTTTGTACGTTGTCAAACTTTTCATTTATCATGTTTGCCACCAGTGTTTGTAGAGCTGTTTGGGAACTCTCCTCTGGATTATTCATTATCTGTTCTAACCCCTGATTATCAGGATTGGGAATTGAGATACCCGAATTTGCCATTTTTCTTGTGTTTTTCCGGCTTACTCTGCCCATTTGAGATGAAGATAGTACCAGTTTTGTGCTAGAACACTATCTTAAGGCAACCATCAACCAAAGTTTGCATTTGTACAGTCAATCGTCTACAGATACAATCTAGTTCAACAGATACATCTATTCGACATCAAACAACTATATGTTAAAGAACTTCGAACCGCAGAGAAGAATTTGGAAAGCCAGAAATTATTAGGGTTAGGAAGAGATGTGGGTAAAAAATAGGAATAGATTGGTGTGGGGAGGCACAGGGAGAGTTAACTATGTCCTAATCACAATGCAGGAAATAGGTTGGGTAGGATGTAAGTAGAGAGAGAGAGAAAAAGAAGAAAGGGAAAGAGGAATGAAAAGAGACCAGAAAAAAAATAGAAACGTAAAAATTAATGTTATTTTAGAGATTAAAAGACCATCTATTTATAGAGGAATATGAATATGTTGAGAGAAAGGGAGGGACATAGAGGAGATGAGAAAAACTTTAAAAAAATGCTTAAAATATTGTATAGGTATAAAGTACTGCTATTAGTGAATTTAAGTCTCAGAGGTTTTGAATTGAGTAATAAGTTTGTGGATTAAGTGTGTACACAATGGGGGATAGGGTCTACTGGTTAACTACGGGTTTATCTGAGGATGTGCAGGACAAGAGTTAAGTCACATAAAGATGAACAAAGAGGAAAAGATGGAAAGGATAGGAAAGTGAGAAGAAAAGATCAGAAGTTCAGTAGAGCTAGAAAAAAAAACAAAAAGATAATTAAGAATGAAAGAAAAAGAGAAAGAAGACAAGAAAAGAAAAGAAAACACACATTCACGTATTCCTAAAATAAAAATTATAAGAGGAGAAAAAAAAAAAAAGTTAATGGAAAACAATTATTTTTTCAGAAGAGGCAAAAATTAAAGATTAATAAAAGTTTTAGAAAAGCAAAAAAAATTTTTTATATATATATAAGGTAACAAAAAACGAAAAAAAACAAAACAAGAAAAAGAAAAAAAGAAAAGAAGAAGAAGAAAAAAAAAGTTCTTTGATTTTTTTTTTTTTTTTTGGGAGGGGTGGGAAGAGTCCTGTATCTCCCTTTTGTCTGTAACCAGAGTCTGGTTGGAGTCTCTGGTCAGCTTGAGGTCCTGTGGCTTGATTGGTTTCTTAAGTCAGTTTGTTGGAACAGGAAGGAAAATGCTCTGCTTTACCCAAGATTTTGAGATCCCCCTCCCAGGTTAGTTTACTGGGAGGGTGATCTGCTTTGAGAATCACAAAAGAGGGGGATGCAGTGATGAGGCTAGGTTCTGGGTAGAGTTGAGGCCTTTCAACGAACAGTAGCTTTTCCCTGGGGCTATTTTGTGAAAAAAAACTCACAGCACCCAGCCTGGAGCCATTCTCAGGGTTTCTGTTTTTCAATTGATTGTGGTGGCTGCTAGAGGGAGGGGCAGCCTCTGGCTCTGGCCACCCAGCGAGGAGAGCCACTCCAGTGGCTGGTGCCTGAGCTGGGCGACCCCTCCCTGGATGGAACTGAGTCTGTGAGGTCACCTCGCCGCCAAGTTCCTGTGACCTGCCAAATGACTAGCTCTATTCCAAGGCCTGAGCTGGAGCTAGCCGCTCCTCCGAGCTTTGTCAGTATCCAAGATGGAGATCACCGGTGCTGGGGGGGGAGGGGTGGCCTTCCCTCCTCTGCTCCCAGAGGAGTAAGGAAGTGGGGCTTCTACTCACGCGGAGTCTTGGATCTCGGGTCGTCTCTGGTCTGCAAAGTGCAGGATGAAGTTGTCCGCTCCTTGTCGGTTCTTGCTGGTGTTGAGTAGAATCCGCTCGTCCGCTGCGTCTGGCTCCTTCGTCCCGGACTGCCGCTATTTTTCTATTAATCTGCGAACAGAGCATGTTGTATTTTCCAGTGCAATAGAGATGGCTTCTCTAAGTACTAAAGACTAAAACCAAAAATTAAATGTGGGCAATGCCCCAATCAATCTATCATCTGATGTGATGTTGCCTCTAGAAACTCCTACAACTTCACAAGCGGTTTTGCAGCTCACGCATAGTAAATATAGAGACTTAAAATTTCCAGATATGTCCAACAGACAAAATCAATGAATTAAACTAAGTTAGAAAGTTCTCCCAGTAGTTCAGAGAGTTCTAAAAAAAAGGGACATCTGATTAAAAAAGAAAAAGAAAGATTCTCCCAACAGTTATGATTACGTTTAGTTCAACTTACGTTATAGGGAATAGATGGTGGTTTCACACAAAATATAAGCTAGTAACGCACATATTTCCCGAACCAACTGAAGAACCATTTCCTTATACATGAGCTTATAAACATGAAAATAATTGGATAAAAATAAAAATAAAAAGATTACAATATAAGCATAGCCCTGTCTTAGGTTTGTTAATTATTAAACATAAAAAGGCTGAATAGATGACACATTCTATTGAACAATATACTAAACTTGTTTCGCACCACTTAGCTTAAACAGTTGGTGAGATAGTCATCAATATTCATGTAATTCATCAATGCTTTGCGTTTAAAAAATTGATTACGTGCTTAAATAAACAAAGAATCTATGTCACAATCACACACTGTCTAAAAATGTTAATTCTTCTCAGTAAAGATACACTCAGATGCAACTCTTTTGAGTCTGTGTCTGTCACTTCCCCGACTCCTTGCCCACCTATCCCTAGATCCCTGTCCCGTCGGTCCCAGTGCTCCAGCTAAGCTGGTCTGTCACACTGACACCTGACTGTAGTCCCTAATTCATGTACTTTACTTATATTAGGATATTGTGTTAAAAAAAAAGGTTTGTTCATTAGGTCACAGCCATTAATGGCTTGAATGTGCTTAGATGTCAGGTGAAGATTAATTCTGGAAATTCAAAGATTCCAGGTTTTTGAATGGTCACTGCTAATCACAATGAGAGGGGTAGTCTAAGTGAGATTTGGCTGCTAATCACAATGAGAGGGGTAGTCTAAGTGAGATTTGGAAATACTTTTGGTCATTCACGGCACCAAAACAGCAGAGACAAATTAACAGTAGTGACAGAAGAGAAGGAACAATTCCAGAGTTAATGAACAAATGAAAGTAACTAAGTTATACCAGAAATTGTTTTAGAGAACAATTTTTGGTTATTGAACAAATAGTTATCAACTAGTCTTATTCCTCATTGCCTTTAGCATTCTAAATCTCTTAGGCTACTTCTTAATTTCTGTGTAATAAATGTATCTCCTTCTGTGCTGTTCTTTCATACCTTATCTTTTTACTTTCTAAAAATCTCAGTCTTTCTATATTTCTCTATGAACATTTCCTGATACTAAATGCACCTACAAAGATGGCAGCGGATGCTAATGTAAGGGTCCAATAGCTCATGAGTCATTAATGAAACAACATGGAAAGGAGGACATATTTAGTGATACCTCACATTTTCTGAAAAGCTGAACTGCCATCATTTGTTTCAAATTTCCATTATTTGTCTACATAGTGTCATTCAGTGCACATAAGGGCAAATATGAGCTGGGTGCTGGTGGTTCACGCCTGTAATCCTAGCTACTCAGGAGGTTGAGACCAGAGGATTGTGGTTCAAAGCCAGCCTGGTCAGAAATGTCCATGGGACCATTATCTTCAATTAACCACCAGAAACCCAGAAGTGGTGCTGTAGCTTAAGCGGTAGAGCACTCTACTTGAACTGAAGAGTTGAGGAAGTGCCCCCAGGATCAGAGTTCAAGCCACACAACCAACAAAAAGTGTAAATATTACCTTATGTTTCCCAAGAGGAAGGACAAGATCAATAATCTTCCCAAGCAGAAAAAATAATTTTAAAATGATTCAGTGCACCTACTTTTGCTGAGTTATTTAAGTTATGGTTTCTTTGCTAGACATATTCTCTTCCTTTAAAAATTGTCACATATTAGCTTTACAATAAATTTCACCTAATATTTCTTGTTTCAAAAGAAAAGTCTATACAGTTGATGTCACTTAGATTTCTTATTATCTTAATTCAAAGCCAAACCAGGAAGGAGAGTCTGTCAAACTCTTATCACAAATTGAACACCAAAAAACCAGAAGTGGAGTTTTGGCTCAAGCAGTAGAGTACTAGCTTTGGGGTAAGTGGGCAGGAAAGACAACTGTTCAGAGACAGGATCCAGCCTCTGGATTCAAGCCACAGAACCAGCACAAACAAAACAAACAAGCAAACAAAAATCCCAGATATTCCTTTGGGACCTTCCTTAAAAGAATACTGGTCAGAGAAGAGGCTCCTTTTGCTGATCATACTCACTGGATCCTGCTTTTATGGAATCCTTATTGCTCTGGAGAACTCAGGACCAGATCAAAGAACTGATACCTGACTCCTGCATCAAGAGAATCATCTCAGGGGTGAAATAACCTTCCATATGACACTTTAAAACCTTCACGTCTTTGTCCCTTTGCAGGAGAACACTTTTAAAACAACGTTATTTCCTTTTGTTCCATGCTGGCCGTCAAATGGTACATTATTTCCTTTTGTGATACTCTCAACTAGAAGTTTACAGAAAAATTTTATATGAGTAAAGAACACACTCGAAAAAGCCAGGGACAGTGTTTCCTTCAAGCGTTAGGATACTTTTCTTCTACAGTAAAAAGGAAAGCACAAGGTAACTTGAACTTTGTTATTCCTCTATGTTCCATTCCTCTCCTGGGGTCAGTTTCCACATCCAGTAAAAGTTACTTCCAGTAACAATCGATGGTGCTGCTTGAAGTATAATGAATGCTTTCTGGCTTCACTGAAATAACACTAGGACACCTTTGGACCTAAGGTAACACGTGTTTCAGAGACAACTCAGTAAATAGAAAATATGAAATTTATATTGCTTATAAATACATTATACATGAGTACATTGAGTTCAAACTTTGTAAGTTCTCTGTAAGTTAAGGTGAATTTTAAATGGGAAGAAGGTTCTCAGAACATTCTTTTTGTGAGTGTATGTGCTGTTCATAATTTCCCAAGTGTACATGAGCTAACAGTAAGGGAAACAATAGCAATAATAGGAGAAAGAGAAGTTCTGTGTTTAAGTATAAGGGTTCAATACAATATAGAAGACTACATATAAGACAACATTGAAACAATAAAGCCAATCTATTATGTAGATTTATGGGAGTGTTATAGAGAAAGCAAGACTCCTACATGGAACATGAAGTATGAGGCCACTTTCATTCTAAATCATGCTTGCTAATCATGCAACTTTGTAGAAAGTAGAATAGAAGAATAATACTGTTTCCAAAGCAAGTCAGATATATGAGTTTGGATTTAACTGGAAAAAATATCCATCTTGTGAGAGCAGGGATTATACTAGCAATGAACTGGTAGCTAAGGTCACATTTCTTTTCTTTTTTTTCTTCACTTGTATATGTATATTTTTTTGTTGGCTCTGGTCTTGGCACTTGAATTCTGGGCTCATGAGCTGTCTCTCTTCTATTCAGCTCAAGGCTAATGCTCTACCACTTGATCCACAGTGCCATTTCCAGTTTCCTTTTAGTTAATTGGAGAAAAGAATCTCTGGGACTTTCTTACCTGGGCTGGCTTTGAACCCCAATCCTCATATCTCACCACAACCCAGCTTACAATCACATTTCTAACAGTGTACACTCAGGATAAATAATGTGTGTGTTCATCTATCTTTAAAGAATTTTTGAGTTAGGGGCTGGGAAAGTGGCTCAGGTGTAGGGCGCTTGCCTTGCATGCATGAGGCCCTGGGTTCAATACCTCAGCATCACATAAGCAAAAAAGAAAAAAGCCGAAAGTGGCTCTGTGACTCAAGTGGTAGAGTGCTAGCCTTGAGCTGAAGAGCTGAGAGACAGCACCCAGGCCCAGAGTTCAGGCCCCATGACCGGACCCCCCCACCAAAACAAAACAAAAAAAGAATTTTTGAGTTAAAAACATGGGCTACAGCTTAGACATTACCCTCACAAAAATGTTTTAAGTATAAAAGTTGATATTCCTGCTAAAACCTTAGAATGAAAAGGAGTCTGGGAAGTTCAGTTTGCATCCAGCTTGGGCAGAACAGTCTTTGCAACAGTACATATAATAAAGCAACGAAAAGCTGGATTGGAAGAATGGCTCAGGTGATGGAATACCAGTTATGAGCCAGATTGCTGAATAAGAGCTTGAAGCTTTTGCATGCATACATACAAACATACACAAATACACAGAGGCACTTATATGTGCACACACAAATACACAAATGAAACAACTCTCAGAATGTGTAGAAAAGTTAGAAAACAACAGAATATATATCCTGAATAAGACTAGAATCAAGTGATAATTTTTAATATTAGAAAGTCATCAAGTGAACTTCCTTCAAAAAAGTTTGAGAATATTACATAGGTAGGGACCAGAGATAGTAAGAGAGTCAATTAATCATTAATATAGGCATCGCATCCATGAAGGAATGAATCAGAGACCCCGCAAGTGCATCTGAAAATATTCATATCCTGTGTCAAATGTTAGAACTTCTTTGAAAATAGTAGGTAAGCAGTCTGAACAGTCACTATGGTGTATAATATCCCTGGAGAAGTTCAGAATTGGTAGTCTGTATCTAGATTAAATAAACCAAGAAACTATGACAGGGCAATGTGATACAAGCCTAGAATTCTAGCACTGAGATTAAGACAGGAGATTAGAGAGTGGAATTACATAGTGATACCTTCCCTGGACCAGGTAGGATAATTTTGTCTTAACAAAACCAAACAAACAAGAAAGGAATACATAGTTGGAAGTTTGGGCTAATTTTGTCATTATGTTTTGAGAAGTCAAATTTTCTGTTGAAATGCAACTCATACTTAATCCTCACTTGTGTTTTAAATTCTCTCTTCATTACAGAACATTCCTAGATGCAAAATTACTCATGATTCCCATCCAAAATTTGAAAAAGCAAGTAATCATCATTTTGTTTTAACCCAAAGAAACGATGAAGGATTACAAAAACTTAAGCCTGGAAAAATAGCACAGTTCGTCTATTGTAGGGTTTTGAAGATCTTGCTAAATTAGAATTTAGATTTAACATAAATATTTTGATTTATTTTTTAATTTCATATTCTATCGGATGCTAAAATTTCTTTTAAGAAGAGGGTTTAATTGACAAATTCACAAATTATTTTGCATTCTATTTGCCTAGAATATTCTTTCAAGAGAGTTATATAATTAGAACTTAGTTAATAGATAATTACAATAATTAATGTATAAAATGATAATGTGAATGTTGTAGACAGAGTTGCCAAAAAATTGATGATATTAATTTATAAATTTAGAATAAGATCAATTTTTGGAGTCTTTGTTATAACATGGTATGAAGAGAATAATCGTGTGACATCTACTTTCTTCTACCTGTATGTAGCACAGGAAGCAATTTCCTTAATTATTTGCCACTGTATACTATAAGAAAAATGTTAGTTTTGGGGTTTCTTTTTATTTTTGTTTTATTGTTTTGTCCTAGCGCTTGAACTCTATGCCTGGACACTGTGTCTGAGCCTGTTTATGCTCAAGGCTCATGCTCTACCACTTCAACCTCAATGCCACTTGTGTCTGACTTTTGCTGACAAGTTTATAAGATAAGAATCTAGGGAATCTTCCTGCCTGGGTGGGCTTGGAACTGTAATCTTCTGACCTTAGCATCCAGAATTTATATGATAGTTAAGAAAGTATAAATATAAATATTATTTGCAAGTGTTCCGATCTCAAGAATACCAGTGGGGGGGAAATGATGCAACCCAGTTTATTGTGGTGTTCTTTCCAAAATATGTATGGCATCACATTAGCAGAGTTGTATTTTTTTCACAATAAAGATAAGCTATTCATGATGTGAATTAAGGGAAGTTTGAGGTGCACCCTAAAAGTTCTAAACTGTTGGGCTAGGATGACTCTATGTCATAAATATTGGGATTGGTGGTCATAAAAATAATAGCTTACTGTGATAAACAACTGCTTACCCTTGAAGAATTATTACCTATGCTACATAGTTTTATCCTAAACCAGAATGTGGTTATTTTTCTGTTGACTCTCAATCTGTAACACCCCATTGAAATATGCATCTATTGCAGAATTACGTAACATTCAAGCCTGTACTGTTTTGAATCTTTCAAGTATGGAATCTTCTGAATTTGAAAATGAGTAGTTATTAGTCATTAGAATGTTGAAGAACACATATATTCTGTCTTCTTAACAACTTATTAGCTTTTAAAAGTTAGAGGTTTCGATAGAATTAAACTGTTTTCGCTTTTAGTATGAGAAAGTACTATATTTATTCTTTTTTCAAAATATTGGTAAGTATATTGTGAAAATATTGTTTAGTCAGCATTCAAGTTGATGGTCCTCTGATTAAAAAGGGGGTAATTAATTCAAATTAGACACCAAACAGTATTGATTTTTAAGAAGTTACTACATAAAGAATAATATTTACTATACCAATACAGTGAAATTTTATTTCATGCAGCTTATTTTTTAAATTTAGTTTTATTGTAAAAGTGATGTACAGTGGGGTTACAGCAATTTTAAGGTAATGAATACATAACTTTTCAAACTTGTTACCCCTCCCTTATTTTCTTCAGTTTTCCTTCACCCCAATACTCCTCACATGTTCTAATGTATATTTACAACATATTATCTTGTGAGTATTGCTATTTCATTGTTTTGCCTTTGTCCTTTGTCTCACCATTTTGTTGTTCCTCTTTCCTTCTCTAATTAAGGTAGATATATACACAATGCACAGGCTACAAAAATCAAATACAGCAGGGAATGAAGCATAGGGGAAAAATCCCAAAGAAAACAGAAATCACATAGTACATTAAAAACAACAGCAGCAAATAATACTCTCTGTTTCCATATCTTGGAGTTCATTTTGCTCAGAATCAGCTTATATGGTTATATATACGCATAACAAAACCACTGGAAAATGATAGTTTCATGGAAACTATATCATGAAAACAACATGTTAACTGTTTTTCATGGTAAAGGTGGGGTTAGTATTGGTGAATTCGCGTTTCTAATAAAGGAATTTCAAAAGAGTTTTAAAATTATAACAGGTAAATTTTTAGTTGTTCAAATTTTTTAACAAGTTTTCCTATTGTGAAAATGTAAAATTGCCTGGGAAAATAGACTTTCATGCAAAGTACTCCATGGAGACTTAGCTGAGAGGGAGCAATGTGGGTGAAGAAGGCTCATTTTCACACTAAACAAACCTCAGAAACCTTGCTATAAATCCTGTAGGTTCCCTTGAGAATTGTCCTTACCCAGGAAATCTACTCTTACTGTGTGAAACAAGGTTGTAGTGGAATTTAAATTCAAAGTCCTTTAAAAAAAGGCATCAAAATTGGTGAATTGACTTTAATTACCAAACAGTAATTCTTTGAAAAAGATAATTTGGGTCCAAATATTTAGGGAGAAAGTGCCCTCAACAATGAAAGAAGGTATTGGGTTTACACTTTTCTGTTTGTAATACTTTCCACAATGTCTTTGCACGTGAAGCACTGAACCACAGAAAAAAATCTGATTGGATACTTGAAACCAATGATTTCAAATTTCTTAGTAGCTTACAAAATATAATATCCTTATTAACATGAGATAGTGAAGATTTCTCTTTTTAAATAAGCCAAAAAGTTTTGGGTTCAGAAAAGAACTGAGCAAATTGAAAAGGCAAGAAAACAAGTTCTTAGAAGCCCTAGCTAAGCATATTGGCTTCAGGAGTGGAGGGAGGCCACACTTTTTGATATACATTGTCTTAACATTTTTGCTACCTAAAGTGATTTTACAGAGCCTATTTAGCTCACTACAATGCAGAACAGATTGAATGAAGACATGAAAATAAATTCCACATCCAAATAAAAGAGTTTTAAAAGGAAAACCATGAAGATGTAGTGTGGGTAGAGACGGTCAGATCTGGTTGAGTCAGCTAGAGTAGCAGTTGAAGCACACTTTCTGCTCATAGAGATGTGACCCACAGGCATGTCTGCCTAGCTTGCCAGCCATGAGCTGTCCATGCTCCCTACAAGCCCCCGGGGGACCAATCAGTACCTGTCACTATGCAGTGTCCATCACAATTGCCTTACATCAACTCCCCACTAAGTAATTGGCTGGGAAGGACTCAGGAGGTTGGGAACGCTGGGGCTATCTAATCCCTCACTTGTGCAGAAATAAACAAGACCTGCATAAGCCTGTTCTCCCAACGTGGGTTCTTTGTGTGAGTCGTTCATGCTTACCTCCTGCTGGAGATCTAGCCCTACAAGTGGCACCCAACAAGTGGCTCGATCGCTTTCGGCAGATGGACGGTCTAGGGTCTAGTGCAAAATTAGTGCCTCCATGGGCAACCTTCCCCCCGCAGCAGGAGAGCCTCAATCATAAGCACTTGTTGCCCTGCTCCGGAGTAGGCAGATAAAAGTATTAAAAAAGGAAGCTAGATTAATATGGGAAATAGTGAATGAATTGTGTCCCTGGATTGACTCTGGGGCCATTTGAGATCCAGACAAGTGGACCCACATCCTTCAGGCAGTTCATAAAAAGGAAGTCCGTGACGTCTCTGAGCTGCCCCTAATCTTTTACCCCATTGTAGTAGCTATTCAAGCCTGTCTATCAGGGAAAGAAGGGGAAACTCTGCAAGCCTTTAACACCTTGCTGCAAGAAGAAACAGAACAAAAGGAAAATAGCGAAGCTGCTCTAGCACTCCCATCTTCTTGTGACACAGCAAACAATTCCAGCAAGAACACAGATAATCAACAACTTCCACTATCAGGTGACCCGGGGGCCAGCCAGTTATGCTTGTAAAACTGCCTCCCCCACACTATCAGTCCCAGGAAGCCTGCCCAATTACTTCTTTTGGCTGTTTAGGCCAGCCTGGGAACTCCCCTCAGAAAACTTTTTATCCTTGAGCAGAGATATCCAACTTTTCCCAAGAACAAAAACTCGTTGTTCCCCCTGTAATACAACAGTTGTTCACAGGCCCCACATCTACCGTGGCAACGACAGCCAAGCCTATAAATGAACCCCAGTTCATGTTCCCTGTAAACGTCCACCGAACCTCTGCACGACCTAACTAATGGTATCCCCATGACCTAAAAATACCGGGCCACTGTCAAGGAAGATGTGTTACACTCCCCGAATGCTCAACAGATGTTCGAAACCCTTAGCATTGATCTTAACTGCCCCCATGATTGGAAGAGCTTAATGATCTGTAGCTTTATGTGTCTTTTTTTTTTTAATTTTTTTTTTTTAAACCAGGGCTGAGAACCGAACCCACGGCCTTGCGTGCGCCAGGCGGGCGCCCTTCCGCTGGGCTAAACCCCCAGCCCCGAGCTTAATGATCTGTAGTCAACAAGAAAGTTTAAAAAAGGCTTAGAATGTATTCCTAAGTACCAGTTTTATAAATGGCTTTGCACTGTGGTTTGTGGTTATTTTATTTTACATGGGATAATATTTTCTACTACCTATAAGTTTTGGAAAAAGAAGAAAACTAAAATTTACTACTCTAGAGGAATATGGTAGAAATAGAAGACAGATTTTATGTTTGTCAAATCTCTGATGAGTACCCGTATTCAAGACTTAAAGTCATATTTCTTACTATGTTAGATATGGAAAACATAAAACACCATATGATAAGGCAACTATTTGTGACTTTTTAAGTGTACTTATTATGTGATGAAATTTACTTTATTAGCTAATGTTTGGTTTGAAATATGGGAGGCTGATCTATTGAACAAATTTTTGAAGCCACCTACTGAAAAAACAAATGGTGGGGGTATAATTTCTAAACTTTAATGAATGGATGAACCTGTTTGGCATTAGTGCTGGGTAAATAAATCAACTCTAATGTAATTTGCTCCCTACACTTCAAAAACTATTTATATCACTAAATATCATCTACTTGTAAAGTGTTATTTGGCAAATGTAATTTTTAAAAGTTTATTTGAAAAGGAATATACTTTCAGGAGATTAAATGTAGGTTATCATTGTTTGACAATGACAACATTTTTATACTACAAAACCAAGTTTTACTGAAGTACCAGTGTTTTGAAGCACTAAGGATATTCTCAATTAATGTTTTTCTGAATTATATTTGACCTCTATGTCAAGTATTCCTAGCATTGGTAGACCAATTATGGATCTATCATTCCAGGAACTATTTTTTGGCCTGCTGATGCTGGACTGAAATCATTCATTAATCATTAAGAGAGGGGTATTACAAATGATATTGTGACATTTGTGGTCTTGTTCAATCATATATGATGGTCATCTGAAAATTGAAAGTTTGAATTACTGTACTTTCACATTTTGTGATTTCATCTTGCATTTTAAGTTGCCTTGCATTTCCCAATTGATTTCTGCTAATTCCTGCATTTCAAGGAATTGGGGCCCTGAAATATAGGAAATGAGAAACTGAGAAGGGTCTTCAATTACTTTCTGTTGGCATGTTGCATAGGCCTAGGTGAGAACTCTTGCCTTATTTATCTGATGATGTGGATAACTGGGACCTGGGCTCCTAGGACCCATGGATCTTGTAGAAGAATAATGCCTTTTAGACATCATATCAGCAAAATTTGAGTATAATCAGTAGGAATGCTTCAGAAACATGGAGAAAAACAGTTTGGGACCAGCGAGTTAAAACAATAAACAGAGCAGCAGAGTAAAATCCCTTATAGATTAGAAGAAAACAACATTTTTTTTTTACCATGTGAATTCAAAAGACCAAGAACATTTAGAAGGTATCACAAGTTTATACCGAAAACATAGCATTGATATTTTTATATTCTAATATATATTCTGATGCTGATTATTAATATTCCAATCTATTTATTGGAAAAAGTATCAATTAAATTTTCAAATTATCAATTAATTTTAATAAGATACACTGTGTGAAATATAAAATCAGCACATATAAATATAAAATACATAATAATATATAATATTAAAAAATGTTTTGCATTGTTCTCTTGTGGTAAGGGTATCAAAGGCAACGGTTTTATTTTATTTTTTTTTCTTTTTGCTTATGTGGTGCTGAGGAATCAAATCCAGGGACTCAGGCATGCAAGGCAAGTGCTCTACCACTGAGCCACCAGAGGCAACGGTTTTAAATATTATTCCATTACCTCTACCTCAGTGTTTGATAGAATTAGAGCTAAAACATTACCATTCGGAGATATGCAGCCTAGAGGCAAGAGAAAATACTGTGATTAAAACATTACCAATTTAAGGCCTAATAATGAGGAGAAACATATGGACTTCTCCTGGAGCTATGGAATATTTTTGGTGATAGAAAATCAGTGGTGTAAATTCCTGCCTGGTTGGATGGTAGACAGGCCAAGACATTAGGTAATCATACATATGAACAATTTTTTCACCTTCTTGGCTTTAGTTTCTTTTGAAATGTTAGGGTGTAATAAACAATTATATTTTGAAAAAATACCTTCTACTCTGAACAGTTCTGTCTGAACTGTTTGTCTGTCTATGATCCCTTGTAACAGACTAGTTTTGCTCCAATAAGACAATCTATGCTGTCAGGGTAAGATTCTGGTTGGTCTGTTCCTACATGGAGCAAGGGTAAAGGGTCAGGGAGACATTTGTGCCAGAAAGACCTCATTTGGGAAATTTTAAGCAGCAGAAGTTTAGAAGTAGCTCTTAAGCAAGGCTTACTTTGAATCCATTAGCTCCACAAAGCTAAATCAGTTAATAAATAAGTACTTGAAAATCCTTCACCTTTGGCCCAAGCTATAAAGGCTTCAAAGTATGATCCAATTTCAAATGAAAAAATTGCAAATATGAGCAATCGAACAAATAATATAAGTTTTTTCCACCATGCACAGAATTTTACAGAAATAAGATGAATAGCAATTTGGGGAACAATAAGGTTTCCTTGTTATAAATAGGCAAGCAAAGATATATACCTGTCTTAAGATTGCATCATTAACTACTTAAATTTACAGGATACTACATGCTTCAGCAGCACGTCTACCTGAATTACAAAACAGAGATTTTCATGGCTCTTGTACAAGGATGATATGAAAATTTGTGAAGTATTGCATATTTTTTATTCTTGAGATGCAAGAAATTATTAAAAAGTTGATTACAAATATACAAGTTTAAGAATACATGTAATTCATAGAAATAAAAGTTAGTTTGACATCATTCAATCTTCACCTTTTTAGAAAGGCCTTTACATAGCATAACCTTTATAAAACTTTTGAAATAAGATAACATTGCCATTTTATCCTAAAGAAATAAAATTCTATAAGGACCTAGGAATTAAAGCAATCTTAAATTGTTTCTATATGGAATGCAATCTGAAAGGACACATTTATTAATGAACCTATATATTATAAAACAATGTCAAATTCAAAGTATTATATCTAGGAGAGAATGAAATAGGTTATGGACATTATACAAACAGAATACTATATGTTTTTAAATATACTTTTTTCAGACAAGCACCAGAAATATCTTTAGTTTCTGTACTACTCATTTCAACAGATAAATTAAAATTATTTATGATTAAAAAATCACAAACTCTATAGAAATCATTATAGGTGTATACAAACAACTCGAATATATTTTGACATCAAAGTCAGGAAATTCACTTGGAAGAATACCATGGAATCCATGAATTTTTAAAGTAAGATCTTGCTGTTGCTTTGTATTGTGAAAATATTTTGTATGGACACATAGGATGGACTGGCAATTTTGAAATTTAAGAAACTTAGCGGAACCATTAGGACTTAGGAGAACAATTTGTACTTATCCTTTTGGCAATATCAAATGCAGTTTCTTCCAAGTTGTGCTTCAGACCTGGTTTGATATAATGGTTCACCAGAAGGAGATCCAACATATCTTTGCTATATCTATTCCCAGCAGCAAGATGCAAGGGGGTCAAGAGGCCTTTAGTTTGGGCATTGGTATCTGTATCATGATGCAATAAAGAAGCCACTCTGGTATTATTCCATGTATAAGTACTGTGCAGGGGTGTCCAGCCATTCAGTTATTACATGAATATCTGCCTTGAGCCACCAACTCATGGACAATGTCTAAGTGTCCACTGTAGGCTTCTCGATGAAGAGGGGTATACTCATCGTCATCCCTAGTATTCACATGAGTGGCCTTTTTGGAAAGTCGTCTCTGCACTGTAGTAAATCGATTATATTCAGAAGAACAAAGAAAAAATTTGCTTG
Source organism: Dipodomys spectabilis (assembly GCF_019054845.1). NCBI lineage: Eukaryota > Metazoa > Chordata > Mammalia > Rodentia > Heteromyidae > Dipodomys > Dipodomys spectabilis. Next base: position 572,457 of record NW_024870978.1, on the reverse strand, counting down.
GATCCTATTCCATTTTTTTCTTGCAATTGATACCATTTCTCACTTTTTCATCTTGTTCCTCAACTTCATCAGAATTGCCTAACCAGAGACTTTGAGTGCCAGTGAGAATGAGCTGTCCATGTATTCCCCCAATAGTTCACATTGGATGAAATGCTCAGAAAAATCCGGTGAATTTTTTGCATCTGTTTTTTTCACTATTATTTATTTTCTCTTTTTTCATTTTTACTATTCTAAATTACTCTAACTGGAGAGTAGGGAATTGGTAAAGAGCAGAGGAAAGATTTTCCTGCGTATTCAAGTTACAGACTGAAAATGAGGACCAGTGGTGTCTTCATGTGCAGCTTATTCTAGGAATGAGAAAATAAGAAATAATGCCTTCTATGTAAATGAATTGGGAATGACAGAGCAGAAAGTGAAATGATGCAACCAAAAATATAAAAGCAAAATAAATTAGGATAATTAAGGAGCAATCATATTACCTATGAGAACCATGAAATGGAAAGAAGAGAGAGACAGATGTGCATTGATCTAGCTAGCCACAAAATCCATCCCTCTGATCAAATTATAGAGCAAATAATTTTATTTTCTAAAATAGATAGAAATAGAATTTAAGGTCAGATGTCTCCATTGTTTTTAATTATATATTTATTATCTTAAATACTTGTACAAGGGAATTTCCATTCAACAAACCAATTATTTTAAGTATAATGGATTTTTATATAACTTTCCCACACCCTTCCAAACCTCACCCCACTTTAATTTTTTCTAGTTTCATACTATCTGCATTGCATATTATACCTTCACTCTCTTCCTCCACAACTCTCTATATTCCTTCCTTTTGACTTCCCCTCACATCTTCCAAGTGATAGTTTCCTGATATTCATTTTGTTGGAGTAAAGTTCAATTTCATAAGAAATTACACCTTTGAAATACTCCTCTGTAAATAGCATGCTTTGGTTAATATTTTTGTGTAAACTTGTATAAATTTCTAGCTTCCAAATATGAGACAGAACATGGGTCCTTTGTGTGTCTGGCTCTGACTTAGTTCACTTAATATATTTTTAGTTCTATCTATTTCGTTGCAAATAATGTAACAGTCTTCAAAATGGATGGGTGCAATCCAATTGTGTATATGTGCCACACATTCTCCAACCATCACTCCGCCAAAGGGTATCTGGACTGTTTCTGTAACTTGGCTACGGTGAATAGTGCAGCAGTGAACATGGTTGTGAAAGTGATTTTACTGTAACCTTTTGGATGAATTCATCACTACCTTTATGGGAGCAATCCTCTAGCCAGTGTTCCAGAATAAGAACATCCCTCCTTTCATCTTCATCACAATGTATTTCAAGTCCTCAAAAACACACTTCTCCCTACAAGTCTCAATAAGCTAAAACCACACTGTGCCCATATTCTTTCAATACATTTTTTTCATAATTATACATATAATTTAGTGAAAACCTTCTATAAACTTTCCTAATGTGGGAATGAGGGACATGACAGAGTAAAAGTAAGAAATATGCAATTTAATTAGCTATTATCATATTTAAAATCATTTTCAGCTCTAATTCATAGTCTCACATAATATTATTTTAATCTTTATTTGATTACTTCATCAAACCCAAAAATTATAACAGGTGAGTTAAAAACAAAGGCAAAAAGTGTGGTTTGATTTTCACACTCATTTTTGAGGTTGCATAACATGGGCAGATAGATGGATTGGAATTAATAGCTCTTATCCATTTTGTTAACGTACAGATGATTTTCCCAAACTGATTCTGGCAATTTGTATTCTATTCAACAACAAGAAACATGTGATAATTTCCTTTGTTTTGCTCCTTATTAACTTTTGTTTCCATTTTATTTTATAATGGATGATTTCATAAATCTACTGTAAATACAAAAATATGTTAAATTATTTCTATCCTTATGCATTGATATATACATACACACATATATTACACAGGTTATAATGATAATGTATAACTTCAGTAACTGTACAATTTACTAAATTATTAAAACTATCGACGCCTCATGCCTGGCATCCTGGTTAGTCGGGAGGCTGAGATCTGGCTATCATGGTTTGAATCCATCCTGGGCAAGAGTGCCCAGGAGCCTCTTATCACCAAACAACCAATAGAAAATCAGAATTGGAACTGTGGCTCAAAGTAGTAGAGTGGTAGCCTTGAGAGAAAAATCTCAGGGACTTCATCCAGGATCTTAGTTCAAGAAGTACAATCTACCCAAATAAAATATATTTAATTAACACCTGTGTAAGTAAAGTATTTCCATCACCCAAATGCACAACCATGTTCATTTGCAAGGTAACTCTGTTTTGTCTGAAGTACCATAAAACATTTTCACTTAAGTTGAAAGCATTGCACCATGGGTTCATTATATCTCTCTCATGCATTTTTCCACTCAAAAACTCAAATCTTACAATTATTCGAATTATTTAAAATCATAGCTTTTTACTTTAATACCCAAATATTAGAGTTTGAATTGAGTGTCTTGTGTCCCCTAAATGGGTGTTCTTACCACATTGTGATGTCCCCAGCCATAAATTATCCTGATTATTTTTCAGATACTTGTGCATGACCTTGGGCTCAGTCCAGGTTATGTTATTCTTCCTGGAATTTAGAATAACAGGTGCATGGCATTGCGTACAGATCTTTGTCCAGTCTGGGCTTTAACCTCTATCCTTACAAGAGTAGACGCTCTTGTATTCAGGATTTTCATAAGCATGTCATAGCTGATTTTTTTTTTTTTGGTCTTTGCATTTCCTACAGATTCTTGAGTACTGAATTTGTTTTCTTGGGTTGTTTTGTTTCATTTGAATGCATGTGTTGAGCTGTTCCTCACTTTTCCTTTTGTTTCTTTCAATCAAGTTCTTACCTAAAGTGCTGAGAAACCAATTCTTCTTTTTCACGATAGTCAAGGTGAACATGATTTATTCCGAAGAAATTTCAGTAATATTTAAATACATTTATATCTATGGATGGTATATAAATGATAAGTGCTGCAAAAGGTCTTTTTATTTTCACAGCAATCTTTGTCATACACAGACAGATCATGAAATATATGAAGATAATAATACTACAGATGCAAGCAAAGAGAAGAAAAAAATATTATTAATTGTTTGAAAGAGGCTTCCCTTCTAGTGAAAGGAATACGTTGCTTGATGCACGATTTCACAAAATTATATTGCTAGGAGGAAGCTAAACAATCATCTAATTCTACAGAATTGATGGAGAAGAATCAAACTCCTGAATAGTTTATATTTGGGTCAAATAAAAGCATGCTTCCAAAAAGAGAGTTGACTTTAGAGAAACATGATGAGTTGTATGTAAATAGGTGCTTAGCTGATTTTGTTAATTTGTAAACTAATACAGGGAAATAGAGTACAACAAGGTAAAAAAAGAAGTTCGTATTGCAATGCTTATGTGTGTGTGTGTACACATGCACGTGTATACACACGTGCGCATGTGCAAGTGCTCATTCATTCATCATCCCTAAGCTTCTGTGACCTAGGTTAGTGGTTTAACATTTGAACCATCGTTCCACTCCTGTTTTTTGGAGATAATCGCATGTATTTTCATGATTGGACTGGCTTTGCATAGTGATCTTCATATCTCAGCCTCCAGAGTAGCTAGCTAAGCTTATTCAGCCTCCACGTAGCTAGTTAAAATTGTGCCTGTCCTCTACACTTCACTGCTCTTTTATTCTTGTCCTGTGGTGTTCACATGCCTAAGTCATATATATGTCTAGTTGCTTTAAGAAATACTCTTACTGCTTGGAGCCAAGGGCTCCCATCTGAACACTTAACTACTGAGGAGGCTTGAGAACAGAACCCAGGCCAAAAGTTTAGTGGACTTCCTTCTCAATCTATAGCTGGGTGCATTGGATCATTTCCACCATTCTGCACTATCTACAGGTTAGGATTGGAAGGACTACAGAATCCAAGCCTGGCAAGGTAGGAAGCTAGACAAGTTGGTGTGCAACTCTTATGCCATTGATAATGGGGAGGCTAAAACGTCATATCAGGTGCATTTTCGTGTGGAAAGGGATCCCCTATCCTAAAATTAACCACAGATATGACACCAGTCTAACAAAAACAATACCCTAATTGAACACAATTTCCCACAACCAAAATAAATATATACTTTAACATCCAGAAACTTAGTACAATCTGCTCTTTGCTCTAATATCAGCTTCATCTAATTATCATATGATGTGAAAGAATAGTTTCTTCATTAAACTTATTATATATTTTAAAAGACCTAGAAAATTCTTTCTCACTTATTAAGTGCAAACGAATGGCAAATTGCCACATTTCTTACATGTTTGACAATCTCTATAAATTCATCTTATGATTATTATTAATAGTAATATATTCTGATTTATTACTTTACTTTTTAACAGTTTGTAAATTTTTGGCTTCTCTGCTAAAATTGAAGTATTTAAATAGTATCATCAAATTATACTACTTGGGTACTTAGGGCAGTTTTTAAAAAAAGTTTTTAACCAATGGTTTCTAGTAATTCTGTTTTTTTTTGGGGGGGGGCTTCCGGGCGTTGAACCTGAACTCTGGGTCTGGGCACTGTTCCTCAAGGCTAGTTCAAGACTAGCCCTGGACCACTTGAGCCACAGTGCCACTTCTGGCTTTTTTTTTCTGTTTATGTGATGCTGAGGAATTGAACCCAGGGCCTCAAGCATGCAAAGCAAGAGCTCTGCCACTGAGCCAGCTTCCTAATTCTCTACGAATTCTTTATTGGTATATTATTTAGTTTATTTTTAATTTCAATTTAATTTTATTGTAAAGGTAATGTACAGAAGGGATACAGTTACCTAAGTAAGGAAATGAGTACATTTATTATGGAAGGAACATTGTTATCTCTTCCATTGATTTTTTGCACACTCAGAAAAAACTACTGATATTTTTCCTGTCGCTATTGACCAATGTGTAATTTTCTTACTTTGTTCATGCATTTTTTATTATAAAATTGATATACAGAGGGTTTACAGTTATTTAAGTCAACTAAAGAGTACACTTCATTTTATTTTCCAAATTTCAAATTTTGAACTTATTTTGTCTTGTTTCTTTAGGGTAATTCTTTTTTCAGAGTTGTAGGATTAGTTAATTTAGTTTTGCATAATTTTAACACATGTAAATTATTCAGACATATATTTTTGCTTTCAAAATAGTTAACATGTGAATATTTAAAAATTATTTTCTTATTTTATATGATTGGTGAATTTAAATAAATTTATTTTTTTATAGTTCTAAACATATTTGTCCAGGTAACAAATACTGTATTTTCAAGAAGCACATACTTTATTTTAAAAGGCTTCATTACATGGTCACTTTTTGGAAATATTTGCACTTGAATTTAAAAAAAAAAAACTATTTGAGCTGGGCATAGTGTTTGTAGTTTCCATTTTCTAACTATGGTGGGAAGTGTAAATAGGGTTTGTGATTCGGGAGAGACTGAAAAAATATGAGACCTTATCATAAAATTACCAGATTGAAATGATTAGGGATATAGCCATCCCCAAGATATAGAGCACCTGGTTATCATATTCTAAATCTTGAGTTAAAACACCAGTAAGATCAATCTTTTGTCAAAAGAAAAGGACACATAATTCAAAATGTTCATTATTTAAAACTTGTTTGCAAAGTTCTCATGTCTTTTATTTCTTAATTTTCAATTTAATTAATCTATAAGAATCCAAGTATCTTGTGACTATTTTATTTCTACTAAACATTTGAATAATATGAGCAATATTATGATTTCATATATTAAAATACTTTTACTATTTGTGATAATTTGCTCTGTTTAATATGATAATAACAAATGTGTTCGTGTGGTGTGTCTGTGTGTATATTTATGTGGGTTTTGTGTGTGTGTGTTTGTGTGTACTTTGTAATGCTTGGGAGATCACACAATTGCTCACATATGTTAGGCCAAAGTTTTACCACTGAGCTATACTATCTAGTTATAATAAAAATTGTATTTTAAATTATGACTTTTAAGTTTTCATTCCTAGTATGTTTTTTCAAAATTATATATGATAAAATGTGATCCATCTTCTATCCACGTTAGCAATTGTTATTGTTATTCTTTCTCTTATTTCTTTGGAAATTAATTATATTCCTATTACTTCTTTAAATTGTAACAGCTCTATACAATGCTTTTTTTAAAATTTTATTTTTCCCATGTTATCTGACTTTCAGTCCAAACTATCAGGTGGATTAAAAAGAAACTAGATTCAGGACACTTTATTTTTCTCCTTCTCTTCTCTGAAGTCTTTATATTTTTTTGAAACAATACCAATAACCTACAGCTCCTATGTGGTCCACCATTCTCCCCCTCCCACTCTCTTCGGCAGTACAGCTCAAGTCGTTATCATTCAGCTTTATTATGCTGTACTGTTATCTAAATCTTAACTCATTCCTAAGTTAATTTTAGTTGCATTGAACAGTCTCTCAATACATTTTCTATATATAATATCAAGGGTTTGTATTTTCACAAGGGGCGAAATATGAGTGAATATCAAATATTTAGATATCTCTGTAGAATATTGGTCCACTTGCTCAATAATCTCGTATGTAAATTCAAGGAATACACGTCAGTCAGAGCAATCTTGTAAAATGGTGCAGCTTGAGCCTTCATACTAGCTTTGAATAGTATTACCATGTTTAGTAGTGAAGACAATATAGTTCTACTATAAGAACAGACACATAGAAGAAGATAACAGATTTGTCAAAAATACATTCTTAGTTTTATGGTGCACAGATTTTGAAAAGGATGCTATGACTTTATCAAATAAAAACAGAATCTTAAATAGTTGTAATGGCACTATTGCCTCTCTAGATTTAAAGAATGATCTTAGACTACTACCTCAATCCTTTGTTTGTTTGTTTGTATGTCAGTCATGGAGTTTGAACTCTGGGCTTAGGCACTGTCCATGTGCTCTTCAGCTCAAGGTGAACACTCTACCGCTTGAGCAACAGCAACACTTTCGGTTTTTTAGTGGTTTATTGGAGATACGTGTGTTATGGACTTTCCTGCCTTGGCTGGCTTTAAACCACAATCCTCAGATATCAGCCTCCTGTGTAGCTAGGATTACAGGCGTGAGCCACCAGCACCTGGCCTACCTAAAACCTTATAAAGAATGATTACCAAACTAAATCTGAGATGTAAAACCCTATAAAACATAAATGTAAAAATTCATGACATTAATCAGTAAAGGTTTCTAAAAATTTGACATGGAAAACATTAGTAGCTAAAGAAAAGCAGACCTGGATTATATCAAGTGATAACCTTTCATAATTCAAGTTACGCTATAACAGAAATAAAACCATATCCAACAGAGAGCACATATTTGTTAATGCTACAATGTTAATGCTACAATGATTCTGAACCTTAAGTATTTTTATATCTTCTACTATATAAATTTTTTCCTGAATAGGATATTTCTTTAAATAACATATGTAAATTAATAGTCAATGGGAGGAGCATAGGAAATAAGCTCCTCTTCAGTGTTTAAGAAATGATAAAAAGAAAATTCACTAGTATGACCATGATATAAAAAGAGGACGCAAAATATAGTAATACATTTGTGGAGAAATTCATATACTTCTTGTAGTGATCGATTTGTATAATACTGCAATCATTTTAGCAAACAAGTTTTCAAGTCTTCAAAAGGTGAAAGAGAATTGTATAGGATCCCGGCATTACACTTCTATGACTGTATTAATCAGAAGTTAAACACTTTTTTGGACAGAGAATGTAGTTAATTGACAGTGAACTTGAATAGTATGTGTGAGTCCCTGGAAACGATCCCCAAAAACAAATTTTTAAAAGACATACTATAGAGGATGTATGCTGGGAAAATTCCTGTAACTGAATTTTATATCTTTTTAAATGTCTCTTCTAAAATTTACAGCATTTCTCTTTGAAGAAATGCAAGTTTGTGAAAATTTGGCTTTGAAAACCTATGAAGGTACAATTCACTTCCAAAGCACTAAAATGTATACAATAAAAGGAGATAATATATTGTAAGTGAATTGCATGTCAGAAAAAAAAAAAAAAAACTATTGTTAAAACTTCTTCACACAAAATGCAGAATAGCTAAAAAGATGTTTTTGGTGTTGGCTAAAAACTCTTAAACTACTGCATTTAAAACAAAGATGTGATTTCTGTTTATTTTGAGGGTATTTTTTCCGTTTGAGTTTATACAGAGATAACTCAATGCAAAACTACATGTGAAAACTGGAATACCTAGGAATTATGCATCATTTCTAAGTAATTTTTTTTATTATTTTTACTTTTTTACTGTGAAAATACTGTACAGAGGGGTTACAATTACATGGGCAAGATAATGAGTACATTTCATATCAAGCATTGTAGCCTACTCCTTTGTTTCCCCTTCCCATCCTTTCCCATCCTCCTCCACCACCCCACCCAATCCTCCCTGCTAACCCCCCCAATCAAAGTCGTAAAGTTCATTTTTTGACGTAACGACCTGTATATCTCATTGTTGCAATGGGTCCATCTGTATCCCTATTTTTTTCCCATGGTTTCCCTTATTTACAATATCAAGTATATGTCTGAGTCAAGCAGAAAAGGACAGATAAGGGGATGGTCGGGAAATGAAGCCTAAGATATGTATTCAAATGTATTTTTTTCTTTCATGCGATTGTTTCTAACACATTTATAAGATTATTTCTTTGTTGCTTTGTATGGCCCTCCCCCACAGTATAACCCCTGCTTTCACTGTATTTGATGTCGGTATAATTTGTGGAGGGGAAGGGGAAAAACTTCTAATAATTGAGAAACTTTTCTGGAAGAAACTTTTAGCAAATGACAGAAGACACAAATCTATGCATCTGCATTTTATGAAAGTTATATGTTACTTGCTCAATCCAATTGCTTATCTCTACTTTGCTAGGATAAACGTATTCTCAAGATAAGAGCTAAAAGCAGTGAAAAGAACAAAATACACAATCATTTTGATTTATTTGGGAAAGTAACAAATGAAATAAAACAATTCCACTTAAGGGACTCCAATATTAGTGTATGTGAATATGTTCCTGAATGGCAATATCCATTAAATTTTTGGAATTTTAAAGTCTACTAACATATGAAAACTAGAACTAGAAAACAAATATAGACTTAGAGTGAATCAGCCTTGAAATCATTTTCTTAATTGTTTTGAAATTACAAAAGTATTGATACTCCTTTGCTTTGGAAATCATTTAAAAATATTTATCACTTATGGTAATTCAAATACCAAGCAAGAGTAATTTTATATAATCATTATAAATATCATTTTATTACTATTGTAAAATAGAATAAAAAAACCAGTCCCAATATATGACCTACCTGTCATTATTCTTAACCTCTAGTCATTACCTAAATTTCTTAAACAATTTAATAGTCATGTCTTTAACATAGACGTAAATGTTCTATACATTTTTATTTAATATTTTCCAGGGGTATGTATTCATGTTTCTAAGAAATGTTCACAGCAGTTAAAAGATGCTTTTGTCAAATTAATGTGATACAATTTGTTGTTGTGGGTGTTTTTTGCAAGGCCTGGGCATTGTCCCAAGCCATTTTATGCTCAAAGACAGCACTCTACAACTTGAGGAAAAGACCTAATTTCTGTTTTTAGTGGTTAATTGGAGATAAGAATCTAAGAAGTAATTTTCTGTCTGGGCTAGTTTCGAAAACAATTCTAAGATCTCAGCACCCAGAATAGCTCGTATTATCAGGGTTTGTTGCCAACACTTGGTTTCACGAAGTTTTGTTTTTTTTAATTTTAATTATGTTTTAAGTTGTTTGTTTCACTATGATGTATATCATTCTGCAAATAACTTTAGATATGTGTATATATTTCTGAGGACAAATAATGTCTAAAAATGTACTATTCTACTCATAACATTTATATATATATATATATATATATATATATATATGACAGACTCCCTCTAAAACTTTTATGTTACTATTTTTGACGTTTTTCATTTCAAAGATATACAGTCTCTTTTGCTAAAAGTTTCCTAGAATAAAATAACTATATTTCAATAGAAAGTAGAGTTTATTACTTTCAAGGGAATTTTAGATATACACATGATATTGTAGGAATATTTACAGTATATTACTTTAAAATGTTCTGCCCAAACTCTTTAATATTTGTTTGTTGTTAAGCAGAGAGAGGAAGTTAATTCATACCTATTAGGAATTTGCAATGCTTCAAAAAATCTATTCTATAATTTTTTACAAGCACATAGTCAAGCTACCTGATATGGTTTAGTTTTTTTGTTTATTTGTTCTAAATTTCAGTATGTATGCATGCACAGCGGTAACATTAAAATTATTAATCAAAAGACAAATAATAGTAAAATAATAGACAGATATCCGACATTCAATAATTAGCACTTATGATGCTAATAATAATTTGGATGGAGAGGATGATGACCACAGTGTAGCCTGATAATGACGATGTTGTGATTGAAAAGGAAAAATAAAAACTTTAGATAACTTTGAAGCTAAATTTCCAACATTGAATACATAGTTATAAACATCGTTGGATTCCATACAATAACAATAACAAGAGGAAGGCTGGGAAGGTGGCTAAGTGGCAGAGTGCTGGCCTTGCCTACATGAGGCTCTGGGTTTGATTCCTCAGCATAAATAAGCAGAAAATGCGGGAAGTGGCACCGTGGATCAAGTGGTAGAGTGCATTGAGCTGAAGAGATGAGGGACAGTGCCAGGTCAAGAGTCCAGTCCCCATGACGAACCAAAAAAAAAAAAAACAGAATAAAAACAGGAGAGTTTCAATATCAAGAAATACAATCACATAAACAGGTAGTCTTTCTAATGAATACTCACTGTAATTGTTGTTATTATTTTCTTATAAATAAAATCATTTATTTCCATATTTTGATGGACTAAGATGTAGGTTTCAACTTAGTGTGATTACTTCAAATAACATTCTCATATAGATACTATTCAATAACCAATGTTTTACAATGATACATTAAGAGTATGTTCTTCATTACAGCTGTAAATACATGACACAATTTACATAATAACACTTACATATATGAAGTTAACATAAAATGACACAAGCTGCAGAACCAGGAGTTAAAATTTATTTTTATTTCTGCATGAAACTGTTTCTGACTTTATACCAACAAACTGAATTTGACACTTTCCTTATTTGTAAGCTAAGGTAGAAAATGTAAGGACTGTTTGCTTTCTTTTTCCTTGCTCTAGAAATCAACAAATATATTCTTCAATATTTCTGGCAGATTACATCCATTTACAGATGAGAAATGTAAGACCAAATGTCAATGTTATGAGTAAATAATGGTACTAGAATTTTTGTCTGAATTCTTCACCCTGTGTGCTTACAAGGAGAGTCATTGGTTGATGGAGAGGACCAATATGAAAAGACCATGTGGAAAAATGCATACATTGTAAACAGTTGTTTTAGGACTGAATGACTGGTGATGAGTATTTGCAATAGGTTGGTTTCAGGGGCACAAAAAGGAGTACATAGATATTACATTAGTGACAGAAACAGAGAAAATCTTGATCATTCATCTTATCTAATGGATGGAGGTAGGGTAAAAGGAAATCTAAAATGTTTCCACCTCTCGGTCTCTTAACTGTGTTAGTTACATTCTTGGTGATAAGGACTTCAGGTGGAAAAGATGGATTTAGAAGGAAAAAACTCTCTGCTAGTTCTAAGGTTTATGTTAAACAGATGCAAAGGTAGTTCTGTTTGAACATCATCAAAATATCCACGAACATGAATATAAAAAATAATAATAAAATCAGGGAAATTATTAAAGGAAGAGGAAAAGGAAAGTTCTGACGAAAGTGTGAATAATGTCAGTACGAGTGTGGATAAGATTGGAGGAAAGAGATAAATTAGGTTACAAAAAAGTAATAAACACAGATTTACAGAAGAAAAGGAACGAAAGAATTTTCAGGAAAATATTGAAGGAAATCTATTTGTGTTTGAAAAGTAAAAGGACACAGACAAGTTCAATAAGAACAGTGTTTTGGTGAAAGTCTTATTGATAAAATGTTGAGATATGAATGTGAAAACATAAAATTCTGGATCCATTAATTCAACAGATCCTATTGATTTTAAATATTGGGAACAAATGCTTTAATCCTGACCTTAAAAATATTATACAGATATAACTGTCATGAACTATTCTTAGAGGTATTCTGTGAACATTTTTGAAAACTTTATTTAGCCAGGAGATTATAGATTGAACTAAAGCACAAACAACCCTAATTTGTCCTAAAGTTCCAATTAGTGACCCATCTATCCATATCAGTTTGGGATTTTATTGCAATATATTTAGATATGTTTGGATATCTTATCAGCCTACTCATTATAAATGTAGGACAAGTAACACCAAGTATTAGATTAAACATATAGTTTTACTGATGTGACTGAAGACTCCTTGAATTGATTCTTCTTTAGAACAGAAAATGCCTCAATAGACATTAACAAATCATAACCGCCAAATACTCTATTGAAATCTAATTCTTCTTAGGTATATCTCCATGCTGAAATAACCCTGTCAATCAACCTGACACAAATTCTTATATGTAGAAAAATGTTCTTATAAACTTCAAGCTTTTATTGAATGGAAAAATTCAGACATTACGTTTCACCACTAGGATTAAATGCCTAAAAAGATAAGACATTTTGCTTTAATGCCTTTCTTTCATTTTCACATACACATTGTCAAGTTGTGAAGTTTTCAGATGTAACAATAATACAATCGTGACTTGTATTAACACAACATCTAGAATCTAATGTTAATTTCAATACTTACTAATTAGCTCCAAATTTTGTGGATATTTATATTTCTCCTGCATAATCTAATGAGCTCCAAGAAAATGTCCCTAAGGAGTCTTTCAGTTCTAATATCACTGTTCTCTCAAAATGCCTTAAATTCTACATGCTCTAATGTGGGCATAGGGTTATATTGTGGAACTTTTCTCCTCAGAGAGTGAGTATTACCCTATTGCTTAATATGGACAAAGTACTTTCATACATAGACTGGGAGTGTGCAAACAAGAAGTGGTAGTTGAACAATGTTCTTAGCAGTTTGTACAGATGAAATGCAAATAGAGCAACTATGAACTCAAAAGGAATGTGCAAAGAAGACAAAGACACAAAGGAGAATGTGCCAAGAAAAGCTGAAGTATAACTTCAAATAATGTGCTCAGGTGTGAGGGTGTGTTCAAAGTACAGTTTCAGAAAGTGTAGTTGGATATCTTGGGAGAAAACTGTTTTAAACTATTCTGGGATAATTGTACAATTATAAGCCCCTAACTCTGACTCTAATCAGCCACAACATCTTCAACTTAGGGACTATTTTCCAAGTGCAAAGTAAGAAAAGAGGGCTGATCACAGTTAGTGTTCAAGTTGAAGCAATGGCAATCACATAAATTTTCTTTTAAGTTTTCATTTATTTTGGAGCATTTAAGTAGGGAAAAGCCAATACTTTGCATGTACCTAAATTAAGTGGGACATATTATATTGTCTCCCTTTAACTTGGAAGTTATAGATTATGTCTTTTTCTATTCTAACTTGGGACAATGATCTGCTGACAGTTATTTTCTTCTCTTACCTTTCTTTTCCCCTTCCACTTACATAATTATTATTTAAAGAGATATAATTGAGCTTGCATTTCTAACTTCTTCAAAATTATCTGAACTACTTCATACATTTGGCAGCCTCCTATATCTTTCTCAAGGGAAATATTTTGTCACTATCATTTTAATCCTATATGGTATTAGATATCTTCCTGCCTAATTCAGTGCAAGATATACATTAGACTCATCCAGATATCTCAACACTTGTACCACCATAAAATACTATCTTACTTGGAAATCATATTAGTATATCTGGTGAGTTGGCATCTCTCATTTTTGAATGGCCTTAAGAGATACTTACATACAATCATGTTTTAAACCAAAATACCACTCAGTAGATGAACGAACTAACAAAATGTGGTTTATATATGTACAGAGGAATTCAATGCTTCCAATTCATAAGGAAATGGAAAGACTTGGAAAAATCCAACTAAGAAAAATAAGCAAGACAAAAGAAACAGATTCCATGGTTTCCCCCATTTGTAATAACTAGGAAATATCTAGGATAGTCCTAGCAGATGAGCAAAATGAATCAATCGCTGTCTATAAATGACCGCATAAAATGATTTTGAGCAAAATAAACTCCTAGCTATGGAAACAGAGGTTTTTTTGTGGTTGTTGTTTTTAATGTATTATGTGATTTCTTTTTTCTTTTGTGTTTTCCTCTGGTTTGTCCAGTGTTGTATTTAATTTCAGTATCCTGTGTATTGTATATACATTTATCTTCATTTGGCAAGGGAAGCAGAACAATAAAATGGCAAGAAAAAGGACAAAAGGCAAACCAATGCAATAGCAATATTCACAAGACAACATGTTAGAAATTTACATTACAACTTGGGAGGAGTATTGGGGTGAAGGAAAAGTGTGAGAAAAATGAAGGAGGGGGTAAAAATTTTGACATGTATCCACTACCTAACAATTACTGCAACCCCTTCTATATATCAGCTTGACAATAAAATTAAGTTAAAATGAGCTGCATAAAATATAATTTCACTGTATTGGTACAGTAAATATTATTCTATGTGTATTACCTTTTTAAAAAATGAACATTTTGCGTGCTAATTTGAATGACCTCTTTCTTTATCAGAGGGACTTCAACTGGAATGTTATCAAACTATTCAATATTTTCAGAATGTAATTGCCATTATTTTGAAAAAAATATTATTTTAGTATTGTCTTATATTAAAACAGAAAACAGTTCAATTCTATGGAAACTCCTAGCTTTGAAAACTAATTGTTAAGAGGACAGAATATATCTGTTCCTCAACATTCTATGACTACTAACTACTCATATTCAAATTCTGAACATGCCATACCAGAGACATTCAAAACAGTACCTGTTTGCATTTTAATTAATTCAGCAATTGATGCAGTTTCCAATGAGGCGTTACATATTTTAAAGTCAACAGAATAAAAAGACACATTCTGGTAGAGGTTAAAACTATGAAGTCTATGATAATTAATTCCTTAAGAGTAAACATTAGTTTATCAGAGTAAGGTATTATTTCTATGACAATCAATCCCAAGGTTTTATGCCGTAAAGTCATCCTAGCCCAACAATTTCCAACTGGTAAGGTGCACGTTAAAATTCCCTAAATTCACATCATGACAACTTTATCACTATTGTCAAAAAATATTACACTTCTGCTAATGTGATGCCATTCCTATTATGGAAAGAATACTACACTAATCTTTGCCACATCATTTTCCCCACAGTGGTGTTCTTGAGATCAGAACACTTGCAAATATTATTTATTTTTATTATATATATTTTATTATATATTTTATCTATCATAGATATTCAGGAGATCTGTATATCTTAATATTAAGACTTGAAGAATATGGTTGAAAGCCCACCCAGACAGGAAGGTTCCTTATATTCTTATCTCCAATAAACTCATAATGAAAAACCAGACCCAAGTGGCACTGAGGTTCAAGTGGTAGTGCAGTAGCCTTGAGCAATAACAGGCTCAGGGACAGTGCCCAAGCCCAGAGGTTAAGCCTAGGACAAACCAAACAACAAAAACAAAATAAAAACAAACCTCAAATGTACCATTTTTCTCATTGTATACAGAGGTACATAATTAAGGAAATTTCTTCCTGTGTTATGTATAGGTAGAAAAAAAAAGATGTCACACAATTACTCTCTTCATACCACGTTACACCAAAGTCTCAAAAGATGGCTCCTTTTCTATATTTATAAATTAATATCATCAATTTGTTGACAATTTGCCTAGATTATTTACATTATCATCTTACAAATGAACTGGTGGAATTATCTATTAACTAAGTTCTTATTATACCTCACTTGAAAGAATATTCTAGTCAATTAGAATACCAGATCCATTAGGGAATTTGTAAATTAAATCTTTTACTTGAAAATAATTTTGTAGTATCCTATAGAATATTAAATTATAAATAAAAAATATCTATTTTAAATCTAAATTCTAATTTAGCCAGGTCTACAAAGTCCTACATTAAATGAACTTTCCCATTTCATCAGGCTTAAACTTTTGTAATCCTTCATCATTTCTTGGAACTCTAACAGAATGATACTTACTTTTTCAAATTTTTGGTTGGGAATCATGAGCTCTTTTGCATCTAGAAATGTTCTATAATTAAGAAAACATTTAAAACACAACTGAGGATTATATATGAGTTGCATTTCTATAGGAAACTTGACTTCTCAAAACATAATAACAAAATTAGCCCAAATTTCCAACTGTGTATTACTTTCTGGTTTATTTTTTATTCCTTTCTTGTTTGCTTTTATTGAGACAATATTTTATTGTTCTAGTTGGTCAAAGTTTCTGATCAGCTCACGTAACGTGGGAATGGAGTTCATGAAGTCCATTAAATACAACATCATGTCATTTTCATTTTTTTCTTCTTTTTTCTATTTTTAAATTTATTATTTTTTATTGTGAAAAAATTGTACAGAGGGATTAAAATTACCTGGGCAAGAAAATGTGTACATTTCTTCTGAAGCGTTGTAGCTTCCTAATTTCTTTCCCCTTCCCATCCCTTCCCATCCTCCCCCCTTACCCCCACCCAATCCTTCTCCCCACAACCAAAGTTGTAAAGTTCGTTTTTGATATAATGACTTGTACATCTCATTGTTGCAAGGGGTCCACCTGTATCCCTATTTAAACTATTTGTTTTTTCCTTTCCCCTCCACAAATTATACCAACATCAAATACAGTGAAAGCATGGGTTATACTGTGGGGGGAGAAATACAAAGCAACAAAGAAATAATTTTATAAATGTGTTAGAAATAATCCCACAAAAGAAAAAAAAACATTTGAATACATATTTTAGGGTTCATTTCCCTAACATCAACTTATCTGACCAATTCTGCTTGACTCAGACTTATACTAGTTACTGTAAATAAGGGAGACCATGGGACCTATGTTTCTTTGGACCTGGTATACTTCACTTAATATAATTCTTTGCAAGTCTTTCTATTTCCTAACAAATGGGGCAATGTCATTCTTTCTGAGGGAGACATAGAATTTCATTGTGTATATATACCCCATTTTCTTGATCCATTCATTTACTGAGGGTCATCTGGGTTGGATCCATATCTTACCTATGGTAAATAATGATGCAATAACCATAGTAGTGCTGGAAGCTTTAGTGTGGTCTTGTTTGTGAACTTTTGGGTCAATGCCCAAAAGTGGGATTGCTGGGTCATAGGGGAGGTCTATGTGGAGTCTTTTGAGGAACCCCCATATTGCTTTCCAAAGTGGTTGAACAAGTTTACACTGCCACGAACAGTGCAGTAATGTTCTCTTCTGTCCGCATCTCCTTCAGCATCTGTTGTTATTAGAGATCTTGATTATAGCCATTATAACTGGGGTGAGGTGTTATTTCAATGCTGTTTGGATTTGCATTTCTTTCATGACTAGAGAGTTTGAGCATTTATTTATGTGTTTATTGGACATCCTTCTGTCTCCTTCAGAGAAATTTCTCTTTAAGTCTTTAGCACACTTATTTATTGGACAGTTGATTCTTTGAAGATTTGTGGTTGGGGATTTAATTTTTAATTTCCAAGTATATTTTAGATATGAGAATCTTGTCCTTTGTATGGCTAGTGAAGATCTCCCAATCCGTGGGCTTTCTATTGATCTTGTTAGCTATGTCCTTTGCCAGGCAGAAGCTCTGCAATTGCATGCAATCCCATTTTTCCAACCTTTTTTTTATTTTTTTGTGTTTCTGGGTCTCTATTAAGAAAATTCTGGCCTGCCCCAAGGAGACCTACGGTTTCTCCTATTCCATCCTGTAATATTTTCAGAGTGTCTGCTTTGACTCCGAGGTCTTTAATCCATTTGGAGTTAATTCTGGTGCAGGGTGATAATGATCTAGCTTTAGTTTTCTACAAGTAGTTAACGAATATTGCCAGCATCATTTACTGAAGAGACTGTCTTTCTTCCATTCTGTTTTTTTAGCTCCCTTATCGAAAATTAGATGGCTATGGGACTCTAGGTTCATTTCTGGGTTTTCAATTCTATTCCATTGGTCATCTTGTATGTTTTACTTCATCTTTCCCTATTTGGATTCCCTTTAAGTTTGCATCTTGTCTTATTGCCCCAGCTAGCATTCTAGTACTAAGTTGGAGAAGAGTGGAGGGAGCAGACATCCTTATCTCTTTCCTGAATAATAAGAAATGGCTTTATCTTTTACCATTAAGTATAATGCTGGCTGTAGGTTCGTCAACTCTTAGCAGAAAGAACAGCACTGGAGCAATATCAGTTCCAAATTTCAAACTATACTAAAAAGCCATAGTAATAAAACCAGATTGTTATTGGCACAAGAACAGGCCTGAGGACCAATGGAATAGGACTGAGGACTCAGAAATAAACCCACTGACCTATAGCCACCTAATCTTTGACAAGGGAGCTAAAAGAATAGAAAGGAAGAAAGACAGCCTTTTCAGTATATGGTGCTGGTAAAATTGGTTAAACACCTGTGGAAAACTAAAGCTAGATCCATATATATATATATCACCCTGCATGAGGATCAAGTCAAAATGACTCAAAGACCTCAAAATAAAAGCAGACAGCCTGAAAACATTACATGAAGGATAAGAGAAACTCTAGGGCTCTTTAGCACAGGCCAAAAAATTCTTAATAGTGAATCAGAAACAAAACAAATCAAAGACAGGTTGGACAAATGGGATTGCATGAAACAGCAGAGCTTCTGCAAGGTAAAGTTCATAGATAGCAAGATCAATAAAAAGCCCACTTACTGGGAGAAGTTCTTCATGAGTCATAAAACAGAAAAAGTCTTATATCTAATATATACTTAGGACTCAAAATCATAAATCCCCCTCCAACAAATCCTCAAAGAAACAACTGCCCAATAACTATGTCGGCTGAAGACTTAAAGAGAGACTTCTTTGAAGAGGAAATAAAAAATGTCCATTAGACACATGAAGAAATGCTCAATTTTTCTAGTCATAAAAGAAATGCAAATCAAAACATTGAGATTACACCTCACTCCAGTTAGAAAGGCTATAAACAAGAAATGTAATAATGACAGGTGCTGGTGGGGATGTGGCTAAAAGGAACCCTACCGCATTATTGTAGGAGTGTAAACTTGTTTAACCACTTTGGAAAGCAGTATGGAAATTTTTCAAAATACTCCATGTAGAGCTCCCCAGTGACCCAGCAACCCCACTTTTGCGCACTTACCCAAATGATCACAAACCTACCAGCACAACGATGTTTAATGCAGTATTATTCACCATAGCTATGATATGGAACCAACCCCGATGCACCTCAATAGATGAATGGTTCAAGAAAATGTGGTACACATACACACATACATACATACACACCCCCCCCCCACACACACACACAAACACACACTGGAATTCTATGCTTCCATCAGAAACAATGACATTGCCCCATTTGTAGGAAATTGAAAGACTTGGTAAAAATTATATTAAGTGAAGTAAGCCAGACCCAAAGAAACATAGGTCCCATGGTTTACCTTGTTTTACCTTTGTTTGCAAGGATTAATACATGTCTAGGATAAGCAGCGAAGATCAAAGGCTAGGTACATATGACCATACAAGATGATGTTAAGCGAAATGTACCTCAAGTCAGAGACACAAGTGGTTTTTCCTCTCTTTCTTTTGTTTTTAATATGCTTATAATTCTCTATGTGATTCTTTTGTACGTTATTCCCCCACAGTAAACCCCTGTTTTCACTGTATTTGATTCCAATGTACTTTATCATATATATATATATATATGTATATATATATATATATATATATATATATATAATATATATTGATTTGGGGAGTAGAAGGGATATAGCAGAATGCTTAAATGGGGATGCAGGTTGACCATTGTGACAATGAGATGTACAGGTTATTGTGTTGAAAATGAATTTACAGTATCAGGCAGGGTTCGAGGACGGAAGAGTTGGAGAGGTGGGGAGGGAAAGGACGATAGGGGAAAAACAAAGTAGGAGGTAACAATGCTGTATAGGAAATGTATTCATTACCTAGTCCTGTAACTCTGAGCCCTCTGTACAGTATTTTTACAATAAAAATATATTTAAAAAATCTCTGCCTGCTGTAGATTTCCAGTGCTGATCTCAGAATTGCATTGTCTGCCTATTCTGGCTGTGGTTAGGTCCACCTGCCCAATGGATCATTAATCTTCAAGGCATCTTGGTCCTGCAGTGGGACTTGAATTATCCAGTGGTGGTTGGAACCAGGCCACGGACAGGACAAAAACACTTTCAGGACATGGCTTCATCATTTCCCATGCAACTAGGATTGCAAGCAAAATTTCTCTGAATTTGACTCCAGAAAACCGTCAGTGAACCAAAAGGCAAGTCCACCAAGTACCTCACTCCTCCCCCCCCATTTCCTCCTTTCTCCCTCCCTGGGAAAGTATAAAATAATTTTGCAGGTTTTGATACACACACAAAATGCCCACCATCTCCCCTGGTAAACTTGGTTTCAAGTCACTAAGTCATGTCAACGGATAATGCTGCATTCATTATTCTGGACAACATCTTCAGGTTGTTTGATGCTTTAATTTTTTGTTGTTGTTGTTGATGTTGTTAGGGGGGCCTGAACTCTGGGTCTGGGTGCTGTCCCTGAGCTGTTCAGCTCCAGGCTAGCGTATTACCACTTTAGCCACAGTGCCACTTCCAGGTTTTTTCTGCTTATGTGGCGCTGAGGAACTGAACCCAGGACCTCATGCATGCAAGACAAGCACTCTACCACTGCGTCTTCTTCCAGCCCTAATGATTTAATTCTTTAAAATTTCTTTTTGTCAGGCATGGGCCTTGAATTCAGGGCTTCGGAATTAATATATCCCAGAGTGCTTCAGCTCAAGGGGAGCCCATTCCCAATTGAGCCACAGTTGCACTTCCTGTTTGGAGATAAGTGATTCACAGACTTTCATGCCAGGATTTGCTTTGAACAGGTGAATTGTTAAATTATATTTCTTCTAGGTATTTATTGGTACATTACAGTTTTTCTGGAATTTAAGGTTTTCTGTAAACCTTTGTCTTCAAGTAATCCAACAGCATTAAATATTACATTTCGAAGCTATCTTTTAGCATATCCATTTTGAAATTATTATCTTAAGATAAAATTCTAAGTCTTTGTAGAAACAACCCATTAAAGTCCAAATGGGAAATATGCTAATTTCAGCAGCCTTGACTCTCCTTCCTCTTTTTTTTCTCTCCAGTATCTTTTCTTATTTTGGAACGAGTGTCTTGGACTGTCCAACCATTCAAAAGGAAGCTTATTCCATTAATTTAATAGGAAAGGAATCCAGCCTGCCTGCATCTCAAGGCAACTTTGAGTATAATGTTAAACTAATAATTCATGTCAGTGGATTTTCAGTCATTTCGATAATTTTTGTGTCACCACTCATTAAAGAGGTTCCAAAAAGCAAGAATCAAAAATCATGTTCTACTTTCTAAGAATGTTTGAAAAGCTAGTAATTCAACAAGACACATTGTATTCTTCCAAGATTCCATGGTGAAGAATTTCTCTTTTATCATAGCCCTTACCACTGACCCCTTCCCTTCAAACTTGTAGCTTTGTTCAGTTTTCTTGTTCCAGCTTTCATTTTGGTATTAGCCTCAGTAATATCCTTGTAGTATTTGCAATGAAATTCCATCAATTGACAATATGACAATTCATATTGTCAAAGGCAGACTCATGAGCATATGATAAAGCATAAACTATTGAGTGTCATTAACATGATCATATGCAATGATTCCATAAATTAATATAAGTACCACATAAATGTGCATCTTCATGTGCTTTTTAAAATGCAAAGTAGTTGCATATCTATGTCATAAAATCATTCAGATCACTGGTAGAAGAGATTAAGCTAAAACTTTTATTTATATCATCCCCAATATTTTTGTCTAATTTTCTTTTCTCATTAAGTTTCACCTTAGGGCCTGATTTTCCTAGTAATAAGTTAAAAATTGATATCCTTGGATTTCAGTCCCCTCTGAGTAACCTCTTTTCTTTCCACCACTAGTTAGTCCCTCATGATAAATACCTGAGGAATAACGTCCTATTATGCCTGCAAGGGGAGTACCCAAGTCGACTGTCTGTGCCTACTATTGCCTTGCTTTGTTTGGTAATGTGGTAGCAGAGACAGGAGTGTCAGGGATCAGGTGGCTGGAACCATGGTGTTAAGAATTATGGGTAGTAAAATGAGTAGCAGAGAAAGGGAGTACCAGGGAAAGGGTAATTGTGACTGTAATTGCTGAGTTGCAGTGGCAGGAAATTGGGTAGCAGCAACAGCTTTGCAGGGGTTGGGGTAGATAATACAGGCATCCAGAACAATTTAGCAGTGACAAGGAAACATAGACAAAGTGAAAGATAAAAGTTGTGAGGCATTGTGTGAATTCTTTGTCTACCCATTCTAAAAACATGGAGGAGGGTTATTTTAAATTAAAATTACAAAAGAAAATTTAAGGTCTTGGTGCTAACAAATCTGTCCAGGTGTTATTATATCACACAGAAAATTCAAAATGGTTTTTCTTCAGGAATACAGAGATCAAAGGTATTATAATTCTTATTTCAAAATGCAAATTAAAGGGGAAAATTAGTCAGGAGATAAAATTCATATTGAATGTTAATATTTAAGAGGAAAAGAAGATCCTAGATGGCAGACTAAAGAAAAAGCAGTATCAGAGCATTATATGATCAATAATAATTAAGAAATTTTATTGAAAAATTGAGCTGGAATGTTCACATCAGCAAAGGCAAGCAATCAGAGCGTACCACCAACAAAGAAACACCATAATGTATATCTCAGAAAAAGGAACCAAGTTCTTTATCCTTGATTTTAATGATGCACATTACCCCCCTTACACACACACACACACACACACACACACACACACACACACACGAATGTATGCAACAGCTCAATCTACTCACATCCATTCAACATGAATCAAAGATCTTCCTGTAATATTTGAAACTTTAAAAGTTTGAAGTTTTACTCTGAAAACATTACAGGATGGAATAGGAGAATTCGTAGTTCTCCTTGGCACAGGCCGAAATTTTCTTAATAGAGACCCAGAAATACAAAAATAATCAAAGACAAATGGGACAAATGGGATTGCATAAAATTGCAGAGCTTCTGCATGGCAAAAGACATAGCTAGCAAGATCACTAGAAAGCCCATGGATTGGGATAAGATCTGCACTAGCCATAAAACGGACAAGGGTCTCATATCTAAAATATACCTGGAACTCAAAAAATGAAATCTCTCAACAACATATCTTCAAAGGTACAAATGCCCATTAAATAAGTGGGCTAAAGACTTAAAGAGAAACTTCTCTGAAGAGGAAAGAAGGGTGGCCAATAAACACATGAAGAAATGCTCAACCTATCTAGCCATAAAAGAATTGCAAATAAAAACAACATTGGGGTACCACCTCACACCAGTTAGAATGGCTATAATCAAGAACTCTAATAACCACAGATGCTCGAGGGGATGTGGACAGAAGGCAACCTTACTACATTTTTGGTGGGAGTATAAACTTGTTCAACCACTGTGGAACGTGGTATGGAGGTTCCTCAAAAGGCTCCACATAGATCTCCCCTATGACCCAGTAATCCCACTTTTGGGCATTTACCCACATGATCACAAACAAGACCATACTAAAGCACACCTATGTTTATTGCAGAATTATTTACCATAGCTATGGTATGGGACCAACCCAGATGCCCTTCAGTAGATGAATGGATCAACAAAATGTGGTATATATACACAATGGAATTCTAGCCCTCCATCAGAAAGAATGACATTGCCCCATTTGTGAGGAAATCGAAAGAATTGGAAAAAATTTTGTTAAGTGAAGTAAGCCAGACACAAAGAAACATAGTTCCCATGGTTTCCCTTATTTGCAATAACTAGTATATATCTGAGTCAAGCATAAAAGGTCAGATAAATTGATGCTAGGGCAATGAACCCCAAGATAAGTATTCAATTTTTTTTCTTTAATGCAGTTGTTTCTATCATATTTATAAGATGATTTCTATATTGCTTTTTATGTCCCTTCCACTGCTTTCACTGTATTTGAAGTTGGTACAATTTGTGGAGGAGAAGGGCAAAAACAAATTGTTTAACTAGGGATACTGGTGGACACATAGCAACCGTGAGATATACAAGTAATTATGTCGAAAAATGAACTTTACAACTTTGGTGGGAGGAGGAGAGGTTTGGCCATCTACTTTCCAGCTGATCTATAGGTGTAGAAGCAAAACGTAAAACAAAGCAATACAAACCAGTTCTTACTATAAATAATTTTTCTTTGAACATCTTAAAAATCAATTCTGGACAACATGAAATAAAAAAATCCCTAAGTTTAAAACATTGTTCTAGACAAATTAAAGAAATACTGAGAACAAGTATTTTAAGGATAATTTCAGAGAGATTGAACTCAGTGCCTGGGTTCTGTGCCCGAGATTTATTACTCAAGACTAGTGCTGCCACTTTGAGCGACAGTGCCACAGAAAAGTCTCACTAATTTTTCTCTCCAGAATGGCTTTGAACTAGGATCTAGAGGTTTCAGCTCTCTGAGTTACTATGATTATAGACCTGAGCCCCTTGCACCTGGCTAGAATAATTGCTTACCTGAGACAGAATCCAGTTATTATTAAATGTCAATCATGTTTAACTTTGTAAAATAAAGTTAACTGAAATGCCTTCCATTATAAATAAGGAATTAAATGTGTAGGTGGGTTAACATGTTCTTACCAAAAGCTACATATTTTCCTTTTTTTTTTTTCTTCCAAAATTGTTTGCTTTCCAGAATCATACCTTATCTTTCCTTGCTGGTTTCTTTAGTTTATTTCATACATGCCCACAGCTCCTTCAACTATCAATTCTTATGTGAAGACCTTGCAAATATCTATTTTTAGTCCAAACACCTTGTATGCACCTCTCATCCATATAGTCAACTGACATAAAAACTTGTGAAACAGTAATCATCTCTTATCATTACTGGATATTAAAGTGTAAGTAAAATTTAAGAAAATTAAAAATAACATAAATAAATATAACATGATTTTAATAGTAATGCTAAACATAAATACAACGTCGATTATTTTCCCGAGCAATTTAATAAAAACTTCAAGGAAAAGAAATCAACTTTTTTGAGTGCTGATATTATGGTTTAAACTTAGGATCTTACATTGTCACTTAGGCTTTTTCCCTTAAAGGTGGTGCTCTGTATTTGAGTGACAGCTCCCCTTCCAACTTTATTTGGGGGATTATATAGAGATAAGAATCTCATGGAATAAAAATCATTTGTGCCCTATCTTGGGGTTAATTTCACATAACATCCTCTTATATGGTTATATGGTGCCATGTACTAGTTACTCCAAGTAAGATTAACCATGGGACTTATGGTTATATGAGCCTGGCTTATTTCACTTAATACAATGTTTCTGTGTCTTTCCTAGCAAATGGGGCGATGTCATTCTCTCTGATGGAGGCATAGAATTCCATTGTGTGTGTGTGTGTGTGTGTGTGTGTGTGTGTGTGTGTGTGTGTGTGTGTGTGTGTTTGTATCACATTTTCCTGATCCATTCATCTACTGAGGGATATCTGGGTTGGTTCTATATCTTAGCTATGGTAAATAACACTGCAATAAACATAATTGTAACCGTAGCTTAGTATGGGTAAATGCCCAAAAATGGGGACTGCTGAATCATAGGGGAGCATTAAGTGAGGTCTTAGAAAACATTATATCAAGTGAAGTAAGCCAAAAGCAAAGAAAAATTGGTCCTATGGTTTCCCATATTTGCAATAAATATTATATGTCTAGGACAAGCATAAAAGTTCAAAAGCTATGTACATAGGACAAGAATCGATGCTGTTAAGCGAAATGAACCCCAAGATAGGGTTTATAATCTACCATGTGTTTTTTTTCTTTTTATGTTCCTCCCTCATTGTTTAACCCTTGTTTTCACTGTATTTAGGGTCGGTGCCCTGCATCTTGTATACACCCTTCTCTAGCTTGGGGAGGGGAAGGGAAAAAACAAAATAGATAAATAGTGATATAGGCTGACCCATTGTATCAATGAGATGCACAAGACACTGTGTTGAAAAAGGATATTTGCAATATAGGCGGGGAAGAGGGGAAGGGAATAGAGGGGAATGTAGTTGTGGACGTTGGAGGGGAGGGGAGGGGAAAAACAAATGAGGAGGTAACAATGTTTGATAGAAAATGTACTCAATAACTTGCTCATGTAACTATAACCCCTCTACACAGCATTTTTACAATGAAAAACTCTTAAATCAGAAGGTGTGCCGGCATTGTTGGCTCATGCCTCTAATCCTAGCTACTCAGGATGCTGAGATCTGAGGATCACGGCTCAAAGACACCCCGAGAAAGAAAATCCGTGAGACTCTTATCTCCAATAAAACTACTAGAAAACCGATACTGGTACTGTGGCTCAAGCGGTAGAGCACTCCCCTTGAGCTGAAGAGTGCAGGGACAGCCTATGCCCAGAGTTCAAGCCCCACGACTGACAAAAAAAAAAAAAAAACAGAATGCGTCATGTACACCAAGTATAGTAGCCCCATCTGTAATCCCAGCTGATTGGAAAGCAGAAATGACAAGGATCTTGGTCTGAGGCCAGGCCAAAGAAATAATTGCCAAGACAGCCATCTCAACAAATATGCTGCCCACAGTGTTTCACATCTGTAATCCTAGCTAATTATGTTTTGAGGCATAGGTAGCAAAGTGTCAGTCAATCTAAGATCCGACCAAGGCAAAAGTTCAAGACCTCAAGTAAATAAAATAGACTAGAAGTATGGCAAAAGTAGTTGATATGTTTGGTGCTATACAGACAAAGTCCTGTCTAGTAAGCAGAGAACCCCTGAATAGAACCCCAGTAATATTCCTTTCTTCCACCTCAAAGACTAAATAACTTTGTCGTATTTGAACATCTAATTTCAAGGCCACTGACATATGAGAGTGATGATATTATCTTAAAAATTAGGTATTCAAAAGAGACAAAGCTCTTTAGGTTTTGAAAAAATAGAAAAAGTAGGAAAATGCATGTGATTTTTGTTAGCTCCATAATTCTTGAAAACATAAAATGTACTCAAGTGTTTAATATATATTCATATGTGTGCATATATCCATGTATGTATATATATATATATATATATGTGTGTGTGTGTGTATGTATATAATCATATATATAGATAGATACATATATATGTATGGTTCATCTCTTTTCTGTGTAGCAAATGGTACAAATAAATCTGTACAATCACTACTCAAAGGCATGAATAGACAAAGAGAATGAGCAGAGAACTCATACCCAGGAATCTAGGGTTAGCCCATAACCTTGAAAATCTTTTACATCAGTGTGCATGTATCAGTTACTGCAGTACAGGGACAATACGATGGCAATGAGATACCAGGCAGATGAAATGAGAAATGAGAGATACAAATGGTACAATATTCTTTCTGATGGGTAAGTAGAATTTCCAGTGTGTGTGTGTGTGTGTGTGTGTGTGTGTGTGTGTGTGTGTGTGTGTGTTACATTTACTTGATTCATTTCTCTCTTGAGGAGTATCTGGGCTGATTCAGTAAGCATGGTTGTGCTGATACCGTTACTATATCCTGGTTTATAAGCTTTCGGATAAATGCCCAGGAGTAGAGTTGCTGGAAGTGGGTATTCAAAAGAGGAGTGAAGTGGGAAAAGGTAGAAGATTGAATAGAAGAAAAGGGGGAAAATGCAGAGGAATCCAGTAAATATCCTACAAAATTAAGAAGAGTGAAGGAAGAGGTGTATAGGGAAGGGATGGATGAGAATTTTGCAAGGGTTGGCATTGATCAAGGTATATTGTATGCATAAACTGCTTTGTTTAATGATAACTGCGCTGCTTAAAATAATAATTAAAAAATCATGTCCCTAAAATGTTATGCAATTAGAAGCAAAGCATGAGAATCTGCTCAGATAATCTCTAGGGTCAATAAATCGTTTTTGGTTAGGGTAAGTTTTAGAACAACACTAATGATACATATCATCTGAAGAAAATTAAATCATTTCCAGCTATTTAAAATAATCATTTTTGAAGATATGGCTCAAGTGGCAGAGTACTACTTAGTGAGCAAAGCTGTCAGATAATGAATTCAAGTCTCAATCTCGAACAAAAGTAAAAACAATCAGTATAATTCAGGCACTTTCCTGGGCACATGTAGCTCATGCATTAATCCTACCTTAAATCAGAAGGCAGAGATCTGGGGATTTCAGTTCAATGTCAGCTTAGATAGGAACGTCTGTGAGACTCTCATCTCCAATTCACTGTCAAAGAAAGCTGGAAGTGCACTCATGGCTCCGGTGGTAGAATGCTAGCCTACAGCTAAAAGCTCAGGGGCAGAACCCAAGCCTTGAGTTCAAGCCTTAGAATAGTGCATATACATACACAAAGAAAGTAAGTCACTCAATTTCTCAACCTTCCATTTCCCTAATTCTAACTCTAATCTTGGACAGATCCCTAAGAGTAATCTTGATGATAATAGTAACCCAATCCTAAAATTAATGGAAAATTCTCGAGTTTACACACATTCTAACAGATACTAATTGTCCTTGAAATAATTTGCAGTTTGCTCCAAATCCTACAGATTCCCTGACTTGGACTCTGAAATCATTCCTATTATGAATCATTAACGTTAAATCTTCATATCATGAAAACTATCACAGTTTCCACTGATCTTAACGTTTACTGAACTCCTATATCTCCAAAAAGAAGTTGTAGGTTTTTTAAAATCTACTTTAGTACCTAACGTTAACTATATATAAACCTTACTAGTAACCTAACTCTAACTTTAACCCTATTCAAAAGTGAATAGGAAACTTAGGAAAACTCTGTAGTTTTTGTTAAATTTCAAACTTATTTTACTTGAAAATGTTAGTAGAAAACTTACCGTAAAGCTTACCCTTCCCTAAGCCTAAGTCTAACCTGAACTAGGACAGTAACCCTAACCCTACAACTAATAGCCTTTGGATTCTAAAAGCCATACAAATACATTAGTTTTTATTCATCCTAGCTTTGATTCAACTCATCTTTCTAAAAATAGTTTGTAGTTTTGCACAGTATCTTGCCATTTTTGTAACCCGAACCCTAACTGGAATAGTCAGGCTAACCCTCACACTAATCATACCCTAATCTTAATATTATTAGCAGTTTCTTATTTCACATTCATCCTAATTCTAACTAGACTTGTTATTCGAAGATTTACTTTCAGTTTGACCCTAAACTTTCCATTTCCCTAAGGCTAACTCTAACTCCAGCTGGAACTGAAACCTAACTTTCACTTTAATGATAGTCCAATTCTAATGTTTAAGAAAAAGACTCTAGTTTTTAATCATTCTAATGGATACTCCAGTTTGCAATCTGAAATGCGTTTCAATTTGTCCTAATTCCCACAAATTTTCTGACTCTACCTCTGAAGTTATCTTGTTTCCTAACATGAAGTATTATATTATTTGTCCTCAAATTCTCTTATCAGGAAAAATACTGTAGTTTCCAATGATCCTACGTTTTCCTGAACCCCTGTACCCTGAACAATTTCAGTTTTACTTACCATCTAATCCATTACTTAACACTAACTCTCAAGCTAAACCTGGCTGGAAAATTCTCATTAATCATTACTAGAATGATCACTGAGAAATAAATATTATGATAATGCTCTAGTTACTTTTCAATCTCACATTTTTGCTCCTAGTAGATAGTGAAAACTGAAATTTTTTTTTGGTCAGGCATGGGGCTTGAACTCTGGGTTTGGGCGCTATCCCTCAGCTCTTAAGCTCAAGGCGAGCCTTCTACTGCTTGAGCCACAGCTCCACTTCCAGGTTTAGGGGTGTTTAATTGGAGATAAAGGGTTCTCATGCACTTTGCTGCCAAGGGTGGCATCCAACTGCAGTCCTCATATCTCAGTCTCCTGAGAGGATAAAATGACAGGCATTGAGAAGTATGTTTTGCTGGGTGCCAGTAGCTCATGGCTGTCATCCTAGGTAATCAGGAGGTGAGATCTGAGGATCACGGTTCAAAGCTAGACTGGGCAGGAAAGACCCTGAGACTCTTATCTCCAACAAACCACGAGAAAACTGGAAGGGGTGCTGTAGATCGAGTAGTAGAGTACTTGCCTTGAGCTGAAGAGCTCCGGGACAGCACTCAGGCCCAGCATTCAAGCCCACAATCGAAAAAAAGAAAGAAAGTAAAACATTTTCGCTGCAAAAATATGGAGTTGTGTGTGGGAGGGTGCTGTGATTGAGAGACCAGGTGCTGGCCTCACTTTACAGACATTTCAAAGAACTCCCCAAGTTTGCACCAGTTTGAAGCCACAGTAGAATGGATGGTGCCTTACCAAGGACTCAAGTGGTCGAGGCATATGGCAGGCAGGGAGTGGGCAAATGGGTGCAGGGGTGGGATTGTTGTGTCTGTATTCTCCCTAATGAAGGATGGATTTGGATACTTGGTGTCAAAGTCTGAAGTAAAAGTTTACAAGAAATTTGTGGCCTAATGAATTGGGTTTCCTCTGGGTATATGAAGATGGATGAAGTCTGGTGCCTTCGGTGGCTCACAACTGTCATCCTAGCTACTCATAAAGCTGAGATATAAAGACCACGGTTCAAAGCCAGCATGGGTAGGAAAGTTTGTGGGTCTTGATATCCAATGAGCCACCAGAAAACAGGAAAGGGCACTGTGGCTCAAATTGTAGAGTGCTCATCTTCAGCTAAAGAGCTGAAGGACAGCGCCCTGGCCCAGAGTTCTAACCCCATGACCAATAATAAACAAAGAGGTTGGCTGAGTTTTTCACATTGCAGTGTGTACGGTAGGAAATTCCATGCTGGGTTTTGAGACATTCTAAATATGAGAGGATCAATGTTGTGTCTACAGTTAGTCTGAGTATGATAGTGCCATCTTCTCATGGGTTGGATGTGATCCTAATAGAGGGAGTTCAAGGTTTGTTCTCAGGGACTGCTAAGTGCTTGGAATATCCGTGTGTTTGTGTGTGTGTGTGTGAGTGTGTGTGTGTGTGTGTGTGTGTGTGTGTGTGTGTGTGTAATTTTCCCTCGTCTTTTTCTGTCCCCTTCCTGCTTGCTGGTCTGCCTATTTCTGACCTCAGATGGTGCCCCTCCTTCACACAGACCTTGCCTTTAGCCCCCTATCAGGGTCTACAATGAGTCCTAAATTACCACAGGCCTGTTTTCCAACTTTTCTCTGGGGCACACGTCTGGCTGTCCCAATATTTGGCTGCCTCAAGGGGATTCTGGGTCAGCAATGCTAGCTGGCATAGGGTCTCCTCAGCCTGAGAGGGAGGGCCTCAGACATGCGATGTCCTATCCTTCTCCTCATCCCTCTCAGCAGGCTGGCAGTGGAGTGGGGAATGGGGGATTGCTGGTGGCTCTGGCCACCTCGAGCTTGACAGCTTGCTGAAGACTGCCCAAGCAAGGAGGATATAGGGCTACATGGGAAGTGAGGCCAAGGTGGCTTGGAAGTATAGATCAGTATCTAGGAAATGTAAATGTACTTTATCACAGGACAGCCTATCTTACGGCCCCAGCTGGGCCTCTCAGGTCCTTCTAGACTATTCCAGATGCTCAGAATACAGAGGCACAGACTTTAGATTCCAGGGTCAGGGAACTGGGGGATGAGAGACTGGTATGGCCAATACCTCATTGTTTTGGGGTATTAGTGTTGACCTGGCGATGCACCCCCTTGTGTACTTTCACTTCTTAACCCAGTGTTGGCCACACACGGGCCACTTGTGGTAGTACTGTGGAAGTGGCAGGAGTGGAAGTGAGGTCTAGGATGACAAAATCAGGAATTATGGCCTTTGAGGGGGGGCAAAGGATGTCTTTTAAAAAAATCTTAGATCTGGAACTCAGGGCCTAGGGAATGTCCCTGAACTTCTTTTGGTCAAAGCTAACATTCTACCACTTGAACCAGAGCTCACCTTTCAACTTTTTTTAGTAGTTTAGTGGAGATAAGACTCTCATGGACTTTCTTGCCTGTTCTGGCTTCAAGCTGCCATCCTAAGATCTTGAGTAGCTAGGATTGCTGGTATAAGCCACTGGCATCTGTTAAGGATATTAGTGTGTGTGTGTGTGTGTGTGTGTGTGTGTGTGTGTGTGTGTGTGTGTGTGTGTGTGTGTGTGTTTGTGTGTGTGTTTACCGTGACATGAATTCAGAGCCTAGGTGCTATCCTTTAGCATGTTTTCACAAGGTTGGTGCTGTACCACTTGAACTACAGTAGCTCTGCTTCCTAGCTTTTTGGTGATTCATTGGACATAAGAGTGTGCCCAGACTAGCTTTTAATTTTGATTGATCCTTAAGTCTCAGGCTTGAGTAGCTAGGATGACAGGCATTAGCCACTGGCACCCAGTTGATAATGGCCTTTCTCCACAGTGGACAGGGATTTCCTGAAAACATTCCTTATTTTTTCTGTGCCAGTACCGGGGCTTGAACCCAGGGTCTGTGTGGAGCACATGGGCAGCAAAGATGGCACTGGGAGGGGGTTGAGTGGGCAGAGCCTAACTTACTGGAGAGCACATTGGCAGCCAAGATGGCGCTGGGAGAGAGTAGAGTGGGCAGAGCCCAATTGATCTTCCGATCAGTGCCTAACCAGCCCGTGAAGGCTCATGTGCATGATATGGTGTGACCTTGACAGTGATTGGTTCCTCTTCCTCCCTTGCCATGCCACCCACCCTTTTTTGCTTTAAAAAGGGCTGCTCTCTGTTAATAAAGGAGTTTTCTACCTGCTGGATTTGGCTCACTGCTGTGTCTCATTGTCTCCTGGGCTGAGGGAAGCTGGGGAATGGGCAAGCGCCACACTTACCTTTCCTTGGACCCCGTCTGTCTTTCGTGGGGCTGACAAAGACCCAACAGGTCTGGGCTCTGGTCTCTTAATTTTTCCCTCAAGGCTGGTACTCTACAACTTGAGCCACAGCTCCATTTCTGGATTTTGGTAGTTTATTGGCCAGAAGAGTGTCACTAACTTTCCTCCGCTGAACTGGCTTTGACCAACGATCTTTGATCTCAGACTTCTGAATAGCTAGGATTTACAGGGGTTTAGCCACTGGAGGGATTGGGTAGAAGCTTTTCTTAAGCAAAAGTTCTTCCTTGCATTTGCCCTGACTCCTCCATGGTAAGGGGGCCTGAGGGTCAGGAGCTGTGAAAAATAGGCTTCCAGCCACAAAATTGGCCGGGGTCTTTGGTAAAAAGTCAAACTAATCTTCCCCTGAGCCCCATTCTGGGACCCCACACTCTACCCTACCTGTGACTCAAGTACAAACCTTGACCCAGCCTTCAGTGTTCTGCTAGACTTGTCTGAGGCCACAGAACCTTCATTCCACCCACACCACCCCTAAACCACCCCTCAGGACCTTTGCGCATGCTCTGTACCTTCTGCCTGAGGCCCTCTGTTCCACATCTTAGAACTCCTGTGGAATTTTGGCACTGGTCATATCACCTCCTGGAGCAAGTCTTTCCTTCCCTTCTCTCACTTTTTTTTAATACTGAGTTGCTAGAGATTGAACTTGTGTAGGCTGACTGTCAAATGCTCTATCTTGGTGTGTGTGTGTGTGTGTGTGTGTGTGTGTGTCTGTGTGTTTGTGTGTGTGTGTGTGTGTGTGTGTGTGTGCCAGTCCTGGGGTTTGAATTCATGGCCTGGATGTTATGCCTCAGTTGTTATGCTCAAGGCTAGCATTCTACTACTTGTACTACAGCTCTGTTTTTTTTTTTTTTTTTTTTTGGTGTTTAATTGGATAAGAGTCTCATATAGACTTTCCTGCCTGCACAAGCTTACAGTTATTATCTTCAGATCTCAACTTCCTCAGTGCTATTATTACAGGGGTGAGCCACCAGCACCTGCCCTCTACCTCTTACCTATAACCTCGGCCCTCCTCTGAGTCCCAGAAGAGAATGTCTCACCAAGCTCACATTTTTTTTGCCAGTGTTGTGGCTTGAACTCAGGGTCTAGGCATGTACCTGAGAAGCTTTTTCTCGAGGCTACATTCTATCACTTAAGCCACAGTGACACTTTTGGTTTTTTCTGTTTATGTGGTACTGAGGAATCCAACCCAGGGCTTCATGCTTGCTTGGTAAGCACTCCACCACTTAGTCACATTCACAGCCCAAGGCTTACTTCTAACGGGAACTATGAGGGTGGGATTTATTGGCATACTCTTTTCAGCACAGAAATCGCTGGCCATTTCATATCTTTGCCAGGATTTGGGACCAGAGTGAGATTCGGCAAGGAGGAATGATGAATGAGTGATTTTGCCACCAGACCCCAGAGATCTAGGCTCAAGTCCTACAGAGGGATATGTAATATGGAGCCAGAAACTTCCACAACTCCTACAGCCTAGGAAGATGTCCCAATTGGACATCTCAGCCAGAACATAATGAACCCGTTGCATATACCAGCCAAGGCAAGCCTTCTGGGCTTCAGTTATTAAATGGCAGAGAAGGATGCTTTGTTCAAGCTACTGGCTCAGACTTAGTACTCTCTGAGGGCTTGTCCCAGCTTTCCCAGGTTGGGGGTCTGGTTATGGGCAACCTGCTGAATGCATATCGTCCGTACATCATCCATATATACACAGAGACATGGGGTTATTGCCTTCATATTTTCTTTGCAGGTCTCAGGTTGAAATATGAGACTAGGCCCTATCCCTGATCTCCTCTTCCTTTCTCAAGAGTAGCGCTCTGCCCTTGAGCCACAGCCCCAAACCATGGGGATATTTTCCTGTGATCTCTTAGAAATAAGAGTGTTGCAGACTTTCCTGCCCTGTCTGAATTCAACTTGGCATTCTCTCCATCTCAGCCTCCTGAGGAGCAAAGATTACATACAGGAGCCACTGACACCTGGCTTTCTTTTCTTCTTGTTGTTCTTTCTTTTAATTGTGACAATCTGAAATCTTCAATGTTATTCCAATGGTTTGCATTCGAAGTAAACTTCTGAGGCCTGGAGTTCGAATCCCAGGACTGCCACACACAAATGGAGGGAGATCCTGACAAACATTCCTATTTACATGAATGCTAATAGAATATTATAAAAGTAATTAAATTTGCAGTTAATTCATGATTCCTTTTTAGAAAGCCACACAAAAATCATTGGATTTATATCTTCCCTTCTAGCCTATGTTATGATTCCCCTAATGGAAGGATATTGATTAATTTTTAATTATTGCTTTTATAAGTATTCATCCATGATACTTCATTAAATGGAGATATAACTTTATAATTAATTATTGGTAACTATATATATAAAATTTAATAATATCCTCACATTCTCTCTCTCTCCATATATATATATATATATATATGTATATATATATATATATATATATACATCAATCTACACACACACACACACACACACACACACACACACACACATACACACACATGTATATAGTGCACTACTGTGGCTTGATAACAAGTAACAGGTCATCAGAACTTCCTGGCAGCTCAGTTTGCCAGAGGTTGGTGTGCTAAGACTTTGACCCCATTTATGGATTGGACATTTTATACCGTGAATTTAAATCCCAGCATTGCCAAAAATTTATTCATGTAGTAAACAGCCACTTTTCACACATTTTTTCCTGAAAAAAATGTCCTGGGTCTCAGTATGATGTATAATTTATATGCAAATTATCCTGTATGATAGGCTGTAATAAATGAAATGTTATATGTGTAATAATACTAAATGAATAAGGGTAATAAACATCAAACTCACTAAACTCATGAGTGTATTTTTTACAGTGCTGTGGCTTCAATTCAGGCCCTGGGAATTGGTCTGAATTTCTTGTCTTCAAGGACAGTGAGCTTCCCCTTCACCCACAGTGCCAGAGAGATACCAAGATGCTGAGTTCAAATCCAAAACAAAAGGTAAAATGAATACCTACACTGAATGCAATATGGAGCCAATATATGTATGTAAATATAAATCATATACTTAAAATGTACACAAATAGGAAGTTTTCTAGTGGTGGGGATCGATTTCAGGCCTCAGGAACAGACTTGAATTTCTTGACTTCAAGAAAGCAAGCTTCCCCTTCCTACACAGAGCAACAGAGTTACCCAGACCATGAGTTGCAATCCCAGTCCTGGCAGAAAAAAATGGCATCTCTATGCTATATGACAACCAATTCTTAGGTATTTCATTATTTCTCCCTTTAATGAATGTAATTTTTTTTTTTTTTTTTTAATTTAATTTTATTTTATTTGAGAACATACTGTACAGAGGGGTTACAATTACATGGGCAGGATAATGCATACATTTCTTACCAAGCATTGCAGCCTCCTCCTTTGTTTACCCTTCACCTCCCTTCCCAGCCTCCCCCCTCCCTCCCACCCAATCATACCCCCCCTCCCCCCCCCCCCCCCGACATTGTAAAGCTGGTTTTGACATGACATTTTGTACTTCTCATTGTTGCAACAGGTCCACCTGAATCCTTAAACGACTTGTTTGTCCCCATCTCCTCCACATGTTATACTGACATCAAATATAGTGAAAGCGGGGGTTACACTGTGGGGGAGGGACATACAAAGCAACAAAGAGATAATATTATAAATGCGTTAGAAACACATGCATGAAAGAAACAAAAACATTAAAATACATATTTGAGGTTTCGTTTTCCTAACATCACATTATTTGACTTTTTCCGCTTGACTCATACCTATACTAGATATTGCAAATAAGGGAAACCATGGGACCTATGTTTCTTTGGGCCTGGCTTACTTCACTTAATATAATTTTTTCCAAGCCTTTCCATTTCCTAACAAATGGGGAAATGTCATTCTTTCTGATGGAGGCATAGAATTCCATTGTGTATATTTTTTAAACACTTCATAAAGTATTGATTAAAATTAATCAGTATCGTAGAATATAATTGTATATAATTTTATCCTAGAATCATTCAAGAACTGCCCATTCAATCATGACATACATCACATTTTATTGGTATTTATATGGATAAAAATGAGTTAGGATCTCCTGCCATTTGGAGGTGGCGGGACCAGGATTCAAATTGTGGGCTCCAGCATCCACCACTTGAACCTGAAGATAGGGAACTCACCGGTATGTCCAAGAAAATCAGCAAGACCAATGATTAAGCAGGCACCAGTGGCTCTCAGCAGTCCTCCATGATACTTACAAGGCTGTGAAAGGAGATTCATGGTCAAAGTCACCCTAGTCTGGAAAGTACTTGAGAACCCTGTCCAACTTCAGTATCAACAAAGCCAGAAGTAGAGCCATGTGGCTCCAATGGTAGAGGGGTAGCTTTGAGCAAAAGCAGTTCATGGACTGTGCCTAGATCCTGAGTTCAATGTCCAGGACTGGCAACAAACAGACATACACAACAATCTGTGCAGCCATCCGGCTGTCTGTTGGTTGACACCACTACCAGCAGTTGAGTGGTAAGCAAGAATCTCAAGGCGAATTTGGAGTACAATAGGAAATTGATGACCTAGTCAGTGAGTGGGAGATTACCGGATTTTCCAGAGCCTGGGAATGTGGACAGCCCATCTTTCCCATCCCAGCGCTCAGATGTCTGAAACAACAAGACTCTAAGACAGAGCTGCGGGCAACAAACTACTGCCAGAACAACAGCAGAAGAATCCTCCTGTCAGACCTTCAACATTCAAGAAAACAAAGAATACAAAAAAGGGAAGGAACCCAAAGGCAAACACCACTGGGAGGGTGATTCAACCGAGGGTCTGGCCAAAGGTGATGCCTACTACAGGACTCCCCTGACTTTGGACACAGTCACAGCCATCACTGTCCAGAGTGTCAAGGGTCCCGATACCACCAAGAATCTGCAGAGGTGCTACCAACATGTGGTGCCTTCCCTGTACTGCAGCAAAAGAAGAAACCAAGTGCTCTGTGCCAAGATCCAACCACTGAAACAGGAAAAGACAGACCTGCAGGACTGACAAGATAATGAGAAGGAGAAGGTAGTCCAAGTGCACAAAGCACCAAAAACAGAGCTAGACATCCACAAGCTACCCATACAGAGGTTGGTTTCAGCAGAAAGTGATTTACAATCGGCACAAGCCCACATGCAGCTCATGGCATATGACAGAGAAATGGAGCACGAAGCTCTAACCAGCTGCCTACAGGCCGCAGAGCAGCGCATGGGGGAGCTGGAGATGGTGGTTTCTGTGGTTACTACTTACAGAAGGAGACTGATATGTTGTTTGAACAGCTGAATGATGTAACACTTGAGCTCAAGGAAAAGCCCAGTAGCGTCTATGACCTGGAGCAAGTGAACACAGAGTTTTAGGAGAAGCTGGAAGCACTCTGGACATAGAGGAGCAACAGGAAGAACAGAGTCTGCAAGTTCCAACAAGTGCTGGACAGGTGTGAGGTACTAAAGAGACTTCAGGACAACATGAGCTGAATGGTGACTGCAGCAAATCTGGAGACAGACACCTTCTCGCAGAACCTGAGCATTGAGAGGTCCGAGCAGAAGGAGGAGGCCTGTTGGCTGACCGAGCAGGCAAACCAACTGACAGAGGAGAAGGAGTGAGGATGGAGGTAGGTGCTGCACCTAGAGAATAGCTGGGGGGACTGAGAAGGAAGCTGGCAGAGCCATGGCCCCCCGAGGGTCCATCTCAGGAGTAACACCAACTGCAGCCTCACGCCTACCGCATGCAGATGGGGTTGAAATATCTGGGGGAACAACTTCATATCTAGGTCCAGGAAAACCAGACTCCATCTCCAGATTGGGGAGCAGCAGGAGCAACTGGGAAGACTAGAGAATAAAACCAAGGACCAACAGGAGATCCCCGAGACCCCACGATGTGCATGTGTTTGCAACCCACAGCTGGAGGAACAGTTGGTCTTGATGCGGGATGCTCGCCACAGGGTGAGCAGTGAGAAGGAGGATCTCTCCAGCATCGTTGGACTCAGAGCAGCAGGTGAAGAAACATCTGTGGGAACAGCTAGACTGCTCAGAGGAGAAGATAGAGGAATGGAAAGAGGTGGCTGAGAGAGAGCCAAGCGATTCGGGAGATGCAGGAGCAGCAGGAGCAGTCTCTGGCCTAGCTGCAGGAGCTCAGAGCCACCTGTGAGCATAACATCAATTCAAATGAGCAGCTGTGTTCCAAGTAGTAGGTCCTGCAGTAGCACCTGCAGAAGCTGACCCAGCTGTTGGAGCAGCTGAAACATTTGCAGGGTCAGACCAACTGGGGCACAAGGTGGTGCCCCCAATGTGGCAGGACAGTTTCAAGTGCCTGGAAGTGACCAGTCTACAGAGGAAGCACCTGCAGGCCCAGCTGAGGTTCCTGGCTTTCCCTGTGGAAGGGGAAGCTGTGAACCCTGGAGAAGCAAAATCTGAGGAAGCGACTCTCCTCAATGTGCCCATGGCAGAAGATGGAGATGTCCCCCAAACTGAGAGGGATGTGGCTCTGTTAGCACTCTCAGAGGCTGAGATCCACAGGGGGAATCTCCTGCCGGACTGCTTCAGGCACTCCCCCTTTCTGGACAGCTCAGTGCCAGATAGAGCCAGAGCCACAGGTCCCCCGCCCTGTGATCTGCCACCACAACATGTGAGAGAATGGGAAGTGGGACATGTGGTCATCTGAGAAGAAAATCTGCTTCATCCACAACCTGCCTGATGAGGTGGACTTCCAGAGTCCTGCAGATGAGCTCCACCATTGATGCAACCAGCTGTCGGCACATATCCGCACTGCCCAGGAATCCCTCCTGGCATTTAAAGGACAGATGCTCATTCTGGATCAGCTGTGTCAGGAGAAAGCCCCGTGCATGTGCCAGCTGTCCCAGGAGAAGATGAAGAGTAGATAGCTGCAAGAGCTGCTGTCACTCCCACACGGGGCTCCAGATGCTGACACAGGCTGGGCTCCCCACCAGTGCAGCTGCTTCAGAGGCCTCAGTCTCCTGGGTGGTCAAAATGAGGGAGGCACAGAAAGATTTTGAAGAATTGCAACTTCAGGATAGTGTGGAAACTGCAAGAGGAGAGGTCAGGGTTCCCTGCCCCATACAGGACTAGCCCACAGAGCATATCCTGGGGCAGATCCCCAAATCCAAAACTACCACAGCTGGTGCACTCAGGCTTGCAGTGCTCCATCCCTTTTTCCTGTAGACTGATGGGGATGATGACTCCCTATGTGACATACTGAGTCCCAAAATCCTCAACAGCCGCCAGAAATAGGTGGCCAGGTGGGCTTCTCTAGGCCTCCATCTGCCTGGTGATGGAAGGGTAAACTGTGGGCCGAGTAGAGCAGAGGCTGCTGGGAGGAGGCCCAAATTCCAGGGACATCTAATGGCCCATTGGTGGCCAGGGAACAGGCCCATGTTGTGTTTATCACAAAGCATAAATTGTTTCCAAAGGGAAAATAAAGCCTCAACAAAGATTTGTTCTTCCAGTTATTGGGCTTGAACTCAGGGCCTGGCCACTGTCCTTGAGCTCTATTTGACAAAAACTGGTGGTCTACAAGTTGAGCCCCACCTACCCTTCCAGGTTTTCGTTGTGGAATCGAACTCAAAGCTTCAGGCTTGCTAGGTGACCACTCTAGCACTGAGCTACATTCTCATCTAGGATGATCCCCTAGCCCTAAACCCATATGGCCAATCCTCAGAT
This sequence comes from Dipodomys spectabilis, assembly GCF_019054845.1. Classification (NCBI taxonomy): domain Eukaryota; kingdom Metazoa; phylum Chordata; class Mammalia; order Rodentia; family Heteromyidae; genus Dipodomys; species Dipodomys spectabilis. Next base: position 531,612 of record NW_024870978.1, on the reverse strand, counting down.
AAATAGGAATTAGGGGTTAAGATGAATATGAAGCACAAGTCTGGCTCACGCGGAAATACTTCCCTGCCCCCTCTTCGACACCCTTACTTAAAGTTTCTCTTTTAGTATTGAGGGATGAGAGAGGGAGAGGGACGTCTGAGAGAAGAGTACCAAGAACAGTGGCCTCCTGAGTCCCACAGTCTCCCCAATACAAGTGGTCCTACAGATTCCTGTCTTACCTGATGCAATGTTTTGTCTACACTGTCCCCTACCCCTGCAAGACTCAGAATGAAATACATGTCAGCACTGGACTCAGCCCACACCCAGGGTAGAAGCTCTTAGTACCAAACTGACTTCCACCTCTGACTTCCCCGAGTTAGGCTGGACCCACCACTCACCACTGTGTTGGTGTCAATGATCTCATGGATGGACTTCAGGAAGAAGGTCTATGACAAAGAGCAGAAGCAGCAGTGTGAGCATGGAGGAAGGATCCAGGGCAATTGTTCTGGGATCTTCCTCCTTGGAGCCTTCCCGTCAACCCAGAGCCATCTTGACCCAAAGCACGGCCAAGGCCACGGGTTGGACAAGATAGAGGAGCATGGGATTAAAGGAGGTACTGCTTTATCTTGGTGCACTTGAAATTTCCAATATTTGGCCCATGCCAATCCCAAAGCCAACATGCAATGCCTCTCCTTGTTGTTGTTTTCCATGAGCACTGTCCCTGAGCTCTTTTGCTCAAGGCTTGTACTCTACCACTTGAGCACAGGGACACTTCTTGTTTTCTGATGGTTCTTCGAGGATAAGAGTCTCACACACTTTCCTACCTGAGCTGGCTTGGAAGCCAGATCTCACCTTCCTGAGTAGCTAACATGACAGGCTTGAGCCACCAGTGACCAGCATGTGATGCCTCTTTAAAGGATCTTGGCAAGTCTGTAAAAGGAACCCCAAAGGGTCTGGATAGACCATGACCCAATCAAGGAGCTGGGATTGGGGAAGGCTGACATTATAGCCAGTGTGTTCCCAAAATTATAGATGTCAGGTGGTGTTGGATGCATCGAACTCCTAGCCCAACAACCACCAGACTTAGTGGGGAAAAAGGTAGAGAATACCCAAAGGTTACAGTGTAGAAATCTCTGATTTTGCATGCATATGGGTTGTGTGTGTGTGTGTGTTTGTATGTGTGTGTGTGTGTTTACCAAGGCTTGAAGAGCCTAGGGGTAACCTTTAGCTTGTTCCCACATGTTTGGTGCTCTAACATTTGAATTATAGTATTTCTTCTTCCCAGCTTTTTGGTAATTCTTTGGAGATAAGAGTATGCCCAGGCTAGCTTTGAATCTTGATTGATCCTCCAGTGTCAGCCTTGAGTAGCTAGGATTATAAGCATGAGCCACTTGCATGCAGCTACACAGATGTCTTTTCATACTATCTGTTCTAACAACTGTCTACTTGCCCTGGCCTAGATCTCTGACCTCTACATCAGCTCCCAGCAGCCCCTGACTCTGTGGAGAACATAAAGCTCAAACCTGTCAGGGCATCCTTTTTCTTTGTCCTCAGGGAAGAATATATTTCCTCTGAATCCCGGAGGGTTAGGGCAAGGGAAAGAGGGATAGCTGTAGATGGGTGCTTGACTAGGAAATAGGTATTCTGTTTTATCCAAGAAGGAAACCAAGGCCAGATTCTAATGGCTCATGCTCTCATATTCCTAGCTCCCTCAGCAGGCTGAGATCGGAGGACTAACATTCAGATGCAGCCCAACAAGAAATGTCTGTGAGACTCTCCTCTCCCAAGAACCACCTGCAAGCTGGAAGAAAAGCTGTGGCTCAAGTGGTAGAGTGCTATCCTTGAATGAAAAAACTGAGGGACAGAGCACGGGCCTTGAAGTCAAGCCCTACTACTAAGATGCACTCATGCACACATTGGCATGCACGTGTGTGTGCATGCACACACACACACACACATACACACACACACACACACACACACACACACACACACACACACACACACACACACACTGAGGAAGGTAGTAATGATAAGCTGAGCTATAACTAGGGGCAGTCCTGAGGCATAATCAAAGTAAACTCTCAAGCTACATCAGTAGTTTTTCCTTAAGTACTTCGTGGGCTGAGGAGTCTGGCCTATGGCAGGAAGTTCCATGGAACCTGCCCCTCCATTCCAGCACAGGGCCATAGAACCAAGGGAAGAACACTATGGATGCTCCTTTGTAGTTATCCCATGATAGCAGACCTTCATCTGCCAATGAGCAATATTGAGTTAAGCAGGGCTCTGAACCCTGTGACTCCTGGGATATAGTGTCTGCTACAAGCAGCAGCCAGCCTGCTTTGGATTCCTCAGCCTACAAGTCTCTCATGAGCCCAACTCAAAACCTGCCCAAGGTGTGCCTGACAAATTAACATTCTTGTGATTCCCTTGTGAGTCGGCGTTAACTGGTCTACCCCATCTGACACAGAACCGTGGTCTGAGACATCGATTTAGTGCTCAGATCCACACTGCACTCATGACAGATGCCCTTCTGATGACCCGGCCGATGACCTCCATGCCACAAGACTTGATCCTTATCTTGTACTGTGTACCGCTCTGTAGGCAAAGGCTTTCAAGGAGGCTGCTTTCAAGACTTGTAGGACACATAGTCATTGGAAGACCATCAGGAGCCCAGTGGAAAGTAGTCTGCCTAGAGCCACAGCATGAGGTCAGAGTAGGCCAGGTATTGGTCATGGGGCTCCAAGTCTGAGCCTGGGCACCATCTCTCAGCTCTTCAGCTTAGCACTTCAGCCACATCACCACTTCTGGTTTTCTGGTGGATCACTGGAGGTCAGAGTCTCCCGGACATTCCTGCCAAGGCTGGATTTGCACGGCAATCCTCACATGTCCGCCTGAGGAGCTAGGAGGACCAGCATAAGCCTCCCTTGCCTGGCTGATGTGGCCTATCACCACAGTGGACTAGGAGCTCCTGAAAGCTTTTCTTTATTTTTTAGGTGCCAATTCTGGGGGCCTGAACTCAGGTTCTGACCTGTAGTCTCTTAACGTTTTTTCTCAATGTGGACATTCTACCACTTGAGCCACAGCTCCATTTCTGGCTTTTGTTAGTTCATGGGCAAGAAAGTTTCACTAACTTTCCTCCTCTGAGATGGCTTTGACCCACGATCCCTGATCTCAGTCTCCTGAGGAGCTAGGGTTTACAGGGGCTGAGCCACTGGTGTGATTGAGCTAGAAACTTTTTCTTAAGCAAGAGTTCTTCCCTGCATTTGCCCTGTCTCCTCCATGCAAAGATTGCCTGAGGGTCAGGAGCTGTGAAAAATAGGATTCCAGCCACAGAAATTGTCTGGGGTCTTTGGTGAAGAGTCAAGCTAATGTTTCTCTGGGCCTCAATCTGGGACCCCACCCTCTGCCCTACCTGTGACTCAAGTACAAAACTTGACCCAACCTTCAGTGTTCGGCCAGACTTGTCTGAAGCCACAGAACCTTCATTCCATCCACACCACATGCTCTACCCAACAAATCAATACCTTTGCCCATGCTGTACCTTGTGCCTGAGGCTATCTGTCCTCTTCCACATCTTAGAACTCCTGTGGAATTTTGGCACTGATTATATCACCTCCTAGAGCAAGATTTTCCTCCCTTCTCCCTCTTTTTTTTTTAAATATTGAGTTTCTGAGGTGGAAATAGTGCAGGCTGACTGTCAAATTCTCTATCTTGGTGTGTATGTGTGTGTGTGCGTGTGTGTGTGTGTGCCAGTCCTGGGGTTTGAATTCAGGGCCTGGACGCTATCCCTGATCTTTTGTGCTCACGACTAGCACTCTACTACTTCAACCACAGCTGTACTTCTGGCTTTTGGGGAGTTTAATTGGAGAAAAGAGTATCATATAGACTTTCCCGCTTGTATTTGGGATCCTCAAATCTCAGCCTCATGAGTACCTAAGGTTAATGGGATGAGGCAACAGCACCTGCCCTCTACCTGTTACCCATAACCTCGGCCCTCTTCTAAGTCCCAGTGGAAAATGTCTCACCATGCTCACCATTGTTTTGTTTTTTTGTTTTTGTTTTTGTTTTTGGCCAGTCTTGGAGCTTGACCTCAGGGTCTGGGCATGTTCCTTAGCTTCTTTTGCTCAAGGTTAGCACTTTTATTGCTTAAGCCACAGTGTCACTTTTGGCTTTTTCTATTTCCGTGTTAGGGAGGAATCAAACTCAGGGCTTCATGTGTGCTAAGTAAGCACTCTATCAGTAAGCCACATTTGAAGCCGAAGGCTTACTTCTAACAAGAGTTATGACGGTGAGATTTATTGGATTACCCCTTTTGGCACAGAAATTGCTGCCTATTTTCTATCTTCCCAGGATTTGGGACCAGCCTGAGACTCAGCAATGAGGAATGATGAATGAGTGATGGCCAGCAGGCCCCAGAGACCTAGGCTCACATCCTACAGAGGGATAGAGGATATGGAGCCACAACCTTCGACAATTCCTACAGCCTAAGTATTGTGGTTTCACTTGATAAGTGCCAGGACATAATTCACCTGTTGTACACACCAGTTGTACACAACAGCCCAGGCAAATGCTTCCTGGCTTCAGTTCTTAAACTGCACTGAAGGATGTTTGTTCAAGCTGCCTGCTCAGACTTAGTACTCTCTGAGGGCTTGTTCCAGTTTGCCAAGGTTGAGGGACTGGGCATGGCAACCTGCTGAATGCCCATCATCCAGGCCATGTCCCTGAGCCCTTTTGCTCAAGGGTAGTGCTATGCAACTTGAGCGACAGGGCCACTCAGGGTTTTATTTGTTGTTATTTTGTTTTCATTTCCTGTGATCTCTTAAGAACTATGAATATCGCAGTCTTTCCTACCCAGCTGAATTCAAATTGTCATTTCAGCTCCCTGAGGGGCTAGGATTACAGGCAAGAGCCACTGACACCTGGCTTCCTTTTCTTCTTGTTGTTCTTTTTTTTCGTGACAATCTAAATTCTTCACGGTATCATACCAGTGGTTTGCATTCTAAGTAAACTTCCCAGGCCTGGAATTCGAATGCTAGGATGGCCACCCGCAAATAATGGGAGATCCTGACTAACTCATTCCTATTCATGTGAATGCTAATGGAATGTTATAAAAGTAATAATTAAATTTGCAGTTAATTCATGACTATTTTTGAATGCCACACAAAAATTATTGAATTTATATCTTCCATTCTAGCACCATGGTATGATTAAGGATATTGACTGATTTTTTATTAATATTTTATAAGTATTAGATGATGATACTTCATTAAATGGATGCATAATTTAATAACACATAATTTGTAAAAATATATAATTTAATAGTGTCCTCACATTCCCTCTGTTAGTATACTATATATATATATATATAATATATATACAAACATATACACACACACACACACAAACACACACACACACACACACACACACACATATATGTATATATATATATATATATATATATATATATATATGGCACTACTGTGGCTTGATCACAAGTACTCAGAACTTCCGGGCTAAGACTGTGACTCCATTTGTGGACTGGGCATTGTAGGCTGTGAGTTGAAATCCGAGCATGGCCAATAATGTATTCATGGAGTAAGAAGCCAATTTTCACACATTTTTTTCCTTCTCTGTGAAAGTCCTGGGTCTCAGTATACGTGATATGATGTAATAAAATAAATGTTTTATTTGTAATTATACTAAATAAATAAGGGTAATAAATGTCATATGGAATAAACCCATGTATGTAAATAGATCTCATATATGAGTATTATTTTTTCCAGTACTCGGACTTCAATTCAGGCCCTTGGAACTTTTCTGAAGTTCTTGTCTTCAAGGACGGTGATCTTCTCCTTCACCCACAGTGCCACAGAGTTACCCAAACCCTGATTTTAAATACCAGGCCTGCCAGTAAAATGGTGCAAATTCCAAGCCAGGGCCTTATCATCATCATCATCATTATTATTATTGTTATTTTCATCATTATAATTATTATTTGTTTTTAGTCCAAGCACCAGGCTTGAACTCAAATCTTGACATTTCTTCCAAAGTTGATCCTGGAATCCGAGGTCCTGAGTTCAAATCTCAGGGCTGGCAAAAAAAAGTAAAAAGGAAAAGGATAAAACTGAGAAGTTCACTCAGATGGTTTTACTTTTTTTTCCTTTGTATAGTACCATCCTGGGTCTAAATAACAATGCCTAGACAATGTACATGACCTTACATTGCTGATGTTTGGCGGGCTATTAGGGAAGCCAAGCCGAAATCAGCAACTTAGGCCTGAAGGTTGAATCCGGGGATTCCCCCTAATGAATGTCTGGCGGGAGATTCTAAGAAACGCTTTCCAGGGTTGGGAAGGTGGCTCAGTGGTTGAGCACTTGCCTTGAATGCTAGAGGCCCTGGGTTTCGATTCCTCAGCACCACATAAGCAAAAAGAAAAAAGCCGCAATTGGCGCTGTGGCTCAAGTGGTAGAGTGCTAGCCTTGAGCTGAAGAGCTGAGAGACAGCGACAAGGCCCAGAGTTCAGGCCCCACAACCGAAACCCCCCCAAAAAATTAAAAAAAATTAAAATTAAGAAAGAAACGCTTTCCAATAGATATCTGTAAAAATAGAATGTTGTAAAAGTAACAATTACATTAGTAGTTAGTGTACGATTATATTATAAAATTATACACAACAATTATACTACATTGACTAATTTTCAATTAATACATTATTACGCATTCAATCATGATATTTAAAAAGGAAGGAATAATTTAATTGTCAATATTTATATCCAATTTCATAATTTACAGACATCTCTCGTTAAATATATCTACATCTATCTATCTATCTGTCTGTTTATCTACCAATCTACACATTTATCTGTTTATACACTTGTCACTACTGAGGCTCAGTGGTAGAGTGCTCGCCTAGTAAGTACGAAGCCCTTGGTTCGATTCCTCACTACCATTTGCATAGAAAAATCCACAAGTTGTGCTGTAGCTCAAACATTCGAGCACTAGCTTTGAGCATAAAGGCTTAGGGACTATGTCTAGATCCTTACTCAAGACCCAGGACTGGCACCAAACCACAAAAAAGGAAAAGATAGAATGAACTGACAGCAGCTATATAAGGATAGGGCTGCAAATACCTCATCAGAGAGCAAGCTGGGAGTCTAGTGCTGACATTTACCATCTAACATGAATTAGCCAGAGGTAAACCGCTGGAACCCAGTTCCAGGGACTAGATGCTGCTGGCTTGCTCACCCTGTCATCCAAGATACTCGGGAGCTGATATCTGACACTGGTGGGTTTAAAACCCAGCCCTAACAGGAAGTGTGCGAAACTCTGAGCTGTGGCTTAAAGTGGTAGAGTTCTACAGTACCCCCAACATTTCAGTGCAATCCCCGTGGCTGACTCCCCCCCAAAAAAACCTCACCACTCAAAATCTAAATTTGGATTGTATGTGACGTGTTTCTGAAAGAATGGTGATACTGATGAAAGCACCCTAATTCTAAAGACATTATGTGGGTTACAGTTATGTGATGATTTTTTCATGAGTTGTTGTGTGCTGAGTCCTTCATGGGGTTCATTTTTTCATTTTTTCATTTGGTTCTTGTAAGAGCTCCACAAGTAAGATGATTGTGCAGATGAGAAACTTGTGGCTCAGATATGTCCTCATGTCAGGGCCAAAATTATGTATGTACCTAACTCTAGTGAGTTGTGTCCTGCAGACAATTGTTTTGGTTTTTGTTTCTTGATCATGAACCTTGAACTCAGGGCCTAGCTACTGACACTTACCAGTGGGGATCATGGGTAGCGCTCTACCACATGGAGCCAAGGACCCCCTTGCAACAGACTGTTACAGTCTAGGCGTGTAGTAGCTGAGGTCTGTCATCCTGCCTACTCACGAAACTGAGATCTGACGATCTGGGTTCAAAACTATCCCAGACAGAAAAGGTCCCATGAGACTACGATCTCCTATTCACCACTTAGAAACTTGAAGTGGAAACTAGTCGCTGCTGACTTGTGCCTGTCATCCTAGGTACTCAGGACACTGAGAGCTGAGGATCACGGTCCAAGGTCCAAAGCCAGCCTGGGCAGGAAATTGCTTGAGACGCTTCTCTCCAGTGACCCACCAAGAATCTCAAGGGGTGCTGTTGCTCAAGTGGTAGAGTGATTGGATTTAGCTAAAGAGCTCAAGGACAACACCTAGGCCTAGACTTAAATTCCTCCAACTTCCAACAAAAGAAAGAAAGAAACCTAAAGTAGAGTGCTGGGAATGTGTCTTAGGAGTACAGTGCTTTGCATGTATGAATCCCTGGGTTGGATTCCTTAGTACTACATCACTAGAAAAAAGCCTGGAGTGGCTGTGTGCCTCAAGTGGTAGATTGCTATCCTTGTACAGGAGAAACTCAGGTCCAGTATTCAGGTCCTGAGTTGAAGCTCCAGGAAAAGTATATGAACACACATACATGCACAAACACATACACACACAGATACCAGAAGTGAAGCTGTGACACCAAATGATAAAGAACTGAACTTCTGCTCTCAGCTCATGGTCAGTATCCAGGTCCTGTGTTCAACCCTGAAACACAGCTACCCAGGGCCCAACTAGGAGAGGTCAAAATTTCAAAATCTGTTGAGTTTCACCAGCCCTAGATGACAGGAAGCATAGTGATATTACACATGTGCTTTGATTTAGCAAGCTTTTGGAGACCCAGGGAGGCATCATTGCCAATAATGAATCATTTCATTAGGTTCAGCTCCCTAGTTGTCTGCCACAACGACCCTTGAATTAATTGTAGCAGGTTATTTCAACACTGGAACATAGTCTAACAAAGACAAGATAAGTGCAGGGAACTTGGCCACAGGAGCTGCACAAATGAAGTCTTCCTGTCACAGCAGAGCTCTTGGCAGAGAGATAGCTTGAGGTACATAGAGGCCTTTTTCTCCTGGCCTTCAGAGCCTACCCAAACTCCTCACTAATTGGCCTAGAAGGAGTTTTTTTTTATCACTCTGCTGTACAGGAGTGAGGCCTGTTCCAACAATGAGGAAGATTTCTTCCAGCAGTCCCCGATGTGGAGAAAACCTCATGCTACAATGGGAACAGTGAGAGGAACATGCACTGTCTTGAAAACTCTCTCTGTTCTATGAAATCATTCTATTCAAAGCAAATTTCCTAGCTGGATACCTTTCATCATAGGAACTCTAGACCTTCATCAGTAGAAATACATGCATACATACATGGGGAGACTTGTTGTTACTGGCTTTTTTTTTTTGGCAGGTCCAGGGATTTTACTGTGAGACTAGGCAATGTTCCTGAGCTACTTTTGCTCAAGGGTAGCGCTCTGCCCTTGAGTCAGAGCTCTGTTCATGCGAATTTTTTATTCCTGTAATCCCTCAGAAGTAAAAGTGTGGTGGAATTTCCTGTCCTGGCTGAATTCAAACTGGCGTTCTGTACCTCTCAGCCTCCTGAAGAGCTAGGATTACAGGTAGGATCCACAGACACTTGGCTTTCTTTTCTTCTCATTATTTTCGTTCATCCTGACAATCTGAAATCTTCACAGTGCAATTCTAATGGTTTGCATTTCGAAGTAAAATACCTAGGCCTGGAGTTGAAGTGCCAGTACCGCCATCTACAAATGGAGGGAGATCTTGAGAAAATCATTCCTATCCATGGGAATGCCTAATGGAATGTTATAAAAGTAACAATTAAATTTGCAGTTAGTTCATGATTCTCTTATAGAATGCCACCCAAAATGTATTGGATGTCTTCCATTCTAGCACCATGGCATGATTCTCCCAATTAAGGAATACTGACTACTTTTACATTAATGCTTTAGTAAGTATTCAACCATGATACATCATTTCATTAAAAGGAGGCATAATTTAATAACTAATAATTCATAATATATATAATTTAATATCCTCACATTCTCTCTAAATACATAACAAACTACACATCTATCTATCTATCTATCTATCTATCTATCTATCTATCTATCTATCTATCTATCTATCTATCTATCTATCTGTCTGTCTGTCTGTCTGTCTGTCTGTCTGTCTGTCTGTCTGTCTGTCTGTCTGTCTGTCTGTCTGTCTGTCTGTCAGTCTGTCTGTCAGTCTGTTTGTCTGTCTGTCTGTCTATCAATCTATCTATCTATCTATCCGCCACTACTATTGCTTGATCACAGGTCCTCAGAAATGGCTTGCAGTTCAGTTTGCCAAAGGCTTTTTTTTTTACAACTGACCCATTCATGATTTGTGCACTGTGGGCTGTGATTTCAAACCCCAGTATGGTCAAAAGTTATATGTGGAGTCAGAAGCCAATTTTGACTCATTTTTTTCCTTCTCTGTGAAAGTTCTGGGTCTCTGTGTGATGTATAATCTATATGGAAATAAGTCCATGTCGTAAGATGTAATAAATGAAATAAATGTTATGTATGTAATAATACTAAATAAAATAAATAAAAAATAAATAATGGTAATAAATGTCATATGGAGTAAACATATGTATATAAATAGATCTCATGTATGAATATTATGTTTTCCAGTGCTGGGGCTTGAATTGAGGCCCTGGAAACTGGTCTGAAATTCTTGTCTTCACCGATGGTGGTTTTCCCCTCCCCCACAGTGCCAGAGAGTTAATCAGACCCTGAGTTGAAATCCCAGGCCTGTCAGAAAAATGGTTCAAATTCCAAGCCACGGTCTTAAATTTTTTTTGACCAGGAACATGCACTGTCTTGAAAGCACTCTCTGTGCTATGACATCATTCAATTCAAAGCAAATTTACTGGGTGCTATTCTTCATAACAACTATGATGTTCACTGATAGAAATACATGCATATATACACAGACACGTGCAGTTACTGGCTCTTTTTTTTTTAGTGCAGATCCTGAGGCTTGAACTATGAGCCTAGAAATTGTCTGTGAGCTCCATTTACCCAAGGAAGCACTTTATTGTGCCTTAATCCATGATACTTCATTAAATAGAGGCATAATTAAATACCTAATAATTAGTAATATATTACATGTAATTTAATAATATATAGACATCTCACATTCTATAATATATTTATATTTAAATGTACACTGGAATATACATATACATCTCTCTCTTTCTCTCACTATATATATTTATTTACATATATTTGCAGCAATTTGCACATCTATCTATTTATATACTGGCCAATCCTGGGGCTAGAACTCAGGTCCTGGGAACTGCCTGCATTGAATTTGTTTGAGGATGCTGTGCTTAAACTACCCCTTGATGAATTAGACATTCCAGGACCTGAGTTCAAATCCCAGGAGTGCCGAAGTCAATAGGGGAGTAAGAAGCCAATGTTGACCTGATTTCCTTTCTGTGGAAATATTGTGCCCTAGGTACAATATATAATATCTATGCAAATACATGTGTATGATATATATTATACATGTATATATTATTTTTTTGCCATTTCTAGGGCTGGAATTCACACACTGGGAAATGCTTCAGATTTTTCTTTCCTCTAGGAGGTTAGCTTTCACTTCACCCAGAGCACAATAGTGTTACCCAGTCCCTGAGTTCAAATTCCAGGTATGGCAGATAAAATGGCCCAAACTTCTAGCCAGGACCTTAACTTTTTTGTGGGGGCAGGCACGGGGCTTGAACTCAGGTCGCCACAACTCTGCCTTAGCCTTTATTACCCTAGGCTGGGGTGCAGCTTTTAAACCCACAGATGATCCAGGGATCCTACAACCCGAGTTCAACTCCCAGCTCTGGCAAAAAAATAAACCAACCAAGATGGAGGAGGATAAACCAGGAAGTTTTAGACAACAGTTTTACCTTTGTTTCCTTTGCACTGTGACCATCCTGGCTCTCAATGACTCGGCTTGAAAATTGCACATGTCCTTGCATGGCCGAAGGCTGGTGGGCTGACAGTGAAGCCTGAGCCCAACCAAGACACATAGGCCCTGAGTTTGATCCTGGGACTTTCACCTACTCGTTCCTATTTATAGGAACAATAATAGAATCTTTGTAATGTACCAATTGAACTACTAATTAGCTAGTCATTGTAGTATAAGATTGTATGCAATAAATATAGGTCATTGATTAATTTAATTAATAGTTTATTAAGTCTCCCACCGTGATTAATTAATGGAGGCATAATTTTAGACCAAATAATTCATATTAATAGAATATATAAAAATAAGATATAGGTCATTATTCTTTATATAGAGTTATACACTAGAATCTACATAAATGTCTATTCGTCTCTCTATACAACTTTATTTATAGATTCATATACATATGTAAATACACACACACGCTGCAATCTACACATCTATCTGTTTATATATTGGCCACTCCTAGGACTTCATCTCAGGTCCTCAAATTTGCCCGACAACTTCACTTGCGTCAGAGTGGTGTGCTAACATTGACCCATTCATGAAGTGGGCCTTCTAGGCCCAGAGTTCAAATCACAGAACTGTCAAAAACTTAATCCTGGTGGAAGAAGACAATTGTCCCACTAGTTTTCCTTATCAGTGAATGTTCTGGGTCTCAGGAATGATGTATAATATATAGGCAAATCTATGTTCTGTGTAATAGGCTGTAAAAAATATCATACATGTAATCATACTCTCTAAAATATATAATGAATAAATAAAAAACAAAATAAAATGAATAACTACACTAACTGTATTATGCAGTAAACATGTGTATTTAAATATAAATATTGTATGTAAAATGTATACAAATATTATTTTTACGAATGCTAGGAACAAGCCTGTCTTTTTTGTCTTCCAGCACTGTGAGCTTTCCCTTCCCCCACAGTAATGCAGATTTACCCAGACCCTAAGTTCAAATCCCAGGCCTGGCAGAAAAAAATGGCATGAATACAATGCCAAGTAGCCTAATAATTGTTTAAATATTTTAATGTATATGTACGTATGCATGTATGTATTATGTATTTTTATTTTTTCAAGCACAGGGCTTGAACACAGGGCAGAGCAACTCTGCCTCAGCTTTCATCACTGTAGGCTGGGTTGCAGCAACTGGAACCACAGGCGAACCTAGGTTCCTAGGCCTCAAAGGCTGACAGGAAAAATAAATAAATAAAACGACACAGGAAAAAAAAAAAAACCAGTAACTTGCAGATGGCTGCCGGTTTTACATTTGTTTTCTGTTCAAGGTGACCATCTTGGGTCTAAATGACAGGGCTAAAAAGTGTTGGTAACCTGGCATTGATGAAGGCTGTCGTTCTTCCAGAGAAGCCATGGGCCAACACGACAACATAGGCCCTGCATTCGAAGCCAGATCCTGACCCCTACCAATGGAGGGAGATCCTAAGTGTCTCGTTCCTATTCATAGGAATACTGATGGAAAGTTACGAATGTCAAGGTTGAATTACTTGTTCCTGAATGATACTAGCATAAAATTAGAGAGTGATTTTAGGAGGCCGATGGATTTTAATGAATATTTTTGACACATTAAAAGAATACTATTAATTACATGGACACAATAGCTTCAGGACAGTGGTTGATATAATGAATAATTCATTAAGGATGAAAACAGTAATATTAATTACACGGAGGCATAATAAATACCCAAGAATTGGTAGGAATGTAGTCTATATAACTAAACAATGTATAGACATCTCTGGCACTCTATAAAGATCTATATTTATTTGTGTACTACAATCTGCATGTTCTTGTTTTGTCAACCCCTGGGGCTAAATCTCAGGTGCTGGGAACTGCTTGTCGGCTCCATATACCACAGGCTGGCTCCATATACCACAGACAGTCACCCATTCATGAATTGGGCCTTGTAGGCTGTGAGTTCAGATGCCAACACTAACAAAAATTGAATCATGCAATAAGACACAGGGTGACACATGTTTTCTTTTTCTGTGGAAGTCCTGGGTGTCAGGTGTGAAGGTTCATACATAGGCAATTCTATATCCTATGTAATAAATGTAGTAAATATTCCATGTGTTATAGCAGTCAATAAAATAAATGCTAAATGAATAAAAAAATAAAATGAATAACTACACTAAGCACAATCTGGAGTCAACATACGGGGCTCAATCTCAGGGCCTGGGCACTACCTGGCAGCTGAATTGGCTAGTAGCTGCTGTGCTGGCAGTCCCCCATTCACAAACTGAGCCTTCTTTGCCCTGAGTTTAGATCCCAGCACTCCCAAAAATGTAATCTTGGAGTGAGAAACCGAGCATGACACATGTTTTCCTTTTCTGTGAAAATGCTCGGTGTCAGGTAGGATGTATAATTTGGATGCAAATCTATATGCTATGTAATAGGATGTAATAAAGGTAAAAAACATCATAGGTAGAAGAATTACCACTACAGTAAATGATAAACAGATTGAATTAGTAATGAATCATTCTAGGATAAAATTAGATGCAATAAGTTTAGGATGTGCACTGTTTAATGAATATTTTATTAAGATTAACAGAATAAAAATTACATGGAGACATAACTAATAATTGGGAGTAACACATGATGCATAATCTAAAAATATATAGACATTGGTCTCATTCTACGAAATATCTAATTATATGTACGGCTATATGTACATACATTATAAACAATTATGGGATATTGAGTCATTATTAATTAATGCTTTATTAATTGTTAACTGGGAAACATCATTAAATGGAGACAAATTTAATACCTAAGAATTGGTAGCAATATTATCTATACTTTAATAATATGCAGAAATATCTTTTTGTGTATATAATATTTATATACAGCAATCTCTATCTATTTATACCTCGTTCATTCCTGAGGCTCGGTGGTTGAGTGCTCTCATAGTAAGCACGAAGCCCTGGGTTCGATTCCTCAGTACCACAAAACAGAAAACTCAGAAGTTCTGCTATGTTTCAATCAATTAAGTGCTAGCCTTGAGCACAAACGTTTAGGGACAGTGTCTAAGCTCTTACTCAAGCCCTAGGTCTGATGCCAAAAAAGGTAGGACATTCTAACTGCACTTATAGAAGGACAGAACTTCAAATACCTCATTAGAGAGCAAGCTAGGAGTCTGGTGCTGACAGCTGCCACCTAACCTGACTTAGCCATATGTAAACCCCTGCAACCCAGCTCCATGGGTTATCCATGTTATTCTGGCTTATGCCCGTCATCATTGCTGCTCAGGGGCTTTAAAACCCAGTCCTGGCAGGAAGTCTGAGTGACACCTCAAAACATGGCTCCAAGTGGTAGAGCTTTGAATTCAAGCCCCATGGCTAACACCCCCTTCCCCAGAAAAACACCCCACTTAACCATTAGATTTGAACTTGTATGGTTTGTAAATTTTCCTCAAAGAATGGTGATACTGATGAAAGCACCCTAATTCTAATGACAGCTTGTGGAATGGAGCTATGTGCTGAGTCCTCCTTAGGGTGCTCAGTTCTGAGTCCTGCACAGGGTGCTATGTGCTGAGAGTTTTCAGGATGCAGTGTGCTGAGTTCTGCATTGGGTGCTGGGTGCTGAATCTTTCATAGGATGTTGTGTGCTGAGTGGTGCAAAGAGTGCCATGTGCTATGTCCTTAACCGGGTGCATTCTTACATCTTGTCTATGTAAGAGCTCCACAACTTAGATGATTATACAAACAAGAATATTGAGGCTCAGATAGATCCCCATGTCAGGGACAAAATTATGTATTAGTGAAAACTCGTGAGTTGTCTACAGCACACAATGGTTTGGTTTGGTTTTTTCTTAGTCATGAACCTTGAACTCGGGGCTGAGGCACTGACCCTTACCTCTTGGGCTCATGGCTAGCACTCCACCACGTGGAGCCAAGGACCCCCTTGCAGCAGAGGCCATGGCCAAGGGGTCAATAGCTGAACTCTGTCATCCTGCCTTCTCGGGAAGCTAAGTTCTAAAAATCTGGACTCCAAACTATCTCAGTCACAAAAGGTACCATGAAACTATTATCTCTAATTCACTACTAAGAACCTGAAGTCGAAGCTGGGTGCTTGAGCTTATTTCAGTTATCCTACCTACTCAGCAGGATGAGATCTAAGGATCATGGGTCAAAGCTAGCCTGGGCAGGAAAGTCCATGAGAAACAGCTCCAATGAACCACCAGAAAACTGGAAGTAGCTTTGTGGCTCAAGTGGTAGAGCACAAGACTTGAGCTGAAGAGGTCAGGGACAGCACCCCTGCCAAGACGTAAACTCCTGCAACTGACAACAACAACAATAAAAAAAGACAGAAATAAAGTAACCAAGCTGAAGTAGAGGTCTGGGAATGTGCATTAGTGGTAGAATGCTTTGCATATATGAAATCGTGGGCTTCACTTCTCAGGACCACATCACTAGGACAAAGCCTAAAGTAGCTCTGTGGCTCAAGTGGGAGAGGGATATCATTCTACAAGAGAAAGTAGGTACAGTGCTCAGGTCTTGAGGTCAAGCTTGAGGACTCATGTATATGTGTGCATGCACACACACACACACCCATGCACACACACACGTGGTGTGCACAAACAAACACACACACACATACACTCACAGAGCAGAAGTGATGTTGTTACACAAAATGGTAAAGCACTGGGCTTCTGCACTGAGCTCATGGTCAGCACCCAGGCCCTGTGTTCAACCCCAAAACCTAGCCACCCAGGGCCCAACTAGGAGAAGTCAAAGGTTTCAAAACCTGATGAGTTTCACCAGTCCTAGATGACAGGAAGCTTTGTGATATCCAATATGTGCTTGGATTTCCCAAGCTTCTGGAAACATAGGAGAGGCACCATAGGCCCAACATTGCCTGCAATGAATCATTTCATTATGTTCAGTGCCCTAGTTGTCTGCCTGAAGGACTCCTGAATTATATTGAGTTCTGTAACTGAACACCAGGATATAGTCTCACAAAGACAGGATAAGTACACAGAACTTGGCCTGCCATGGGAGGTGGCACAAATGAAGGTCTCCTGTTAAAACAGAGCATTGGGGAGAGAGATAGCTAAGGGTATAAAGAGGCCTTTTTCTCCTGACCTTCAGAGCCCGCCCACACATCCTCACTAACTGGCCCAGATGGAGTTGTTTGTTACCCAGCTCTACAGGAGTGAGGGCTTTTGTGTGCCTGTCCAGGCAATGAGAGAGACTTCCTCCAGCAGGCCTGTGATGCAGAGAATCCCTGTGGTTACACTGTGAACAGTGATGGGAGTCGCGGAACATGCACTATCTTGAAAGAAGTCTCTCTGTTATGAACTCATTGTACTGAATACAAATTTCCTACCTTGGTGCCATTCATCATAGCTACTCGGGAATTTCACCTATAAGAATACAATACATAGACAAAGACATGGAAGTACAGGCTCTTTTTGAGGGGGCAGGTCCTGGGGTGGAAATATGAGCCTATGCATGGTCCCTGAGCTCCTTTTGCTCAAAGGTACTGCATTAAGCTTGAGTCACAGCCCCACTTCTGGGTATTTCTGTGATGTCTTAGAAATAACTGTGTCATGGACTTTCCTACGATGGCTGGATTCAAACTAAGTTTCTCTACATCTCAGCCTCCTGAGGACCTGGGATTACAGACAGCAGCCACGGGCACCTTATTTCTTCGCTTCTTCATTTTTTAATCCGGACAATCTGACTTCTTAACAGGGACATTCCCAAGGATTTAATTTATAAGTAAACTACCCAATGTTCTTTATAGCTGCTTTCCTTGAAAAGGATTTTCTCTCCTCATCTTCCCCTCTGGTCACAGGTTTAGGCCAAAAGTGAGAAATGAGTGTCACAGGATTTGGGAGCAAATATCCACAGTACATGCCAGTTCTGTCACTTTGCATTGAGCTGCTGTGAATTTACTGTCTCAGGATAAGAGGACCGAAAGCTGGAGCGATCCTCATATAGTCTGCATTGCTCCTTTTGCTATAAAATGATCTAATAATTATGAGTGTTTTGTGTCTCCAACGTTAAGTGTCTAGAACACACTAATAGCATCTTCATGTGTAGGGTTAAAGTTTTGAGGCAGTGACCGCTTGTTGCTTGTTTCTAGCAGAGCAATACGTGGTTGTAATCCAAACACCTGGTTGGTTGTGTGCCTTTATAAAGCCTGAAAACTTTAGCTCTGGGTTCTCCTCCTAGGCTCCACTGTGTTGGAGTGCAGGATGAGATCTGAGCTGCAGCCCGTTTAAATAAAACCTTAAAACAGCTGTAAAGTCTGACTCTCGATGGTCTTCTTGGTGGGGATCCTGCGACCTGGGTATAACATATTAGTGGGGGCTCGTCCAGGATCCCCCCAAAGACCCCCGAGATCTCAGACTCCAAAGGTAGAACAGAGCTGTCATTGTTAATTTGTCTTGTCCTGTCATTTGTCTGTTTTACTTTTGTTTTGCTTTGTGAGGGTGGCCACTCTGATTCATAAAGGTTTGTTGAAGCAGATACGCTTGCACCATAACCCTGTAGGAACTGGGAGACGTCCAAGATCCTCTTGTGGGGTGGGGGTTCTTGGAACCCCGCCATTTGAATTGGCGGGTGGGGATTGATTCAGTGTTGGGCCGGAACTGACCAAGAGTGCCTCTTAACAGAGGCCCAACTCGCCCACTGTGGCTCTGCTCCTTCTGATGTGTGGCCTGGGTGTGGAACCACACCGTGTTTGTAGTCAGTGGACCAATTTGGGAGATCTCCACTTTGTAAGGTTTTTTTGTAACTGTAAGTTGTGATTTGTTTGCACTGTTTATTGTTTTTTGGACTGTATGTCTTACGGGACTGGAAAACATAGGCACCACTCCATCTAGCCCCATAGACTTACAAAAAGAAACTGAGACAGAGGAAAAGAAAAGGTACGCCCAGGTTTTTCAGGGAGATAACTTGGAAGAAGAAATGTTTCCTCCCCAATACTCTCCTTTCCAGGTTCCTTTTGCATAACCTGACAATGATCAAGAGGAGGAGGGTGCTATATAACACTTGGCACCTACCCTTATAGTTTCTGAGGGGCCAGTCACTCGATGATGCCATGGGATCAACCCCCCTTCTAATGCAGCTGCTTTTCCCATACGTGCCATAGGTGCTGTGGATGCGGATGGTCAACAGCCACACCAATATTGGCCATTTTCTACCAGTGATCTATACAATTGGCACACCCAAAATGCCCCCTTTTCTGAGAAACCCCAGGATTTAATTTGTTTGCTTGAAAGTATTCTCTTTACAAATCAGCCCACTTGGGATGATTTTAGTCAGCTTTTACAGGTCCTTTTTACCACCGAAGAGAGAGACTGTCCAAGAGGCAGCCTGGAAACATATCCCTGGCCCCACAGGAGCACCAATCCTAGATCCTGCCCTGATCACTATTTTCCTGAGATCCGACCAACATGAGATAACAATACAGTTGAAAGTAGGGAGCGATTCCTCATCTATCGCCAGGCTCTTTTGGCATGTCTCAAGACCGTGGCTTGCCAAACTACTAATATGGCCAAAGTTTTTGATGATAGGGAGGAAGTGAAAGTCCGGCAGCATATCTTGAGCGGCTCATAAAAGCTTTTAGTCAATATACCTGTATGATCTTGAAACCCAGGAGTTGGCTCAGATGATTATGTTTGCCTATATAAATCAAGCTGCACCAGACATAAAGTGAAAGTTGCAGGCTCTAGACAGACTTGGTAAAAAGTCTATTAGGGATATAGTAGCTGCAGTGGAAAAGGTTTACAATAAGAGAGAGACATCAGCAAAGACAGGAAAGGAAGGACAGAGAACGTGAAATTGCGTGTGAAAGGAGCGACCAGGCCAAAGAAAAGAGGCCAGACTATTTGTTCTCGCCACTATTGCATGCCAAGCATACCTGGTTCACAGAAGGCAGCAGTTTCATTTGAGATGGAAAAAGGTACACTGGTGCAGCAGTCACTACAGACACTGAGATACTATGGGCAGAAGCACTCCCCGAGGGAATGTCTGCACAAAAAGAAGAACATGAGGCACTAACAAAATCCCTACAGATGGGAAAAGGGAAGAGACTAAACATTTACATGGACAGTCAGTATGTTTTTGCCACTGTGTATGTCCATGGAGCCATTTACCAAGAGAGGGGGCTGTTGACAGCTGAGGGAAAGGCTATTATAAACGAACAAGAAATTTTAAGCCTCATCCGGGCCTTATGGGAACCAGTAAATATTGCCATTATGTACTGTCCTGGCCATCCAAGGTAACTGATTCAATAACCAAAGGAAATAACTTGGCCGATCAGGCAGCTAAGGAGGTGGACCTCAGCCCAGAGCGGAAGTAGACCCAGGGCCACAAGCTTTGCCTCCTGAGTCTCAGTACTCCCAAGAAGACTTGGAGTGGATAAAGAAAATTTCCATGGCCTATAAACCCCCAAACAGGGAAAGAAATAAAGACTGGTGGAAAACTGGTGGGGGAAACTTACCTTGCCACAAAGATTGGGCAAGGGAATTCTTATGAGAACCCATCTGGTCTCTCACATGGGAACCTGAAGAATGAAGGACTTGCTGACACTCAGAAATAAAAATCAGGCAAGGAAATCAACTCATTGAGGACATTGTTAAAAATTTTAAAGCCTGTCAGCTCACCAATGCCCCTATTCAACTGGTTACAAGAGGAGCTCGACTCCATGGAGATAGGCCAGGTTTGTATTGGGAAGTAGACTTCACAGAAATTAAAACTGGAAAATTTGCATATAAATATTTGCTAGTTTTTGTAGACACCTTTTCAGGATAGGTTAAAGCCTACCCAACAAAGCATGAGACTGCGAATGTCATATTGAAGAAGATCCTGGAAGAAATCCTACCCAGGTATGGCTTCCCATCCACCATCGGGTAGGACAATGGACCAGCCTTGATCTCAAAAGTATCAGGGAATAGCCGCAGCACTGGGGATGGATTGGAAATTGCACTGTGCTTATCGACCCCAGAGTTCAGGGCAGGTAGAAAGAATGAATCGGACTGTAAAAGAGACCTTAACTAAATTGGCCTTGGAGACTGGTGCAGACTGGGTATCGCTGCTTCTTTTTGCCCTGTTTAGAGTAAGAAATTCACCCAATCAGTTGGCTTTACTCCTTTTGAAATAATGTATGGACACCCTCTACCCATTATCCCTAGCCTTCAGACAGAATTGCTTGCTGATTTGGATGATATTGAATTTCTGTGTAAGCTTGACTATTTACAGCTGGTGCATAAGAGGATGTGTCCCCAGCTTAGAGCATTATATGATTCTGCTTCTATTCCTACCCCCCATTTGTTTAAACCAGGTGACTGGGTGTTTGTTCGAAGGCACAACCTGATATCTCTGGAACCACGGTGGAAGGGACTTTACATGGTGCTACTGGCTACACCTACTGCCCTTAAGGTGGATGGAATTGCTGCTTGGATCCTCTGCTCCCACGCCAGACCGGCGGACCTCCTTTGCCCTGGACAACCTTGGGGAAACATGGGAAGTCTCCAAGCATCCTACCCAACCACTCTGAGTTAACCTCAAGCAAAGAAAACTGAACTGATTTTTATTGGTATTGTTGTTTAATAGTATGGCTAATGTAAGTTAGGGACCATACTCTTTCAAGATCAAGAGCTGTTGGAGTTTAGTTTGAGGCTGGAGCCACAAGATTGTGTCTCAGGACCATAAGTCAAGGGGAGAGAATGAAGGGTTAAAGTTTTGAGGCAGTGATCACTTGTTGCTTATTTCTAGCAGAGCAACACCTGGTGGAAATCCAAACACCTGGTTGGTTGTGTGCCTTTATAAACCCTGCAAATCTTTACCTTGGGGCTCTTCTCCTAGGTGCTGCTGTGTCAGAGTGTATAACAAGGCTGGAGCTGCAGCCCGTTTAAATAAAACCTTAAAACAGCTGTAAAGTCTGACTCTCGGTGGTCTTTTTGGTGGGGGTCCTGCGAATGGGGTATAACAATGTTTCCATTTTTCTCTAGTACTCCTAGAGATTTAGACTAAGGGTTTGTGTGGAGCGGCTCCTCGGTGAATCCCTGAGGAAACCACTTGAAGCCTCCTCAGGAGAACGCTATTCAAGCCAGCAGAGCAGGAGAGTCTCTGAGACTATTTTCTCCAATAAACCAACAGAGAACCAGAAGTAGAGCAGTGGCCCAGAGGGTAGAGCTCCAGCTTTGAGAGAGAAAACTGAGCAGGAGATACAATCCAGACCAGGCAGGAAAGCCTCAGAATTGCTTATGTCCAATTAACTACCAGCTGGCGGGAAGTGGAGCTGTGATGGTGGTAGAGCCTCAGCCTTGAGCAAAAGCAGCTCAGGGACACATCGGGCCCTGAGTTTAAGCCCTGGGATGGCCACAGAAAAATTCAAAAAGAGAAGGTCAAGTTTATGTATCAGTGTCCTACCTACTTATGTGTGTATGGATATTACTTCCCATAGTGCAAACTCTGCTTTTATTTACTGGTTGTTTTTCAGATATGCTAGTTGTGAATACTGCATCATTCTCTTCATTTCAGGCCCATTGCTTTTGTCTTCCAGGGTTCTAGGCCTGTGCCTTTATATGATGCACATTGAAGCTCTCAGCAGCATTTATTTACATTTTATTATGAGGGCAATGCAGGAATAATCACAAATCAGACAGGGAAGTGAAGTAACCAGTATTCAGAAAATTCAACTTGAGAACATAAAATGGTAGCATACTTATGTAAAAACTACCATTAAGAAAAAAAATGAAGGGGCTGAGAATATGGATTAATGAGGGAGTGCTTGCCTAGCATGCAAGAAGCCCTGGGTTTGATTCCTCAGGCACCCATTCACAGACTAAGCCAGAATATGTGCTGTGGCTCAAGTAGCAGAGTGCTAGAGACAGTGCCCAGGCCTTGAGTTCAATCCAACAACTGGCAAAGAGATAGCTACCTAGGTAGGAAGGTAGGTAGATAGCTAGAAAGAAAGAAATAGAAAGATATATATAGAGAGAGAGAAAGAGAGAGAGAGAGAGAGAGAGAGAGAGAGAGAGAGAGAGAGAGAGAGAGAGAGAGAGAGAAAGAAAGAAAGAAAGAAACAAAGAAAGAAAGAAGGAAGAAAAGAAAGAAAGAAAGAAAGTTGATAGAAGAATCTGTTTTTGATATCAGAAGGAAAGAAGGGAACATTCCCAGTCATGAATCTTTCTGCAGTGTGCCAGGACACCAGCATCGCCTTCACACAAATGCAGAGCAGGATGACTGTCTCTGTCCCACTTCTCAGGCAGCCAAGAGCCCCAGAGTCAAGAGGGCAGAGCCAGGTTCTAACTCAGGTGTTGGAGACAGAAGAAAAATGGCCCTGCCCCTCCTTGGACTGGGGATTAGCATTAATGATGTGGAGAATGAAGGAAGGAGAAAAGACTGGCAGAGATAGAAGGGCTTTCAAACCTGACAAATGGAGAGTCAATATCCCACTCCCTGAGACCAGAGAACAGGGTTTTTCTACTCTGTTCCTCCCCTCCCCCCACTAAACTGGCTCTCTATTGGTAACCTAAAGATAGCCTGAGGCTCCCTTAACCTGAGGGAGGAAGGTTAATTAGTCATTGTTTGACCCTGCTGTAACTCTAACAAATGTTTCAGGTTTCCCCCATTGCTGGCTGTGCCTGGAATGAATGAAGTGGTTTTGCAGCTCACTTCTCTGTTGAGTGTGTACATTCTGCCTCCTAATCTTGCAGGCCTAGTTCTCTGTACCTAGTCTGGCTTTTGAAACAGTTTCCTGTCCTTCAAATACAGTGTTACACTGGAGTTCTTCCTGCAAACAGAGCTAGGACTTGGATCCTGAGAACTTCATTTGAACCCCGATTGGGTCAATAATATTTCTTTCCTTCTTCTGTAACTCAAGAACTCCAAGAATATTTAGAGTGCAAGTAACTTCTCATCCCCAAGGGAAACACAGGAATTTCTTAAGCATCTGACCTTTCAGAACAGGAAGTCAGAATGTCCCAGACTTCCCTGCCTTGGCTGGTTTCACCCTGAGATAGAGACCTCAGCCTCCTGAGCTAGGATGATGGGCGTGAGCTATTGGTTCTCTGCTAGGGTCAGAACTGTAATGACATTGATAATACAAGTCAACTGCTTATCACAAAAGGCTTGGGGAGCATATTAAGCCTTTCAAAAATGTGCCTTTCAGAACCCTGTAGGACACACGTTTATAATGCTAGAATCTGAGAGGCTGGGTTTATGGATGTGCTACACATGAACCTTGAGGTCTGACTCCAATTCTGGTGTACATCAGCATTCATGTTCCAAAAAATATTCTCATAAATAGCAAATAGGAAAATTACTTTGATTAACCCTCACTCTTTTTCCAGTTGTGTGTCTCAAACTGAAGCCTGGGCGCTGTCCCTGAGCCCTTCAGCTCAAGGCAAATACTCTACCACTTGACCCACATGGGGTTTTTTGATGGTTCATTGGAGGTAAGAGTCTAACAGGCTTTCCTTCCCTAGGCTGTCTTCAAACTACACTCTTAAGATCCCAGTCTCCTGAGAAAGTAGGTTTCCAGAGCCACTGGAATCTGGCGTATTTTTTTGCCAGACCTGGGGCTTGAACTTAGGGCCTGGGTACTGTCTTTGAGCTTCTTTTTTTCAAGGCTAGCGCTTTATCACTTGAGCCACACCACAGCTGCTGGCTTTTTATGAGTATTTTGCACTGAGGATTCAAACCCTGGAATTCATGCATGCTGAGCAAGCTCTCTACCACTAAGCCACATTCCCAACCTCAAACTTACGATTTTATCCCTCAACTTGCCTAGTCATAAGAAAAGGCTTCTGAGTATAAATCATCAAAACAAATCCCTATAGGAAGTTGTCCAAAGATAAATAAGACAATGCTCATACTGGGGACAGACTCTAACCATGTGATGACTTGACAAATGCCTCCATTTAATTATGTATCATGTTTCAACACTTAATAAAGTATTAATGAAAATGAGTCAATGTACTGAATTATTGTGTATAATTTATAATATATGTACACAACATAATAACTATTATGTGTATAATAATACTAAATACAATAAACAATAAAATGTACAACATAAAAATTAAATACAAAATCAATAATAATAATCATAATATGAAAAAACATGCATATGTACCTATATATATATATATATATATATATATATATATATATATTACACATGTATACAAATATTTTTTCTATTCCAGGGCCTTAATTCAGGCCCTGGGAACTCTAGCTTGAAAATTATTTCCTCAAGGACAGGGAGCTTAGCCTTCAATCAAGGTGCAAAAGAGTTACTTGGACAGTGAGCTCAAATCCCAGCAATGGGAGAAATACTGGCCCCAGTTCCAAGACAGTGACTTAATATTTGTAACAGAAACAGTTATGTTTATTCAGTTCCATACTGAACACTGAAAAAAAATCAGTGTAGAATTTTGTACAGCTATGCAGACATCCATCTCTTACCCCCAAAGTGCTTCTTGAGCACTACATAATTTTTTGTACCTTTTTAATTTTTAAACTGTTGTGCAGAGGGGTCACAGTTACATGACCACAGTAGTGAGTACATTTCGTATTGAGCATTGTTGCCTCCTTGTTTGTTTTTCCCCTACCATCCCTTCCCTACCATCTTCACAACTAACTTTCCTGCTGAGGTCAGTGACGTATTTATTTTTGGCTTGGCATGGGGTTTGAACTCAAGTAATGGCAACTCTGCACCTTTCGTCACATTGTTACAGATTCATCAAGACTCTGAGTTCAAATCCCAGGCTAGGAAAGAAAACGCAAAAATTGCAAACCAAGGAGCTTTATTATTTCAATTTAGTTCTGAGTATTTTGCCATATTCAGGTCATGGCAACTTTGACTCAGCTTCACTCTCCCTAGGCTGGGGTGCACCCTCGGGACCCAAAGCTGATCCTGGAACCCTAGGTCCAGAGGGCTTGCAGGAAGAAAAAAAAAAGCAGAAAAGCACAAAATGTGGGGAGCTGTAGATGGTTCATGGTTTTACAATTTTTTATTTGCACAGTGACCATCCTCTGTCTGAATGACATGGTTTCAAAGTGGACCCGGCCTGCCATTGCTTATGGCTGGCAGGCTATCAGGGAAGCCATAAGCCAACATGTCAGCATAGGGCCAGGGTTCAAATCCTAATCTTTACACTTACCAATGGCAGGAGATCACAAGAGACTCGTTCCTATGCATAAAAATACAGATTTACAGAGTAATTCATACATTTGTCTAGTCTAAAATTGGATGAAATAATCCTAGGATGCTAATTGACCTTAATTAATAGTTTATTAAGCATGAAAAGAATAATATTGTTTCAATGGAGATAAAATAAATACCTAAGAGTCGGTAGGAACATAATAGATGTCATTTAGTCATAGACAGACAGCTCTGGAACTCTTTAACAATATATATTTATTTGTATGCCACCCTCTGCCTATCCATGTATTGCTGTTTTGGCCAAACTTGGGGCTTGATCTCAGTGCCTGGGACCACCTGACAGCTTAATTGGCTAGAGGCTTCTGTGCTCACACTCACCCAATCATGAATTGGGCCTGCTAGGCCCTGAGTTGAGATACAAGCACTGCCAAATATTTAATCTTTGAGTAAATAGCCGAGTATGACACATGTTTTCCTTTTCTGGGAGAGTCCAGGGTGGAAGGCATGATAGAGAACACATCTACAAATTTAGATGGTATGTGATAGGATGTAAACAATGTAATAAATGGTATAGGTGTCATCAAAGTCAATAAAATAAATCATAAATAAATGAATAAAAACAGAAATAAAATGAATAACCACACTGAACATGATATGGACTGAACATCTGTGTGGAAGTATAAATCCTGCCACACCAAACACGATATCTACTGAACATCTGTATATAAGTATAAATCCTGTCTTTAAAATGTATACAAGGAGTATGTTTTCCATGACTGAGGCTTGAGTTCAGCCCACCCCAATGAGAAAGCAATAGTTGGAAATCCTGAGATACTGGTTTCTGGACCAGGAAAAGTCATGGAATGTGATCGATCTCATTGAATGTGTAGTTCATGCATGATGTGATTAGGAAGTCATAGGCAAGACTCATGGGGTATAGCTTATTTGTAAAGTAGTGTTGATTAAGCGTGACAAGAATCATAGTAGTCATGAAGTGAAGGCATCTGGAAAGATCCAAGAATCAGTAGAAAGATGGTAGATTGGATTCCATCACAGGTTATCGTCTCTCCTTCTCTATACAAATGTGTACTTATTTGCATACTACCTTCAACTTATGAATGGATGACTGCTGTGTGTCCCCCCAACCCCACCTGGGGGTCCATCTCATGTCCTGGGAACAGCCTTACTCCTTAGTGGCTCACAGGCTGGTGTGCTCACATGGACCCATTCATCAATTTGGTCTGCTGGTCCCCAAGTTCAGATCCCAGCTGTGCCAAAAGATTCATCCTGATGTCAGAAGCCAATTTTTGCACCTGGGTTCCTTTCCTGTGCAAGTCCTGGGTCTCAACTAGGATGAAGAATGCATGAGCCACTCTGTGGCCATGGGAATTGGTTGTTATCATGTGAGTTTCATCATATATTGAAGAAAATACACAATACATCCATGAATAGCATACAAAATAGAATAACTACACTAAATGCACAATGCAGTCCACACACGGATTTGAATATACATCCCATGTTTAAATGATTCATTCAGGACATTGTGGCCTCCCTGGTGCTCGATCTTTGTTCCTGGGTACCGACCAGATCCTTAGTGGCTCACAGTCTGGTGTGATCACGTGGACCCATTGGGCAGTTGGGCCTCCTAGGCCCAAAGTTCAAATACCAGCACTGCCAAAATTCACCCTGATGTGAGAAGCCAGCCATTGCGCCAGTTTTCCTGTGCTGTGCAAGTCCTGAGTCTCAGCTAGGATGGAGAATGCATAGGCCACTCTATACTCATGGGAATAGGTTGTCATGCAGATCACCACAGTTATATGTGTCATCCTATAATAAAGAAAATACACAATACATCAATGAAGAAGACACAAAATAAAAAGAATGACTACACTGAATGCAAGATGCTGCCCATCCATGTATGGAAATATAGATCCTCTGTTTAAATGATGAATTTATGACTATATTGGCACCCACCAGGGCTTCATCTTAGGTCATGGGAATGGCCTACCTCCTTAGTGCCTCATAGGCTGGTGTGTTCACCATGACCCATTCACCAATTGGGCCTGCTAGGGCTTGAGTTCAAATCCCAGCACTGCCAAAAGATTCACCATAGATTTGAGAAGCTAATCGATCCACCTGTTTTCCTGTCCTGTGAAAGTCCTGGGTCTTAGCAAGCATGGAGAATTCAATATAGACAACTTTGTAGCCATTCGAATAGGTTGTTATCCATGTCAGCATAGTTACATCTATCACCATACTCAATAAAATTCACAATACATCCATGAATAAGACACAAAATAAAAAGAATACCTACACTGAATGCAAGATGCATACCAAACTTGTAGGTAAGAGAGATCCTATGTTTAAAAAAGGCGGGCTTGTTATTTTGTCCAGTGCTGGGGCTTCATATCAGGCTCTGCACCAGGCCTGACATTCTATTCTTCAAGGATGGTGAGATTTCCCTTCCCCCAAAGTTCAACAGAGCTACCCAGACTTCAGTTCAAATCTCAGCACTGACAAAAGATTCATTCTGTTGTCAGAAGCCAGTCGTTGAACATGTTTTCCTCTCCTGTGTAAGTCCCAGTCTTCCACTAGGATGTAGAATGCATAGGCAACCCTATACCTATAGGAACAGATTGTCATCCATGTCAGCATAGTTATACCTGTCACCAAACTCAGTAATATACACAATAACTACATGAATTAGACACAAATTAAGGAGAAGTGCACCGAATGCAAGATACAGTCTACACATATATGTAAATATAGATCCCATATTTAAATTATGTATTTATGACTATCTGGACCTACCTGGGACTCGATGTCAGGTCCTGGGAATGGCCTATCTCCTTCGTTGCTCACAGGCTGGTGTCCTCACCTTGACCCTTTCCCCAATTGGGCCTGATAGACTCTGAGTTCCAATCCCAACACTGCCAAAAGATGAATAGTGATGTGAGAAGCCCATCGATTCACCTGTTTTCCTGTCCTGTGAAAGTCCTGGGTCTCAGCTTGGATGGAAAATGCATAGGAAACCCTATACCCAGGGCATTAGGTTGTCTTCCATGTAAGCATTGTTATATCTGTTACCTTACTCAGTAAAATACACAATACTTACATAAGGCAGAAAATAAGGAGAAAAAGTACTCCAAACGTAAGATGCTGTCCACACATATATGTAAATATAGATCCTATGTTTAAATTATTAATTTATGACTATCGTGGCCCACCCTGGGGATCAATGTCACTTCCTGGGAATGGCCTAACTCCTTTGTTGC
Organism: Dipodomys spectabilis; assembly: GCF_019054845.1. Taxonomy (NCBI): domain Eukaryota; kingdom Metazoa; phylum Chordata; class Mammalia; order Rodentia; family Heteromyidae; genus Dipodomys; species Dipodomys spectabilis. The sequence goes on along the minus strand of NW_024870978.1, from coordinate 502,340 downwards.
TCACAGGCTGGTGTGGTCACCTTAAACTATTCACCAATTGGTCCTGCTAGGCCCTGAGTTCAGATCCCAGCACTACCAACAATTGGATTATGCAGTAAGAAGCCAAGTGTGAAAATTTTTTCCTTTTCTCTGAGAGTCTTGGGTGTCAGGCATGATGGAGAACACGTCTACAAATTTAGATTAGATTCCATATGATAGGATGTCATCAATGTAATAAAGGGAATGGGTTTCATCATAATAAAATCAATGGTAAATAAATGAATAAAACAAAAAGTACAAGGAACAACCACACATAACATGTATGGACTGAATATCCATAGGTAAGTACAAATCCTGTATTTACAATGTATATAAATAGTATGTTTTCCAAGGCTGGGGCTTGAATTTTGGCTTAGAGTACTGGCCTGACTTTCTTATCTTCAAGTACAGTGAGCTTCCCCTTCTTCCACAGTGCTGCAGATTTGCCCAGACTCTGAGTTCAAATCCAAACACTGGCAGAATAAACGGGGTGAATTGCAAGCCAGGAAGCTAATCTCTTTTAATTATTTTTTGCTCAGCAGGGGGCTTGGACTCAGGTTGTGGTAATTCTGCCTCAGCTTCGATCACCCTATGCTGGGGTGCAGCCACTGGACCCAGAGTAGATACTGGGATCCTAAACCCCCAGGCCTTGTGTGGCAAAAATGTACAGAAAAAATGCAGTAAGATGGCCTTTTTATGTTTTCTTCCCTTGCACGGTAACCCTCCTAGGTCTGAATGACACTGTTGCAAAGGGTACTTCATCTTGGATTGGTGAAGGTTGCCAGACTATTGAGGAAGTCATAGGTCCACATGGTAATGTAGGCCCTGATTTCGAATCCCAGTCCTGACACCAATCAATGGCAGGAGACACTAAGAGACTCGTTCCCATCCATGGGAATAACAAGATAATATTATCAATGAGTTGATGGTGAATGACGCTCCTATAAAATTAGACAGAATCATTTCAGGAGACTGATTTTATTTAATATTTATGAAGCATTAAAAGAATACTATTACTTACAGAATGCAATATTTTCAGAATATTGATTGATTTACTTAATAGTTTGTTAAGCATGAAAGCAATAACATTAATTACACGGAGGCATTATAAATTCCCAAGAATTGGTAGGAATGTAGTCTGTATAACTGAATAATGTATAGACATCTCTGGCACTCTATAAAGATATATATTTATTAGTGTACTACCATCTGCACGTCAATCTGTTCTTATTTTGTCAACCGCTGTGGCTTGATCTCAGGTACTCGGAACTGCCTGTCAGGTCAATTTGCCACAGGATGGCAGCCTGACACTCACCCATTCATGAATTGGGCCTTGTAGGCTTTGAGTTCAGATGCCAACACTCCCAAAAAATGAATCGTGTAGTAAGAAGCTGATGGTGACATATGTTTTCCTTTTCTGTGAAAGTCCTGGGTGTCAGGAAGGATGTGCAATACATATGCAAACCTATATCTTATGTAACCAATGGAATCACTGTTCTATGTGTCATAATAGTCAATGAGTAGCCAATACATGAGTAAATCAAACAATAAAGTAAGTAACTACACTTAATGCAATATGGAATCAACATACGTATATAAATATAAATCATATATTTAAAATGTACACAAATAGGATGTTTTCTAGTGCTGGGCATTGATTTCAGGCCCAAGGAACAGACTTGAATTTCTTGAATTCAAGGAGGCAAGCTTCCCCTTCCCACACAGTGGAACGGCAGGGTTACCTAGACCATGAGTCCAAATCCCAGTCCTGGCAGAAAAAAAAAAGGCATTTCCATGCTATGTGATGCCCAATTCGTAGGTATTTCATTTGCACTCTATTTAATGAAGGTGAATGTTTAAATTCTTCATAAAGTATTAATTAATATTGACCAGTGTCCTATAATGTAATTGTGTATAATTTTATCCTCGAATCACTCAAGTACTGCCCATTTAACCATGACATACATCACATTCCTTTGGTAATCATATGAATAGGAATGAGTTTCATAGGATCTCCTGCCATTTGTTGGTGGCAGGGCCAGGATTCAAACTGTGGGCTCTAGCTCCTCCCAATTAAACCTGAGGATAGGGAACTCACAGGCCTGTCCAAGAACATCAGCAAAACCAATGATTAGCCAGGCATCAGTGGCTTTCATCAGTCCTCCTTAAAACTTACAAGGCTGTGAAAGGAGGATCATGGTCAAAGTCACCCTAGGCAGGAAAGTCCTTGAAATTCCTGTCCAACTTGTGCCAACAAAGCCAGAAGTAAAGCCATGTGGCTCCAGTGGTAGAGAGCTAGCCTTAATCTAAAGCAACTCACAGACTGTGCCCAGATCCTGGGTTCAAGTTTTGGGAACAAACAGACACACACAACAATCTGTGCAGCCATCCGGCTAAAGCAGGTAACCCTCTTGTCCCCAAATGGATTGGACAGAGTTCTCTGGGAAAGGGGCTGCCGTCATTTTGACTCCACCCATTCTGCCTGGTCACAGGATTCCAGCCACACCCCCATTGTTTTATGGTTCTTTCTGACCAATGGGATACAAGAATGGTGGCCACGCCCACATTCCATGCTGCCCAGTAGCACCATGATTCCCTCTGTTTGTAGACACCACTACCAGCAGTTAAGGAAGGTAGAGGAGGCTGAGTGGTGAGCAAGAGACTCTAGGCCTAAAAGGAGAGGCCTTCCTCAGGCCCACCATGTGCCTGCCTGAGTCCCGGCCCCCTCCCCACCTTCCCCATGGAGCAGCATTTCAAACCTGGTGCTGCGGGCTCAGACCCATGGTTTCCTCAGGCAATGGTGCAATGGTGTGCCACGAGCCAGCTTGCGGCCCTAACCTGGTCCTGGCTCCTCTGTCCTCTGCTCAGGGCCTGAGTGTCATGCCTCTGCCATTGCTGCTTGCCCCACCTAGAGTAGCTGCCAACAGCTTCTGCCAGCAACACATGTGAGTGGCTGCCACACATCCCCGCACCCTGGGACCCCATATCTCCTCCCTCCGACCCCAACCCGCACCTCCCCTGTGCCCCACATTCTGGCCCACGCCCTGCCACAAATGTGCCCGAGGGGAGGTGGTGGGTGTTGACCCGAAGATCCTACCCCCATCCCCAGCGCCTAGTGTCCCAGGAAACGGGGAGATGCAGGGTTGGGTGAGGAGTGGGCGCCACAGATCCCCTGGCCTGTAGCAGTGGGAGCAACACAGCCGCACATCTGCGCCCTTCCTCTCCATTGTGAGAACCCGGTGGCTTTAATCAGAGGTGTAGAGCAGCATATATACACCTGCCTTCTGGGGTCTTTTCCTTTTTTTCTGGGGATAGGAGGTGTTGGATGCAGATTATTGACACCTTGCTGTGTGAGCCCTTGTCTTCTGTGCTCAGTCAAACTTTCACCTGAAAACAGAGAGACAGAGACATAAGAGAGAGACAGAGAGAGAGAGATCATCTTTTTCCTTGTACAGCCTGACTCTGCTCAGGTTTGTGATCAGTTGGCAAATTGCAGGTGTTGAATGGATGAAACTTCTGTCACCGGTCTGAATGTGTGTGTGTGTGTGTGTGTGTGTGTGTGTGTGTGTGTGTGTGTGTAGAAGTGGGTTGTAACAAGGAGGCCAAATGCTTTGGTAACTTCTACCTGCTATCTTTGGGGCATGTATGGGATTCACAGCTGAGGTCGGGGGCCTGGAAAGGTGAGAGGCTTGAAGGGGACACAGCACTGTTAAATTACAAGAACAAGGGATCTGTGTGCAATGGAGCTGTGTACTATTTTGGGCCTGGTTGGTGGCACTGGGAGCTTTGGAGGACCTGGGAGTGTGGCCTGCAGGGGATGGTTTCCCAGGGGGAGATAGAGCATGACCAACACTTAGTAAGGATATGAGTTCTGCTAGTATGGAGCGCAACAGCATAGGTCAGACTCTGGGTCTTCTCATCATGACATCTGATGGGTGAGGTCAACCTTATTTTAAATCTTGAGCTGTGATCTTCAGATCTCAGCCCCCTGAGTACTTAGGATTATAGGCATGAGCCTCTGGCACTGGGACTCTGGTTCTTTTTGGTATATTAGGGTTTGACCTCAAGGCCTTAGGCTTGCCAGTTAGGTCTTCTAACATGCGAGTCAAGATTTTCTGTCTTGGGCATTTCTGAGATGGAGAATTAATATATGCTCAGGCTAGGCTGGATCATGGTCCTCCTATCTGTGACAGGCATTAGCCACCAGCCCCATTCTTCTGTAGTTGGAATGGTAGACATGTAGCGCCACACTCAGTCATTGGTTTAGATGGATTGTCCCAAACTCAGTCCACAGCAGCAGATTCTTGACCAGAGGTGAAGCTCTGGGTTGGGCCTCAACCATTGGACTTCAATCTCCTCATGGCACAGTTGTGAGGAAACAAGAGATTAATACAGAGGGATCTCTGGAGCAGGGACAGGCACAGAGGGATGGGCCATCTGATACTGTTCTTGGCAATTCTGTGAGCATATGATAGGAAGATACCCGGAAAGATCTCAGATGGTGTGTGTTATTAATGGTGCAACAGGTATGGGATTATGAAACAAAACATGGCTCTCTTTATTTATTATCCTATCCCCATGAGTAACGGGATCCTTCACTTTGTTCAGTTTTAAAGCTGGGGATACTGGGGCACAGATAATCCGGTTGACCTACTAATGACTCCCAGCTGACAGGAAGCTCAGCCTGACTTCTCTGCCATGCTCTCTAGGACAATGGGTGCTATTCAGTCCACATTTTGTGGTGGGAAGTCCACTTCTTTTCAGTCATGGGGCTTGAACTTTGGGCCTGGGGCAGCTCCCGGAGCTCCTCAGCTCAAAGCTAGCACTCTAACACTTGAGTCACAGCACTACTTCCAGTTTTCTGGTGGTTCTTTGGAGATAAGAGTCTCAGAGTTGTTCCTGCCCGGGATGGCTATAAACCACGATCTTCATATCTCAGCCTTTATTGTACTTAGGATTATAGGCCTGAGCCACAGGCACCTGGTTTAAGTGTAATTCTGACATTCTTTCTTTCTCTTTCTCAGCATCACCATGTGGTTAGAACCAAGGTGGCCCTCTCATTCTGGAGGTAGGCTGTGGGTAAGGAGCTGTCTCACTCAGTCTGTTGTACTAGCACCATGATGTAAGTCCCTCTGTGCCCTGGCTACACTGTGACAGTTATGCATTGTCCATCTAGCCTTACTGGACTCCGTACTGTGTTCAATGCACTTTTCTAGCAAAAATTACTGGTTAAAATTATAATACATAGTTACAGAATGAAAATGTAATGCCATCTTAAAAAAGTCATTTAGGGTTTTGGGAATGTGGTTTCATGGTATGGTGATTGCCTAGCATGCATGAAACCTTGGGTTCAATTCCTCAGTACCACATAAATTGAAAAAGAAACACTGGAAGTGGTCCTGTGCCTCAAGTTGTGGAGGGTTAGCCTTGAGGGAAAAAAAAGCTGAGGAATAATTCCCAAGCTCTGAGTTCAGTCCCAGGACTGCCAAAACAACAACAGCAACAACAACAACAATTTAGTTAGTAAATGCAAAATAAAGAACCCATATTTGGAATATATAATTGCTTCTTCCATACTAATACCAGACAATAGTCCCTAATTCATGTACTTTGCCTATGTTAGGATACTGTGTTGAAAGGATGTTTTGTTCATTACTCACAGCAATTAATGCCGGGAATGTGCTTAGATGTCAGGTGAAGATTAATACTGGAAAATTAAAAGATTCCAGGCTTTTGAGTGGGGTCACTGCTAATCACAATGAGAAGGATAGTCTAAGTGAGGTTTGGGAACTACTTTGGCTAGTCATCACACCAAAAAGGCAAAGGCTAATTAACAGTTGTGACAGAAGAGAAGGAATAACTCCAGATGGAAAGAAAAAATGATAGTAACTAAGGTATAGGAGAAACCGTTCTAGGGAACCATGTTTGGTTATTGAAGAATTAGTTATCAACTAGGATTATTCCTCATTGCCTTTAGCATTCAAAATCTCCTAGGCTAGTTCTTAATCTCTGTGTGATAAATGTATCTTCTTCTATGCTGTTCTTTCATACCTGATCTCCTTTCCTTTCTAAAAACCTGTCTTTCTATACATCTCTATGAACATTTCCTGATACTAAATACACCTACAAAGATGAAAGTGGATGCTAATGTAAGAGTCCCATAACTCATGAGTCATTAATGTAACAAAATGGAAAAGGAGGACATATTTATTGCTACTTCAATTTTTCTGAAAAGCTGCAATGTCACATCATTTGGTTCAGATTTCCATTCTTTGTCTACATAGTGACATTAAGTGCACATAAATGCAAATATGAGCCGGGTGCTGGTGGCTCATGCCTGTAATCCTAGCTACTCAGGAGGTTGAGACCAGAGGATTGTGGTTCAAAGCCAGCCTGGTCAGGAAACACTGGTCCATGAAATACTTATCTTCAATTAACCCCAGAAACCCGGAAGTGGTGCTGAAGCTAAAGTGGTAGAGTGCTCAAGTTGTGGTGAAGAGCTGTGAGACAGTACCCAGGATCAATGTTCAATCCCCACAACCACCAAAAAAGTGCAAATATGGCTTTAAGTTTCCCCCAAAGGAATGATGAAGTCAATTGTAATCTTCCCAAATGATTTAGTAGTGCACCTACTTTTGCTGAGTTATTTGTTATGGCTTCTTTGCTAAACATATTCTCTCCGTTAAAAATTGTCAAATATTAGCTTTATAATAAACTTCATCTAATATTTCTTGGTTCAAAAGAGAAGTCTATACAGTTGATGTCACTTAGCTTTCTTATTGTCTTATTTTAAAGCCAACCCAGGCAAGAGAGTCTGTCAAACACTTATCTGTAATTAAACACCAAAAAAGCCAGAAGTGGAGTTTTGGCTCAAGCAGTGGAGTACTAGCTTTGGGCCAGGTGTGAAAGAAAGACAACTGTTCAGGGACAGGGGCCAGTCTCTGAGTTCAAGCCCCAAAACCAGCACAAACTAAACAAACAAGCAAACAAAACAAACCCTGGGTATTTCTTTGGGACTCTCCTTATAATAGTGGTGGTCCAAGAAGAGACTCCTTTTGCTGATCATACTCACTGGATCCTGCTTTTTTGGAATCCTTATTGCTATGGAAAACTCATGACCAGACTAAAGGAATTGATAACTGATTCCTGCACCAAGAGAATCATCCCAGGTGTGAAACATCCATCCATAAGACACTTTAAAACCTCCATATCTTTGCTTCTTTGCAGTAGAACACTTTTAAAACAAAGTTACTTCCTTTTGTTCTATGCTGGCCTTCAAATGGCATATTGTTTCCTGTTATAATACTCTCAACCAGAAGTTTACAGACAAATTTTATATGAGTAAAGGACACACTCAAAAAAAGTCAGGGACAGAGTTTCCTTCCAGCCTTGGATTCTTTTCTTGTACAGTAAAAAGGAAAGCAATAGTTAACTTGAACTTTATCATTTCTCCATGTTCAATTCCTTTCCTGGGATCAGTTTCCACGTCCAATAACAGTTACTTCCACTTATTTCCAGTAACAATCTATTGTGCTGCTACAGAAAATAATGACTGTTTAATGGCTTCATTGAAATAGCACAAGGACACTTTTGGACATGAGGTAACACGTGTTTCAGAGACAACTTAGTAAAGAGAAATGCAATTTAAATTGCTTATTAATATATTATCCATGATAACATTTTGTTCAAACTTCTTATGTGCTCTGTAAATTAAGGTGAATTTTAAATGGGAAGAAGGTTCTCAGATCATTTTTTGTGAGTCTATGTGCTGTGCATTAATTTCCCAAGTGTACATGAGTTAACAGTAAGAGAAACAATAGCAATTATAGGAGAAAAAGAAGTTCTGTGTTTATGTATAAGTGTTCAATATAATATAGAAAACTCTACAAATAAAAAAAACATTGAAACAATAATGCCAAGTCCAGTATGTAGATTTATGTGAGTGATACGGAGAAAGCATTACTCCTAAGTGGAACATGAAGCATGAGGCCACTCCCTTTCTAAATCACGCTTGATAATCACGTAAATGTGCAAAAAGGAAGATGGAAGAATGATTCTGTTTCCAATGTAAGTCAGATATGGAAGAATAGACTTAACTGGAAAAAAAGAGTCCATCTGAGAGAACAGGAATTATACTAGAAATGAACCTGGTGGCTAAGATCACATTTCTTTTTCTTTCCTTTTCTTAAGTTCTTTTTTTGTTGTTGTTGTTTTCTATGGAAAATGAAATATAGGACAGGGCCCTGTCCCTCTGAAATGCAGCTCAAGGCTAGTGCTTTTCCACTTGAGCCACAGTGCCACTTCCAGTTTCCTGGTAATTATTGGAGAAAAGAGTCTCCAGGACTTTCCTACCCATGCTGGCTTTAAACCCCAATCCTCAGATCTCACAACAACTTGGTTTATGATCACATTTCTAACAGTGTGCACTCAGGATATGTAATGTAAATGTTCATCTATCTTTATATGAATTCTTGAGTTAAAAATCTGGGCTACAGGTTAGACTTTACACTCACAAAAGTGTTTGAAGTTTAAAAGTTGATACTCCTGGAAAAATAAAACCTAAGAATGTAAAGGAGTCTGGGAAGTTCAATTTGCATCTGGCTTGGACAGTATAGGCTTTAAGACACTACCTATAATTAACCAGCCAAAAGCTGGAATACCAGTCACAAGCAAGATTGCTGAATAACACCTTTAGGGTTTTGCATACATACATACAAACATGCACATACACACAGAGGCACTTATACCTGCACACAAAAATACACAAATGAAACAACTCTCAGAATATGTAGAAAAGTTAGAAAAAATAGAAAATAGGTCCTGAGTAAGACTATAATCAAGTGATAATTTTTAATATTAGGAAGCCCTCAAGTGAACTTTCCCCCAGAAGTTGACAATATTACAGAGGTAGGGACCAAAGATAGTAAGAGAGTCAAGCAATCATTATTAACGGGATAGGATCCATTGAGGAATGAGTCAGGGAACCCTGCAGGTGCATATAAATGTTTATATCCTGTGTCAAATGTTAAAACATCTTTGAAATTAGTACATAAACAGTCAGAGCAGTCAGTCCAGTGGATAAGATCATAGGAGAAGTTCAGAATTGCTAGTCTGTTTCTAGATTAAATAAAGAAAATATGGCAGGGCAATGTGATACAACCCTGGAATTCTAGCACTCAGACAGGAGATTAGAGAGTGGAATTACATAACGATACCTTTCCTGGACCAGGTAGAATAATTTTGTCTCAGTAAAACAAACCAAACAACAAGAAAGGAATACACAGTTGTAAGTTTGGCCTAATTTTGTCATTATGTTTTGAGAAGTCAAGTTTCCTATTGAATGCAACTCATATATATCCTCACTTGTGTTTTAAATGCTCTCATCATTATATAACATCCCTAGATGCAAGATAGCTCATGATTCCCATCCAAAAATTTGCAAAAGTAATTAAGTCTCATTCTGTTGGATTCCAAATAAATGTTGAAGGATTACAAAAGCTTAAGTCTGGAGAAATAGCAAAGTTCGTCTAATGTAGGACTTTGTAGACCTTGTTAAATTAGAATTTAGATTTAAAATATATTTTTTGGTTTTGTTTGTAATTTCATATTCTATAGGATACTACAAAATTCTTTTTAAGTAGAGGGATTAATTGAAAAATTCACAAATGATTCTGGCATTCTATTTGCGTAGATATTCTTTCAAGAGAATTATAATTAGAACATAGTTAATAGATAATTCGCACAGTTCATGTATACCAGGTTAATGTGAATAATCTAGAGAGAGTTGCCAACAAATGGATGACATTAATTTATACATTTAGAAAAACCAATTTTTTAAGGGTTTGGTTTAATATGGTATGAAGATAGTAATTGTGTGACATCTTCTTTCTTCTTCCTATATGTAACACAGGAAGCCATTTCCTTATTTACGTGCCTCTGTATACATGGAGAAAAATGCTGGTTTTGGGGTTTGTTTTCAATTTTGTTTTTGTTTTATTGGTTCGTCCTAGAGCTTGAACTCTTGGCCTGGACAGTGTCTCTGAGCCTGTTTATGCTCAAGGCTCATGCTCTACCACTTCAAACTCAGGGCCACTTGAGTCTGGCTTTTGTGGAGAAGATTTTTGGAGGTAAGATTCTAAGAAACCTTCCTGCCTGGGTGGGCTTTGGATCATAATTTTCCTATCTTAGCATACTGAATATCTATGATAATTAAAAAAGTATAAATATAAATAGTATTTGCAAGTGTTCTGATCTCAGGAATACCAGTGGAGGAAAAATGATGCAGCTCAGTTTATTGTGTTCTTTTCAGAACAAGGAGGGTGTCACATTAGCAGAGGTGTAGTATTTTTCAAAATAGAGATAAGGTATTCTTGATGTGAATCAAGGAATTTTAAGGTGTCCCTTACAAGTTGGAAACTGTTGGGCTAGGATGACTTTATGGCATAAATCTTGGGATTGATGGTCATAGAAATAATAGCTTACTCATAAACAATTGCTTACTCTTGAAGAATTAATTATTACACATGCTTCACAGTTTTATCCTCTACCAGAATGTGGCTATTTTTCTGTTTAGTTCTCAATCTGTAATACCCTATTGGAAACTGCATCTATTGCAGAATTACATAACATGCAAACAGGTACTGTTTTGAATCTCTTAGGAAGGTTGAGAATTTAAAAATGAGTAGCTATTAATCATAGGAATCTTGAAGAACACATATATTCTGTCCTGTTAACAACTTACTTACTTTTAAAAGTTATGGGTTTCCATAGCATTAAACTGTTTTCTGTTTTAGAATGAGAAAGTACAAAATTTATTCTTTTTTGAAAAATTTGGCAAGTATATTGTGAAAATATTGTTTACTTGGATGACATTCAAGTTGATGACCCTCTGATAAAGAAGGGGTAGTTAATTCAAATTAGATGCCAAATAGTATTGATTTTTAAAATGTTACTGCATAAAGAATATTACTTACTGTGCCAATACAGTGAAATTATATTTTATGCAGCTTATTGTTTCAATTTTATTATAAAAATGATGTACATTGGGGTAACAGTAATTGTAAGGTATTAAATCATAACTTTTCAAACTTGATAACCCTCCCTCATTTTTCTCACAGTTTTCCTTCACCCTTTCACCCCTCACAATTGTAATGTACAGTTCCAACATATTGTCTTGTGAGTATTGTTATTGCATTGGTTTGCCTTTGGTCCTTGGTCTCACCATTATGTTTTTTCTTTTCCCTTCGCTAATCAAGGTAAATGTATACACAATACAAAATGAAATACAGCAGGGATAAACCATAGGGGAAAACCCAAAGAAAACAGAATTCACATAGTTCATCAAAAACAACAACCACAAATGAAAAAAAAATCTGGTTCCATATCTTGGAATTCATTTTGCTTAGCATCAGCTAATATGGTTATATATACGCATAACAAAGCCACTGGAAAATAATAGTTGCATTGATAACATGCTGAAAAGAACATGTTAACATTTTGATGGTAAAGGTGGAATTAGGATTGGTGAATTCGCGGTTCTAATAAAGGATTTTCAAGGGTTTTAAAGTTATGACAGGTAAAATATAATTGTTCAAAATTTTTAACAACTTAGCCTATTAAGAAAATTTAAAATTGCCTGGAAGAATAGGCTTTCATGCAAAGAAATCCAAGGAGACTTAGTAGAGAGGGAGCAATGTGGATGAAGATGGCTCTTTTTCACACTAAACAATCAGACCTTAGAAACCTTGCTGTAAATCCTGTAGGTTCCCTTGAGAATTGTCCTTACCCAGGAACTATATTCTCACTGTTTGAAACAAGGTTGTATTGGAATTTAAATTAAAAGTTCTTAAAAAAATGAGGCATCAAAATTTGTGAATTTACCTTTAATTATCAAACATTAATTCTCTGAAAGAGATAATTTGAGTCAAAATATTTAGGGAGAAAGTGACCTCCACAATGAAAGAAGTTGTTGAGATTACACCTTTCTGTTTGTAACACTTTCCACAATGTCTTTGGAAGTGAAGCAGTGAAACACAGAAAAAAATCTGATTGGATACTTCAAACCAATGATTTCACATTTCCAAGAGGCTCACAAAAATAATATTCTTATTAATATGAGATAGTGAAGACATCTTTTATTACATATGCCTAAAAGTTCAGAAAAGAATTGAGCAAATGGAAAAGTTAATAAAAAAAAGTTTTCTTAGAAGCCTTAGCTTAGTGTATTGTTTTCTGCAGTGAAGGGAGGCCAAAACTTTTTAATATAAATTGTGTTAGTATTTTTACTCCCAAAAGTGATTTTACAGAGCCCATTTGTCTCACTATAATGCAGAACTGATTGAATGAAGACATGAAAATAAATTCCACATCCAAATGAGGCAACTTAAAGAGTTTTAAAAGAGAAATAATGAAGATGTAGCAGTGGTGGAGCCTGTATGGCTCTTCAGCTTCATTAGACTTGAAGCCAAGAAGCTGTGATTAATTGGAACTCGGCAAGAGCTAAGACAAGGACATAAAAGTAGGACATAGAAGCATTGTCCTTTTGTAACAGACACTTTCTTCCAAGGTATGGGTGATTTAACTCTATTCTCCTCCATACATCTTGGTCAACAAATGCAAGACCAAGAGAAAAATAATCTATTGAAATAATTTTGCATAGAATAACTTCACTGTTCCTGATATGGTATCTAAGGTGAATCTTAAGAGAGAACATAAAAGTGCAGTATTTTTTTGTTTCCTCTAAGCATCTTGTTAGCAAAATATATTTTTGAGGTTAGACAATTCTGATTGAACCAACAAGTGATGTAGTACTTTTTATTGTGGGCACTTTAGACAGAAGAAGTCTTTCAAGGTAAAAGAAAAAAAATACAGCCAAATATTTGTGATCACAGCCTCTTGGACGGTTTTCTGGAGACAAAGTTTAGCATTAGAGTTCTCCTCATTAACATAGATGTTGTTTCATGGCAACCAAATGCAAGAGGGAAGTTCAATGGACTCACTTGGCCAATTAAACAGCATGAAAGAAGAAAATGACAAATAATATTTAATGAAATAATTTTGACCAATTACTTTGTCAGAAGAAAAAGGAAAAATATAATTCAAAATCAATTGACTTAAAAGTATGAAGAAAGAGTAGTGAAGAGAGATTAGAGAAAATATAGAGGACTGTTTTCTCTCCAGTGGAGTAATGGGTTCTTATCTTGTTTCTTCCATTCTACCTCACAAGCTACCAAGTGTGTCTCAGGACTGGATTATCCAGTTCAGACAGAAAACTCGTAGAAGAAAGATACTGTTTACAGCAGATATAGGTGATTTATAACCTTAAACAATCTAATTCTGTTCAAAATTCTCCCCTATCCCAAACTTCCCTCTTTGAACAGCTTTGTTTGCTTTTCCCAAGACTGCCCTTCATTAACTGATTTAAATTTTGAGAGGTCATCTTCATACTCTCTAGAGATTGCTGTTTGGTTGTGATTTTTGTGTGTTTTTGTTTCTTGTGTTTTTTAACTGAATTTTAAAAGGTTGTGCAATTGTGTTACAATTAAATATATCCATCTAATTGTCCAATGATCCTAGATCAGAGTCACTCCTTCCATCATTCTCAACCAACCCTTTCTCCAAGATTTATTTCTAATTTACCACTTCCTTCATCATATGTGTGCATTAAGTATTCTAACTGTGCTTGCCCCTTGTTCATTTTGCATTCATTCTATGTCTTTTCTATAATTCCTCTCTGGTTTCAACTTCCTGATAGTCATTCTGTTAAACTATCTGTTAATACTTTGAAAGGTTTATATACATTCCATGGAGTCTCAATTCTGCATATTCTTCAACTGATGTCAGGTTATATTTCCATAATTCATTCATCTGCAGCAACAATTTGCAAGACTGGAGACGTGAAGCACCTAAACATGATTTTATTCTCACCCATTTGGAAGATTAATCTTTAGTCAAAAAGAAAGTTAAAAAATAGTTTAGAATGTATTCCTAACTATGAATTTTTATAAATGGCTTTATACAATGGTGTGATTCTTTTATTTTACATGGAATAATATTTTCTACTACCCATAAGTTTTGGAAAAAGAAGAAAATTGAATTTATTCCTAGAGAGGAATATGATAGAAATAGAAGATAGATATTATGTTTGTCATATCTCTGATGAGTACCCATATTCAAGACTTAAAGTCATATTTCTTACTATGTTAGACAGAGGGAAAACATAAAATAACATATGATAAGGCAACTATTTGTGATTTTTTAAAAATCTACCTTAATAAATGATGAAATTTATTAGGTAACGTTTGGGTTTGAAATTTAGGAGGCTGATCCATTTAACACACTTCTGGAAGGCTCTTACTGAAAAACACAAATTGTGGGTGGTACTATTTCTACACTTTAAGGAATGGTTGAATATGTTTGGCATCAGTGCTGTGTAAATAATTCAACTCTATTGTAACTTGCTCCCTATACTTGTAAAACTTGTAATGTCACTAAGTATCACCAACTTGTCAAATGTTATTTTGGCGAGTGTGATTTCAAAAAGTTTATTTGAAAAGGAATACACTTTCAGGAGATTAAATGTAGATTATCATTGGTTTGAGAGTGATATTTTTATACCACAGAAACATGTTTTACTGAAGTCCCAGTGTTTGAAGCACTCTTTAGTGCTTCCTATGTTTTTCTGAATTACATTTGAGCTCTAAGTCAAGATTTCAGGGCTTTGGTAGACCAATTATTGATCTATCCTCCCAGGAACTATTTTTTGGCCCACTTATGTTGGAATAAAATCTTTCGTTAATAATAGGTGAGGGGTATTAAAAATAATCTTATGACACTTTGTGAACTTGTTCACTCATATGGGCTGGTCATCTGTAAGTTGAATGTTTAAATTACAGTACTTTCTCTCAAATTTTGCGATCTCATCCTTCATTTTAAGTAGCCTTGTATTTCACAATTGCTTACTGCTAATTCCTGCATCTCAAGGAATTGGGGCCCTGAAATATAGGAAATGCGAAATTGAGATGGGTCTTTGTGTTGATTACTTTGTGTTGATATGTTGCATGGGCTTTGGTGAGAAGTTTTGCCCCTGTTATCTGATGATGCAGGTAACTGGGACCTGGGTTCCTAGGATGCATGGGTATTGCAGAAGAATAATATTTTTTAGACATCTTAGCAAAATTTGGGTATAATCAGTAGGAATGCTTCAGAAATATGGAGTAAAACAGTTTAGGACAAGCGAGTTAAAAGAATAAACAGCAGCAGAATAAAATCCATTATTGATTAGAGGAAAACATTGTTTTTTTTACCATGTGGATTCAGAAGACAAAGAACAGTTAGAATGTATCACAAGTTTATACTAAAAACATTGCATTGATACTTTTTATAGTCTAATATATATTTTAAACCTAATTATTTATATTCCAATCCTATTTATTGGAATAAATATCAATTTATTTGTCAAATTATCAACTAATTCTAGTAAGTTTCATTGTGTGAAATATAAAATCAGCACATATAAATAAAAAATATATAACTATATATAATATAATTATAAGGCACACGTTTTGTATTGTTCTGTTGTAGTTACTGTCCTAAAGGAAACTCTGTTTTAAAGTATTATTCCATTATCTCTACTTCAGTGTTTGATAGAGTTAGACATAAAGATTTACCATTTGTAGATTTACAGCATGGAGGCAAGAGGAAACACTGTGAATAAAACATTATCAATTTAATGCCTAATAACGAGGAGAAACATACGCATTTCTCCTGCAACTATGAAAATATTGGGTGATAAAAAGGCAGTAGTGCAAGTTCCTGCCTGGTTGGATGGTAGACAGGCCAGGACATTAAGTAATCATGCATACGAACAATTTTTTCACCTTCTTGGCATTAGCTACTTTTGAAATGGAAGGTATAATAAACAATTATATTTTGATAAAATACCTTCTAGTCTGAACAGTTCTGTTTGAACTGTTCATCTCTCTATGATCCCTTGTAACCAAGATTAGTTTTCTTCTAGTAAGACAATGTACGCTGTCAGAGTAAGATATTCTGGTTGGGTTGTTCCCACATGGAAGAAGTGTAAAGGCTCAGGTAGACATTTGTTCCTGTAACACCTCATTTGGGAAAATGTCAGCTTAAGAAGTTTAGAAGTAGCTCTTAAGCATCGCTTACTTTGAATACATTAGGTCCGCAAAGCAAATTCAGTTGAATAAATAAGTATTTGAAAAAGCCATCGCCTTTGGACCTATCTATAAATAATTGAGAGTATGATCAAATTCCATATAAAAAGACTTAAGATAGTCATTGACAAAAAAATTTTGCAAATGTGAGCAATCGACTGATAAATATAAATTTTCCACTATTCACAGAATTTTAGGGAAATAAGATCGATAGCTTTGTTAGGAACAATAAAGTTTCCTTGTTACAAGTATGCACCCATAGATATAAACCTGTATAAAGATTGCATGATTAACTACTTAAATTTAGAGGATACTACACGCTTCAGCAGCACTTATACTCAAATTACAATACAGAGATTAACATGGCACTTGCACAAGGATAATATGAAAATTTGAGAAGTATTCCATATTTTTCACTCTTCAGATACAAGAAATGAAAAACAGTTATTAAAAATTTGATTACAAAATTACAAGTGTAACAACACACGTAATTCATATAATTTACTTCGACATCAGTGTATTAAATCTTCACCTCAGAAAGGCATTTACATAGCATAAACTTTACAAATATTTTCAAATTAGACAACATTGTTATTTTATCCCAAATAAAAATAATATTAAGTCCTAGAAAAAAAGGACGCAAACTGTTTCTATATGGAATGCAATTGGAAAGGATACATTAATGAACCTATATATGATAAAATAATGTAGAATTCAAAGTATATCAAGGAGAAAATAAAATAAATTATGAACATTTTGCAAACATAGAATATAGAATATTTTAAAATATATTTTTCGGACAAGCACAAGAAATATTTTAGTTTCTGTACTACTCATTTCAACAGATAAATTAAAATTATTTCTGATTAAAAAATCACAAACTCTGAAGAAATTATTATACATGTATACAAAAACTATTGAATACATTTTGACATCCAAGGCAGGGAATTCACTTGGAAGAATTCCGCGGAATCCATGAATTTTTACAGTAAAATACTGGTGCTGCCAGGCATTGGTGGCTCATGCCTATAATCCTAGCTACACAGGAGGCTGAGATCTGAGGATCATGGTTCAAAGCCAGCCTGGGAAGGAAAGTCTGTGGTACACTTATCTCAAATAAACCACTAGAAAACTGGAAGTGGAGCTGTGTCTCAAGTGGTAGAAAACTAACCTTGAGCTGAAGAGCACAGGGATAGCTCCCAGGCCCAGAGTTCAAGCCCCATGACCGACCAAAAAATATATATATTGCTCTTATTTGGATTGTGAAAATATTTTGTAGGGACACAAAAGATGGACTTGCATTTTTGAAATTGAAGAAACTTAACCCGACCATTAGGACTTCAGTGAACAATTTGTATAGCCTATCACAACTTCATAGAGGTAGTGATACATAGTTATCCTTTTGGCAATATCAAATACAGTTTCTTCTATGTTGTTCTTCAGGCCTAGTTTTATATAATGGTTCAACAGAAGGTGATCCAGCGTATCTTTGTTATCTCAATTCTCAGCAGCAAGATGTAAAGGTGTCAAAAAATTCTTTAGTTTGGGGAAGTGGCACTGTGGCTCAAGCAGTAGAGCTCTCGCCTTGAGCTGAAGAGCACAGCGACAGCACCCAAGCCCAGAGCTCAAGCCCCACAACCGAAAAAAAAACACAACAACAACAAAAAACAAACAAACAAAAATATTTGGGCTGGGAATATGGCTCAGTGGTAGAGCGCTTGCCTTGCATGCATGAGGCCCTAGGTTCAATTCCTCAGCACCACATAAGCAGGAAAAAAAAAGCCAGAAGTGGTGCTGTGGCTCAAGAGGTAGAGTGCTAGCCTTGAGCTGAAGAGCTGAGGGACAGCGTCCAGGCCCAGAGTTCAGGCCCCACTACCAGACCCAAAAACAAATTTTTTTAAAAAATGAGTCCTTTAGTTTGGGCATTGGTAGCTGTATCATGATGAAGTAAGAAAGAAGCCACTCTGGTATTATTCCACGTATATGCACTGTGCAGGGGTGTCCAGTTATATACAGTTATTGCATGTGCCGCTTGAGACATCAACTCACTGATAATGTCTAAGTGTCCACTGTAGGCTTCTTGAAGAGGGGTATACTCATCATCATCCCTACTATTCACATGAGTGGCCTTTTGAGAAAGAAGTCTCCCCACTGCAGTAAGCTGAGTATTTTTGGCAGCTCAATGAAGAAATTTGCTTGGATCCTTCTCCAATATTTTTTCTTGCAATTGATACCATTCCTTACTTTTTTATCTTGTTCCCCATATTCCTAAGAATTGCTTAAACAGAGACTTTGAGTGCCAGTGGGAGTGAGGCGTCCATGTATTTCCCTAATAGTTCACATTGGTTGAACTGGTCAGAAATATCTGGTGAATTTTCTGCAACTGTTTATTCATCATGATTTATTTTCTCTTTTTCCAATTTTACTATTCGAAATTATTCTAACTGGAGAGTAGGGAATTGATGGAGAGCAGCGGAAAGATGTTCCTCCATATTCAAATGTACACACTGAAAATGAGGACCTGTGATGTATTCATGTGCAGCTTATTCTAGGAATGAGAAAATAGGAAATAATGCCTTTTATATAAATGATATGGGAAATGGCAGGGCAAAAAGTGAAATGATGCAACAAAAATATAAAAGCAAAATAAATTAGGATAATTATGGAGCAATCATATTATCTATGAGAACCAAGAAAGGGAGAGAGAAAGAGAGAGACAGATGTGTAATGACCTAGCTAGCCACAAAATCCATGCCTCTGATCAATTTATAGAGCAAACAAAAATTTATTTTTAAAAGAGATGGAAATAGAATTTATGTATTTACTTGAAATTAGTAAATACATTTTTAGTAGCCTACGTAGAGAGATATAACTTTGACAAAATTACAGACAATAAACTAAGTCCTTGATAATTCTAGTAACAGATCTGACTGAAATCAGTTGAATCATACTTTTCCTATACAATGAAGGAATAAGAGGTAGTAAAGCAGCTAGAGAAGGCAGGGAGATTGTATCTGTGACAAAACTTTGTGGAAATTGGTATTGAGGATTTCTTACTGGTTATCCACTTGCACTGAAAGCATGATTCTGAAGTATTGCTTGCTGATTTTGAACTATTGATTTGATCATTATATTCTCCAAGAAGAAAATGAGAATTGGTAGTTAATGACTACTATACGTTTTGACCTTCTCACTAAGCACTTTCAATCATCAAAATCACATGAAGACAATAGACAGGCCTACTTTTTAGATGAAAGCAAGTGTCTTTAAAAAAACAAGGAATGTATGTAGTCATGCAAAGGACTTCTATTATACCAATGCCTCATACATTTTTCTAATGTTGGGTACCAATAAATAATGGATCTATTAGAAAACATATTATCATTTGTCCTAATCACTAATATTTTATTTAGATTTTTTGTACAATAAACCCTGAATTTAGCATGCATGCATATGTGTGTGTACATGTGCGAACATGTGAGTATGTGTATATGTGTGCATGTGCTGTTGCAATGTTGCTTGCCAATGTGGACAGGGTGAGGCTGAAAAAAGCTAACTGTGTTGCAATGTTTTTATTTATCAGAGTCTGTCATGTCATTTCAGGGGAACCACCCTTCTGTATATATTATTTGTCTAATAATAACATCATCGTAATCAAAGCATTTACAATATTAATTTAGAAAAAGAGACCGCTTTCAGTTCTTATTGTATGTTAGGTAAGAAGATACCGACATAATTACTTAGTAAGTTATTTCTGTAAGATGATTGTCAGTACAAAATACGTATTTGACCTCTTAAATTGGTTATACTTTTTTTTTCCTTTTTTTTAAATTTTATTTTATTTGTGAACATACTGTACAGAGGGGTTACAATTACATGGCCAGGATAAGGCATACATTTCTTACCAAGCATTTGCCATTCTAACTGGTGTGAGGTGGTATCTCAATGTTGTTTTGATTTGCATTTCTTTTATGGCTAGGGATGTTGAGCATTTCTTCATGTGTCTATTGGCCATCCTTCTTTCTTCTTCAGAGAAGTTTCTCTTTAAGTCTTTCGTCCACTTACTTATTGGGCAGTTGTTTCTTTGAGGATTTGTTGTTGGGGGATTTAATTTTTTGAGTTCCAAGTATATTTGAGATATCACACCCTTTTCTGTTGTTTGGCTAGTCAAGATCTTCTCCCAATCCCTGGGCTTTCTATTGATCTTGCTAGCTATGTCCTTTGCCATGCAGAATCTCTGCAACTTTATGCAATCCCATTTGTCCAACCTTTCTTTGATTTGTTGTGTTTCCTGGTCTCTATTCAGAAAATTTCGGTCTGAGCCAAGGAGACCTAGGGTTTCTCCTATTCCTTCCTGTAATGTTTTCAGAGTGTCTGCTTTGACTTTGAAGTCTTTTATCGATTTGGAGTTGATTCTGGTGCAGGGTGATATATAAGGATCTAGCTTTAGTTTTCTACATGTAGGTAAACAATTTTGCCAGCACCATTTACTGAAGAGGCTGTCTTTGTTCCATACTATTGTTTTAGCTCCCTTATCAAAGGTTAGATGGCTGTAGGTCTGTAGTTTCATTTCTGGGTTTTCAATTCTATTCCATTGGTCCTGAGGTCTGTTCTTATGCCAGTACCAAGCTGTTTTGATTACTATGGCTTTATAGTAGAGTTTAAAATTTGGTATTGATATTCCTCCAGCAGTGTTCATTCCGTTGAGGAGCGTTTTTGCTATTCGGGGTCTTTTATTGTTCCATATGAATTTTTGGATTGCCTCTTCCATTTCCTTGAAGAATGAGGTTGGAATTTTGATAGGTATTGCGTTGAATTTGTAGATAGCCTTGGGAAGTATTGCCATTTTCACGATGCTAATCTTTCCAATCCAGGAGCATGGGAGGTTTTGATTTTTTAAGTTC
Source organism: Dipodomys spectabilis (assembly GCF_019054845.1). Lineage (NCBI taxonomy): Eukaryota > Metazoa > Chordata > Mammalia > Rodentia > Heteromyidae > Dipodomys > Dipodomys spectabilis. The sequence continues at coordinate 481,237 of NW_024870978.1, read as the reverse complement.
TGTGTTGATTACCTTTTTCAAGATTTTAAAGTTTTCATCATAGATGTCCTTCACTCCTTTGGTTAAGTTAATTCCTAGGTATTTTATTTTTTGAGGGGCTATTACAAATGGAGTTGCTTTCCTAAATTCAGCCACACTTTTCTCATTGTTGGCACACAGAAAAGCCATTGATTTGGGGAGGTTAATTTTATACCCTGCTAATTTGCCAAAGTTTTGAATCAGTTTGAGTAATTTGGGAGTGGTGTCTTTGGGATTCTTTAAATACAAGATCATGTCGTCTGGAAAGAGGGAGAGTTTTATTTCTTCTTTCCCTATTTGGATCCCCTTTATGTCTGCATCTTGTCTTATTGCTGTAGCTAGGCATTCTAATACTAGATTGAAGAGAAGTGGAGAGAGTGGACATCCTTGTCCTGTTCCTGAATTAAGAGGAAATGACCTTAGTTTTTCACCATTAAGTATAATGCTGGCTGTAGGTTTGTCAAATACAGTCTTTATTGTATTGAGGAATGTTCCATGCATTCCTAATTTTTCCAAATCCTTCATCATAAAGGGGTGTTGGATCTTGTCGAATGTTTTTTCTGCATCTATTGAGATAACCATGTGGTTCTTATTCTTGCTCCTGTTGATGTGATGAATAATATTAATTGATTTGCGTATATGGAACCAGTTTGCATCCCTGAAATGAATCCTGTTTGATCATGGTGTATGATTTTTTGGGTGAATTGTTGAAGTCGGTTGGACAAAATTTGGTTGAGAAGTTTTGCATCAATATTCATCAAAGAAATGGGTCTATAGTGCTCTTTCTTTGGTGAATCCCTGCCTGGTTTTGGGATGAGGGTTATGATGGCTTCATAGAATGTATTCGGTAGTGAACTTTCTCTTTCAATTTCATTGAAGAGTTGGAGGAGTATTAGTGTGAGCTCTGCTTTGAAGGTCTTGTAGAATTCCGCTGTAAAACCATCTGGTCCTGGACTTTTCTTAGCTGGAAGGTCTCTTATTGCTGTTTCTTTTTTTCTTTTTTTTTGAGTCCGGTTGTGGGACCTGAACTCTGGGCCTGGGCGCTGTCCCTCAGCTCTTCAGCTCAAGGCTAGCGCTCTACCACTTGAGCCACAGCACCACTTCTGGCTTTTTTCTTTTGGCTGATGTGGTGCTGAGGAATCGAACCCAGGGCCTGAGCCATGCAAGTCAAGCACTCTACCACTGAGCCAAATTCCCAGCCCTCTTATTTCTGTTTCTATTTCAATGCTTGATATGGGCCTGTTAAACTGGTTTAACTCATATTGGTTTGGTTTAGTTTTGGCATGTCAATATTTGCTAGGAAAAGGTCCATTTCTGTCAAGTTCTCAAACTTATTAGCATAAACTTTTGAGAAGTATTCCCTTATAATGTTTTGAATCTTGGTTGTTTCCGTGGTGATGTTTCCATTCTCATCTCTGAGTTTATTCATTTGGGTGTGTTCTCTTCTTCTTCTGATAAGATTTGCTAAGGGTCTGTCAATTTTGTTAATTTTTTCGAAGAACCAACTCTTTGTTTTGTTGATTCTTTCTATAGTTTTTTTGGATTCTAATTCGTTTAATTCTGATTTAATTTTAATTATTTCTTTCCGTCTAATGGATTGAGGTTTATCTTGCTGGTTTTTTTCAAGGAGGTTTAGATGTGTCATTAAATTGTTGGTTTCAGATCTCTCCAATTTGTTGATGTAGGAGCTCAGAGGTATAAACTTGCCAATGAGTACTGCTTTTGCTGTGTCCCATGGGTGCTGGTAATTTGTGTGTTCATTTTTGTTGAATAGCATGGACATTTGAATTTCCTTTCTAATCTCTTCCATGACCCACTCGTGATTCAGCAGTGTGTTGTTAAGCCTCTATGTGATACTAGACTTTCTTTAGTGGCTTTTTGTGTTGAGTTCTAATTTTATTCCCTTGTGGTCAGAGAGAATGCAAGGAATAAGTTCAGTGTTTCTTAATTTAGGCAAGTTTGCTCTGTGGCCTAAAATGTGGTCTATTTTAGAAAATGTTCTATATGCTGCTGAGAAAAACGTGTATTCTGATGCTGCTGGGTGAAATGTTCGGTAGATATCTGTTAAATCTAGTTGATCTATGCTGCTGTTTAGATCTGCAGTTTCTCTGTTGAGTTTTTGCCGAGTTGATCTATCTAGTGGGGCGAGTGGTGTGTTAAAATCCACAATAATTAATGTCTTTGGATTTATATGGGATTTGAGGGAAAGTAGTGTTTCTTGGATAAATGTCGGTGCACCATTTTTTAGCAAGTAGATATTTAGAATTGTAATATCCTCCTGAAAGAGAGATCCCTTAATTTGTATATAGCGACCTTCTTTATCTCTTCTCACAAATTTTAATTTGAAGTCTATTTTGTCTGATATTAGGATTGCAACTCCTGCCTGTTTATGGGGGCCGTTTGCTTGGTAGATTTTGTTCCAACCTTTAACATTGAAAATGTGTTTGTTTTTACGGGCAAGGTGTGACTCCTGAAGGCAGCAGATAGGGGGGGTCTTGTTTTTTAATCCAACTAGGCAGACTATATCTCGTAATTGGATAGTTCAGTCCGTTAACGCTAAGAGAAAGGACTGAGAGGTATTTGGGAGTTCCTGCCATGTTATCCACCTTCTTGGGGGCTGCGAAAACTGGGTTCTTCCTGTGGTTCTTGGATTCTCCGTTTGGGTGCAGTTTCTAGGTCTTTATTGTGGTCTTGTTGGTTTTCTATGTGTAGGACATCTTTAAGGATCTTTTGTAGGGCTGGTTTGGTGGAGATGTATTGTTTCAATTTTTCTTTGCTATGGAAGGTTTTTATTTGGCCTTCAGTTATGAAGGAGAGTTTAGTTGGGTACAGTATTCTTGGTTGATAGTTGTTTGTTTTTAGGGCATGGCATACATCATTCCAGGCTCTTCTTGCTTTGATTGTCTCTGCTGAGGAATCTGAGGTGATTCTAATTGGTTTCCCTTTATAGGTGATTAATCTTTTCTCCTTCACAATAAATTGGATTTACTTTTAAGATACACTCATGGAGTGATTTAGACTGACTTGACCAAACAGGTATTACTCTCTGGTTATTCTTGTGAAACACAAGTTGGATAAACTCTTTCCGGATTTCTGTTGAAAATCACTTTCTTTGCAATATTATATCTATTCTCATTAAGAGATAATGAAACCCATATTACGTTTGAATATCCCATTTTATTTATTGAAAATAAGTATTGTGGATATGCTTGTTAGATATTCCTTTCAAAAATGAACAAAAAGCATGTGTCATGTCCAGATTGTCGATGCATTTGAAGGTGTTTTGTACATGCACAGGGATCTTTACTAATGGCTCTTTTGTGGAAGGAACTATGACAACTTTACCAAATAAGGCTTTTTGAATATCTTTTCCAATATACATAACATCCCAGAGCAAGTCTTGCAATTTCTGAAAACCCTTTGAATATTTTAGTATTATTTCAGTTCATTGACTGTAGAGCTAACATTTCTGAAATAAATATTGCTAAGATTTGAAAATGTAAGTGGGTATAAAAGCTTTTTTATGCTTCATTTTATGAAAACCCAGGTTTTATGAAAGCAAATGGAATAGAATAAAAGACTGTAAGTGAATTGGGTAAGCTAATTATTAGTATAACTTGGTTTTCTATTAACAGTCCATTGAATGTAGATGATGCAGTTAAATTATTTCCTCTGTACTTCAGTTAGTTTTAGAATCTTTATAGTTATGAGTGAACTTTTAGTATAAATAAAGGTCTTTCAAAATGATTAGGTTTAACCTTGTGTTTTGTGTCCTACTCCCAAGAAAATGAGTTATTTTTAAATGTTAATAATTTATCATTATCATTATCATAGGGAATCATAATCATTATCATAGGGAATTAAAAATGCAGTAGTATTGATGTCTTTTTAAACCAATTGTATTCACAAGTTGGAGAGTCTTTAATTCATAATTAGGTCTTGGTGTCTATGATTTTCAACCTCTCATTCCTAACATTAATGATAGGTCAGACTGCATTTTTGGGTATATGAAAGGTAAAATATTTATCTGGGGTCAAAAGTGATTTTTATATATTTTTCTTTAATAACATTTTAAAATAGTACATTTCTCTCAAAATGTTGGGTATAAAAACCAATCAAAATACTTCTAATGGTAAACAATTTAGGTGAGCTACAATGTGGAAATGATTGCTCCAAAAGACCTGCAGTCTGTTTCCATCAGGAATTGGGCAACTCATTCTTTCAGTTAGACTGTGTTAACCAGAGATGTGGTCCCCAGGCAGTGTAGTGTTGAGTGAAAGGATAAAATATGATTTCTACTATTTTGAGCTAGAAATCAAGAATGTTATAGTTTATCAGTTCCATTCACCAGTGAGGTATAAATTGATTATGAACTTGGAGTTTTCATATTACAGTTATTTATTTTCTTTTTTTGTTGTTGTTGGTCATGGGGCTTGAACTCTGGGCTTGGGTGCTCTCCCTGTACTCTTCCACTCAAGGCGAGCGCTCTACCACTTGGACCACAGTGCCACTTCCTGTTTACTAATGGTTTATTAGAGATGTGTCTCACAGTCTGTCCTGCCCTAGCTGGCTTTGAACCACAATCCTCAGATCTCAGCCTCCAGAGTAGCTAGCATTATAAGCATGAGCCACCGGTGTCTGGCTTAGTTACCTATTTTCTAACAAAGATAAAGTGAAATATTATTAGAGTGTGCACAATAATTTTGGGAAATTTTCCTAGAATTAGTAGACTGAGTGCTGGTATTTAGTTATAAAATAGAATGAGGTTATTTCATATGGTGGGAATGGAACTCAGGCTAACACTTACCGTGTGTGCAATGTTGTACTAGTAATTCCAACTCTGAAGACTTAAATATCATCATCTTACAATTAAAAATAGAAGTAGTTCCATTTTATGGGATTATTGTGAGGATTAAATTAGATACCAAAGGTAAAGTACTTGGAAAACAATCAGAGTTTGGTACTTTCTTGTAGAGAACTGCATGCAGCCACACCTTGAAGATGGCACCGGCTTCCGCCCTCCGCCTTACCGATGGTGAGTGCTCTCTGTGGTAAACAACTCCTTATATTGCTAAGGCATAGAATCTGGCTTGCTTCCGTGGACCTGGACCTATTGATGGCTCTCACGTGGCATATCAGGGTTGGCTACCCAGCGGGTACTTAAGGCTGTGTGGGATTCTCCCTAGGGTCAGTCAGAAGATTGCTCAAAGGTCCTGAATAAACTGCAGAGAGAAGAGCTCGGTGTTGCGTCTTCCTTGCTGGTCGAGGTGGTCGTGAGAGGTTGGTGGCCCATAGGGGGATTCAGCCATAACCTCAACGAGGACTCAGAACTCTCTGCGGTCAGGGTGGTGCACTGGTAAGTTCCCAAGAAAAGGGGGAATCCGCGACAAGAGTGGGGGGTATGTTCCCAGGTAAAAGGGGGAATCCGTGACAAGGGCGGGGGGGATTTTTGCTCTTCTCTGTAGATAAAGAGAGAGTGAGAGCCCGGGGCTAGTCGGTAGAATAGCCAAAAGTAAAAGTAAAAGATTGTTTACCAGGTTAAGATTTTTAAAACATGGGCGCTTCTTCTTCGCACCCAATTTTTTTGGCTCTCACTGAGCTACTGCACTCAAAGAAGTTAAAAATAAAAAAGAGTACTTTAGAGAGATTTTTGGATGAATGTGACATCGTTGCCCCGTGGTTTGCTGTCTCCGGAAGCCTCACGGTGGCCTCTTGGGAGAAACTAGGGAGGGACCTAGATTTTGCCTCTGAGCAGGGAACGCTTAAGAGCAGAGTGGGACCAATATGGAAACTGATGGGAGGCTGTCTTGATGACCAGCGCTGAGGTGGTCGGTGGAGAATGGTCAGGCCGCCCTGGAAATGCTGCAGGAAGGAAGATTGGAGGGGGCAGGCAGTGAAAAGGGGAAGAGCATGGGGGCTGGGAAAGTGGCTCATTGGGGCTGGGAAGGGGGGCTGGGAAGGTGGCTCAGTGGTAGAGCACTTGCCTTGCATGCATGAAGCCCTGGGTTCGATTCCTCAGCACCACATAAGTAGAAAAAAAAAGCCAGAAGTGGTGCTATGCCTCAGGTGGTAGAGCTCTAGCCTTGAGCTGAAGAGCTGAGGGACAGCGCTCAGGCCCAGAGTTCAGGCCCAGGAAAAAACCTATTCAAAAAACGTTGCAAATTTGTCTAAACAGTTGTCTAGTTATCTTTTAGGTAATTGAACTGGGGAGTTCGACAGCCTGATGGAACAGCTCAGGGTTGCCATCGTCACGGTGAACTCGACCCGAGTGGATACCAGATTGACGGAGGGGTTATCTTCATGGATCTCCGCTGCCATGAATCATCTTAAGGAGTGGGCGGGTGTGGGAGCCCTGACAGGCCTCCTGGTATTAGCCTCCTTGGTATGTGTGTGGTGCATTTGCCAAATTAGAGGTTCTCAGCATCGCAGTGCAGCCATGATTATCCAAGCCTTTACAGCCATTGAAGCAGGACAGTCCCCCCATGTATGGCTTGCTACTAGCCCTTTTTGAGCACAGGATGCGAGGCTTGAGCACTGCACTTGAGGTCCACCGAGGTCGTGGGCTCCAAGAAGAGCATGTCTGATTGCATGTGGGTTGATGCCCTAACTACCACCTCTGTGAAAAAGGGTATTGGACGGGTCTGGTAATCATCGAGTGGATAACACCTGAGTGAGGATCAGTACAATGTCCCAAATTTCTTCTACAGAGATCAGACCTCTACTCTTGCCTGTTGCAAAATAAAAAAGGGGGAACTGTAGAGAGCTGCGTGCAGCCGCACCTTGAAGATGGTGTCGGCTTCAGCCCTTCGCCTTCCAGATGGCGAGTGCTCTCTGTGGTTAACAACTCCTTATATGGCTAAGGCATAGAATCTGGCTTGCTTCCGTGCACCTGGACCTATTGATGGCTCTCACGTGGCATATCAGGGTTGGCTACCCAGCGGGTACTTAAGGCTGTGTGGGATTCTCCCCGGGGTCAGTCAGAAGATTGCTCAAAGGTCCTGAACAAACTGCGGAGAGAAGAGCTCGGTGTTGCGTCTTCCTTGCTGGTTGAGGTGGTCGTGACACTTTCTACCTTTTATTTTAGCATGGGTATATTCTAATATTTTTACTGTGATTTTTATATTGTGTCTTTTTAGGATATACAAAGTGATGTATTGATATTCATTGCGCTGTTCACTTTTCTGTCATTATGAGGAAAATACCTGTAAAGAAAATTTCTGAGAAGAATTATCATATTGACTGATGGTTTAAGATCAGATGTCTCCATTTTTTAATTAATTTTTTTTAATTTTTATTAAATAGTTGTACGAATGGTTTTCTATTTAACAAATCAATTTGTAAGTACAATGGATCTTTACATAATTTTCTAACATTTTTCCAAACCTCAACCCACTTTCCTTTTTTCTAGATTCATACTATCTGCATTGAATATTATGACTTCACTCTCTACTTCCATAAGTCTCTTTATTTCTTCTCTTTGACTTCCCCTCACATTTTCCAAGTGATAGTCTCCTGCTATTCATTTTGTTGGATTAAAAGTTCAATTTTATAAGAAATTACACCTGTTATATACTCCTTCACAAATAGCATGCTTCGATTAATATTGTTGTTTAACTAGCATAAAATTCTGGCTGCTAAATATGGGTCCTTTTTGTGTCTGGCTGTGACTTTGTTTACTTAATATAATTTTAGATCTATCCATTTCTTTGCAAATGCTGTAACAGTCTTTATAATGGATGTGTGCAATCCAATTTTGTATATGTGCAACACTTTCTCCAACCATCCCTCTGCTAAAGTGCATCTGGGCTGTTTCCATAAATTCTCTACAGTGAATAGTGCAGTAGTGAACATGATTGTGAGAGTGATTTTACTCTAACCTTTTGGAAGAATTCATCACTATTTTTCTGGGAGCAATCCTCTAGCCAATTTTCCAGAATAAGCACATCCCTTCCTTCATCTCCATCACAACGTTTTTCAAGTCCTCAAAAACACACTACCCCCTACAGGTCTCAATCAGCTAAAACCACACTGTGCCCATATTCTTTGTTGTTGTTGTTGTTGTTTCTGTCCGGTCGAGGGGCCTGAACTCTGGGCCCCTCTGGCACTGTCCCTCAGCTTTTCTGCTCAAGGCTAGCGTTCTACCACAGCGCCACTTCTGGCTTTCTTCTTTTTGCTTATGTGGTGCTGAGAAATCAACCCAGGGCCTAATGCATGCAAGGCAAAAGCTCTACCACTGAGCCACTTTCCCAGCCCCAATATGCCCATATTCTTTTAATACATTTTTTCATAATTTTATACATAATTTAGTGAGAACCTTCTATGTACTTCCTTAATGTGGGAATGAAGTATATGACAATAGATTAAAAGTAAGAGTTCTGGAATTTAATTACCTATTATCATATTTAAAATAATTTTCAGCTCTAACTCATAGTCTCACTTACTATTATTTTAATCTTTATTTGATTACTTCATCTATCCACTAAATTATAACATGTGATTTAAATACAAAGGCAAAAAAGTGTGGTTTGACTTTGACACTCATGTGTGAGGATGCACAATATGGGCAAATAAAGGGATTTGAATAAATAGCCATTATCCATTTTGTTAAATTGTTTTCTCAAACTGATTTTCACAATTCATATTTCATTCAACAACAAGAAACGTGACAATTCCTTTTGCTTTGCTCCTCATTAAACTTGTTTCCATGTTATTTTATAATGAAGGATGATTTCATAAATCTACTATAGATACAAAAATATGTTAAAATATTTATATATATATTCATTGATATAAATATACACACATATATTATGAAGGTTATAATGATAAATTATAACTTCTGTAACTGTACAACTTACTAAATTATTAAAAACATGGACGACTCAGGCCCTGGAATCCTGGTTACTCAGGAGGCTGAGATCTGACGATCATGGTTTGAAGCCATCCTGGGCAGGAATGTCCATGAGCCTCTTATCTCCAAACAACCAACAGAAAATCAGAATTGGAACTGTGGCTCAAAGTAGTAGAGTGATAGTCTTGAGAGAAAAGACTCAGAGATATCACCCAGGCTCTTAGTACAAGAACTTATATCTACCCCCAAAAAGTATTTAATTTACACCTGTGTAAGTAGAGTATTTCCTTCACCCAAATGCACATCCATGCTCATTTGCAAGGTAACTCTGTTATGTCTGAAGTACCACATAATATTATCACTTAAGTAGAAAGCATTGCAACATGGGTAAACTCTATCTCCACTCAAATGGATTTTTCTCCACTCAAATGTTCAAATCTTGCAATTATTCCCATTATTTAAAGTCATAGCTTTTTTTCTTTAATACCCAAATTATTAGAATTTGAATTGAGTGTCTTGTGTCTCCTAAATGGGTGTTCTTACCACTTTGGCATGTCCCCAGCCCTAAATTATCCTGATTAACTTTCAGATAGATTCTTGCTTCCTACTTGTGTATGATCGTGGGCTCAGTCTACTTCATGTTATTCTTCCTGGAATTTAGAATAACAAGTGCCTGACATTGTGTACAGATCTTTCTGTCCAGTCTGAGCTTTAACCACTATCCTCACAACAGTAGACTCCCATGTAGTCAGGATTTTCATAAGCTTATCATAGCTTTTTTTAAAAAAATCTTTGCATTTATTGCAGGTTCTTTAGCACTGGGTTAATTTGTGTTTTCTTGGGTTCTTTTGAATGTATGTGTTGAATTGTTCCTCACTTTTCCTTTTGTTTCCTTCACTCAAGTTCTTACCTATAGTGCTGAGAAACCAATTCTTCTTTCTCAAGATAGTCAAGGTGAATATTATTTATTCCAAAACAATTCCAGTAATATTTAAACACCTTCAGGAATTTCGAGAAGATGGCGGAGGAGAATCTGGTGACTAAACAAGCTCTCACATAGAAAGCAGTTCTAGTGTTCCAGTGAACAGTACTAGTCACACCAAGTGTGCCATCACAGTACAGAGAGTTTGGCCAGAGAAGGAAAATCCAGGTAAGGAGACAGATCTGAGCATTTTTCACCAGCCATGGCTGAGGCAGCTGTGGCGGCTGTGGTGGCATCCATAGCCGCCATACCTACAACCCAGAGAGTCTGGGACAAATGTGCCAGATGCAGCGGGCGAGCAGATTTTACTCAACACCAGCAAGAACTGACAAGTAGCAGATAGCTTCACACTGCAGATAGCAGACCAGAAGCTACCCTGGAACCAACACTCTAGCTTGAGTACAAAACTGACATCCTCACTCCTTCTCAAAGGGAGCAGAGGAGGGAAGGCCACCCCTCCCCCAACATCGGAGATATCCATCTTTGATGTAGACAAAGACCTGGCTAAGCAGCTAGCTCCAACTCAGTCCTTTGATGAAAACAAAAGAGTCATTTAGCGAGTCACAAGTGCCTACCCTGACTTGCCATTCTCAATGCCACCTATGGGAAAGTCACCACAAAGAGGCAGAGAAAGCTACACCAAGGAAGGTGTGGTTTTCTTCACTGGGTAAACAGAACCAGAGGCTGACCCTACCTACAGCAGCCCTGACAATCAATTGAAACTCAGTAAACATAAACCCTGAGAATGGCTCCAGGCTGGGCTCTGGGAATGTCTCAGAAGCTAGCTCCTCAGGGAAAAGCTACTGTTTGCTGAAAGGCCTCAACTTTATGCAGAACCCAGCCTTATCACAGCAACTCCAAACTAGAGGAAACAGCCATCTCCTTCTTTTGTGATACTCAAAGCAGATCTCCCTCCCACTGAAGTAGCCTGGGAAGACTATCTCATACTTCTGGGTAAACCAACAGAATTTTTTCTGCCTGCCCAAACAAACTGACTTAAGAAACCAATCAAGCCACAGAAAACCAAACACCACAAGCAATCCAGAGACTCCACCAAGAGACTTGTTACTGACACAAGGGAGGTACAGGATCTTCCCATCAACCCCCCAAAAACAAAATCAAAGAAGTCTTTTTTTGTATCATTTAAAAATTTTTATTTTGAATTATAAAAATTGTTTTTATTAATCATTTTTTCTTCCTCTTATAACTTTTATTTTAGGTCTATATGTGTGTGTGTATGGGCTTGTTTTTAAAAAAAAAAAATCTCTACTGACCTGTTGGTCTTTTTTGTTCTTTCTTTCACATTAGTTTTACTTTTTCATCTTTTGTTCTTTTTGCATGAATTATTTGTTGTTCTGTTCATCCTCATATATATCTGTCATTGATTATAACACCTTATCCCCCATTGTGTACATACTTATTCCAAAAATGTATTACTCAATTCAAAACTTCTTAGGATTCAATTCCTTAATAGCAGTATTACCAATTTATACCTATAAAATATTTGAAGTATTTTAATTTTTTAGTTTTTCAGATCTACTTTGTATCCCTCCCTTCCTCTCATCCTATCATTTTCTTCTCTCAATATCATCTATAAACTTACATAATTCATAAGTGTTTCACTTTTTAAATATAAATTTTTGTTTTTCCATTTTCTCTCAATATTACTTCTTTAAATTTTCATTACTTTTAAGAGTTTCACTTTTTAAATTTAAATATTTGTCTTTCCATTTTTTTCTTGTCTCTTTTTTTAAATTTTGTTTTCTTCTCTCTCTCCTATCATTCTTTCCAATCCATTTCCCTCTGCGAGATTAGGACTTGGTTAATTTCACTCTCCTTTTACCTTTCCACATCCCTCTAACCCTATTTTCGCCACCTTTCTCCCTAAACATAATAAGTTCTGGCTTGTCAAATTCTTCTTTGGTATTCTTAGCCCATTAATACATAGTTGTTTAATGTTGAATAGACTGTATCTGTTGAACTAGATTGTATCTGCAGACATTTGACTATGCAATTACAGGACTTTGGTTGATGCTTGCCTTAAAATGGTGTTCTAGCACAAAACTGGAATTACTTTCATCCCAAATGGGCAGAACAAGCAAGAAAAACACAAGAAAAATGGCAAGTCCGGGTATCTCAATTCCCACTCAAGATAATCAAGTGATAGAACAGATGAATAATCCAGAGGAGAGTTCCCAAAAAGTTCTACAAACACTACTGGTAAAAATGATGAATGAAAAGATTGAAACCCTGCAAAGGACTCAGTGAGAGCGTGATAGGGAGAGAAAGGAGGCAAACCAAAGATCAAAACAGGAAGCTCATGGGCTTGAGAAAACTACTCAAAGATTGATACTGGAATTGTGTGCACAGGTTGAGAACACTCAAAGAGAAATAAAGGAATTGTGTGAGCAGGCTGCGATCAGTCAAAGAGAACTACAGAAGTTGCATGAACGTGAGAAATCCAAAGAGTAATACAAGAATTGCAAGAGCGGGATGAGCATAGAAAAAGATCAATAGAGGCATTCGTGGAATCCATAAACAGACAACTGAAAGGAGTCAGGGAGACCACAAAGGGGATGATGAATGGAGCCCAACAGAAGGAATGGGAGTCTAAGGAAACCATAACCAATCAACAAAGTGATTTGAGAATAAACACTGAACACCAAATTAAGGAAGTAAAGAATTTCATACAAGATCTAAAACAAAGCTCCAACAAAGAATTTGAAGCCATAACAGCTGACTAATTAGAAGGAAAAGAAATTAAAAATAAAGTAGAAAGTCTTGACAGTAGGTTAGACCATGCAGAAGATTGAATCTCTGTCATTGAAGACAGCCTAGGTATTATAGAGAAAGAACATACAACTATCCAAGACAAATTCAAGAAATATGATAGATCTATTCAACACTTGGAAGACACCAACTGAAGGCCTTATTTGAGGGAAATGTGTGTAGAGGAGCACATAGAGACAGAAGTTAATGGTCTAGAAAATTTGTTCAACAGGATCCCAGCAGAGAACTTCCCAACACGCAACAAGATAGGCATATTCAGATATAAGAAGCTTTTAGGACTCCAAAAAGACCATGCAGGAACAGGACATCCCATTGTCCAATTATAATCCGCAAAAGATCAATTCAGAACAAGGAAAAGATCCTTAAAGCTGTCAAGGAGAAAAGTTCAGTCACCTATAAAGGAAAACCAAGTAGAATCACCTCAGATTTCTCAACAGAGACAATTAAAACAAGAACAGCCTGGAATGATGTCTGCCATGCCCTAAAGACAACTATCAACCAAGAATAGTGTACCCAGCTAAACTCTCCTTCATAATTGAAGGTCAAATAAAAATCTTCCATAGCAAAGAAAAACAAACAATATATCTCCACCAAATCAGCTCTACAAAAGATACTTAAAGATGTCCTAAACATAGAAAAGCAACAAGACCACAATAAAGGCCAAGAAAACACACCCAAACAGAATCCAAGAAGCATAGGAAGAATCCAGTAAGCGTAACACCCAAGAAGGTGGATAAAATGGTTGGAACACCCAACCTCTCAGTCCTCTCTCTCAATATTAGGGGATGTAACTCTCCAATTAAGCGACATAGACTGTCCAGTTGGTTTTAAATGCAAGATTCTTCTATCTTCTGCCTTCAGGAATCACAACTTGCCCATAAAAATCAAACACATTTTGAAAGTGAAAGGCTGGAACAAAATCTACCAAGCAAACGGCCCCCATGAACAGGCAGGAGTTGCAATCCTAAAATCAGATAAAATAGACTTCAAATTAACATTATTGAGAAGAGATAAAGAAGGTTACTACATACTAATTAAGGGATTTCTCTTTCAGGAGGATATTAAAATTCTAAATATTTGCCAAACAATTGTGCACCCAAATTTATCCAAGAAATACTACTTTAAATCTCACATAGATCCAAAGGCATTAATTGTTGGGGACTTTAACACACCACAATCCCCAATAAATAGATCAACTCGGCAAAAACTCAACAGAGAAACCACCGATCTAAACAAGTGCATACATCAACTGATTTAGCAGACATCCACGAATATTTGCAGGGAGCCGGGACAAACGCCATTACAAGATGGCGCCCACGTCCTTTCTGCTTAGAGGTAAACAACTCCACATTAGGCAGTGCTTGGCGGGACTGCGGGTCCCTAGCTTTGCGCATGCGCCACCATTGTAAATCCTGAGCCAATCCCGTGGCACCTGGTGACGGTAGAAGGTTCAGCCAATCCTGAAGCGACCCGTGTTCCAAACCCTATATAAGCGGCTGCATTTCCTTGCTCGCTCTCTTGCGCTCAAGCTCTCCCTTCAACTAAAAGGCTCTCCAATAAAGTGTGATCTGAGAAGACTCCTGGTGTGGTGGTCGTTCTTCCTCGCTGGCCGAAAAGGCGTTCGCCGCAAGTGGTGCCGAAACCCGGGACCTGCGCAAGAGGTCGAACAGGAGCCAGAACTCAACACACGGAGAGGAGACGTCGGTAAGTATCCCTAGGTATGTTGTTTTCTACTATGGACTATTGGTTGTTTGCATTGCTGCTTCCTTTGTGGTTTGTCTTTCTGGTGGTTCTCTGTGACTGTCTGCGTTGTGGGGATGACCACAAAGAGGGGGTCTCAAGGAGACCCCTGTACCCTTCTTTGAAGGAATTTTCAAACCGGTTCTCAGCCCTACATGTAGAAGGGCAGGACCAAGAACGCAGTGATCCTGTGAGTGACTCAGAGGAAGAAATGTTAGAGGAGGAGGGAGAGCAGCTCGATCCAGCTGATAATGAAAGGAGCTGGCCCTCACCCGTCGGCCCCCCTCCCCCGCCGTACCCGCCGGCGGGGCGGAGTCACTTTATAAAAGGGAGCACCTGGTCTCGGCTGGCGGCCGCCTTTCCAGTTTTTGAAAATACTCTTTGGCAAATTGCTCAGCTTGGCTGTCAATGGAAGTATGAGGAACTATGTGTGACAAGCATTCAATATGATAATTTTACCCGAGCTGCAAATTTGTCTAAACAATTGTCAAGTTATCTTTTAGGTAATTGGACTGGCGAGTTTGATGAGATGCTGGAGCAGCTGCGGATTGCCATTGTGATTGTTAATTCAACGCGAATGGATCCCGGATTTGTGGAGGGGCTCCAGTCCTGGATTTCCTCCGCTGTTTCCTGGTTTAAGGAGTGGGTGGGAGTTGGAATGTTTTTAGCCTGCTGCTTGGGCGGATGCGTGGTCTGCCTATGGTTGGTCTGTCACCTTCGAGCCCAAGCCAGTAGGGACAAAGTTGTTATTTCGCAAGCATTAGCCGCCTTGGAGAGTGGATCCTCACCCCAAATTTGGCTGTCGGCCCTGAGAGGTCATTAAGCCTTATCATTTCGCATAGCCCTAGCACCCCGAGGGATCTGGGGATCCCATTGCACCGGGACGGGTATGTGACTGATAACTTGGAACAGGGTGTAAGGCAAACGCACTGCACTTGGGCAAACGCACTGCACATGGGAATCACTTCCTGGCGTAAGCCCAAGAAGAGCAGGTTGGGCTGCAAGTGGGTTGATGCCCAAGATCCCACCTCTGCAAAAAAGGCATCGGACGGGCCTGGTCGTCACTGGGGAAGGCGCCCCCCAGGCGAAGGCCAGTGCAAGGTCCTCTCTTTGAGACAGAGGCCCGACCTCTACTCTTACCTGTTACCAAAACAAAAAGGGGGAACTGCAGGGAGCCGGGACAAACGCCATTACAAGATGGCGCCCACGTCCTTTCTGCTTAGAGGTAAACAACTCCACATTAGGCAGTGCTTGGCGGGACTGCGGGTCCCTAGCTTTGCGCATGCGCCACCATTGTAAATCCTGAGCCAATCCCGTGGCACCTGGTGACGGTAGAAGGTTCAGCCAATCCTGAAGCGACCCGTGTTCCAAACCTTATATAAGCGGCTGCATTTCCTTGCTCGCTCTCTTGCGCTCAAGCTCTCCCTTCAACTAAAAGGCTCTCCAATAAAGTGTGATCTGAGAAGACTCCTGGTGTGGTGGTCGTTCTTCCTCGCTGGCCGAGAAGGCGTTCGCCGCAAATATTCATCCAGCAACATCAGAGTACACTTTTTACTCAGCAGCACATAGAACATTTTCCAAAATACACCTCATTTTAAGTCACAAATCAAACTTGTCAAAATTCAGTAACAGTAAATTCATATCTTGCATTCTCTCAGACCAAAAGGGAATAAAATTAGAACTCAACACAAAAAACTACCAAAGTAAGTCCAGTAACACATGGAGGCTAAAAAACACACTGTTGAAACACCAGTGGGTCATGGAAGAGCTTAGAAACAACGTTCAAATGTTCATGATATTCAACAAAAACTAGCACAGAGATTGTCAGCTACTCTGGGACAAAGCAAAGGCACGATTCAGAGGCAAGTTTATAGCTCTCAGTTCCTATATTAACAAATTGGAGAGACCTGAAACCAACAATTTAATGAGATCTGACACTCCTTGAAAAAGTGCATCAAGATAAACCCGAATCCATTTGATGGAAAGAAATAATTAAAATTAAACCAGAATTAAATGAATTAGAATCCAAAAAAAACTATAGAAAGAATCAACAAAACAAAGAATTGGTTCTTTGAAAAAATTGACAGACCCTTAGCAAATCTTATCAGAAAAAGAAGAGAACACACCCAAATTAATAACCTCAGAGATGAGAATGGAAACATCACTACAGAACCAACCAAGATTCAGAACATTATAAAGGAATACTGCTCAAATCATTATGCTAATATGTTTGAGAACTTGGCAGAAATGGACCTTTTTTTTCCCTGGCAAATATTGACATGCCGAAACTAAACCAAGATGAGTAAAACGATCTTAACAGACCCATATCAAGCATTGAAATAGAAACAGCAGTAAGAGACCTCCCATCTAAGAAAAGCCCAGGAACAGATGGTTTTACAGCAAAATTCTACAAGGCCTTCAAAGCAGAGCTCACATCAATACTCCTCCAACTCTTCAATGAAATTGAAAGAGAAAGTTCACTACTGAACACATTCTATGAAGCCATCATAACCCTCATCTCAAAACCCTCATCAAAGAAAGAGCACTATAGACCCATTTCTTTGATGAACATTGATGCAAAGCCTCTCAACAAAATTTTGGCTAATCAACCTCAACAATTCATCCAAAAAATCATACACCATGAGCAAACAGGATTCATTTCAGGGATGCAAAGCTGCTTCAATATGCGCAAATCAATTAACATAATTCCTCACATCAACAAGAGCAAGGATAAGAACCACATGGTTATCTCAATAGATGCAGAAAAGGCCTTTGACAAGATCTAATACCTCTTTATGGTGAAGGTCCTGGAAAAATTAGGAATCTATGGAACATTCCTCAATACAATAAAGGCTGTGTATGACAAAACTACAGAAAGCCTTGTACTCAATAGTGAAAAACTAAAGCTATTTCCTCTAAACTCTGGAATGAGACAAGGATGCCCACTCTCTCTACTGCACTTCAATCTAGTATTAGAATGCCTATCTACAGCAATAAGACAAGATGCAAACATAAAGAGGAACCCAATAGGGAAAGAAGTAAAACTTTCCCTCTTTGTAGATGACATGATCTTATATTTAAAGACTCTGCTCCCAAGCTACTCAAGGTGACTCAAAAGTTGGGCAAAATAGCAGCGTATGAAATTAAGCCTCAAAAATCAATGGCTTTTCTGTATGCCAACAATGAGAAAATTGTGGCTGAAATTAGGAAAGCAACTCCATTTGTAATAGCCCCACAAAAAATAAAATACCTGGGAATGAACTTAACCAAAGGAGTGAAGGACCTCTATGATGAAAACTTTAAATACCTGAAAATTCAATGAAATCAAAACAAACTTAGAAAGTGGCAAAGACTAACCTGTTCCGAGATTAGAAAGATCAAATCGTGATAATGGCAATATTTCCCAACGCTATCTACAAATTGAATGTGATACCTATCAATATTCCAACCTCGTTCTTCAAGGAAATAGGAAAGGCAAACCAAAAATTCATATGGAACAATAAAAGACCCCGAATAGCAAAAACGATCCTTAACAGAAAGAACAGTGATGGAGGAAAATCAGTACCAAATTTCAAACTCTTCTACAAAACCATAGTAATCAAAACAGCTTGGTACTGGCAAAAGAACAGAACTCAGGACAAATGGAATTGAATTGAAAACCCAGAAATGAACCTAAAGACCTACAGCCATCTAATCTTTGATAAGGGAGCTAAAAAAAATAGAATGGAAGAAAGACAGCCTCTTCCGTAAATGGTGCTCTCAAAATTGGTTAACTACTTGTAGAAAACTAAAGCTAGATCCTTATATATCACCCTGCACCAGAATCAACTCCAAATGGATCAAAGACCTCGGGGTCATGAAGACACTCTGAAAACATTACAGGATGGAATAGGAGAAACCCTAGATCTCCTTGGTACAGGCCGAAACTTTCTTAATCGAGACCCAGAAACACAACAAATCATAAAAAGGTTGACAAATGAAATTACATGAAATTGCAGAGCTTCTACATGGCAAAGGACATAGCTAGCAAGATCCATAGAAAGTCCACAAATTGGGAGAAGATCTTCAATAGTAATACAATGGACAAGGGTCTCATGTCTAAAATATATCTGGAACTCCAAAAAATTAAATCCCCCAACAACAAATCCTAAAAGAATCAACTGCCCAATAAATAAGTGGGCTAAAGTCTCAAAGAGAAACTTCTCTGAAGAGGAAAGAAAGATTGCCAATAGACACATGAAGAAATGCTCAACCTCCGTAGCTTTAAAAAATGCAAATCAAAACAACATTGAGATACCACCTCACCCCAGTTAGAATGGCTATAATCAAGAACTCTAAAAACAACAGATGCAGGAGGAGATGTGGATAGGGGAACCCTACTGCATTGTTGGTGGTAGTGTAAACTTGTTCAACCACTTTGGAAAGTGGTATGGAGGTTCCACAAAAGACTTCATATAGAGCTCCCCTATGACCCAGCAATCCCACTTATGGGCATTTACACAAATGATCACAAAGAAGACCACACTAAACCTCCCAGCACAACAATGTTCATGGCAACATTATTTATCATAGCTAAGTTTGGAACCAACTCAGATGCCCCTGAGTAGATGAATTGATCAAGAAATTGTGGTATATATACACAACTGAATTCTTTGCCTCCATCAGAAAGAATGACATTGCTCCATTGTTAGGAAAATGAAAGTCTTGGAAAAAATAATATTAAGTGAAGTAAGCCAGGCCCAAGTACACATAGGCCTCATGGTTTCCCTTATTGGTAATAAATAGTATATGTCTGAGACAAGCAGAAAAGGTAAGATTCATTGATGTTAGGTGAAATGTACCCCAAGAAAAGCACTCAAATATTTTTTCTTTCATGCAATTGTTTCTAACATATTTATAAGACGAAATTTTGTTGCTTTGTATATCCCTCCTCCACAATATAACTCCTGTTTTCATTGTATTTTATGTTGGTATAATTTGTTGAGGGGAAGGGAAAAAACAAATTGTTTAAACAGGGATAGAGTTGGACCCACTGTAACAATGAGATAGATGTACACGACGTTATGTCGAAAAACGAACTTTAAAAGTTTCGCAAGGCAGGGCATAACGGGGGGGGGGGCAGGAGGGGTGAGATGGAAAGGGATAGGAAGGGGAAAAAAAGGAGGAGGCAACAATGCTTGATAAGACATGTACTCATTATCTTGCCCATGTAATTGTAACTCCTCTGTATGGTATTTTCAGAATAATAAAAAAAACTTCATACCTATTAATGGTATATGAATTCTATGTGCTTAGAAGGGTCTTTTTTATTTTCACAGCTGTTTTTGGCATACACAGACATAGCATGGATTATATGAAGACAATAAATTTCCAGATGCTTGCCAGGAGGAGTAAAACTTATAGTTTATTTTTTTCCAGAGGTTTCCCATTTCATGAAAGAAATATGCTGCTTGATGCATGATTTCACAAAATTACATTGCTAGGAAGAACTTAAACAATCATCTAACATTACAGAGTTGAGGGGGATGAATTGATCTCCTGAATAATTTACTTTTTGGTCAAATAAGAGCAGGTTGCCAAAAAGAGAGTAGACTTGAGAGAAACATGATGAATTGTATGTAAATAGGTGCTTAGCTGATTTTGTTAATTTGTGGACTAATACTGGAAATAAAGTACAGCAAGGTAAAAAAATGAAGAACTCTGCATTGAAATACTCATTTGTGTGTGTGCACACACGTGCCTGTACACACACGTGTATGTTCATGTGCTCATGCATGCATTCATCATTCCTGCTCTAAGCATCTGTGCCCAAGGTAGTGGTCTACCACTTGAGCCACTGCTGCACTTCTGGTTTTTTGAGATAATCACATGTTTTTTCATGATTGGACTGGCTTTGAACAGTAGTTTTCAGATCTCTGCCTCCCGAGTAGCTAGCTAAACTGATTCACTCTCTGTGTAGCTAGCTAAAATTCTATCTGTCCTCTATGCTTCACTGCTCTTTTATTCTTTTCCTGAGGTAATCACAAGCCTGTTATATAAATGTCTAATTGCTTTGAAAATACTGTTACTGTTTGGCACCAGGGGCTCCAATCTGTACTCTTAGTTACTTAGGAGCCTTGAGAACAGAAACTAGGACAAATTTTAGTGGAGTTCTTTCTCAATCTATAGTTGGGTGCATTGGATCATTTCCACCATCCTGCACTATCTAGAGACTAAGGTTGGAAGGACTGCAGGAACCAGGAAGCTAGACAAGTTGGTGTGCAACTCTGATGCCATTGATGATGGGAAAGATAAAATGACAGATCAGGTACATATTCTTGTGGAAAGGGAACCCTTATCCTAAAATTAACCACTGACTTAATGCCAGCCTAGCAAGAACAATACCCCAATTTGAAATCCTCACAATTTTCCCAAACCAAAATAAGTACATACATTAACATCCCAAAACTTAGTACAATCTATTCTTTGCTCTAATATCATCTTTATCTGTTTATCATATGACGTGACAGACTAGTTTCTTCATTAAACTTATGATATATTTTACAAGACCTAGAACATTCTTTCTCACTTATTAAGTGCAAACGAATGGCATATTACCTCATTTCTTACATATTTGACTGCCACTAAAAATCCATTCAATGATTATTATAGTAATATATTCTGATTTATTACATTATTTGTAACAGTTGTTAAACATTTTGCTTTTCTGCTGAAGTTTAAGTACTTAAATAGTATCATCAAAGTATATTCCTTGGGTACTTGGGGCAGTTTTTTTATAAAGTTTTTAACTAATGGCTTCTAAGAATTCTTAATTGCTCTATTATTTGTTTTATTTTTAATTTCAATATAATTTTATTGTAAAGGTAATGTACAGAGGGGTTACAGTTACATAAATAAGGTAATGTGTACATTTCTTTTGGAAGGAACATTGTTATCCCCTCCATCGATTTTTTTTATATATTCAAACAATTACTGATGCTTTTGCTGTTGCTATTTATCAAATGTACTTTTGCTTTCTTTGTTCATGCATTTTATTATAAAATTGATATAAAAAGGGCTTACAGTTCTTTAAGTAAACTAAAGAGTACACTTCATTTTATTTTCTATATTTCAAATTTTGATCTTGATTACTTATTTCCTTGTTTCCTTAGGATAATTCTTTTTTCAGAGTTGTAGGATTAATTTAATTTTGCATGATTTTGACACATGTAAATTATTCAGACATATATATGTTGCTTTAAAAATATTTAACATGTGAATATTTAAAATTATTTTCTTAATTTTTATATGATTGATGAATTTAAATAAATTGATTTTCTTATAGTTCTAAACATATTTTTCCAGGTAACAAATAATTACTGTATTTTCAAGAAGCACATACTATATTAAGAAAGGCTTCATTTCTTGGTCACTTTTTTGTAAATATTTGTACTTGAATTAAAAAAAGTTTGAGCTTGTCATGGTGATTTGTGGCTTCCATTTTCTACCTATGGTAGGAAGCGAAACTAGGGTTTGTAATTCGGGAGAGCCTGAGAAACTATGAGACCTTATCATAAAAATATCCAGAGTGAAATGTTTAGAGATATAGCCACCTGTAGCGAGATGTAGAGCACCTGGTTATCATATTGTAAATCTTGAGGTTAAAACACCTGTAACATTAATCTTTTGTCAAAATTAAAGGATACATTTTTCAAAATGTTTATTATTTAAAATTTATTTGCAAACGTTCTCATGTCTTCTATTTCTTAATTTTTACATTACTTAGTCTATAAGAATCCAAGTATATTGTGACTATTTGATTTCTACTAAACGTTTAAATAGTATGAGCAATATCATGATTTCATATATTAACTTATTTTTATTATTTGTGATAATTTCCTCTAATTAATATTATGATATCAATATTACAAATGTGTGTATGTGGTGTGTGTGTATGTGTGTGTGTGTGTGTGTGTGTTTATGTGGTTTGTGTGTGTGTGTGTTTTTATGTGGTTTGTGTGTGTGTGTGCTTTGTGTGTACTTTGTAATTCTTGGGAAATCACACCATTATTTCACATATGCTATGTCAAGATTTTACCACTGAACTATACTGTGTAGTTATAATGGAAATAGTGTTTTAAATTATGACTTTTAAATTTTCATTCCTAGTATGTTTTTTTCAAAATTATATATGATACATTGTGATCCATTTTCTATCCATGTTAGCAATTTTTATTGTTATTTTATTGTTATTTAGAAGATTTCCACTGCTTTTTCATTTCCAAATTCTTGGGTTTGTTATTGATAAAGGTTTTACTTTGCTTCTTTTCTATCTTCATTCTTTTTGCTTTTAGAGTTTATTTCCTTTATTTTTTGGAAATTAATAAATTTATTTACATTGTAAGAGGTCTGTACAATGCTTTATTTTCTACTTTATTTTTCCCATCTTCTCTGACTCTCAGTCCACACTATTAGGTGGATTAAAAAGAAACTTGATTAAGGACACTTTGATTATTTTCCTGCTTCTCTTCTCTGAAGTCTTTCTGTTTTTTTTTTTTTTCTCTTTTTTTTTATTTAATTTAATTTTATTTGTGAACATACTGTACAGAGGAGTTACAGTTACATGGGCAGGATAATGCGTACATTTCTTACCAAGAATTGCAGCCTCCTCCTTTGTTTACCCTTCACATCCCTTCCCAGCCTCCCCCCTCCCCCCCTAATCCCAATCCTTCTTCTTCCCCCCCGCCCCCCCCCCCCGCGCCAGCGTTGTAAAGCTCGTTTTGGACATGACAACTTGTACTTCTCATTGTTGCAACAGGTCCACCTGTATCCTTAAACAACTGGTTTTTCCCCATCTCCTCCACAAGTTATACTGACATCAAATATAGTGAAAGCAGGGGTTATACTGTGGGGGAGGGCACAACTATGTTTATTGCAGCATTATTTACCATAGCTAAGATATGGAACCAACCCAGATGCCCCTCAGTAGATGAATGGATCAAGAAAATGTAGTATATATACACAATGGAATTCTATGCCTCCATCAGAAAGAATGACATTGCCCCATTTGTTAGGAAATGGAAAAACTTGGAAAAAATTATATTAAGTGAAGTAAGCCAGGCCCAAAGAAACGTAGGTCCCATGGTTTCCCTTATTTGTAATATCTAGTATATGTATGAGTCAAGCAGAAAAGGTCAGATAATGTGATGTCAGGAAAATGAACCCTTAGATGTGTATTTTAATGTTTTTTTCTTTCATGCATGTGTTTCTAACACATTTATAAGATTATCTCTTTGTTGCTTTGTATGTCCCTCCCCCACAGTATTTCTGTTTTTGAAACACAATAGCAATGACATACGGCTCCTAGGTGGTCCATCATTCTATCCCCTCTCGCTCTCCTCTGTAGTACAGATCAAGTCGTTATCATTCAACTTTATTATGCTGCAGTGTTATCTAAATCTTAACTCATTCCTAAATTCATTTTAGTTGTTTTAAGCATTCTCTAAAGACTTTTTTCCCTATATAATATCTGGGGTCTTGTGTATTCACAAGGTGCAAAATATGAGTGACTATCAAACATCTAGATATCTGTAGTATATTGGTTCACCTGCTCAATAAACTTGTATGCAAACTCAAGGAATAAAGGTCAGTCAGAACAATCTTGTAAAATTGTGGAGCTTGAGCCCTCATACTAGATTTGAATCATATTACCATGTTTATTAGTGAAAGAACCGACACATATAAGAATGTAAAATAATTATCAAAAATGAATTTTTAGTTTTATTGTAAATAGATTTTGAAAAGTATGCCATGACTTAATGAAATAAAAATAGAATCTTAAATGGGTGTTTGGCACTATTGCCTCTCTAGTTTTAAAGAATGATCTTAGACTACTACCTCAAACCTTATACAAAAATTTAAAAGAAAAAAAAATGTTTATCAGGAGTTCGGGGAAGATGGAGGAGGAGAAGCTGGAGGCTAAATAAGTTCTCGCATAGAGAGCAGTTTTGAGTTCCAGTGAACAGTACTAAGCCAGAGAATCACACCAAGTGTGCCATCACAGGACAAAGAGTAAGGCCAGAGAGGGAAAATCCAGGCAAGGAGACAGATCTGAGCTCTTGCCAGCAGCTGCCACTGCAATGGCAGCAGCGGCAGCGGCAGCCGTACTGCCATACCTGAAACAGAGAGACGCGGTGGGCAAGCGGATTCTACTCAACACCAGCAAGAACCGACAAGGAGCAGACATCTTCATCCTGCAGTTTGCAGACCAGAGACGACCCAGGAACCAAGACTCGGCGTGAGTAGAAGCCTGACGTCCTCACTCCTTCTCAGGGAGCAGAGGAGGGAAGGCCACCCCTCCCTTCCCCAGTACCAGAGATCTCCATCTTGGATACCAACAAAGCTCGGTGGAACTTCGAGCTCCAACTCAGGCCTTGGAATAAAAGGAGTCATTTAGCAGGTCACAAGAACTTAACAGCGTGACCTGCCAGACTCAGCTCTACCCAGGGAAAAGTCACCCAGCTCGGGCGCCAGCCCTAGGAGTGGCTTTCTTCACTGGGTATTCAGAGCCAGACGCTGTCCCTCCCTTTAGCAGCCTTGACAATCAATTGTAAATCAGTAAACAGAAACCCTGAGAGTGGCTCCAGGCTGGGCTCTGTGAGTTTCTCACAAACCAGCCACCGGGAAAAGCTACTCTTTGCTGAAAGGCCTCAACTCTACCCAGAACCCAGATTCATCACAGCATCTCCAAACTTGAGGAAAAAGTCATCTCCCTCTTTTGTGATACTCAAAGCAGACCCCCTCCCATTGAACTAACTTGGGAGGAGGATCGCAAAATCCTGGGTAAAGCAGAGCATTTTTCTGCCTGTCCAAACAAACTGACTTAAGAAACCAACCAAACCACAGGACCACAAGCTGACCAGAGACTCCAACCAGAGGCTGATTACAGACACAAGGGAGGTACAGGATTTTTCCCAACCCTCCCAAAAAAATCAAAGAACTTTTCTTTCTTCTTCTTCTACTTTTTGTACCTTTTATAAAAAAATTTTCTTTTCTAAAACATTTTTTTAATTTTTACCTTTTTTGAAAAAAATTGATTTCTAGTAACTTTTTTTCCCCCTTATAATCTTTATTTTAGGGATACATGCATGTGTACGTTTTTCTTTCTTTTTTTTTTTTAAAATTTCTTTTTGTTTTTTTGCTTAGCTTGACTGAATTTCTGATCTTTTTTCTTTATTCCTTATCCTTCTCACCTTTTCTTCTCATTTGTTCTTCTTTATGGGACTTAATTGTTGTTCTGCACATCCTGAGATAAACCAGTAGTTGACTATTAGACCCTATTCCCCATTGTGTACACACCTAATCCACAAATTTATTACTCAATTCAAAACCTCTGAGACTTAAATTCCTTAATAGCAGTACTTCCTCTGTATACCTATATAATATTTTAAATATTTTTATTTTTAAGTTTTTCACATCTCCTTTATATCCCTCCCCTTCTCTCATTATACCCACGTTCTTTGAATAGTTTGTTCTCGAAACTGCATACTTTTAATGTTTATTTTTCTATTTTTTCTGGTCTCTTTTTTTCTTTCTCTTTCTTCTTGTTTTTTCTCTCTCTACATTCATCCTATCCAACCTACTTCCTGCATTGGGGTTAGGAATTAGTTAAGTTAACCCTCCCTGTACTTTCCCACATCACTCTATTCCTATTTTTTACCCACATCTCTCCCTAAACCTAATAATCCCTGGTTTACCAAATTCTTCTTTGCGGTTCATAGCCAATTAATATATAGTTGTTTGATGTTGAATAGAGGTATCTGT
Organism: Dipodomys spectabilis; assembly: GCF_019054845.1. Taxonomy (NCBI): domain Eukaryota; kingdom Metazoa; phylum Chordata; class Mammalia; order Rodentia; family Heteromyidae; genus Dipodomys; species Dipodomys spectabilis. Next base: position 455,054 of record NW_024870978.1, on the reverse strand, counting down.
TGAACTAGATTGTATCTGCAGACTATTGACTGTGCAAATTCAGACTTTGGTTGATGCTTGCCTTAAGCTAGTGTTTTAGCACAAAACTGGAGTTATTTTTATCCCAAATGGGGAGAGTAAGCTGGAAAACCACAAGAAAAATGGCAAGTCCGGGTATCTCCGCTACAACTCATGATAATCAGGGGACAGAGCAGATAATGAATAATCCAGAGGAGAGTTCCCAAATAGCTCTATAAACACTGCTGGTAAACATGATAAATGAAAAAATTGAAAACATACAAAGATCTTTGTATGAGAGTGATAGGGAGAGAGAGGAGGCACACAAAAGGTTAATGCAGGAAATGATTGAAAACCTACAAAGGACTCTGTATGAATGTGATAGGGAGAGAGAGGAGGCAATCCAAAGGTTTACACAGGAATATCATGAGCGTGAGGAAGCTACTCAAAAACATACAAGATTTGCATGAGCAGCTTGAGAACACTCAAAGAGAAATGCAGGAATGGCGTGAGCAGGCTGAGAACACTCAAAGAAAACTACAGGAATGGCATGAACGGGAGGAAGCTAAGCAAAGAGTAATACAGGAATTGAGAGAGCAGGAAGAGAATACACAAAGATTACTAAAGGCATTCATGGAATCCATTAAGAAAGAGCTGAAGGAAGTCAGGAAGACCACAAAGGGAATGCTGAATGGAACCCAATGGAAGGAATGGAAGTCCAAGGAAACCATAAACAATCAACTAAGTGATTTGAGAATAACCACTGAACACCAAATTAAGGAAGTAAGGAAGTTCATACAAGATCTAAAACAATGCTTCAACAAAGAATTTGAAGCCATCAAAGCTGACCAATTAGAAGGAAAAGAAATAAAACACAAAGGAGAAAGTCTTGACAGCAGGTTAGACCATGCAGAAGATCGAATCTCGGGGATTGAAGACAGCCTATATATTACAGAAAAAGAACATACAACAATCCAAGACAAGTCCAAGAAATATGATAGATCTATCCCACACTTGGAAGACACCATCAGAAGGCCTAATATAAGGATAATGGGTGTAGAGGAGCACCTCGAAACACAAGTTAATGGTCTAGGAAATTTGTTTAACAGGATCGTATCAGAGACCTTCCCAAACATGCAAAAAGATAGGCCTATTCAGATACAAGAAGATGTTAGAACTCCAAATAGGCCAGATCAGAATAGGACATCCCACCGTCACATTATAATCCACACAGGATGAACTCAGACCAAGGAAAAGATCCTTAATGCTGTCAAGGAGAAAAGATTAATCACCTATAAAGGGAAACCAATTAGAATCACCTCAGATTTCTCAGCAGAGACAATCAAAGCAAGAAGAGTCTGGAATGATGTATGCCAAGCCCTAAAAACAAACAACTATCAACCAAGAATACTGTACCCAGCTAAACTCTCCTTCATAACTGAAGGCCAAATAAAAACCTTCCATAGTAAAGAAAAATTGAAACAATACATCTCCACCAAACCAGCCCTACAAAAGATTGTTAAAGATGTCCTACACATAGAAAACCAACAAGCCCACAACAAAGGCAAATTAACTGTACCCAAATTGAGAATCCAAGATCCATAGGAAGAACCCCAATTTTCGTAACCCCCAAGAAGGTGGATAACATGGCAGGAACTCCCAAATACCTCTCTGTCCTATCTCTTACAATTAACGGATTTAACTCTTCAATTAAGCGACATAGACTATCTAGTTGGATTAAAAAACAAGATCCTTCTATCTTCTGCCTTCAGGAGTCACATCTTGCCCGTAAAAACAAACACCTTTTCAATGTTAAAGGTTGGAACAAAATCTACCAAGCAAAAGGCCCCCATAAACAGGCGGGAGTTGCAATCCTAATATCAGATAAAATAGACTTCAAATTAAAATTTGTGAGAAGAGATAAAGAAGGTCGCTACATACACATTAAGGGATCTCTCCTTCAGGAAGATATTACAATTATAATATCTATTTGTCAAACAACAGAGCACACAAATTTATCCAAGAAACACTACTTTCCCCACTAGATATATCAACTCGGCAAAAACTCAACAGAGAAAATGTATATCTATACAGCTGCATAGATCAACTAGATTTAACAGACATCTACCAAATATTTCACCCAGCAGTATCAGAATACACGTTTTTCTCAGCAGCACATGGAACATTTTCTAAAATAGACCACAGTTTAGGCCATAAAGCAAACTTGTCCAAATTCAGAAATATTGAAGTTATACCTTGCATTCTCTCTGACAACAAGGGAAAAAAATTAGAACTCAACACCAAAAGCCACCAAAGAAAATCCGGTAACACATAGAGGCGGAACAACACACTCCTGAATCACGAGTGGGTCATGGAAGAGATTAGAAAGGAAATTCAAATGTTCATGCTATTCAACAAAAATAAGCACACAAATTACAAGCTCCTCTGGGACACAACAAAGGCGGTGCTCAGAGGCAAGTTTATAGCTCTGAGCTCCTACATCAACAAATTGGAAAGATCTGAAACCAACAATTTAATGACACATCTAAACCTCCTTGAAAAAGAGCAACAAGATAAACCCCAATCCAGTAGATGGAAAGAAATAATTAAAATTAAATCAGAATTAAATGAATTAGAATCCAAAAAAAACTATAGAAAGAATCAACAAAACAAAGAGCTGGTTTTTCGAAAAAATTAAAAAAATTGACAGTCCCTTAGCAAATTTTATCAGAAAAAGAAGAGAACACATTGAAATTAATAAACTCAGAGATGAGAATGGAAACCTCACCACAGAAACAACCATGATTCAGAACATTATAAGGGAATACTTCTCAAAACATTATACTAAAAAGTTTGAGAACTTGACAGAAATGGAACTTTTCCTAGCAAATATTGCCATGCATGAGTTAAACCATCTTAACAGGCCCATATCAAGCACTGAAATAGAAACAGCAATAAGAGACATCCCAGCTAAGAAAAGTCCAGTACCAGATGGTTTTACAGCGGAATTTTACAAGGACTTCAAAGCAGAGCTCACACTAATACTCTTCCAACTCTTCAATGAAATTAAAAGAGAAAGCTCACTACCGAAGACATTCTATGAAGCCATCATAACCCTCATCCCAAAACCAGGCAGGGACTCATCAAAGAAAGAGAACTATAGAACCATTTCTTTGATGAATATTGATGCAAAACTTCTCAACAAAATTTTGGCTAATCGACTTCAACAATCCATCCAAAAAATCATACACCACGATCAAACAGGATTCATTTCAGGGATGCAAAGCTGGTTGAATATACGCAAATCAATTAATATTATTCATCACATCAACAGGAGCAAGAATAAGAGCCACATGGTTATCTCAATAGACGCAGAAAAAGCATTCGACAAGATCCAACACCCCTTCAGGATGAAGGTTTTGGAATCCATGGAACATTCCTCAATACAATAAAGGCTGTCTATGACAAACCTACAGCCAGCATTATACTCAATGGTGAAAAACTAAAGCCATTTCCTCTTAACTCAGGAACAAGACAAGGATGCCCACTCTCTCCACTTCTCTTCAATCTAGTATTAGAATGCCTAGCTACAGCAATAAGACAAGATGCAGACATAAAGGGGATCCAAATAGGGAAAGAAGAAATAAAACTCTCCCGCTTTGCAGATGACATGATCTTGTATTCAAAGAATTCCATAGACTCCACTCGCAAATTACTCAAGCTGATTCAAAACTTTAGCACAGTAGCAGGATATAAAATGAACCCCCCAAAATCAATGGCTTTTCTGTATGCCAACAATGAGAAAAGAGTGGCTGAAATTAGGAAAGCAACTCCATTTGTAATAGCCCCACAAAATTAAAATACCTAGGAATTAACTTAACTAAAGAAGTGGAGGACCTCTATGATGAAAACTTTAAAATCTTGAAAAAGGAAATCAACACAGAACTAAAAAAATGGCAATGCCTCACATGCTCCTGGATTGGAAAGATTAACATCGTGAAAATGGCAGTACTTCCCAAGGCTATCTACAAATTCAACGCGATACCTTTCAAAATTCCAACCTCATTCTTCAAGGAATTAGAAGAGGCAATCCAAAAATTCATATGGAACAATAAAAGACCCCAAATAGCAAAAACGCTCCTCAACGGAAAGAACACTGCTGGAGGAATATCAATACCAAATTTCAAACTCTACTATAAAGCCATAGTAATCAAAACAGCTTGGTTTTTGCATAAGAACAGACCTCAGGACCAATGGAATAGAATTGAAAACCCAGAAATGAACCTACACACCTATAGCCATCTAAACTTCGATAAGGGAGCTAAAACAATAGAATGGAAGAATGAGAGCCTCTTCAGTAAATGGTGCTGGCAAAATTGGCTAACTACATGTAGAAAACTAATGCTAGATCCTTGTATATCACCCTGCACCAGAATCAACTCCAAATGGATCAAAGACCTTGAAGTCAAAGCAGACACTCTGAAAACATTGCAGGATGGAATAGGAGAAACCCTAGGTCTCCTTGGCTCAGGCTGAAATTTTTTGAATAGAGACCTGGAAACACAACAAATCAAAGAAAGGTTGGACAAATGGGATTGCATAAAGTTGCAGAGCTTCTGCAGGGAAAATGACATAGCTAGCAAGATCAATAGAAAGCCCACGGATTGGGAGAACATCTTTACTAGCCATACAACGGACAAGGGTCTCATATCTAAAATATACTTGGAACTCAAAAAATTAAACCCCCCAACAACAAATCCTCAAAGAACCAACTGCCCAATAAATAAGTGGGCGAAAGACTTAAGGAGAAACTTCTCTGAAGAAGAAAGAAGGATGGCCAATAGACACATGAAGAAATGTTCAACATCCCTAGCCATAAAAGAAATGCAAATCAAAACAACATTGAGATATCACCTCACCCCAGTTAGAACGGCAAAAATCAAGAACTCTAACAACAACAGATGCTGGAGAGGATGTGGACAGAAAGGAACCTTACTTCATTGTTGATGGGAATGTAAACTTGTTCAACCACTTTGGAAAGCAGTATGGAGGTTCCTCAAAAGACTCCACATAGAACTTTACTTAACATTTACACATTTCTTTTTTTTTTTCTTTTTTTGGTCGTGTGGCTTGAACTCTGGGCCTGGGCACAATCCCTGAGTTCTTTAGCTCAAGGTGTGCACTTGTACCACGTGAGCCACAGCACTACTTCCTGGTTTCCTGGTAGTTAATTGGAGATAAAATTTTCACAGACTTTCCTGCCTGGGCTGACATTGAACTGCGGCCCTCAGAAATTAGCTTCCTGAGTAGGTGATGAGGCTGAAAGAGGGATTACAGTTAAATGTGTAAGGTAATGAGTACATTTCTTGTTGACGATTGTTACTCCCTTCTTTATTGTTGTCCAACTATCCCTTCCCTCTCCCATCTCCATCACACTTCTCTCCCCAAGCTGTAAAGTTCATTTTCAGTACAGTGTGCTGTGAGTATTATTGTTGCAATAGGTCATCCTGTGTTGAACCTAAATTTGCTATTTCTCTAACCCTAATTCTAATTCTGTCTGGTATCCTAACCCTACCATAATAATAATGAGAGTTCAATTCAGAAGTTAACAAAAATACTCGTTTTTGTTCATCCTGTTAATCCTCTGTACAACTTTAATTAAGTTGCAGTTTAGCATAAATCTTCCAAATGAGTTTATATGTGCATATATAAAGATATAATTTTATGTAAAAAACAAGATTTTTGGAGGAAGGAATAAGAAAAAGGAAATAGAGGGAGTATATTATAGAAAGAGAATAACCAAACTGCCACTTCTGAAAATTAATAACCATTTATAAAATAACTAAAAATAACTAAATAAATAACACATTGCCTTCCAGTGTTCTTGAAGAGAACCATGATATGTCTTGTGAAAGAAATACTTGTTCTAAACTTTGTTCATGCATAATTTGTATTGTTATTGGCCAATTATTTAACTTACTGAATAAAAATTTATCAAATAAGATTCCATGACAAAAAATATAAAAGAGTTACCTAGTAATTGTTTGAAGTTTAGAGAACAAAATAGGCATGAAAAACAATGAACTGTACATCTTGTGTCTTCGATGAGTGATATTTTAAACATTGTCTTTTATTCAAATGAATACTTAGCTTTACTTTTCAAAATAAATGCAATTTTATCTCCTTCCAGAACAAGTACTTACTCTGAAATTAAATGCATTAGTATATTCAGATATTTAAAACTAAATTTTCTGTTTGTTATGTAGCTCTACATATTCAGAATGACATGATTTTTCTATTCGTATATGTCTAAACTCTGGGATTTTTGCTTCATCAATATAAATTGTCTCATAAGGTTTTTGTGAAGGCTCCAGTAACCAGTGTGAGATTTTTGCTTCATCAATATAAATTATCTCATGAGGTTTTTGTGAAGGCTCCAGTAACCAGTGTGGTCAAAAACATTTCCTGAATTCTAAATTTTAAATCTAATCATTTTTAGCCTTTGATTATATCAGTTATTGTCTCTTCAGAGCTACTAAAATAAATAGTACTTTTTAAACATTTCACTCAAATTGTAAATAATATTAACATGGATCAAACAGAGACTAATCATTTCAAACTCACCATATTTGATGATCTCAGTGTGAAGAATGTAGAGAGTATAAGAATCGTATACTCAATAATATTTTTGGATAAATTAAATTAAATTATCTATCTAAATTTTTAAATTGGAGATAAATCACATTTTCTTCTTAATTTTTTTATTGTGAAAATATTGTACAGAAGGGTTACAATTATATGGGCAAAGTAATGAGTACATTTCTTATCAAGCATTTTTTCCTCCTCCTTTTTTTCCCCTTCCCATCCTTACCCATCTCCACACCCTCGCCAGCCAAAGTTGTAAAGTTCGTGTTTCGACATAACGTCTTGTACATCTCATTATTACAATGGGTCCAACGGTATCCCTAAAATTATGAAGCAAAATATCTCCAGGAAATATATTTTTCAATAAAATGTTTCAATCCTTAGGTAAAATGCATTATACTTCAATATAAAGTTTATCTCAAAATAGAAATACTGCATCTAATCTAATGTACATATTCATGCACAAAATTCTGTGACTTCTAGTCTTATTAAGTGATTTTAATTATATTTTTATTGTGAAATGATCCCTACTTATATTTATTACAAACTTCTGTAATTATACAAATCATGCCTGTACATGCTAATTTACATAATTTAATACACAAACAAAATTATTTTTTTTCTTGTCTCCCACAGGGAAGGATGAAGTGCTGAAATATATTAAATGGAAGCACTCAATAGAGAGTCTATAGGGAATGGAAATTTGCAACGTGAGGATGGGAACATGAGCACTTTCTATTTGGCCGAACAAGAATTCTTGTTTCTACAGTACTTTCTTGCCATTTAATCACACAGGGAAAGCCACAAAATTTGAAGTTCATATGCATGAATTACATTCCTAAAAGTTGTGGCAACCCTGTTCAAAAGCTCAATCTTATCATAAATTCTTTGTGCTTGCTGGCTGATCTATTTCTCTATTACATGTTTCATATTATTTAGCATATTAGTAATTCAACAAGAAGTACATGGCAGGAGACTCCTGAAATTACATCTATTGCAGTGTAAAATTTAGAAGAGAGGAAAAGATTATATTGATCTCCAAATCCTTCCTTTGGCCTTCAATATATAAATTAATTTTCAAAACAATCGTGTAAGATGTTAGTTATTTTCCCAATTTAATTAGAGATTAAGCAAGAGTTTTTTTGCAGTAAAGTGATGACAGTAGTATCATAGCTCTGATATGACCACCTCCTCCCTAAAAAGTAATGCTCTATGTACTGTAAATATGGAAGCCACACTAAATTCTCTCTGTCTCTCTCTCTACTCAGACACACACACACACACACACACACACACACACACACACGCGCGCGCACACACACACACACACACACACACAACAGAGCTGCCACCCAGGCACAGCAGAGATTAGTTTCATTCCTTTGTATGTATAGTTGATTCATGTTTGTAGTCCCTTGCTTTTCTTTGATTCAGGATCTTACCTGAACCTGTATGTTTCCCTGAATTCAAGCCCCTTGTTCTTAGTATACTGTGTATATTTGTATACTTCAGGCCAATTAAGAGTACCCTGAATACAATACCTTCAAACTGGACATTCAAGTCAAACTCCATGAATTCATACTACTGTTCCAAGATGCTAGAATGTATTGCATCTAGAGACAAAAAAACGCCCACCTTGTTATTTTAGAAGGAATTGAAGTCATGAAATAGAAGAATATCGATGAGGAACGGAGCTAAAGAACGGGAGTATGTGGGAAAATGTAGAACGCTGTATGTGTATTAGAGATACAGAATAATAGGCTCATTTATTGAAAACTTGTCATCCTATACTGAAAGCTCAATTTAATCATACAGTTTTTCAGTTACTTTGCTTACCTATCACTTCAGATCACAAATTCTCTTATGAGTGTGTATAGTATCTTTGAATAAATCACACGATTTTTAGGTACTTAATATCTTAAGGAAAGACAGTCTGCTTCTACATTTTTCATCCTATGTGACAAACCCTTATTTTTTTTCCCTTTTTGCTGAATAAATGTATTCCTGGGAACAGGATATTGACAGCAAATCTGAGTGTAATTTTCATTTTGTAAATTTCAAATATAATATAAACTTTGTATTGCCTAGTCATTTTTTAAAATTAGTGAACACAATATTAAAATTCATGAACACAATATTTTGATGCCTTTAAGTTAATTGAGAATTGCTATGGTAGTTCTTGTGTCTAATTGACTTAACCATTATATTATTCATGTATAAACATTGCATTGCACTTTTATATTTTTATATATAAAATAATCTTCAAGGGTTTATTTTAAAGTGATAATAGGGGAGTTGCCTTCATGTTCCAAACTTTATATTTACTTCAGTAAAAGTACTAGAAACCCATGATGTTTACTGGAGCAATTTAAAAGCTGAGAACGCATTTCTAAAGGGAAAGGATTTATTGATTACTACATAGAATAGAGTAAAAAAAAGTCAGGTTTCTTGCTTTTGACTGCATAAATTTCATATGAATGTAGCTCAAGATGTGACTCACAGATAAATTCATATTTATATTACTGAGATTTACATCACAATATAAGCAATATAAGTATTTAAGGAATTAGTCATTCAAAGCCCTAGATACATAATGGATGATGAATGGAATTGAAAATAGCAAAGGGCAAACAATTCAACATGCAGCTTTTATGATTTTATAGTACTAATATGGAAGTAATGGAGCTTTTCCCTTTCTGAAGAAGAACGTTTAGCCAGTAATTTCAATGTAAGTCATCAATTGTAATGAGTCTAAAGTCTTTTCCTCCGAGATATCCAAGAGTATTATACTCATCCTCTGAAGAGTAAATAAGTAATTATTTTCATTAGCTTTGCTAAATATTAATTTACTTGTAATAAATAGGTTTAAATGTCTTCTCTTTCTCTGTATTTAATTACATACATTTCTGTCTCTTTCTGTTTCTTCTTACAAGCCTGAAATCATTATTTCAAAGTAGTATAAGAAGGAAAACAAACTAACTTGATACATTAACAAAGGAGGAGGCTGCAATGCTTGATAAGAAATGTACTCATTATCTTGCCCATGTAAATGTAACCCCTCTGTACAGTATGTTCACAAAAAATAAAAATTAAAATTAAAAAAATAACCTGATACAACAATCACAAATCCTAAATTATGTGAAAAAATCCAAAATATAAACAATAAGGAAAACAATGACAGAATAACAATAGAAAATTATCCTAGCAATCTCTAATGAAACACAGATTTAGAGTCCTAGCAGGTACTCCACATCTAGAGGGTCACATCAAATCAGCTATAATTATAGATATGTAGCTATAAATGTAGACATAATTATAGACATAAAATTCATAAGAAGATTTTATACTGTCTTCACAAGGAAACAGAAATCTCTGAAAAGGTGCCAGCCACACATTGGGCAGCACATTCAAAAGCACATGTGCAATGTGGAAATAAAAGGACAACATGGAAAAAAGCAGGAACAGAAATATACACCAGAGAGAGCCACATTCATACACATAGACAATTCACCATACTAATGGACAGTCCATATGGTCACTGGAACCAAAAATATTAGCATCACAACATCTCAACACAACTGATTTCTATTCCTTAATGGACTCGACAAAAATGCAATTCGAGAAAAACATATCACAACAGGAAACCAAACCAACACCCTGATAATCAACCAAGAACATAGATAGTCACCTATTAATATCATAGATTCCCCAAAAGAAAACCTCCAAATGAACAGAACAAATAAGAAAAATACAAGAAAAGTGATGTCAATGTAGTATAATTCACACAGTAAATAACCAGGCACTAGAACAGACAATCAAGGATGTAGAAGATAGTTATTAAAATGTATTACAGATACTGCTGAAAAATGTGATTAATGGAAAGATAAAAACCTCTACAAGGAAATTTGTGAACAAGATGAGACCAACCAGTCATTAGCAAAATAATTCATGGAGACTTCAAACAGAAAGATAAATAAATTCTGAGAAGGCAAGGGAGTCGAAGAAAAAATGGATGCCTAGTTAAAAGATATGAGAGAAGACACAGCTAAGAAAACAACCCTTACATCTCCCCCAACCAAAGAAAAAATGTACAGAAAGCCCATACAAGACCTAAAACAAAGCTTTAATAAAGAGACAGAACCCCTAAGAAATGACCAATTAGAAGACAGGGAAATCAAAAACAAAGTATAAAGTCTCCAGAGCAAATTGATGACATAATCTCAGGGTCAAAGACAGAATAGATCTAATAGGAAAGAGGAAATAATCATTTAGAACAAATCCAAGAAATAAGAAATGATCTTGCCAGAACTTCAAGACTCAGTTATAAGATCAAATTTCGGGGAGATAGGTATGAAGAAGGAGAAGAGCACGAAACTAAATGGATGGGAAGCATATTGCAGAATTCTAGCAGAGAACATGCCAAACATCCAGCAAGATAGGCTCATTCAGAGAAGAGAAGCCTGTAGAAACCAAACAGAATTCTAGAACTGAACAATCCACCATGACATCATAATCCATTAGAGGATTATTAAAGATCAAGGAAAGGATTCTTAAAGATGCAATAGAGAAAAGATTGATTATTTATAAAGGATATACAGTCAGAATAAATACAGATTTCTTAGCTGATATGGTAAAAAGGAAAGCCTGGCATTATATATGACAAACATTAAAGGTAAACAACTACTAACCATGAATACAGTCCCAAGCCAAACTCTCCTTTATATTTAAAGGATATATAAACATATTTCATGACAAAGAAAACTTGAAACAACATATGTCCACCAAATTATCAGGATAGAATATAATCAAATATATCCTACATAGAGAAGATCAAGAAGAAGAGGAACTGGTTATATAAAATGCTCCCTACCAGAGAACAAGGTAAATATGTTAAGAGTAGATGAGGCACAGCTCCTAACAACAGGTGTATAACATAACAGAATTTATCAGATATTTCTGTCTGAATTCTCAATATCAATGGACTTAAATTTCCAAATAGAAGACATAGATTAGATAGTAGTATCAAAAACCAAGATGCATCCATCTAGTATCTATGAGAGACACATTATCAAACACATTTTATGAAGCTAGAAATAGACTCCTCCTCAAATCACATAGGGACTCACCAAAGAAAGAGAACTATGAACCAAACTCTGTGATAAGCATTAATGCAGAACTTCTTAATAAAATTCTCACTAACCAATTTCAGCAACTAACAAAAAAATCATATGGTATGATCAAATAGGATTCATTTTGGATACGATTTGATTCAATATTCTTGTCAATAAACATAATACAAACCATCAGCAGAACCTGGACAAGAAACACATGATCATCAATAGGGATGTAGAAATAGCTTTTAACAAGCTCCAATACCCCATTATGATTAAAAGGTCTAAGAACCTAGGAATGCATGGAACATTCCTCAATATTACACTGAGTATGTATATGACAGAGATAATTAGCATTTACCTAAGTGTGGAAGCATGAAGACATTAACATGAGGAATGAGAAAAGGATGTCCACTCTCTACTACTCTTCAATATGGTAGTGGACTTTCTTGCAAGAGCAATAGAAAAGAGAAAAACATAAAGCAGATCAAAATAGGGTAGAAGTAAAATTATCCTTTTTTACAGATGAAATGACCCTGTATTTAGAGGACCCTGTAGATTCCTCCCTAAAATTAGTAAAGGTGATGCTAACCTTCAGCAATGTAGCAGGATATAACAACCACAAGAATCAGTAGTTTTTCTGTTACCAACAATGGGAAGATCCACGCTGAAATCCAAAAACAACCTCATATGTACTAGCCTCAAAATCAAATCAAATCTAAACAAAACAAACAACAACAACAAAACTAGGAATTAATTAATTTAACTAAAATTGTGAAGGACCTATATGTGAAAACTTTAAAAATATAAAAAGGGAAATTGAAGGAGATTCAAGGAAATAGAAAGTCTTTCAATGTTCCTGGTTGGAATAATTAACATTTTGAAAACTGCAATACTTCCCCTAAACAATTGGCAATGCAATACTCATCAAAATCCCAACAATATTCTTCAATGTAGAAGAGAAAGCAATGCAACTATAATATGGAATTACAAAATTACAGATGAAACAGCATGATTAGAAATGAATTCATTGGCCTATAGTCATCTTTCACATATAAACACACACACACACACACACACACACACACACACACACACACACACAAAATGGAATTATATTCACCCATCAGAAAGATGACTTTTCACCAGTGGTAAAGAAAATGAAAGGTTTGGGAAAATTATATTAAGAGAAAAGAGAAAGGAATGCAGACTCAGAGCAATATAGTTTTCATGGATTCATTCATTTATTGTAGCATGAAGATGCATACAAATCTATAAGTAAAAGACAGATTCTACCTTGTCCATTAGAATGGCCATTACTAAGAAAACTAACAATAGCAAATGTTGGCATGGATGTAGCCAATTGGGAACTCCATTACACTGTTGGTGGGAAATTAAACATGTTCAACCACTGTGGAATGCAGTACGGAGTTTCCTGAAAAGAGTAAATATAGATCTCCCTTAAGACCCAGTAATTCCCCTCATGGGCAGTAATCCAATAAATAATAAACAAGCTCACATGAAAGCTACCAGCATAACCCTGTTCAGGGCTCAGGCCCAGAGTTCAAGGACTGGAAAAAGTTACCACTCCTGGTATTTGTTTCAGCAAATATAAACCGTTTAATATAAGATACCAAATCAATCTATTTGCAGTAGCTAGATTAAGACTTAAATGTAGTAGGTGATAAATGGCTCCTTTGTTGAATCTTAGGAAGAGATGTAGGTAGTCCATAAAAGGGAGATTTTTTGTTGTTGTTGTTCTAGGGGCTTGAAGTCTGGGCTTGGACACTGTCCCTGAACTCTTCAACTCAAGGTGAGTGCTCTACCATTGAGCAACAGTGCCACTTCTGGTTTTCTGATGGTTAAATGGAAACAAGGGCCTCAGGGTCTTTCTTGCCCAGGCTGGCTTTGAACCGTAGTCCTCAGATCTTAGCTTCCTGAGTAGCTAGGATTACAGCTGTGAGCAACTGGCACCATGTAAAAATGGGGGCTTTTTAGAAAAGAAAATCTACCTCTTCACCAGTGTCTAAACCTCAGATATTACTATTAGAACACTTCACCTTCACCTCATTTCATCAGACATTTGTAAATTTTCTCTTTTCCTTCATGTGGGAATACTACAGTCAATATCAACTCAGCTGAGGGACTGGATCAATTGAATGAAAATTGCTAGCACTTAATTTAAGAACTTTTACATCAAAAGAAATGAAACCCTCATTTGGAATAATTGTTTTCTCTTTTTATTTCAAAACTGTGCTTGATTACTTCCTAATGTGATATTGGATTTCCTAATAGAGTGATGAAATTTTCTTTCTTTTCAACCTTCTCCCACATGTGTCAAATATTTAAGAATTCAAAGATTTGAACTGATAATTGATTAAGCTGACTTCTAAGAAAATGTGCATTTGTGGAATTTGGTCTTCTGTCTTGTTCTTACATGCACAAGCTTTCTATGATTTATTTGTTCTACAAGGAATTCTACATTCCAATCTTTGTGAGACCAGTTTTAGTCTCTCTGATCAGTCTTTCTGATCTTGTCTTTGGAGTCTCATTTGAGTCTACCTCATAAAAACAATATATTAGTTATCAGCTAAATGACTCTCAGCTTCTGTTTTTTGCCTGACTTCATGTAGGCTGTGATAGCAACCCTGCCTGGCTGTGCTTACTGGAGTGTGTGTGTGTGTGTGTGTGTGTGTGTGTGTGTGTGTGTGTGTGTGTGTGTGTGTGTGTGTGTTGTTTTAGATATCTAGGATTACTATTCAAGGTAGTAGTTTCTCTAGGCCCCTGTGATCCCCTGGCCTAGAGTCAATGGGTTTTTCTCTTAGAGATACAAAGAACAACTGACTCAGTTCCTGTTAATTGTCTCAAAATGAAGCAATCAGGTATCCTTGCAAAGCCATCAATAATGCTTTGTAACCACTTACAGAAGTCGTCTATCAAGATGGCTTTTCAAGGTTGACTCTGAAAAATGTTCATTTCCAAGTAGGCATCATAAAGCAGATCACATTCCTGGAATCAGACTTTTGGAAGGAAGGTTCCCTTTTCTTCCTTCTCTTATGATAGATCAAACCATATTCTTCAGTTGTGGCCAGCCTGGAGGACATATTCCCAAGAATATTCTGTAGTGTAAAACAGGACCAACTTTCAAAATAACGGTGTAAATACTTGTTTACTACAGACTGATTTATCTTGCTTTTATCTCTTGTTATTTTCACTACTTTAAACACATGGGTAATATATATTGGGATTAGACAAAGGATTAATGGAATAAACATTCAGTTTACTTTCATAGATCCAACATAATACAATTAACCCGTAATGGACAAATAAATCCAACTCTAGAAACAATGTCATGAATATAAAATAAGCCTTAATATGTATAATCTGGCACACATAAACCATCATCTACTGAAAAATTCAATCTCTCTGTTAATATTTATTTGGTATGAAATATTAAAAATTTAATTAATGAATTTGACTTTTAAGTATTATATGAAATAGTCCTAGTGTATATAATTGTAAATAATTTTATAGATGTCACCTAGAGAAGAATTTAACATGCATGTAGAAATCAAATTTCCACAATTTAAGCTATATGAGAGGGGTCGTATCCTCGTGTACTATGTGGTGTGAATTTTACCACAGTGATGAACCTTTCCAACTAATACCAATTGTCATGTGCAGTAATTTATTATTTGATGTTAAGATGAGTGCTAAGTGTAGAATACACTTTGAATTATTACATTAACTCACAGAAATGAAGCAATAATAATATGTTATTTGTTTAAATTCTAATGTTTCTAAATTTTACAATTCATTAAATATATTATTAAAATTATTTTCACTTTCTTCTTTTCTATAGCTGCGGAAACTAAAATTTTATATTAAACATTCAATATTAAGAAATCAATAATAAGTAAACTATTATTAAAATGACATACTATTAAGCTGTGATTTGAATTATACTTCTAATAAATTGTGATGTAAACAAGTCAATAGAATTAAGGGTGATCATTTTTAAACTTAGCAGCTTGTTTTTTTTTTTTTATTTTATATTTTGGGTCCGATCGTGGGTCCTGAACTCTGGGCCTGGGCTCTGTGCCTCAGCATTTCAGCTCAAGGCTAGTGCTCTACCACTTGAGACACAGCACCACTTCTGGCTTTTTTCTTTTTGTCCATGTTGTGCTGAGGAATCGAACCCAGGGCCTCAGGCATGCAAGGCAAGCACTCTACCATTGAGCCACCTTCCCAGCCCAGCAGCTTGTTATTTGTTTCCTAATTGTGTCATTTGTTATTCTTGGTCCAAGTCATCTCTTCATCTTAATTGTTTAGTTTTCTATTTTATCTCTATTGGTTTTCTGATTGTGCATTGAACACTGAACTTCGATTTATATCTTGGCTGTTGTTGTGAATAATGTGAATAACAATGAACTACAGATATATTTACGAGTTACCCAGAAAGAAATAATCACATGTTTGGTGGGTCAGATGTTATTTCAACTATGCTTTCTTTAGAAAACTTCATACTACTTTCTACAAGGAGAATACTAAACTGTATTTTGACCAAGAGTGTAGAAAATTTCCTTTTCCTCACACTCTCACCAACATTATTACCTTTTATTTAAAAGGTAATAAAGGGCAAATTTTTACTCTCTTCAGTACCCCAGACTGGCTTAAGACTGAAATCCAGCCTCTTAAATGCTTGGAATTACAAACCTTTACCACCACACCTGGTTCCTTTGATTTTTTGTGATGAGAGTTATAATAGTTATAAAGTAGTATCATACTAATTTTGAATTACATTTCTCTAATGACTTTTGATCACAAAGCATTAAGCCAGCACAGAAGTTATATTAAACACAACTGTGTAAACCCACTGGTGATATAGAATGGTTTATGGAAAACATGTCTATTCAAACTTTTGTCCATTTTTAATGAAGTTTCTTGTTAATCTCATCTTTAATCTCTCTATACAAAAATAATTAATTCAAGGTAGTAAAAAGGAAAAAATTAAGCAACTCCTAACATTTTTCAATTTTCAATAACATGATATTGCTTAAATCATTATATGTTTAGGCTTGAGACTATATAACAACTTATTTAGACCTTTTACATAGCTATAGGTATTTTATTTATTTTATATTGATTGTTCTTTCCAAAGCCTGAGTGTCTAATTTTGGTTTCTTTCAGTCTTAAGTAGTTCAGATTTCAAACTGAAGAATAAATGGAAGTAAGCAAACAAAAAATACATTTCTTCTCATCTGATAATGCCTCTACAAGAATGAGAAAAGAGTTCATCATTCTAAGGACCCTTAATTCTTAAGATAACATTTGCTATAATACTAATGTTATTATCATTTTAGTGTTGGGAAAAATTGTAATTAAAGGCACTAAGAGCATGGCCCATGACACACAGTGAGGATGGAAATGAGTCAAATTTCCAAAAGTCTTTCAGCAATACACAAAAGGTAAATAAATTCTCTCCATTCTCTGATACTCTCAATTCACTATTCATATTGATCAAGAAATAATAGCATAGCAATTATTGCCCATGGTGATTGTTTTCTGTTCATTTTGTCTTCAACACAGACTGTGTTGGTGACGTTGGGTTATTATGCACAGAACTAAGCTTATAAATTATGGTCCAAAGTTAGGCAAATTTCTTCTATCCCATAGTTCCAGTATCGTTTTTACAAAGTACTAAATCTTTTAAATATCATCACATACTGTGATTTAAGAAGTCAAGAATGAAAAAATTCACATATAATCACTCCAAAATTCTTTAAAACTAGGAGTTGATAAAACAGGACTCTGTGCAGTAAATTTTCTTCTACTTTTAAAATTATTCTGAAAGCCTTGTGCTGGTTTGTCACACCCGTAATCCTAACTACTCAAGATACCTACTCAAGAGCCTAACATCTGTGGATAACATTTGGAAGCCAATCAGGGCAAAATAAATTCATGAGATTATTTTGCAAAAATTTTAATGAACTAGCAAAGGGCCAGGAATGGAGATGTAGCTTATATAATAGCTCACCAATCTAGAGAGCAAGATATAGCGAGACCTTGAAGCCCTGATTTCAAACTCTGTGCATGCCAACACGCAGGAATGCACACACACTCACTTCTTCGAAATATCTTCATATCAGTGTTTTGCATTAATTTCTTTGTTAATGATATTATATGGGTAAAATAGGCAAAATAAACTCTTCCATCTCAAAATATTTTTTTGTAGAAATACTGTACAGGGGAGTTACAGTAACATGAGCAAAGTAATAAGTACATTTCCTGTCAAGCATTGTTACCTCCTCCTTTGTTTTTTCCCCACATTTCTTCCATTCCACCTCCACAAGTACACTCCTCACACCCCCAAGCCCCACCAAATGTCCCCAGCCTAAACTGTAAAGCTCGTTTTTCAAAATAATGTCTTGTGAATCTATTGTTATACAATGAGTCAAACTGCATTCCTATTTAAGCATGTTGTTTTTTTTCCCTTCCCCTCCCCAAATTAGAGAAGTGTATATACAATATGCAGGTGCACTAACATCAAATAAAGTGAAAACAGGGGTTATACTGTTGGGGAGGAACATATAAAAAAACAAAAAAATCACGTCGTACATTATAAATATGTGAGCAACAACAGCACGAAAGAAAAAAAAAACACTTGTGTCTCTATCTTGGGGGTCATTTAGCTTAACATCAACTTATCTAGTCATATACACATAGCTTTTCAACTTTTCTGCTTATCCCAGACATATACTAGTTATTGCAAATAAGGGATACCATGGGACCTATGTTTCTTTGGACTTGGCTTACATCAGTTAATATAATTTTTTCCAAGACTTTCCATTTCCTAACAAATTGGGCGATGTCATTCCCTCTGATGGAGGCATAGAATTAATATACAGACATATATATGTATATATATATATATATTTATATATATATAGTATATGTGTGAGTGTGTGTGTGTACACACATATACACACAGAACATTTTCCTTTTTTGTTTTTTAGAGCAACTTAGTTTTCCACCTTCATCATTTTTTCAAATGTTTTTATTGTAATTAAGTGGTTACATAAATTCCCAAATTTCACAATATTGTGGGATAGTGATTCTTAGTTAAAGTCACAAACACATTCTATCTTTGATGGAGCAAATTGTCTATTATGGTCTACAACATTTATGAGTTCTATGGGCTTTACAATAGAGTTATTTCTTCTATATGTATACTTCTTTTGTTTTGAAATATGTATATATTTTTTGTTTTGTATAGCGTCAGCTGTTCCCACTTTCCCACTTGTTCCCTCCCTCCCTTCAGTGACATGGAGTTGCTTAGTTCATTTTGGTCAATGTCCAGTGCAGCTGATGGATCCCACTGTTGTATGTTTTTCCCTGATTCCCTCTAGTCCTGTGTCATCCTCCTGGTTTCCCTTCAGTGTGCACATATGATCAGCAGAATGGAGTTATTTAGTAGTGATTCTACCAGATGAGTGGAAGTTCTTGATTTCTTAAGTGTTGTTAATTTTGTCATATCACCTTACATTTTGGATTTAACATCCGCTTATCCCGGAGACTGTGTGCCGTTCATCTATTTGCTTTTGGCTTACCTCGCTCAACATGGTTTCCTGTAGCTTGATTGATTTCCCTGTTAATTCCATTATTTTGACCTTTCTAATGGCTGGAAAATATTCCGTTGTGTATAGTTACCACAGTTTTTGGATCTATTCATCTCTGGTGGGACATATGGGTTGTTTTCATATCCTGGCTATTGTGAACAGTGCTGCAATAAACATGGTGGTGCATGTGTCCTTGAATATTGGTACCTGTTGTTCAGGATAGATGCCTAGAAGTGGTATGAGTGGGCCATAAGGAAGGTCAATATTTAGCTTTCTGAGGACTCACCAGACTGCTTTCCAAAGTGGTTGTGTAAGTGTACATTCACACACACACAAACACACACACACACACAGAGAATGTTTTCTTGATCATTCTTCTACTGAGGGACATCGGGGTTGGTTTCATATCTTAGCTATGGCAAATAATGCTACAATGAACATTGTTGTGGTGGTAGTTTTAGTGTGGACTTGTTTGTGATCATTTAGGGGAATGCCCAAAAGTGGAATTGCTGTGTAATAGGGGAGCTCTATGTGGAGTCTTTTGAGGAACCTCCAAACTGCTTTCCAAAGTGGATGAACAAGTTTACACTCCCACCAAGAATGCAGGTGGCTTCCCTTCTGTCCACATCCCTTCCAGCATCTGTTGTTGTAAAAATATGGAACGATTCACTAATTTGCGTGTCATCCTTGTGCAGGGACCATGTTAATCTTCTCTGTATGTTTCAATTTTAGTGTATGTGTAGCCAAATTGAGCACAGAACATTTATATATATATATATATATATATATATATATATATATATATATATATATATATATATATACATATATGTAAATTGTAATTGATTTTCTTAAACTAGACAATTCAACAAAAAGTAAGTTCAAAAGAATTGTGAAATTTTAGAACCATTTATTTCTTACATAAGCACACATTTAAGAATAAATTCAAGATTGACATGCCAAAAACAAAATAATTCCAGGTATTTGTTGCTCATGAGATGTGTAGGAGGAGGAATTCAATTATTCTACCCAAGGCACCTATCATAGTGATCATTGCAGCAAATGTTAAGGTTTGTTAAAACTTTTAATGTTTTAAATATGTTTAATTTTGGGATTTGCTTATATATGACAAAATTAAGACTGTTTGGCATGTCATAAAATTTTTCAATAAAGTATATAATATTTCTAGTAGCAAGTACTAGTAAGTATGTACATTTCAGAGTTTATAGAAACTTTACTAATGAGAAGTAGCAAAGACTGTTTAAAGAAGCAGAGTGAAGAGTTAAGATTTAAAGTACACAGTTTCTGTTAAATCTTTTGGGCTCCCTTATGTTATATGTTAGTGATGAACAAATAATGATATAAGCCACATACAAGTGATGAGATGAACTATAAATAGTAATCTTATTGGGTAAATTTAAAGGCTACTCATAGCATTATCCAGTTTTAAATGTACAGGAATACGAGAAAATAGTAAAATCTACTATGTACACTTCAAATACTGAAAACCCTGGTAATTGTTTTGCTTTTTATTTTTAGTAAACATTAATATTTAATTATTTTTTTCTTTATAGCATTTTTTCCTTGTTGTAATATAATACAACTTTTTGTGAGTCGTGATTAAGAGGAACTTTGAGAATATTATTGGGATAGCCACAACATTTTTCATAGGTGCATGTGAATTTACAAAGAGCAAAACTAAAACCAAAATATTGATTAAAAATTTTATCAAGTAGAGTCTGAATCAGGAGTGTTGATAAATGTCCACACCTAAAATCTTAACCCTAGGCTGAAGTAGTAGTATTACAGAATTGAGGCCACAAAATTGAGAAAATGTGTTTTGTTTTGTTTTTTTTTTGCTTTGGTTTTGTTGGTTGTGGGGCCTGAACTCTGGGTCTTGGGTACTGTCCCTCAGCTCTTCAGCTCACGGCTAGTGTTACCACTTGAGCCACAGCACCACTTTCATCTTTTTCTGCTTATGTCGTGCTGAGGAATGAAATTCAGACCTCATGCATGCAAGTCAAACACTCTACCACTGAGCCACCTTCCCAGCACCTGAGAAACTGTGATTTAAAAAATCATCTGAACAAAATTTGCTTTCTGCTTTGGGTTATATAATGAAATATGTAAACATATTTTTATATTTTTGTGAATTGTCATACTTCTAAATTTATACTAACTGCAGCCAATTTATCTTTTTCAAAATCAAGAAATATTTCTGAGAATTTGCTTCTGTGAAGACCGTTTTTGCATTTATAATTTCTTCTTAGTCATTTTTATTTTTTATCAAAATCACTTTATATTTTATGTTGATGAGTTATCATACATCAACTACCTTCAAATGTACATGTAGAATCTCAATATAGCAGTATGAATATTCTCATAAACCTCTTGTTTATCTGTTACACACTTTAAGTATTATGATATTTTTCTCTTTCTTTCATTCTCTCTCATTTCTGGTCTTTCTCTATCATGCTCCATGTCTGCTACTTAGATTATCTGCTGGTCTACTATTATCCTTCAGGGTCCACTGGTTTTGTGAGAACATGATAGGGACCATCACTTACCCATGCATTCTTTAAGAGTTATAACACTGACGTGAAATTATTCTTTGCCATTCTAAATGGCAAAACAACAGATCTAGGAATTCCTTTTCACTTTTAGTACTATTATAAATTTTATCACATACGAATCATTGAGACTGATAAGATACTTTTAGCTTGGGACCTAAAAGTTCTTTTTCTTTTAAAAACAACCTTTTTCTTTTATTATCAGTAAGTAACAAAAACAAAGCTTTCCTATGGAAAGTAGGCTGAAGTTGTTCATAGGAATGAAAAGCAAGGTAATGGGGGAGATGTACAAAGGATACCCCTCATATAGCACCGATCCTTAGAACAGTTTATCATGTACACTTTGTGATAAGGACAATGTGCTGGGAACTCTAGATTAAATCACTGAACACCTGATATATATTTATATGCACGTATATTTATATATGTATATTTATTTATATATGCATATATGTGTATATAGGCCCATATATGTATACATGAATGTTACTATACACACAAATACACACATACGTACACACATGTACACATGCACAAATGGAGAAAGACACATAGATATAACCAACAAAAGTTTCTCTAGTTGTTGAATATATCTTTGACAGAATGCTTGATAACAAATATGTTGAAGATATATTTGTCTCTAAGAGTACTTTTACCACTCCTCTTATCTCTTACAACTGGTAGGTTTAGAGAGATTCGACTTGAAAAATGCAGTACAAGTGATAGCAAGTCACTTGGAAATCTCAATAAGTATAAGTCATATGGTGTCTCCCTGCTCCCCATGGAATGCTTGCTCTTGTAGACATTCTCAACATCCAAAGTAGTAGGACAATATCCTTGTTAAGAATAAAGTTATAAGGCTTTAAGTGGCATCCTTCCTTGGGCTCTTTTCCAACAGCCAGCATCAATTCCTAAGCAGATGAGTGACTCCCCAAAAGACTGGAGCACAGGTCAAAATTTAACCAACCCTTGTGAAAAGTTTAAAGTGAGAAATGCCGACTGAGGTCGTGCTGATGTCCTGGCCACGAAAATGAGAAAAAAAGAAAGTTTTTTTATGTATTAAAATTTGAGAATAATTTGTAACCTGTCAATAAATGGGTAGAACACAATTATACCAACTGACAAAAGATGATGTGCATTTCATTTATGTGCTTTTGGACTTGGAAAGTGTTTTTAAGTGTGTGTACACAAGTAGAATCAGCATGAAACAAGCCAGCATTTCTTCATTTAAGATACAAGGAAAGGATACAGGTTGACCCATTTTAACAATGAGATTTGCAAGATACTATTAGAGGGGGGTGGACGGAGGTGTTGGGGATGTGTGAAGGTAAGGAATAGTAGGGGAAAAACAAAGGAGGTGGTAACAATGCTCAATAAGAAATGTACTTATTACCTTACTTATGTAACTGTAACCCCTCTGTACAGTATCTTTACAATAACATATATATTAAAAACATACAAGGAAAACTGTACATATAGCAAGTTGTATGTGTTACTCAATATAAGTAAAGAATTGGTTTTAGGACCACAGGCATACTAAAATTTTGGATGCTCAAATTCTCTATGTAAACACAGTATATTATTTTCATTAGAATCTGCCCACAACCTAGTGCAGTGTAATTTCTGTGAAAATTTTTACTACATGCTATGTTTGTAATGGAAACTGAAATATATTCACTATCAACAGATACAAATTTATTTCAGATAATTTTTGTCTGCATTTTGTGGATGGAATTGCGAGAGCTAATTTGAAAATCACAAATTTAATCACCAAGAGCTGTCTTCAAGATGTAACAAAGATCTAATACAGCATCATTGAATGGTATGGGACTCTAAGGAGAAGTACTTGAATTGAAACATTATCAGAAAGTGTAAGCAAGCAAAGACTATTTAGAAATGCAGCTGCTAGATTTCTCATGGAGAGCTTTTATAACATTTTGTGAAACACAAGTCAGAACCTCATGGAAGTGTAGACAATTTTCCTTCTCCTTTCTGTCAATCTTGGTCATTATAAACTAGAATAATCCTGTAATAAGAAAATGTTTATGAAAAGTGGGGGAAGATGGTGGAGGAGAACCTGGAGGCTAAACAATCCTTCGCATAGAAAGCAGATTTAGTGTTCCAGCGAACAGTACTAGGCTAGAGTATCACACTAAGTGTGCCATCACAGTACAGAGTTTGGCTAGAGAGGGAAAATCCAGGGAAGGCGACAGATCTGAGCAGTTGCTGTAGCCATGGCTGAGGCAGCTTTGGTGGCGGCCATACCCACTCTGCCATACATACAACAGAGAGGGTCCAGGACAAAGGCACCAGACACAGTGGGTGTGCAGATTCAAATCAACACCAGCAACAACTGAAAAGGAGCAAATTAGTTAAACCATCTTAACAGGCCCATATCAAGCATTGAAATAGAAAAAGCAGTAAGAGACCTCCATTCTTAGAAAAGCCCAGAACCACATGGATTTACAGCAGAATTCTACATGGTTTTCAAAGCAGAGCTCATACCAATACTCCTCCAAATCTTCAATGAAATTGAAAGAGAAAGTTCACAACCTAACTAATTCTATGAAGTCATCATAACCCTCATCCCAAAACCAGGCAGCAACTCATCAAAGAAAGAGAATTATACACCCATTACATTGATAAATATTGATGCCAAACTTCTCAACAAAATTTTGGCCAAACAATTCAACAATTCATCCAAAAAATTACATACCATGATCAAATAGGATTCAGTTCAGGGATGCAAAGCTGGTTCAATATACACAAATCAATTAATTAACACCACTTTATGATGAAGTTTCTGGATAAACTAGGAATCCAAGGAATATTCCTCAATAAAATAAAGGCTGCATATGACAAACCTGCAGCCAGCATTATACTTAATTGTCAAAAAGTAAAGACATTTCCTCATAACTCAGAAATGAGACAAGGACGTCCACTCTCTCCACTTCTCTTCAGTTTACTATTAGAATGCCTAGCTACAGCAATAAGAAAAGATGGAAACATAAAAGGGATTCAAACAGGGGAAGATGAATTAAAACTCTCCCTCTTTGCAGATGACATGATCTTGTATTTAACGAATCCCATGGACTCCACTCCCAAATTACTCATGCTGATTCAAAACTATGGCAATGTATCAGGGTATAAAATTAACCCCCAAAAATCAATGGCTTTTCTGTTTGCCAACAATGAGAAAAGAGTGGCTAAAATCAGAAAAGCAACTCCATTCTTAATAACCCCACAAAAATAGAATAGCAATGAATTAACTTAACCAAAGAAGTAAAGGATCTCCATGATGAAAACTTTAAAAACCTGAAAAAGAAAATCAAAACGGAACTTAGAAAGTGAAAAAACTCCCTTGATCCAGGATTGGAAGGATTAACATCGTGAAAATGGCAATACTTCCCGAGGCTATCTGCAAATTCAATGCAAAACCAATCAATATTTCAATCTCATTCTACAAGGAAATAGAGGAGGCAATCCAAAAAGCCATATGGAACGATAAAAGGCAATGAATAGCATAAATAATCCTTAACAGAAAAACCAGTGCTTGAGTAATATCAATACCAGATTTCAAACTCTACTACAAAGCATTAGCAAACAAAGCAGCTTGGTACTGGCACAAGAACAGACCTCAGGACCAATGGAATAGAATTGAAAACCCAGAAATGAGCCTATAGACCAATAGACACTTAATCTTTGATAAAGGAGATAAAAAATAGAATGGAAGAAAGTCAGCCTCTTCAGTAAAAGCGCTGGCAAAATTGGTTAATCACTCATAGAAAACTAAAGCTAGATCCTTATCTATCATCCTGTACCGAATCAGAGAAAAATGAAAAGAATACTTAAAAAGGACCAAAAGTTCAGAAGAGATAAACACACACACACACACACACACACACACACACACACACACACACACACACACACACACACGTATACACCGAAAATAAAAATTATGGGAGGAAAATAAGATTACTAGAAAACAATTTTAAAAATTAAAAAAAAATTTAAAAAGTTCAAATAAGAGTTCTTTGATTGCAACAATGAGATGTACAATTCATTATGTCGAAAATCGAACTTAACACCTTTGGTGGGGGGTCGGGGAGAAGGGGGGGAAGGAGGGGAGAAGTATGGGAAAGAATGGGAAGGGGACACAACAAGGAAGCAACAATGCTTGATAAGAAATCTACTCGTTATCTTGCCCATGTAATTGTAACTCCTCTGTACTGTATTCTTACTATAAAAAATAAAATGAAATTTAAAAAAAGAGTTCTTTGATTTTTTTTGGTGGGGGGGATGGGGGCAATGGTACGATTGTGTATCTCCCGTGTCCATAACCAGTCTCTTGGTGGAGTCTCTGGTCTGCTTTTGTGTTGTTTGTTTTTCCTGTGGCTTGATTGTTTTCATAAGTTAGTTTGTTTGAACAGGCAAAGAAGTGCTTTGCCTAACCGATTGTTTTGTGATCCTCCTCCCAGGCTAGTTCAGTGGGAGGTAGATTTGCTTTGAGTATCCCAAAAGAAGGAGATGGGAGTTTCCTCTAGTTTGGAGATGCTGTGATAAGACTAGATTATGGGTATAGTTGAGGCCTTTCAGCAATCAGTAGCTTTTCCTTGCTGGGCTAGCTCCTGAGACTCTCAGAGAGCCCAGCTTGGAGCCATTCTCAGGGTTTATGTTTACTGAGTTTCATGTGTTTGTCTAGGCTGCTGTAGGGAGGGGCAGCCTCTGTCTCTGTTTACCCAGTGATGAAAGTCACTCCTCAGGGGGCAGATTTTCTCTGTCTGGACTGATTTACTTTTCCCTGGGTGGAGCTGAGCCTGGCAGGTCAGGGCATGTTCCTGTGACCTGCTAAATGGCTCTTTTGTTTTCTTCCAAGGCCTGAGTTGGAGCTAGTTGCTCAGCAGGGCCTTTGCTAGTATCAAAGATGGAGATCTCCAGTGGTAGGGGACATGCATCCTTCCCTCCTCTGCTCCCTGGTAAGGAATGAGGAGATGAGGGTTCTACTCAGGCCAGAGTATTGTTCCTGGGCAGTTTTTGGTCTGTGATCTGCAGGATGAAGATATCTGCTCCTTATCAGTTCTTGCTTGTGTTGGGTAGAATCCGCTTGCCCGCCACATCTGATGCCTTTGTCCCAGATTCTCTCTGTAGTTATGGCTGCCAAGAGTGTCTCTGCTACCAACTCTGCCACTGCAGCCATGGCTAGCTGCATGTGTTCAGATCTGTTTCCTTGCTTGGATTTTCCCTCTCTGTCCAAACTCTCTGTATTGAGATGAAACACTTGGTGTGACTCTGTAGCCTAAGAATGTTCACTGGAATACTAAAATGCTTTCTTTGGGAGAGCTTGTTTAGCCTTCAGCTTCTCCTCTGCCATCTTCTCCCGAATCTCATGATTTTTTTATGAGTGTTTTTTTTTAGGGAAAAATGTCATTGGTGTTGATATTTTGTGTTGGCATAAAATGAGCCTACTATTCTCTTAATTCAATAAAATAAAACTCTCTGGCTGGGCACTGGTGGCGCATGCTTGTAATCCTAGCTACACAGGAGGCTGAGATATGAGGACCTCAGTTCAAAGACAGCCCAGGCAGGAAAGTCAGTGAGACTTATCTCCGATAAGCCAATAGAAAAACAGAAGTGGCACTGTGGCTCAAGTGGTAGAACACTCACCTTGAGCTGAAGAGTGTAGGACCAGTGCCAGAGATCAAGCCCCATGAACGACCAAATAAAAAAAACAAAACAAAACAAAACCTCTCTGATTCTATGACAGCAAAAATTTTGTGGGTAATAGTTAAGACCAGGTTGCCATTCTAAAATATATATATATATCACCCCGCAAAAAAGAGGAACAATAGGAAATATATACCATGAAACTTATAAATCTTAATGGACGAACGGTCTGTCAGTTTGTTTTAACATTTTATCAAAAATGAAAGCAATACTTGATAGTATTTTATTAAGGCATTTAAATTTCTTTGACCTTGACATTTAAGATTCACTTTAAAAAGAAATTCAACAGGTGACAGTGTTTTCTCCTTACATTTCCAAAGAAATGATTATGTCATCCTTATAGTGTATAGCACAATATAACCAGAAAGCATTTGTTAAGGAAAAAAATTCCCATTCTTTGTTTTGCTTGTCTGTATTTAAAGCTGCATACCACATCTTACCCACCCTATTGTCTGTCTTCTCATTTGAAACATTTCAGTAAATGTGTCAGCCAGCAAAGTTTTACAAAATAGCATGCTTTCATTCATTGTGTTTCCAAAATATATCTCACAAATGCCAACAACAAAACACAACTTAAAACATCTGTGGATTTTTCTGTTTATGGTGCAAAGTAATCACTTTCCATAATCCTTAGAACCAGATCATCACAGGCATTAAATGCTCTTTCACTCTCATGCTTTAGAACAGCAGCATGTAACAATGGTGTACATGTTAATTTGTTCACCACATCTGGTTTGTTTTCAGCAAGGGCTGACTTCATGGAAGATGGTAATGGATGAGTTGAGCAATTATGTAGTTTAAAAGGGCTCTGAGTTGGGGATAAAGAATATCCATTTATGTGACTAAATATTTAAATTAAATACTATAATGTATACTCCTTCAATTTTTTGGCTAACATGTTCTACAATCTTCGTATTTTTAAAAGAAATATTGTACGTTGTTTCCTTGGTGACAACGTAATTGGAAGACTTAAAATTTTCCTATACCATGGCCATCTGAAATGAGATGGATGTACTTAGGTTAGCATAAAGAAATTTTGGGACAGCATTAATGTTTGAATCTTGGATGGGATTTGATTGGGAACTGTGACAGGCTTTCATAGTATGAGAAGAAAAACAAAAGGCCATACTAATACTTTTATTTGCCACATTGTTTTATTAGTTTATTCAAACACACACATATAAACACACAGATACACATTATGAAGACCCAGTCAGTCTGCAAGAAAATATTTTAATAGGAATTCCATAAAATATTTAGTCTGCTGAGATCTGATTAGAATTTATAGAAATATGTAGTGGCTTCCACCCCTACACAAGTTATTATCATTGGTGAAGATGTTGCCATTTGATTTTAGAATGCCCCAGAAAGACCTATGTGTTAAAGAAAAGTGACATTCCAATTCCTCCAAGACTGTGGAGCATACTTGAATAGTTCTTCTGGAGATTAAGTTCTTCAGAGTTAAACTCATGAGAAAATAGATGCTCATCTTCTTTCTTCTTCTATCTTTTAATCATTCTAGGTTAAAAACATTTCTCTTTGACATACTCCCCTCCTTGACATTGTCTTGTCACTGGCCCCCAAAGCAATAACACCAGCTGAACATACACTGAAACATTCAATCTTGTACATCTGAGTAAGCTTTTCTGCTTAATAAATGAACAATATCACTTATTATGGTAGGTTATAAAGCTAACCCAAAGTTCTAGTTTTTCTAACAATGTGGAGTATATTAATATGTGCTTCATTATAAAATATCTAACTCCATGTTGTATATTGTGTTTTTTTTTCTGTTGATCCTAGCGCTTACAGTCAGGGCCTAACTGTAAAACGGTTTGCAATAAATAATCACATTACTTTTATGATTCCATAATTTTACTTGTTTTCCTACAAATTTATAGAATACTGTAGCTATGGAAAATCAATAAATATTGAATTTTAATATCGGATTACCTATCACTGCAAGTGTTCTCAAAATTTATCTACACTGAAATGATTGCCGTTGCTATCTTTCTCAAGATTCCAAATGTTTATACTTTCAGCTGACCTTTTACAAAACTCATACCCCAAACATAATTTTTAGTTTGTTCATGCAATCATAAATATATGGCACAAAATGTTAATTAATTTATTTGCTGTCATTAATAGAGTGTACCTAATAGAATTAAGTATATACCCTCAGGGAAATAAGATATTTCATTCTAAATCCAGACTTGCAGGGAGACAGACAGACACCCACACCCACACACATACACACACCCACAATCTCTCTCTCTCTCTCTCTCTCTCTCTCTCTCTCTCTCTCTCTCTCTCTCTCTCTCTCTCTCACACACACACACACACACACACACACACATACTTACCACTCTGACTCAGGTCAGGTTCCAGACATTGGGTATCAGACTTTCTTGTCCAGACATAAAATACATTCATAATTCCACACATATAGAAACACCAGATCATTCAAAATAATGAGAATATTTGACAGAACCACCCCGCTCTGAACCATCTACTCCCTGATTTCATTCATTCATATTGATGCATTTTTCATATCATAATTAAAATCTTTTTGTATCTCTCTATTTAGCAGAAAATATGTTATCATATAAGAGAAAATGTAGGTAAAATTACTTTTTGCATATGAAATAATGACATTCCTGAGGTTAAAACATGCCTGTTTTTCACTTTGTTTGCCAAAATGGAACTATTAGACCTTCTGAGTATTTAACTTAAAACCTAAACCTTCAAATTTCACTAGGATTTGAATTGCGTTACTACAACATTAATGTAAAATAAAGAGAAAGAAAATTATGTTTATCACACCTTAATCCCTGAATTGTCTTTATTATAAAAACCATTACATTTCTATAACATGATAAACATCCTGAAACAAACTATGAGTATGGAAACAGAAGAGTCCGTTTTTTGTTTACTGTATGTTGTTATTTATAGTTTGTGATGATTCTGTTTTCTTTACCTTATGCATGGTATATTCATTCTAAGTCTTCAGGAAGGTGGGAGTGGGCACAGAGCTTTAGGGAAAGGGTGAAAAAATGAAACAGTGGAGTTCCTTGAACATTGATGAAAGTGAACTATTTAACACGTGGGTGGGGAAAGAAGGGAGGGAATGGGAAAATCAGGAACTGAAGACATTTCCTAAAAGGAAATGTACACATTACCTGACTCATGTAATTGTAATACCTCTATAAATCAACTTAATAACAGAGTAAATTTATTTTAAAAAGTCAAACAAAACATTGTTTCTTAGAATCGTACAAGTATGTTTTGTTCACTGGTTTGAGCTGGATGAGTCTATATCTGAAAATAGCTACATTTACATTCATTGGGTGAATCATGTTCATTGTTGCATTTTCTGTAGCCAACATATGGAATCAGCCCAGATGCCTCTCACTGCAAAAAGGCATCAAGAATTGTGTGTAGGTGTGTGTGTATGAATTATATATATATATATATATATTCATAGTTATATGTGTACATACACAAATACCTATATATGTATACATATATATGTATATACAGATGTATATATACATGTATATAGACATATCTGTTTATTATTATTTTCATTTGTCTGTAAGTTAGCATTTTACTTTATTTACCAAACGTGTCTTTAATGATTTTACTTTTTTTTTATTTTATTTTTAAAATGTTGTACAGAGGGGTTACAGTTACATGAGTAAGGCAATGAGTATATTACTTGTTGATCATTATTACCACTTCCTTCCTTGTTGTTATCCCACTATCCCTTCCCTCCCCCAGCTCCCACATTCCTTTCTCCCCACCATTCGCAGCATGAAGTGGTAAGGTTCATTTCCAATATAGTCTTATTGGTATCTGTGTTGCAATGGGTCATCCTGTTTCCTTGTTTCAGTGTTTTGTACTTCCCTTTACCCTCCCCAGATTAAACATGTATATACAAGACGCAGGGTATCAAAATCGAGTAAATGACAACAGGGGATATTCCATAGAGGAAAGAACATACTAAGGAAACAACAACAACAAGAATGAATAAAATGACGTTGCACATTTACAACAGTAACAATAGATACAGAACTCCTAAACATGTCCCTTATTACCAAGCTAGTTATTGCAATTCATGTCCTTATCATTTTTGGAACTTCACTAAAATGTTTTGTAGCCTTCCATGTGGACTTATATGTTCAATTTTTCCTAAATCTATCTACTCATATGATACCAGGCCGCTCTCTTCTGAAGCCAAAAAGGCAGCCTTCTAAAGCTTGGTTCCAAATCACTTGTATTTTTTCTTTGTACTAAGAATGCTGATTAAAGCCCAGTGCTGGTAGATCATTTTATAATTGTAGCAACTCAGGAAGCTGAAATGAGGATCGTGGTTCAAAGCCAGCCTGGGCAGAAAAAGTCCATGAGACTCTTATCTCCAATAAACCACCAGAAAACCAGAAGTGGCGCTATGGCTCAAGTGGTAGAGACCTAGCCTTGAACTGAATAGATGAGGAACAGCGCCCAGGCCCAGAGTTCTAGGCCCACGACCACCACCAGCAGCAACAACAACAATAAAGAGAATACTTACTCAAAAGGCAATAGCATTAAGTAGTCTTAAAGATAGGCTGAAGTCTAACATTTTAGTCTTATCTTAAATACCAAGGGCCTTCTATTCTAATGAGCCATGAGCCCTCAGAATGTTGACCATATTTCTTAGTTTATTTACACAATTACTATAAGTATGCATTTTCTCATCTATCTTTCATTTCACCACAAAATCTGTATTTATCCTTTATGACATACTTGAATACCAATGCCTTTGGAAGATATTTATTAATTGGTGTATATTAATTGTACAAAGAAATCTTATTGAAATATTTTACACACTCACATATTGATCTAGGACTTGATTAACCCATTTCTGTCTTTCTCCATTCCCATTGCCCCTTATTATTCATCTGTTTTCTGTGAATTTCTTTGTGCCACCTCCACACATTGTCACAATGTATTAAAGTGTTGTTGACTCACCCTTATTGAAAATTATGCAATGCTGAATATAAAAGCAAAAATCTAAGTAAATGTAGACTTATACTTTTTATGTATTGGAGGATACAGTTGAGCAAAGATATTAATTGTCCCCACCCCCCCTTTTTTGGGGGTCATACACGGGGCTTCAAATTTGGGCCTGGACACTGTTCCTCAGCTCTTCAGCTCAAAGTGAGTGCTCTACCCTTTGAGCAACTGTGCCACTTCTGGTTCTCTGGTGGTTAATTGGGGATAAGAGTCTCACAGACATTCATGTTCCAGCTGCCTTGAACCGCAATCCTCAGATCTCAGCATCCTATCCAGCTAGTAAAATAATCGTGAGCTAACAGTGCCAAGCGTCACAGTTTTATTTATAAGTTTATGAAAATTTCTCAAAACACCTGACCATCACTCTTTGACTCATTGACAAAGGAAAGTATACTTGAATATATTTCTCTTTCCAATATTAAAGCTGTTAGTGTAAAATTGTTATATTTGTAGAGGAAAGATTATACAGCTCAATGTGTCTGTAGGGCACCAGATTAGAGCCACATAATTATTATCAAGGAATATTTAATAAGAGTGTAAAACCAAACACTTGTGGAGTGACATTCTTTTTAATAAGTGGTGATAGGTTAGACAATATTGTAGAAAATTAAAAAGCGAACATTGACTTAAAATAATTTATTCAAATATTAACTTCAAGCAGGATTTGAAGTTGGCCTATAAAACAAAAAGAGGGATGTAAATGTATAACATTGGAAGATGCCTTGACAATTTTGGAGATGAAGCATACTTAAATTTGGCATTGAAATTATAGGAAAGGAAAACTTGATATAGTAGAACTCAAAAAAGTATAAAATAATTTAGACTGTGAAAGCTCATATGCAAGTAGTGAATAGAAGTTGGGAGCAGGGGACTCATGTATCTCAACCTAACTACTTGGTAGGCTGTGATGTGAGTATTGCTGTTTGATGGCAGCCCACAAAATAATGTCCCTGAAAATCTTATCTCTGATAAATCAGCAAAAAAGCCAAAAGTGAGGCATGACTGAAATGGTATATTGTTAACAAATTGCAAGTAATCTCAGGGACCCTGTGTTCATGTCCCAGGACCATACATACATGTACAAAACTAATAGTAGTAATACTACTAATATTGATGATGATGATGATGATGATGATGATGATGATGATGATGATGATGATGATGATGATGTTGATGATGATAGTGATGATTATTGTAGGGCACAGGGACAGCAAAGATGGTGCTGAGAGGGAGTTGAGTGGGCAGAGCCCAATTTGCTTTATGTTCACTGTGTAACCAGCCCGTGGAAGCTTAGGTTCATGATAGCGTGTGACCTTGACAGTGATTGGTTCCTCTTCCTCACTTGCCATGCCACCTGCTCTTTTTTTGCTTTAAAAAGTGCTGCTCTATGTTAATAAACGAGTTTCTTCCTGCTTGACTTGACCTCCTGCTGGGTCTGATTGTTTTCCCGGCTGAGGGAGGCTGGGTAAAGGGTGAGCTGCCGCACTTACCTTTCCTCGGACCCCGTCCGTCTTTCTTGGGACTGACAAAGACCCAACAGATGATGATAATGACGATGATAATGATGAAGATAATGTTGATAAAGTGTATCCATAGTCAAGGATGAAATATTTGCAAATCCTATACCTGAAGAATGCCTCAAATTAGACTCTACATAGAACTCTCAAAAACTAATGTTAAAAAGAACATCAATTAGAAACTAGTAAAATATATCTTGCGAAAAATATGCCCAAAAAAGGCATCATCAGTCATTAAGTAAGTGCACATTAAAACAAAAATGACATCATAAAACATGTATGAGAATTACTGCACATAATACAATAATGACCATACTAAATGCTGTCAATAAACAGAGAAACTGGATGCTGGCAGGAATCTCAAATGGGAAAGCCACTTCTGAAAACCTTTTGACAGGTTCCTAGAATATGAAATATGCAAACACCTAGAGTATAGCACAGGAATTGGGCTCTTCAGGTTTGTCTCATAGAAATAAGCTGTAACATTCACCCAAAGGCCAAAACACAGAGGATTATAGCAGCATTACTTCCTCTAGTTAAAGAAATGGAAATCAATTCAGGCTTTCTTCAGGTGAATGGGAAACGAATTGTGCTACCTTCTCTAATAACAGAACCAAAAGGCTAATCGAGTAACTACAATACAATATTAAGGCATACAACAACAGAGAATATTCTACCATAGATTTGAAGGCAATCCTAAAAGCTTATTTATTGCATGACCTAGAAATCAGAAAAAAAAATGTTTTGGTTTCCAGGATGAAAAAGGTTTGGGATGGGACCAAGGGAAGTAGTGGGATTAATTATAAAAGGGAAGCATGAGACAGACTTAAAGAAACGTGTCGGTATTTATTCATATAGAGTTGATAAAATTATACTGAACTTAATGTGTGCACAAAATCATTAAAAAAATTGAAGTCTGCATAAGGTACTTGTGAAATATTAATGTCTTACTTTTAATATCATACTATAAATATTTAAAGAAACTGAAAAACTATTCAAGGGAATTCTCTTTGTTTTTCTTATAACATCATTAAGATCCATACTAACCTCAACGGAATTTAATGATATCTAGAAAATAGAAATCAATATTGAATGTTTACAATGAAAAATAGTATGGGTCCAACCTTTAGATTAACTACGCCATGCTAATTATAAGGCAGAGATTTAGAAGCCTGATATCCAGGGCCAGTTCTGACCAAAAAAGTCGTGAGAAAATACAAAAAAGAAAGCAAGATATAGGGTAATTTCACTGTTATCTCTCATTTGTGGAAGCCATAGGTAAGAGATTATTGCTCAAGGGAGGCTTGGCCAAAAAGTAATACCTCATCTGAAAAATAATCTAAAGTGGTCAGAGCCTTAGCAAGTTCAAGCACCAGTAGTGCCAAAGGAAAAAAGAAAAGAAGAAAACAGGAAAAGAAAAGAAAGGAGAGAAAAGGTAAACTATTTCCTCTTCATTCTTGTAGTTTCATGTCATGGGATACAAGAATTGAGGGTATTTTGTTTGCAGTTTTAGGATTCAGGACTCTAGTTAGAAAGCATTTATTTCAAGTAATTATTTTACTATTACTATTTATTAACTTATTATTAGGTCTTCTTAGAGATTGAACCCATGGCTTTGTATATATTAATCTAGTCCTACAACTGAGCTTTACACCAGCTCCCTTGTATAGTTTTGGTAATTGTTTATGAGTTCTTCAATTGATACCTACTCTACTTTTCATCTTATCTTTTCTCTCCCACATTTTCTTCTATATATTATAGTTCATGTGTTCAAAACTTTCCTCAATTTTATCTTCTAAACTTAGAATTTTGCTTTTCAGTTTACAGAGTAGTCAATTTCCTCAGGAATGTGGTAATGCCATTCTTTTCAATAGAAGCACATATTTCCATCAATAGAACAGAATTGAAGACCCAGAAATGAATGCAGTCCTATAGGTACATAATGTTTGATAAGGGAGCCAGAAACACAGGATGGAAGAAAGACAAATTCTTCAAAAACTTGTGCTGATGGAATTATCTGTACACAGAAAACTGAAGTTAGATCCTTATATATCCTCCCGCACGAGAATCGATTCCAAATGGGTTGAAGACCTCAATGTAAGTCCCGAAACCTTAGAATTTTACAGGAAGAGTTAGGGGAAACACGAGGGCTCCTTGGGACAGGTCAAAACTTCGAAAGTAAGGCTGGATAAATGGGATTACATCAAACCTAATCAATCATTTGTCAGACTCAAAAGACATGAAAAAAAAGTGATATTGTAGCACAGATTTATTAGGGAGCAAACCTACAGATGAGAGCCTCACCCAATGGTAAACCTTTAATCCCTTTTCGAACTAGGATATTTATAGTGCGTTTACAAGAATATAAGAGTTTTCTGGTGGGGATTAGTAAGAAAACAACTAATACTAAGATAGAGATAGCATGTGAAAAGAGTTGTATCTGGAGAAAGGGAGAGATGAAAGCCGTGCTGTCTAGTTCAAAGCCTTGGCTTGGTGCCAGTTTTGTAAGGTAAAGGTTCACATAGGAAAGGGGGTACAACAGGACTGGTTATTTAAAAAACCTCACATAAGTCTGAAGCCTCAAAATAAGGACCCCAGTCTGTGTGGACCAGATAGTATCTAATATGAGGTTTTATTTAAATTAGCAAGCACAATTTTAGATTTTTGCAGAGTGTGATGGTGCATAGTCAGTCACAGGCAATGTCTGCTATGTCAGGGAATCCAATCTACTCTTTCACAAGTTACCAAGTAGCCAGGTTTCAACACAAATGAGTACAATGAGATTGTACCAATGAGACTGATTCTTCCCTCTCCTGAATCAAAATTCTGTCAAATGATTTCTGTCTTCCAGCTGTTTATACAACATTTCTCACGATATTTTCTACTATTTTGTCTTCATTATTGATGTTCATAGTACTTTTTATTGTTGTCTTATGTGTCTATGTCATTTTAAGGGCTTGAACTCAATGTTTAATTGTCTTCCTTGTACTTTTTGCTCATGGCTGATCACACTCTATCCTTTGAGCCACATTCTCATCTTCTCCTTCTTGCTGGACAATTGGAGATAAGTTTTCACATTTTTGTCTGTTTAGACTGACATTGAACCAAAATCTTCAGGTTTTAGCCTCCTGAGTTTCTAGGATTCTACACATGATCCACTAACACCAAGCTTTGCTTTACTATACTTTACTTATGTGGTGGAAGAAAGTGGAAGCATATTTGTGTTAAATGTGCAATTTTCAAATACAACTTGGAATCAACTTGATACAATGTAACAGTTATCAACTTTCACAGTTAAATCAATGAAAAGTTCACATTCCCACAGAAATATAATTGAAAACAAAAGGCATAATTGTTTTCCTAAAACAAGTAATAGAACCATAAACTTCTCTCACCATACAATTCATGTTTTCTATGAGATTAATTAACAGAGAAACAGCACCCAAACTGAGAATCCAATAACCATAGGAAGAACTCAATTTTAGCAACCCCCAAGAAGGTGGAAAACATGGAGGGAACTCCCAAACTCCTCTCAGTCCTATCTCTTAACATTAACGGATTTAACTCTCCAATTAAGCGACATAGACTGCCTAGTTGGATTAAAAAACAAGAACTTTCTATCTGCCTCCTGCAGGAGTCACATCTTGCCTGTTAAAACAAACACATTTTCAATTTGAAAGGCTGGAGCAATATCTACCCAGTAAAAGGCCCCCATAAACAGTCAGGAGTTGCAATCCTAATATCAGATAAAATAGACTTCAAATTAAAATTCGTGAAAAGAGATAAAGAAGGTGGCTACACACTAATTAAGGGATCTCTCCTTCAGGAGGATATTACAATTCTAAATATCTATTCGCCAAACAACAGAGCACACAAATTTATCAAAGAAACACTACTTTCCCTCAAATCCCATATAGATCCAAAGACATTAATTGTTGGGGATTTTAACACACCACTCTCCCCACTAGATAGATCAACTCTGCAAAAACTCAACAGAGAAACCGCAGATCTAAACAGCTGCATAGATCAACTAGATTTAACAGACATCTACCGAACATTTCACTCAGCAGCATCAGAATACACGTTTTTTCTCAGCAGCACATGGAACATTTTCTAAAATAAAACACATTTTAGGCCACAAAAAAACTTGTCTAAATTCAGAAACATTGAAGGTATACCTTGCATTCTCTCTGACCACAAGGGAATAAAATTAGAACTCAACACCAAAAGCCACCAAAGAAAGTCCGGTATCACATGGAGGCTAAACAACACACTGCTGAGTCACGAGTGGGTCATGGAAGAGATTAGAAAGGAAATTCAAATGTTTATGCTATTCAACAAAAATGAACACACAAATTACCAGCTCCTCTGGGACACAGCAAAGGCAGTACTCAGTGGCAAGTTTATAGCTCTGAGCTCGTACATCAACAAATTGGAGAGATCTGAAACCAAAAATTTAATGAGACATCTGAACCTCCTTGCAAAAGAGCAACAAGATAAACCCCAATCCAGTAGAAGGAAAGAAATAATTAAAATTAATTCAGAATTAAATGAATTAGAATCCAAAAAAACTGTAGAAAGAATCAACAAAGAAAGAGTTGGTTCTTCGAAAAAATTAACAAAATTGACAGAACCTTAGCAAATCTTATCAGAAAAAGAAAAGAAAACACACAAATAAATAAACTCAGAGATGAGAATGCAAACATCACCACGGAAACAACCAAGTTTCACAACTTTATAAGGGAATACTTCTCAAAACTTTATGCTAATAAGTTTGAGAACTTGACAGAAATGGACCTTTTCCTAGCAAATATTGACATGCCAAAACTAAACCAAGATGAGTTGAACTATCTTAACAGGCCCATATCAAGCACTGAAATAGAAACAGCAATAAGAGACCTCCCAGCTAAGAAAAGTCCAGGACCAGATGGTTTCACAGCGGAATTTTACAAGGACTTCAAAGCAGAGCTCACACCAATACTCCTCCAACTCTTCAATGAAATTGAAAGAGAAAGTTCACTATTGAGCACATTCTATGAAGCCAGCATAACCCTCATCCCAAAACCAGGCAGGGACTCATCAAAGAAAGCGACCCATTACTTTGATGAAATTTGATGAAAAACTTCTCAACAAAATTTTGGCCAATCGATTTCAACAATTCATCCAAAAAATCATAAACCACGATCAAACAGGATTCATTTCAGGGATGCAAAGCTGGTTCAATATACGCAAATCAATTAATATTATTCATCACAACAACAGGAGCAAGAATAAGAACCACATGGTTATCTCAATTGATGCAGAAAAAGCATTCGACAAGATCCAACATCCCTTTATAATGAAGGTTTTGGAAAAATTAGGAATCCATGGAACATTCCTCAATACAATAAAGGCTGTATATGACAAACTTACAGCCAGCATTATACTTAATGATGAAAAACTAAAGCCATTTCCTCTTAATTCAGGAACAAGACAATGATGTCCACTCTCTCCACTTCTCTTCAATCTAGTATTAGAATGGCTATCTACAGCAATAAGACAAGATGCAGACATAAAGGGGATCCAAATAGGGAAAGAATTAATAAAACTCTCCCTCTTTGCAGATGACATGATCTTATATTTAAAGAATCCCGTAGACTCCACTTGCAAATTACTCAAGCTGATTCAAAACTTTGGCACAGTAGCAGGGTATAAAATGAACCCCCCAAAATCAATGGCTTTTCTGTATGCCAACAATGAGAAAAGAGTGGCTGAAATTAGGAAAGCAACTCCATTTATAATAGCCCCACAAAAAATAAAATACCTAGAAATTAACTTAATCAAAGAAGGGAAGGACCTCTATGATGGAAACTTTAAAATCTTGAAAAAGGAAATCAAAACAGAACTAAGAAAATGGGAAAAACTCCCATGCTCCTGGATTGGAAAGATTAACATCATGAAAATGGCAATACTTCCCAAGGCTATCTACAAATTCAACTCGATACCTATCAAAATTCCAACCTCATTCTACAAGGAAATAGAAGAGGCAATCCAAAAATTCATATGCAACAATAAAAGACCCCGGATAGCAAAAACGCTCCTCAACAGAAAGAACACTGCTGGAGGAATATCAATACCAAATTTCAAACTCTACTATAAAGCCGTAGTAAACAAAACAGCATGGTACTGGCACAAGAACAGACCTTCGGAACAATGGAATAGAATTGAAAATCCAGAAGTGAACCCACAGACCTATAGCCATCTAACCTCTGATAAGGGAGCTAAAACAATAGAATGGAAGAAATACAGCCTCTTCAGTAAAAAGTGCTGGCAAAATTGGTTAACTATTGGTAGAAAACTAAAGCTAGATCCTTATATATCACCCTGCACCAGAATCAACTCCAAATGGATCAAGGACCTCGGAGTCAAAGCAGACACTCTGAAAACATTACAGGATGGAATAGGAGAAACCATAGGTCTCCTTGGCTCCAGCCGAAATTTTCTCAATAGAGACCCGGAAACATAACAAATCAAAGAAAGGTTGGACAAATGGGATTGTGTGAGGGTGCAGAGCTTTTGAATTGCAAAGGACATAGCTAGCAAGATCAATAGAAAGCCACCAGATTGGGAGAAGGTTTTCAGTAGCCATACAACGGACAAGGGTCTCATATCTAAAATATACTTGGAACTCAAAAAATTAAATCCCCTAACAACAAATCCTCAAAGAAACAACTGCCCAGAAAATAAGTGGGCTAAAGACTTGAAGAGAAACTTCTCTGAAGAAGAAAGAAGGATGGCCAATAGACACATGAAGAAATGCTCAACCTCCCTAGCCATAAAAGAAATGCAAATCAAAACACCATTGAGATACCACCTCACCCCAGGTAGAATGGCTATAATCAAGAACTCTAACAACAACAGATGCTGGAGGGGATGTGGACAGAAGGGAACCTTACTTCATTGTTGATGGGAGTGTAAACTTGTTCAACCACTTTGGAAAGCAGTATGGAGGTTCCTCAAAAGACTTCACATAGAGCTCACCTATGACCCAGCAATCCCACTTTTGGGCATTTACCCAAATGTTTACAAACAAGACTACACTAAAGCTACCAGCACAACTACGTTGATTGAAGCATTATTTATCATAGCTTAGATATGGAACCAATCCAGATGCCCCTCATTAGATGAATGGATCAAGAAAATGTGGTATATATACACAATGGAATTCTATGCCTCCATCAGAAAGAATGACATTTCCCCATTTGTTAGGAAATGGAAAAACTTGGAAAATATTATATTAAGTGAAGCAAGCCAGGCCCAAAGAAACATAGGTCCCATGGTTTCCCTTATTTGCAATATCTTGTATATGTATGAGTCAAGCGGAAAAGGTCAGATAATGTGATGTTAGGAAAATGAACCCTTAGATATGTATTTTAATGCTTTTTTATTTCATGCATTTGTTTCTAACGCTTTTATTAGATTATCTCTTTGTTGCTTTGTATGTCCCTCCCCCACAGTATAACCCCTGCTTTCACTATATTTGATGTCAGTATAACTTGTGGAGGAGATGGGGAAAAACAAGTCGTTTAAGGATACAGGTAGACCTGTTGCAACAATGAGAAGTACAAGTTGTCATGTCGAAAATGAGCTTTACAACGTTGGTGTGGGGGGGGAGGGGGAGGATTGAGTAGGGTGGTAGGGGGGAGGCTGGGAAGGGATGTGAAGGGTAAACAAAGGACCAGGCTGCAATGCTTGGTAAGAAATGTACGCATTATCCTGCCCATGTAATTGTAACCCCTCTGTATTATATGTTCACAAAAATAAAATAAATTATTTTTTTTTTAAAAAGTATAATGCTGGCTGTAGGTTTGTCTTATACAGCCTTTATTGTATTGAGGAATGTTCCAAGGATTCCTAGTTTTTTCCAGAACCTTCACATAAAGGGGTGTTGGATCTTGCCAAATGCTTTTTCTGTATCTATTGAGTTAACCATGTGGTTCTTATCCTTGCTCCTGTTGATGTGATGAATGATATTAACTGATTTGCATATATTGAACCAGTTTTGCATCCCTGAAATGAATCCTGTTTGATCATGGTGTTTGATTTTTTGGGTTAATTGTTGAATTCAATTGGCCAAAATTTGGTTGAGAAGTTTTGCATCAATGTTCATCAAAGAAATAGGTCTATAGTTCTCTTTCTTTGATGAGTCCCTCCCTGATTTTGGGATGAGGGTTATGATGGCTTCAAAGAATGAGTTCGGTTGTGCACTTTCTCTTTCAATTCTTTTTGGAAGTGTTTGAGGAGTATTGGTGTGAGTTCTGCTTTGAAGGCCTTGTAGAATTCTGCTGTGAAACCATCTGGTCCTGGGCTTTTCTTAG
Source organism: Dipodomys spectabilis (assembly GCF_019054845.1). Classification (NCBI taxonomy): domain Eukaryota; kingdom Metazoa; phylum Chordata; class Mammalia; order Rodentia; family Heteromyidae; genus Dipodomys; species Dipodomys spectabilis. The sequence goes on along the minus strand of NW_024870978.1, from coordinate 412,456 downwards.
ATCAGAGATCTCTTATTTCTGTTTCTATTTCAGTGTTTGATATGGGCCCCTTAAAATGCTTTAACTCATCTTGATATAGTTTCAGCATGTCAGTATTTGCTACGAAAAGGTCCATTTCTGCCAAGTTCTCAAACTTATTAGCATAAAGTTTTGAGAAGTATTCCCTTATAATGTTCTGAATCTTAGTTGATTCTGTGGTGATTTGTCAATTCTCATCTCTGAGTTTATTTATTTGGGTGTTTTCTCTTCTTTTTCTGTTAAGATTTGCTAAGGGTCTGTCTATTTTGTTAATTTTTTCGAAGAACCAACTCTTTGTTTTTTGATTCTTTCTATGGATTTTTTATTCTAATTCATTTAATTCTTATTTAATATTAATTATTTCTTTCCATCTACTGTATTGATGTTTATCTTGCTGCTCTTTTTCAAGGAGGCTCAGATGTCTAATTAAATTGTTGGTTTCAGATCTCTCCAATTTGTTGATATAGGGACTCAGAGCTATAAACTTGCCTCTGAGTACTGCCTTTGCAGTGTCCCAGAGGAGCTGATAATTTGTGTGTTCATTTTTGCGGAATATCATGAATAATTGAATTTTGTTTCTAATCTCTTCCATGACTCAATTGTGATTCAGATGTGTATTCTTCAACCACCATGTGGTACAGGAATTTCTTTGGTGGCTTTTGTTTTTGAATTCTAATTTTATTCCCTTGTGGTCTGAGAGAATGCAAGGTATAACTTTAATGTTTCTGAATTTGGACAATGGGTTCTTTTCTTGTATAGCAAAAAGGAACACACAAGCTAACTTGCACTTTGTCATTGGTCTATGTTCAATTCCTCTTTTGGTATCAGTTTCCACCTGCAGTAAACGTTCCTTCTACGTCCAGTAACAATCTATGGCACTGCTCAAGTAAAAATTAATGTTTTCAGGCTTAATTGAACTAGCACAAAGACATCTTTGGACATGAGGTAACACGCCTTTCAGACACAACTTAGTAAATACAAAATATAAAATTTAAATGGCTTATAAAAACATTATTCATGTACATATGGCCATATAAGATAATGTTAAATAAAATGAGCCCCAAGATTGGGAAAAAATTTGTTTTTTTCTTTATTGCAGTTGTTTCAAATGTATCTAAAATGTACTATGTGATTTTTTCATTTCTCCTCCATGTTTTTCCCCCATGATATAACTCCTGTTTTCATTGGATATGATTTTGGTGCCCTGCAACTTGCAAATACATTTTTCTAGTGTGGGGAGGAGAAGGGAAATAACAAAATGCTGAAACAAAGATTCAGGATGACCTATTGTAACAATGATATGAACAAGACACTATGTAGAAAACGAACTTTACAACTTGGGGAGGGGAGGGGGAATTGGGTAGATGCGGAGGGAACAGATACCACAGGAAAAACAAAAGAGGATGTAACAGTAGGAAATGTACTCATTACCTTACTTATGTAACTCTAAGCCCTCTGTACACTATTTTTACTATAAAAATATAAAAGAAACCATTATCCAGGAGTACATTAAGTTCAAATTTCGTAAGTGCTCTTAAATTAAATTTAACTGGGAGAAGATTCTCAGAAAAGTTTATTTTTGCGTGTGTGTGTTGTGCATTATTTCCCAAGTGTACACAAGTTAACAGTAGACGAAACAGTAGGAATAATAAGAGAAAAAAAAGTTCTGTGTTTAAGTATAATGGATCAATAGACTATAGAAGACTTTGCAAATAAGACAACATTGAACCAATAAAGCCAAAGCCATTAAGTAGAGTGACATAGAGAAATAATTAATACTAAGAGGAACATGAGCGTTGAAGCCACTCTCTTTCAACTTCTATCTCTAAATCATGGTTGCTAATCACGTAAATTTGTAAAATGTACAATGGAAGAATAATTCTGGTTCCCCTTAACTGGAAAAAAAGTCCATGGTGAGAAAGCTGGAATTATACTAGCAATGAACTGGTGGCCAAAATCTCATTTCTTTTTCTTTCTTTTATCTTTTTTCTTTTTCATTTTTGATGATTGTGGCAAGGTTTGAACTCGGCCTGGGCAATATCTCTCCACTCTTCAACTCAAGGTTAGTGCTCTACCTCTTGAGTCACAGCCCCAATTCCAGTTTTCTGGTGGTTAATTGGAGATAAGTGCCTCAGAACCTCTCTTTCCTACTCGTACTGGATTTGAACTGCAATCCTCAGATCTCAGCCTACTGAGTAGCTAGAATTATAGACGTGAGCTCAAGTGATGGAATACTAGTCATGAGGAAGATTGCTGAATAAGGTTGATGAGGCTTTCGCATACACACTTACAAACATACACATACACACAGAAGCACATATATGTGCAAACACACCTGCACAAATGAAACAACTCTCAGAATATGGAGAAATGTTAGAAAACAATAGAAAATATATCTTGAGTAAGACTAGATCAAGTGATAATTTTTAATATTAGAAAGTCCTCAAGTGAAATTTCTTCAAAGAAGTTTGAGAATATTACATACCTAGGGACCAGAGATAATAAGATTTCAAGTAATCATTATTAAAGGGATTGGATCCATGGAAGAATGAATCGGAGACCCCTTCAGGTGCATCTGAAAATGTTCATATCCTGGGTCAAATGATAGAACATTTTTGAAAATAGTACATAAAGAGTTTGAGCAGTCAATCTAATGTATAAGATCATAGGAGAAGTTCAGAATTGCTAGTCTGTATCTAGATTAAATAAACCACCAAACTATGGCAGGGAAATTGGATACAAGCCTGGAATTCTAGCACTCAGACTAAGACAGGAGATTAGAGAGTGGGATTACATAGTAATACCTTCCCTGGACCAGGTAGTATAATTTTGGCTCAATGAAACAAGCCAAACAACAAAATACAGAGTTGGAAGTTTGGGCTCATTTTGTCATTATGTTTTGAAAAGGCAAGTTTCCTATTGAAATGCAACTCATATATAATCTTCAGTTTTGTTTTAAATGCTCTCTTCATTACACAACATTCCTAGATGCAAAATGGCTCATGATTCCCAATCAAAAATTTGAAAAAGTAAGCATCATTCTGTTGGATTTCAAAGAAATAATGAAGGATTACAAAAGTTTAAGCCTGGAAAAATACAAAGTTCATCTAATGTAGGACTTTGTAGATCTTGCTAAATTAGAATTTAGATTTAAAATAAATATTTTGGTTTTGTTTGTAATTTCATATTCTATAGGATACTACAAAATTCTTTTTAAGTAAAGGTTTTAATTGACAAATTCACAAATGAATCTGGCATTTTATTTGCCTAAAATATTCTTTCAAGCGAGGTATAATTAGAACTTAATTAATTGATAATTCCAACAGTTCATGTATAAAATGATAGTGTGAATAATCTAGACAGAGTTGCCAACAAATGGATATTAATTTGTAAATTTAGAACAAGCAATTTTTTGAGGCTTGGTGTAACATGGTATGAAGAGAGTAATTGTGTGAGGTCTTGGTTGTTCTATCTATCCATAATACAGGAAGAAATTTTCTTAAGTACATGCCTCTGTATACAATGAGAAAAATGCTAGAGTTGGAGATGGTTTTTATTTTTTGGTTTGTCCTCAGGTTTGAACTCTGGGCCTGGTGACTCTCTCTGAGCCGGTTTGTGCTCAAGGCTCATGCCCTACCACTTCAACCTCAGGGCCACTTGAGTCTGGCTTTTCCTGAGAAGTTTATTGGAGATAAGAATCTAAGGAATCTTCCTGACTGGGTGAGCTTTGAACCATAATCTTCTCATCTTAGCCTCCTGAATATTTATGATAGATAAAAATATAAATAATATTTGCAAGTGTTCTGATTTCTAGAAATCACAAAAATGTTGCAACAAAGTTTAGTGTAGTGTACTTTCCACAATAGGAAGGGCATCATATTAGCACAAGTATAGTATTTTTTCACAACAATGATAAGCTATTCATGATGTGAATTAAGGGAATTTTAAGGCGCACCTTACATGTTGGCAACTGTTGGGCTAGGAAGACTTTATGGCATAAAAGCTTGGGCTTCATGGTCACAGAAATAATAGCTTACTCTGATGAACAACGGTTTACTCTTCAGGAATTAATTATTACACATACTTCATACTTATAAAATCCACCAGAATGTGGTTATTTTTTTTCTGTTGATTTCTCAATATCTAACACCCCATTAGAAACTGCAGCTATTGCAGAATTAAATAACATGCAAACAAGTACTGTTTTGAATATCTCTGATAAGGAATGTTCACAATTTGAAAATGAGTAGTTAGTATATGTATGAATTTCAAGAACACATATATTCTGTCCTTTTAACAATTACTCAGTTTTAAAAATTAAGAGTTTCCAGAGAATTATACTGTTTTCTGTTTTACTATGAGACAATACTAAAATTATATTTTTTTGAAAATTATGGCAGGTATATTGTGAAAATATTGTATATTTGGATAACAAATCAAGTTGATGAACCTCTGATAAAGAAAGGTGTAATTAATTCAAATTAGATGCCAAATAGTGTTCATTTTTAAAAAGGTAATGCACATAGAATAATATTTACTATAGCAATACAGTGCAATTATACTTTGTGTAACTTATTTTTAGTTTAATTTTATTTTTAAGGTGATATATACAAGGGTTGCATTAATTGTAAGGAAGTGAATACATGACATGTCGAAATTTTACCAACTATCTCATTTTTCTCACACTTTTTCTTTCCCCCCACACCCCTCAAAAGTTGTAATGTAAATTTCCAACATGTTGTCTTGTGAGTATTGCTATTGCATTGGTTTGCCCTTTGTCCTTTGTCTCCCCAATTTGTTGTTCATCTTGCCTTGTCAAATTGAGATAAATGCATGTGCAATACACACAGTACTGAAATCAAATACAAAAGGGGATAAACTATAGGGGAAAAGACAAAAGAAAAAAGAAATCACTTAGTACATTAAAAAAAAAACACTAAGAACAACCTCTATTTCCATATCTAGGTGTTCATTTTGCTCAACATGATCTTTTATGATCCTATATACAAAGCTTTTGAGCCATTCTGCTCATCTGCTAGTGTTATTCTATACATTGCCTATTATTACAAATGAGGGAATCTATGGAATCTGTTTCTTTGAGTCTTGCTTACTATATTTAGCAGGATTTTTAAAAATCTTTCCATTCCCTTTTGAATTGGAAGCATAGAATTCAACCATATATATATATGTCACATTTTGTTAATCCGTTCATCTACTGAAAGGCATATTGGTTTAAAACATGTTTGAATGTAATTATCACGTAGGGTCAATCAAAAACGACAGATGACACCTCCCCAGAAATACTAAAATCGTGATTTCTACATAAAAAAAGATTTTATGTTGGTACAAGTGTTAAAGTATCTGGATGAGTGTAATTTATATCTTGCACTGAATTAGACAGGAAGATATCCAATATCATATGGGATAAAAATGGTAGTGACAAAATATTCCCTTGAGAAAGATATAGGAGGCTGCCAGAAGTATGAAGAAATTCAGATAATTTTGAAGAATTTAGAAATACAAACTCAAATATGTTTCTTTAAATAAAAATTATGTAAGTGGAAGGGCAAAAGAAGGAGAAGAGAAGAAAATAACTGACAACAGATCATTGTCCCAAGCTAGAGTATAAAAAGTCATAATCTTGAGTTCGGAGGAAGATGGCAGAAGGTCTAGGCTAAACAAGGTTTCACGTAGACAACAATTTTAGTGTTCCAGTCAACAGTCCTAGGCTAGAGAATCACACCCAGTGTGCCATCAGAGTACACAGAGTTTGGCCAGAGATGGAGTATCTAGGCAAGGAAACAGATCTGAGCATCAGAGGCTGGAGCCACCATGCCTACAGAGAGTGACTAGTCAAAAAGATGCCAGACACAGTGTGCGTATTCTACTCAACACCAGGAAGGAACAGACATATTCATGCTGCAGATCGCAGACCAGAGAGAGCACAGTAACGAAGTCTCTGGCATGAGTAGAACCCTAACATCCTCACTCCTTCTCAGAAAGCAGAGGAGGGAAGGTGACCCCTCTCCCACCACCAGAGAGCTCCATCTTTGATACTGACAAAGGCCCAGAAATTGATACTGACAAAAGACCCAGACATTTGACTGTGCAACTACAGGAATTTGGTTGATGCTTGCCTTAAAATAGAGTTCTAGCACAAAAATGGTGTTACTTTCCTACCAAATAGAGGCATTCATGGAATCCAAGAGACAGCTGAAAGAAGTCAGGGAGACTGGAAAGGGAATGTTGAATGGAGCCCAACAGAAGGAATGGGAGTCCAAGGAAACCATAACCGATGAAGTAAGTGATTTGAGAATAAACACATCACCAAATTAAGGAAGTAATAAAGTTCATATAAGATCTAAAACAAAGCTCCAACAAAGAATTTGAAGTCATCAAAGCTGACCAAATAGAAGAAAAAGAAATTAAAACAAAATGGAAAGTCTTGAGAGCAGGGTAGACCAGGCAGAAGATTGAATCTGAGTGATTGAAGACAGCCAGGTTATTATAGAAAAAGAACATACAACTATCCAAGGCAAATCCAAGAAATATGATAGATCTATTCAACATTTGGAAGACACCCTCAGAAGGCCTAATCTGAGGATAATGGGAGTAGAGGAGCACCTAGAGTCAGAAGGTAATGAACTAGGAAATCTGGTTAACATGTTCCAAGCAGAGAACTTCTCAAACATGAAAAAAGATAGGCCTACTCAGATTCAAGAAGCTTTTAGAACCCCAAATAGACCAGACTAGGACAGGATATCCCACCGTGACATTGTAATCCCCACGGGATCAATTCCAAGGAAAAAATCCTTAAAGCTGTCAAGGAGAAAAGATCAACCACTTACAAAGGGAAACCAATTAGAATAACCTCAGATATCTCAGCGGAGACAATTACAGCAAGAAGAGCCTGGAATGATATATGCCATACCCTAAAGACAAACAACTGTCAACCAAGAATACTGTACCCAGCTATACTCTCCTTCATAACCGAAGGCCAAATAAAAATCTTCCATACCAAAGAACAACTGAAACAATATATATCCACCAAACCAGTCCTATAAATGACACTTAATGATATCTTACACATAGAAAACCAACAAGACCACAATAAAGGCCAAGAAACCACACCCAAACTGAGAATCCAAGAACCATAGGAAGAACCCAGTTGCTGCAGCCACCAAGAACGGGCATAAAATGCATAAAATGGCAGGAACTCACAAAGAGCTCTCAATCCTAATTCTCAACATTAACGGATTGACTCTCCAATTAAGCGACATAGACTGTCAAGTTGGATTAAGAAGCAAGATCGTTCTATATGCTGCCTTCAGGAGTAACATATTACCCATAAAAACAAACACATTTTCAATGTGAAAGGCTAGAACAAAATCTACCAAGCAAACAACCCCCATAAACAGGTGGAAGTTGCAATCCTAATAACAGATAAAATAGACTTCCAATTAAAATTAGTGAGAAGAGATAAAAAAAAAAAAGGTTGCTACATACTAATTAAGTGTTCTTTCCTTCACGAGAATACTACAATTCGAAATATCTTTTCGCCAAACAAACAAGCACCCAAATTTATTCAAGAAACACGACTTTCCCTCAAATCTGACATAGATCCAAAGACATTAATTGTTTGGGACTTTAACACACCATTTTCCACACTAAATAGATCAACTCAGCAAAAACTCAACAGAGAAACAGAGTTCTAAACACTGCGTATATCAACTAAATTTAACATCTACCAAATATTTCACCCAGCAGCATCAGAATACAAGTTTTTCTCAGCAGCACATGGGACATTTTCCAAAATAGACCACATTTTAGGTCACAAAACAAACTTTTCCAAATTCAGAAACATTGAAGTTATACCTTGCATTCTCTCACACAACAAGAGAATAAAATTAGAACTCATCACCAAAAGCCACTGAAGAAAGTCCTGTACCACATGGAGGCTGATAAACAAACTGTGGAATGACCAGTGGATCATGAAAGACATTAGAAAGGAAATTCAAATATTCATGATATTCAGCAAAGATGAACATACAAATTACCACCTACTCTGGGAAACAGCAAAGGCAGTAGTCAGAGAAAAGTTTATAGCCCTGAATTCCAACACAAACAACTTGTAGAGATCTGAAACCAACAATTTAATGAGACATCTGAGCCTCCTTGAATAAGAGCAGCAAGAGAGTCCCCAATCCAGTAAATGGAAAGAAATAATTAATATTAAATAAAAATTAAAGAAATGGAATCTGAAAAAACCATAGAAAGAATCAACAAAAGAAAGAGTTGAATCATTTATAAAATTAACAAAATTGACAGGACTTTAGCAAATCTTATCAGAAAAAGAAGCGAACACATCCAAATAAATAAACTCAGAGATGAGAATGGAAACATCACCACGGAAACAACCAAGATTCAGAACATTATAAGGGAATACTTCTCAAAACTTTATGCTAATAAGTTTGAGAACTTAGCAGAAATGGACCTTTTCTTAGCAAATATTGACATGCTGAAACTAAACCAAGATGACTTAAACCATCTTAACAGGCCCATATCCAACATTGAAATAGAAACAGCAGTAAGAGTCCTCCCATCTAACAAAAGCCCAGATCCCGATGGATTTACAGTGGAATTCTACAAGGCCTTCAAAGAAGAGCTCACACCAACACTCCTCCAAATCTTCAATGAAATTGAAAGAGAAAGTTCACTACCTAACTCATTCTATGAAGCCATCATACCCTTCATCCCAAAACCAGGCAGGGAGTCATCAAAGAAAGAGAACTATAGACCCATTTCTTGGATGATCATTAATGCAAGAATTCTCAACACACTTTTGGCCAATCGACTTCAACAGTTCATCCAAAAAATCATACACCACGATCAAACATGATTCATTTCAGGTTTCATTTCATGCAAAGTTGTCTCAATATACCCAAATCAATTAATATAATTCATCACACAAGAGCAAGGACAAAAACGACATGGTTATCTCAATAGATTCAGAAAAAGGATTTGACAAGATCCATCACCCCTTTACATTGCAGATTCTGCAAAAATTAGGAATCCATGGAACATTCCTTAGTACAACAAAGGCTATCTATGACAAACCTACAGCCAGCATTATACTTAATGGTGAAAAACTAAAGCCATTTCTTCTTAACTCAGGTACGAGACCAGGATATCCACTCTCTCTACTTCTTTTCAATTTAGAATTAAAATGCCTAGTTAAACCATAAAACAAGATGCAAACATTAGAAGGATCTAAATAGGGAAAGAAGAAGTAAAACTCTTCCTCTTTGCAGATGACATAATCTTATATTTAAAGAATCCCACAGACTCCACTCTCAAATTATTCAAGCTGATTCAAAATATTGGTAATATAGCAAGGTATAAAATTAACCTTCAAAAATCAATGGCTTTTCCGTATGCTAGCAATGAGAAAAGCGTATTGAAATCCGGAAAACAACTCTATTTTTAATAGCCCCACAAAAAATAAAATACCTAGAAATTAACATACCCAAAGAAGTGGAGGATCTCTATGATGAAAACTTTAAAAACTTGAAAAAGGAAATCAACACGGAACTTAGAAAGTGGCAAAAAAAACTCTCATGCTCCTGTATTGGAAGGATCAACATCGTGAAAATGGCAACACTTCCCAAAGCAATCTACAAATTCAATGAAATACCTATCAATATTCCAACCTCATTCTTCAAGGAAATAGAAAAGGCAATCCAAAAATTCATATGGAACAATAAAAGACTCCAAATATCAAATATGATCCTTAAGAGAAAGAACAGTGCTGGAGGAATATCAATAACAAATTTCAAACACTACTACAAAAACATTGTAATCAAAACAGCTTGGTACTGGCACAAGAACAGACCTCAGAACCGATGGAATAGAATTGAAAACCCATAAATAAACCCACAAACTTATAGTCATCTAATATTTGATAAGGGAGCTAAAAAAATAGAATGGAAGAAAGACAGCCTCTTCAGTAAATGGTGCTGGCAAAATGTGTTAATCACTTGTAGAAAATCAAAAATAGATCCATACATGTCATTCTGCACCAGAATCAAATCCAAATGGATCAAGTACCTCGGAGTCAAAGCAGACACTCTGAAATAATTACAGGTCTGAAATCATTACTAGGTCTCCTTGGCATAGGCCAAAAGTTTCTTAAAAGAGACACAGAAACACAACAAATCAAAGAAAATTTGGAAAAATAGGATTGCATGAAATTGCAGAGTTTCTGCACGGCAAAGGTTATAGCTAGCAAGATCAACAGAAAGCCTATATATTGGGAGAAGATATTCACTAGTCATACAATGAAAAACGTTCTCATATGTAAATTATATCTGGAACTCAAAACATTAAATCCCCCAACAACAAATCCTCAACGAAACAACTGCCCAATAAATAAATGGGCTGCATTGCAACAATGAGATATACAAGTTGTTATGTCGAAAACGAAATTTACCACTTTCGTGGGGGGAGGTGGGGAGGATTGGGGGGAGATAGGGAGGATTGGGGGGGCAGGGGGAGGATGGGAAAGGATGAGAAGGGGAAACAAAGGAGGAGGCTAAAATGCTTGATAAGAAATGTACTCATTATCTTGCCCATGTAATTGTAACACCTCTGTAAAATATTTTCAAAATAAAAATAAATGAATAAAAATATAAGTGGCTAAAGGCTTACAGAGAAAATTCTGTGAAGAGGAAAGAAAGATTGCCAATAGACCCATGAAGAAATGACCGACCTCCCTAGCCATAAGAGAAATACAAATCAAAACAACAATGGAGATACCACCTCACCCCAGTTAGAATGGCCATAGACAAGAACAATAATAACAGATGCTGGAGTGGATGTGGCCAGAAGGGAACCTTACTTCATTGTTATTGGGAGTGTGAACTTGTTCAACCACTTTGGAAAGTTGTATGGAGGTTCCTCAAAAAACTCCTAGAGCTCTCCTAAGACCCAGCAATCCCACTTTTGGGCATTTACCCAAATGATCACATACAAGTCCATACTAAATCTTCCAGCACAACTATGTTTATTGCAGCATTATTTACCATAGCTAAGATATGGAACCAACCCAGATGCCATTGAGTAGATGAATGGATCAAGAAAATCTGGTATATATACACAAAGGAATTCTTTGCCTCCATCAGAAAGAATAACAATGCTCCATTTGTTAGGAAACGGAAAGACTTAGAAAAAAATATATTAAGTGAAGTAATCCAGCCCCAAAGAAACATAGGTCCCATGTTTTCCCTTGTTCAAGTACCACTTCTTGTTCGCACACACCCAGTCTATGTGTGAGGGTACTTTCTCCATATTAAGCAATAGGGTAGTACTCACTATCTGAAGGGGAAAGTTCCACAGTATAACCCTATGCCCACATTAGAGGGTGTATAATTTAAAGTATTTTGAGACAAACAGTGAAACTAGAATTGAAATGCTCCTTAGGGACATTTTCTTGGAGCTCATTAGTTTAACCAGGAGAAATGTAAATATCCATAAATTTTGGAGCTAATTAGTAAGTATCCGAATTAACACTAGATCCTAGATATTGTGTTATTACAAGTCAACATTGTATTGTTGTTACATCAGAATCCTTTCCTACTTGCCAATGTGTAAGAGAAAATGAAAGAAAGGCATTAAAGCAAAATGCCTTATCTTTTTAGTAATTTAATCCTAGTGGTGAGGGTAATGTCTGAACTCTTCCATTCAATAAAAGCTTGAAGTTTAAAAGAGCACTTCCTACATATAAGAATTTGTGGCAGGTTGATTGACAGGGTTATTTAATCATGGAGATATCACCAAAACACTTATCTTATTGACATTGTCTATATCTTTTTAGTTTTCAAATCCAAATTGCATGTTTCCTTCAATGTAACAGTTTTGACCTTTTCTTCCTGCAAATTCTTTCCTTTCTTTACTTCTGTAAATCTGCATTTATTACTTTCTTGTTTCTTGTTTTATTTATCTCATTCTTCCAATCTTGTCCACACTGGTACTCACATTGTTCAGAATTGTGTCAGAACTTTCCTTTTCCTCTTCCCTTTAATAATGCCCCCGATTTTATTATTCTTTTTCATATTCATGGTCATGGATATTTTGATAATGTCTAAACAAACCTATCTTTGCATTTGTTTAATATAAACTTTGGAACTATCAGAGTTTTTTCCCCTAAATCCATCATTTCTACCTGCAATCTCTATCACCAATGATATCACTAACACAGTTGCCTGGCCAGAGATATAGAACACTTTAGATTTCTTCTTACCCTTCTGCTCCCACCCATTAGATAAAATGAATTATCAAGATTTTCTGAGTTTCTGCCAATAATATGATTTCTATGTACTCCTTTTTATGCCCTTGAAACCAGCCTGTTCATGTAATCATCACTGGTCACCTAGACTTAAACAACCTTTTACAAAGTATGTTTTTCCCCACAGTCTTTTCATATTGGTCCTTTCCATAACCAAATCTTCTGCTTGTAAGCACACAGAGTGAAGAGCACAGACACAAATTCTAGTATCATTATTTACTCATTACATTGACTACTGGCCTTACATTTCTCATCTGTAAATAGAGGCAATATACCAGAAATATTGAAAATATAATTGTTGACTTCTAGAGCAAAAAAAAAAGAAAAGTGAAGAGTCCTTACGTTTTTCCCCTTAGCTTACAAATAAGGAAAGAATCAAATTCAGTTTGTTGGTATAAAGTCACAAATTGTTTCGTGCAGAAATAAAAATAAATTTTCCTCCTGGCTCTAAGGACCGTGTTCTTTTAAAGTAACTCCAGATATGTAAGTGGTATTATGTAAATTGTGTCATGTGTTTACAGCTATTTTGAAGAATATGACATTGGAAAACATTGGTTATTGAATAGTGTCTTTATGAGAATTGTATTTGAACTAATCACACTAAATTGAAAACTACATCTTAGTCCATCAAAATATTTCTTATTGCTTTATTTGTTGCCAAGTGTTGTTAATAAATTTATACATAGATTTTCTCTAGTTAACTGGATAGAAACTAAAACTGATCATGGATTTCTTCCTAATGAATGAAGCATGCTTGAGGCATGCGTTGTTAACTTCTAGGGATATATAACTAAGCCAATGGCTATGTGGGTAGTGAGAGGCCTTCTCCTAAAGTCCCAAGGCTAGAACAAACAAGAACATTTGTAACAGAAAGAACTCAGCTTATTATATTTTATCTATGTGGGATAATCAACATGTGCAAATAAACGATTTTATTTATAAGAAAACAATAGTACCAAGAAAAGTGAGTATATTTAGAGAGACTGAAAGAATAACATTAGGGTTTTTAATGTCTCACCTGTTTATGTGATTGTATTTCCTGATATTGAAACTCTCCTCGTTATTCTTATTGTATTAACCCAATGCTTTTTATGTACTATGTATTTAATGTGGGAAATCTGGCTTAAAAGATGTCTAAAAATTTTTCCTTTCCAATCACAACCTTGTTATTATTCAGGCTACACCGTGGTCATCATTATCTTCATAAAAATTATTATTAGAATCATAAGTGCGAACTATTGAACATATGATACCTGTCTATGATTTTGCAATATTTGTATTTTGATTAATAATTTTAATGTTACCACTGTGCATGCATCCATGTTAAAATTTTGAATAAGTAAACAAAAAAAAACTAAGCCATATCAGGTAGTTTGACTATGTGCTTATAACAAATTATTGAGTAGATATTTGAGCCATTGCAAATTCCTAACCAGTATGAATTTTCTTCCTCTCTCCCTGTCATTACACACAAATATTTAAGAGTTTGAACAGAATTTTTTCAAGTAATATACTACAAATGTTACTACAATATCATGTGTATATCTAAAATTCTCTTGAAATTAATAAACTCTACTTTCTATTGAAAGATTAATTATTTTACACTAGGAAACTTTTGGAAAAATAGACTGCCTATCTTTGAAATGAAAAATAGTTGAATAAAAGTTTCAGAGGGAGTTCCGGATGGTGGTGGAGGAGAAGCTGGAGGCTAAAAACAAGCTCTCACATAGAAAGCAAGTTTTTTTTTTCCAGTGAACAGTCCTAAGCCAGAGAATCACATCAAGTGTGCCATCATAGGACAAAGAGTTAGGCCAGAGAGGGAAAATCCAGGCAAGGAGACAGATCTGAGCACCTGCCAGCTGCCGCAGCTGCTGCTGCAGCTGTGCGGCAGCGATGGTGGCTGTGGCCGCCATACCTGCAACACAGAGAGTCCAGGACGAAGACACCAGAAGTGGCAGGTGAGTGGATTTTACTCAAAACCAGCAAGAACTGACAAGGGACAGACATCTTCATCCTGCAGTTCGCAGACCAGAGACAACACAGGAACCAAGATTCTGGCGTGAGTAGAAGCCTGACATCCTCACTCCTTCTCAAGGATCAGAGGAGGGAAGGCCACCCCTCCCATCCCCACTACCAGAGATCTCCGTCTTTGAGACTGACAAAGGTCTGATGAGCAGCTAGCTCCAACTCAGGCATTGGAAGAAAACAAGAGTAATTTAGCAGGTCACAGGAACCTACCTGACCTGCTAGGCTCAGCTCCACCCAGGGAAAATTCACCCAGCACAGGCAGCAAGCCACAGGAGTGGATTTCTTCACTGGGTACACAGAGACAGAGGCTGCCCCTCCCTAGAGCAGCCTTGAAAACCAATTGAAATACAGTAAACATAAACCCTGATAAAGGTTCCAGGCTAGGTGTGAGTGATTCAGAAGCTAGCCCCTCAGGGAAAAGCTACTCTTTGCTGAGAGGCCTCAACTCTACCCAGAACCTAGCCTCATCACAGCATCTCTAAACTAGAGGAAACAGCCATCACCCTCTTTTGTGATACTCAAAGCAGATCTCCCTCCCATTGAACTAGCCTGGGAGGAGGATCCAAAAATACTGACTAAGAAGAGCATTTTTCTGCCTGCTCATACTAACTGACTTAAGAAACCAACCAAGCCACAGCAAAATCAAACACCACAAGCAGACCAAAGACTCCAACTACAGACAGGTTAAGGACACAAGGGAGATACAGGATCTTCCCATCCCCCCCCCCAAAAAAAAATCAAAGAACTTTTTTGTACCTTTTATTAAAAATTTTTTTCTAAAACTTTTTAAAAATTTTAATATTGAATTTTTCTGAAAAAAATTGTTTTCTATTAACTTTTTTTTCTTCCTCTTATAATTTTTATTTTAAGAGTATAAGTGTGTGCTTCGTCTCTTTTTTCTTTTTTTTTCTTTCTTTTCCTTTCTTTTTTGTTTAGCGCTACTGACCTTTTGATCCTTTTTTTCTTTCCTTCTCATTCTTTTCACCTTTTCTTCTCCTTTGTTCTTCTTTGCATGACTTAATTGCTCTTCTGCTCGTCCTCAGGTATATCTGTAGATGATTATTAGATCTTATCACCCATTGTGTACACACTTAATCAAGAAATGTCTTACTGAAGTCAAAAACTTTTAGACTTAAATTCCTTAATAGTAGTACTACCTCTCTCTCTCTCTCTCTCTCTCTCTCTCTCTCTATATATATATATATATATATATATATATATACATATATATATATATAAAGTATATATATATATATATAAAGAGGTAGTATATATATGTATATATATATAATATTTTAAGCATTTTTTAAGTTTCCCACATCTCCTTTTTATCCCTACGCTTATCTTATCCTATCCACATTCTTCTCTGAATATTACGTTTTTAATTTGCATGATTTTTAAGTTTTTAAGTGTTTCACTTTTTAATTTTTAATAGTTGTTTTTCAATTTTTTCTTTTCTCTTCTTATATCTTTCCCTTCTTTTCTTTTCTCTCTCTCTACTATCATTCTATTTATTCTATCCAATCTATTTCCTGCTTTGAGATTAGGACTTAGTTAAGTTAACTCACCCTCTGCCTTTCCATATCCTTCTATTCCTATTTTTACCTACATCTCTCCCTAAACCTAACAATTAGTAGTTTGCCATATTCTTCTTTGTGGTTCGTAACCCATTAATATATAGTTGTTTGATGCTGAATAGATTTATATGTTGGACTAGAGTGTATCTGCAGACTTTGACTGAGCAACTATAGATGTTGGTTGATGCTTACCTTAAGATAGTGATCTAGCACAAAAGTGGTGTTGCTTTCATCCCAAATGGGCAGGGTAAGCAGGAAAAACACAAGAAAAATGGTACGTCCGGGTATCTCAACTCCCACTCATGATAATCAGTGGACAGAACAGATAATAATCCAGAGGAGAGTTCCCAAAAAGCTCTACAAACACCACAGGTATACATGGTAAATGAAAAGATTGAAAACCTGCAACAGACTCTGTATGAGCGTGATAGGGAGAGAGAGGAGGCAAAAGAAAGGCCAATGCAGGAATATCATGAGCATGAGGAAGCTACTCAAAGATTGATACAGGAATTGTGTGAGCAGCTTGAGAGCACTCTAAAAGAAATAAAGGAATGGTGTGAGCAGGCTGAGATCAGTCAAAGAGAGCTAGAGGAATCACATGAACCGGAGGAAGCTAATCAAAGAGTAATACAGGAATTGAGAGAGCAGGATGAGAATACTCAAAGATCATTAAAGGCATTCATGGAATCCATAAATGGAGAACTGAAAGAACTAAAGAAGTCCACAAAGGGAATGCTGAATGGAACCCAGCAGAAGGAATGGGAGTCCAAGAAAACTATAACCAATCAACTAAGTGATTTGAGAATAAACACTGAACACCAAAATAAGGAAGTAAGAAGTCATGCAAGATCTAAAACAAATCTCCAACAAAAAATTTGAAGCCATCAAAGCCGACCAACTAGAAAGAAAAGAAAAGAAAAACAAAGTAAAAATCTTGATTGTAGGTTAGAACATACAGAAGATTGAATCTCGGGGATTGAAGACAAAATCGATATTATAGAGAAAAAACATATAACCATCCAAGACAAATCCAAGAAATATGATAGATCTATTCAACATTTGGAAGACACCATCAGAAGGCCTAATCTGAGGATAATGGGTATAGAGGAGCACTTAAAAACAGAAGTTAATAGTCTAGGAAATTTGTTTAACAGGATCCTAGCAGAGAACTTCCCAAACATGAAAAAAGATAGGCCTATCCAGATACAATAAGTTTAGGACTCCAAATAGACCAGACCGGAATAGGATATCCCACTGTCACATTATAATCCACACTGGATCAATTCAGACCAAGGAAAAGATCCTTAAAGCTGTCAAGGAGAAAACATGAATCACCTATAAAGGGAAACAAATTGGAATCACCTCAGAGTTCTCAGCAGAGACAATCAAAGCAAGAAGAGCCTGGAATGATGTATGCCATGCCCTAAAAACAAACAACTATCAACCAAGTATACTGTACCCAGCTTTACTCTCCTTCATAACCGAAGGTAAACTAAAAACCTTCCATACCAAAGAACAACTGAAACAATATATCTCCACCAAACCAGCCCTACAAAAGGTTCTTAATGATTTCTACACAGAGAAAACCAACAAGACCACAATAAAAGCCAAGAAACCACATCCAAACTGAGAATCCAAGAACCATAGGAAGAACCCAGTTGCTGCAGCCCCCAAGACGCTTCATAAAATGTCAGAAACTCCCAAATACCTCTTAGTCCTATCTGTCAACATTAACGGACTTAACTCTCTAACTAAGCAACATAGACTGCCCAGTTGGATTAAAAAGCAAGATCTTTCTATCTGTTCCCTTCAGGCATCACATCTTGCCAATAAAAACAAGGACATTTTCAACATGAAAGGCTGGAATCAAATCTACCAAGCAAACAGCCCCCATAAACAGGTGGATTGCAATCCTAATATCAGATAAAATAGACTTAAAATTAAAATTAGTAAGAAGTGATGAAGAAGGTTGCTACATATTAATAATTAAGGGATCTCTCCTCCATGAGTATATTACAATTGTAAATACCTATTCACCAAACAACGGAGCACCCAAATTTATCCAAGAAACACTACTTTTCCTCATATCCCACATAGATCCAAAGACATTAATTGTTGGGTACATTAACACACCACTTTCCCCACTAGATAGATCAACTCGAGAAATTGCATAGATCAAATAGTTTTAATAGATATCTACCGAATATTTCACCCAGCAGCATAAGAATACACGTTTTTCTAAGCAAGATATGGAACATTTTCCAAAATAGTATACATTATAGGCCACAAAGCAAACTTGTCCAAATTCAAAAACATTGAACTTATACCTTGCATTCTCTCAGACCACAAGGGAATAAAATTAGAACTCAACACCAAAAGCCACCAAAGAATGTCCTGTAACATACGGGGGCTGAAAAACAACAAACTGCTGAATCACGAGTGGGTCATGGAAGAGATTAGAAAGGAAATTCAAATGTTCATGATGTTCAACAAAAATGAACACACAGATTAACAGCTCCTCTGGGACACAGCAAAGGCAGTACTCAGGGGCAAGTTTGTAGCTCTGAGTTCCTACATCAACAAATTGGAAAGATCTGAAACCAACAGTTTAATAAGGCATCTGAGCTTCCTTAAATAACAGCAGCAATATAAACCCCAATCCAGTAGATGGAAAGAAATAATTAAAATTAAATCAGAATTAAATGAATTAGAATCCACAAAAAAACCATAGAAAGAATTAACAAAAGAAAGAGTTGGTTCTTCTAAAAAAATAACAAAATTGGCCGACCGTTAGCAAACCTTATCAGAAAAAGAAAAGAACAACCCAAATAAATAAACTCAGAGATTAGAAAAGAAACATCACTAGAGAAACAACCAAGATTCAGAGCATTATAAGGGAATACTTCTCAAAACTTTATACTAATAAATTTGAGAACTTGGAAGAAATGGACCTTTTCCTAGCAAATATGGAAATGCCGAAACTAAACCAAGATGAGTTAAATCATTTTAACAGTCCCATATCAAGTATTAAAACAGAAACAGCAATTAGAGTCCTCCCATATAAGAAAAGTCCAGGACCAGATGGTTTCGCAGCAGAATTCTACGAGGCATTCAAAGCAGAGCTCACACAAATACTCCTCCAACTCTTCAATGAAATTGAAAAAGAAAGTTCACTACTGAACTCATTCTATGAATCCATCATAACCTGTCGGGTCTTTGTCAGTCCCACAAATGATGGATGGGGGCCAAGGAAAGCTAAGTCGGCAGCACGAACGTTACCCAGCCTACCTTAGCCCTTGAAATAATCAGTCCCTGTGGGTAGTCAAGTCAAGCAGGATAGCTCATTTATTAACACAGAGCAGGCCCTTTTTAAAGCAAAAAAAGCAGAGGGTAACATGGCAGTGGAGGAGAAGGAACCAATCACTGTCAAGGTCACACCCTATCATGCACCTAAGCTTCCACGGGCTGGTTACACACTGAACGTAAACCAAATTGGGCTCTGCCTAATCAACTCCCTCTCAGCGCCATTTTTGGTACCCATGTGCTCTACAGATTCTCCCTTTTTTGTTTTAATGGCAGACCCACCTCTCAATTAGTTATCCTTTTCCCTCCTCTTTAAAGGTAATTTTAACAGGATTACATTGGTAAGAATAGCATTGGCCACGTTGGGGATTCGAGGCAAGTCTGGGGGCCTGATTTGCCAGACAAGGATAGGGAGGGCCCTCGTGCATGATCCAAGAGCCTGTGCCAGTTACCTCATATCCCCACCTAGCAGAGTAATAAACATCAGTCCCACCACAGTTAGAAATGTCCAAAGCAGTTCAATTAGTTCCTGGGCATATATAAAAGTCGGTAGTATCTGGTAAGGTCGTTCTCTTCATAACATGGGAGCAGCCTGGGTATTGGGAGTTCTACACATGTGGCACGGTGCATCCTCATGAGCCCCCACACTCTACTATAGTCCATAAAAACATGGAAATTATAAAACAAACTTCAGACATAGCAAAGTAATCCTGGGCACCTGGTGTCTTTTAAGTAAGCCAGTTCCTTATACGTGCCTTTAAGCAAGCACAGGGGTCAAGAAGACTTTTGAGCTTTACTCTCAGCTCCCAACAGCTCCCGATTTCTCCCCCTTCTTTGTTTAAAGAAGCAAACCAGTTTGTCCTAGGATGGATGGAGTGCCTTGTCTGCCTTACCCGTCATCAGGAACTTCTTCAGAGCCAAGCTGAAGGTTGTGTCTTTGGTTGGTCAGACTGACACCCCCTCTTACCTGTCTCTGGCTGTGATTCTTCTCGAGGGAAATTCATTCCCTTGGAGCTTGATCTTATGTAACTGGCTGGCTAAGCTCATAAGAGTTTTGCAGTGCACGTGTAATGCAAGGAAGGCATAGGAAAACCATCAACAAAAGCATTACCAGGTCAAGAAATGTCGTTAGCAGTCCTTTAACATTAGTCAAGAATGGGATAGCAGTCTTTGCCCCTTCAGAGTCCAGAGGTGGGGCTTGTTCTAATCCAGCTATTTGCCTGTGGGGTTGTAAAATATCTAAACTGGATGCATAACAAAAGATGATTATTTAACAATAAGTATGGATTCAATAATGCCATTATACAAGCAATTAGTAAAAGGACAATTAAAGCAGGTAACATTAAAATAATTAGCTCTACAGAAATATTAGACGTTCGTACATAATGACATAGGGTGGTGATCAAAATGAAGGTCAGGCCACCAGGTCTAAGGGACAGCTTCTCTTGTGGTGCTTCTGATGATTTCTGCATTGCCAGCACTGATCACTGCCCAGGTCACCCGTTGAGGTTGATGTATGTTCCATAGGGCCATTGCCAGGACTGGGAGGGTCAGGACAGCCAACGGCTGGAGTATCACCATCTGCAATTAGAGTGCACAAGAGCTTCTCAAGGGCTGGTTGCCCTTGGGGATGGTTAATGGTTATCTTTCTGTCTTTCTTCTTTTAAACACAAGCCTCGGCCACCATAGCCATTTTTCTTTTCTTGTTGGTTAGTTTATTCTTGGACATCCTCCTGTATAGAGGAAATGGGTAAAAACTTAAAGTTCCTGGCAGGTATCCAAATGGGCATTGTCTCCCCTATTGGAAAAAAAACCATCCAAATCCCCTGCCCATAGTAACTAGCGGGTCAGGTCCTCTCCATTGTTGTGTCAAGAGGTCATTTCACCTGACTTTTACTTGGGGCTTAGGGTTTAGTTGTCCCCAGTGCTTCTGAAATCTGGATTCAGTTGCTTTTTTTGAAAAATTTAAAATATTAATGGTAAACAAAGCTATGGAACTGCAAAACTATTGCCTGATTGCTTTCTGTAATTGTAATAACTTCTTGGGACATCCTGTCTTTTAGTAGGATAAATAAGGGCACAAGACTATCTTTAGGGACAGAAACCCATGGCAACATCCAATTGATTTCCCCTAAAAGACTCTGAAGTTGGATTAAAGTTAGAGAGGCTAGAATATCCAGCAAAGGCTTAAGGGGGCTGGCCTGAGTCAAGGTAAGGTGGGACCCTAGCATTTTAAAAGGAGGTACCTTTTGAATTTTATTGAGGGCTATGGTAAAACCCCCCTTTTTAAATATGGTGAGAACCTGGGCCAGAAGGCCCTCCAGGTGTCCGGGGTCTTGTTGCCCCAGAATTATATTATCCATGTAGGCATAAGCAATGGAGGTATCTAAATCCAGCACAGGCCCTAAAAGTGTGACCAAGTATTGTTGGCAAAAGGCCAGGCTGTTGGCCATTCCCTGTGGCAGCACCATCCATTCAAACCTCCCATCAGGCTGGGAAAATTAAGAGAAGGGATGGAGAAAAAATACTTCTCACAGTCATCTAGATGAAGGGGGATATAAAAAAAATTTAATATCAATCAAAACCAAGGTATATTCTGAAGGTATAGTGGGCATCCAGGGCATGCCTCTTAGGAGCGTTTCTACTAGCTCCATTCTTTCATTTACTTAACGTAGATCTTGGAGCATATGCCAAGCCTCCGAGGCTTTTTGAATAACAAATACGGATGTGTTCCAAGGAGTCACAGTAGGGCATATGTGCCCAAGGTTTATCTGTTCCTCCACCAGATGGTTGAGGGCTACAAGTTTAGGTATGGTTAATGGCCAATGCTCCACCCAAATAGCGCTTCAAGTGTAAATCAAACTTGGATCGACAATCCTTTTTCGAATGGTATCCCTCCCTGCCCCTGGGGCAAGGTGTAGGGGGCAGTTTGCACACCCCCACTCACCCTCCCCCCGCAAGGTTGGCAAGGATTGTTGTAAACAGTCCCTCTTAAAGTGCCCCTCCTGCCCACATTTAAAACAAATCCCTCTTCCCGATGGTCTTGGGGTTTCTCGGCCCTGGGCTGCCAGCACCTGGTAATAGCCTCAGTCATTGCAGACATCTGAGCTTGTAAAGCTAAAGCTAATGATTGAAACTGTTGCTGTTGTGTTCCTACATCCTGTGAGACCACCACGCATCTGCTCAAGGAACTCTCTCTCAATCCCATGCAGGCCATGCGATGGTCATTCATTCCTTCCCAGACCAGCAGCTTTACAGACTGATCTCAGAAGTTCCCTGCTGGCAGCTTGCAGTGAATGCTCTGTTGGACTCAGTCTACAAACTCAGCTAGAGGCTCACCAGGTTTTTGTTTCACTCCTGCTATGGGGGACTCAGTAGGCCCATCATCCAGTTTGTACCATGCAGCAAGTCCTGCCTGCCTCACCTGGTCACAGTACGGGCCAGGTATTGCAGCCTGTTTGACTCCAGTGGAGTATCCTTCCCACGTCCCTGTTAACATGGCATAAGTAATAGGTATCTCGGGTTGAGCCTGCCCTATATTCTTTGCTCCCACTCCGCATTCCTCCTTAAAGAAAGCACATCATTTAATAAACTGAGAACTGGTAAGGACAGCTTTGGCCACATCGAGCCAGTCCTTAGGGACACATGGGTGATAAACAATATCCCGTAAAAAGTTCTGGGCCCAAGGAGAGTTTGGGCCATACTCCACCTCCGCCTTGCGGAGCTCTTTAAGATCTTTAGCTTCCCATGGATACCATTCTCAGGGCCTGTTAGATCCTGGTGCCAGATTGACCGAATACGCTTGGGGAAGCGAATCATGTAGCCTAGGGTCCAGGCTCTCAACTGGCCCTTCCCTTCCAGGGTAGGCCTCTGAGTAGGTTACTTCCCAAGGCCTTGGCCCCTCCACAGAAGGTCGGTAAGGATCCGAGTCTTGCAGGTACCTCTTGAGGGTCGAGTAGGGTACCATACCTCCTCCCCAATTGGGGGAGGGGGCCTAGGACTGTCAGGAACACCTGAGTCAGTGGGAGTAACTTTCACCCTCGTTTTGACTTCCACTGTGAATGTTTCAGTGTGTTCTCCATCAAATTTGACCCATTCTTTTTCTTTCTCAATTCCCAAGTCCTCCTTTACTCCTATGCCTAATGTTGCCTCCTCATCCTCCTTCTGTGAGATAGAATTGCACATACTAAGGTTTTCACTTACCCTGAAAGACCATTTAGCCTCTGCCAGTATCTTTTCCTTTCAATCCCCAAGTTGGGCGCCAGATGTCCGGTCTTTGTCCATCCCACACAAGATGGACAGGGTCCGCGGAAAGGTAACGCAGAAACTCACACGTTCCTCAGCCTCCTTTAGCCTGGGAGACAATCAGACCCAGTGGGGAGTCAAGTCAAGCAGGAAAACTCATTTATTAACACAGAGCAAGTCCATTTTAAAGCAAAAAAAAAAAAAAAAAGCAGCGAGTGACATGGCAGTGGAGGAGAAGGAAACAATCAATGTCAAGGTCACACCCAATCATGCACCTAAGCTTCCTCGGGCTGCTTACGCAGTGAACATAAAGCAAATTGGGCTCTGCCCACTCAACTCACTCTCAGCACCATCTATGCTGCCCATGTGCTTTATAACCCTCATCCCAAAACCAGGCAGGGACTCATCAAAGAAAGAGAACTGTAGATCAATTTCTTTCTTTTTTTTTGTAGACCCATTTCTTCAGTGAATATTGATGCAAAATTTCTCAAGAAAATTAAGGCCAATCGACTTCAACAATTCATCCAAAAAATCATACACCACGATCAAACAGGATTCATTCCAGGGATGCAAATCTGGTTCGATATATGCAAATCAATTAATATAATTCATCACATCAACAGGAGCAAGGACAAGAACCACATGGGTATTTCAATAGATGCAGAAAAAGCATTGGACAAGATAAAACATCCCTTTATGTGAAGGTTCTGGAAAAATTAGGAATCCATGGAACATTCCTCAATACAATAAAGGCTATATAAGACGAACCTGCAGCAAGCATTATACTTAATGGTGAAAAACCAAAGCAATTTCCTCTGAACTCAGGAAGGTGACAAGGTTGTCCTTTGTCTCCAGTACTCTTCAATCTAGTATTCGAATACCTAGCTAAAGCAATAAGACAAAATGACAACATAAAGAGGATCCAGATAGGGAAAGAAGAAGTAAAATTCCCCTCTTTGCAGATAACATGATCTTGTATTTAAAGATCCCACAACCTCAACTCCCAAATTACTCAAGCTGGTTCAAAACTTTGGCAAAGTAGCAGGGTATAAAATTAACCCTCAAAAATCAATGGCTTTTCTACATGCCAACAATGAGAAAAGTGTGGCTGAAATTAGGAAAGCAACTCCATTTGTAATAGCCCCAAATAAAATAAAATACCTAGGAATTAACATAACCAAAGAAATGAAGGACCTCTCTGATGAAAACTTTAAAAACCTGAAAAAGGAAATCAAAACAGAACTTAGAAAGTGGAAAAAACTCCCATGCCTCTGGATTGGAAAGATCAAAATCCTGAAAATGGCAATACTTCCCAAGGCTATCCACAAATTCAATGCAATACCTATCAATATTCCATCCTCATTCTTCAAGGAAATAGAAGAGGCAATCCAAAAATTCATATGGAACAATAAAAGACCCCGAATAGCTAAAACGATCCTCAACAGAAAGAACAGTGCTGGAGGAATATCAATAACAAATGTCAAACTCTACTACAAAGCCATAGTAATCAATACAGCTTGGTACTGACACAAGAGCAAACCTCAGGACCAATGGGATACAATTAAAAACCCAGAAATGAACCTACAGAAATATAGCCATGTAATTTTTGATAAAGGAGCTAAAAAAATAGAATGTAAGAAAGACAGTAAATGGTGCTGGAAAAATTGGTTAACTAATTGCAGAAAATTAAGCTAGATCCTTATGTATCACCCTGCACCAGAATCAACTCCAAATTGATCAAAGACATCGGAGTCAAGCAGACATCCTGAAAACATTACAGGATGGAATAGGAGAAACCATAGGACTCCTTGGAACAGGCCGCAATTTTCTTAATAGAGACCCAGAAACACAACAAATCAAAGAAAGGTTGGACAAATAAGATTGCATGAAATTGCAGAGCTTCCACATGGCAAAGGACATAGCTAGCAAGATCAATTGAAACCTCACAGATTGGGAGAAGATCTTCACTAGCCTTACAATTAGACAAGGGTCTCATATCTAAAATATAGTTGTTACTCAAAAAATTAAATCCCCCAACCACAAATCCTCAAAGAATCAACTGCCCAATAAATAAGTGGGCTAATGTCTTAAAGAGAAACTTCTCTAAAGAAGAAAGAAGGATGGCCAATAGACACATGAAGAAATGGTCAAACTCCCTCTCCATAAAAGTAATGCAAATCAAAACAACATTGAGATACCACCTCACCCCCATTAGAATCGAAAAAATCAAGGACTCTAATAACCACAGATGCTGGACGGGATGTGGACAGAAGGGAATCTTACTGCATTTTTGGTGGGAGTGTAAATTTTCAACCACTTTGGAGAGCAGTATGGAAGTTCCTCAAAAGACTCAATATAGAGCTTCCATATGACCCCGCAATCCCACTTTTGGGCATTTTCCCAAATGATAACAAACAAGGCCACACTAAAGCTCCCAGGACGACTATGTTTATTGCAGCAGCATTTACCGTAGCTAAGATATGGAACCAACCCAGATGCCTCTCAATAGACGAATGGATTAAGATAATGTGGTATATATACACAATAGAATTCTATGCCTCCATCAGAAAGAATGACATTTCCCCATTTGTTAGAAAATGAAATGGATTGGGAAAATTATATTAAGTGAAGTAAGCCAGGCCCAAAGAAACTTAGGTCCCATGGTTTCCCTTATTTGCAATAACTAGTACATGTCTGAGTCAAGCAGAAAATGTCAGATAAGTTGATGTTAGAGAAATGAACCCTAAGTTATTTATTCAAATGCTTTTTTTCTTTAGGTGATTGTTTCTACCACATTTATAAGATTATTTTTTGTTGTTTTGTGTGTCCCTCCTCCATGGTATAACCCAAGCTTTCACTGTATTTTAGGTTGTTATAATTTGTGGAGGAGAAGCGAAAAAACAAATAGTTTAAATAGGGATACAAGTAGATTCATTGCAACAATGAGATGTACATGATGTTATGTGCAAAAACGAATTTCTGGTCTTTGGTGGGGGCGGGGAGAATTGAGAGGGGTTAGAGGGAGATGGGCAGGGATGGAAAGGGGAAACAAACGAGGCAACAATGCTTGATATGAAATGTATTCGTTATCTTGCCCATGTAATTGTAACTCCTCTGTATGGTATTTTCACAGTAAGAAAAAAATCAAAAATAAAATAAAATAAATGAATGCTTGAAGACCTTAAAAATAAGAAATTGCAACTCCTCTGCAGGTATTTTCACAATAAAAAAATTTATTAATAAAAAATTGTTAAAAAAAAAAAAAAGAAAACAATTAAGAAAATTATTCCAGGGCTGGGAAAGTGGCTCAGTGTTAGAGTGCTTGCGTTCCATTCATGAGGCCCTGGGTTCAATTCCTCAGCACCACATAAGCAAAAAGAAAAAAGCCGGAAGTGGCACTGTGGCTGAAATTGTAGTGCACTATCCTTGAGCTGAAGAGCTGAAGGACAGCGCCCAGGCCCAGAGTTCAGGCCCCACCACCGACCCTCTCCAAAAAATATTCCAAGGCTGGTTTGCTCTAAGACTATATTTCTTTTCTTGTTCTAGTTTTCATATTTTTGTCGAAATTAAAATTCCAAAAATTCAATGGATGTTGGCATTCAGGAACATCTTCATAGACACTAATATTGGAGGCCCTTAAGTGGAATTGTTTTATTTCATTTGTTATTTTCCCAAATAAATCACCATGATTGTGTATTTTGTTTCTTTTCACTGTTACTGGCTCTTATGTTGAGAATACTTTTTTTCCTAGCAAAGTAGAGAAAAGCAATTTGATTGAGCAAGTAATATAAGGCTTTCATAAAATGCAGATGCATATATTTGTGTCTTCTGTCATTTCTAAAATTTCTTCCAGAAAAAGTTATTAATTACTCATAAGAGATACCTAATTTCAAGGTATTCCAGTTATCACATACACTTTTTGATTAAGTTATCTCTGTATAAACTCAAAATAAACAGAAATTCGTTTTAAAAACTATAGTTTACAAAGAGTATTTAGCCAACACCGAAAATATTTCTAGGTATTCTGCATTTTGTGTGAAGTATTTTTAACAATAGTTTTTTTGCTGACATGTAAATCACGTGCAATATATTATCTTTTTTTATTGCATACATTTTAGTGGTTTGGAAGCGAATTTTATAATCATGGGTTTTTCAAGCCAAATTTTCACAAACTTGCATTTCTTCAAATAGAAAATCTGTACACTTTAGAACAGACATTAAAATAGATATAAAATTCAGTTACAGGTATTTGTCCAGCATACATCCGCTATAGTGTGTCTTTTCAAAATTTTTGTAGATTATTTCTAGGGTCTAACATATACCGTTCCAGTGTGCTGTCAATGAAACACATTACATGTGCAAACAAGTTTTTTACTTCTCTATACATTCATAGAAGTGTAATGCATGGATCCTATACAATTCTCTTTGACCTTTTGAAGACATGAAAACTTGCTTGCTAAAATGATTGCAGTATTATACAAATCGATCTGCTATGTGAAGTATAGCAATTTCTCCACAAATTCGGTAGAGTGCTCGCCTTGAGCTGAAGGGCTGAGGGATAGCACCTAAGCCCAGAGTTCAAGCCCCATGACCAACAAAAAAAGTGAGTGTTCCTCCTTCAAACCAAGGGTTGATGAGACCCCCCTGGCAGAGTACTGGAATACTTAGTACATCTCTGAGACAGTTTCGCTGGGGTCTTACCAAAGGAGCTTGGCTTGAGACAAAGAAGTGCAGTCCGTGGCTAATTCCTTAGGACTGGGCTGCCAGAACATTTCATTTGCCTCATAAGCTAGTGGAGCCTTAGCAATTTGCTTGCTGAGAGACTAGGATTTAAGGAAGGAGCCAGTGGCACCCAACGTCCATGCTCACCTAGGAAATCACTATCGTGGAGGCTTTTGAAGGAATATAGACAGAAGAAAGGAGGCAACTTTAATTTTAATTGGGGGCTTGAGTGCTGTCCCATTTCTAGCACTCTACCAATTGAGTCCCAGGTCCAATTCTGGCCTTTGGCTGGTTAATTGAAGATAAATGTATTTAGATTTTTACAACCTAGCAGGGTTCAAACTGTGATTCTCAGATCTCACCTTCCTGATTAGTAGGATTAGAGGCATGAGCCATTGTGCATTTACTTGGACAGATGCACATAAACATCTTCACAGAAGTTGTATAGACATATCTCCAATTTTGTCTGTCATGTTTACATTACCATGTGGGACTTAGCGAGTCCCATGTGTGTCCTGTTAGTTCAGAAAAGGAGAAGCATAGATTTAACTTCCTTCTCTCCTCCCATTGATACAGATCCTTCTATTGTAACTGGGAGGAAGATGAACAAGTGAAAAAGTAAGTGGACACTGGCATAAAGAGAAGTTCTATCCTTGAAAACTTGGTATCTTTGAGGTTTCTGAATCAAACTCAACATTCTTCTTTGCACACCAGTTGTGATTTTAACCAGGGGGTTGAGGCTTGGCATTTCAGTGGATAGCAGATTACACAGTTGTGGTTGTGGTTGTGCATTTGGACTCTCATGGATGACAGGGAGGGCTGTGTATAGCAAGTCAGATCCAGTGGGGAAACAAATTTCTCTTCCTATTAAAGGGATAATTTTAGAGGATTATATTTGAGAAATTGCTAGAATTGGGTTGTGAGGAGCATCCTGCTTGCAGGAGTCTCTTCCCACTTCCCAACATGCAAGTCCTGCCTGAAAGAGGTTATAATACAAGGCTCAGGATGAGGATGGTGGGCTCTCATTTTCCTTGTCATCAATCTGCCCAAAGCGTTGTTTGTTTCATCCTCCCTATGTGGATGGACTTCTACCCTGATGATTTCTATGAGCCCAAGAACAATGACATCTTTTTTTTTTGTCGGTCGTGGGGCTTGAACTCTGGGCCTGGGCGCTGTCCCTCAGCTCTTCAGCTCAAGGCGAGCGCTCTACCACTTGAGCTACAGCGCCACTTCCGGTTTTCTGGTGGTTTATTGGAGATAGGAGTCTCATGGTCTCTCCTGCCCGGGCTGGCTTTGAACCGCGATCCTCAGATCTCAGCCTCCTGAGTAGCTAGGATTACAGGCGTGAGCCACCAGCGCCCAGCAAACAATGACATCTTGAAAAGAATTTACACAGTATGTCAAGCTCAACATGCCCTCTTCAGACCTGCTCTTTCACTTACCTATTTTTCTGGACCAGCTGGAGGAACCCATGAGACCAAGAAAAAGAGGAAGAAGTCCTTGTTTAGATGCCTCAGAGCTTGTGAGTAGGGATGGAATCTGAGTCTCTAGGGATGTGCCTGATTGTCCAAGAGCCCTTAGTACTCCCCAGCTTGGCAAAATGTCCTTTTATGGATATTCTTTTTCAGGTAATGTCTGTTCTCCTTTTGAAAGAACTTGGAAGTAGCCTCTCGTTAGAAACAGCCTACCTCCTAATCAGTGTTCAGTCCCAACTCAATTTCTACTGCTTCTCCCATTAGATCCTCTTGGAAGTTTAGTGTCACCTTAACTTCTCGGGTCTACTCAAAGACTCCTGTACCTATTTTCATTCTCAGGTTTGCATCACTGTAGAGAAGCCCCTGCAGAACTCCAGATAAATAACCCATCAGTGATGTCATCTATGGTGACTGATGGAAATTAGAAGCCATCGCTGACCTCCAGAAATAATGTGAAGGTAGAGGGGTTTTTTCAATTTGTAGAAAGGCCCAAGTAGGTTTTGAGTCCTGCGGACATCCCACTGATTCTGAACCCCACATGTGATGCACGTGTATCTACACATACCACCAAGGAAGAAGACAATATAGAATGTCTTCCATGAATGTTCACAATCCAGCTAGATCAGCTCTAAACCAGTCAAAAAAAAAAACACGTCTTGGTGTGCAGGGTAAATGTGTGCTAATGGAAAATGACTCCTGTCTATGTTTAGGAAAACCAATAATTGAAGTCCAAAATCTAGATTCAGTTGAGGAAAGGGAATCTTTCCTCACAGAATACCCAGACCAATCTCTCCTCTTGCAAGGGATCCAAGTTCCAATTTATGAATTAGAATCTGTCCCTCCCTGGACACAGGAAGAAAATCCTGTCTTTAATGAGGAAGTACATCCGGTTGAAGACTCTGAGGCAGAATTTCCGCCTGAAGGCAACTTAGAATCCAATCTAGATTTTGACATTCCTTCTCCCCTTCCTGAGAAAATCCTTATTTTTCTTTTTATCCTGATTTTTGTAAAAAGGTCACTCTATTTCTTTTTCTAACTTTATTAAAATGTCAATGTTTTTGACATATTCTAGAATTCATGAATCTTAAATATGTTTCTTTTTAAACCTACAATCTGAAGCATCGTGCATACCTGTTCTGGAGTTGGGGAAACCGAGTGACAGGGGGCTGTAGAAGAGAGCCTACTGGATATAATGGGAGCTGTTAACTGCAACAAGAGTGGCAAGGAAGCCAAGCCATGCCTGCATGGGGTGATAAGGTGGCTACAAAAGGTATAGGACATAGCAGATCAGATGTCCTAGAAAGCTATTCTGACAATTGGGAAAAATACCACAATACTTATAGTAGTATGTGGGACTCTCTTCCAACAATGAGTTCAAATCTGTAGACTTTTTCATTGTATTCATTTGCTTTGGGCAAATATGGAAGAAAAATTTGGCTCCAATAATATAAATAGTCTACTTTGGGCTGAAAATATTTGACAAAATATATAGGAGATATGTATGCCGAATCTGTGGGTTTCTATTGATCTTGCTAGCTTTGTCCTTTGCCAGGCAGAAGCTCAGCAATTTCATGCAATTCCATTTGTCCAACCTTTCTTTGATTTGTTGTGTTTCCGGGTCTCTATTAAGAAAATTTCGGCCTGCGCCAAGAAGACCTAGGGTTTCTCCTATTCCATCCTGTAATGTTTTCAGAGTGTCTGCTTTGACTCTGAGGCCTTTGGAGTTGATTCCTGGGCAGGGTGATATATAAGGATCTAGCTTTAGTTTTCTACAAGTAGTTAACCAATGTTGCCAGCACCATTTACTGAAGAGGATGTCTTTCTTCCCTTCTATTATTTTTAGCTCCCTTATCAAAGATTAGATGGCTATAGGTCTATAGGTTCATTTCTGGGTTTTCAGTTCTATTCCATTGGTCCTGAGGTCTGATCTTGTGCCAGTACCAAGCTGTTTTGATTACTATGGCTTTCTAGAAGAGTTTGAAATTTGGTATTGATATTCCTCCAGCAGTGTTCTTTCCATTGAGGAGCGTTTTTGTTATTCGGGATCTTTTATTGTTACATATGAATTTTTGGATTGCCTCTTCTATTTCCTTGAAGAATGAGGTTGGAATTGTGATAGGAATTGCAATAAATTTTTAGATAGCCTTGGGAAGTATTGCCATTTTCAGGATGTTAATCTTTCCAAACCAGGAGCATGGGAGTTTTTCCCATTTTGTAAGTTCTGTTTTGATTTCCTTTTTCAACTTGCGGTGGGGGAGGATTGGGGGGGGAGGGAGGATAGGAAGGGATGAGAAGGGTAAACAAAGAGGCGACTACAATGCTTGATAAGAAATGTACTCACTATCTTGCCCATGTAATTGTAACCCCTCTGTACAGTATTTTCACAATAAAAAAAGAGGCTGAGAAAAGAGGATCAAGGTTTTAAGTCTGGACAGGAAACTGGATCAGACTCATCTTCAATGATTTCTAAAAAAGCTTGAGGTACAGTTTGGTTCAAGTGGTAGAGTGATAGACTGGAGCATAAGCTTCAGGGACAGTGCCCAGGCCCTGAGTTCAAGCCCTAGGACCAGCACAAGCACACACACATACACACACACACACACACACACACACACACACACTAAATTTTGTGTGTTCCTATCATCCTGCTTAACAATATATTCCCTCTTCCAAGCTCACCTGATTTTTTTTGTTTTAAAAGGGACTTCCTGTGTAGCACAGGTTGCTCCTAAACTTACAATCCTCCTGGGTCCTGGGAGTACAGGCATACCTACAATAATTGGATTTACTCAGTAACTCTATAAAATATTCGCAAGAAATACATTCATACTCATGAAGATATTTGGCTTAAAGCTGTTCACAGTAATATTCTACTGTACAAAATGTAAATATTATAACTGGACATGGTATTATCCTACCACATGGTAATACCAGCCAATACTCAGGAACCTGACACAGGAGAAAAAGCAGGTGAGGAAAGCCTGGTCTACACAGCAAAACCTGGTCTCCAAAGGAAAGAAATTCTATAAATATTAATCTACTATGAAATATAAAATATGTTAAATTTATATAATGTAACAAATAGATCATTGTTAATAGAAATAAAATCTTGGCAGAAATTTTAAATACATACATATGCATATATATTTAAACTTGGAGAAATAACATTTCAAGTGCTTTAATCTGCATCTTTCAGTCTACCTGTCACCTACTTATTTACTGACCCATTAATTTCTGTTTAGTCTTCACAAAACACTGTTCCCCCACATAAGTACACAAAATTGTAAAACAAAAAGTACAAAACAAACATTATCATAAATACAAATATAGTTTAATCCCTACCATAATAATTTGGAGAAAATATACATTAAGTTAATGGCATTGTATACTGCTCAGGAAGGGGAGTCTAGGAAAATGTAGATCATGTGTGTGTGTGTGTGTGTGTGTGTGTGTGTGTGTGTGTGTGTGTGTCTGTGTCTGTGTCTGTGTCTGTGTCTGTGTCTGTATGTTTTCCATGAGTAAATAATGGAGTTAGAATTAGATCTATTATTCTTGCTTGGTCTTTTTGCTCAAAGCTGACACTCTACCACTTGAGCCACATCTCCACTTCTAGATTTTGGTTTCTTAATTTGAGAAATATCTCAGATTTTCTGCATGGGCTGCTTTAAACCTGAATCCTCAGTTTTTGACCTCTAAAGTACTAGGTTTTAAAATATGAGCCACTGGTGAAAAGCAACTACGTTAACATTTTTGCATGTTTAAATGAATTTTAAAGTAAGACATATATGTTACTTTTGAGAATGGCTGGAAATAGTAATTAATGTTTAACAGAATTTAAAAAACACAAAGCTGAGAATGGCAAGTAGCTGAGAACAGAATGGAATAAATCAAAATTACCTATGACAGTTTTCAGTCTGTGCACAGAAATGATTGCATTGTTTGAGCCCAAGGCCATCAGATAACTGAGCTCCAGCTGGCTGCTATGCACATGAGGCCAGCTGGTGCTATTCAGAAGAATGTGATGTTGTTGTATGGTAGGGATCAGCTTCAAGTTAAGAACCTGAAATATTTCTATTGATCTAGAAGGGGAAACATACCAGGACAAGAAATGTGGTTAAAACTGCTGAATGCAAAATCCATCCAGTCAAAGGAAGACAGAATAACTCTTTCTATGTCTGAAAAGAGTATTCTCTCACAAAGAATCATGAGCTGAATATGGTGGTCAATGTTTGTAATCTCTGAACTTGGGAGGCTGATTTAGAAGTTAGCTTGAGGCCAGCTTAAGTTTTAGGCTATCAGAAGGACATATAGTAAAATGCTATCTTAAAACAACAACAACAACAACAAAAGACCCAATGACTGGGAATGTGTTTAGTGGTAGAGTGCTGGCCTTACATGCAAAAAGCACTTGATTTGATTCCTCAGTATGACGTAAGCAGAAAAACTGGAAGTGGTGCTGTGGCTCAATTGGTAGTGTGCTGGCTTTGAACTAGTATCTAGAGATCTCAGCTCTCTGAGTAGCTATGATTATAGGCATGAGCCCCTGGCACCTGGCTTATTGCTTACCTGAGAAGGGGGCCAGTTAATATTAAATGCCAATCATGTTTACCTTTGTAAAATAAAGTTACTGAAATGCCTTCCACTAGAAATAAGGAATCAAATTTGTAGGTGGGTTACAAACTTCTTACCAAAAGCTACATATTTTCCCTGTGTTTTTTTTCTTCCAAAATTGTGTGCTTTCCAGAATCATACCTTATCTTTCCTTGCTGGTTTCTTTGTTTTATTTCATAAATGTCTACAGCTTCTTCAGCCATCATTTATTTATGTGAAGAGCTTTCAAAGATCTATTTTCAGTCCAAATTCCTTGTATGCACCTCTCATCCATATATTGAACTGCCATAAAAACTTGTGAAACAGTAATCATCTCTTATCATTATTGGATAGTAATGTGTAAGTAAAATTTAAGAAAATAAAGAATAACATCAATAAATATAACATGATTTCAATAGTAATGCTAAATATAAATACAACGTTGATTATATTCTGAGCAATTTAATAAAAGCCTCAAGATAAAGAAATCACTTTTTTTAGTGCTGATATTATGGTTTAAACTCAATACCTTACCTTCTCACTTAAGCCTTTTCCCTCAAGGGTGGTGCTCCGTATTTGAAACACAGCTCCCCTTCGAATTTTATTTGGGGGATAATATAGAGATAAGAATTTCATGGAATTAAAAAAAAAATTGTATCCTTATCTTGGGGTTCATTTCACATAACATTCTCTTATAAAGTTGTATGGTACCATGTACTACTTACTGCAAGTGAGGTTAACCATGGGATCTATGGTTATTTGAGCATCGCTTATTTCATTTAATAAAATTGTTTACGCATCTTTCCATTTCCTAGCAAATGGGGCGATGTCATTATCTCTGATGGAAGCATAGAATTCCATTGTGTGTGTGTGTGTGTGTGTGTGTGTGTGTGTGTGTGTGTGTATCACATTTTCTTGATCCATTCATCTACTGAGGGGCATCTGGGTTGGTTCCATATCTTAGCAATGGTAAATAATGCTGCAATAAACATAGTTATGCTGGTAGCTTAATAAGGTCTTATTTGTGAACATTTGGGCAAATGCCAAAAATGGGATTGCTGGATCATAGGGGAGCTCTAAGTGGAGTCTTGGAAAAAATTATATCAAGTGAAGTAAGCCAAACTCAAAGAAACATAGGTCCTATGTTTTCCCTTATTTGCAATAGCTATTATATGTCTCGGACAAGCATAATAGTTCAAAAAATATATACATACGTCCAGATAAGATGATGTTAAGCGAAATGAACCCCACGACAGGGTTTATAACTTACCATTTTTTTTCTTTTTATGTTCCTCTCCCATGGTATAACCCCTGTTTTCACTTTATTTAATTTCAGTGCCCTGCATGTTGTATACAGCCTTCTCTAGCTTGGGGAGGGAAAGGGAAAAAAACACAATGCTTAAACAGGGCAGGCTGACCCGTTGTAACAATGAGATGCACAAGACACTATGTTGAAAAAGGAACTTTACAATATGGGAGGGGAAGCAGGGAAGGGAGGAGAGGGGGAGTGTAGTTGTGCAGGTGGGAGGGAAGAAAGGGTAGGGGAAAAAGGAGGAGGTAACAATGCTTGATAGAAAATGTACTCATTACCTTGCTCATGTAACTATAACACCTCTATACCATATTTTTACAGCAAAAACCTCTTTTATAAAACAGAAGGTGCCATGTACACCAAGTATAGTAGCCCACATGTGTAATTCTAGCTGATTGGGAAGCAGAGATGACAAGGATCATGGTCTGAGGCCAGGCCAGAGAAAAAATTGCCAAGACAGCCATCTCAACAAATGAGCTTTCCATAGTGGTTCACATCTGTAACCCTAGCTAATTATGTGGGAGGCATAGGTAGCAAGTCTCAGTCAATCTAACATCAGACCCGGGCAAAAAGTTCAAGACCTCAAGTAATTAAATGGACTAGAAGTATGGTAAAAGTAGTTGAGCTTCTTGATACTATACAACCAGAGTCCTGTCTAGTATGCAGAGAAACCCTGAATAGAACCCTTCCACCAAAAAGCCTAAATAACTTTATCCTATTTGAACATCTAATTTCAAGGCTACTGACAGATCCGAGATGGTGACATTCTCTTTAAAATTAGCTATTCAAAAGAGACAAAGTTATTTAGGTTTTGAAAAACTTTAAAAGGAAAATGCATGTGATTTTTATTAGTTCTATAATTCTTGAAAACATTAAATGTACTCAAGTACTTAATATATATCCATATGTGTGCAAATGTCCATGTAAGTATGTATATCCATGTATGTATATATATACATACATAAAAATATTTCATCTCTTTTTCTGTGTAGCCAATGGTACAAATGAATCTGTACAATCACTACTCAAAGGGACGAATCGACAAAGAGAATGAGCAAAAAACTCATATT
The DNA here is from genome assembly GCF_019054845.1 of Dipodomys spectabilis. Lineage (NCBI taxonomy): Eukaryota > Metazoa > Chordata > Mammalia > Rodentia > Heteromyidae > Dipodomys > Dipodomys spectabilis. The sequence continues at coordinate 375,773 of NW_024870978.1, read as the reverse complement.
CAGGAATCTATGGCTAGCCAATACCCCTGAAAATCTTTTACATCAGTTTGCATGTGTCAGTTACTGCAATACAGGGATAGTACAACGACAATGGGATACCAGGCAGAAGAAATGAGAAATGAGATACAAATTGTACAGTATTCTTTCTGATGGTTAGGTAGAATTTCCTCTTTGTGTGTGTGTGTATTACATTTTCTTGATTAATTTTTCTCTTGAGGGTTATCTGAGCAGATTCAATGAGAATGGTTGGGCTGAAACCTTTACTGTATCCTGGTTTGTAATCTCTCGGGTAAATGCCCAGGAGTAGAGTTGCTGGATCATATGGAAGTGGTAGTCAAAAGAGGGGTGAAGGGTTAAAAGGTAGAAGAATGAACAGGAGGAAAAGGGTAAAATGCAGAGAGGAATCCAATAAATATGCTACAATATTAAGAACAGTGAAGGAAGAAGTGCATAGAGGAGAGATGGATAAGAATATTGAAAGGGTTGGCATTGATCAAGGTATATTATACACATAAAATGTTTTGTTTAATGATAATTCCTATGCTACTTAAAATAATAATTAAAAAATCATGTCCCTAAACTGTAATGCAATTAGAAGCCAAGAATGAGAATTTGTTCAGATCAACTCCAGGGTCTATAAGTCTTTTTTGTTAGGATAAGTTTTAGAACAACTCTAATGATACATATTACCTGAAGAAAATTTAATATTTTCAGCTATTCAAAATAATCATTTTTGGAGATATGGCTCAAGTGGCAGAGTGCTACTTAGTGAGCAAAGCTGTCAGATATTGAATTCAAGTCTCAATCTCGAACAAAAGTACAAACAATCAGTAAAATTCAGGCACTTTCCTGGGCACTGGTAGCTCATGCCTTTAATCCTACCTTTAATCAGAAGGCAGAGATCTGGGGATCTCAGTTCAATGTCAGCTTAGATAGGAACATCTGTGAGACTCTCATCTCCAATTCACTGCCAAAGAAAGCTGGAAGTGGATTCATGGCTCAAATGGTAAAATGCTAACCTACAGCCAAAAGTTCAGGGGCAGAACCCAATCCTTCAGTTCAATCCTTAGAATAGTGCATATACATACACAAAGGAAGTAAGTCACTCAAGTTCTCAATCTTCCATTTCCGTAATCCTAACTCAAATCTTAGACAGAACCCTAAGAGTAACCAACCTTGACGATAATAGTAACCCAATCCTATAATTAATGGAAAATATATCCTAAAAGATACTCATTGTTTTTGAAATGTTTTATTTGCACTTTGCTACAAATCCTACAGATTCCCTTACTGGAACCCTGAAATCATTCCCTATTATGAATCATTAACCTCGAATCTTCATATCATGAAAACTATCGTAGTTTCCACTGATCTTAACTTTTACTGAACTCCTCTATCTCCAAAAAGAAGTAGTTGCAGGTTTACTTAAAATCTACTCCAGTTTTATCCCTAACTATATATCTAAACCTTACTAGAAACCTAACTCTAAATTTAACCCTATTGAACCCTGAATAGGAAACTTAGGAAAACTCTGGAGTTTTTGTTAAATTTCACACTTATTTTACTTGAAAGTGTTAGCAGAAAACTCAGTTTTACCTTAAAGCTTACCCTTCCCTAAGCCTAATTCCAACCTGAACTAGAGAAGCAATCCTAGCCGTAGAACTAATAGCCTTTGGATTCTAAAAGCCATACAAATACATTAGTTTTTATTCATCCTAACTTTGATTCATCTCATCTTTCTAAAAATAGTTTGTAGTTTTACTCATCATCTTGCCATTTTTGTAACCCTAACCCTAATTGGAATATTGAGGTTAACCCTCACACTAACCATACCCTAATCTTAATATTATTAGCAATTTCTTATTTCACATTCATCTGAATTCTAACTAGACTTGTTATTCGAAGATTTACTTTCAGTTTGACCCTAAACTTTCCATTTCCCTAATGCTAACACTAACTCCAGCTGGAACGGAAACCTAACTTTCATCCTAATGATAGTCCAATTCTAATGTTTAAGAAAAAGACTCTAGTTTTTATTCATTCTAATGAATACTCCAGTTTGCACTCTGGAAATGAGTTTTAGTTTGCCCTAATTCCCACAAATTTTCTGACTCTTCCTCTGAAGTTATCTTGTTCCCTAACATGAAACATTATATTATTTGTCCTCACATTCTCTAATCAGGAAAAATACTGTAGTTTCCAATGATCTTACCTTTTCCTGAAGCCCTGTGCCCTAAAACAATTTCAGATTTACTTACCATCTAGTCTATTAATTAACTCTAACTCTCAACCTAAACCTGGCTGGAAAACACTCATTAATCATTACGAGAATGATCACTGAGAAATAAATATAATGACAATGCTCTAGTTACTGTTCAATCTCATATTTTTGCTTCCACTTGTTAGTGAATATTATACTAAAAACTTTCCTATTCATAACACTATTCATAATCAGAACAAAATACTGACCCTAATGTTAATCCAAATTATATGTCAATACAAACACTAACACAAGTACACTAGTTTTCACTCACCCTAACTTGATTCAAATAAGCCTTCCAAAAATAGGTTTCAATTTTTTCCAACATCTTAGTCATTTTCTAACCCTAAACTTAATCTTAACTGGAACATTGAGAATAACCATAGCCCTAATTGCAAGTAGATTCTAATATTAATAGCAATATTCTAGTTCACATTCATTCTAATTCCTGCCAGGCTTATTCTAAAATTTACCTTCAATTTGACACTCATTTTTTTCTTCTTCACTCTAAACCCAATCATAGCTAGAATCCTAACCATATCCTTGACACTAATGGTATCTCACTTGTAAAATTTATGAAAAATGCTTGTTTTGGGTTATCCTTACTGAAATTCCATCTGTAATTCTTGAAATAAATTGCAGGTTTTCCTAAACCCTATAGATTTTCTCACTCTTAACTCGGAATCTATCTTTTTCCTTAACAGGAATCATTATATCCATTGATCTCAAATCCTGATATTATGGAATACATTCTATTTCCACTATCCAAACTTTTCCTGAATTCCTAGAACCTAAAATAAGTTCAGATTTACTTAACATTTAACACATTTCTTTTCTTATTCTTTTTGTCGAACATGGGGCTTGAACTCTGGGCCTGGGCATGATCCATTAGCTCTAGGTCATGATCCCTGAGTTCGTTAGCTCTAGGTGTGCATTTTACCACTTGAGCCACAGCACCACTTTTGAGTTTTCTGGTGGTTAATTGGAGATAAAAGTCTCATGGACTTTCTGCCATGGCAGGCTTTGAACTGCGATCCTCAGAAATCAGCTTCCTGACTAGCTAGGATAAAAGGCACGAGAAACTAGTTTAACCAATTTCTTTATCCTATTCTCAACCCCCTTTTACCAGAAACCTAATTCTAATCACAATCTGATTTAACACCAAATAGTTACTGTAAGGAAAATTGTCTAGATTCTATTCAATCACACATTTTTTTTGCTCCTACTTCTTATTGGAATACTAAATTTTACAGTAAAGCTTATCCTTCCCTAAACCTAACGAGAACAAAATGTAATTCACCCTTTAAGCCAAATTATGTCTGAATGTTTAAAGTAACACAGACACTGGTTTTCATTCATTCTAACCTTGATGCCATTCATTCTTCTTAAAATATGTTGCAGTTTTACACCTTTTCATATCTTACATCTTTTTCTCATGCTAACCCCAGCTCTAACTGGAACACTTTGCCTAATCCTAAACCTACATATAACAGAATCATAATGTTAATAGCAAGCTTCTATTGCACTTTTATTCTCTTGCTCAGCGTGTAGGTCTAAATTTTACTTGCATTTTGAGCCTACATTTTTTAAGTGTTTTTCTATTTCCTGTCAGGTTTTCTTTTTCTTTTATTTATTTTTTTTTTGGTCAGTCATGGGGCCTAAATTCTGGCATTGGGCGCTGTCCCTCCACTCTTCAGATCAAGGCAAGCACTCTAGCACTTGAGCCACAGCGACACTTGTGGTTTTCTGGTGGTTTATTGGAGATATGAGCCTCACAGACTTTCCTGCCTGGGCTGCTTTGAACTCCGATCCTCAGACATCAGCCTCCTGAGTAGCAAGGATTATAATCGTGAGCCACTGAGGCCCATCTTCATTATTTTCTAAATTTTATTTTCTTGTAAAGATGTTTTAAAGACAGATTAGTTACATGAGTAAGGTAATGGGTATATTTTTGTTGATCATTGTTACACACTTCTTTGTTGTTCTCCTACGACCCCACTTCCCTTACTCCTCCTTCCCCATGGGAAGTTCATTTTCAACATAGGGTCTTCTGAGTATCATTGTTGCAATGGGTCATCCTGCATTGAACCTATTTCACTAATCCTAAATCTAATTCTATCTGGGATCCTAAACCTAACCATAATAATAATGATAGCTCAATTCAGAAGTTAACAAAAAAATCCTGTTAATCCACTATAAAACTTGAATTAAATTGCAGTTTAGCTTAATTTTTTCCCAAATTAGATTATATGTGCATATATAAAGATGTAACTATATGAAATACAGAAGATCTTTGGAAGAAGAAGTAATGAAAAGAAAATAGAGGGAGGGAGTATAATCAAATGCTTTAAACATATTATGGAATTGCCACTTCCGACAATTAATAACCATTAACAAAATAACTAAAAATTAATAAATAACACACTGCCGTCTAGTATTTTTTAAGAGAGCAATGATATGTCTTGTGAATAAAATACTTGTGTTAGATATACTTTGTTCATGCATATTTTACATTTTTATTGGTCAATTATTTAACTTAATGAATAAAAATATATCAAGTAAGATTTCATGAAAAAAACATAAAACAGTTTTTTAGTACTTGTTTGAGAAAAAGTTATAGTCATGAATTTTAGGAAACTAAATTTCTATTTCCCTATGAAGCAATGATTTAGGTTTACTAATCTAGTTACTTTAGAGATCATAATTGGCATGAAAAACAACTAACTGTACATCTTGTTTCTTGAATGAGTGATGTTTAAACATGGTCTTTCATTCAAATGAATACTTAAGTTTACTTTTCAAAATAAATACAATTTTATCTCCTTTCAGAACAAGTACTTACCCTGCAATTAAATGTATTAGTATATTCAGGTATTTAAAAGCTAAAATTTCTATGTTTGATACGTAGCTCTATATATTCAGAATAACACGATTTTTGTGTTCATAAATGTCTAACCTCTGGGATTTTTGCTTCATCAATATAAATTACCTCATGAGGTTGTTGCAACGGCTCCAGTAACCAGTGGGGTCAAAAAAATTTCCTGAATTCTAAATTTTAAATCTAATCATTTTTAGCCTTTGATTATATCATTTATTGTCTCTTCAGAGCAATTAAGCTAAACTAAATACTTGTTTTTAAACATTTTGCTCACATTGTAAATAATATCAACACAGGTCACGAAGAGACTGATTATTTCAGACTAATCATATTTGGTAAAGTTAGTGTGAAGAATGTAGAGAGAAGAAGGTTCTTATAATCAATAAATATTTTTGGTTAATTTAAATTAAATTAAATAGCTGGATTTCTAATTTGGAGGTTAATCACATGGAAACAGGAAAATAATTTTTTAAAAATAATTACTTTGGGACCATTTTTCTTCTTAAAATATGAAGCAAAAATACCTCTAAGAAATATATTTTTTTCAATAAAATGTTTCAACCCTTAGTAAAGTGTTTTGTACTTTAATATAAAGTCTGTCTCAAAATAGAAATTCTGCAACTAATCTAATGTAGATTTTCATGCACAAAATGCTGTGACTTCTAGTCTCGTTATGTGATTTTAATTGTATTTTATAGTTGTGACATGTCCCTACTTATGTTTATTACAAACGTCTGTAATTATACAAATCATGCCGGTACACACTAACTTACGTAAGATAATATTCAAACAAAATTATCTTTTTTCCTGTCTCCAACAGGGAAAGATGATGTGCTAAAGTATATTAAGTGAAAGCACTCTAACAAAGAGTCTTTATGGAATGGAAATTTGCAACATGAGTATGGGAATATGAGCACTTTCTACTTGGCTGAACAGTAATTTTTGTTTCTACAGTACTTTCTTACCTTTTAATCACACAGAGAAAGCCATAAAATTTGAAATTAATATGAAGGAATTGCATTGCTAAAAGATGTTGCAACCCTGCTCAAAAGCTCGATCTTATCACTAGTTCGTTGTGCTTGCTGGCTGATCTATTTCTCTATCATATGTTTCATATTATTAAACATATTAGTAATTTAGCAGTAAGTACATTACAGGAGATTTCTGAAAAATCACAGCTTTTGCAGTTTAATAATCAGAAGAGAGGAAAAGGATTATATTAATCTCCAATTTCTCCCTTTGGCCTTCAATTTGCCAATTAATTTTCAAAACAATCTTGTACTTCTCATTGTTGCAACAGGTCCACCTGTATCAACTGGTTTTTCCCCATCTCCTCCACAAGTTATACTGACATCAAATATAGTGAAAGCAGGGGTTATACTCTGGGGGAGGGATATACAAAGCAACAAAGAGATAATCTTATAAATGCGTTAGAAACACATGCATGAAAGAAAAAAACAATAAACACAACGTCGGTGGGGGGGGGGGAAGGAGAAGGATTGGGATTGGGGGGGAGGGAGGAGGCTGGGAAGGGATGTGAAGGGTAAACAAAGGAGGAGGCTGCAATGCTTGGTAAGAAATGTACGCATTATCCTACCCACGTAATTGTAACTCCTCTGTACAGTATGTACACAAATAAAATAAAATTAAATTAAAAAAAACAATCATGTAAGATGTTAGTTTATTTTTCCTTTTTTAATTAGAGATTAAGCAAGTATTTTTTTGCAGTAAAAAGTGATGAGAGTGGTATCAGAGCTCTGGTAATGGCACCTTCTCCTTAACAAGTAATGCTCTATGGACTGTAATTATAGAAGCCACACTAAAATTCTCTACACACACACACACACACACACACACAAACACACACACAAACACACACTCACAAACACACAAACACACAGACAGCTGCCACCCAGACACATCAGAGATAAGTTCCATTCCCTTGTAATGATAGTTGATTGATGTTTGCTGCATTGCTTTATCTCAGCTTCAAGATCTTGCCTTGTCCTTTATCTTTCCCCGAGATGAACTCCCTAATTCTTTGTATACCGTGTGTCTGAGTATTCACAACAGGTTCCTGGCTGCTTCAGACCAATTAATACCCTGAATAGAGTATCCTCAAACTTCACATACAAGTAAAAACTCCATGAGTTTATACACTGTTGCAAAATACTAAAATTTATTGGGTGTAGAAACCAAGAGAACACCCACCTTGTTTCTTTAGTAGCAATTGACATCATGAAAGTAGAAGAATATTGATCAAGAACTAAGGTAAGAGAATGGGAGTGTGTCTAAAATGTAGAATAATGGATGTGTGTTACAGATACAAAATCATCATCTATAGGCTTATTTATTGAAAACGTCATCATATATTGAAAGCACTATTTACAAATACAGTTTTCCAGTTACTTTGCTTAAGTATCACTTCTGTTCACAAATCCACTCATGAATTTTTATAATATCTTTGAATAAATGACACGATTTGCATGTATGTATCAGCTTAAGGAAAGACAGTATGCTTTTACATCTTTCTTTTTATATGACAAGCCCTTATCTTTTGTTTCCCTGTTTGCTGAATAAATGTATTTTCCTGGAAACAGGATATTCACATCAAATCTGGGTGTAATTTTTATTTTTTAAATTTGAAATATAAACTTTGTTGTGACTAGTCATTTTCTAAAGATGAGTGATATTCATGAACACTAATATGTTGGTGCCTTTAAGTAAATTGAGACTTGATGTGGTATGATAGTTCTTGTGTCTAATTGACTTAACCATTAGATGATTCATGTATAAACATGTGCATTGCATTTTTTATTTTTATATATAAAATAGTCCCCAAGGATATAGTTTAAAGTGATAAGGGTGGTTGTCTCCATGTTCCATACTTTATTTCAGTAAAAGTACTAGAAATAAATGATGTTTACTGGAACAATATAAAAGAACATATTTTCTTTAGAACATATTTCTAAAGATAATAGATTTATTGTTTAAAGAATAGAAAAAACTAAAATAGGTTTCTTTCTTGAGACTGCATAAATTACATATGAATGTAGCTCAAGATGAAACTCAGATAAATTCATATTAATATTACTGAGATTTATATCACAATATAAGCAATATAGGTATTTTAAGGAACGGATCATTCCAAGCCCTAGATCCGTAATGGATGAAGAATGGTATTGAAAATAGCAGAGGAAAACAATTCAACATGCAGATGTTATGATTTTATAATACTAATATGAAAAAATGGAGCATTTGCCTTTCTGAAGAAGAATGTTTAGCCAGTAATTTCAGTGAAAGGCATCAGTTGTAATCAGTGTAAAGTCTTTTCCTCCAAGATATCAAAGAGTACTATACTCATCCTCTGAAGAGTAAATAAGTTAATTAGCTTTTCTTAATATTAATTTACTTGTAGCAAATAGGTTAAAATGTCTACTCTCTTTCTTTCACTGTAATAACTTACATTTGTTTTACCTAGACTCAAGACCTTCCGAAGACCACCAGTGACTTCGACCAATGCAAATAGCAAAAGAGTCTTTTATTTGCAAGCTCCAGGCTGGTACTCTGTGCAATCCGTAACCAATGACACTAAGAGATCCCAAGCATAGAAACAGCACAGTTTTATAGTATTGAACAAACAATTTTAAAGAAGTTTTACATGAGAAATTACATGATTGATTAACATTTTAAGCAAACTAAGCTATACATATGTGATTGGCTAATATTATTGAGGTGTTATTGACAGGAAGTGTCTGGCCACTGGGTCACCGTGTCCTGCATGGCCACCCAATGTTTGGACACTGCATTTGGAGAAAATTCCTGTGGCTTTCCCAAGGATTGTTTATGTCTCAGTTGTCCAGGAATTGTTTTCCTTTTGCGGTCATTTCTGGGTCCAACCCATGGTTATTTTCATAATTCATACCTCATAAGATGGTTGCTAGCCTGTAATGGAGTTACTTAGGCCTTCATTGTGCCTCTTTAAGCTCTTCACATTTCATATTACTACTGTCTCTTCATACAAGCCTGAAATCACTATTTCAAAGCAACACAAACAGAAAAACAAAAATAACTTGATACAACCATCACAAATCCTGAATTATGTGAAAAAAATCCACAATATAATAAATAAACCATTGGATGAGGAAAAACAGTTGCAGAATAACAACAGAAAATTACTCTAGATTTCTCTAATGAAACAGAGATTTAGAGACCTAGAAGGTACTCCATTTCTAGAGTGTCACACCAAGTTAGGTATAATTATATATAGATATACAATTCAAAGGAATATTTTATACTGTCTTCACAAGAAAACAGAAATCTATGAAAAGTTACCCAGCCAGGAAGGTGACTGCTGTGACTGGGTTGGCCAACATATTCAAAAACACAACTGCAGTGTGGAAATGAAAGGGCCACGGGAAAAAAAAAATCATGAACAGAGACAGTCACATATAAACATAGACACAATTCACTTTACCACTGGATAGTCGGAACTGTCGTTGGAACCATAAGTACTAATTTGACAACATCTCTCACAACTGATCTCTTCTCCTGCTCTTAATGGTCTAGACAAAAACCTAATTCCAGAAAAACAAATCACAACAGAAGACCAAAACAACACCTGGCAAATCATCCAAGAACATAGATAGTCACCTATTAACATCATAGATCCCCCAAATGAAAGGAAAGAAATACTTCAAATGGACAGAACAAATCAGAAAAATATGAGAAAAGTCATGCCAAGGTAATATAATTCACACAATAAATAAACAGTCATTAGAACAATCAATTACCTAGAAGATAGTTTTCAAAATACATTACAAATACTTCTGAAAAATGTGATTAAAGAAAAGATACAAAACCTCTACAAGGAAATTTGTGAACAAGATGAGACCAAGCAAGATCAGCAAAATAATTCATGGAGTCTCCAAACACACAGAAAAATTCTGAGAAGGCAAGAGAGTCCAAGGGAAAAATGGATGCCTAGTTAAAAGATAAGAGAGAAGACACAGCTAAAACACATACATCCCAAGCCCCCACCCAATAAAAATTTGTAAAGAAAATCCATACAAGACCTAAAATAAAGCTTTAATAAAGAGATAGAAGCCCTAAAACAATAACCAATTGTAACACAGGGAAATCAAAGATAGAGGCTCATTCAGATAAGAGAAGCCTTTAGAACACCAAACATAGTATACCAGAACAGAACAAACCACCATCACATCATAATCCATTAGAGGATTATTAGACATCAATGAAGGGATTCTTAAATCTGTCAGGAGTAAAGACTGATTCTTTATAAAGGACATACAGTCAGAAAAATACAAATATCTTAGCTGATTTGGTAAAAATGGGAGCCTCGCATGATAAATGACAAACATTAAAGGCAAACAACTACCAACCGTGAATATGGTCCCAAGCCCAAGTCCCCTTTACATTAAAAGGATATTTAAAAATATTGGTTATATAAAATGCTCCCTACCAGTGAACAAGGTAAATATATTAAGAGTAGATGAGACACAGAGCCTAGCAGCAGGTGAATAAAATAGCAGGACTTATGAGATATTTCACAGACTTAACTCTTAATATCAATGGACTTAACTTTCCAATTAGAAAACAGACTAAATAGTAGTATAATAAAACAAGGCGCATGCATGTAGTATCTACAAGAGAGAAATTTTATTGACAAAAACAAACACATACTCAAACTGAAAGGCTGGAAGGAAAATTTTCAGGCAAATGAACACCGTAAAGAGGCCACAGTAGAATTAATAACATAAGATAAAATAGAATTCAAAATAAAATTACTAGGAAGAGACATTATATATTGATAAATGCACATCTCCATTAGGTGGATATATCAAGTCTAAGTATCAAATTCCCTGAATCCTGGAGCACCCCACTTCATCAACCAAATACTACTTAACCTAAAAACACATCTCAACACATCATTGAAATGCATGGATAGGTCATCTAGGAAAAACTCAACCAAGAAAATGAAGACCTAAATAACTACATTGAATGCCTAGCCGTAACAGACATCTACAGAATATATATTCAGCATCAGTATACACATTCTTCGCAGCAGCTCATGGGAGTCTCCAAAATAGAACATATCCTATGTCACATAGAAATTCTATCTAAAGTGAAAGAAAAATTATTTGAATTCCCATATCTTGTCAGACCACAACAGAATAAACTTAGAATTAAAAAGCTAAAGCAAAAAAAAAAAAATTCCCAAACCCATGAAGACTGAACAACTCATTGCTGAATGACCAGTGAGGCACTGAATACATTAGAATGAAAATCTGATAGTTTCTGGAATTTAACAAATTGAACACACAAAATACCAACTTCTCTGGGAAACGGTAAATGGAGTACTTAGAGGAAATTTTATGGCTCTAAGTGCCTACATCAAGCAATTGGGGAAATCTGAAGACTGTATTTTAATTATATACTTCAAAATTCTTGAAAACAGGAACAGGCACAAACCAAAGGAGGAGACAGAATCAAATAAAAAAAATCAGAAATAACTAAATAAAGACAAACTAAAACATAAAAAGATCAACAAAACACAATTGGTTGTTTCAATAAATTAAAAGACTTGACAGACCCTTACTAAATCTAAGAAGAGAACTTACATAGATAGAAAGATAAATGGAAAGCCTACAGATTGGGAGAAGTTCGTTACTTGCTCTGCAACAGGCAATGGCCTTTCATTTCAAATATATTTAGAGCCCCAAAAGTTAACTCCCCCCAAAAACAAATCTTCAAAGAAACAACCCTCTTAATAAGTGGGCTAAAGATTTAAAGAGAGACCTCTCTGAAGAAGAAATATGAATGGCCAATTGAAACATGAAGAAATATGCAACATTTCTGGCCATAGAAATACAAAGAAAAGCAACATTGAGGTTCTACCTCCCCCCAGTTTGATGACTATTATGAAGAAAACTAATAATAGCACATGCTGTTCTGGTGGGAATATAGCCAAAACGGAATGTTACTACACTATTGATTGAAAAGTAAAGTTGTTCAAATACTCCATAAAGATGTATACATGTTCCTCAGAAGATCTCCCCTATGACCCATCAATCCCACTCCTGAGCATTTACCCAAATGACCACAGACAAGGCCACACTAAAATTCCCATCACAACTATGTCAATTGTAGCATTATTTACCATAGCTAAGATATGGAACCAACACAGATGCCCCTCAGTAGATGAATTGATCAAGAAAATGTCATGTATATTACAACAAAATTCTATGCTTCCGTCAGAAAGAATGACGTTGCCCCATTGTTAAGGAAATGGATAGACTTGGAAAACATAATATGTCAAACAAGCCACACCCAAAGAATCATAGGCTACATGTATTCACTCATTTAAAAAAAACTATACTATGTCTAGGATATTTTTATAAAAGATCACAACAGCTCAATAACTATATGTATGTCACCATAGCAAATGATGCGTATTGAAATTAGCTCCAAGAAATGGATACAAGATGATTGTATAGTGAACTGCTTTTAGTTATTTCTATTTACTTTTTCCCCTTTGGTTTATTCCAGGTAGTCACTGTTTTTTATTTCTTTACCCTTTGTCTTATACATACATTTATCTGATTTGAGGAAGAAAAGGGAAATCACAGAAATGGTCAGACAAAGATTAACCAAAGCAACAGTGATATACACTAAACACTATGTTAGAAATGACCTTCACAACTTTGTGGAAATGGGATATCAGGGTTGGAGGAAGCAGGAAAAAATGAGGAAGTGGTAACACTGTAAAAAATTACTTATTACTTATGTAACTGTAACTCACCCCTTGGAATATCACCTTCATAATAAACCCCCCCCAAAAAAAAATAAGAGAGCTGACAGGAAGCTAGGCCTGACTTCTCTGCCATGCTACCTAGGACAATAGGTGCTATTCAGTCCACTTCTTCTGGAGGGAAGTCCACTTCTTGTCAGTCGTGGGGCTTGAAATCTGGGCCTGGGCACTGTCCCCGAACTCCTCAGCTCAAGGCTAGTGCTCTACCACTTGAGTCACAGCTCCACTTTTGGTTTTCTGGTGGTTGTTTGGAGATAAGAGTCTCACAGATGTTCCTTGCCAGGCTGCCTATAAACCATGGTCCTCATATCTCAGCCCCCTGTGTACTTAGGATTATAGGCCTGAGCCACCAGCACCTGGCTTAAGTGTAATTCTGATGTGCTCTCTCTCTCTCTCTCTATCTCTCTCTCTCTCTCTCTCTCTCTCAAGAACTTATTGAATGGGTGCTGGAGGAGGTGGCCCAGTATCCCCATGTGGCTGGAACCAATGTGGCCTGGCCCCCTCATTCTGGAGGTGGGCTGTGGGTCAGGAGTTGTCTCGCCCAGTCTGTTGTTCCAGCTCCATGAGGTAAGCCCTTCTGTGCTCTGGCTAGACCTTGACGGTTATTCATTATCCATCTAGATTTACTGGACTCAGTATTGTGTTCAATGTCCTTTTTTAGTAAAAATTTCTGGCTAAAATTATGATACGTAGTTACGGAATGAAAAAGTAATACCATCTTAAGAAAGTCATTTAGGGCTCTGGGAATGTGACTCCACAGTACGGTGATTGATTAGCATGCATGAAAAGTTCGGTTCAATTCCTCAGTACCAAATAAACAGAAAAAGAATCACCAGAAATAGTACTGTGTCTCAAGTGGTAGAGGGTTAGCCTTGAACAACAACAACAAAAAAAAGCTGAGGAATAATTCCCTATCCCTGAGTTTAAGCCCCAGGACTGGAAAAACAACAACAACAACAAACATTTAGTTAGTAAATGCAAAATAAACAACTGATACTTGGAATATATAATTGCTCCTTCCATACTGATACCTGACAATAGTCCCTAATTCATGTACTTTACCTATATTAGTATACAATTTTGAAAAAAAAAAAAAACTTCTGTTCATTAAGTCTTGGCAATTAATGACAGGAATGTGCTTAGATGTCAGGTGAAGATTAATTCTGGAAATTCAAAGATTCCAGGCTTTTGAGTGGTTACCGCTAATCGCAATCAGAAGGTTAGTAATCTTTTTGGTAAGTCATGGCACCAAAAAGGCAGAGGTTATTTAATAGTTTTTACAGAAGAGAAGGAATAACTCCAGATGGAAGGAATAAATGATAATAACTAACTTATACCACAAAATGTTCTAGGGAACCATTTTTGGTTATTAAAGAACTAGTCATCAACAAGGCTTATTCCTCATTGCCTTTAGCATTCTAGTAATTAGTCTAATTCTTAATCTCTGTGTGATAAGTTGTATATCCTTCTATGCTGTACTTTCATACCTGAACTCCTTTGCTTTCTAAAAATCTCAGTCTTTTATATTTTTCTATGAACAATTTCTGATACTAAGTCGACAAATGCACACAGCAGAGAATGCTAATGTAAGAGTCCCTTAACACATGAATCATTAATGTAACAACATGGAAAAGGCAGATAAAGTTATTGCTACCTCGTTTTTTCTGAAAAGTTGCAATATCATCATTTCATTCAAATTTCCATTCTTTGTCTATATAGTGTCAATAAGTGCACATGAATGAAAACATAAGACGGATGCTGGTGGCTCACACCTGTAATCCTAGCTACTGAGAAAGTTGAGACCATAGGATTGTGGTTCAAAACCAGCTTAGTCAGGAAATTCCATGAGAATCTTATCTTTAATTAACCACATGAAACCCAGAAGTTGTGCTGTACCAGAAGTGGCAGAGTGCTCAACTTGAGCTGAAGAACTGAGGGACAGGGCCCAGTATCAGAGTTAAAGACCCACAACCAACAAAAAAGTGCCAATATGACTTTAAGTTTCCCCAAATGGAACAACAAAATCAATAGTAAGCTTCCCAAGTAGAAAAAATAATTCCAAAATGATTCAGTGCACCTACTTTTGTTGAGTTATTTAAGTTATGGTTTCTTTGCTGGACATATTCTCTTCTTTTAAAAATTGTCAAATATTAGCTTTATAATAAACTTCATCCAATATTTCTTGGTTCAAAAGAGAAGTCCATACTGTTAAAGTCACTTGAATTTATTACTATCTCAGTTCAAAGCCAACCCAGGCAGGAGAGTCTGTCTAAATCTTATCTGTAATTAAACACTAAAAAAGCCACAAGTGTAGTTTAGGCTCAAGCAATAGAGTACTAGCTTTGGGGGCAGGTGGGCAGGAAAATCAACTGTACAGGGACAGGGTCCACCCTCTGGGTTCAAGCCCCCAAACCAGCACAAACGAAACAAACAAGCAAATGAAAACAAACACATGTTTCTTTGAGACCATCCTTAAAGCACTGGTTTGAGAAGAGGCTCCTTTTGCTTATTGTACTCACTGGATCCTGCTTTTTTTGAATCCTTATTGCTATGGAGAACTCGGGACCAGACTAAAGAATAGGGTAAATGACTCCTGTAAAAAGAGAATCATCTCAGGAGTGAAATATCCGTGCATAAGTCTATTGAAAACCCTCATATCTTTGTTTCTTTGCAGGAGAACATTTTTAAAACAAAGTTATTTCCTTTTATTCTATGCTGGCCTTCAAATGGCATATTGTTTCCTTTTGTTATACGCTCAACTAGAAGTTTACAGACAAGTTTTATATAAGTAAAGGACATACCTGAAAAAGTCAGGGACAGAGTTTCCTTCAGGAAACTTGGATTCTTTTCTTGTACCATAAAAATGACAGCCCAAATTACCTTGAACTTTGTCATTTTTCTATGTTCAATTCCTCTCTTGTGATCAGTTTCCACTTGCAATAACAGTTTCTTCCACTTACTTCCAGTAACAAAATATGGTGCTGCTCCAGGTAAAATGATGTTTTCTGGCTTCATTGAAATAGCCAAGTATATCTTTGGACATGAGGTAACATGTATTTCAGAGATAACTTTATAACGAGAAAATATGGAATTTGCATGGCTTATAAAACCTTATTCATGTACATATGGCCATATAAGATGATGTTAAGTGAAATGGAACCCAAGATATGGACACAACTTGTTTTTTCTTTCTTGCTATTTTTTTAAATATATCTAACATGTAGTATGTGATTTTTGGTTTCTCTTCTATTTTCTTCCTCCATAGTATAACCCCTGTTTTCACTATATTTATTGTCAGTGACCGGCATCTTGCATATACATTTTTCTAATGCGGGGAGAGGAAGGGAAATAACAAAATGCTTAAACAAGTATACAGTATGACCTATTGTAACAATGAGTTGTACAGGGCACTATGTAGAAAATTAGCTTTACAACTTGAGGAGGGGAGAAGGGAGTTGGGTTGGTGGGGAGGAAAAGGATTGTAGGAGAAAAACAAAAGAGGAGGTAACAATGCTTGATAGATAATGTACTCATTAACTTTCTTATGTAACTCTAACCCTTCCTTAAACCATTTTTACAATAAAAAAAAAACATGAAAAAACATCCTGGACTACTTTAAGGTCAAATTTCCTAAGTGCTCTGTAATTAAGACCAATTTTATGTGGGAAGAATATTCTCAGAAACATTTTTTTTGTGTGTGTTGTGCATTATTTCCCAAGTGTACATAAGTTAGCAGTATGAGAAACATTAGGAATAATAGGAGAAAAAGAAGTTTTGTGCTTAAGTATAATGGTTTAATACACTATAGAAGACTCTTCCAATAAGACAACTTTGAAACAATAAATCCAAGGCCAATATGTAGATCTATGGGAGTGATGTAGGGAAAGCATTACTACTAAGTGGAACATGGAGGATGAGGCCACTCTTGTTTTCTACTAGATCCAAATCATGGTAGCTAATCATGCAAATTTGTAAAAAGTAGAACAGAAGAGTAATTCTGGTTCCAAAGCAAGTCAGATATAAGAGAACGGTCTTAACTGGAATAAAAGGCCATGTTGAGAGAGCAGGAAATATAGTAGCAATGAACTGGTGGATAAGATCACATTTCTTTTTCTTTTTTAGTTAGTTTTTTTTTTGATGGTTGTGAGTCTTGAACTCTGGGCCTGGGCGGGATGTCCCTCCTCTCTTCAGCTCAAGGCTAGAGCTCTACCATTTGAGCCACAGTGCCAATTCCAGTTTTCTTGTGGTTAATTGGAGATAAGTGCCTCACAAAACTTTCGTACTGGTGCTTGATCTGAACTGCAATCCTCAGATCTCAACCTCCTGAGTAACTAGGATTATAGGTTTGAACCACCAGTACCAGGCTTAATATCACATTTCCTGCAGTGTACACTCAGGATATGTAATGTGTATGTTCATCTATCTTTGAATGAATTCTTGAGTTAAAAATCTAGGCTACAGGTTAGACTTTATATTCACAAAAATGTTTGTAGTTTAAAACCATACTCCTGGAAAAAATAAAAACTAAGAGTCTGGAAAGTTCAGTTTGCATCCAGCCTCGGCAGAACCGTCTTTGCAACACTATCTATAATTAACCAGCCAAAAACTGCATTGGATGAATGGCTTAAGTGATGGGATACTAGTTATGAGCAAGAGTACTGAATAATAGCCTGAGGTTTTTGAATACATACATACAAACATTTACATACGCACAGAAGCACTTTTATGTGCAAACACACATATGAAACTACTCTCACAATGTGTAGAAAAGTTAGAAAATAATAGAAAATATGTCCTGAGTAAGACTAGAATCATTTGATAATTTTTAATATTAGAAAGTCGTCAAGTGAACTTTCCCTCCAAAAGCTTGAGACTATTACATAGGTAGTGACCAGAGATACTAAAAAAGCCAAGTAATAATTATTAAAGTGATCGGATCCATGGAAGAATGAATCAGAGACCCCTGCAGGTGCATCTGAAAATGTTCATATCCTGTGTCAAATGTTAGAAAATCTTTGAAAATTGTACAGAAACAATTTGAGCAGTCAGTCTAGAGGATAAGATCATCGGAGAAATTTAGAATTACTAGTATGTTTCTCGATTAAATAAGCCAACAAACTATGGCAGGAAAATGCGATACAAGTCTGGAATTCTAGCACTCAGACTAATACAGTAGATTAGAGAGTAGATTAAATAATAATACCTTCCCTGGACTAGGTAGTATAATTTTGCCTCAATAAAACAAACCAAAGAACAAGAGAGGAATTCACAGTTGGAAGTTTGGGCTAATTTTGTCATTACGTTTTGAGAAGTCAAGTTTCCTATTGAAATGCAACTCATATATCATCCTCAGTCTTGTTTTGAATGCTCTCTTCATTACAAAATACTTCTAGATGCTAAATAGGTCATGATTCCAAACCAAAAATTTGAAAATTTTAGCATCATTCTGTTGGATTCCAAAGAAATAATGAAGGAATACAAAAGCTTAAGCCTGGAGAAACAGCAAAGTTATCTAATGTAGGACTTTGTAGATCTTACTAAATTAGAATTTAGATTTAAAATAAATATCTTTTGCTTCTAATTTCATATTCTATAGGATACTACAAAATACTTTTTAAGTAGAAGTTTTAATTTAAAAATTCACAAATGATTCTGGCAATCTATTTGTCTAGAATATTCTTTCAAGAGACTTATAATTAGGACTTAGTTAATAGATAATTCCAAAAGTTCATGTATGATTATGTGAATAATCCAGAAAGAGTTAACAATAAATGGATGCTATTAGTTTATAAATTTAGAAAAAGAGTAATGTTTTGAGACTTTGGTGTGACATGGTATGAAGAGAGTTATTGTTTGAAATCTTTTTTCTTCTAACTGTACATAAGAATGGAAGAAATTTCCTTAATTATATACCTCTGTCTACAATAAGAAAAATGCTAGGTTTGGGGTTTATTTTCATTTTGTTTTTGTTATTTTGTTTGTCCTAGGGCTTGACGTCTGGCCTGGGCACTGTCCCTCAGCCTGTTTTTTGCTCAAGGATACTGCTCTACCACTTGAACCTCAGTGCTACTTGTGTCTGGCTTTTCCTGAGCAGTTTATTGGAGATAAGAATCTAAGGAACCAGCCTGCCTGGGTGGGCTTTGAACCAAAATATACAGATCTTTGCCTCCTGAATATCTATGGTAGATGAAAAGATAATATACAGATCTTTGCCTCCTGAATATCTATGGTAGACGAAAAGATAATATTTTCAAGTTTTCTGATCTTAAGTATACCACTTGAGGGGAAACAATGCAGCAAAGTTTAGTGTAGTGTTCTTTCAACAATAGAAAGGGCATAACATTAGCAGAAGTGTCGAATTTTTTCACAATAGTGATAAGCTAGTCATGATGTGAATTTAGGGAATTTTAAGGTGCACCTTACAAGGTGGAAACTGTTGGGCTAGAATGTCTTTACTCCATAAAATGTTGGGATTGATTGTCATTGTAATAATAGCTTACTATGATAAACAAATGTTTACTTTAGAGGAATTAATTATTATAGATACTTCATAGTTTTATCTTCTACCAGAATGTGGCTAGTTTCTCTGCTGACCTTTAAATATGTAATGCCCCATTAGAAACTGCATCTATTGCAGAATTAATTAAAATGCATACAGGCACTCTTTTAAATGTCTCTGGTATGGCATGCTCAGAATTTGAAAATGAGTAGTGAGTAGAACACATACATTCTGTCCTCTTAAATATTCAGTTTTAAAAATTAGGAGTTTCCAGAGAATTGAACTATTTTCTATTTAGAATGAGACAATACTAAAATAATGTTTTTTAAATAATGGCAAGTATATTCTGAAAACTGTAGGACAAATTAGGCTTGTCTGTGCTGTAGTCCAATCTCTAATCTCCTGTCTAAACAGTCTTGAAAAATATTCACAAAATACCTCTGAGGAAAGTTCATGGGAGTTATATCTGTATAATTCTTCTAAGGTCAGGATAAAAGCATTTTTCCCAGCATTTAAAACCAACAGGATCTGTTGAATTCATGGATCCAGAATTTTATAGCTTCACATTCATATCACAAAATTTTATCAGTATGACTTTCACCAAAACACTGTTCTTATTGAACTTGTCTGTGTCCTTTAACTTTTCAAATCCAAATAGCATATTTCCTTCAATATATTCCTGCAAATTCTTCCCTTCCTTTACTTCTGTAAATTGGTGTTTATTACTTGTTTGTTTCCTTCTTTATCTCTTTTTTCCAATCTTGTTCACACTGGTGCTCACATTACTCAAACTTGTGTCAGAATTTTCCTTTTCCTCCTCCCTTTAATAATGCCCCCGATTTTATTATTTTTTTGCATATTCAAGGTAGTGGATATTTTGATGATGTCTAAATAGACCTATATTTGCATCTCTTTAACATAAACCTTAGAACTGAGAGTTTTTTCCTCTAAGTCCATATTTTCCACCTGTAGTCCTTTTTACCAAGAATATAACTAACGGTTGCCAGCCAGAGATGTGGATGCATTTTAGATTTTTTCTTACATTTCTTCTTAGCTTTCTTCTTACCTTTCTTACCCTCCCCTTAGATAAGATGAATGATTAAGATTTTCTCAGTTTCTGTCACTAATACAATTTCTATGTACTCCTTTTTTATGTCCATGACAACAGCCTGTTTCAAGTATTCATCACTGGTAACCTAGTCTTAATACAAACGTTTACAAAGTATGCTTTTTTCCTCATAGTCTTTTCATATTGGTCCTCTCCATCACCAAATTACTCTCTTTGTAAGCACACAGAGTGAAAATTTCAGACAAAAATTCTAGTATCATTATTTACTCACTACATTGACTGTTGGGCTTACATTTCTCATCTGTAAATGGATATAATCTACCAGAAATATTGAAAAATATTTCTTAACTTCTCGAGCAAGAAAAAAAGTGGAGTCCTTACATTTTCCACTTTAGCTTGCAAATAAGGAAAGAGTCAAATTCAGTTTGTTGGTATAAAGTCACAAGTTGTTTCCTGCAGAAATAAAAATAAATTTTAACTTCTGGTTCTATGGCTTGTGTCCTTTTATGGTAACTACAGATATGTAAGTGGTATTATTTAAATTGTGTCATGAGTTTACAGCTGTACTGAAGGACATACTCAATAAATTAATGGAAACATTGGTTATTGAATACTACCTATAAGAGAATGTTATTTGAATTAATCACACTGAGTTGAAAACTATGTCCATCAAAATGTGGAAGTAAACGATTTTATTTATAAGAACACAATACTACCAAGAAAAGTGAGTACACATTAGAGAGACTGCAGGAATAACATTAGGGTTTTTACAGTCTCTACCTATTAATGTAATTTTATTTCTTGATATTGACACTTTCCTCTTGTTATTATTGTATGCAATCCAATTCAGTTTATAACTATGTATTCAATGTGGGAAATCTAGCTTCAAAGAAGTGTGAAGTTTTTTTTTTCCTTTTCAATCACCTTATCATTGTCAGGCTACATTGTGGTCATCATCATCAACTTCGTCAAATTTATTATTAGCGTCATAAGTGCTCATTAATGAAAGTCTTATATGTGCTTATGATTTTGCTATTATTTGTCTTTTGATTAATATTTTTAATGTTAACACTGTGCATGCATCTATATCAGGTAGCTTGACTATGTGCTTATAACAAATTATGGAAAAGATTTTTGAAGCATTGCTAATTCCTAACCAGTATGAATTAACTTCCTCTCTCCCCTTCACTACACACAAATATTTAAGAGTTTGCACAGAATTTTTCCAAGTAATAAACTGTAAATGTTACTCCAATCTCATATGTATATCTAAAATTCTCTTGAAAATAAAAGCTCTAATTTCTATTGAAATATTAGTTATTTTATTCTAGGAAAATTTTAGAAAAATAAACTTTATATCTTTGAAATGTAAAAGGTAAAATATAGTAGCAAAAATTTTTAGAGGGAGTCTGTCTTCAGAAATATATGTACATATATATATTAATGTTATGTGTAGAATGACATACATTTTTAGAGATTGTCAGAAGAAATATATACATATATCTAAATTATTGTGTAGAATGATGTACACTATAGTGAAACAAAAATCTTAAAACATAATTAAAATAAAAAAATACATCAAACAAGTGCCAGTGACTCACTCTTATAATTAGACCTATTCTGGGTAATGAGATCTTAGAAATGTGTTTGAAAGTGGCCCAGACAGGAAAGTACTTGTTAGATTCTTATCTCCAATTAGCCACTAAAAACATGAATTAGCCTTGTGCCTCCAGTTGTAGATTGCTGTCCTTGAGCATAAAAAGGCTTAGGGATAATGCCCAGGCCTTTCAAACAGCAACAACAACAACAAAATGTATCACATTAATTTCACAAAAGCATCTTTTAACTGCTGTGAACATTTCTTAGAAACGTGAATACATGCCCTTGGAAAACCTTAAGTAAATAGTATAGAATATTTACATTTATGCTAAAGACATGACTATTTAGATTGTTTAAGATATTTAGGTAATGATTAGGAATTAAGAATAATGATGGGTAGGTAATATATTGGGACTGGTTTGTTATTCTATTTTACTATAATATTAGAATGATATTTATAATATTATATAAAATTACACTTGCTTCATATTAGAATTATAATAAATGATAAACATTTTTAAATGTTTCCAATGGAAAGGAATATCAATTCTTATGTAATTTCAAAGCAATTGAGAAAATTATTCCAAGGCTGGTTTGCTCTAAGACTATATTTCTTTTCTTGTTCTAGTTTTCATATGTTCATAGAAATTAAAATTCCAAAAGTTCAATGGGTGTTGGCATTCAAGAACATCTTCATAGATACTAATATTGGAGTCCCTTAAATGGAATTCTTTTATTTCATTTGTTACTTTCACAAATAAATAAAGATGATAGTGTATTTTGTTTCTTTTCACTGCTATTTGCTCTTATCTTGAGAATACTTCTTCCCTAGCAAAGTAGAAAAAACTATTGGATTGACTATGTAACATATGGCTTTCATAAGATGCAGATGCATAGATTTGTGTCTTCTGTCATTTGCCTAAACTTTCTTCCAGAAAAGGTTATCAATTATTTATAAGTGTTGCTTAATTCCTAGGTATTCCAGTTATCACATACACTTTTTGATTGAGTTATCTTTGAATAAACTCAAAATAAACAGACAAAATTCCTCAAAATGAACAGAAATCATATTATTGTTTTAAATGTTGCAGTTTACAAAGTTTTTAAGCAAACACAGAAAATATCATTTTAGGTATTCTGCATTTTGTGTGAAGTATTTTAACAATAGTTTTTTTTGCTGACATGTAATTCACTTGAAATATATTATCTCCTTTTTTTGTATGCATTTTAGTGCTTTGGAAGTGAATTGTACAGAGGTTTTCCAAGCCTAATTTTCACAAATTTGCTTTTCTTCAAATAGAAATGCTGTAAATTTTAGAACAGAAATTAAAATAGATATAAAACTCATTTACAGGAATTTGTCCAGCATACATCCTCGATAGTGAGCCTTTTCAAAATTTGTTTGTGGGGATTATTTCCAGGGTCTCACACAAAGTGTTCAAGTGCACTCTCAATGAACTACAATCCTTGTACACACAAGTTTTTTACTTCTCTTTCATACATACATAGATGTGTAATGGATAGAACCTATTCAATTTTCTTTGGCCTTTTGAAAACTTGCTTGCTTTAATGATTGAAGTATTACACAAATTGATTTGCTATGTGGAGTATATCAATTTCTCCACAAGTGAATTACTATATTTTGTGTCATCTTGTTATATTATGGTCCTACTAGTGAGCTTTCTCTTTATTTATTCATGGATACTAAAGAGGAACTTATTTCATATGCTCCTACTATTTACATATGTTTTTTAAAGAAATATAATATTTGAGAAAAAGTTATATAGAATTAGAAGATATAAAAATACTTAGACTCAGAATCATTGTAGTATTAACATTGTAGCATTAACAAGTATGTGTCCTCTATCTGTTAGATATCTTTTCACTTCTGTTATATTGTCCTTTGAATTATGAAAGATTATAAGTTGATATTATCAAGTTTATTCTTGCTTTTCTTTAACCACTAATGCTTTCCATGTCATATTTTAGAAACCTTAACTGATCCAATGCCATGAATTTTTAGGTTTATGTTTTATATGTTTTTACATTTCACATTTAGTTTGATAATCACTTTTTCTTTAAAATTTTTAAATTGTTGTATAAGGATTGAGATAGTAGTCTAAGAATTTTTTTTAAATCTAGGGAGGCAATAGTGCCACTACACCCATTTAAGATTCTATTTTTATTTCATAAAGTCATGGCATCCTTTTCAAAATCTATTGGCCATAAAACTGAGATGTTTTTATTGTGAAAATACCATACAGAGGGGTTACAATTACAAAACAGTATTAACCAAAGCATGCTATTTGCAGAGGAGTATTTAAAAGGTGTAATTTCTTATAAAATTGAACTTTTAATCCAATAAAATGAATACAAGGAATCTATCACTTGGAAGATGTGAGAAGAAGTCAAAGGGAAGGAATAAAGAGAGTTATGGAGGACGAGAGTGAAGGCATAATATTCAATGCAGATAGTATGAAACTAGAAAACATGAGAGTGGGGTGAGGCTTGGAAAGGTATAGGAAAGTTATTAAAGATCCATTGTACTGATTTGTGGAATGGAAATTCTTTTGAACAACTATTTAATAAAATATAATTAAAAACAATGGAGACATCTGATCTTAAACTGCATTCTCTTAAACCATGAATCAATATAATAGTTTCCTCCTCAGAAATTTTCTCTGCCGGTATTTTCCTCATAATGTCAGAAAACTGACCAATGCAATGAATATCAATATATCACATTGTCTATTGTAAATAGACACAATATAAAAATCACAGTAAAAATGTTAGAATTCATCACATGATAAAATAACATGTAGAAAGTATCAAATGCTGAATGATAGGTTTTCCAAGTACTTTACCTACGGCATCTAACTTAATCCTCACAATAATCCCATAAAGTGGAACTACTTCCAATTTTAAATCTCAGATGATGTTATTGAAGTCTTCAGAATTGGAATTACTAGTACAGCATTGCACACATGGTAAGTGTTAGCCTGAGGCCCATCTCCCAATGTATCAAATAACCTCATTTTATTTCATGACTTAAATACCAGCACTTAGTCTACTAATTCTAGGAAAATGTCCTAGAATTATTGTGTACACTCTAATAATATTTGACTTTATCTTTGTTAGAAAATAGGCAGCTGTAATATGAAAACTCCAAGTTCATAATCAATTTATACATTCCTGATGAAAGGAATTGCTAAAGTATAACATTCTTGATTTCTAGCTCATAATAGTAGAAATCATATTCTATCCCTTCACTTCCTGGGGACCCCATTTTTGTTTAACACAGTCATACTGAAAGAGTGTCCTGACCAATTCCTGATGGAAACAGACTGCAGGTGTTATGGACCAATCATTTCCACATTGTTGCTCACCTAGGTTGTTTACCATTAGAAGTATTTTGATTGCTTTTTGTACCCAACATCCTGAGAGAAATATACTAATTTAAATTAAAATGTTATTAAAGCAAGATTGATATAATAATCACCTTTGACCCCAGATAAATATTTTACCTTTCATATACCCCAAAATGCAGTCTGAACTATCATTAATGTTAGGAACAAGAGGTTAAAAATCATAGACACCAAGACCTAAGCATGAATTAAAGACTCTCCACCTTGTCAATACAATTGGTTTAAGAAGTCATAAATACTACTGCATTTTTAAAATTTTCTTATGATATGAAGATTCAATTATAAACTATTAACATTTGAAAATAACTCATTTTCTTGGGAGTAGGACACAAAGCACAAGATTAATCCTAATCATTTTAAAGGACCTTTCTTTTTACTACAAATTCACTCCCATAACTACAATGATACGAAAAATAAGTGAAGTACAGAAACACAAAGAAATAATTTAACTGTATCATCTACATTCAAAGGACTGTGTTAATAGAAAACAAAGTTAAACTAATAATTAGCTTACCAAATTCACTTACATTCTTTTATTCTATTTCATTTAGTTTCATAAAAACTGGATTTTCATAAGATGATGCATAGAAAGCCTCTATACCCACTTACAGTTTCAGAACTTAACAATATTTATTTCAGAAATGTCTTTAGCTCTATAGTCAATGAACTGAAATAATACTAAAATATTCAAAGGGATTTCAGAAATTGCAAGACTCACTCTGGGATGTTATTTATATTGAAAAGATATTCGAAAAGCCTTATTTGTTAAGTTGCGATAGTTACTCCCACAAAAGAGCCATTAGCCCTTTGCATGTACAAAACAACTTCAGATACATCCACTATCTGGAGATGACACATGCTTTTTGTTTGTTTTTGAAAGGAATATCTATTAAGCATAACAACAATAACGATTTTCAGTCAATATGATGGGATATTCAAAATTGATAAATATTGGGTTGATTACCTCTTAGTGTGAATAGATATGATCTTACAAAGAAAGTTATTTTCAACAGAAAGCCAGGAAAAGTTTATCCACTTTGGGTCTCACGGGAATAACCAGAGAGCAATACCTAATTGGCCCAGTTGGTCAAACTCACTCCATGAGAATATGTTAAATGTATAACAAATTTAAGAGGTCAAATACATATTTTGTACCGACAGTCATCTTACAGCACTAATTTACTACCTAAATATGTTTGAATCTTCTCACCTAACATATAATAAGAGCTGAAAGCAGTCTCTTTTATCTAACTTAATATTGTAAATCATTTGATTCTGATGATATTATTTGACAAATAAAATGTACAAAAGGGTGGTCCAACTGAAATGACATGACAGAATACTGATAAATAAAAACATTGCAACAAAATTATCTATTTTCAGCCTCACCCTTCCACATTGGCAAGCAACATTGCAACAGCACATGCGCATATATACACATACACACATATGCACACATTTACACACACCTATACATGCATACTAAATTCAAGGTTTATTGTACAAAAAAGTTCAAATAAATATTAATGATTAGTACAAATGATAATTTGTCTTACTACAAAATAATACACAATCCAGTCAGCACGGATGTTACATTTGACCTGCCTATCCACATGTGACCACTTAATTTATATTTAATTACTTAATTAACTAATTAATTCAATCATTTGTTTGGTGCTAATACTAAGGCTTGAACGCAGGGCCTGTCTCTGTCCCAGAATTTGTTTTTTTGTTTTTTTTTTTTTTTTTTAGTTTTCTCAAGGATATCATTTTACTGGTTGTACTACACCTCCAGTTCTAGCTTTTGTTCGTTTCTTTCAAATCAGAATCTAATGGACTTTTTTTTGTTTGGTCTGGTTTCAAACCACAATCCTCAGATTTCATCTTTCTGATTAGCTAGGATTAATGACATGAGCCATCAGAGTGGCTTCTACTTTTTCCTCTATAGTTATCTAATGCACATACTTAGATCTAAAATAGAAGTCCTTTACATGACTACTAACATTCCTTGTTTTTTTGAGACACTTGTTTTCATCTAAAAAAGTAGGCCTGTCTATTGTGTTCATGTGGTTTCAATGATTGAAGGTGCTTAATGAGAAATCAAAATGTATAAGTAGTCCTTTGCTATCAATTAAATCTCACTTTTTCTTTTTGGAGAATATAATGATCAAAATAATAGTGGAGAATCAGCAAGCAATTGTTCAAATCATGCTTCCAGTGCAAGTGGATCAACAGTAAGTAATCCTCAATACCATTTTCCACAAAGTTTTGTCACAGATACAATCAACCTGCATTTTCTTGCTGCTTTCCTAGCCTGGACCTATTCCTTCATTGTACATGAAAAGTGTGATTCAACTGATTTCATTCAGATCTGTTCCTAGAATTATCAAGGATTTAGATTCTTGTCTGCAATATGATTAAACCTACGTCTCTTCATGTAGGGTGCTAAAAATGTATTTACCAAATTCAAATAAATACATAAATTCTATTTCCATCTTTTTAAAACATAAAATTCTGCTTGCTCTATAACTTGATCAGAGGCATGCATTTTTGGCTATCTAGGTCATTGCACATCTCTCTCTCTCTTCCTCTCTCTTTAATGTTTCTCATAGATAATAGGATTGCTCTGTAATTATCGTAATTCATTTTGCTTTTATATTTTTTGGTTGCATCATTTTACTTTCTACTCTGCCATTTCCCAAATCATTTATATAGAAGGCATTATTTCAACTTTTCTCATTCCTAGAATAAGCTGCACATGAAGACACCACTTGTCCTTATTTCCACTCTGTATCTTTGAAAACAGAGGAAAATCTTTCCTCTGCTCTCCATCAATTCCCTAAATCCAGTTAGAATAATTTCGAATAGTAAAAATTGAAAAAGGGAAAATAAATCATGGTGAAAAAACAGATGCAGAAAATTCACCAGATTGTTGTGAACAGTTCAACTAACCTGATCCATTAGGGAAATACATGGACACCTCATTCCCACTGTCACTCAAAGTCTCTGGTTAGGCAATTCTAATGAAGACGAGGAACATGATGAAAAAGTGAGGAATGGTACAATTGCAAGAAAAATGGAGAAGGATCCATGCACATTTCTTCTTTGGGCTGCTGAAAATAATTAGGTTATTACAGTGCAGAGACTACTTTCCAAAAAGGCCACTCATGTGAATCCTAGGGATGACAATGAGTACAACCATATTCATCAGGAAGCCTACAGTGGACAATTAGAACTGTCCGTGAGTTGGTGGCTCAAGCGGCAGATATTCATGCAATAACTGTAGATGGCTGGACAACCCTGTGCAGTGCTTATATGTGGAATAATACGAGAGAGGCTTTTTTCTTACTTCATCATGATGCAGATACCAATAGCCCCCTTGAATCTTGCTGCTGGGAATAGAGATAGCAAAGACATGTGGGATCTGCTTCTGTTGAGCCATTATGTCTGAAGAACAACTTGGAAGAAACTGTATTTGATATTGCCAAAAGGATAAGTATGTATCACTACCTCTTTGAAGTTTTGGAAGGTTTTACAAATTGCTCTCCTAAGTCATAATTGTTCATTTAAGTTTCTTAAATTTCAAAAATGCCATTGCATTGTTTGTTTCCATACAAAATATTTTCACAAACCAAATAACAACAATAGCTTACTGTAACAATTCATGGATTCCATCGAAGTCTTCCAAGTGAATTGCCTGACTTTGATGTCAAAATGTATTCAAGAGTTAGTTGTATACATCTATAATGATTTCTGGAGAGTTTGTGCTTTTTTATTGTAATTAAGTGGTTACATAATTTCCGTAATTTCACAGTATTATGGGATAGTGATGCTCAGTTAAAGTCACAAACACATTCTAACATTTCTGGAGCAAATTGTCTATCAGTCTATAACATTTATGAGTTCTATGAGCTTTGTGATACAGTTGTTTCTTCCACATTGGTTGGTATGTACATTTCTTTTGTTTTGCATAACATCAGCTGTTCCTTTTTCCCATTTGTTCCCTTCCTTCCATCCCTGCCATTAGCTTGCTTAGTTCATTTTGGTCAATGCCCAGTGCAGCTGATGGGTTTTCCCCTGATTCCCTCTAGTTCTATGTCGTCTTCCTGGTTCCCCTGCATTGTACACATATATACTATACATGTGATCACCAGCATGGGGTTATTTAGTAGAGATTCGACCAGATGAGTGGAAGTCTTTGTTTCTTAAGTCCTGTTAATTTTGTCGTATTACCTAACATTTTGGTTTTAACATCCACTTATCAGGGAGACCATGTACTGTTTGTCTCTTTGCTCTTGGCTTACCTTGCTCAACATGATCACCTTCTAGCTCCATCCATTTCCCTGCAAATGCCATTATTTTATCATTTCTAACGGCTGCATAATATTACATTGTGTGTAGATACGACAATGTTGGGATCCATTCATCTTTGTTGGTGTTTCCGTATCCTGGCTATTACGAACAGTGCGGCAATAAACATGGAGGTGCATGTGTCCTTTTATACTGGTTCCTGTTGTTAAGGATGAATGCCTACAAGTGGTATGACTAGGTCATAAGAGAGGTCAATATTTCGTTTTCTTAGGACTCTCCAGACTGTTTCCCAAAGTGAATGTATAAGTGTACATTCCCACCAGCAGTGTATTAGGGTTCCTCTTTCTCCACATCCCCTCCAGCATTTGTCATTGGCTGACTTCAGGATGTGGGACATTCTGACTAGGGTAAGGTGGTATCTCATGGTTGTCTTTATTTGCATTTCCTTCACAACCAGGGATGGTGAACATTTCCTAAGGTGTTTCTTTGCCATTTTTACCTCTTCTTCTGAGAAGTCTCTCTTTAGTTCCCTTGCCCATTTAGTAATTGGTTTGTTAGGTTTGGGAGGGCCTAGTTTCTTGAGTTCCCTGTATATATTGGGTATTAACCCCTTGTCGGATATATTGCTAGTAAATTTTTTTCCCCAATTAATTGGTTGTCTTTCTAGCTTGGTTGCAACAGCTTTAGCTTTGCAGAAGCTTTTTATTTTAAGGTAGTCCCATTTGTCGTGTCTCACTCCAATTTTTTGTGACCCTGGGACTCTGTTCAGGAAATTCTTTCCTGTGCCTGTAAGTTCAAGTGTCTCTCCTACTCTGCCAGCAGTGGTTTCAGAGATTCAGGTTTGATGCTAAGGTCTTTAATCTATTTTGAGTTGATGTTGGTGTATGGTGATATGCTGGGGTCCACTTTTATTCTTCTGCATGTGGCCGCCCAGTTTTCCCAGCACCAGTGGTTGAAGAGGCTGTGTTTCTTCCATTGTCAGTCTTTGGTTCCTTTGTCAAATGTCAGCTGACTGTAGGCATTTGGATTTAGTTCTGGATCTTCTATTCTATTCTATAGGTCTTCGGGTCTGTTTTTGTGCCAGTACCATGCTGTCTTTGTTATTATGGCTCTATAGTAGAGTTTGAAGTGCGGCATGGATATCCCTCCCATTTTGTCTTTATTCGCTAGAATAGTTTTGGCTATTGTAGATATTTTGTG
This sequence comes from Dipodomys spectabilis, assembly GCF_019054845.1. Lineage (NCBI taxonomy): Eukaryota > Metazoa > Chordata > Mammalia > Rodentia > Heteromyidae > Dipodomys > Dipodomys spectabilis. The sequence continues at coordinate 344,701 of NW_024870978.1, read as the reverse complement.
GTTCCATATGAATTTTGGGACTGTTTTTTGTATTTCAGAGATGTACATCATTGGGATTTTAATAGGAATTGCATTGAATTTGTATATTAATTTGGGCATTATTGCCATTTTCACTATATTATCTGCCTATCCAAGAGCAGGGGAGGTCGTTCCATTTCCTAGTGTCTTCTGTAATTTTTTTCTTTAACTTTTTATAGTTTTCATTAAATAGTTCTTTTACATCTTTGGTTAGGTTAGTTCCTAAATATTTTATTTTAGGGGAGGTTATTGTGAATGGGGTTGCTTCCTTTATTTCCCTCTCTGCTTTTACATTGTCAGTGTACAGGAAGGCAACTGATTTTATTTGATTGACTTTTGTATCCTGCTACTTTGCCAAAGTGATTTTTGATTTCTAATATTTTGGGGAAGGAGTTTATGGACCATGAAGGTATAGTATCATGTCATATGCAAAAAGGGATATTTTAATTTATTCTTTCCTATGCAGATCCTTCTAATGTATCCCTTCCACTCCTCAAATACTGGAATCAAATAAAGTGAAAACAGGTGTTTACCATGGGGGAATAACGTACAAAAGAATCACATATTAAAAAACAAAAGAAAGAAAGGAAAAACAACTTGTGTCTCTGACTTCAGGTACATTTTGTTTAACATCACCTTGTATGGTCATATATACCTAGCCTTTGATCTTCTCTGCTTGTCCTAAACATGTATTAATCCTTGCAAACAAAGGTAAAACAAGGTAAACCATGGGACCTATGTTTCTTTGGGTCTGACTTACTTCACTTAATATAATTTTTGCCAAATCTTTCCATTTCCTAATAAATGGGCAATGTCATTCTTTCTGAGAGAAGCCTAGAATTCCAGTGTGTGTGTGTGTGTGTGTGTGTGTGTGTGTGTGTGTGTATCACACATTTTTGCTTGAACCATTCATCTACTGAGGGGCATTGGGGCTGTTTCCATATCATAGCTATGGTGAATAATACTGCAATAAACATGGTTGTGCTGGTAGTTTTGTGATCATTTGGGTAAATGCGCAAAAGTAAGGTTGCTGGGTAGCTAGGATGACAGTTGTGAGACACTGTCAGTGCCCAGTTTCAACCACCTTCTTACAACCAGGGGAAACCCAACATGTCAGGCCATAAAGCACATGTAACCCTACACATTCAGACTTTGACACCAGCATTCTTCCTTGGTTGGAGAGAATATAATTGACATTACTCTCCCACACCTGCTCCCATTCGCCCACTCCCTGCCTAAGACAGACCACAACCTCTGCAGTTCCTGGTAAGACAATGCCCACCTTGCTGTGAGTTCACACTCAGGCAAACTTGGGAAGTTCCTAGAAATGGCTGTACACTGAGGCCAGAACCTGGTGTCCCAACCACAGCAACTCACTCCTTCACCATCTCTGGCAAGCAAATGGTGTCTTTCTTTCTTGTTTTTTGGATGAGGGGCTTGAACTCAGGGTTTGGGTACTGTCCCTGATGATGATTTTTGCACAAGGCCAGTGTTCTTCCACTTGAGTCATGATACCACTTCCGGTTGGAGATTGGAAATGAGACTCTCTCTGGACTTTCCTCCCTGTGCTGGGATACAAGTCCCTCTGGATCTCAGCCTCCTGAGTAGCCAGGATGACAGGCGTGAGCCATCAGCGCATGGCCTATGTGTCTCATTCTTTACAATTTCCAACTAGTCCGCTTCTAGACACTACCACCTAGACACTCCTCTACCTCCCTCAGAGACAGCAAAGGGAAGCTCAGAATCTGGGGAGAGACGTGGCCATTAAATGGCCCCCTTCACATCACTACCTCTTTCTAAGCTCCCATCCACTTCCTCTGGATTGCCTGGATGTCTGGGGTAGATTAGACCTACTAGGACATCTGAGGCCTGCTCTGTATCCTCCCACCACATCCAACCGGTATCTGAGGATTTCTGGGGCAAGCTGCTCCATGTCCCAGTTGAAGCCTTTGGGAGGGTTGCTGATAACCAGGTCCAGGGGTGCCCATTGCAGGAATGTCCAGATCCCCTTTATCAAAAAGGAGACACAAAGCATGGATGGATCTACTAAGAGCTTCAGGGCATAGCCATCCACCTGTCACCCAGGTCCCTTGAAGTGCAGTTTTACATTGACAGTGCTGGGGCTTGAACTCGGGGTCCAGGCGCTGTCCCTGAGCTTCTTTTGCTTCAGGTGAGCATATTTCCACCTGAGCCACGGTACCACTTCTGGCTTTTTCTGTGTATGCGGGACCTAAGAATCGAACGTAGGGTTTCCTGTGTGCTAGGTGGGCCCTCTACTGCTAAGACAAAATACCAACATTGGATAGCTATTCTTATGTGACCCCTTGGGCCTGTCTCAGGACAGTCTTGCCCGTCTTTACTGAGTTTCTAACCAGCAGCCCTGACTGGAAAAAAACACGCTCTGCTATGTTGTCCTATATCTATGGCATCTTTTCTCTTTGTTCTTCCTGTCACATCTTCCGTGTTAAGCAAGACCCCCTTAAAATGCTGCCTCCAAGAAGCCCGCTCCAATCACCCTGGCATAGGGGGATCTTCTCTGCTCTGCAGGCTGTTGGCCTTGTCATGCTCTGCCTTCCAGCTGGGTTGAGAGCACACAAAGGCAAAGGCTTGGCTTTCACCACCCAATTTCTGAAGGCTCTGATACACTACCCAGGAACCAGTGCAGTATCACACTCTGTGAGGGGGCACTTGAGGCCCAGGCAGTCTGGGGGCAACAAATGGGGCCATTTCTTTTGTGGGCTTGAACTGAGGATCTGGGAGCTGTCTTTCTGATTTCTCATGCTCAAGGCTGCTATTCTACCACTTGAGTCACAGCACCAGATCTGGATTTTTGGTGGTTCCATGCAGAGATGACTCTTATTGGTTTTCCAGCTTATGACTGGCTTCGATCTTTGATCCTCAGATCTCTGCCTACTGAGGAGCCAGGATGTCAAGTGTGAGCCTGACCCAGACAGGCTCCAGAACCTTTACTTTGAGCTTCTGTTTATCTCGTGTCAGCTAGCAAGCCCTAGTTAAAATAGTTATTTATAGGTCAGTTAACCCCAAGACATAAAGTATCTTTGGAAAAGGCTAGTGAGAGTTGGCCTAGGTGGGTGAGTGTGTGTGTGTGTGTGTGTGTGTGTGTGTGTGTGTGTGACTATGAGTTTCAGGGATACCTACCTCCATCTCTCTGGTGGTTCTTTCACCCAGTGGTGAGTTCATCCAGGATCTCCACCCCAAGAAGGCAGGTAGGGAGAGTACTTACGGTCACATCAAGTGGGATGATCTTAATTTTATCCTGCAACTGAAGCCAGGGTGATAATAGAGGGAAAGAGAGGTTTAGAGGAACATCAAGGGAAGCCCCGCCCCTTACCTTTGGCTATGATTAACAGAGAGAAGAATTAATCCATCCATTTTAGTAGAAAGATAACAAGTGTCCACTATTCATTTATTTTATTTTTTGGGAATCCCAGGTCTTGGATTCAGGGACTCGGTGTCATCCCTGAGCTTCTTTTACTCAAGGCTGAGGCTCTATCTCTTGAGCCACAGCACCAAAACTGGCTTTTTCAAGGGTGGGGGAGGGAGGTAGTTTATGGGAGATAAGAATCTCACAGACATGAGGCTGGGCAGGTGGCTCAGTGTTAGAGAGCGTGCCTTGCATGCCTGAGGCACTGGGTTCAATTCCTCAGCACCACATAAGCAAAAAGAAAAAAAGCCAGAATTGGCACTGTGGCTCATGTGGCAGAGCACTAGCCTTGAGCTGAAGAGCTGAGGGACAGTGCCCAGGCCAGAGTTCAGGACCCATGACTGGACCAAAAAAAAAATCTCACACACTCTCTTGCCTGGGCTGGGTCTGAGTTATGACCATCAGAACTCAGTCTCCTGAATAGCCAAGATGACAGGTGAGAGCCACTGGCACCTGACCGTCACCATCCATTTATAGTCCCCTAGGGCCAGTGCTGGGCTACCTGTATTGCACCCTCCTTGTTGTGAGTGAGAAGCAGACATGGGTGGGTTTGATACTTCAACAGACTACCTACATTTGAGCATTGCTCCGGCTCAGTCTGATGCCGGCTATCTCCTTATCCACAGCAATGACTTCGCGCTGTTACAGAACAAATGTCCCCCAGGATGTGTCGGATCTAGGGTCTTTCCTCTGCACACTGCCCCCTCTCCTCGAAACGACACACTTAGCAACGTGAAGTAGACATGGAGTGAATTCAGTTTATTATAATCAGGTTCTGGCCAGATAGGTGGCAGTGAGGATCAGAGGCTCGGGATAGTGCTGTGCAGTTGGACAATGCGATGCCTCCTCATTCACTTTCCTTTAACTGTCTTAACAAAGGGTAGTGGGGAAGTACTCACCATACAGACTGACAATGAGTAACCATCACTGTCTAACCTGGGCACAGAGCGGCTAACCTAAGGGAGCTAGTTCAACAAGCCGAGCAAGAAAGCTCCTGACCCACAGCCTACCTCCAGATTAAGAGGGTCCCAGCCACATGGGGATGCTGAGACACCTCATCCAGCACAGTTACTGCGAGAGAGAGAGAGAGAGAGAGAGAGAGAGAGAGAGAGAGAGAAGAGAGAGAGAGTATTACACTTAAGCCAGCTGCCAGTGGCACAGGCCTACAATGGTAACTACACAGGAGGTTGAGATATGAGGATCATGGTTCATAGCTAGTCCAGGCAGGAACGTCTGTGAGATCCTTATCTCCAAAGAACCACCAGAAAACCGGAAGTGGTGTTGTGCCTCAAGAGGTAGAGTCGTAACCTTGATCTGAGGAGCTTGGGAACAGTGCCCAGGCCCAGAATTCAAACCCCACGACTGACAATAAGTGTACTTCTCACCACAAGAAATGGACTGAATAGCACCCATTGTCCTAGGGAGCATGGCAGAGAAGTCAGGCCAAGCTTCCTGTCAGCTCGGGGTCATGAGAAGCTCATCCTGCTATTCTGTGCAGCGTTTTCCAATGCTGGAAAGCTGAACAGTGAAAGATCCCCTTCCTCATGGGGATGGGGTAAAGATGAAAGAGAGCCATGTTTTGTTTCATAATCCCATACCTGTAGCATAATAATTAACAAGACCCTTCTGAGTCCTTTCCAAATATCTTCTTGTTATATGCTCACAGAATTGCCAAGAAACTTATCTGATGAACATTCCCTCTATGCCTGGTCCTGCCCCAGAGTTCCCCTTGTCTTGATCCCTTGTTTCCTTACAACTGTCCTGTGAGGAGACTGAGGACCAATGGTTCCAGGCCAAACCCAGAGCTTCCACTGTGGTAAAGAATCGGCTGCTGTGGACTAAGAGTTTGGAACAGTCATCTAAACAGATGACTGAGCATGGCGTTACATATCTACCAGCCCAACTACAGAGGACCAGGCATGGTGGCACATGCCTGTCATAGGAAGACCATGATCCAGTCAAACTTGAGCATATATGGAGTCTCTATCTCAGACATGCCCAAGACAGAAAGGCTTGGCTCCAAAGGAAGAAGACCTGACTGGAAAACCTAAGGCCTAGTGTTCATACCCTAATATACCGAAAAGAATCTGAGGTCCGGTGCCAGAGGCTCATGCCTATAACCCTACTTACACAGGAGGCTGAGATCTGAAGAACACAGGTCAAGAGTTAAAGTAGGGTTGGCCTTGTCCATCAGACGTTATGATGAGAAGACCCAAAGTCTGATCCATGCCAATATGTTCCATACTAACAGGACTCAAACCTTACTAAGTGCTGACCACACTCTCGGTTCCCCTAGGGAGCCACACCCCGTGGGTCCCACCTCCAGATGCTCCCACACTCCCTCTGCCACCAACCAAGCCCACGACATAGACAGTTCCAGGGCACAAATTTCTCTTGCTCTTATAATTTAAAGGTGCTGAGTCCCCTTCAAGCGTCCCACCCTTCCAGGCCCCCAGACCTCAGCCTCAAAGCCTATGCTGCCCCCACAGACAGCATTTAGAAGTTACCAAAGGGTCCAGCACTCCTTGGTACAACCAAATTCTACAAACACACACACACACACACACACACACACACACACAAAGCCATCACGGGGGGCTCCTGTCTGTCATCCTAGTTACTCAGGAGGTTGAGGTCTGAAGGTCACTGTTCAAATCCAGCCACGTAGGAAAGTTTGTGAAGCTCCTATCTACACGGAACCACCAAAAAGCCAGAGGTGTAGCTGTGGCTCAAGTGTCAGAGCTCTAGCTTTGAGCAAGAAATCTCGGGGACAACATTTAGGCCTTTAGTTCAAGGCTCAGTTCTTCTACCTCCAAACACACACAGACACAGACACAGACAGACAGACAGACAGACAGACACACACACACACACACACACACACATACACACACACACACACGGATAGCCCAAGGATTCAGCAGTCTCTGAGAACAGAAACATGAACTCCCTCAATTTGGTTCACATCCCACCCCTGAGAAGTTGTCAGTACCGACATCAGACACACTGTAGACAAATCATTGAGCCTTTCACATATCTGGAATGTCTCATAGACCAGCATGGCTTTTCCTACCATACACACTGCTATGTGGAAAACTTAATCATCTCTTTTTTTGTTGTTGTTGGTTAAGGGGCTTGAACTCTGGGCTTGGGTGCTTGCCCTGAGCTCTTCAGGTTAAGGCAAGCACTCAATTGCTTGAGCCACAGCACTGCTTCTGGTTTTCTGGCAATTCCTTGGACATAAGAGTCTCAGGGTCTTTCCTGACCAGGCTGGCTTTGACCCTTGATCCTCAGATCTCACATCCTGAGTATCTAGGATAGCAGCCACGAGGTGCTGGCAACCAGCCAAACAAACTTTTCCATTCCTGTCATCTTTTTCCATCAGGAGACTGAAATCTGAAGACTGCAGTTGGATGCCACTTAGCAGCCAAACCCGTGAGAACTCTTTATCTCCAATTAAACACCCAAAAAAGCTGGAAGTGGAGCTGTGATTCAAATGGTAGAGTGCTATCTTGGAGCATAAAAGATAAGATCCATGCCCTAGTTTCAAGCTTTTTCTAGCATAGGCCCAACCAAGAAAGGGAAGCAGGTGGGCATATGGGAGCTCAAAGCTAACACATATTAATCAGGACTCCCAGAACAGACCCCATCCAGCTCTGATTCTCTAGATTCTATATGCTACATCATGGCAGACTTAGATAGGACTGAACATGCACCAAGTTGGGACATTCAAGTACAATCTCATACTGAAGATCCCCTGACCTTATCAAAGACTCAGGATATCTCACTGTCCTGATTCAGCACTGGGCAGGGAGGTAAGTTCTAGTTATCCAACCACATGATATGCGAACTAAAGGGTTTCCTGGAAACTGGGGAGATCTAGGTCCCTCTTGGGGAGGTGAAAAGGGCTGCTCTATCCCAGAAATGTTCCTATGTTGTGAGTATTATCAAAGAAACAACCCTGCTCAGATCCCAGTGTCTCTGGTTTTCCCACCAGCCTCTACGCAGCTCTGCCCCACCTTCAGCCTGCCCTCTCTGAATCCCAGATCTGCCATCTAGACTAAAGACTGAGCCAGCCAAGAGACCCATTTCCTGCCCTCATTCCCAGGCTATCCTGTGGCAGTGGCATGCTTACCTCAGTCTTTGGTGAAAGAATGAACACCAGGGGTGGTATCGTCAGATTGAGCCCTGGAAAGTCCTAGTCCCCAAGGATGTACTGTACAGGCATCCTGCAGTGAACGACAACCAGGTCATCAATGATGAACCTAAGGTGCCAGGACTTTTAATAGCAGTGTGACTGGATCAAAGGCTGGTAATCTATGTTGTCAGGGGAGGTCATGATTCAAATTTCCTGGCACACCTGACCTGGGACCATCCTGCCTCTTCAAATTCCTGCTTATCCCTTGATCCCCCTTTGAAACTCTCTCACCCCAAAACCTCCCTAGGCCTTGGAAGCTTTCTTCTTATCTGACCAGAAAATAAACTCGATGAGGCTGGGGATAATTGAAACCTGGTGACCCTCCCTGAGTCCTAGGTCCAACCCAAGGCTGGTTCCCTCTATAGTCGGTGACCACACAGCTACTGGCTGTCATGAAGTTGCTGAGTGGTCAGTGGCTTGGTCCTACATACTGGCTTTAGGCTCTGAAACTGTCCCCACAGAGATTGTGAATAGTTGTCTCCCTTGATCCAGGGACTCCAAACCAAGGCTTCATGTTCTCCCTTCTTCCTTCCTTTCCTCTTTTTCTCCTTTTGTCCTTCCATCCTCTCTCTCTTTACCTTCTTTTTGTCAATTCTGGGCCTTGTACTTGGAGCCTAGGTGCTGTCCCCAAGCCTTTTTACTCAAGGCTAGTAGTCTATGGCTTGAAGCACACATCCACTTCTGGCATTTTATTTTTGGTAGTTAATTGAAGACAAGAGTCTTACAGGCTTTCCTGCCAGGGCCAAAAGCCTCAATCCTCTGATCTCAGCCTCCTAAGTAGATACAATGACAGTCTTGAAGCCCTGGCATCCAGATCAATCCAAGGATTCTTCATGGGCTGTGGAACCAGTCCTGGAATTTTTCATTGTCTATGACCCCCCCAGAGCCTGATGCACACATTAATGATTTGTTGCATAAATAAATGGGCATTTTTCTATGACAATACTACAGAAAAATCCCATCTGATTCAGGTAAGAATCATCTGTGATGGAAGGGGGACGAACCCTGATGAAGCTCTCCCACAGTTCTCCCTCCTCCGTCTTACCCCCTCCTGGTGCCACCACTTAACTGTTTTTGCTCTGAGGATGTGAGCCACTATGTTCTCTCTGGACTCCAGGGCCTCTGGGATGCCTATCTTCTCAAAGATCTCTGTCCAGCAGCTCACCAGCTCTGTAGCACTCAATTCCCCATGTAGATGTTAATGAGGTTGCTGTGAGCTGAATGCCTGGCTCAAGGGGCCTCCTCTCCCTCCCCTCCTGGGGCCAGTCAGGATTACCACATCCCGCCCCCAAGTTTCATGTTGCAGAGAATGGATTCTTGAGGTATCCCTGGTTTCTGAATCTCCCAGAGTCCAGTGCAGGTTCTGGGAATCATCTCTGCTCACAGCTGGCAGGCTAGGGATGGTGAGGTCACAATCTCTGCTCCCCATGACATCCTTGACTGTGGTGGTCACCCTAGAGAGTGCTGGAGGAGAATTAAGAGCTACCAAAGAAAGTCAGTCAAGGCATGACATTCATTACAGGAGACCTTCTGGCTTGGGAACTATTCCTGTGCTGCTTTGAACATCATTGTTTGGAGGCTGAAATCGTCTGTCTGATTTGATCCCTCATCCCAGGTGTTAGTGGAAATTGCCAGCTTCAAGGAAAAAAAAAACCTGGAAAATATTGCATTTCAGTTGTCCCAATCAAACTTGAAGGGTTGTAAATTCAGTGGTCATCTTTTTCTTCCAGACAGCTTACAGCAGGTTACAGAAAGTGCCATTCAGAGAGCCCTAGCTAACTTCCATGGCAGTTAGCAAGCAAGCTCCAGCAGGGAAAATGCACTTGCTTACCACTGCCCAGCTGGAAACACCCCAGGCCGGACACAGACTGGAGTCTGCAGGACTCCAGGGAGGACTGCTCACCAGTACATTGTCCCAGGAGGGAATCCATGCCACCAGTGGGGGCCTGGAGTCCCCTGCCAAGATGCCCATGACACAGTCAATGCCCTGGGTAAGTTTCCCCTCTCATTCTCGGTCGTGGTGAACCATCTGCCATGTCACAACGTTCACCACTCCTCATACCCTCCTAGCCTCAGAGCCTCTGCCCTATTGCCCCCCGCTCCCAATCTCATTCCCTAATTACGTTTGGCAGACACATTCCCAACCCTTGAATTAGCTCCAACTATACACACTAGAGCAGACTGTTTGGCTGGAAGTGTACGGCTGTGGTCACAGTTGCCTCACGAGCCTTCTGGCTGAAGACAGAAGGACAGGTGTCCACCCTGGTCTGTGTTTCACACAGGAATCCTAGGGGAGACTCACGCAGGCCCAGCAGCTACTGTGGGCTACAGGAAAGGGATAAGAGAGAGGTGGAAAAGTACGTGTACTGAAACCTTCCCAAAGGAACCATGAAACGGTGAAGGAGAAAACACAAATTATTGCTAGACTCGTACTTGGCATTGATGAAAAAGAACAATACAAACACACACACACACACACACACACAAACACACACACACACACACACACACACACACACACACACACACACACACACACACAATCCAGAACTGTGACAGAAGATTAGTCCATGCAGCACCTGCAATTTGCCAATGGATCACTCGAGTACAGTCAGGCTGTATATGGAGAAAGATGATCTGTCTGTCTGTCTGTCTGTCTCTCTCTCTCTCTCTCTCTCTCTCTCCCTCCCTCCCTCCCTCTCTCTCTTTCTGTCTCTCTCGTGCTCCTTCTCTATCTCTCATGCACACACACACACACACACACAAACAGACTCAGAGAGACCAGTGCCTCTCCTGAGTTTGTTGGTTCCTCCTTTGGGACAAGGTACAAGCTGCAGCACGGGGGTTGCCTGGTCAGATCAGGGGATCCAACCAAAGGGAGCACCACTCTAATAACACAGAACAACCCTGCCTTTCCCATTCTCCAGGGCCAGACACTTTCCCTTGGGAACAACCAGCCTTGACTCCCCATTCACCAAAACCCTAGGCCAGGACAATTGGTGAAGGTGTCCCAAGATATGTGGCTCCTCAGAGCTGGGGCTGAAAACAAGCAAGGGGGTCATGCTGCTCCACAGGGGTGTCTGACCTGGGTTTGGGGCGGTGTTGGGGAAATGGATGGGGTCTTAAAGGCTACATACATGGATGGACTCCCTACTTTCAGGCTAGATGCTTCTGGGTTACTTGGTGGATTCTTGGGGAGGACGAGGAGACTAGATGGACAGGGAGCACCAGCAGATGCTGGGAGAGTTGGAAAATGTGATCACTCTGTGAGTACTGTTGACAGCTGGGATTAGGGGGGAGGGGGGACATGCTCGGTGTATGTGGGTAAGAGTGGATATATTCCTCCCAGATATTCACCTTCTGTCTGACTCCAAGTGCCTCACATACCTAGTGGGCTCTTTTGGGACCCTCCTCAGGAGAAAGGGTGACTGAGCACAGAAGACAAGGGCTCACACAGCAAGGAGGGCCTATCTTCTGCATCCAACACCCACCACCCCGATCAAAAAGAAAAAGACTCGAGAAAGAGGTGCTGCTCCTCACTTCTGATTAAAGCCACCAGGCTCCTACCAGAAAGGGGAAGGGAAGGGTACAGATGTGCGGCTGTGTGGCTCCTACTGCTCCAGGCCAGGAGCTCTGTGGCACCCCTCCTCACCCATTCCTGCATCTCCCTGTTTCCTGGGACACTGGCCACTAGGGATGAGGGTGGGATCCCCAGGTCAACACATACCCCTACCCACCACCCCTGGGGCACATTTGTGACAGGGCCATGGCAGACTTTGGGGGGGGGGAGGGTGGACTCGAGGAGACAGGAAAGGTGAGGCAGGAGGTGCAGGTCCGGGTCAGTGGTTGGTTGGCCAGAGTGTTTCCAGGATGTGGGCCCTCAGAGCCACCACTCATGTGTACTAATGGAAAAAGCTGTAGGCGGTGGCTCCGGGTGCACATAGACCTGGAGTCCTAGGACCAGGGGGGCGACCAGTTCTGGGCCGCAAGCCAACATGGGGCGCGCCATCTCCTCTGGGCGACTATGAGAGGCACAGCTGGTCGGAGCCGAAAGTACCATGTTTCAAATGCAATGTTGCTGAGAGGGGACAGGGGCATCTGCGTGCACATGGCAGGGCTGCATGTGGCCCCTGCTCCACTTCTTCAGCCAACACTACCCCCACCTCAGCTGTTCCTGTGCCCCCCTTGCCAGCACCTCAGTCTCAGTGCCGCCATGGCCACCGTGACTCCGCGTGGCTGCCCGTGGTGATGTGCCTGCTGCACCAGGTCCACGTGCTCTGTGCTCCCCACCAGAACCTGCACTATGATCAGCGAGGCTGCCAGCTGATGAAGTCACTTGCCCTTGTGTGTACTCACTCTTCTCTCTGCTTTCTCTCTGCCCTCACTCCTCTCTTGGGCTGTGTTGCTCCTGCCGGGCATGCCTACCACCTCACCCTCCCCTGATTTGTGCCCCTGGCTACTGCTGCCATGGGAGTGTGCCTTGAGCCCCGCCCCCTCCCCCTGTCCCTTTCGGGCCTGGCCCCCACCCCTGGACATCAAATCTCCCCTCAGCACCACCGCTGGAGGAGACTCTCCTCCATGCCCCTCCAATCCACACACCAAAAAGGTGACCCTTGTGTGTATGTTTGTTTGTGTGTGTATGATTGTTGGGGATAAGTACCTCTCAAGGACTCAGAACACAGTACCCTTTGAGATGAGCACACAGCACACTTCAAAAAACAGCACAAAACACCGTGTGTAAAGGACTCAGCACACAGCTCCCTTTGAAGGACTCAGCATATAGTACCCTGTGTAGAGTACTCAGCACACAGCACTCTTTGAAGAAGGGAGTCCATAGCCCACAAGGTAATGGACTAAGTGCATGGCATGCTTTGGAAAACTCAACGCATACCATTCTTTCCCAGGGACTCAGTATATAGCACCTTGTGTTAAGACCACACACAGCCCCCTTTGAAAGACTGATTACGTAGCACGCTGTGTAAAATACTGCCCAACACCCTTTGAAAAACTCAGCACATAGCACAATTTTGAAGGACTCAGCACATACTACCCTGTGGAAGGACTCAGCATATACCACATTATCAAAGGACTCAGCACATAGCACCATTTGAAGGACAGTACAGAGTACCTTGTGTAAAGGACTCGGCACATAGGACTTGAAAAATTCAACTTATCCATTTCTTCTCAAGGACTCAGAACATAGAAATACCCTTAGGGATGAATTAGCACACCGCACCTTTTGAAGGACTCAGCATACAGTAGCTGTGTAATGGATACAGTGCACAACACCTTTGAAAAAAGTAGCAGGTCCCACTCTTCTCACTCTTCTCAGGGATTCAGCACAGAGCACCCTTTGGGATGGCTCAGCAAACAGGACTTTTTGAGAACTCAGCACAAAATCCCCATGTTGGAAGGACGCAGCAAACAGGACCCTGTGAAGGACTCAGCACATAGCTGTATGTCACAAGTTCATATTTCATTAGAATTAGGATGCTTTCTTTAGTATCACCGTTGTTCCCAAACACTTCACAAATCCTACTAGTTTATATTTAGCTAAACTGTGTGAGCGGTCAGCTGATGGTCTTGAACTCAAAGCTTGGGGGCCCTGTCCTTGAGCTGTTTGGTTCAATGCTAGAGCTCTAGCACTTGGAGGAACAGCTCCAATTTGGTTTTATTTGATTTATTTTTTGGCAGGTCTTACAGTGATTAGGAAGGCAAACTTGGGTATCCGAGGGCAAAGGCTCTTAGCTTGGCCTGGAGCTGACCTCTCCCTTCCTTGTGCCTCTGGGAGCTGGGCCTCCTGGAACTCTCTTGGCCTAAGGTGGAATAGACCTGCTCTGGCATCAGCACTCAGGGTAGGCAAAAGTCAGCTTGGCCCTGGTCACTTCCCCCAATTGATCTCTAGAGGACGATGGCACGGGGCTGCATGTCCTGCATCTGGCCACGAGGAGGCAGGAGTCACCCACCATAGGGATTGTACCTGTGAGTTATGTTTACTCTTACTGCCCTTGGACCCCTGTCATGCTATGAAGCCACCCTGGACAGGAAAGTCCTTGAGACTCTTACATAAAATTAACCATCAAACAACAAGTGGGGCTGTGGCTCAAGTGGCAGAGCACTAGGCTTGAGCAAGAAAAATCAGGGATAGAGCCTAGGCCCTGAGTTCACACACACACACACACACACACACACACACACACACACATACCACATGCATGTAAAATCAGAGATTTCTACAGTGCAATCTTTAGGTATTCACGTTTTCCCCACTAAGCCTCATGGCTGTTGGCCTAGGGGTTTGATGCATACAAAACCACCTGGCATATTTAATTTTGGGGAACACTATGGCTAGAAGGTCAGCCTTCCCCCATCCCAGCTCCTTGATTGTGTTGTGGTCTATCCAGGCCCTTTGGGGCTCCTTATACAGACTCATCAAGATGCCTTCAAAAGGCATCACATGCTGGGCACTGGTGGCTCATACCTGTCATCCTAGATACTCAGGAAGCTGAAATCTGGAGGATTATGGTGGCAAGCCAGCCTGGGCAGGAAAGTTTGTGAGACTCTTATCCTGGATGAATTATCAGAAAACAAGAAGTGTCCCTGAGGATCAAGTGGTAGAGTGCCAGCCTTGAGACAAAGAGCTCAGGGAGAATGCTCACAGCCAACAACAACGAGAGGCATTGCATGTTGGCTTGGTATGAGTCAAATTGGAATTTTCAAGTGCTCCAAGACAAAGCAGTACCTCATTTAGTCCTGTGTTCCTCTATCTCATCTCACTCTCTGGTCTTGGCCATGCTTTGGTTAGCATGGCTCTGGCTTGACAGGAGGGCTCCAAGAAGGAAGATCTCAGAGCAATCACCCCACCACATTCTTCTGCCCTGCTCACTCTGTTGCTTCTGCTCTTTGCTACAGACCATCTTCCTGGAATCCATACATGAGGTCATTGCCACCAACATTATGGTGAGTGGTGAGTCTGGCCTAACTCTGGGCAGTCAGAGATGGAAGTCGGGCTGGGACTAGGAGCTTCTACTCTGGGTGTGGGCTGAGGCCAGGGCAGACATTTATTTCATCCTGAGCATTGAAGAGGTGAGGAGAGAGTGTAGAATCCACATTGAATCAGCTAAGATTGGAATCTAGAGGACCACTTGTATGAGGTAGGCTGTGCGGTCAGGGGCCCACTGTTCTTGGTACTCCTCTCTTGAGACTCCCCCCTCCTCATTCTTCCTTCAATGGTAGAAGAGAAACTTCAAATAAGTGAGTCCAAGAGGGGGCAGGAGAGTATTTCTGTGTGAACCAGACTTGGGCTTCATATTCATCCTAGCCCCTACTTCCTATTTATCTGAGGAATAGCCATATGGGTTTTGGACAGGGGGAATCAACCTAGATGAGAATGTGGCTCAATGGTAGAGTGGTAGCCTAACATGCCTGACACCAGGGGTTTCATTCCACACAGAAAAAGCTGGAAGGGCAGGTGGGGCTCAACTGGTAGAGCACCAGCCTTGATCAAATAGATCTCAGGGACAGTGCCCAGGCCCTGAGCTCAAGCCCCAGGACTGGAAGAATAAATCTTTGTTGGAGGCTTTTCTTCCCTTTGAAAACAATTTATTCTTTGTGATAAGCAAAACATGGGTCTCTTCCCTGGCCACCAATGGGCCATTAGATGTCCCTTGAATTTGGGCCACTTCCTGGAAGCCTCTGCCCTACCTGACCCATAGTTTACCCCCATCTTGTGGCAGATGGAGGCCTGAGAGAAGGCCACCTACCACCTACTTCTGGTGGCTGCTGTGGCTTTTGAGAGTCAGTATGTCACATAGAGAGTTGTCATCCACATCAGTCTACAGAAGAAAGGGAGACTCCCTTGTCTGAGCCCTCAAGCTGTAGGCGGCTCGGGATGTGGGGCATCTGCCACAGGATGTGCTCCATGGCGGAGTAATCTACGGGATTGGAACCCTGACCTCTCCTCTGGCAGTTTCCAAGATGTCCTGAAGTTGCAGTTCTTCAAAACCTTTCTGCTCCTCCCTCATTTCACCCACCCCAGATCCTGAGGCGTCTGAATCAGTGGGGGGGTGGCCTCAACCTGTGCTGGCATCTGGAGCCCTGTGAGGACCCACAGCAGCTCCTGCAGCTCTCTCTTCTTCTCCATCTTCTCCTGGGAGAGCCAGCACAAGCGCTCAGCTTTCTCCTGACACAGCTAATCCAGGACAAACATTTGCTTTTTACATGCCATGAGGGACTCCTCGATGGTGCAGAGTGTGCCGACAGCTGGCTACATTGATGGTGGAGCTCATCCACTGGACTCTGGAAGTCCACCTCATCAGACAGGTCATGGATGAAGCAGATTTTCTTCTCAGATGCCCAAGTGTCCCACTTGCCATCCCCAAGCCAGCTTTGGTGGCAGCTCACAGAGCAGGGGTCCTGTGGCTCCAGCTCCGTCTGGCACTGAGCTGCAGGTGGGCTGGACACCTGCAGCAGGGCCGCTGCTCCTGCAGCAGGAGTTTTCCCCTGTGTATCTCAGCCTCTGAGAGGGCTCGTAGATCCACATTCCTCTAGGTCTGGGGCATGTATCCATCCTCTGGGCTGGTTACATTGGGGGGAGTAACCTCCTCTCCTTTCTTCCCCAGGGCTCACACTTTCCACTTCCCCAGGTGAAGCCAGGAAGCACAGCTGGGCCTGCAGGCTCTCCTCCTATGGTCTGGTTACTTCCAAGCACTTGAGAGTGTCCTGCCACTTTGGGGGCACCACCTGGTCCCCCTAGTTGTTCAGGCCCTGCACTTGCTTCAGTAGCTCCAGTAACTGGGCCTGCCTCTGCAGGTGCTGCTGCAGGGCCTCCTTCTCAGAGTTCAGCTGCTCATTGGAGGCAATGTGCTGCTCACAGGTGGCTCTGAGCACCTGCAGCTGGGCCAGGGACTGCTCCTGCTGCTCCTGCAGCTCCCATGATGCTTAGCGCTCTCTCTCTCTCTCTCTGTCTCTCTCTCTCTCTCTCTCTCTCTCTCTCTCTCTCTCTCTCTCTCTCTCTCTCTCTCTCTCTCTCTGTGCCACCTCTTTCCATTCCTCTATCTTTTCCTCTGAATGATCTAGGTGTTCCCGCAGTTCTTTCTTCACCTGTTGCTCTGAGTCCAGGATGCTGGTGAGCTCCTCCTTCTCACCGTTCACCCTGTGGAGAGTGTCCCACAGCAGGGCAAGCTCTTCCTCTGGCTATGGGTCACACACACACACATGCACCTTGTGTGGTCTAGGGTATCTCCTGCAGATCCTTGGCCTTATCCTCCAGTCTCTGCAGTTGCTCCTGCTGCTCTGTGTTCTGGAGACAGAGCTTCTGGTTTTCCTGGACCTGGATGTGAAGTTGTTACTCCAGTTTTTTTTAACTTCATCTGTGTGCGGTAGGCCAAGGCCTGCAACTGCAGCTCTACCTGAGATGGTCCTGCGGGGGGCCATAGTTCTGTCAGCTTCTTTCTCAGTTCCCCCAGCTCATCCTCCAACACCTGCCTCACCCTTCTCTCCTTCTCCTCTGTCAATTGGTTTACCTGGTCAGTCAGCCACTGAGTCACCTCTTTCCATGCAGACCTCTCAATGCTCAGGTCCTCTGTGAATGTGTCTCTCACCAGACTTGCTGAGGTCACTATCCAGCTCAGGTTGTCCAGTAGTCTCTTCAGTAACTCATGCCCCACCAGCACTAGTTGGAACTTGCAGATTCTGTTCTTCTGGTGCTGCTCTGTGTCCAGAGCACTTCCAGCTTCTCCTGCAACTCTGTGTTCACTTGCTGTAGTTCATCGAAGCTTCTGGTCTTTTCCTCAAGCTGAAGGGTCACATCATTCAGCCGTTGAAAGAACATTTCAGTCTCCTTCTATGCAGCAGTGACTGCAGAAGCCACCATATCCAGCTCTGCCACACACCGCTCTGCGGCCTGCACGTGGCTGGTAACAGCTTCGTGCTCCATTTATCTGTCATTGGCCACCTGCTTCACTTGGGCCGGTGCAGATTGTAAATCTCTTTCTGCTGAAATCAACCTCTGTATGGGTGACTTGTGGATCTCTAGCTCTGTTTGTGGTGCTTCATGCAACTGGGCTATCTTCTCCCTCTCTTGCTCTGGTCGATACTGCAGGTCTGCCTTCTCCTGCTTCAGTGGTGAAATCTTGGCACTGAGTGTCTGGTTTCATCTTTTCCTCCAGTCCAGGGTGGGCACCACGTGTCACTAGCACCTCTGCAGATGCTTGATGGTATCAGGACCCTTGACACTCTGGCCCCCGGTGACTGTGACTGTGTCCAAAGGCAGGAAAGGCCCACGGTCTGCATCACCTTTGGCCCTTCCTCTGTTGAATCACGCTCCCCAGTGGTGTTTGACTTGGGGATCACTCCCTTTTTTGTGTTCTTTGTTTTCTTGAATGTTGCAGGTCTGATAGGAGGATTCCTTTGCTGGTGTTCTGGAAGTTGTTTCTTGCCTGTAGCTCTTTCACGGAGTCCTGTTGTTTCAGACATCTGAGCACTGGGATGGGAAAGATGGGCTGGCCATGTTCCCAGGCTCTGGGAAATCCTCTATTCTCTCACTTTCTGACTAGGACATCAATTTTCCACTCTACTCCAAAGTCGCCTCATGTCTCATGCTCACCACTCAGCCACCTCTACCTTCCTCAACTGCTGGTAGTAGTGTCAACCACCAAAGGGAATCCTGGTGCTGGGCATCATGGAATGTGGGTGTGGCCACCATTCTTATATCCCATTGGTCAGAAAGAAACATGAAATAATGGGGGTGTGGCCGGAATCCTGTGATGAAGGCAGCATGGGTGGAGTCAAGATGAGAGCGGCTCCCCCAGCACCTTTCCCAGGGAACTTTGTCCAATCCAGTTGGGGACAAGAGGGTGACCTGCGTTAGCTGGATGGCTGCACATATTGTTGTGTATGTCTGTCTGTTGCCAGTCCCGAACCTTGAACTCAGGATCTGGGCACAGTCCATGAGCTGCTTTTGCTTAAGTCTAGCCTTCTAACACTGTAGCCATATGGCTCTATTCCTAGCTTTGTTGGCACTGAAGGTGGACAGGGGTTTCAAGCACTTTCCTGCCTAGGATGACTTTGACTATGATAATCCTATCACAGCCTTGTAAGTATCAAGGAGGACTGCTGAGAGCCATTGGTGCCTGCCTAATCACTGGTTTTGCTGACGTTATTGGACAGGCCGGTGAGTTCCCTATCCTCAGGTTTAAGTGGTGGGAGCTAGAGCCTATAGTTTGAATCCTGGTCCTGACATCTCCGAATGGCAGAAGATCCTAAGAAACTCATTACTATCTATATGAATACCAGTGGAATGTGATGTATTTCATGATTGAATGGGCCGTTCTTGAATGATTCTAGGATAAAATTATACACAATTATATTATAAGACACTGATCAATTTTAATTAATACTTCATGAATCATTTAAACAATCACATTCATTAAATGGAGGCATAATGAAATACCTAAGAATTGGGCATCACATAGTACAGAGATGCCATTTTTCTGCCAGGACTTTCTTTAGTTAATTCATATATACCATTTTCTGAATGTAGTTTGGTATACCTGACCTGAAAATCAATTATTCAAACAGTTTTTATCAGATATGCTTATATCCAAATGTAGAGGGTAATCCACATTATGTATATTTGAAGACAATGCTTGGTTAGTCCTCTTCTCACATTACCCATTCCCTTCTTGAGAACAATACACATTGTAAGGAAATGCTTAGAATGATTTGGAGAAATTGGTTGACTTCAAACAGTGAGTTACTCTATGCTGAATTTTGTTTACTTTATATCCAGAAAAGCTAAATTCTTACTTTATCATTTTCCTTGGGCTTTATACTCAGATTTAAACTCTGATTGGTGACAAATAAAGATATAAATATCTTTTAACAATAGCAATATTCAGGCTGAGGATTCTAGGTACAATGATACTCATGCAGATAGGCCTCATCAGTCATGAGACCATGATATCAAAATGTTAACCAGTGCTTACTGGTCTCATGCTTATGAGATTTTGTGTGTTATAAACAGTGGTTATTAGAATTTTTTTTGTAATCAACATCATTTCATGGGTTAGGAACTGAAGTGAGACATTATACTCAGAACAAAATTTAACGAGGCATCCAAAATTAGTTACTAATATATACATCATGTAATACAATGTTTTAAAAATGCAAGCTAAAGGAAATAATTTATGAAAAAAATCAACATTTACAATAAATACAGAATCAGTATGACTGATTTTTCTTTTACCCCAGTAGCAATACGGCTTACATGATGACTTTTCTGGTTATATGTTTAGTTAGTTTTTGATACTTAGTTGGAGAAGTTCTTTCATATATTCATTTGTCAGATGCAAGAGGAAATGAATCCCTTGCCAAAGTCAACACCCATAATAATGTTACAGATGTATACTGATACTTTGCCAAAGTTTAAAATCTGCACGAGTAACTTGGGTCTTTTTTGGCTCTAAATAAATAGATATGCAATTTTGTCAGTACTAGAAAGATTTTGACCACCATTTATTAAACTATTATTTTCCAGAAACCACTTCACTCTTTTCATGAGATTTTTAATTTCATTCATATCATGTGTTGATGTTTTCCTTTAGATAAGCCACATTCAATCTTCTACAAAGTAATTTGGAGTAGTTTAAAATTATGCAGACTCATTTACAATGCTCAGATTCTACTATTTGCATATTTTTTTTCTTTTTAAATCAGTAGGAATTAGTTCTCAATATGAATACTATTGGAGCTATTAATTACATTTCTGAATTTTTTAAGTATGTCATGATTTTGTGATTTTATTCTTTTAAATATGTGCAGATCTCACTCCGCATACAGTCACATTTGTTTTAAACAATTTGATCCATTCAAGGGATTTGCTATATTAGGTTCATCTATATGAATTTAATTACAAATGAACACAACTGTATTTCTGAGACACAGTTATCTTTATGGCTCTATGCCAAGTTATCATGTATTTGAGATTTTTGTGCTTAAAAAAAACTGGGCACAACATGCTTTTGTTCCTGGGGGAGTTCTACTTTGTTGGTTGTTTTTCCAGTTGTGACTTCAAAATATGTGTGCATTTTATTTCAATTGTTTTGTGTCTATATTTTGTTTCCTATAACAGAAAGTAAAAAAGAATCAATGATTCAGAACTTTTCCAAATAAAATTCTAAGATAGACACTTGAAATTTTGTGACAACTGGGAATAGGCAGGTCTTCATACAGAGACATTGTTTGACATGATTTGAATTCTTCCTCCTTGCCCAGCACTGGTGGCTCACGCCTGTAATCCTAGCTACTCAGGAGGATCACGGAGATCTGAGGAACATGGTTCACAGGCAGCCTGGGCAGGAAACTCTGTGAGACTCTTATCTCCAATAAACCACTAGAAAACCAGAAGTCGAGCTGGGGCTCAAGCGGTAGAGCACTCGCCTTGAGCTGAAGAGCAGAGGGTCAGGGCTCTAGCCCAGAATTCAAGCCTCATGACTGACCAAAAAAAAAAAAAAAGGATTGAATTCTTCCTCCTCTTGCCTCACTATTTCCAATAGTATTACTGCAAAGTCATAATTGGAAAGAAAATAATTTTGTCTGTATGAATTCAGAATTTTTGTTTCAATTGGGACATACTACACATTTATACTTCATTTTAACTCGAAAATCTTCTTTCCTTCGTTTAAAATCACAGATGTGAATTTATAATGCTAAAATAGCAGCTACTAATTTATCTGAAATGATCCAAACTATTTTCACTTCACATTATGTGTAATAAGAGTGTAATAATAATACTAAGCAATATACTATGTAATAATTGACTGGATTTTTGTGAGATACAGAGTGTAGAAAAACTTATATATGATTTGATTAAAAAATACAGTTACATCTAAAAATAAATCATAGTTATAAACTAATGCTGAAAAGTAAGATTATTTATTGGAAAAAGCCAGAAGTTTCAATAAGCTTACTTTTTAAAAATTGTCTTAGATCTGGGCTTTTTTGGTTCATGCTTGTAATCCTAGCTACCCCAAACTCTGAGATCTGAGGATAGTGGTTCAAAGTCAGCCTGGGCAGAAAAATCTGTGAGACTCTTATCTCCAATATATCTCTTGAAAACTAGAAAGGTCATTGTAGAAGAAGAGATTCAGTGGTATCCTTCAGCCGAAGAGAGGAGGAACAGGGCCAAGGCCCAGATTTAGAGACCTACGACCGACAAAACAAAATTAACATGGATTTTACTTTATTATTTTATGATTTTTATTGTGAAAATACAGAGTGTTTACGATTACATGACCAATGGGATTTATAGACACATGAAGAAATGCTCAGCCTCCCTAGCCATAAAAGAAATGCAAATCAAAACAACATTCAGATACCACCTCACCCCAGTTAGAATGGCAAAAATCAAGAACTCTAACAACAACAGATGCTGGAGGGGATGTAGACAGAAGTGAACCTTACTTCATTGTTGGTGGGAGTGTAAACTTGTTCAACCACTTTGGAACGCAGTATGGAGGTTCCTCAAAAGACTTCACATAGAGCTCCCCTATGACCCAGCATTCCCACATTTGGGCATTTACCCAAATGTTTACAAACAAGGCCACACTAAAGCTACCACCACAACTATGTATATTGCAGCATTATTTACCATAGCTAAAATATGGAATCAACCCAAGTGCCCCTCAGTAGATGAATGGATCAATAAAATGTGGTATATATATACAATGGAATTCTATGCCTCCATCAGAAAGAATGACATTGCCCCATTTGTTAGGAAATTGAAAGGCTTTGAAAAAATTATGTTAAGTGAAGTAAGCCAAGCACAAAGAAACATAGGTCTCATGGTTTCCCTTATTTGCAATATCTACTATATGTATGAGTCAAGTGGAAAAGGTCAGATACTGTGATGTTAAGAAAATGAACCTTTAGATATGTATATAAATGTGTTTTTTTCTTTCATGCATTTGTTTCTAATGCATTTATAAGATTATTTCTTTGTTGCTTTGTATGTCCCTCCCTCACAGTATAACCACTGCTTTCACTATATTTGATGTCGGTATAATTTGTGGAGGAGATGGGGAAAAACAAGTCGTTTAAGGATACAGGTGGACCCGTTGCAACAATGAGAAGTACAAGTTGTCATGTCGAAAACGAACTTTACAACTTTGGTGTGGGGGGAGCGGGGAGCCTGGGAAGGGATGTGAAGGGTAAACAAAGGGGGAGGCTGCAATGCTTGATCAGAAATGTACTCATTATTTTGCCCATGTAATTGTAACCCCTCTGTACAGTATGTTCACAAAAAATGAAAATAAAAAAACAATTACATGAACAAGGTAATGAGTACATTTCTCATCAAGCATTGCAGCCTCCTCCTTTGTTGCCCCTTCCCATCCCTTCATATCTCCCCTTTTACCACCCCACCACCCCCCTCCGCAACAAAGTTGTAAACTTCGTTTTTTGACATAATGTCTTGTACATGTCATTGTGGTAAATAGTCCACCTGTATAACAATTTGTTTTTCCTTTGCCATCCCCAAATTATACCCACAACAAATACAGTGAAAACAGGGTTATACCGTGGGGGAGGGACATAAAAAGCAACAAATAAATCATGTCATAAAAATGGCAGAAACAATAGCAAGAACAAAAACCAATTTGAGTCCTTATCCTAGGGTTCATTTCTCTTAACATTAACTTGTTTGACAGTTTCTGTTTGTCTCAGACATATACTAGTTATGGCAAATAAGGGAAACTATGGCACTTGTGTTTCTTTGGGCCTGGATTACTTCACTTAATATAATTTTTTCCAAGGCTTTCCATTTCCTAGAGAAATGTGGAAATGTCATTCTTTCTGATGGATGCATAGAATTCCATTGTGTATATAGTCCACATTTTCTTGATCCATTCATCTACTGAGGGGCATCTGGGTAGGTACTGTATCTTAGCTATGGTACACAGTGCTGTAATAAACATAGTTGTGTTGGTAGTTTTAGTATGGTATTGTTTGTAATCACTTGGTTAAATGCCCAAAAGTGGGACTGCTGGGTCATCGGGGAGTTCTATGTAGAGTCTTTTGAGGGACCTCCATACTGCTTTCCAAAGTGGTTGAACAAGTATACAGTCCCACCAATATCCCCACCAGTTTCTGTTGTTATTAGAGTTCTTGATTATAGCCATTCTAACTAGGGTGAGGTGGTATCTCAATGCTGTTTTGATTTACATTTCTTTTATGGCTAGGGAGTTTGAGCATTTCTTCGTGTGTCTATTCGCTATCCTTATTTCCTCTCCAGAGAAGTTTCTCTTTAGCCCACTTATTTATTGGGAAGTTCTTTCTTTGAGGTTTTGTTGTTGGGGATTTAATTTTTTGAGTTCCAGGTATATTTTAGATATGAGACCCTTGTCTGTTGTATGGCTAGGGAAGATCTTCTCCGAAACTGTGGGCTTTCTATTGATCTTGCTAGCTTTTTCCTTTGCCAGGCAGAAGCTCAGCAATTTCATGCAATCCCATTTGTCCAACCTTTCTTTGATTTTTCGTGTTTCTGGGTCTCTATTAAGAAAATTTCGGCCTGTGCCAAGGAGACCGAGGGTTTCTCCTATTCCATCCTATAATGTTTTCAGGGTGTTTGCTTTGACTCTGAGGTATTTGATCCATTTGGAATTGATTCTGGTGCAGGGTGATATATAAGGATCTAGCTTTAGTTTTCTACAAGTGATTAACTAATTTTGCCAGCACCATTTACTGAAGAGGCTGTTTTTCTTCCATTCTATTTTTTTTGGTTCCCTTATTGAAGATTAGGTAGCTATATGTCTGTAGGTTCATTTCTGTGTTTTCAATTCTATTCCATTGGTCCTGAGGTCTGTTCTTGTGCCAATACCAAGCTGTTTTGATTACTATGACTTTGTAGTAGAGCTTGGAATTTGGTAGTGATATTCCTCCAACAATGTTCTTTCTGTTAAGGATCATTTTTGCTCTTCGGGGTCTTCTATTGTTCCATATGAATTTTTGGATTGCCTCTTCTGTTTTCTTGAAGAATGAGTTTGGAATATTGATAGGTATCACATTGAATTTGTAGATAGCCTTGCGAAGTATTGCAATTTTCACGATGTTGATCCTTCCAATCCAGGAGCATAGGAGGTTTTTCCTCTTTCTAAGTTCTGTTTTGACTTCCTTTTTCAGGTTTTTAAAGTTTTCATCATAAAGTTCCTTCACTTCTTTGATTAAGATAATTCCTAGGTATTTTATTTTTTGTGGGGCTATTATGAATGGAGTTGCTTTCCTGATTTCAGCCACACTTCTCATTGTTGGCATGCAGAAAAGCCATTGATTTTTGAGAGTTATTTTTATACTATGCTTCTTTGCTAAAGTTTTGAATCAGCATGAGTATTTTGGGAATGGAGTCTCTGGGATTCTTTAAATACAAGACCATTTCATCTGCAAAAAGGGAGAGTTTTACATCATCTTTCCCTATTTGTATACTTTTATGTTTGCATCTTGTCTTATTACTGTAGGTAAGAATTCTAATACTAAATTGAAGAGAATTGGGGAGAGTGGATATCCTTGTCTCATTACTGAGTTAAGAGGAAATGGCTTTCATTTTTCACCATTAATTAAAATGCTGGATATAAGTTTGTCTTATACAGCCTTTATTGTATTGAGGTATGTTCTCTGGATTCATAGTTTTTCCAGAGTCTTCATGATAAAGGGGTGTTGGATCTTGTGAAATGTTTTTTCTGCATCTATTGCATCTATATCCATGTGGTTCTCATCATTGCTCTTGTTGATGTGATGAATTATATTAACTGATTTGCATATATTGAACCAGCTTTGCATCCCTGAAATAAATCCTGTTTCATCGTGTGTATGATTTTTTAGTTGAATTGTTGAAGTCGATTGGCCAAAATTTTGTTGAGCTGTTTAAATCCATGTTCATCAAAGAAATGGGTCTATAATTCTCTTTCTTTGATGAGTCCCTGCCTGGTTTGGGATAACAGTTACTTTGGCATCATAGAATGAATTCGGCAATGAACTTACTCTTTCAATTTTATTGAATAGTTGGAGAAGGATTAGTGTGAGCCCTGCTTTGAATGCCTTGTAGAATTCTGCTGTAAGGGGCTGGGAAGGTGGCTCAGTGGTAGAGCACATGCCTTTCATGACAGAGGCCCTGGGTTCAATTCCTCAGCACCACATGAGCAAAAAGAAAAAAGCCGGAAGTGGCGCTGTGGCTCAAGTGGTAGAGCGCTAGCCTTGAGCTGAAGAGCTGAGGGACAGTGCCCAGGCCCAGAGTTCAGGCCCCATGACCGGACCAAAAAAAAAAAAAAAGAATTCTGCTGTAAATCCATCTGGTCCTGGGCTTTTCTGAGACGTGAGGTCTCTTATTGCTGTTTCTATTTCTATGCTTGATATGGGCATGTTAAGTTTATTTAACTCATCTTGGTTGAGTTTTGTCATGTCAATATTTGATAGGAAAAAGTCCATTTCTGCCAGGACTCAAACTTATTAGCATAAAGTTTTCAGAAGTATTCCATTATAATGTTCTGATGGTGATGTTCCCATTCTCGTCTCTGAGTTTGTTTATTTGGCTGTGTTCACTTATTTTTCTGATAAGATTTGCTAAGGGTCTGTCAATTTTGTTAATTTTTTTCGAAGAACCAACTATTTGTTTTGTTGTTTCTTTTTATGGTGTTTTTGGATTCTAATTTACTTAATTCTAATTTAATTTTAATTATTTCATTCTGTCTACTGGATTGGGGTTTATTTTGCTGATCTTTTTGAAGGAGGTTCAGATGTTTTATTGAATTGCTG
Organism: Dipodomys spectabilis; assembly: GCF_019054845.1. Taxonomy (NCBI): domain Eukaryota; kingdom Metazoa; phylum Chordata; class Mammalia; order Rodentia; family Heteromyidae; genus Dipodomys; species Dipodomys spectabilis. Next base: position 318,236 of record NW_024870978.1, on the reverse strand, counting down.
GTTTCAGGTCTCTCTAATTTTTGATGTAGGAATTCAGAGCTATAAACATCCCTCGGAGTAGTTTTTTTTTTGCTGTGTCCCAGAGGAGCTGGTAATTTGTGTATACGTATGATGCATAAAACAAAAGAAAATTCAATGAGGCACATTGAAAATAACTTTATTTACACTCGAAATGGGCCTGCATTTACCTTGTCCTGGTCTGTATACTCAGTGACAAGCCAGCCCCAACCACCAAATCTCAGACCTCCAATGGGCAGCCACACATAGGGAATTGGTCTGCAAAGCACCAACTCCCCAAATTATCATCTCCAAAGCTCCAAACTTCAATAGGTAAGGCGTTGACCTTTTCCCTTACTCCCTCCTTCTTTATAGACTTTCCTTCATTTCCCTTTTTCCCTTCCATCACTTCCTTTTTTTCTTTAGGCCTCTCCACTATCCACAGGCCCACACTTCTCTGACCTGGTGGCCAATTGGAATACTTTCCCTCCTACTCTCCCTCAAATTCCTCTTCTCTCAAGTCTTTCAACTCCTGCTGTCTCATCACTTCCTTCCCTTGATTTTCTCCAATTCCATTTCTCTGACCATGCAGCATACACGTAGATTGAACCCCTCCATCACTCCACTTGTTCTCCTGCCTAACAGTTTTTAACCATCACTTCATAAACTGCCCGTTCCCCAATCACTTCTTCACAGCTAAACATGTGAGGATGACATCTTACCCCTTCCAACTACATACCCTGGCCCTTTGGTTGTATGTCCCATGCACTCCAGTGGGCCAGGACATGGGGCCACATTGATTAGTGGCAGTGCTGATTGTTAGGACCCTGTTGCTTTATACACCCCACACTGGTTTTCATGTCCAATCAAATCCTTGATTCCTTCTTACCAAATCCTAAAAATTCCCTTCTCTCCACAACAGGCTTAAAATGTAAATTTAATAGAAAATGAGTAAATTATAAGAACACACTAGTTAGCAGTAATTAACACTTAGTAAGTCTTATCCAAAAGGGATCATCTGAGTGTCACTGAACAGTTCACCTTGCAGGCTTCTCTGTATATTGGTCCTGGCACCACCAAGTATGGTCCCTGACACTTTGGTTCTAATTCAGGAGCATGATGAATTTTTTCCCACACCAGATTTCCAGGCAAGAAAGAGTGGGTGAAGTTTTTTTTCCATCTCGATTTCTTAGTTTATTTCACTTACTTGAGGTCTAGCTTTTGAATTTATTGCTGAAGAATTGCTATAGAATAAACTACATTACTCTCCCCAAAGAAATTTGCCTTCCAATTGGATTAAATTTCTTATTTTATATTTGAACTTATCCGTTGCCATCCTGTTTATTTATTTTTAAATACTTTGTATTATTATTATTTTTAAGTAGTTGTAGAAAGAAGTTCCCATTCTACAAAACAGTATGTGAATACAAGGTGTCTGACGTCACCCATCCCGAATAACCCTTCCCTTCTCACACTTTTTTGTAAAGATTGAGATAGGTGATTATATATTTTACATATGTCACAATATTGTGTAATTGTGATACTTAGTTAAAGTCACAAACACATTTTAACCTTGAGAAGGCAAATTCTCGTTATCAAGATCTAAAGTTTGTTAATTTTATGAGCTTTGACAATCCAAATTATTTCTCCCTCCTCAGGTGATGTTTACATTTTGTTCCCTCCTGCTTAGTGTAAGCTATTCCCTCCTTCCCTTTCATTCCTCCCTTTCCATCACTGAGTTTGGGTTACTTAGTTATTTTTCTTCTATGTCCAGTGCAGCTGATGGACACCTTTGTTGTATGTTGTTCCATTTCCCACTTATTCTGTTCCTCCTCCTGGCTTCCCTCCATTGTGTGCATATTTCTACCATGTACATAGTCAAGAACATGGAGTCATTAAGGGTGATACAACAAAAAGAGTGGCTGTCCTTTGTTTCTCAAGTCCTGTTTACTTTGTCATACCTTCTTGCATTTTGGCTTTAGTATCCACATATCAGGTAGACCCTGTGCCATTTGTCTCTTTGTTCTTGGCTTACCTCACTCAAATAATTTGGTCTAGTTCCATCCATTTCCCTACAAATGCCATCATTTTGTCCTGTCTAATGGCTGCATAGTGTTCCATTGTATATAGGTACCACAATTTTTGGATCCACTTATCAGTAGTGGCTCATCTGGGTTGTTTCCAAATCTTGGCTATTATGAACAGTGCTGCAATAATTATAAAGGTGTGTGTGTCTATGTATACTGTTTCCTGTAGTTCTGAGTAGATGCCTAGGAGTGGTATGGTGAGTTCATAGGACAGGTCGATATTTCGCTTTCTGAGGTACCTCCAGACTTCTTTCCAAGTGGTTGTATTAGTATACATTCCCACCAGCAATGCAGTAATGCTTCTCTTTCTTTGCATCCCTTCCAGTATTTGTCATTGGCTGAATTTAGGATGTAGGCCATTCTGACTGGGATAAGGTGGTATCTCAGAGTAGTTTTTATTTGCATTTCCTTTACAGCCAGGGATGATGAACATTTCCTCATGTGTTTCTTTGCCGTTTTTACCTCTTCTTCTGAGAAGTTTCGCTTGACAATTTCAAAATTGGTTTGTTAGTTTTGTAAAGGGTTATTTTCTTGGTAGAAATGTCCCTACCTTCTTCTGACAACTGGCGACTAGATAGAGAAGAAGTCAACTAACAAAGGCAAGAATATAATGGTAGACAGGTATGGACATTAGATGTGTAGTCTTACTTCTATTGACCTCCTGGCTCTGGTTAATTTTGATAGGGCAGGCACAAAGTGGCTGATGTGATATCATCTCCTCTTACTCCTCTCCATGTTCCTTTGTTCCCCATATTGGCTGGGTCTAGGTGCTCGTTGCTGGGATGGTTAGTCCCAGTTGGTATTCAAGGAGGCTTGAACTCAAGGCCTGAGCACTGTCCTTGAGCACTTCTGCTCAAGGCTAGCACTCTACCACTTTGAGTGATGGTACCACTTGTAGTGTTTGCTGTTAGAGATAAGAGGCTCGAGCCATGCTTCCAGCCTGGCTCTTTGCAGGTTAGTTGGGAGATGTAGTTTGAGGGATTTTTCAGCCCAGGCTGGCTTGCACTGCAATCTTTTCCACAACAGCTCTTTGTTATTTCCAATTAAAGCAACAAGGAGATCAAATATAATAAATAGAGCTTACCTGGTCCTTATCAAGAATTGACCAAATTTTCTGCAATGACAAAACTCGTTAGATGTGAGAATCTTAGCACAGATATTCCCAATATGTTAGAATTATGTAGTCAGTACTAGACTATACAACAAAAACCAAAAAAGGCAAAACTCAAAACAAAATTTTTGACAACATTATTGAGACATCTTTGCTAACAAAGCACATGAGATAGTTGGGCCTCAGTTACCAGGGTCTGTGAAAAGAGCAACTTTTTGGCAATGCATATCAGAATAGATGGATAGAGGAATAGCAAGCTTCTTGGAAGTGTAAGGGTTGGATGGGGCAAAACTCTTAACCCACCATGTGGCCAAGATGGCAAACTCAAGATGGCGAATTTCTGAAAAAATGCAAAGAAAGCCTGAACAAAAAATCAAACCTAGTTCGGCTAGCCTTTGAGAGGGAACCTAGAGGGGGTCCCCGGTAACCAGTCCATGTTGCACTCTTCAGGGCACAATCCAAAAAGTTGTAGAGATATAGAAAGTTGGACATGAATAGCAGAGAGCAAAGAGAGCCTGAAAGTAAAGAGACTTCTGACAATATACCATTGCAGAGGCATAAATTGTCTAAATCTGAGAACAGCAAAAAATATTAGGTCATCTGGCTATCCAGGGAGTGCAGGAGGCATGTCAGAGGGGTTTCACAGCTCGGGCATGACTCGCAAGACCCCATTAAATATGTTAGAGAGTCAGTTTGGTGAGTGAAGGAGAGCTGACCAGGAAGAAGCAGTGTCCCGGCTTGCCCCAGAGCCCTATAGAGAGAAATGTTTAAGCCCCCCAAACCAGGCATTCTCCCGTTCAGAGATGACCATCCTTTCTGCTAAAGGCCATAGGAGCTCTCTTGAAAGGCGCCACATCTGAGCAGAGATTGAGCAACAGAGAGCCGTGGAGAATAGTTTCATTCACCAGAGTAGAGAAGTGGTGTGTGGATGTGGATGTGAAGGCCGGCAATGGTATTGGTGAAAAGTCTCACATGGTGTCTCAAGGCAGTTTGTTTTGCAGAAAAGAGGTGGTTAGGACATTCTAGCATTTCCAACTCAAAAACCTCATCTCAGTCATGGCACCATTTGTAAGGTATATTAAATAGGTAGGTTTCATTAAGTAGCCCATGAAGAGAACACCACAAGGTATTCAGGCATGAAAAGAAGTTTATTTACCAAACTTCTGCCCTCACCATACATGGTAGAGAAGAATGGTTGAAAAGGAAACGGGGGGATAGCAATTTGTATTTCTGTAAAAATTCATCCATCTCTGCTAGGTTTTCCTTCCTTGGTGAGTAGAGTCTGGAATTATTTCTTTATGATTGTTTTGATGTCTTGGATGTTTGTTGTAATTTTTCCTGTAGTATCTCTGATATTATTGATTTGGATCTCCTCTATTATTTTTTAGTTACTCTTACCAGTGGTCCCTCAGTTTTAGTGACTTTTTTTAACAGCTTTTAAAAATTAAATTTATTTATAATTTTCATAGTCTCTGTCTCACTAATTTCAGCTCTTATTTCGGTTTTCTGTCTGTCTAGCAACTTTAGGTTCAATTTTTTCTTGTTTCTCTAGCATTTTTAGTTGCAACATAAGATCGTTTACTTGTTCTATGTTTTCGTGATGTGTGCACTGAGAGCAATAAATCTGTCCCTCAGGACTGCTTTCGCTGTGTCCCATTGATTTCTTTGTGATATATCTTCATTTTCACTGAATTGTAGGAACTTTTTAATTGCTTCTTTAATGTCTTCTGTGATCCTTGTATTGTTCAACAGAGTGTTGTTTAATTTCCATGTGTTTTTTTTCTACTTTATGCCTTGTTATTGAGAACTAGTTATATTCCACTATGCTCAGATAGAATTCAGAGTATTATGTCGATCCTCTTGTATTTGCTTAAATTCCATGTATGAACTAAGAAATGATCTCTTTTAGAAAAAGTTAGGGGGGTTGCAAGAGGAAGACCCTACTGGTGTGAATACCTGTAATTCTAGCTTCTCAGGAGGCTCAGATATGTGTGTTCAGGTTCAAAGCCAGCCTGGGTAGGAAAGGTCATGAGGTTTTTCTGGGGTTGCTCAGTACCACACCCTGCCTCAAGTCTGGGGTTGTTCACCACCTTTGCCACCATGGGCTGCTTATGCAAGCCACTATGGACAGGCGCCACACCCCACTACGGGTCCAGAGTTGTTTGCTGCTGCTGTTGATGCCACTGCTGCTGCCCCAGCTGCTGGCACTGCCCCAGCAGCTGCCACTGCCCCAGGATCAGCTGGGCCACTTATGCAAGCCAAGCACCCCACCACATGTCAGGTGTTAACCACTGCTGCTCTCTCGGGTTAGGCTAGGCCACTTATGCAGGCCAGTATGGAGAGGCACAAACCACCATGGCTCTGGACATGTTCACTGCAGCTGTCCCCACCTCAGCCACTGCTGCTGCCCCGTGCTGGTCTGGGCAAGTGCCAAGAGCCATTGTGCCCTAATTCTGGGTGGTTTGCCACCACTGTCAGCTGCTGTTACTGTTCCAGGTTAGGCTAGGCTATTTACACCAGCAGGACAGAGGTGCCACCCTTACAGTCTAGGGTCATTCGCCATTGTTGACAGCTGTTACTGCTCCTGACGGGCTGGGCTACTTGTACCAGCCAGGCAGAGGCGCTTTTCCAGGGAGGGTGAGGGGAGTCTTTGTTCTAGCTCTGCCTTCTGAGATTTCTGTTTGTATATTCTGGGTTGGCCCAGCACTTGGAAGTCTCCTGGGAGACTTGGGATGCTTGTGCATGTGTGGTCCTCAGAGGGTCCAGACCCGGGGCACTTAAACAGCTTGGCACAAAACCCCATCATTTAAGCTGCGCAACGTGGAGCCCCATCACCAACAAAGGGTGGGGGAAGGGTCTTCCCACTTTACTGTCTGGGTAGGTTTTTCCCTTTTCTTTTTGCACTTCTTTTATCTCTCTGAGAAATTGCATTTTTGTGGGTCACTTGGAGAAACAGAGCATTGAAATCCAAACTCTGTATTTGGTTGGAGAGAGCTGTGGTGTTTCCCTGCTGTTCCATCACCTTCTTGGTCCCACCCATTCAGATGGAGTTTTTCTTATCCGGCCAGTGGGTCTTCGTTACAAAAGGATATGTACATAAAAGAATATGTTGTAAAGACTGTAGATTGTAGTTAGACATTTCTGTTAATATAGGCTTCCTAATTGTAGGAACCCAGGGGGGTGTTCTACACTAAAGTATTTCAAAGGGATTGAATCCTTTAACATAAGGGCCACATCTTGCTCGAAGGAGGGTGAAGTGGAGGAGGCTTACCTAGCCATATCCAGTCTCTGTATTAATTTAGTTAAAGTTTTCTTTAAGGTCATATTCATTCTTTCTAGTGCTTGGACTCTGAGGCTTATAAATGGATTGTAACTTCCAATTTATTCCCAGAGCATTAGTTAATAATTGAGAACTTGGGCCATGAATGCAGGGCCATCTTTGGACTCCACAGCTAAGGGTAAGCCAAATCAAGGTATTATTATATGCCTCAGCTCAGCCTGAAAAAATGTCCACTATTGCTAACAGATACTAATAGCCATACTTTCCAGGCTTTACCTCTGTGGAGTCCACTTTCCAAAAGTCACCATCTGAAGTTCCTCACATATGAATTCTTTCCATATGTTCTAGCATTTCAGCATTTACTTGTTGGAAATTATCTACACACATTGCAAAGTATTGTCAGGCTGAGGCTCCACTGGTTTTCAGAACAGTTTTAGGCAGTGTCCTCGGGCAATTTACCAGGTTGCAAATATCTACATGTAAACTGACAGAAAGCTTGAGCCTGTATGCATTTTTCACAAGTTCAGTGTCAACATTTGCACACTTATTACCACTGTTTTTGCTTCTTCCTTTAATATTGATAACTAGTATCTGTAGAGAACCAACTGGTTTTAGACTGGTCTCCCAAGCTACCTGATCAGCTCAGATGTTTCCCTGTATCTTAGGGTCTCTAGTTTCTTTAACTCCTGTATAGTACTCTGAACCTTGAAGACTTCTTCCATTTTATTCTCCTCCTTTTATCTCAAACTTGCTTTCATGATCCCACTCTCTTTCTCAATGTGCCCCTTAACCTGAAAGTGTTTTGGCAGGGTCACAGGAGAGTTCCCTTGACTGGCCAACTGCTGTTCCTTCTTACAACACCTTTGCTTGCTCTTCAGCTCCCCCCTTAAGTTCACAAAGGTGCTATTGAGAGGTATTTTTTCCCACCTCTACTTGTTCCACTGGGACAAGATGCTTCTACATTACATTTATGGTGAAGATCTCAGCAGTCTTTTGGGGCTTTTACTCTAGTAGTTTCTCTTTCTAGTTTTCCACTTCAGTGTATTTTTGTGACAGATCTTTCAACTGTTTGTTTAGCTCTTCTGTTTTTCTTCCCAATATTCTTTCCCTTTCCATGGCATTCTCTATCAAAGCAAGACCTTTAACTCTTTTTGAAGAGAAACAATCTCTTTCTTGAGCCTTATATTTTCCTGTTCTCTTTTCTTGGCTTCATCTTATATGACACAGCACTTCCCAGTCTTTTCTGCTAACTACTCTTTCCTTCTTTCTCTGTTGCTTTGAATTTCTGGTGACACATTTCAATGCTTATAATCGACATGTACTTCAGTCTAATATAATCTTATATCAGGTCCAGCTCCTTTTTCTTTTTTTTTTCTTTTTCTTTTGGGTCCGGTCATGGGGTCTGAACTCTGGCCTGGACACTGTCCCTCAGCTCTTCAGCTCAAGGCTAGCGCTCTACCACTTGAGCCACAGTGCCACTTCTGGCTTTTTTCTTTTTGCTTATGTGGTGCTGAGGAATCAAACCCAGGGCCTCATGCAGCAAGGCAAACATTCTACCAGTGAGCCACCTTCCCAGCCCCCCAGCTCCTTTTTCATAGCCACAATTTCTTAATGGAATTCAGAGGTCCTTTGCATATTTCTCCAGAGCTATGAACACATTTTCCATGTGGTTAATGTGATTACTTAACCTGTCATTTACATTTTCCAGGTGGTTAATGTGATTATGTAACTTGTCATTTTCTATCTTTCTCCTCCTTGGACATTTCTCTTCCTAATGTCCATTTTGCTTGATTAAGCTCACTGATCTAGACCTAGTGGTTCCCTACTGCCATTTGCAAATGAATTGTACTGTCTTTGCCAAAGGTTTCTTGATCCCTATTCTAGTGCTCCTACCAAAACTCAAACTCCCTTCTTAGACTCATTTTTTTTCAGGGTGTCTCTGTTATCAAACACCAACTGGGCAAACACTTTACCTCAAAACCTTCTAACTTTTCAAGCTTTCTTCTAATATCTGTGGCTGACTGGGTAACAAAGGCCATATTTAGGGCTTTTTCATTCTCCAGGACTTAAAGATCTATAGCCTTTAGGTCCTATAGGCTTCTGGCAGAAGTTCCAGAAAAAACATTAGGGTACTCACTGGGGAACAGTACTATCTCACTCACCTTAGATTGAAGACTTGGCTTTCTAGCAACTGCAGTATCCCTGCTAGCTAAACCTGGAAATAATTGGTAAGCACCTCCATACCTCGACTGCTGTTAGTCTCAGCTTGGGTAAATCTGGGGAAAGACTAGCTCCAAGTAGTCTGGTTCAATAGTGGGGCTACTGTCTGGTCCAAGGACTAGCGTCAAGTCACCGACAATATTCACTCCCTTTTATACCAGGTGAGAAGCACCTGTAAAATTTGCTGACAGTCATCCCAGATGTGCTTGTGTGTGAAAATTACTGTCTCTAATGAGGTAATGAGCCCCTGTTTTATTTTCTGAAAAGGATGGATTTTTCTGTTTCCAGTTATACAGGTCACTACTTGTAAAGGGAACATATACTAGAAAGGGGTCCTGCCCACCATCTCTTCTATGTTCCTGTCTCATGGGTAATAAGAGTAACATACACATTGTACCACCTCAGTCTGGTACAAGTAAATGAAAGGTTAAAATTTGAGGCAGTGACCACCACTTGTTGCTTGTTTCTGTCTAGCAAAGCAACACGTGATGGTAATCAAAATACCTGGTTGATTATGTGCCTATATAAGATCTGCAAATCTTTAGCTCGGGGCTCTCCTACTATGCTCCGCTGTGTCGGAGTACAGGATGAGGCCCAAGTTGCAGGCTGTTTAAATAAAACAGCTATATAGTCTGACTCTCAGTGGTCTTATTGCGGGGGGTCCTGAGACCTTGGCATAACAGATACCACTTTTGATATGGGAGGACTTATTAGAGTTGCTGATGACAAAGAATAGGAGAGAGAATACATCAATGCATCTTCCTTTGAGGGATTCTGTAAACCACAGAGAGAATATTTTTTGGATATGACAACCTAAGGCCTTGTTCTCCCATCCTGAGAAAAGGAGTAAACAGGTGCATATAGGACACAGATAGAACTATCAGCATACATACAAAGACCAAGAGCAACAGACACTTAACCCACATGTCCCATACCTCTCAATGTTGACCTCTACAGGAGGTCCCAGATGACAGAGAGAACTTCCCAGATTGCCTCTTGAGGAGGCCACAGATGACCATTGGAGGATGTCACATATGTCCTCCCTAGGAGGCCTTAGATGACCTCTCATGGAGGTTTCAAATGGATTCCCAAGGAAGGGTCAGATGACCTCCAAAGGAGTTTCCAGATGTCTTTTCAATGAGGCTGAGATTACCTCTCAAGTAGTTCCCAGATGACCATTCAAGGAGGCTACATATGAACTCCAGAGGAAGTTCCAGATAACCCTCTTGAGAAAGCGACAGATAACCTCCAGAGAAGGTCCTATAGAGCTTCTCAAGGAAGTCCCAGATTGCCGCAGACTGGCTCTGTCGGGACAGCAGAGGACAACTAGTGGGGGTAACTGGAACAGGTACGAGAGGGCAAACAGACAACTCAAACACAAGAGGAGTGAATGCTGAGTGCGATTTATTGCAGAGGATGACAGGCTTTTACAGAAAAAAAGTCTCCATGAGAAAGCGCAAAATGTTACACAATCTTGTTGCAAGGCTTTGGGTGGTCACCAGCTGGTCACCTGATCTTGTTCTTGGATGATGAGCTATGATGATAGGCACTTGTTTCTGGCTTTACCTCATCAACCCCATAAGAATAGCAAAGTAAAATCGGTTTTGAGATGCTTATCACCTATCAACCATTAACCAGACCATCTGGGCAAGGTGTTAGACAGAAAGGCATAAACTCTAGTATTTTATTTTTACTTCTGCTTAGTTTTGTACTTTATGCGTATCAAATCTTTTCTAAGCAATTTTGCTTCTTTGCTATTCTTTAGAGGGTCCCCAATTTGTGGCCAAAAATCATGATATTCAGTATGCTTAGATAAATCTGGCCATACATCAAATTCAGGCTCATAGTGTCTTCTCTGTAACCCTTTCACATTATCGTTTACTCTTCTCCATAGAGGCCTTAACTGTCTCATAAGTTCTTCCTTGTTCTTTTTTGATAGTAAGCCCCAAGGAGACCTAGATCTAGCAAGTCTCTCAGTAAATGGAAGAAAGTAATAGGGAGTTCTTTCTCCTAAGTAATTTACCCAATGTTTGTCATTCTTATCATACACACCTGTAAAAGGCTATGGATCTGGGGGAAGTCTTTGAGGCCCTCTTGATAAGGGAGGATCCCACCAGCGTCCCCTAATAAGCCACTGCCATCTTCCATACACCAATCTTTTAGGAATCTTATTTAGTTTTCGGTCTAAATATCCCTCTACATCTTTCTTATCTACAGGATATCCATATGGGTCTATTGTATATGCTTCAGGATTAAAGGGAAGTCTCCAATAGCCATACACTCTTTCTGCTCTAGCCGTGCCTACAGCTTCTTGTAAATCTCTTATAAACAATTCCTTCTGCTGGAGTGAAGTCATAAAACCCCCAGTGCTTTTATTTTCACTTATGACTTGTCTAATAGCCTCCATAAGAGGGGCTTTCAGGGTAGCACTTAAATCTGGTGGATTAGTCATATTCTCAGGACACTCATCGGATGTTGGAATCGTCATCACTTCCAAGAAAGAGTCCTGAATAAGAGAATGTTGAGCATGAGTAAGTAGAACAAGTATCAGGAACAGTAAAAGAATAATGGGCACTCCTATGCAGTGAAGGAAAGAGAAACAAGAATAGGAACACATCTTTCTCAGGGGCTTGCCATACTTTCCAGGAGATAGGCCTCTTTGAAGCCTCATTCTCATATCTGATAGCAGATGTTCCATGCTAAGCAGACTCCACTGGAGTTAGGCGTCCAAAGACGGTCATAGATTTCTCATCATGGTAGCCTGAGATGACCTCCCAAAGAAGCTCCAGATGACTTCAGGAGGTGGTCCTAGATTGCCTCTTAAGAAAGCCCCAATGACTACTTTTGAAGAGGTCTCAGGTGGCCTCCTGAGGAAGCCCCAGATGACCTCTGGAGAAAGTCCAAGAGGGCCCCTGCAGAAGGCCCCAGATGACCTCCAGCGTAGCTCTCAGATGGCTTCTCAAGGAAGTCACATATGTACTTATGATGAGGTTCCAGATGGCTTCCCATGGAAGCCCTACATTATCTCTCAGGTAGGTTCCAGATGGCATCCCAAGGAAGCCACAAATAGCTTCCAGAGGGGTCCAAAACAAGCTGGCAAGCTTGCCAAGATGCACCTTTAGAGGTACATAAATGACTTTTTTCCATGTTGGACCTCCAGAGAGAAACACTCGAGGTAGACTTTCAACCCTGAGGGCTGACACTCTCACCTATGGGGATTTTTCCCTGGGGCCAAGGCCTGATGAAATCCAAATTGATTATCTCAACGGAGTCTACAAAAATAAGGACCTGTATAGTTCAAGAAAATCCATCAAGACACGTTTTTATAATAAATGTTCTCCAAACCACCAACTCCCAAAATTATGATATCCAAAGCTTCAACCATCCAAAGGAAAGCCTCTTTTAGCCTTCTCTTTGTCTCTCCTTCGCTACAGACCTATACTTCTTTCGAGGTCTTTTCCTTTCTCCCTTCTACCAGTTCCTTCTTCTCTTTAAGACTCTCCACTCTCCACAGACCTGAACTGCTTTGCAAGTTTCGTCAGTTGCCATCCTTCACCTTCTGCCCTCCCTCAACTTCCTCTCCACCCATGTCTTTCCCCTTATGCTATCACACCACTTCCTTCCTTCCAGGACTTTTTCCTTTTTCTCTCACCTTCTATTGCTCTCAACAAGCAGCATATATAAAGTTTGGACCTCTTTTCCACTCCAACTGTCTGTTTTCAACCATCACATCCCAAACTGCCCACATCCCAATCACTTCTTAACAGCTCAACACGTGATTAATGCACCAGTCCCTCCCACAGGATGCCTCACCTTCTTTGGTGGCATGCTTTGTCCTCTCCAGCTGGCCAGATGATGCTGATTATTGGACTCTATTGATTATCTGGCCCTGCTGATTATTACAGTATCCTCCTTGTGAACTAGTAGCAATTGAAATTGGAAATTTGATTGTGGTATGACAAACTTGTTGTGACATCACAAACCCATTTTGACATCATCACTACCACGACATAACAAATCCCTTGTGACAACATTGTCATTGTGACATCATGATTCCATTGTGACATCTCAAATCTATTATGACCTCTTAGCTCCTTTGAAAAATACATGCCCTTTTCAACATCACAGTCCCTTTGTGTACCCATATCCTTGTTGTGAACTGACAATTGAGATCAGACATGACATTAAAACATCAAAAAGTGTTTGTGACATCCTCAACAGTGTGACATCACATTTTCATTATGAGAGTATCAGCTCATTGTCACATCACCAAACTCTATGACAGAATCGCATTATGACAATAATGCTCGTTGTGACATAATAGACACATTGTGAATGCCTATTCTGTGATTTCATTGTATTTCAAATGTGGCATGAAAGTTGATAGCAGAAACGCAATTTTGTGCCTACAAACCATTTTGACATCATACTAACTTTGTGACATCACAGTACCATTGTGATATCACTAACACAATGTGACATCACAAACCTCTCTTGTCCTCATAACTTTTGTGACATGCTGACATTGTGATATCTGAAGCTTTTTGCCCTCATAATATGTTTTCAACCTCATATTTCATGTATGACTTGAGATAACAGAAATCAACTGTGAAATCATGACCATTGTGACATCACACTGACAGATGTCATGATCATCGTGTCACATTGTGACATCACAAAAGGTTTTGATGTCACAATTAATTGGTGTTGCCATACGTTAAGGGGTCTATGATGTCACAATTGGTTTGTGATATCCAAATGGCATAACGGATCTCATTTGTCTTGAAATCACAGAGAATATGAGTTCACAACAGACTGTGGTATCTCCAGTCATGTGTTTTCACAAATGTTATGAAGTCCTAGGAGGATTGTGATGTCACAGTGTGACACAATGTTTATGATGTCTGGAGTCTGATGTCACAATGGTCATGATGTCACAGTGGATTTCTGATATCATATATCATAACTGAAATATTATAAGGTTGAAAAAAGATTACGAGCTCATAAAGGGCCTAAGATATCCCAATTGCTGCACATCACAAGACATGAAGACAGGGCAGGTTTTTAATGTCACGGTGTGTTAGTGATATCACCATGGCACTGTGATGTCACAAAGTGATTGTGATGCCATATATTTATGCGATCAGAATATCTTTCTGACATCAACCCACATGCCACATTTGAAATAGAAGGAAAAAAGAGAATAGGCATTTATAATATGTCTATGACATCACAATGACAATAAATATCATAATGCTATGAGGTCATTGTAAATTGGTGATGTTGCAAGGAGGTAATTGTGTAATAATGAATATGTGTTGTCACACTGATGATGGAGTCACAAAGGGTTTGTGATGTTACAATGGCATATATGAATTCAATTGTCATGTGTTCACAATGAAGATATGGGTACACATATGCTATGTGTATTTTCAAAGGTACTTAGGGGTCATGATAGCTTTATGATACACAGTTGTGATGAGGTTAAAATGGGATTTTGATGTCATAATGATTTTGTAATATCTCAAACACAAGTCCATTTTCAATTGTTCTTATTTCACAATGTGCATACAGGTTCACAGAATGAGCTGGAAGTCATAAAGGACATGAATTTTTAAAAATGTTAGGAAGTCATTTTAGGTTTGTGAATATAAATGGGACGGGACAGTGATATCACCATGATAATGACAACTCATTACATCATGTCAAAATATTGTTTTGGTGTCACAGTTAGTTGATGATTCCAAATTGGTGGTGAGGTCACAAAATATTGGTGATGTGTTGGGCATGTCACAATGACATGATGATTCTCGTTTGTCTTAACTTACAATGAGTATATGAGTTCACAAAAGGTTTCTCCAAAAGTATGTGTTGTCACTCATACATAGAAATCCTAAAAGGTTTGTGACATCAGAATTTGACACAATGGAGGACAAAAAGGCCTAAGGTATCAGAATTGCAGCATGTCACAAAAGTTATGATGAGAGGATAGGTTTATGATATCATGGCGGGTCAGTAATATCACAATGGCAACATGATATACAAAGGGATTGTGATGTCACGATGGTTATGAATTCCTGATTTGTTTATGATATCAACCTATATGCCACATTTGAAATAGAATGAAATCACAGAAAAGGCATTCATAATGTGTTTATGATGTCACCATGACAATGTGAAGTTATAATTCTATCATATCATTTTAGTTATGTGATTTCACAATTAGTAAATGGTATAAAATGATTATGTGATGTCACAATTATGATGATCTCACAAACTGTTTTGGATGTCAAAATGTCATGTCTGATTCTCAATTGTCAATATCTCACAGTGGGGCTTTGGGTACACAAAGGGACTCTGATATCACAAAGCTATGTATTTTTCAAATGTTATAAGAGGTTATAATAGATTTGGAATGTCACAATGTGATCCTGGTATCAAAAACAACAATGTGAAGTCACAATGGGTTTGTGATGTCACAGTGGTGATGAGGTCAAAATGGGTTAGTTATGTCACGAGTTTGTAATATCACAATTATTTGTCAAATTTCAATTGCTACTAGTTCACCATGAGGACACTGTAATAACCAGAAGTGCCGCTATAATCCACGGGAACAGATAGTCATCATGGCCTCCTAGTCTGGACAAATGGAGAGGGGGATGCATGACACTGGAGGGGGCAGGACATGCTGTTGAAGGAGATAGGATGTCAAACCCCACAGGGTGAGCTGCCAAGAAGTGATTAGGCATGGACATTTCGTAAATGATAATTGAAAACTGGAAGGCAAGAAACATACTGCAGTTGGGGAAGAGTACAGCCTATATATAAGCAGCATTTTCAGAGCAAGAGAAGGGGAGAGAAAAAGGTGGATGGAAAGAAGGGAAGAGACTGCTGGAGGGCAAAGACCTGGGAGGAGGGGAAATTGAGAGAAAACAGGAGGTGAAGGACGGCAACTGGCCACCTGGACAAGGCAGGGCAGGCTTATCAAGAGTAGAGTAGCCTGAAGAGAAGAATCGAATGGTGGAAGGAAAAGAAAAAGACCTGAAAGGTAGGACAGATCTGTAGAGAAGGAGAATGAAGAGAAAGGATAAAGCCTTGCCCTTTGAAGTGTGGAGCTTTGGAGATCATCATTTTGGGGATTGGTTGTTTGCAGGCCAGTTAACAAATGGCTGAACTGCTCTTTGGAGGTCTGAGGGTCCATGGTTGAGACTGAATTTAGCTGTCGGCTTCCAGTCCAAGCCAAGGTAGTCACTTGTTACAAAATTTATAAGGATAAGACAGGTTTGTGTTGTTACATTGCACTAATGATATCACAATGTCAATATGATGTCACAAAGTGATTATAATGTCACAATGATGATGTAGTCACAATGGGTTTCTGAAATCAACCTATATCCCACATTTGTGATAGAAAGAAATCACAGAATAGGCTATCGCATTGTCTCTAAGACATCACAATGAAAATGTGATGTGATAAAGCCATGATGTCATTTTCATTTTGGAATGTAACAATGGACTGATGGTATTATAACAACAATGTGAGCTCACTCTGGAGATGATGTCACAACGCGTTTGTAATGGTACACTGGCATGTCTGATGTCAGTTGCTTTGTAAACAATGACGACATGGTTACCCAAAGGGTCCAGATAACACAAACACCATGTGCTTTTTCAAAGGTGCTAAGCGGTCACAACAGGTTTGGGATGTCACAAGGTGATCATGATATCATTGTGGCAATATGATGTCACAATGGTTTTGTGATGTCAATTGGTGATTAGGTAGCACTTGGATAGTGATGTCACAATGAACATGTAATATCACCATTACATGTCCAGTTTCATTCTACTAGATTACAATGAAGATACCAGTTCACATAAGGAGCTAGAAGTCAGAAAGGCCATGAATTTTGTAAAATATTATGAGGACATAATAAGCTGGTGAAATTGCAAGGAGACAGAGATATCCCATTGGCAATGTGATGCTACCATTACATGAGATAGTATAGTTTTGAAGTCACAAATGATGATGCCATAGAGGTGATGAGGTCACCTGTGATTTCACAATGGGATGGTGATGTCACAATCTAATGCCAGAGCTCTAATTGACAATGAATGTATAAATTCATAAGGGATAATGATGTATACAAAGGCATATGTTGGCACAAGTGTAATGAGTCTTAACATGTTTGTGATGTCCTCATGTGACTCAGTGGTCATGACATCTGGCAGTGTGATATCACAGAGGTCATGATATCACAGTGCATTTTTGATATCACATGTCATACCTGAAGTATTATGAGTTAAACTATTTATGAACTCAGAGAGGCCAAAGAGATCACACTGGCAGCATGTCAAAAATTTTATGAGGATAAGACTGTTTTGTGATGTCACAGTGGGTTAGTGATATCATAATGGCAATGTGGTGTCATCAAGGTATTGTGATATTATAATGCTTATGTGGTCACAATGTATTTCTGATATCAACCCACCTCAAACATTTGAAATAGAATGAAATCACAGAATAGGCATTCCAATGTATCCATGACATCACAAGTACATGTGATTTGATGTCATTGTTGTTTTATGATGTCATGATGGGCTGATGTTATCATAATGACAATGTGATGTTACACTGGTGATGATGTCACAAAGGTTTTGCGATGTTAAAATGGCATGCCTGATCTCAATTGTCATTAGCTCAACATGAGGATATGAGTACACAAAAGGCCTGTCATGTCACAAAGGCATGCTTTCTTTCAAAGCTTCTGAGGTCATAATAGTTTTGGGATTTCACAATGTGATCATGTTGGTACAATGGGAATGTGATAACACAATGAGTTTGTGATGTCTCCGAGGTGATGAGATCACAAAGAGTTAATGATGTCTCATCAAGTTTGTAATATAACAATGACATATACAATTTCAATGACTTCTAATTCACTATGAGGATACTATCATAACCATTGGGGCCAGAATTATCTGTGGGAGCCAATATTTATTGTAAATTCTTGGCTTGGCCCACTGGAGAGTGTGGGGAATGCCGCCAAAGGTGGCCTCACACGGTGAGCTGTCAAGGAGTGATTGAGCCTTGGGCAGTTTTGGAAGTGATGGTTGAAAACTGTTAGGCTTGAGATCCATTGGAAGGAGGAGGGATACAACCTGTATATAAGTTGCATTCTCAGAGCATTGTAAGGGGAGATAAAAATGGGAGTTACCCGGATGGAAGAAAGTTGTGAGACAGCAGAAAAAGAAAAACCTGAGAAGAAAGGAAGCTGAAGGAGAGCAGAAGGTTGGCAAGTGGTCACTGGCGCAGAGTAGGGCAGGCCTGTGGAGAGTGGAGACTCCTGAAGAGAAGAAGGAAGTGGTGGAAGGGAAAAAGGAAAAGACCAGGAAAGAATGACAGGTCTGTAGAGAAGGAGGGAAGAACAGAAAAGAAAAAAGCCTTGCCCATTGAGGTTTGGAGCTTTGGAGATCAAAATTTTGTGGTTGGTGGTTTGCAGAACAATTAAGAAAGGGTGGTGTTGCCCATTGGAGGTCTGCGGTTTGGTGGTCAAGGTTGCTCTTGAACCTGGGTTTCCAGTCCAGGATAAGGTAATCACAGTCCCCTTTCTAATGAAAAAAGGTTTATTATATTAAATGTGACTCGATGGTTTGTCTCCTTGCCTTAGAGGTCATATGTCCATAAGTCCAAAGAAAGAGCTTGAAGTTTCAAAGTCCATGAATTTTCTCAGATCTGTTGAGGACATAACAGGTTTGTAAAAACACAATGGGAGAGTGATACCACAACAGCAAAGCACAATATCATGTCAAAATAATGATTTGATACAACAGTTAGTTGTTGATGCCATTCTCGTGATGAGGTCACAATAAGTTTGTGATGTCACAATGGGTTCACGATGTCAGAGTGGCATGGGAGATCTCAACTGTCATTAATTGGCAATGAATGTATGAGTTTAAAAAGGGACTGTAATGTCTCCAAAGGCAGGTTTTGTTACAAATGTGATGCCGTTCTAACCAGCTTGTGAGGTCATAATGTGATACAATAATCATGATATCTGGAAGTTTGATGTCACAGGGGATTTCTGATATCACACGTGATACCAGAAATATGAGACTGAAAACAGATTATGAGCTCACAAAGGGCCTAATATATGGCAATGGCAGTATGTCACAAAACTAATAAGGACAGGACTGGTTTGTGATGGCACAGCAGGTTAATGATATCACAATGGCAATGTGATGTCACAAAGGATTGTGATATCACAATGGTTATATGGTCAAAATGGGTTTCTGATATAGAATGAATTCACAGAATAGGCCTTCACACTGTTAAGTCTATGATGTAACAGTGTCACTGTGATTTATAATGCTATGATGCCATTGTCGTTTGGTTACATCACAATGAGCTGATGGTGTCATAATGACAATTTGATGTCATTGCTGATTTATGATGTTACAATGGTTATGAGGTCACATTATGTTTCTGATATTAACACACATGTCAAATTTGAAATAGAATGAAATAGCTGGGCGCCTGTGGCTCACGCCTGTAATCCTGGCTACTCCAGAGGCTGAGATCTGAGGATCGAGGTTCAAAGCCAGCTCAGGCTGGAAAGTCTATGAGAATCTTATTCCCAATAAAAACCATTAGAAAACCAGAAGTGGCTCTGTGGCTCAAGCAATAGAGCACTCGCCTAGAGCTGAAGAGTAGGGACAGCACCCAAGCCCAGAGTTCAAGCTCCACGACCGACAAAAAAAATATTAAAAACAAGCATTCACAATCTTTTTATAACATCACAATGACAATGTGTTCTCATAATGCTATCTTGTCATTGTAGTTTTGTCATGTCAAAAGTAGTTGATGCTGTCATAATGACAATGTTATGTCACTCTGGTGATGTCACAAAGGGTTCATTATGTTAAATTGGCATGTCTGATATCAATTGTCAGTTCATAATGAGGGTATACTTCCACAAAGGGACTGTGTTGTCACAAAGGGCACGTGCTTTTTCAAAGGTGCTAAGAGATCCTAATAGGTTTTCGATGTCACAATGTGATAGGGATGTCAAATGACAATGAAAGCTCACAATTGTTTTGTGATGACACATTGGTGATGAAATCAGTTTTGTGAAGTCACATCTCATAATCACAAGTCCAATTTCAGTTGCTACTATTTCACAATGAGGATATGAGTTCACAGAAGAAAAGTATAAAAGGCCATGAATTTTCTAAAATGCTGTGAAGACATACTAGGTTTTTGAAAACACAATGGGACAGTGATATCACAATGGCAATGTGATGTTGCAATATGATGACTTCATAATGTTTTGATATCACAATTTGTGATGCCACACTGATGAGTTCACAAGAAGTGTGTGATGTCACAATGGGTTGGTGATATCAAAATGACACATGTGATCTCAATTGTCATTAACTCACAATGAGAACATGAGGTCACAGAGGGACTCTGATGTCTCCAAAGGCATGCACTTTCACAAAAGTGATGAAGTCCTAACAGGTGTGTGTTGTCAGAATGTGACAAAATGCTGATAACATCTATCAGTGTGATGACACCATGACCTAGATGTCACACTGGATTCCGGTATCACATTTCATACCTAGATTGGGTTTGAGAGGATTGAAATTTCACAGTGGGTTAGTGTTATCACTATGGAAATGTGGGGTCACAAAGGGATTGTGCTATCACAATGGCTATTAGATCACAATGTGTTTCTACTGTAATAGGTTTGTGCTGTCACAATTGGTTGGAAATGTCAAAATGGCATGCCAGATCTCAAATGTCATTAATTCACAATGAAGATATGAGTTCACAAAGTGACTGTGTTGTCTCTAAAGTCATGTGTTTCACAAATATGATGAAGTCCTAACAGATTTGTGAGTTCATAGTGTGCCACCATGGTCTTGATGTCCATCAATGTGATGTCACAATGTTCATGATATCACAATGTTCATGATGTCAGCGTCAATTTCTGATATCATATGTAATACCTGAATTATGAGTTTCAAAACAGATTATAAGCTAACTAAAAGCCTAAAATATCCTAATGGCAGCATATCACACAAGTTATGACTAAGTTATGACCTCCTTATCAGTATGGCATCATCAAAACATCATTATAACATGATGTTGAGACATCACATTGTAATTGTGAAATCACTGTCTCGTTGGGTTTTCACATAGTACCTCACACTATGAAGCTTCTTCTATCAACTGGTATCCTCATAATGAATTATGAGTAATTGAAATTGGATATATCATTTTGATATTACAAACAAACTGTGACATCACAAAGCTATTATGACCTCATCAACGCTGTGACATCAAAAACCCAATGCGACATCTCATTTCCATTGTGACATTATGGATCACATTGTGCCATTCCAAAACTATTATGACTTATAACCACCTTTGAAAACACATGGCCTATGAGACATCACAGAACCTTTGTTGGTTCTATAACCTCATGGGGAACTAATGACAACTGACATCAGACATACCAAGGAAACATAACAAATCCTTTCTAACATCATAATTGTGATATCATGCTGTCACTATGACACCATCAGTTCATTTTGACATGTAATACTACAATGACATCATAGCTTTGCAACATCACATTGTTATTCTGATGTCATAGACACGTTGTGTTTGCCTATTATGTTATTGATTCTATTTCTAATGTGGCATGTCGGTTGATATCAGAAAGCCATTGTGTGTTCATGACCATTTTGATATCACAATGCCTTACTAACATCACATTGCCAGAGTGATGTCACATTGCCAAATGGATGTCACAAAGGGATTTTGATGTGATAATGGTTGTGACATCACAATGAGTTTCTGATATCAACCCACATGCCACATTTCAAATATAATGAAATCACAGATTAGGCATTCATATTGTGACTATGATATCATAATGACATAATGGCAAATGCTATAATGTCATTGCCATTTTGTGATGTCATCATAAGCTAAAGATGTCATAACAACAATGTGATGTTACATCAGTTATGATGTCACACAGGGTTTATAATGTTACAATGGTCATGAGGTCACAATGTGTTTCTGATATCAACTGGCATGCCACATTTTAAATAGAATGAAATCACAGGGTGTACATTCACAATGTGTCTAAGACAGCAAAATGGCAATGCGATGTCATAATGCTATGAAGTCACTGTAGTTTGTTGATGCCACAATGTGCTGATGGTGTCATATGATTGATATCACACTGGTGATGATGTCACAAATGGTTTGTGATGTCACAATGGTATGTCAGATCTTAATTGCTATTAGTTTACAGTGAGGACATGAAAATGAAGTCACCATGACATACACAAATGAACTGTGATGACACAAACTCCATGTTTTTTGTCAAAAGTGCTAAAGTTCCTAACAGGTTTTGGTTGTCAAAGTGTTAATGATATAAAAATGGGTTAATGATGTCTAAACTATTTTGTAAAATCATACATTATTTCAAATTTCAATTGTTACAAGTTCACAATGATACAAGTTCACAGAAGGAACTTGATGTCCCAAAGGCCATGCATTTTCTAAGATGTGATTAGGTCATAATAGGTTTGTGAAAGCATGATGGTACAGTAATATCACAATTGCAATATGATGTCAAATTCTAATTAATTGGTGATATCATAATAGTGATGAGTTCAAAATTGTTTTGTGATGTCACAGTAGATTGGTGATGTGAAAATGACATTCCAGACCTCAATTGTCATTAACTCACAATGAGTATACAAATTTAGAACGGGCTTGTGAGGATTCCAAAGCATTTGTTGGCACAAATGTGATTAAGTCAGAACAGATTTGTGATGTGACAATATGACACAATGGTCATTACATCTAGCAGTGTGATGTCACTATGCTCATGATGTCAAAGTATATTTCTAATATTTCATATCATTCCTGAAATAATATGAGGTCAAAAATAGATTGAGCTATCAATGGGCCTAACATAACACAGTGGCAACATGTCACAAAACTTTTGAGGAAAGGACATGTTTGAGTTGTCACAGTTGTTTAGAGATGTCACAATTTCAATATTACATCATAAAGGGATTGTGATGTCACAATGGTTATGAAGTCAAAACGTGTTTTTGATATGAACCCACATGCCACATTTGAAATATAATGAAATCACATAATAAGCATTCATAATGTATATATGATGTCACAATGACAAAGTGATGTCATAGAGGTATGATGTCATTACAGATTTGTGATGTCACAATGAGCTGATGTTGTCATAATGACAATGTGATGTCACAACAATGATTATATTGTAAATCCTTTGTGGTATTTCTTTGGCATATCTGATCTCAATTGACATTTCACAATGAGGATATGGATACACAAAGGGACTGTCATGTCACAAAAGCCATGTGTTTTTTCAAAGATGCTAAAGATGTCATAATGGGTTTGGGAGGTCTCAAGGTGATTGTAATGTCACAACAGCAATGTGATATCACAATGGCTTTGGGATGTCACATTGGTGATGAGGTCACAATGGATAGGACCAGTTTGTGATGTCACAACAGGTTTCTATCACAATGGCACTGTGATGTCACAAAGGGATTTTCATGTCACAATGGCTTTGAGGTCATAAAGGATTTCTGATATCCACCAATATTGCTCACTTGAAATAGAATGAAATCACAGAATAGGCATTCACAATATGTCTATAATGTCACTATGACATATGATGTCATACTATGATATGTAAGTTTAGTGATGTCAAAATTGCATGTCTTATCTTAGTCATTAGATTACCATGAGGATCCCAAAGGTTGCTATGTGCTGAGTCCTTCAAAAGGCGCATTGTGCTGAGTCCATTACACAGGGTTCTTTGTGCTATTTTTTAAAATTGTTCTGAGTCCTTGAGAGGTAGGTATAGGTATCCCCAACAATCGCACACACACACACACACACACACACACACACACAAACATGGAGGGACACCTTGGTTTGTGGGGTGGATGGAGAAGAGTCTCCCAGCGGTTGGGCTGAGAGGCGATTGGTTCCCTCCCCCAGGGCAACTTCTGGGGTTGGGAGGAAGCCCTGACCTGAGGTGAGGCTGCTTCTGCCATGGCCTGGTATCCTTAGGGCAGAGTCAGGACAGCACAAAGCCAGGCATTTGGGCGTGGCTGAGGGGGGAGGAGGTGTGACCAGGGGAGGACAGGGCGTGGCTGAGAGGGCACATATCTGCTGCAGCCAGGGGCACACAGGGGTTGGAGCACTTGCGCAGCAGTGGCAGGGCAGCCAGGGGGCAGAAAGACGAGAGAAGAGCAGGCACATGCACCAGGGATGGCAGCCTCAATTCCTCTGCTGCTGTAGGAGCATGGGTCCCGGCCAGGAGCACAGAGCACACAAAGCCAGCACATCAGGCACATCCCTCACACCACCCCAGGGAGGCTCGAGGCTAGATATGCCCTCATTCCTAGGCCACTGTGCTGGGAGCTCAGATGCACCAGGGGCATGCTCAGCCCAGCCATCCACGGGCCCCTGCCCCTGCCCCATCTCCTGCTCTCCCTCCAGCATTGCATCGCCACTGGCTCAGACCTGTGGCATCTCTTGGAGTCATCCAGTGATGGTGCGCCCCCAGCCAGTTTAAGGCCCTGACCCGGTATCAGCCCCTGGTCCTCTGCTCTGGGCCCAAGCATCCACCATGCCAGTGCCATCACACCACGCTGCACACAGAACCACAGCCTACATTTTCTCCAAGCAGCACAAGTGAGTGGCTGCTTGCAGGTCAGCACCTTACGACCTCCCCCTACCACTCCCACTACCCCCCCTTCAAATCCCGCTTCCACTATTGTGTCCCAACCACGGCTCCCCAGCACCAAGCAGGTCAGCCCTGACTCTGCCACAAATGAGACCCAGGAGTGGGGGATGGGGGAGTGGGTGTTGACTCTGGGAACTCACCCCCATCCCTAGTGGCCAGTATCCCTAGAAACGGAGAGATGCAGGAATGGGTGAGAAGGGTTCACCACTGAGCCCCTGGCTGGAGCAGTGGGAGCCACATAGTCCCACATCTGCACCCTTTCTCTCCCTGGTGGGAACCTGGTGGCTTTCGTCAGAGGTGGCAAACAGCACCTCTGCACCTGTCTTATTGGGTCTTTTTATTTTTTCTGGGAGTGGGGGATGTTGGATGCAGAAGATAGGCCTCCCTTGCTGTGTGAGCCCTTGTCCTCTGTGCTCAGTCACCCTTTCATCTGAGGAGGGTCCCAGAATAACCCACTAGGGAGGTGAGGGCACAGGGAGTCAGATAGTAGGTGAATATATGGGAGGAACACACACCCACAGACACACATATACCTGGCCTATCCCCCCACCCCAGCTGTCAACAGTACTCACAGGGTGATCACATTTGCAAGCTTTGCCAGCATCTGCTGGTCCTCCCTGTCCATCTGGTCTCCTTGTCCTCCCCAAGAATCTGCCCAGTTGCCCAGAAGTATCTAGGCTGGAACTAGGAGTCTGTCCATGTATGTAGCCTTTAAGACCCCATCCATTTCCTCAACACTGCCCCCACCCTGGGTCAGATACTCCCCTTGGGACCCCATGACCCACTGCTTTTTTCAGTCCTGGCTCTGAGGAACCACCTGTCGGGAGATTCCTTCACCCAGCGTCCTGGCCTAGGGTTTTGGTGAATGGGGAGTTAAGGCTGGCTGTTCCCAACGGGAAGGGTCTGGCCCTGGAGAAGGGGAGAGGCGGGGTCGTGCTGTGTCATTACAGTGGTGCTCCCCTTGGGTTGGAGCCCTTGGTTCTGACAAGGGAACGGAGAATGAGAACCCGCATGCTCCAGCTAATACATTGTCCCAGATGAGGAACCAACAAACTTAGGAGAGGTACTACTCTGAGTGTGTGTGTGTGTGTGTGTGTGTGTGTGTGTGAGAGAGAGAGAGAGAGAGAGAGAGAGAGAGAGAGAGAGAGAGAGACTCTTTCTCCTTGTACAGCCTGCCTGTCCTCAGGTGAGTGATCAGTTGGCAAATTGCAGGTGCTGCATGGAAGAGTCATCTGTCACCATTCTGGAGGTGTGTGTGTGTGTGTGTGTGTGTGTGTGTGCGTGTGTGTGTGTGTGTGTGTGTGTGTGTGTTTGTTGGGAGAGCAGGGAGATGAGAACAATGAAAATATATTTAAGTCACCATGTCTAAAAACAGCAAAAGCATTTTATTTCTCTCTCTCTCTGTGTATTTCTTGATTTTCTTTCTTTATCAATACCAAGTACAAGCCCAGCCACAATTTTTGTTTTTTCCTTGACAATCTCATGGCTCCTTTATGGAAGATTTCAGTAGACATTACTTTCCTCCCCTTTCCACCTCTCTCTTCCCTCTTTCCTGTAGCCCACAGTAGCTGCTGGGCCTGAATGGGCCTCCCCTGGAAGAACGGTATGAATCCTGGACTGGAGTGGACGCCTGTCTTTATATCCCCAGCCAGAAGTTTGGTGAGGCGAATGAGATCACAGCCACACTCTTCCAGCCAGACACTCTGCCCTTGTGTGTTTCATTAGAGGTAATTCAAGGGTTTGGAATGTGTCTGCCCGACATAATTAGGGAATGAGATGATGGAAATGATAGGGCAGGAGCTGTGAAACTATGAGGTTTTGGGGACTGGCATATGGTGTGACATGGCAGATGGTTCACCATGACAGTGGATGAGAGGAGAACCATATCTAGGGCATTAACGGTCTCTATGGGCATCCAGGCATAGGGCTGTGGGCCCCCACTGGTGGTGAGGATACCCTCCTGGGGTAGTGCCCAGTGTCAATCCTCCCTGGAGTCCTGCAGAGTCCAATCTGTGTCCCGCCTGGGCTGTTTCCAGCTGGGCAGTGGTAGGCAAATCCATTCCCCCTACTGGAGCCTGCTCAGTATTAGGAGGTGGCAGTTAGCTAGGGCTCTCTGAATGCCAGTTTCTGTGACCTGCTATAGGCTGTCTGGAAGGAAAAGGGGACCACTGACTTTGGAAACCTTTAAGATTGATTGGGACAAATTAAATACCACATTTTCCAAGATTTTTAAATTTAAGCTGGCAATTTCCACTAATGCCTTGGATTATGGTTCAAATTAGATGGATGATTTCAGCCATCAAACAATGATGTTCATAGCGGCACAGACAGAGTTCCCAAGCCAGATTGTCTCCTGCTTTGAATGTTGTGCCTTGGCTGCATTTCTCTGGCAGCTATTGAATCTACCTAGGGTGACTACCCCACTTGAGGACATTGTGGGGAGCAGAGATTGTGACCTCTTCATCCCCAGCCTGCCAGCTATGAGCAGAGATGATTCCCAGCACCTGTACTGGACTCTGGGAGATTCATAGAACCCAGGCTGCCTCAAGAATCCTTCCTCAGCAACATGAAACTTAGGGGCCAGATGTGGTGGATGATCCTGGCTGGCCCAAGGGGTAGGACAAGAGGCCCCTTGAGCCAAGCCTTCAGCTCACAGCAAACTCATTCACATCTACATGGGGAATTGAGTGCCACACAGCTGGTCAGCTGATGGACAGAGATCTTTGAGAAGATAGGCATCCCAGAGGCCCTGGAATGTAGCGAGTACATAGTGGCTCACACCCTCAGAGCCAAAACAGTTAAGTGTGGTGGCACCAGGATGGGGTAAGATGGAGGAGGGAGAACTGTGGGAGAGCTACATGAGTCTTCGTTCTCCTTCCCCCACAGAGGATTCTTACCTGAATCAGATGGGAATTTTCCGTAGTATTGTCATAGAAAGATGCCCATTTATTTATCCAACAAACCATTACAGTGTGCACCAGGCTCTGGGGGGTCATAGACAATGAAAAGTTTCAGGAGTGGTTCCACAGCCCATGAAGAAACCTTGGAGTGATCTTGATGCCAGGGCTTCAAGCCTGTCATCGTAGCTATTTAGGAGGCTGAGATCAGAGGATTGAGGCTTTTGGCCCAGGCAGGAAATCCTGTAAGACTCTTGTCTTCAATTAACTACCAAAAACAAAACACCAGAAGTGGATGTGTGGCTCAAGCCATAGACTGCTAGCCTTGAGTTAAAAGGCTTAGGGACAGCACCTAGACTCCGAGTACAAGGCCCAGAACTGACACAAAGAAAGTAAAGAGAGAGAGGAGGGAAGGACAAAGGGGAAAAAAAGGAAAGTAAGGAAGAAGGGAGAACATGCAAGCCTTGGTTTGGAGTCCCTAGATCAAGGGAGCCAACAATTCACAATCTTTGTGGGGACTGTTTCTGAGACTAAAGCCAGTATGTAGGACCAAGCCACTGACCCCTCAGCAACTGCATGCCATCCAAGAGCTCTGTAATCACCTACTATAGAGGGAACCAGCCTTGGGTTGAACCTAGGGCTCAGGGTGGGTCACCAGGTTTCAATTATCCCCAGCCTCATCGAGTTTATTTTCCGATCAGATAAGAAAAAAGTTTCCAAGGGCTAGGGAGATATTGGAGTGAGAAATTTCCAAGGGGGGGGGGCCAAAGGATAAGTAGGAATTTGAAGAGGGAGAATGATCTTAGGTCACGTGTGTCAGGACATTGGAGCCATGACCTCACCTGACAACATAGACTACCAGCCTTTGATCCAGCCACACTGCTATTAAAAGTCCTGGCACCTTGGGTTCATCATTGACAAACTGACTGTCGTTCACTGCAGGATGCCTGTGCGGTACATCCTTGGGGACTAGGATTTTCCAGGGTTAAATCTGACGATATCACCCCTGGTGTTCATTCCTCCACCAAAGACTGAGGTAAGCATGTCACTGCCACAGGACAGCCTGGGAATGAGGGCAGGAAGTGGCTCTCTTGTCTGGTTCAGTTTTTAGTCTAGATGGCAGATCTGAGATTCAGAGAGGGCAGGCTGAAAGTGTGGCAGACCTGGGTAGAGGCTGGTGGGAAAACCAGAGGCACTGGGCTCTAAGAAGGGTTGTTTCTTTGATAATACTCACAACATAGGAACATTTCTGGATAGAGCAGCCCTTTTCACCTCCCCAAGAAGGACCTAGATCCCCCTTGTCTCCATCCTTTGACCAGGAATCACTTTGGTTCCCATATCATGTGGTTGGATAACTAGATCTTACCTCACTGCCCAGTGTTCAGGCAGGACAGTGAGAGATCCTGATTCTTTGATAAGGTCAGGAGATCTTCAGTATGAGATTGTACTTGAATGTCCCAACTTGGTGCATGGTCAGGCCAATCTAAGAATGCCATAATGTATGACATAGATTCTAGAGAATCAGAGCTTTATGGGGTCTGTTCTGGGAGTCTTTTGTATTATATGTAAGCTTTGAGCTCCAGTGTGCCCACTTGCTTCCCTTTCTTGGGTGGGTCTATGTTAGTAAAAGCTTGAAACTACGGCGTGGATTTTGTCTTTTATGCGCCAAGATACCACTCTACCATTTGAATCACAGCTCCACTTCCAGCTTTTTTGGGTGTTTAATTGGAGATAAACAGTTCTCACAGGTTTTGCTGCTAAGTGGCATCCAACTGCAGTCCTCAGATTTCAGTCTCCTAAGGGGAGAGGATGACAGGAATGGAAAAGTTTGTTTGGCCGGGTGCCAGCAGCTCATGGCTGCTATACTAGGTACTCAGGATGTGAGATCTGAGGATCAAGGGTCAAAACCAGCCTGGTCAAGAAAGACCCTGAGACTCTTACATAAAAGGAATTGCCAGAAAACCAGAAGCGGTGTTGTGGCTCAAGCAATTGAGTGCTTGCCTTCAGTTGAAGTCCTCAGGGACAGCATCCAGGCCCAGAGTTCAAGCCTCACAACATAAAGAGAGGGAGTAACATATCTTTGCCCTCAAATGATGGTGGAAGTGTGGGGGTGTGGGGAGGGTGTTGTGTTTCGGAGACCAATTGCTGGCCTCACTGTACAGACATTTGTAAGAACTCCCCAAGTTTGCCCCAGTTTGAAGCCACAGCTTCAAGAGGACGTGTCCTGTGATAGGCACGGTGTGGGCAAAATGGTGCAGGTGTGAGATTGTTGTGTCTTTATTTCCTCCATTGAAGGATAAATTTAGATGCTGGGTATCAAAATCTGAAGTGAAGAGTTACAAAAATTTTGTGGCCTGACGAGATGGGTTTCTTCTGTGTATATGAAGGTGGTTGAAGCCGGAAGCCACCGGTTGCTCACAACTCTCATCCTAGATACTCAGAAGGCTGAGATTTGAGGACCGTGGTTACAAGTCACCTTGGGCAGAATAGTCTGTGAGACTTTATGATAGACCACTAGAGAACAGGAAGTGTTGCTTTGGCTCAAGTGGGAGAATGCTCAGCTTCAGCTGAATTGCTGAGGGACAGCACCTTTGCCCAGAGTTCAAACTCCTTGACCAACAACAAAAAAAAAAGAGGTGACTAAGTTTTCCACATAGGAGTGTGTATAATTGGAATGCCATGCTGGTGTATGAGACATTCCAGATATGTGTGAGGCACAATGTTTTGTCTACAGTGGGTCTAATGCCATTACCGCCACCTTCTGGGGGTGGGATCTGATCCTAATTGAGGGAGTTCATGTTTCTGTTCTCAGGGATTGCTGAATCCTTGGGCTATCCTGTGTGTGTTTGTGTGTCTGTCTGTATGTCTGACTGTGTCTGTATCTGTGTGTATTTGGAGGTAGAAGAACTGGGCCTTGAACTCAAGGCCTAGGTGCTGTCCCTGAGATAACTTGCTCAAAGCTAGAGCTCTGACACTTGAGCCACAGCTACACCTGTGGCTATTTGGTGGTTCATTGTAGATAGGAGCCTCACAAACTTTCTTGTGTGACTGGTTTGAAGAGTGATCCTCAGACCTCAGCCTCCTGAGTAACTAGGATGAGAGACATGAGCCACCCGTGATGGCTCTCTGTGTGTGTGTGTGTGTGTGTGTGTGTGTGTGTGTGTGTGTGTGTGTGTGTGTGTGTGTGTGTGTGTGTGTGTAGAAGTTGGTTGTAACAAGGAGTGCTGGACCCTTTGGTAACTTCTAACTGCTGTCTTTGGGGGTGCATGGGCTTTGTGGCTGAGGTCTGGGGGCGTGGAGGGGTGAGACATTAGAAAGGGTCTCAGCACCTTTAAATTATAAGAGTAAGGGATTTTGTGACCTGGAACTGTGTACTACCTTGGGCCTGGTTGGTGGCAGAGGGAGAATGGGAGGACCTAGGGTGGGGCCCATAGGGTTTGGCTCGCCAGGGGGACAGAGAGCGTGGTCAACACTTAGAAAGGATGTGAGCCCTGTTAGTATGGACCTTATTGGCATGGATCAGACTCTGGGTCATCTCATCATGATATCTGATGGGCAAGGCCAAACCTACTTTAAATCTTGACCTTTGATCTTCAGATCTCAGCCTCCTGAGTAGGTAGGGTTATAGGAATAAATCTCTGGCCCAGGGGCCTCAGATTCTTTTTGGTATATTAGGGTTTGAACTCCAGAGCTTAGGCTTTCCAGTCAGGTCTTTTTCCATGGGAGCCAAACATTCTGTCTTGGGCATTTCTGAGATAGAGACTCCATATATGCTCAGGCTTGGCTGGATCATGGTCTTCCTGTGACAGGCATGTGCCATCATGCCTGGTCCTCTGTAGTTGCGATGGTAGATATGTAGCACCATGTTCAGTCATCGGTTTAGATGGTTGTCCCAAACTCAGTCCACAGCAGCTGATTCTTGACCACAGTTGAAGCTCTTGGTTCGGCCTGGAACCATTGGTCCTCAGTCTCCTCACAGGACAGTTGTGAGGAAACAAGGGATCAATACAAGGGGAAATCTGGGGTAGGGCCAGGCATAGAGGGAACGGTCATCAGATAAGTTTCTTGGCAATTCTGTGAGCATATAGCAAGAAGATACCTGGAAAGGACTCAGAAGGGGCCTGTTATTTATCATGCCACAGGTATGGGATTTTGAAACAAAACGTGGCTCTCTTTCATCCTTACCCTATCCCATCAGGAAGGGGAATCCTTCACTGTTCAGCTTTGCAGCATTGGAAAACAGGGCACGGAAAAGCTGGGTGACCTACTCATGACCCCCAGGTGACAGAAAGCTAGGCCTGACTTGTCTGCCAGGTTCCCTAGGACAATGGGTGCTACTCAGTCCATTTCTTGTGGTAGGAAGTCCACTTATTGTCAGTCATCGGGCTTGAACTCTGGGCCTGGGCACTGCCCACAAGCTGCTCATATCAAGTGTAGGGCTCTACCACTTGAGCCACAACACCACTTCTGGTTTTCTGGTGGTTCTTTGGAGATAAGCATCTCACAGACATTCTTGCCTGGGCTGGCTATGAACCATGGTCCTCATATCTCAGCCTCCTGTGTAGTTATCATTGTAGGCCTGTGCCACCGGCAGCCGGCTTAAGTGTAATTCTCTCTCTGTCTCTGTCTCTATCTCTGTCTCTCTCTCAGTAACTTATTGAATATGTGCTGGAGGAGTTGGCTCAGTGTCCCCATATGGCTGGGACCCAAGGTGACCCTCTCATTCTGGTGGTAGTCTGTGTGTCAAGATCATTCTCGCATGGACTGCAGAACTAGCTCCCTTTGGTAAGCCCCTCTGTGCCCGGTGTAGACCGTGATGATTACTCATTGTCAGTCTGTCTGGTGAGTCCTTCACCACTACCCTCTGCTAAGACAGTTAAAGTAAAATGGATGAGGAGGCATTGCATTGTCCAACTGCACAGCACTATCCCGAGCCTCTGATCCTCACTGCCACCTATCTGGCCAGAACCTGATTATAAGAAACTGAATTCACTCTATGTCTACTTCACGCTGCTGCAGTGTGTCATTTCGGGGAGTGGGGGCAGTGTGTAGAGGAAAGACATCAGATCAGACACCTCCTGGGGGACATTTGTTCTGTGACAGCATGAAGTCATTGCTGTGGATAAGGAGGAAGCCGGCATCAGACTGAGCCAGAAAAATCCTCAAAGGTAGGTAGGCAGTTGAAGTATCAAACCCACCCGGGTCTGCTTCCCACTCACAAAAAGGAGGATGTATTGCAGGTAGTCCAGCACTGGCCCTAGGGGATCGTGGAGGTAAGGTGCCAGTGTCTCTCGCCTGTCATCCTGACTATTCGGGAGGCTGAGTTCTGATGGTTGTGATTCAGAGCCAGCCTAGGCAGGAGAGTCTGTGATATTTTTATCTCCCATAAATTACTTCCTTCCCCCCCTGAAAAAAGCCAGTTGTGGTGCTGTGGCTCAAGTGTTAGAGCCACAGCCTTAAGTAAAAGAAGCTCAGGGATGACACCGAGTCCCTGAATCCAAGACCTGGGACTCACAAAAAATAAAATAAATGAATAGTGGGCACTTGTTATCTTACTACCAAAATGGATGGATACCTTCTTCACTCCCGTACTTGTAGCCATAGGTAAGGGGCTTCCTTTGATGTTCCTCTCTTTCTCTCTATTATCTCTCCTGGCTTCGGTTGCAAGATAGAATTCAGATCATCCCACTTGATGTGACCTTAAGTACCCTGCCCTACCCGCCTTTCTTGGGGTGGGGATCCTGGATGTACTCACCAGTGGGTGAAAGAAGCTCCAGAGAGATGGAGGTAGGTATCCCTGAAACTCATAGTCTCACACACACATACACACACACACACACACACACACACACACACACACACACACACTCACCTAGGCCAACTCTCACTAGCCTTTTCCAAAGATACTTTATCTCTTGGGGTTAACTGACCTAGGAGAGAAAATTGATCCCCTATAAATGACTATTTTAACTAGGGCTTGTTAGCTCACACGAGATAAACAGAAGCTCAAAGGAAAGGTTCTGGACCTTGTTGGGCTCATGCTCACACTTGACATCCTGGCTCCTTAGGCAGAGATCTGAGGATCAAAGATCGAAGGAAGTCATAAGCTGGAAAGCCGATAAGAGTCTTCTCTGCATGGAACCACCAAAAATCCAGATGTGGAGCTGTGGCTCAAGTGGTAGAATAGCAGTCTTGAGCATGAAAACTCAGAGAGACAGCTCCCAGATCCTCAGTTCAAACCCACACAAGATATGACCCCATTTGTTGCCTCCAGACTGCCTGGGCCTCAAGTGCCCTCTCACAGAGAGTGATACCACACTGGTTCCTAGGTAGTGTATCAGAGCCTTCAGAAATTGCGTGGTGAAAGCCAGGCCTTCTCCTTTGTGCGCTCTCAACCCAGCTGGAAGGCAGAGCATGACAAGGCCAACAACCTGCAGAGCGGAGAAGATCCCCCTATGCCAGGGTGATTGGAGCGGGCTTCTTAGAGGCAGCACTTGAAAGGGGGTCTTGCTTAACAAGGAGGATGTGATAGAAAGCAGAGAGAGAAAAGATGCCACAGATAAAGGACAACATAGCAGAGCATGTTCTTTTCCAGCCAAGGCTGCTGGTTAGATACTCGGTAAATATGTGTAAGACTGTCCCGAGACAGGCCCAAAGGGTCACATAAGAACAGCTATCCAATGTTGGAATTTTGTCTTAGCAGTAGTGGGCTCACCTAGCACACAGGAAACCCTGGGTTCGATTCCTAGGTCCCACATACACAGAATAAGCTAGAAGTGGTAATGTGGCTCAGGTGGAAGAGTACTCACATCAAGCAAAAAAAGCTCAGGGACAGCGCCTGTATCCTGAGTTCAAGCCCCAGCACTGTCAACGTAAAACTTCACTCCAAGGGACCTGGGTGACAGGTGGATGGTGTGCCCTGTAGCACTTAGTAGATCCATCCTTGCTTTGTGTCTCCTTCTTTGACAGAGGGGATCTGGACACTCTTTCTGCCCTGGGCACACCTGGACACTGTTATCAGCAACCCTCCCAATGTCTTCCACTGGGACATGGAGCAGCTGGCCCCAGACATTCTCAGGTATCGGTTGGTGTGGCAGGATGATAAAGGGAAGCCTGAAGAAGTCCTAGTGGGTCTGATATGCTCCAGACAACCAGGCCATCCAGAGGAAGCAGATGGGAGCTTACAAAGAGGTAGTGATGTGAAGGGGGGCATTAACGCCCATGGCCCTCCCCAGATTCTGAGCCTCCCTTTGCTGTCCCTGAGGGAGGTAGAGGATCATATAGGTGGTAGTGTCTAGAGGAGGACTAGTTGGAAATTGTAAAGAATGAGACACCATAGGCCATGCGCTGATGGCTCATGCCTGTCGTCCTGGCTACTCAGGAGGCTGAGATCCAGAGGGTTTTGTTTCTCAGCACAAGAAGGGAAGTCTGATGAGAGTCTCATCTCCAATCTCCAACTGGAAGTGGTGCCATGGCTCAAGTGGAAGAGCACTGGCCTTGAGCAAAATTCATCATCCGGGACAGTACCCAAGCCCTGAGTTCAAGCCCCTCATCCAAAACAAAAAACAGAAAAGAAAGACACCCCTTGCTTGCCAGAGATGGTGAAGGAGTGAGGTTGATGTGGTTGGGACACCAGGTTCTGGCCTCAGTGTACAGCCATTTCTAAGAACTCTCCAAATTTGCCCGAGTGTGAAGTTACAGCAGGCTGAGCCTTGTCTTACCAAGAACTCCAGAGGTTGTGGCCTATCGTAGGCAGGGAGTGGGCAAATGGGAGCAGGGTTGGAGGGTAGTGTTGATTATATTCTCTCAAACCAAGGAAGAATGGCTTTGGATACTGGTGTCAAAGTCTGAAAGTGAAGGGTTGCATTTGCTTTATGGCCTGACAAGTTGGGTTTCCCCTGGTTGTAAGAAGGTGGCTGAAACCGGACACTGACATTGCCTCACAACTGTCATCCTAGCTACTCAGGAGGCTGAGATCTGAGGATCATGGTTCAAAGCCAGCTTGGTTAGGAAAGTTGGTGAGACTTTAACTCAAGTGAAGCACCAGAAAACTGGAAGTGGTCCTGTGGCTCCAGTGGTAGAGCGCACACCTTCAGCTGAATTGCTGAGGGATGGCACACAGGCCCATAGTTCAAACCCCATTACCGACAACCAAAATAATGTGGCTGATTTTTCTTCATAGTGGTGTGTACATTAGGAAATGCCATACTGTTTTATGAGCCATTCCAGACGTGTGAGAGGCTCTGAGTTTTGTCAACATTCGGTCTGAGGATGGTAGTATCAGAGGTTGGGATGTTCAGTTGCTCAGGGACTGCTGAGGCCTTGGGCTACCCGTGTGTGTGTGTGTGTGTGTGTGTGTGTGTGTGTGTGTGTGTGTGTGTGTGTGTGCATTTTTCCCTCATCATTCTCTGCCCACTTCCTGGGTGCTTGTCTGCCTCTTCCTGACCTTGGATGGTGGCCTTCCTCAATAACAACCTTGTGTTTAGTCCCCTATCATGGTCTACAATGAGTCCTAAATTGCCAGAGACCTGCATATTCCAGCTTTCCCTTGGGAGCCAAGTCTGGCTGTCCATATCTTTGTACTCATGCAGGGGATTCTGGGTCCTCAGGACCGGCTGACATATGTTCTTTCCTGCCTCTGGGGGATCAGGTTCAGTCATGCTGTGTCCTGTCCTTTTCTCAGCTGGGCCCCTGGCTGCATGTCCCACTCCCAGAAGGCTGGTAGTGGTGTGGGGGAAGGGTTGTTGCCAATGGCTATGGCCAACTTGACCTTGATAGCTGACTGAAGGCTCCCCAAACAATGATAGTCTTCGGCTACATGAGAGGTGAGGCAAGTTGGCTTGGATGTATTGTTCGATGTCTAGCAAATGACAACATACCTTATCGTAGGCAAATCTATCTTCTGGCCCCAGCTGGGCCTCTCAGGTCATTCTAGACAATTCTGGATGCCCAGAATACAGAGGCATATACTTTAGATTCCAGAGCCAGGGAACTGGGGGATGAGAGACTGGTATAGCCAGTACCTCATTGTTCTGGGGCATTAATTTTGACCTGGATGACCTGAGCTAGAACTGGGCGGCTGCCCGAGTCATAGTCACAGTAAACTGTCAAGCCAGATCAAGTGGTTTCTTCTTAAGAAATTCTTGGGCTGAAGGGTTTGGTCCATGGCAGTAAGTTCCATGGAATCTGCACCTCGATCTCAACATGGGGCTACAGGATCAAGGGAAGGACACTAGGGTTGCTCCTTGGTAGTCGGCCCATGATTGCAGACTTCCATCTGTCCCCCTTCCCGAAGCACTGGTGAGGACAACAGGGAACCGAGCCCTCAGACTCCTGGGATAGCTACTTCTATAAGCAGCAGCCAGTTGGCTGTGGATTCCTGAGCCTACAAAACTTCCATGAGCCCAACTCAACACTTGCCCAAGGTCTGACTGACAAATATGCACTCTTGTTATACTCATGTGACTGGGCATTATCTGGTGTAACATCTTATGCTCCTGCCCCTCCTGGCCCAGAACCATAGTCTGAGACAGTGATTGACTACTCCGATACACATTGCACCCATGACATGCCATTCTGATGATCTTCATGCCCCAAGGCTCGATACTTCTCTGGTTCTCTGCCCTGCTCTGTAGGAAATGGCCTACAAAAAGGCTGCTACCAAGACTTGTAGAACACCTGGAGATTAGGAGACCCTCAGGGGTCCACTGAAAAGAACTCTGCCTAGAGCTACAGAGTAAGGTCCAAGCAGGACTGGTGTTGGTCATGGGGCTTGAACTCAGGGCCTGGGCGCTGTCCCCCAACTCTTCACGTTACCACTTGAGCCACAGAGCAACTTCTGGTTTTCTGTAGGTGCCTTGGAGATCAGAGTCCCAGATTTTCCTGCCTGGGCTGGCTTTTAAATGTGATCCTCACATCTCAGCCTCCTGAGGAGCTAGGAGAACAGGCATGATCCACCTGTGCCTGGATGATCTAGCCTTACACTACAGTGGACTAGGAGCTCCTGAAATCTTTTCTTTAATTTTCCTGCACTAGTATTGTGGCTTGAACTCACGGTCTGGGCTCTGGTCTCTATACGTTTTTCCTTCAAGCTTACCACTTTAACACTTGAGCCACAGCTCCATTTCTGGATTTTGGTAGTTAATCAGCAAGAGGAGAATCATTAAGTTTCTTATCCTGAGCTGGCTTGACCCTCGATCTCTATCTCAGTCTCCTGAGTAGCTAGGATTTACAGGGGTTGAGCGACTGGTGGCATGGGGCTAGAAGCTTTTCTAAAGCAAGAATTCTTCCCTGCGTTTGCCCTGACTCCTCCATGCAAAGGAGGCCTGAGAGTTAGGAGCTGTGAAAACAGGTTTCCAGCCACAGGAAATGGCTTTGGGTCCCTAGCATAAAGCCAAGCTAATCTTCTCCCTGGGTGCCATTCTGGGACCTCACCCTCTGCCCTGTGACACAAGTCAACTTTGACCCAGCCTTGAATTTCCTGCCAGACCTTTCTGAAGCCATAGAACCTTCATTCCACTCACACGACCTGCTGTACAGCACACCTCAGGACCTTTGCCCATGCTATACCTTCTGCCTGAGGCTCTCTGTCTTGTGCCCACATATTAGAACTACTGTGGAATTTTGGCACTGGGTATATCACTTCCTGTAGCAAGTCTTTCCTTCCCTTCTCCATCTTTTTTTTATTTTAATATTGAGTTGCTAGAGATGGAATTTGTGCAGGCCGACTGGTTAATGCTCTGTATTTGTGTGTGTGTGTGTGTGTGTGTGTGTGTGTGTGTGTGTGTGTGTGTGTGTGTGTGTGTGTATGTGTGTGTGTGCCAGTCCTGGGGTTTGAATTCAGGTCCAGGATGCTATCCTATCCCTGAGGTTTTGTGCTCCAGGCCAGCACTGTACTACTTGAACCACAGCTCTACTTCTGGCTTTGTGGGTGTTTAATTGGAGAAAAATGTCTTATATTGACCTTCCTGTTTGCAATTGAGATCCTCAGCTCGCATACTCCTGAGTAGAATACAGGGGTGAGCCACCAGCACCTGACCTCCACCCTACGTCTTACCTATAACCTCGGCCTTTCTGTGAGTTCCAGTATAATATGTCTCAATTTTTTTTGCCAGTCTTCGGACTTGAACTCAAAGCTCATACTTGGGAGAGACTGTAAACATGTGAAGACTGTGACAAATGCTTCCATTTAATTATGTATCATGTTTCAACACTTAATAAAATGTTAATTAAAATGAGTCAATGCCCTAAATTATTGTGTATAATTTTATAATAGATGTGCAAAATATAATATTATGTGTATAATAATACTAAATACAATAATCAATAAATGAATCAAAGAAAAATAAAGTACAAAATCAATAATAAAAATCATAGTATGAAATTAACATGCATATATAAGTATATATTATGTATTTACACATGTATAGAAATATTTCTTCAATTTCAGGGCCTTCATTCAGGCCCTGGGAACTCTAGAACTCTATCCTGAATTTCTTTTTCTGAAGGACAGTGAGCTTCGCATTCACCCATGGTGCAAAAGAGTTACCTGGACGGTGAGCACAAAAACTAGCAATGGCAGAAATACTGGCCAGAGTTCCACTACAGTGACTTAATTTTTTTAATAGAAGCAGTTATGTTTATTCAGTTCCATACTGAACATTAAAAAAAGCAGTGTAGAGTTTTTTATAGTTATTCAATCATCCTTCCCTTACCTGCAAAGTGTTTCTCTGAGAACTACATTGTTTCTTTTTTTGTACATTTTTTATTGTAAAAATGTTCTACAGAGTGGTTACAGTTCCAGGAGCAAGGTAATGAGTACATGTCTTATTGAGCATTGTTTACTCCTGTATTTTTCCCCTACCATCCCTTCCTTCCATCTCCACAACTACCTCCCCATGCCGAGGTCAGTGACTTAGTTTTCCATTTTTGGTTGGCACGGGGTTTGAACTCAAGTAATGGCAACTCTTCGCTCACATTGCTACAGATTTACCAAGACCTTGATTTCAAATCCCAGGCTAGGAAAGAAAACTGGCAAAAATTCCAAACCAGGGAGCTTCATTTTTTAAAATTTAGTTAAATAATTAAGTTTTTATATGTTCTTTTTTCTATTATTTGGACAACCATGGGGCTTGAACTCAGGTCATGGAAACTCTGCTTCAGCTTGGATCTCACATGGTTGGGGTGCACTCATTGGACCCATAGCCGATCATGAGATCCTTGGCACAGAGGTCTTTCAGGAAGAAAAACAAATTGGAAAGCACAAAAAGTGGTGAGCTGCAGAGAGCTGGGGTTTTTATGATTTTTTTTTCTTTGCACAGTGACCATCCTGTGTCTGAATGACAAAACTGCAAAGTGGACCTGACCTGCCATTGCTGGTGGCTGGTTGGCTATCAGTGAAGCCATAGGCCAAACTGTCAATATAGGCCCTGGGTTCAAATCCCAGTCCTGACACCAATAGCAGGAGATCACAAGAGACTCATTCCTATGCATAGGAATACCAATTGAAAGAGTAGTTTATGCATCGGTCTGCTCTAAAATTGGATGCAATAATCCTAGAGTGCTGATTGATCTTAATAGTTTATTAATTGTGAAAAGAATAATATTCCTTCAATGGTGGTATAATAAATACTTAAGAGTTGGTAGGAACATAATAGGTGTCCTTCTATCATAGATAGACGGCTATGGAACTCTTTACCAATATATATTTATTTGTATACCTCCGTCTGCCTATCCATGTATCGCTGTTTTGGCCAAACCTGGGGGTCTATCTCAGAGCCTGAGAACCACCTGCCATCTTCATTGGCTAGAGGCTGCCATGCTCAAACTCACCCAATCATGAATTGGGCCTGCTAGGCACTCAGTTCAGATCCTGGCACTGCCAGGCATGATGGAGAACACATCTAACATCTGGATGTTATGTGACAGGATGTAAACAATGTAATAAATGATATAGGTATCATCAGAGTCAATAAAATAATTTGTAAATGAATGAATGAAACAAGAAATAAAATAAATAACCACACCAAAAACAATATGGACTGAACATCTGTATGGAAGTATAAATGCTATCTTTAAAATATATAGAAGGAGGGCTGGGAAGGTGGCTCAGTGGTAGAGCGCATGCCTTGCATGAATGAGGCCCTGGGCTCGATTCCTCAGCACCACATAATCAGAAAATAAAGCTGGCAGTGGTGCTGTGACTCAAGTGGTAGAGCGCTAGCTTTGAGGTGAAGAGCTGAGGGACAGCGCCCAGGCCCAGATTTCAGGTCCACGATTGGACCAAAAAAAAAAAAAAAGTATGTAAGGAGTATTTTTCCAGGCCTGAGGTTTGAATTCAGCCCCCCTACGAGGAGGGAATTGCGGGAGATCCTGAGATACTCATTTGTGGATATGGGATGAGTCATGGAATGTGATCGATCTCATCCTTGAATGAGTAGTTCGTGCATGATGCAAGTAGGAAATAATAGGCAAGACACATGGGGTATTGATTATTTGTAAGGACCAGTTGATGAAGCATGACAATAATCATCACAGTCATGAAATGGAGGCATCAGGAAATATCCAAGAATCGGTGGTCACACAGATTGGATTCCACAATAGGTTACCACCTCTGCTATTCTATACAAATGTGTACTTATTTGCATACTACTTTCACCTTATATGAATGGATGACAGTTGTGCTCCCCGCTCTCCCCTCGGTGGTGGGGGCTCAATTTCAGGTCCTTGGAACAGCCTAGCTCCTTCGTGGCTCAAAGGCTGGTTTCCTCATGAGGACCCAATCACCACTTGTTCCTGCTAGGTCTCAAGTTCAGATTTCCCCCACCCCCCAGCCAGAAGATTCATCTTCATGTCAGAAGTCAATTTTTGCACCTGTTTTCTTTCCTGTGCAAATCCTTTATCTCAGTTAGGATGGAGAATGCATGGGCCACCCGGTAGCCATGGGAATAACTTATCCATGTCAGCCCAGTTATACCTGTTATCATATACTCAAGAAAATACACAATACATCCATGAATAGCATACAAATAAAGAGTATAACTACACTCAATGCACAATGCAGTCCACACACAGATGTGAATATCCATCCCAGGTTTCAATGATCATTGAGGACTATTTTGGCCTCCCTGGGGCTCCATCTCAGTTCCTGGGAAAGGCCCTGCTCCTAACTGGCTCACAGTCTGGTGGAATCACTTGGACCCATTGGACAGTTGGGCCTCCTAGGCCCAAAATTAGAATCCCAGTACTGCCAAAAATTCACCCTGATGTGAGAAGCCAGTCGTTGCACCTGTTTTCCTGTACTGTGCAAGTTCTGGGTCTCAGCTAGGAAGGAGAATGTATACGCAACTCTATACTCCTAGGAATAGGTTGTCATCCATGTCAGCACAGCTATACCTGTCACCATACTTGTTAAAATACACAATACCTCCATGAGTTAGAGAAAAATAAGGAGAATAATTGCACTGAACACAAGATGCTGTCCACACATGCATGTCAATATAGACCCTATATTTAAATTATGAATTTATGACTATAGTGGATCACCCTGGGGATCAATGTCAGATTCTGGGATTGGCCACATTCCTTAGTTGCTCACATGTTCGTATGATCACCCTGACTGATTGGCCAATTGGTTTTGCTCTGCCCTGAGGTCAGATCCCAGCACTA
The DNA here is from genome assembly GCF_019054845.1 of Dipodomys spectabilis. Lineage (NCBI taxonomy): Eukaryota > Metazoa > Chordata > Mammalia > Rodentia > Heteromyidae > Dipodomys > Dipodomys spectabilis. The sequence continues at coordinate 276,153 of NW_024870978.1, read as the reverse complement.
CCAACAAGTGGATGGTGGAGTAAGAAGGAGAGTGTGAAACTTTTTTTTCCTTTTCTCTGAGAATCCTGGGGGAAAGGCATGATGGAGAACATTTCTACAAATCTAGATGTTCTGTGATAGGTTGTCATCAATGTAATAAACAGAATGGGTTTCATCATAGTAAAATCAATGGTAAATAAATGAATAAAACAAAAGATACAAGGAACAACCAAACCAAACATGTATGGAATGAACATCTATAGGTTAGTATAAATCCTATGTTTACAATAGATATAAATAGTATGTTTTCCAGGGCTGCGTCTTGAATTCAGGACTAGTGAACAGGCCTGACTTTTTTTTATCTTCATATAAGGTGATCTTCCCCTTTATCCATATTGCTGCAGATTTACCCAGATCCTGAGTTCAAATCCAAAGCCTGTAAGAATAAACTGTGTGAATTGCAAGCCAGGGAGCTAATTTTTTTTCTCAGCATGGTTTTTGAACTCAGGTCATGGCAAGTCTGCCTCAGCTTTGATGACCCTAGGATGGGGTGAAGCCACTGGATACGCAGGTGCTCCTGTGATCCTAGAACCACAGGTCTTGCAGGGAAAATAATGCACAGAAAAAATGTGGCCTTTTATGTTTTCTTCCTTTGCACAGTGACCCTTTTTGGTCTGAATGACACTGTTGCAAAGGCTACTGCACCTTGCATTGCTGAAGGTTGACAGACTATCAGGGAAGCCATAGTCCCATGTGGCAAAATAGGCCCTCACTTCAAATCCCCATCCTGACACCAACCAATGGCAAGAGATACTAAGAAACTGGTACCCATGCAAAGGAATAACACTGGATTTTTGTCAATGTCACAGTTGATTGAGTTCATCGTGCATGATGATCCTATAAAATTAAACAGCATCATTTCAGAAGGCTGGTTGATTTTATTTAATATTTATAAAGCATTAAAAGAATATTATTACAAGAACACAATAATTTCAGAAACTGTGTGCTTTCATTAATAATTTAAGGATTTAAACAATAACATTAAGTACATGGACATATAATGAATTCTCAGGAATTGGTAGGAATATAGTCATTATAACTGAATAATGTATAGACATCTCTGGCACTCTATAAAGATATATATTTATTAGCATACTGTCATCTGCATGTGAACCTGTTTTGATTTTGTTAACCCCTGGGGTTCGTTCTCAGGTCTTGGGAACATCTAGTCAGCTCAAATTGCCCCAGGATGGCCTGATGACACTCACGCATTCTGCTTGCTTCACAAGATACTGGCCACACCCCCATTCTTTCTTGTTTCTTTCTGACCAATAGGATACAAGAATGCTGGACATGCCCACATTCCATGCTTCCAGGTAGCACTGGGATTCCCTGTTGGTTTATACCACTACCAGTAGTTGAGGAAGGTAGAGGTGGCTGAGTAGTGCAGAAGAGACTTGAGGTGACTTTGGAGTATAGTAGGAAATTGATGCTCCTACCCCCACCCGGCCCCTTCCCTCCCTTCATGCGGTGCCAGGATTCAAAACTCAGGCAATGGTGTGCTGCAAACAAGCCTAAATCCCCGACCTGGTCCCTGCCCCTAGTCTTCTGCTCTGGGCCCATGTGTCAGCAATGCTGCTGCCATCGCTGCTGCCCCACTTGGAGCAGCTGCCAACAGCTTCTCTCAGGAGCACAGGTGAATAGTCTACCCAACACCAATTCAATCAGGGTCAAACACCCCTCTGGGGGCACCATGACCCCCCCTAGTTGTTTCCTCTCTCCGCCTCTGATCAGCCACCTTTTTGTCTTGAGCATTTCTGAGATAGAAACTAAATATATTCTCAGGCTGGGCTGGATAGTGGTCCTCCTGTGAAAGGCTCCACCAAGCCTGGTCCTCTGTAGTTGGGATGGTAGACATGTGGCACCATGCTCAGTCGTTGGTTTAGAAGGATTATCCCAAACTCAGTACACAGCAGTGGATTCTTGAACACACGTGAAGTTCTTGGTAGGGCCTCAACCATTGGACTTCATTCTCCTCACAGGACAGTTGTGAGGAAACAAGGGATTTATACAGAGACATATCTAGAGAATGGCTAGGCAGAGAGGGAGCTGCCTTCAGATAAGGTTTTGGCAATTCTGTGAGCATATGACAGAAAGATACCAGAAAGGGCTCAGGTGGGTCCTGTTATTAATCATTGAACAAGTGTGGTATTATGAACCGAAATATGGCTCTTTCATTATTACCCTATCCCCATGAGGAAGGGGATCCTTCACTTTGTTCAGTTTTGCAGCTGGGGAAAGTGAGGCATATAGAAGCCAGGTGACCTACTTATGACCTCAAGGTCACAGGAAGCTCGGCCTGACTTTTCTACCATGCTCCCTAGGACAATGGGTGCTATTCAGTCCACTTATTGTGGTGTGAAGTCCACTTCTTTTCAGTCGTGGGTCTTGAACCCTAGGATTGGGCACTGTTCCCGAGTTCCTCAGCTCAAGGCTAGCACTCTATCACTTGAGCCCACAGTGCCCCTTCCAGTTTTCTGGTGGTTCTTTGGAGATAAGATTCTCACACGTTCCTGCCAGGTCTGTCTATGAACCATGATCCTCATATCTCAGCCTCCTGTTTAGTTAGTATTAGAGTTCTAAGCCACTGGAACCGGATTTAACTGTAATTCTGGTTTTCTCCATCTGTCTGTCTCTCTGTCTGTCTGTGTGTCCGTCTGTCTGTCTGTCTGCTGTCTGTCAGTCTGTCTGTCTTCTCTCTCTTTCTCTCTCTCCCTCTCTCTCTCTCTCTCTCTCTCTGTCTATCTCTCAAGAACTGGTTGAATGGGTGATGTAGGAGGTGGCCCAACATCCCCATGTGGCTGGAACCCAAGATGGCCTACTCATTCTGGAGGTGGGCTCTGGGTCAGGAGCTGTCTCACTCGGCGTGTTGATACATCTCCATGAGGTAAGCCCTCTGTGCCCTTGCTAGACTGTGAGGGTTATATATTGTCCATCTAGCCTTACTGGATGTATTTTATTGTATTATTTTCTACATCATTTTCTAGCACCTGGCCAATATTATGGTACATAGTTATGGAATGAAAATGTAATGTCCACTTAGGAAAGTCATTTAGGGATCTGGGAATGTGGCTTCATGATAAGGTGATTGCCTAGCATGTATGAAACCCTGAGTTCAATTCCTCAGTACCGCATGAACAGAAGAACACTGGAAGTGGTGCTATGCCTCAAGTGGTAGAGTGATAGACTTGAGCAAAAAAAAAAAAATTCAGGAATTATTCCCTAGTCCTCAGGTTAAGCCCCTTGACTAACAAAAAAACAAAACCAAAACAAAACCAAAAACCATTTAGTTAGTAAATAAAAAATAAGGAAGCCATACTTGGAATATATAATTGCTCCTGCCATACTGACACCTGACAATAGTACCTAATTTACGTACTTTTCTTATATTAGGATATTGTGCTGAAAAAAAGTTTTGTTCATTAGGTGACAGCAATTAATGGCTTGAATGTGCTTAGATGTCAGGTGAAGATTAATTCTGGAAATTCAAAGATTCCAGGTTTTTGAATGGTCACTGCTAATCACAATGAGAAGGGTAGTCTAAGTGAGATTTGGAAATATATTTGGTCATTCATGGCACCAAAATGGCAGAGGCATATTAACAGTTGTGACAGAAGAGAAGGAATAACTCCAGAGCTAATGAATAAATGACAGTAACTAAGGTATACTAGAAATTGCTTTAGAGAACCATTTTTGGTTATTGAACAAATAGTTATCAATTAGTCTTATTCCTCATTGCTTTAGCATTCTAAATTTCTTAGGCTACATCTTAATTTCTGTGTAATAAATGTATCTCCTTCTGTGCTGTTCTTTCATACCTTATCTTCTTTGCTTTCTAAAAATCTCAGTCTTTCTATATTTATCTATGAACATTTCCTGATACTAAATACACCTTCAAAGATGGCAGAGGATGCTAATGTAAGTGTCCCATAGCTCATGAGTCATTAATAAAACAACATGGAATGGACATATTTATTGCTACTTCAAATTTTCTGAAAAGCTGCAATGCCATCATTTGATTCAAATTTCCATTATTTGTCTACATAGTGTCATTCAGTGCACATAAGCACAAATACGACCTGGGTGCTGATGGTTCATGCCTGTAATCCTAGCTACTCAGGAGGTTGAGACCAGAGGATTGTGGTTCAAAGCCAGCCTGGTCAGGAATGTCCATGAGACCCTTATCTTCAATTAACCACAAGAAACCCAGTATTGGTGCCATAGCTTAAGCAGTAGAGCGCTCAACTTGAGCTGAGGAGCTTAGGGAGTGCCCACAGAATCAGAGATCAAGCCCCACAACCAACAAAAAGTGCAAATATTACCTTAAGTTCCCCAAAAGGAATGACAGGATCAATAATCTTCCCAAGCAGAAAAAAATAATTTCAAAATGATTCAGTGCACCACTTTTACTGAGTTATTTAATTTATTAAATTTAAAAATTGTCAAATAGAGAGGGTTCCGGGAAGATGGCGGAGGAGAAGCTGGAATCTGAACAAGCTCTCGCATAGAAAGCAGTTTTAGCGTTCCAGTGAACAGTCCTAAGCCAGAGAATCACACCAAGTGTGCCATCACAGGACAGAGAGTTAGTCAAGGGAGGGGAAGCCAAGGCAAGGAGACACATCTGAGCGCTTGCCAGCAACCGCCGCGACGGCGGCAGGGTCGCGGCGGCAACTGCTGCCGCGGTCATACCTGAGACACAGAGAGTCCGGGACGAAGGAGCCAGGTGCAGCGGACGAGCGGATTCTACTCAACAACAGCAAGAACAGACAAGGAGCGGACATCTTCATCCTGCAGTTTGCAGACCAGAGACGACCCAGGATCCAAGACTCTGCGTGAGTAGAAGCCCGACATACTCACTCCTTCTCAGGGAGCAGAGGAGGGAAGGCCACCCCTCCCCCCCAGCACTGGTGATCTCCATCTTGGATACCGACAAAGCTCGGAGGAGCTGCTAGCTCCAGCTCAGGCCTTGGAATAAAATGAGTCATTTAGCAGGTCACATGAACTTCATGGCGAAGTGACCTCACAGACTCAGTTCCATCCAGGGAAAAGTCACCCAGCTCAGGCGCCAGCCATTGGAATGGCTCTCATCACTGGGTAACCAGAGCCAGAGGCTGCCCCTCCCTCTAGCAGCCTCCACAATCAATTGAAAAACAGACACCCTGAGAATGGCTCCAGGGTGGGCTCTGTGAGTTTTTTCACAAAATAGCCCCAGGGAAAAGCTACTGTTTGTTGAAAGGCCTCAACTCTACCCAGAACCTAGCCTCATCACTGCATCCCCCTCTTTTGTGATTCTGAAAACAGATCACCATCCCAGTAAACTAACCTGGGAGGGGGATCTCAAAATCTTGGGTAAAGCGGAGCATTTTTCTGCCTGTTCCAACAAACTGACTTAAGAAACCAATCAAGCCACAGGACTTCAAGCTGACCAGAGACTCCAACAAGAGGCTGGTTACAGACAAAAGGGAGATACAGGATTCTTCCCACCCCTCCCCCCCCCAAAAAATCAAAGAACTTTTTTTTTTCTTCTTCTTTTTTTCTTTTTTTTTTTCTTTATTTTTTGGTACCTTATATATATGAATTTTTTTTCCTTTTCTAAAACATTTATTAATCTTTAATTTTTGCCTCTTTTGAAAAAATAATTGTTTTCCAGTAACTTTTTTCTTTTCCTCTTATAATTATTATTTTAGGAATACGTGAATATGCGTTTTCCTTTCTTTTCTTGTCTTCTTTCTCTTTTTCTTTCTTTCTTAATTATCTTTTTGTTTTTTGTCAAGCTCTACTGAACTTCTGATCTTTTCTTCTCCCTTTCCTATCCGTTTCACCTTTTCCTCTCTTTTGTTCTTCTTTATGTGACTTAACTCTTGTCCTGTACATCCTCAAATAAACCCGTAGTTAACTAGTAGACCCAATCCCTCATTCTGTACACACTTAATCCATAAATTTATTACTCAATACAAAACCTCTGAGACTTAAATTCCTTAATAGCAGTACTACCTCTTTATACCTATATAATATTTTAAGCATTTTTTTAAAGTTTTTCACATCTCCTCTATGTCCCTCCCCTTCTCTCAATATATTCACATTCCTCTCTAAATAAATGGTCTTTTAATCTCTATAATAACATTGATTTTTACGTTTCTATTTTTTTTTCTGGTTTCTTTCATTCCCCTTTCCCTTTCTTCTTTTCCTCTCTCTCTGTACTTGCATCCTACCCAACCTATTTCCTGCATTGTGATTAGGACATAGTTAACTCTCCCTGTGCCTCCCCACACCAATCTATCCCTATTTTTTACCCACATCTCTCCCTAACCCTAATAACTTCTGGTTTTCCAAATTCTTCTCTGCGGTTCGAAGTCCATTAACATATAGTTGTTTGATGTTGAATAGATGTATCTGTTGAACTAGATTGTATGTGTAGACTATTGACTGTACAAATGCAAACTTTGGTTGATGGTTGCCTTAAGATAGTGTTCAAGCACAAAAATGGTGCTATCTTCATCTCAAATGGGCAGAGTAAGCTGGAAAAACACAAGAAAAATGGCAAATTTGGGTATCTCAATTCCCAATCTTGATAATCAGGGGTCAGAACAGATAATGAATAATCCAGAAGAGAGTTCCCAAATAGCTCTACAAACACTACTGGCAAACATGATAAATGAGAAGTTTGACAACTTACAAAGGACTCTGTATGAGCGTAATAGGGAGCGAGAAGAGGCATCCCAGAAGTTTATTCAGGAATATCATAAGCGTGAGGAAGCTACTCAAAAATTGATACAGGATTTGCGTGAACAACTTGAGAATACTCAAAGAGAAAGGGAGGAATGGCGTGAGCAGGCTGAGAACACTCAAAGAGAACTGCAGGAATCCCACGAACGGGAGGAAGCTAATCAAAGAGTAATACAGGAATTGAGAGACCAGGTAGAGAACATTAAAAGATCACTAAAGGCATTCAAGGAATCCATTAACAAAGAGCTGAAGGAAGTCAGGAATACCACAAAGGGAATGCTGAATGGAACCCAACAGAAGGAATGGGAGTCCAAAGAAACCATAACCAATCAACTAAGTGATTTGAGAACAAACACTGAACACCAAATTAAGGAAGTAAAAAAATTCATACAAGACCTAAAACAGAGCTTCAACAAAGAACTTGAAGCCATCAAAGCTGACCAATTAGAAGGAAAAGAGATAAAAACAAAGTAGAGAGTCTTGACAGCAGGTTAGACCATGCAGAAGATCAAATCTCGGGGATTGAAACAGCCTAGATATTATAGAGAAGGAACATACAAGCATCCAAGACAAGTCCAAGACATATGATAGATCAATCCAACACCATCAGAAGGCCTAATCTAAGGATAATGGGTGTAGAGGAGCACCTAGAAACAGAAGTTAATGGTCTAGGAAATTTGTTTAACAGGATCCTAGCAGAGAACTTCCCAAACATGCAAAAAGATAGGCCTATTCAGATACAAGAAGCCTTTAGATCCCCAAATAGACCAGACCAGAATAGGACATCCCACCGTCACATTATAATCCACACAGGATCAACTCAGACCAAGGAAAAGATCCTTAAAGCTGTCAAGGAGAAAAGGTTAATCAACTATAAAGGGAAACCAATTAGAATCACCTCAGATTTCTCAGCAGAGACAATCAAAGCAAGAAGAGCCTGGAATGATATATGCCATGCCCTAAAAACAAACAACTATCAACCAAGAATACTGTACCCAGCTAAACTCTCCTTCATAATTGAAGGCCAAATAAAAACCTTCCATTGCAAAGAAAAATTGAAACAATACATCTCTACCAAACCAGCCCTACAAAAGATTCTTAAAGATGTGCTACACATAGAAAATCAAGAAGACCACAATAAAGGCCAAGAAACTGCACCCAAACTTTGAATCCAAGAACCATAGGAAGAACCCAGTTTTCGCAGCCACCAAGAAGGTGGATAACATGGCAGGAACTCCCAAATACCTCTCAGTCTTATCTCTTAACGTTAACGGACTGAACTCTCCAATTAAGCAACATACACTGTTTAGTTGGATTAAAAAACAAGACCCTTCTATCTGCTGCCTGCAGGAGTCACATCTTGCCCTTAAAAAAAACACATTTTCAATATTAAAGGCTGGAACAAAATCTACCAAGCAAACGACCCTCATAAACAGGCGGGATTTGCAATCCTAATATCAGATAAAACAGACTTCAAATTAAAATTCGTGAGAAGAGATAAAGAAGGTCGCTACATACTAATTAAAGGATCTCTCCTTCAGGAGGATATTACAATTCTAAATTTCTATTCGCCAAACAACGGAGCACCCAAATTTATCAAAGAAACACTACTTTCCCTCAAATCCCATATAGATCCAAAGACATTAATTGTTGGGGATTTTAACACACCACTCTCCCCACTAGATAGATCAACTCGGCAAAAAATCAACAGAGAAACCGCAGATCTAAACAGCTGCGTAGATCAACTAGACTTAACAGACATCAACCGAACATTTCACCCAGCAGCATCAGAATACATGGAACATTTTCTAAAATAGACCACATTTTAGGTCACAAAGCAAACTTGTCTAAATTCAGAAACATTGAAGCTATACCTTGCATTCTCTCTGATAACAAGGGAATAAAATTAGAACTCAACACCAAAAGCCACCAAAGAAAGTCCGGTATCACATGGAGGCTGAACAACATACTGATGAATCATGAGTGGGTCATGGAACAGATTAGAAAGGAAATTCAAATGTTCATGCTATTCAACGAAAATGAACACACAAATTACCAGCTACTCTGAGACACAGCAAAGGCAGTACTCAGAGGCAAGTTTATAGCTCTGAGCTCCTACATCAACAAATTGGAGAGATCTGAAACTAGCAATTTAATGACACATCTAAACCTCCTTGAAAAAGAGCAGCAAGATAAACCCCAATCCAGTAGATGGAAAGAAATAATCAAAATTATATCAGAATTAAATGAATTAGAATCCAAAAAAACTATAGAAAGAATCAACCAAACGAAGAGTTGGTTCTTCGAAAAACTTAAAAAAATTGACAGACCCTTAGCAAATCTTATCAGAAAAAGAAGAGAACACACCCAAATTAATAAACTCAGAGATGAGAATGGAAACATCACCACGGAAACAACCAAGATTCAGAACATTATAAGGGAATACTTCTCAAAACCTTATGCTAATAAGTTTGAGAACTTCACAGAAATGGACCTCTTCCTAGCAAATATTGACATGCCAAAACTAAACCAAGATGAGTTGAACTATCTTAACAGGCCCATATCAAGCATTGAAATAGAAACAGCAATAAGAGACCTCCCAGCTAAGAAAAGTCCAGGACCAGATGGTTTCACAGCGGAATTTTACAAGGCCTTCAAAGCAGAGCTCACACCAATTCTCCTCCAACTCTTCAATGAAATTGAAATTGAAAGCTCACTACCGAACACATTCTATGAAGCCATCATAACCCTCATCCCAAAACCAGGCAGGGACTCATCAAAGAAAGAGAACTATAGACCCATTTCTTTGGTGAACATTGATGCAAAACTTCTCAACAAAATTTTGGCCAATCGACTTCAACAATTCATTCAAATAATCATACACCACGATCAAACAGGATTCATTTCAGGGATGCAAAGCTGGTTCAATATACGCAAATCAATTAATATTATTCATCACATCAACAGGAGCAAGAATAAGAACCACATGGTTATCTCAATAGACACAGAAAAAGCATTCAACAAGATCCAACACCCCTTTATGATGAAGGTTTTGGAAAAATTAGGAATCCATGGAACATTCCTCAATACAATAAAGACTGTCTATGACAAACCTACAGCCAGCATTATACTCAATGGTGAAAAACTAAAGCCATTTCCTCTTAACTCGGGAACAAGACAAGGATGCCCACTCTCTCCACTTCTCTTCAATCTAGTATTAGAATGCCTAGCTACAGCAATAAGACAAGATGCAGACATAAAGGGGATCCAAATAGGGAAAGAAGAAATAAAACTCTCCCTCTTTGCAGATGACATGATCTTGTATTTAAAGAATCCCATAGACTCCACTCCCAAATTACTCAAGCTGATTCAAAACTTTGGCAAAGTAGCAGGGTATAAAATTAACCCCCCAAATCAATGGCTTTTCTGTATGCCAACAATGAGAAAAGTTTGGCTGAAATTAGGAAAGCAACTCAATTTTAATAGCCCCACAAAAAATAAAATACCTAGGAATTAACTTAACTAAAGAAGTGAAAGATCTCTATGATGAAAACTTTAAAATCTTGAAAAAGGAAATCAACACAGAACTAAAAAAATGGCAGAGCCTCCCATGCTCCTGGATTGGAAAGATTAACATCATGAAAATGGCAATACTTCCCAAGGCTATCTACAAATTCAACGCAATACCTATCAAAATTCCACCCTCATTCTTCAAGGAAATAGAAGAGGCAATCCAAAAATTCATATGGAACAATAAAAGACCCCGAATAGCAAAACGCTCCTCAACGGAAAGAACACCGCTGGAGGAATATCAATACCAAATTTCAAACTCTCCTATAAAGCCATAGTAATCAAAACAGCTTGGTATTGGCATATGAACAGACCTCAGGACCAATGGAATAGAATTGAAAACCCAGAAATGAACCAACAGACCTATAGCCATCTAATCTTCGATAAGGGAGCTAAAACAATAGAATGGAAGACAGACAGCCTCTTCAGTAAATGGTGCTGGCAAAATTGGTTAACTACTTGTAGAAAACTAAAGCTAGATCCTTATATATCACCCTGCACCAGAATCAACTTCAAATGGATCAAAGACCTTGAAGTCAAAGCAGACACTCTGAAAATATTACAGGATGGAATAGGAGAAACCCTAGGTCTCCTTGGCTCAGGCTGAAATTTTTTGAATAGAGACCCGGAAACACAACAAATCAAAGAAAGGTTGGACAAATGGGATTGCATGAAGTTGCAGAGCTTCTGCAGGGCAAATGACATAGCTAGCAAGATCAATAGAAAGCCCAGGGATTGGGAGAAGATCTTTACTAGCCATACAACGGACAAGGGACTCATATCTAAAATATACTTGGAACTCAAAAAATTAAACCCCCCAACAACAAATCCTCAAAGAAACAACTGCCCAATAAATAAGTGGGCGAAAGTCTTAAAGAGAAGCTTCTCTGAAGAAGAAAGAAGGATGGCCAATAGACACATGAAGAAATGTTCAACATCCCTAGCCATAAAAGAAATGCAAATCAAAACAACATTGAGATATCACCTCACTCCAGTTAGAACGGCAAAAATCAAGAACTCTATCAACAACACATGCTGGAGGGGATGTGGACAGAAAGGAACCTTACTTCATTGTTGGTGGGAATGTAAACTTGTTCAACTATTTTGGAAAGCAGTATGGAGGTTCCTCAAAAGACTTCACATAGAACTCCCCTATGACCCAGCAATCCCACTTTTGGTCATTTACCCAAATGTTTACAAACAAGACCACACTAAAGCTACCAGCACAACTATGTTTATTGCAGCATTATTTACCATAGCTAAGATATGGAACCAACCCAGATGCCCTTCAGTAGATGAATAGATCAAAAAAATGTGGGATATATACACAATGGATTTCTATGCCTCCATCAGAAAGAATATTTCCCCATTTGTTAGGAAATGGAAAGGCTTGGAAAAAATTATATTAAGTGAAGTTATCCAGGCCCAAAGAAACATAGGTCCCATAGTTTCCCTTATTTGCAATATCTAGTATATGCATGAGTCAAGCGGAAAAGGTCAGATAATGTGATGTTAGGAAAACGAACCCTTAAATATGTATTTTAATGTTTTTTTTTTCCTTTCATTCATGTGTTTCTAACGCATTTATAAGATTATCTCTTTGTTGCTTTGTATGTCCCTCCCCCACAATGTAACCCCCGCTTTCACTATATTTGATGTCAGTATAACTTGTGGAGGAGATGGGGACAAACAAGTCGTTTAAGGATTCAGGTGGACCTGTTGCAACAATGAGAAGTACAAAATGTCATGTCAAAAACGAGCTTTACAATGTCGGTGTGGGGGGGAGGGGGGGAAGGATTGGGTGGGGTGGAGGGGGGATGCTGGGAAGGGAGGTGAAAGGTAAACAAAGGAGGAGGCTGCAATGCTTGGTAAGAAATGTATGCATTATCCTGCCCATGTAATTTTAACCCCTCTGTACAGTATGTTCTCAAATAAAATAAAATAAAATTCAAAAAAAATTGTCAAATATTTGAAATAATTTCAAAATGATTCAGTGCACCACTTTTGCTGAGTTATTTAATTTATTTAATTTAAAAATTGTCAAATATTTGCTTGACAATAAACTTCATCTAATATTTCTTTTTTCAAAAGAGAAGTCTATAGAGTTGATGTCACTTAGCTTTCTTACTATCTTAATTAAAAGCCAAACCAGGCAGGAGAGTCTGTCAAACTCCTATCGCAAATTGAGCACCAAAAAACCAGAAGTGGAGTTTTGGCTCAAGCAGTAGAGTACTGGCTTTGGGGGCAAGTGGGTAGGAAAGACAACTCTTCAGGGACAGGATCCAGCCTCTGGATTCAACCCTAGAAACAGCACAAACTAAACAAACAGGTAAATAAAAATCCCAGATATTTCTTTGGGACCCTCCTTAAAGGATTACTGGTCAGAGAAGACGCTTCTTTTGCTGATCATACTCACTGGATCCTGCTTTTTTGGAATCCTTATTGCTCTGGAGAACTCAGGACCAGACCAAAGGAATTGATAACTGACTCCTGCATCAAGAGAATCATCTTAGTGGTGAAATATCCATCCATACGACACTTTAAAACCTCCATGTCTTTGTTCCTTTACAGGAGAACACTTTTCAAACAACGGTATTTCCTTTTCAAATGGTACATTATTTCCTTTTGTAATACTCTCAACTAGAATTTTACAGAAAAAATTTATATGAGTAAGGAACACACTCCAAAAAACCAGGGACAGAATTAGCTTCAAGCTTTGGGATACTTTTCTTGTACAGTAAAAAGCAAAGCACAAGGTAACTTGAACTTTGTTATTCCTCTATGTTCCATTCATCTCCTGGGGTCATTTTCCACATCCAGTAACCATTACTTCCAGTAACAATCGATGGTGCTGCTTGAGGTATAATGAATGTTTTCTGGCTTCACTGAAATAACACTAGGATACCTTTGGACCTGAGGTAACACGTGTTTCAGAGACAACTTACTAAAGAGAAAATATGAAATTTATATTGCTTATAAATACATTATACATGACAACATTGAGTTCAAACTTTGTAAGTTCTCTGTAAATTAAGGCGAATTTTAAATGGGAAGAAGGTTCTCAGAACATTCTTTTTGTGAGTGTACGTGCTGTTCATTATTTTCCAAGTGTACATGAGCTAACAGTAAGGGAAACAATAGCAATAATAGGTGAAAGAGAAGTTCTGTGTTTAAGTATAAGGGTTCAATACAATATAGAAGACTACAAATAAGACAACATTGAAACAATAAAGGCAATTCCAGTATGTAGATTTATGGAAGTGATATACAGAAAGCAAGACTCCCATGAGGCCACTCTCATTCTAAATCATGCTTGTGAATCATGCAACTTTTTAGAAAGTAGAATGGAAGAATAATCCTGTTTCGAAAGCAAGTCAGATATAAGAGCATGGATTTAACTAGAAAAAAATGTTCATCTTGTGAGAGCAGGGGTTATACTAGCAATGAACTGGTGGCAAAGATCACATTTCTTTTTCTTTTTCTTTACTTATATATGTATATATTTTGTTGGCAGTGGTCTTGGCACTTGAACTCTGGGCCTGTAAGCTGTCTCTCTGCTATTCAGCTCAAGGCTAATGCTCTACTACTTGATCCACAGTGCCATTTCCAGTTTTCTTTTAGTTAATTGGAGAAAAGACTGTCTGGGACTTTCCAACCTGGGCTGGCTTTGAACCCCAATCCTCATATCTCACCACAACCCAGCTTACGATCACATTTCTAACAGTGTACAGTTAGGATATGTAATGTGTGTGTTCATCTATCTTTATAAGAATTCTTGTGTTAGGGGCTACAGAGGTGGCTCAGTGGTAGAGCGCTCGCCTTGCATGAATGATACGCTGGGTTCGATTCCTGAGCACCACATAAGCAAAGGAGAAAAAAGGCGAAAGTGGTGCTGTGACACAAGTGGTAGAGTGCTAGCCTTGAGCCGAAGAGGTGAGGGACAGTGCCCAGGCCCAGAGGTCAGGCCCCACGACCCCCCACCAAAACAAATAAAAAAGGATTCTTGAGTTAAAAATCTTGGCTACAGCTTAGACATTACCCTCACAAAAATATCTGTAGTTTAAAAGTTGATACTCCTGGAGAAATAAAACCTAAGAATGTAAAGGAGTCTGGGAAGTTCAGTTTGCATCCAGCCTGGGCAGAACACTCTTTGCAACAGTACATATAATAAAGCAGCCAAAAGCTGGGTTGGAAGAATGGCTCAAGTGATGGAATTCCAGTTATGAGCAAGATTGCTAAATAAGAGATTGAGGCTTTTATGCCCAAAGAAACATAGGTCCCATGGTTTCCCTTATTTGCAATATCTAGTATATGTATGAGTCAAGCGGAAAAGGTCAGATAATATGAAGTTAGGAAAATGAACCCTTAGATATGTATTTTAATGCTTTTTTATTTCATGCATTTGTTTCTAACGCATTTATAAGATTATCTCTTTGTTGCTTTGTATGTCCCTCCCCCACAGTATAACCCTTGCTTTCACTATATTTGATGTCAGTATAACTTGTGAAAGAGATGGGGAAAAACAAGTCATTTAAGTATACAGGTGGACCTGTTGCAACAATGAGAAGTACAAGTTGTCATGTAGAAAACGAGCTTTACAACGTTGGTGTGGGGGGGGAGGATTGGGTGGGGAGGTAGGGTGGAGGCTGGGAAGGGATGTGAAGGGTAAACAAAGGAGGAGGCTGCAATGCTTGATAAGAATGTACGCATTATCCTGTCCATGTAATTGTAATACCTTCTGTACTGTATGTTCAAAAAAAATTAAATTAAATTTAAAAAAAAGAGATTGAGGCTTTTGCATACATACATACAAACATACACATACACACAGAGGCACTTATAAGTGCACACACAAATACACAAATGAAACAACTCTCAGAATGTGTAGAAAAGATAGAAAACAATAGAATATATATCCTGAATAAGACTAGAATCAAGTGATAATTTTTAATATTAGAAAGTCCTCAAGTGAACTTCCTTCAAATAAGTTTGAGAATATTACATACGTAGGGACCAGAGATAGTAAGAGAGTCAATTAATCATTATTAAAAGGATCGCATCCATGGAGGAATGAATCAGAGACCCCGCAGGTGCATCTGAAAATATTCATATCCTGTGTCAAATGTTAGAACATCTTTGAAAATAGTACATAAACAGTCTGAACAGTCATTATGGTGTATAATATCACTGGAGAAGTTCAGAATTGGTAGTTTGTATCTAGATGAAATAAACCAAGAAACTATGGCAGGGCAATGTGATACAAGCCTAGAATTCTAGCACTGAGATTAAGACGGAGATTAGAGAGTGGAATTACATAGTGATATCTTCCCTGGACCAGGTAGTATAATTTTGTCTTAATCAAACAAAACAAACAAGAAAGGAATACATAGTTGGAAGTTTGGGCTAATTTTGTCAATATGTTTTGAGAAGTCAAATTTCCTGTTGAAATGCAACTCATACTTAATCTTCACTTGTGTTTTAAATTCTCTCTTCATTACAGAACATTCCTAGATACAAAATGACTCATGATTCCCATCCAAAATTTGAAAAAGTAAATAATCATCATTCTGTTGTATCCCAAAGAAATGATGAAGGATTACAAAAACTTAAGCCTAGAAAAATAGCAAAGTTCGTCTAATGTAGGATTTTGAAGATCTTGCTAAATTAGAATTTAAATGTAAAATAAATATTTTGATTTTGTTTGTAATTTTATATTCTATAGGATACTATGTAATTCTTTTTAAGTAGAGGATTTGACAAATTCACAAATTATTTTGCATTCTACTTGCCTACAATATTCTTTCAAGAGAGTTATAATTAGAACTTAGTTAATAGATAATTAAAATAGTTCAGGTAAAAAATGATAATGTGAACGTTGTAGACAGAGTTCCCAAAATTTGATGATATTAATTTATAAATTATAATAAGAACAATTTTTTGAGGCTTTGGTATAACATGGTTTGAAGAGAATAATCGTGTGACATCTTCTTTCTTCTACATGGATGTAACACAGGAAGCAATTTTCTTAATTATTTGCCACTGTATACAATGAGAAAAATGTTAGGTTTGGGGTTTGTTTTTATTTTTGTTTTTGTTTTATTGGTTTGTCTTAGGGCTTGAACTCTGGGCCTGGACACTGCCTCTGAGCCTGTATATGCTCAGGGCTCGTGCCCTACCACTTCACCCTCAGTGCCACTTGCGTCTGACTTTTGCTGAGAAGTTTATTGGAGATAAGAATCTAGGGAATCTTTCTGCCTGGGTGGGCTTTGAACTGTTATCTTCCGATCTTAGCATCCAGAATTTATATGATAGTTAAAAAAGTATAAATATAAATAATATTTGCAAGTGTTCTGTTCCGAAGAATACCAGTGGGGGGAAATGATGCAACCCAGATTATTGTGGTGTTCTTTCCAGAACATGTATGGCATCCCATTAGCAGAGTTGTATTTTTTCACAATAGAGATAAGCTATTCATGATGTGAATTCAGGGAAGCTTGAGGTGCACCCTAAAAGTTGGAAACTGTTGGGCTAGGATGACTCTATAACATAAATATTGCTATTGATGGTCATAAAAATAATAGCTTACTGTGATAAAAAATTGCTTACTCTTGAAGAATTAATTATGACCGATGCTATTTAGTTATATCCTCTACTAGAATGTGGTTATTTTTCTGTTGACTCTCAATCTGTAACACCCCATTGGAAAATTCATCTATTACAGAATTACATAACATGCAAGCTGGTACTGTTTTGAATCTCTCAGATATGGAATTTTCCGATTTTGAAAATGAGTAGTTACTAGTCATTGGAATGTTGAAGAACACATATATTCTGTCTCCTTAACAACTTATTTACTTTTAAAATTATAGGTTTCCATAGAATTAAACTGTTTTCGCTTTTAGTATGAGAAAATACTATATTTATTCTTTTTTAAAAAATATTGGTAAGTGTATTGTGAAAATATTGTCCAGTCAGATAGCATTCAAGTTGATGGTCCTCTGATTAAAAAGGGGTAATTATTTCAAATTAGACGCCAAAGAGTATTGATTTTTAAAAAGTTACTACATAAAGAATAATATTTACTATACCAATACAGTGAAATTTTATTTCAAGCAGCTTATTTTTTAAATTTAATTTTATTGTCAAAGTGATGTACCGTGGGGTTACAGTAATTTTAAGGTAGTGAATACACAACTTTTCAAATTTGTTACTCCCTCCCTCATTTTCTTCACAGTTTTCCTTCACCCCAATACCCCACACAAGTTTTAATATACATTTCCAACATATTATCTTGTGAGCATTGCTATTGCATTTATTTGCCTTTGTCCTTTGTCTCACCATTTTGTTGTTCCTTTTCCGTTCCCTAATTCAGATAAATAT
The DNA here is from genome assembly GCF_019054845.1 of Dipodomys spectabilis. NCBI lineage: Eukaryota > Metazoa > Chordata > Mammalia > Rodentia > Heteromyidae > Dipodomys > Dipodomys spectabilis. The sequence continues at coordinate 258,438 of NW_024870978.1, read as the reverse complement.
ATACACAATACACAGGCTACCAAAATCAAATACAGCAGGGAATAAAGCATAGGGGAAAATCCAAAAGAAAATAGAAATCACATAGTACATTAAGAACAACAACCGCAAATAATACTCTCTGTTCCCATATCTTGGAGTTCATTTTGCTCAGAATCAGCTTATAAGGTTATATATATGCATAACAAAGCCACTGGACAATAATAGTTTCATGAAGACTATATCATGTAAACACCATGTTAACTGTTTTTGATGGTAAAGGTGGAGTTAGGATTGGTGAATTCACGGTTCTAATAAAGGAATTTCAAAAGAGTTTTAAAATTATAACAGGTAAATTTTAATTTGTTCAAACTTTTTAACAACTTAGCCTATTATGAAAATTTAAAATTGCCTGGGAAAATAGGCTTTCATGCAAAGTAATCCATGGAGACTTAGCTGAGAGGGAGCAATGTGGGTGAAGGTGGCTCATTTTCACACTAAACGTGCAAACCTCAGAAACCTTGCTATAAATCCTGTAGTTTCCCTTGAGAATTTGCCTTACCCAGGAGATCTACACTTACTGTGTGAAACAAGGTTGTAGTGGAATTTAAATTAAAAGTTCTTAAAAAAAAAAGACATCAAAATTTGTGAATTGACTTTAATTACCAAACATTAACTCTGAAAACGATAATTTGGGTCCAAATAGTTAGGTAGAAAGTGTCCTCAACAATGAAAGAAGGTATTGGGTTTACCCTTTTCTGTTTGTAATACTTTCCACAATGTCTTTTCACCTGCAGCACTGAATCACAGAAAAAAATATGATTTGATACTGGAAACCAATTATTTCACATTTCTTAGTAGCTCACAAAATATAATATCCTTATTAACATGAGATCGAGAAGACTTTTCTTATTACATAAGCGAAAACGTTTTGGGATCAGAAAAGAATTGAGCAAATTGAAAAGGCAAGAAAACTCGTTCTTAGAAGCCCTAGCTAAGCCTATTGGCTTCAGCAGTGGAGAGAGGCCAAACTTTTTGATATACATTGTCTTAATATTTTTGCTACCTGAAGTGATTTTACAGAGCCTTTTTAACTCACTACAATGCAGAACAGATTGAATGATGACATGAAAATAAATTCCACATCCAAATAAAAGAGTTTTGAAAGGAAAACCATGAAGACGTAGTGTGGGTAGAGCCGGTCAGATCTGGTTGAGTCAGCTAGAGTAGCAGTTGAAGCACACTTCTTGCTCATAGAGACGTGATCCACAGGCATGTCTGCCTAGCTTACCAACCATGAGCTGGTCATACTCTGTACATGCCCCCAGGGGACAAATCAGTGCCCGTCACCAAGCAGTGCCCATCACAGGTGCCTTACATCAACTCACTGCTAAGTAATTGGTTGGGAAGGACTCAGGAGGTTAGGAAAGCTGGGGCTTTAAAATCATCCCCTTGTGCAGAAATAAATGAGACCTGCTTAAGCCTGTTCTCCCAACGTGTGTTCCTTGTGTACTTCATTCACTCTTACCTCCTGCCAGAGATCTAGCCCTACAAGTAGTGCCCAATGATGGGCTCGATTGCTTTCGGCAGATGAACGGTCTAGGGTATAGTGCAAGCTTAGTGCCTCCATGGGCAACCTTCCCCCTGCAGCATGAGAGCCTCAATCATGAGCACTTGTTGCCCTGCTTGGGAGTAGGCAGATAAAAGTATCACACAAGGAAGCTAGTCTAATATGGGAAATATTGAGTGAGTTGTGTCCCTGGATTGACTCCAGGGCCATTTGGGATCCAGAGAGGTGGACACAGGTCATTCGGACAGCTCATAAAAAGGAAGTCCGTGAAGGCGCTGAGCTGCCCCTAACCTTTTACCCCATCATAGTAGCTATTCAGCCTGTCTATCAGGGAAAGAAGAAGGGGAAACTCTGCAGGCATTTACCAACTCGCTGCAAGAAGAAACAGAACAAAAGGATAATGGCGAAGCTGCTCAAGCACACCCATCTTCTTGTGACAGAGCAAACAATTCCAGCAAGAACACAGATAAGCAACAACTTCCTCTATAAGGTGACCCAGGGGGCTGACCAGCTATGCTTGTAAAACCTCCTCCCCCACAGTATCAGTCCCAGGAAGCCTGCCCAATCACTTCTTTTGGCTGTTTAGGCCAACCTGGGAACTCCCCTCAGAAAACTTTGTATCCTTGGGCAGAGATATCCAACTTTGCCCAAGAACAAAAACCCATTGTTCCCCATGTAATACAACAGTTGTTCAAAGGCCCCACAACTAACGTGGCAACCACAGCCAAGCCTATAAATGAACCCCAGTTCATGTTCCCGGTAAACATCCACCGAACCTCTGCATGACCTAACCAATGGTACCCCCATGACCCAAAAGTACTTGACAAATACTGGGCCGCTGTCAGGGAAGATGTGTTACACTCCTGAATGCTCAACAGATGCTCGAAACCCTTAGCATTGATCTTAACTGCCCCATGATTGGAAAAGCTTAATGAACACAGCATTATCTTCAGGGTCTTCCTTTAATGGAAGGCTGTTTTTATGATGAATGTGAACAACAAAGCGCACGAAATATCATTGCCAGAGGGCAGGATATGGCCATTGGGGACCCTGATTGCTTAAAAGAGAAGGGAGCTTTTGCTTCTCCTGCCACACAAGCAGTGGCACCTCCACAGTACTTTGACCAAGTAAGCCTCTGTGCATTGCAGGCTGTCTCCTCAGTCCCTTTTAAAGAAGGGGACAAACAACTAAATTCCCTCATACAACCTCCCAATGATCCTTTCACTGACTTCGTAGCCTGTGTTCAAGAAGCAGTGGCCCAGAAAGTATCCCACTCAGAGCCCAAGATGTGCTAATGAAGACCCTAATATGGGAAGGGGCCACACAGGAATGCAGAAAAGCCATTGCCCCTGAACAAAATGGGGAGGTCACTGATTGCATCCTAGCCACCAAAGATTTGGGGACATCAACTCATCCTATGACTTCCCTTGCACAGGTGTTCGCCTCTATGACTGCCAGTGCTCGCGCGCCCCCTAATGGCACAATGGGAAATCGACTTTGTTGGGGATGTGGCGGAACTGGTCATTTTAAAAAGGATTGCCAATCCTTCTTTCTTCTTCAGAGAAGTTTCTCTTTAAGTCTTTAGCCCACTTAATTATTGGGCAGTTGTTTCTTTGAGGATTTGTTGTTGGGGGATTTAATTTTTTGAGTTTCAAGTATATTTTAGATATGAGACCCTTGTCTGTTGTATGGCTAGTGAAGATCTTCTCCCAATCCGTGGGCTTTCTATTGATCTTGCTAGCTATGTCCTTTGCCATGCAGGAGCCCTGCAACTTCATGCAACCCCATTTGTCCAACCTTTCTTTGATTTGTTCTGTTTCCGGGTCTCTATTCAGAAAATTTCGGCCAGAGCCAAGGAGACCTAGGGTTTCTCCTATTCCATCCTGTAATGTTTTCAGAGTGTCTGCTTTGACTTCAACGTCTTTGATCCATTTGGAGTCGATTCTGGTGCAGGAAAGAATGACATTGCCCCATTTGTTAGGAAATGGAAAAACTTGGAAAATATTATATTAAGTGAAGTAATCCAGGCCCAAAGAAACATAGGTCCCATGGTTTCCCTTATTTGCAATATCTAGTATATTTATGAGTCAAGCGCAGAAGTTCAGATAATGTGATGTTAGGAAAATGAACCCTTAGATATGTATTTTAATGTTTTTTTTCTTTCATGCATTTGTTTGTAATGCATTTATAAGATTATCTCTTTGTTGCTTTGTATGTCCCTCCCCCACAGTATAACCACTGCTTTCACTATATTTGATGTCAGTATAACTTGTGGAGGAGATAGGGAAAAACAAGTCTTTTAAGGATACAGGTGGACCTGTTGCAACAATGAGAAGTACAAGTTGTCATGTCGAAAACGAGCTTTACAACATTGGTGCGGGGGGTGGGGGGGATTGGGTGGGGGGTGGGGGTGGAGTCTGGGAAGGGATGTGAAGGGTAAACAAAGGAGGAGGCTGCAATGCTTGATAAGAAATGTACACATTATCCTGCCCATGTAATTGTAACCCCTCTGTACAGTATGTGCACAAAAAAATTAAATTAAATTAAAAAAAATAAAAAGGATTGTTCATCATTCTGGGGCTCACCCAAAAGAAAACAACCTCCTTCTGTATGTCCAAAATGCAAAAAGGGTTTTCAATGGGCCTCTGAATGCTGTTCTACGACTCAGCCTTTCAACTAAATAAGGGGCATTCCTCAGTCCTGACCCCATTAGGACAAAGGCAACAGCCACCACCTCAAGTGTTTAGGACTGACTATTCCTATCCAAAATGGAAAAGCTAGAATGAAAATTAAAATCAATGGAACAAAATTTAAGGGTATCATTAATACGGGAGCTGACTGTACAGTCCTTGGAAAAGATGAAGTAGGGGCTGGGAAGGTGGCTCAGTGGAAGAGCGCTTGCCCTGCATGCCTGAGGCCCTGGGTTTGATTCCTCAGAACCACATAAGCAAAAAGAAACAAAGTCGGAAGTGGCACTGTGGCTCAAGTGGTAGAGCACGAGGCTTGAGCTGAAGAGCTCAGGGACAGTGCCCAGGCCCAGAGTTCAGGCCCCACGACTGGACCCCCCCCCCAAAAAAAAAAAGAAAAGATGAAGTATAAGGGTTGGGATGAACCTAATTTCTGGGCCCTGCAAAGAAGGTGTCGGTGGAAAAACAGATTCCTTCGATATCCAATGGCCTGTAAGATGGGAAGATTGTATGGGGCCACCGGGGCTTTTAAACTTCTTGTTGCTCCTCGCCTTCCATGCAATCTTTGGGGAAGAGATGTCCTCACTAATATGGGTACTCTGATAACAACAGATGATAAGGCTTTTTATGAAGACATCATAACCGATCGAGCCATTAATCACCCACAGTACCCCCAATTATAATGGCCACTGTTGCATGACAAGAGCCAGTTCCACTCTAATGGGACACCACCAAACTCAGCCTATTTCCTCTGAAAAGCTCCCTCATCTCCAGGCTCTAGTGGAGGAGCAACTAAAAAAGGGACACATAGAACCTAGCATCAGTCCCCACAGTTCCCCATTATTATTATCCAAAAAAAGGCTCAAGGAAAGTGGAGATTTCTCCATGATCTACGTTCCATAGTCATATACAAAAGATAGGAACGCTTCAACCCGGACTTCCACACCCTTCTGTAATACCCAAAGATTGGCACATTGCCATTATTGACATCAAGGACTGCTTTTTTCCACCCCCCTGCATCCCAAAGATAAAGAATATTTTGCCTTTTCAGTATAGGAACCTAATTGTCAACTACGCATTTATCGATATCTATGTAAAGTTCTGCCTAAAGGTATGAAAAATAGCCCTACTATATGTCAGATGTATGTTGCTCATGCTATTAGGCCTTTGGTTTCCAAATGCTTTTGTGTCCATTACAAGGATGATATTTTAATAGCACATAAAGATGCTACAATCATGCAAACCTGTTTAACACAACTCAAGGAGAGCTTTACAGTGCTGGGCCTTCATATTGCCCCCCAAAAATTTCAACTCAAAGCTCCTTACGCCTATCTCGGATACCATGTAAAGCAATTAAATCCCAATCAACTGGGTATGCGATTTTATGCATCTCTCCACCCACCCACAACTCCAATGGTTATTTCAATTGCTTCAGAGACCCTCTGACCCAACTTCCCTTCGTATACTTTCACCTGATGCTCAACAAGTTTCACAACAAGTTACTGATTGATTATGGTCAACACTCTTGGTATTTTTAGATACCACCGAAAAAATCATCCTAATTATATGAAATAATAATGGCCTAATGGCGGCACTGACGCAAACTCATGGTGTGTTACAATGGGTCCATGTTGCCACTTCCCAATTACCAAAAATTATCATATCCATTACCATGCTATGCCATCCAAGGTGCGGAATAATGCTGTCAAACTTATGGTCGATTCCCCAACCATCTTATATGGCCCATTACAAAAACAATCTTTGATTTCCTAACAACCGAAGAGGCATTAGCCTTAAGTGTCATCCACTACTATTTTAACATTGATAATCATATGCCCCAAAACCTCGTTTTAAAAGTTACCCAACAACTCCCACTTTCATGGAAATGTTGTACTCGTCCCAATGGGCAACCTATCCATCAAGCCATTGTACTTTTTACCGATGTTAACAAAACTGCTTATGGATTTTACAATGCCAATGCTAAAAAATACATGCTTCAACAACATTCCCTGTCTGTTCAAGCTGCTGAATTACTGGCCATTTTGCTCGCTCTTACATCTTTTCCCAAAGAACCTCTTAATATTTTTTCTGATAGCTTATATACTGTACAAACTGGTGCCATTCTTCCTGGAACTTTATTAAAAGATGATGATCATGATGTAACAAATATAATGTGCAAACTTCAAAATGTATTAGACAATCTTGTCCAACCCTGGTACATTCAACACATTAGATCTCATAGTAACCTCCCTGGACCCCTAGCTGCTGGAAATGAAGCCATTGATTGCGCTGTCACACCAACTGTACTACTCACCAATATGTGCATGGACCAGGCCCGAACGTTACATGGTCATTTTCATTTATAGGCAGCTACTATCAAACAGTCATTTTCTGATTTAACACACCAACAATACAAGCACATGATTCGGTCCTGCTTCTCTTGTGCACCTCTTTTACCCTTAGGACCACTTCAACCCATGGGAACAAATCTACGAGGATTTAGACCCAAGAGCACATGGCAAATGGACATAACCCATATCCCCCAATTCGGTAAACAAAAATACGTCCATGTATGCATGGATACATTCTCAGTCTTTATAACAGCCTTAACCTTAACAGTGAAACAACAAGGCACACTATTAAGTCACTTCTACATGCCATTACAATTATGGGCATTCTTTAGACCCTTAAAACAGACAATAGCCCTGCTTACACCTCCAAACATTTTCGTGAATTGTGTGCCTTTAGGAACTTTACACACCAGACAGGCATTTCATATAATGCACAAGGCCAAGCCATTGTTGAACACAGTCATAAAGAAATCAAGACCGTTCTTTTAAAAGAAAAGGGGGAACTGGAGGGGCTAGGGCTTAAAGATCCCCAAACACAATTAAATTATTGCCTTAGAATTAAAAAAACTTTTTAACATTCACACCCATCACATATGGGACCCCTGCGTCCCTTCATTGGGGACCGATGAAAACACCTACTCTGTTCCCTTTGGTTAGATGGAGGGACCCCATCACAAGAAAATGGGAGGGCCCTGCTCCCTTAATGGCACAAGGGAGAGGATTTGCTTGTATCTTTCCAGACACGAGTCATGAACCTGTTTGAATCCCAGCTGCAATTGTCCGACCAACCGTCACCACCTATGAACAAGATGTGTCAGTTACGCTTGAACAGTGCAAAGAGGAGGAGTCACAAACCTCGAGCTAGAGCCCATGCCATCACTTGGGGAGACCTAAAGGGATTGGTTGAACAAGCCCAGGCTATGGCCCCAGACCCTGATCTGGGGCATGGTACTCTATTCCTCCTATTGTGTGCCATTATTACAGCCAATTCTCAATCTGCTGCAGGGCAAGGTAAGATAACTTTAATGCCTAGCCCCCAAATCTTAATGATGGTAGGGGAAGTTACCACCATCTTCCCTCAAATGCTTTCTTCCAGTGGCACAGTTGGCCTTCCTTTCTTAGCAGACGCCTTATGACATCAAAAAACAACCCTTACTTTTAGATGGAAGGGAGCCATCTCTTTCTGTTTTTCAAACGAGACCATAAAGCAATTTGATGGCTGTATCATCCCCCTCGCGACAGTAATGCATGGGATGGGATGGTAGAGCTACACAGGACCCTACCCCAATTGTCCCACTGGAAAAAATTGCAATCATGCTACTGACATACCTTTTCATATGCAGTTGTGCCCACGCAGGGAGTTTGATAGCTTTGGCACTATTTCCACTCCTCTTGAGGAATTAGTTATTAGCCTTTGTGCCAATTCCTGGCAAGGCAATGTATTTGGGGACTTCACGTTGTCCCTCTACCCGGCTATATACAACCAATCTAAAAAAGATCCCAAACCTCAAAATCTAAATGAGTTTTATGACTCTTCAGGAGGATGATTGGGAGACCTATTAGGCCCCATGCCAATCGTTTGCCCATCACATTCCTGCCTTGATTTGTCCCCTATCCTATTGGCCAATACTCGTCTCTGTAACTGATCTGGATACGACAAGGTGTCAGGAATGGTAGTTGTTAGAGCCCCGTTCTTTTCTTGTCTAGGAGACAACTCCTCCGCTACGTGCACTCTCAGCAATCACTGACAACCCAATGACTAATATCCTTTTGCAGGTTTGGTACTTGTTCCCCCATTTATTGCTCTGGCTACTAATGACGCTCAGTTTTCCCAGGTTCAATTGATTCATACGTGCACTAAAAGAGCAGTAGGATTGATCATTGCAATCAGGTCTGCAATCATCGCTACAGTGGCCTCAGCTACCACCGCTGCTATATTGCTGTCCCAAAGCATGTCCACCGTGCAGCAGATAAACCAGCTCATCCCTCAACTGTCATCCATAGAATTACAACATTTACAAGTTGCCAATCATCTTAAGGGAGACCTCCTTGTGCTCCAACAACAAATAGACTTGCTCCAAGAACAGATTACGTTTCTTCGATTACAACAAGGAGGACTATATAATGCTATGACTACTTCTGTCAGCTTTCCACTCCCGCACCCAATGTCACTGAACTTAGTAACTACATCAAAGGCCCTTGGTCCCTTAAGTACTTAAACTTCACCCAAAACCTGCTGCATGATGTTACCTGCCTAAACCAGACCACCATACAGCTTACTTCCGGTCCCTCATTTTTAGAAGTTGTGCTTAAAAAGTTACAACAATGGTTTTTGCCATCCTCTCTGGTCATCTGGGGAGGCCTTGCACTTGTAGGGCTTACTCTCCTAGGAATTATTAAATGCTTGCACTCCTGGCAAAATTGCCTCCAACGATGGATCACCATAATGATGGTCCTTTTAAAATAAAAGGGGAAATTTGTGGGTAGAACCGGTCACATCTGGTTGAGTCAGCTAGAGTAGCAGTTGAAGCACACTTCCTGCTCATAGAAACGTGACCCACAGGCATGTCTGCCTAGCTTGACATCCATGAGCTGTCTATGCTCCCTACATGCCCCGCGAGGACCAAACAGTGCCTGTCACCAAGCAGTGCCCATCATCAACTCCCCACTAAGTAATTGGCTGGGAAGGAATGAGGAGGTTGGGAAAGCTGGGGCTATAAAATCCCAACCCTTGTGCAGAAAAAAAACAGCCATGCTTAAGCCTGTTCTCCCAACATGTGTTCCTTGTGTGCGTCGTTCATGCTTACCTCCTGCCGGAGATCTAGCCCTACAATGTAGCAAGGGGGGAGGCCTTATAGTCCTTCACCTTCACTAGACTTGAAGCCAAGAATCTGTGATAAGTTGGAAATCAGGCAAGACCTAAGAGGAGGACAGAGAAATAGGACATAGGAGCATTGTACTTTTGTAACAGACCCTGTCATCCAAGTTATGGGTGATTTAACTCTATTATTCTCCATACATCTTGTTGAGCAAATGCAAGACGAAGAGAAAAATAATCTATTGAAATAATTTTGCAAAGAATAACTTCACTATTCCTGATATTGTATCTAAGGAGAGTCTTAAGAGAGAAGATAAAAGTGCAGTATTCTTCAGTTTCCTCTAAGCATCTTGTTAGCAATATATATCTTTGAGGTTATAAGTGATTGAACCAAAAATTGGTGGAGTACTTATTTTTGAGGGCACTTTAGACACAAGAAGACTCTCAAGGTAAAAGAAAAAAGAAAAAAAGTATAGCTAAATATTTGTGATCACAGGTTCTTGGACTGGTATTTTGGAGACAACGTTTTATATTAGAGATTGTCCTCATTAATATTGATGCTGGGTTTCCCTGGCAACCAAATGCAAGGGGGAAGTTTAATGGACTCGCTTGGATAAGTAAACAGCATAATAGAAAAAAATGTCAAATAATATTTAGTGAATTATTTTGAACAATTACTTTGCCAGAACAAAGGAAGAAAAAAATAATTCAAATCACTTGACTAAAACTTATGAATAAAAGTAGTCAATAGAAATGAGAGAAAACATAGAGAACTGTTTTATCTCCAGTGGAGTAATGGGTTCTTGATCTTGTTTCTTCCATTCTATCTTCACATGCTATCAAGTGTGGCTCAGGACTGGAGAACTCGCAGAGGAAAATATTTGCAGCAAATGTAGGTTATTTAGACAATCTATTTAAATCTGTTAAAATTTCTCCTCTACCCCAAACTGCCCACTTTAAACAACTTTGTATGCTTTTCCCAAGATTGTTCTTCATTAACTATTTAAAATTTTGAGAGGTCATAATCATACTCTATAGAGATTGCTGTTTCGTTGTGCTTTTTTTGAGTTTTTGTTTTTTGTTGTGTTTTTTTCACTGAATTTCAAAAGGTTGTTCTAGTGTGTTACAATTAAATATGTCCATCTAATTGTTCAATGTTCCTGGATCAGAGTCACTCCTTCTATCATTTTCAACCAACCTGTTCTACAAGATTTATTTCTGATTTACCACTTCCTTTTTCACATGTGTACAATGAGTATTCTAGCTGTACTTGCCCCTTGTTCCATTTTTCATTCATTCTATGACTTTACTATTATTCCTCTCTGGTTTCAACTTCCTGATAGTCATTCTGTTAAACTGTCTGTTAGTCCTTTGAAAGGTTTATATACATTCCATGGAGTTTCAATTCTGCATATACTTAAACTGATGTCAGCTTATATTTCCATAATTCATTCATCTGAAGTAACAATTTGCAAGACTGGAGACATGAAGCACCTAGACATGATTTTATTTTCCTCTATTTGGAAGATTAATCTGTAGTCAACAAAAAAGTTTAAAAATGGCTTAGAATGTATTCCTATCAGTTTTATAAATGGCTTTGTACAGTGGTTTGTGATTATTTTACTTTACATGGGATAAAATTTTCTACTACCTATAAGTTTTGCAAAAAGAAAAAACTGAAATTTATTACTGAAGAGGAATATGATAGAAATAGAAGACAGATTTTGTTTGTCAAATCTGTGATGAGTACCCATATTCAAGTCTTAAAGTCATATTTCTTACTATGTTAGACAGATAGGGAAAACATAAAAAACCGTATGATAAGGCAATTATTCATGACTTTTATAAATGTACTTATTATGTGATGAAATTTACTTTATTAGCTAATGTTTTGGTTTGAAATATGGGAGGCTGATCTATTTAATGAATTTTCGAAGACACCTACTGAAAAACACAAATTGTGTGTGGGGGGTCATATTTCTACACTTTAATGAATGGTTGAACCTGTTTGGCATTAGTGCTGGGTAAATAAATCAACTCTATTGTAACTTGTCCCTACACTTGAAAAACTAGTAACGTCACTAAATATCATCTACTTGTAAAGTCTTATTTTGGTAAATGTGATTTTAAAAAGTTTATTTGAAAAGGAATATACTTTCAGGAGATTAAATGTAGGTTATCATTTGTTTTAGAATGACAACATATTTACACTACAGAACCAAGGTTTCCTGAAGTACCAGTGTTTTGAAGCACTAAGGATCTTCTCAATTAATGTTTTTTTCTGAATTATATTTGACCTCTATGTGAAGTATTCCTAGCATTGGTAGACCAATTATGGATCTATCATTCCAAGAACTATTTTTTGGCCTACTGATGCTGGACTGAAATCATTCATTCATCATTAGGAGAGGGGTATTACCAATAATCTTGTGACATTTGTGGTCTTGTTCAATCATATGGAGTGGTCATCTGAAAATTGAAAGTTTGAATTACTGTACTTTCACGTTTTGTGATTTCATCTTGCATTTTAAGTTGCTTTGCATTTCCCAATTACTTACTGTTAATTCCTGCATTTCAAGGAATTGGGGCCCTGAAATATAGGAAATGAGAAATTTAAATGGGTTTTCAATTGCTTTCTGTTGACATGTTGCATGGGCCTAGGTGAGATCTCTTGCCCTAGTTATCTGATGATGCAGATAACTGGGACTTGGGATCCTAGGACCCATGGATCCTGTAGAAGAATAATGCCTTTTAGACATCATATCAGCAAAATTTGAGTATAATCAGTAGGAATGCTTCAGAAATATGGAGAAAATAGTTTGGGACCAGCGAGTTAAAACAATAAACAGAGCAGCAGAGTAAAATCCCTTATAAATAAGAGGAAAACAACATTGTTTTTTTTTACCATGTGAATTCAGAAGACCAAGAACACTTAGAAGGTATCACAAGTTTATACCAAAAACATTGCATTGATACTTTTTATATTCTAATATATATTCTAATCCTGATTATTTATATTCCAATCTATTTATTGTAATAAATATCAATTAATTTGTCAAATTATCAATTAATTCCAGTAATTTTCACTGTGTGAAATATAAAATCAGTACACATAAATATAAAATATATAATTATATATAATATAAGAAAATGTTTTGCATTGTTCTGTTATGGTAAGGGTATCAAAGGCAACTGTTTTAAAGTATTTTTCGATTACCTCTACCTCAGTGTTTGGTAGAATTAGAACTAAAGCTTTACCATTTGGAGATGTACAGCCTAGAGGCAAGAGGAAACACTGCGATTAAAACATTACCAATTTAAAGTCTAATAATGAGGAGAAACATATGGACTTCTCCCGGAGCTATGGAATATATTTGGTGATAGAAAATCAGTGGTGCAAGTTCCTGCCTGGTTGGATGGTAGAGAGGCCAGGACATGAGGTAATCATGCATATGAACAATTTTCTCACCTTCTTGGCTTTAGCTATTTTTGAAATTGTAGGGTGTAATAAACAATTATATTTTGAAAAAATACCTTTCAGTGTGAACAGTTCTGTCTGAACTGTTCGTCTCTCTATGATCCTTTGTAACTAAGATTAGTTTTGCTCCTATAAGACAATCTATGCTGTCAGGGTAAGATATTCTGGTTGGTCTGTTCCTACATGGAGCAAGGGTAAAGGGTCAGGGAGACATTTGTGCCAGTAAGACCTCATTTGGGAAATTTTAAGCTGCAGAAGTTTAGAAGTAGCTCTTAAGCAAGGCTTACTTTGAATCCGTTAGCTCCACAAAGCTAAATCAGTTAATAAATAAGTACTTGAAAATCCATCTTCTTTGGACCTAGCTATAAAGGCTTCAAAGTATGATCAAATTTCAAGTGAAAAAGACTTAAAATAGTTATTGACAAAAATTGCAAATGTGAGCAATAGAACAAACAATATAATTTTTTTCGACCATACACAGAATTTTACAGAAATAAGATGAATAGCAAATTTGGGAACTATAAGTTTTCCTTGTTACAAATAGGCAACCAAGGATATATTCCTGTCTTAAGATTGCATTATTAACTACTTAAATTTAGAGGATACTACATTCTTCAGCAACACGTCTACCTGAATTACAATACAGAGGTTAACTTGGCTTTTGCACAAGGATGATATTAAAATTTGTGAATTATTCCATATTTTTCATTCTTCAGATGCAAGAAATTAAAACAGTTATTAAAAAGTTGATTACAAATATACCAGTGTAATTATACATGTAATTCATAGAAATAAAAATTATTTTGATATCAGTGTATTCAATCATCACCTTTTTAGAAAGGCCTTTACATAGCATTACCTTTATAAACTTTTGAAATGAGATAACATTGTCATTTGATACCAAAGAAATAAAATTCTATAAGGAGATAGTAATGAAAGGAATATTAAACTGTTTCTATATCGAATGCAATCTGAAAGGGCACATTTATTAATGAACCTATATATTATAAAACAATGTTGAATTCAAAGTATTATATCTAGGAGATAAAGAAAAGATTATGGACATTATACAAACAGAATACTAAATATTTTAAAATATACTTTTTTCAGACAAGCACCAGAAATATCTTTAGTTTCTGTACTACTCATTTTAACAGAGAAGTTAAAATTATTTCTGATTTAAAAAAATCACAAACTCTATAGAAATCATTATAGATGTATACAAACAAATCGAATATTTTTTTTCATCAAAGTCAGGAAATTCACTTGGAAGAATACCATGGAATCCATGAATTTTTAAAGTAAATATTGTTATTGTTTGTATTGTGAAAATATTTTGTATGGACACATGGGATGGACTTTGAATTTTCAAATTTAAGACACTTAACCCAACCACTAGGACATAGGAGAACAATTTGTACAGCTTTCCACAACTTCAAAGATGTAGTGATACACACTTATTCTTTTGGCAAGATCAAATGCAGTTTCTTCCAAGTTGTGCTTCAGATCTGGTTTGATATAATTGTTCAACAGAAGGAGATCCAGAGTATCTTTGCTATATCAATTTCCAGCAGCAAGATACAAGGGGGTCAAGAGGCCTTTAGTTTGGCCATTAGTGTCTACATCATGATGAAATAAAGAAACCACTCTGGTATTATTCCATGTACAAGTACTGTGCAGGGGTGTCCAGCCATTCACAGTTATTACATGAATATCTTCTTTGAGCCACCAACTCATGGACAATGTCTAAGTGTCCACTGTAGGCTTCTCGATGAAGAAGGGTATGTTCATCGTTATCCCTAGTATTCACATGAGTGGCCTTTTTGGAAAGTAGTTTCTGCACTGTAGTAAGGCGATTATTTTCAGCAGAACAAAGAAGAAATTTGCTTGATCCTATTCCATTTTTCTCTTGTAATTGATACCATTTCTCACTTTTTCATCTTGTTCCTCAACTTCATCAGAATTGCCTAACCAGAGACTTTGAGTGCCAGTGAGAATGAGCTGTCCATGTATTTCCCAAATAGTTCACATTGGATGAAATAGTCAGAAAAAAATCCGCTGAATTTTCTGCATCTGTTTTTTCACTATTATTTATTTTCTCTTTTTTCATTTTTACTATCCTAAACTATTCTAAATGGAGAGTAGGGATTTGGTAGAGAGCAGAGGAAAGATTTTCCTCCGTATTCAAAGGTACAGACTGAAAATGAGGACCAGTGGTGTCTTCATGTGCAGCTTATTCTAGGAAATAGAAAATAGGAAATAATGATTTATATTTTAATGAATTGGGAAATGACAGAGCAGAAAATGAAATGATGCAACCAAAAAATATATAAGCAAAATAAATTAGGATAATTATGGAGCAATCATATTACCTATGAGAACAATGAGATGGAGAGAGGAAGAGAGATACAGATGTTCAATGATCTAGCTAGCCACAAAATCCATCCCTCTGATCAAATTATAGAGCAAATAATTTTATTTTTTAAAGGAGATGGAAATAGAAATTAAGATCTGATGTCTCCATTGTTTTTAATTGTATTTTTATTATCTTAAATACTTGTACAAGGGAATTTCAATTCAATAAATCAGTTTTTTTAATATAATGGATTTTATATAACTTTTCCACGCCCTTCCAAACCTCACCCCACTTTAATTTTTTCTAGTTTCATACATCTGCATTGAATATTATACCTTCACTCTCTTCCTCCATAACTCTCTTTATTCCTTCCTTTTGACTTCCATTCACATCTTCCAAGTGATAGATTCCTGGTATTCATTTTCTTGGAGTAAAATTCAATTTTATAAGAAATTACACCTTTGAAATACTCCTCTGCAAATAGCATGCTTTGATTAATATTTTTGTGTAAACTTGTATAAATTTCTAGCTTCCAAATATGAGATAGAACATGGGTCCTTTGTGTGTCTGGCTCTGACTTAGTTCACTTAATATATTTTTAGATCTATCCATTTCATTGCAAATAATGTAAGTCTTCAAAATGGATGGGTGCAATCCAATTCTGTGTATGTGCCACACTTTCTCCAACCATCACTCTGCCAAAGGGCATCTGGGCTGTTAATGTAACTTGGCTATGGTGAATAGTGCATTTTATTGTAAACATTTGGAAGAATTCATCACTACCTTTATGGGAGCAATCCTCTAGCCGGTTTTCCAGAATAAGAACATGCCTCCCTTCATTTTCAACACAATGTATTGCAAGTCCTCAAAAACACACTTCCCCCTACAGGTCTCAATAAGCTAAAACCACACTGTGCCCATATTCTTTCAATACAAGTTTTTCATAATTGTGCATATAATTCAGTGAGAACCTTCTATATACTTTCCTAATGTGAGAATGAGGGACATGACAGAGTCAAAGTAAGAAATATGCAATTTAATTAGCTATTATCATATTTAAAATCATTTTCAGCTCTAATTCATAGTCTCAAATAATATTATTAAAACTATTTGAGGCTATTGCCTGGCATCCTGGTTACTCGGGAGGCTGAGATCTGACGATCATGGTTTGAAGCCATCCTGGACAAGAATGACCAGGAGCCTCTTATCACCAAACAACCAACAGAAAATCAGAATTGGAACTGTGGCTCAAAGTAGTAGAGTAATAGCTTTGAGAGAAAAATCTCAGGGACATCATCTAGGCTCTTAGTTCAAGAAGTACAATCTACCCAAATAAAATCTATTTAATTTACATCTGTGTAAGTAAAGTATTGCCATCACCCAAATGCACAACCATGCTCATTTGCAAGGTAACTCTGTTTTGTCTGAAGTAACATAAAACAATTTCACTTAAGTTGAAAGCATTGCACCATGGGTTCATTCTATCTCTCTCATGCATTTTTCCACTCAAATACTCAAATCTTACAATTATTACAATTACTTAAAATCATAGCTTTTTACTTTAATACCCAAATATTAAAGTTTAAATTGAGTGTCTTGTGCCTCCTAAATGGGTATTCTTACCATTTTGTCATGTCTGTAGCCCTAAATTCTCCTGATTATTTTTCATATAATTGTGTGTGACCTTGGGCTCAGATCACGTTATGCTATTTTTCCTGGAATTTAGAATAATAGGTGCATGGCACTGTTTACAGATATTTCTGTTCAGTCTGTGCTTTAACCTCTATTCTCACAACAGTAGACTCCCATGTAGTCAGGATTTTCATAAGCTTGTCATAGCTGATGTTTTTTTGTAAGTCTTTGCAGTTCTTGCGTACTGAATTAATTTGTTTTCTTGGGTTGTTTTGTTCCATTTGAATGTATGTGTTGAGTTGTTCCTCACTTTTCCTTTTGTTTCTTTCAATCAAGTTCTTACCTAAAGTGCTGAGAAATCAATTCTTCTTTTTCATGATAGTCAAGGTGAACATGATTTGTTCCAAAGCAAATTCAGTAATATTTAAACACCTTCATATCTATGGATGGTATATAAATGATAAGTGCTGCGAAGGGTCTTTTTATTTTCACAGCAGTCTTTGTCATACACAGACAGATCATGAAATATATGAAGATAATGAAACTACAGATGCAAGCAAAGAGAAGAAAAACCTATTATTAATTGTTTGACAGAAGCTTCCCTTCTAGTGAAAGAAATACGTTGCTTGATACAGGATTTCACAAAATTATATTGCTTGGAGGAAGCTAAACAATCACCTAATTCTACAGAATTGAGGGAGAAGAATCAAACTCCTGAATAGTTTATATTTGGGTCAAATAAAAGCATGCTTCCAAAAAGAGAGTTGACTTAGAGAAACATGATGAGTTGTATGTAAATAGAAGCTTAGTTGATTTTGTTAGTTTGTAAACTAATACAGGGAAATAGAGTATAGCAAGGTAAAAAAAGAACTTCGCATTGAAACACTCATGTGTGTGTGTGTGTGTGTGTGTGTGTGTGTGTGTGTGAGTGTGTGGGTCTGTGTATATGCATGTGTATACACACACGCACATGTGCAAGTGTTCATTCATTCATTCATCATCCTTAAGCTTCTGTGACCAAGGATAGGGGTTTACCACTTGAGCCATTGTTCTCTTTCAGGTTTTTTGGAGATAATCGCATGTATTTTCATGATTGGACTGGCTTTGAATAGTAGTCTTCATATCTAAGCCTCCAGAGTAGCTAGCTAAGCTTATTCAGCCTCCAAGGAGCTAGTGAAAATTGGGGCTATCCTCTACGCTTCACTGCTCTTTTATACTTGTCCTGAGGTGTTCACATGCCTAAGTCATATATATGTCTAGTTGCTTTAAAAATACTCTTACTGCTTGGCACCAGGGGCTCCCATCTGAACTCTTACCTACTGAGGAGGCTTGAGAACAGAACCCAGGCCAAAAGTTTAGTGGACATCCTTCTCAATCTATAGCTGGGTGCATTGGATCATTTCCACCATCCTGCACTATCTACAGGTTAAGATTGGAAGGACTGCAGAATCCAGGCCAACCAAGGTAGGAATCTAGACAAGTTGGTGTGCAACTCCTATGCCATTGATCATGGGAAGGCTAAAAAGACAGATCAGGTGCATGTTCTTGTGGAAAGGGAACCCCTCTCCTAAAATTAACCACTGATATGACACCAGTCTACCAAAGACAATACCCCAATTTTAACACAATTTCCCACAACCAAAATAAGTATATACTTTAACATGCAAAACTTAGTACAATCTGCTCTTTGCTCTAATATCAGCTTCATCTAATTATCATATGATGAATAGTTTCTTAATTAAACTTATTATATATTTAAAAAGACCTAGAAAATTCTTTCTCACTTATTAAGTGCAAACGAACGGCAAATTGCCTCATTTCTTACATATTGACTACCACTATAAATTCATCTTATGATTATTATTAGTAGTAATATATTCTGATTTATTACTTTACTTTGTAACAGTTTTTAAACTTTTGGCTTCTCTGCTGAAGTTGAAGTATTTAAATAGTATCATCAAATTATATTACTTGGGTACTTAGGGCAGTTTTTTAAATAGTTTTTAACAAATGTTTTCTAGTAATTCTGTTTTTTTTTTTTTTTTAGGTGGGGGGTCCGGTCGTGAGACCTGAACTCTGGGCCTGGGCGCTGTTCCTCAAGGCTAGTTCAAAGCTAGCACTAGACCACTTGAGCCACAGCGCCACTTCCGGCTTTTATTTTTCTGTTTATGTGATGCTGAGGAAACGAACACAGGGACTCAAGCATGCAAGGCGAGAGCTCTACCAGTGAGCCAACTTCCTAGCTCTCTACGAATTCTTAATAGGTATATTATTTAGTTAATTTTTAATTTCAATTTAATTTTATTGTAAAGGTAATGTACAGAGGGGATACAGTTACATAAATAAGGTAATGAGTACATTTATTATGGAAGGAACATTGTTATCTCTTCCATTGATTTTTTTACACACTCAAAAAAAAACTACTGATGCTTTTCCTGTCGCTATTGCCCAATAGGTACTTTCCTTTCTTTGTTCATGCATTTTTTTTTATTTAAAATTGATATACAGAGGGCTTACAGTTACTTAAGTCAACTAAAGAGTATACTTCATTTTATTTTCTAAATTTCAAATTTTGAACTTAATTATTTTCTTTTGTTTCTTTAGGGTAATTCTTTTTTCAGAGTTGTAGGATTAGTTAATTTAGTTTTGCATAATTTTAACACATGTAAATTATTCAGACATATATTTTGCTTTCAAAATAGTTAACATGTGAATATTTAAAGATTATTTTCTTAAATTTTATATGGTTGGTGAATTTAAATAAATTTATTTTCTTATAGTTCTAAACATATTTTTCCAGGTAATAAATACTGTATTTTCAAGAATTCCATACTTTATTAAAAAAGAATTCATTACATGGTGACGTTTTGGAAATATTTGTACTTGAATTTAAAAAAATGTTTGAGCTGTGCATAATGATTTGTGGTTTCCATTTTTTAACTATGGTGGGAAGTTTAAATAGGGTTTGTAATTCGGGAGAGACTGGGAAACTATGAGACCTTATCATAACATTTCCAGAGTGAAATGATTAGAGATATAGCCATCCCTAGCAAGATATAGAGCACCTGGTTATCATATTCTAAATCTTGAGTTAAAAAACCAGTAACATCAATCTTTTGTTAAAATAAAAGGATACATGTTTCAAAATGTTTATTATTTAAAACTTGTTTGCAAATTTCACATGTCTTTTATTTCTTAATTTTCAATTTACTTAATCTATAAGAATCCAAGTATCTTGTGACTATTTTATTTCTACTAAAATTTTAAATTGTATGAGCAATGTTATAATTTCATATATTAAAATAATTTTATTATTTGTGATAATTTCCTCTGTTTAATATGATAATAAGAATATTCCAAATGTGTGTATTTGGTGTGTGTGTGTGTGTGTGTTTATGTGGATTTTTTTGTGTGTGTGCTTTGTGTGTACTTTATAATGCTTGGGAGATCACACAATTGCTTCACATATGTTAGGCCAATGTTTTACCACGGAACTATACTGTCTAGCTATAATACAAATTGTGTTTTAAGTTATGATATTTAAATTTTCATACCTAGTATGCTTTTGCAAAATTATATATGATAAAATGAGATTCATCTTCTATTCACGTTAGCAATTGTTATTGTTATTCTTTCTCTTATTTCTTTGGAAATTAATTACATTCCTATTACAACTTTTTTACATTGTAACAGCTCTATTCAATGCTTTATTTTCTATTTTATTTTTTCCATGTTATTTGACTTTCAGTCCAAACTATCAGGTGGATTAAAAAGAAACTAGAATCAGTACACTTTAATTTTCTCCTTCTCTTCTCTAAAGACTTTCTGTTTTTTGAAACAATACCAATGAAATACAGCTCCTATGTGGTCCACCATTCTTCCCCCTCTCTCTCTTCTGCAGTACAGTTCAAGTCTTTACCATTCAACTTTGTTATGCTATAATGTTATCTAAATCTTAACTCATTGCTAAATTAATTTTAGTTGCTTTGAGCAATCTCTAAAGACATTATTCTATATATAATATCAGGGTTTGTGTTTTCACAAGGTGTGAAATATGAGTGACTTTCAAACGTCTATATATCTCTGGAGAATATTGATCCACCTGCTCGATAATCTCGTATGTAAATTCAAGGAATACAGGTCAGTCAGAACAATCTTGTAAAATGGTGTAGCTTGAGTCTTCATAGTAGCTTTGAATCATATTACCATGTTTAGTGAAGATAACATAGTTGTACTATAAGAACAAACACATAAAAGAAGGTAACAGATTTTTCAAAAATAAATTCTTAATTTTATGGTCCACAGATTTTGAAAAGGATGCTATGACTTTATGAAATAAAATCATAATCTTAAATGGTTGTATTGGCACTATTGCCTCTCTAGATTTAAAGAATGATATTAGACTACTACCTCAATCCTTTGTTTCTTTGTATGTTGGTCATGGGGTTTGAACTCTGGGCATGGGCACTGTCCATGTGCTATTCAGCTCAAGATGAGCACTTTACCGCTTGAGCAACAGCAAAACTTCCGATTTTCTAGTGCTTTATCCGATATAAGAATCTCATGGACTTTCTTACCCGGGCTGGCTTTAAACCATGATCCTCAGATCTCAGCCTCCTGAGTAGTTTGGATTACAGGCGTGAGACACCGGCACCTGGCCTACCTCAAACCTTATAAAGAATGATTATCAAACTAAATGTGAGATGTAAAAACCTAGAAAACCTAAATGTAAAAATTCATGACATTGGATCAGTAAAGGTTTCTAAAAATTTGACATGGAAAACATTAGTGGCTAAAGAAAAGAAAGAACGGGATTATATTAAGTGATAACTTTTCATAATTCAAAGGCCACTATAACAGAAGTGAAACCATATCCAAAAGATCGAGCGCACATATTTGTAAATGCTACAATGTTAATGCTACAATGATTCTGAAACTTAAGTATTTCTTTTTTGGTCGGCTGTTGGGGCTTGAACTCTGGGCCTGGGCGCTGTCCCTCAGCTCTTCAGCTCAAGGCGAGCGCTCTACCACTTGAGCTACAGTGCCACTTCAGGCTTTCTGGTAGTTTTATTGGAGATAGGAGTCTCACTGTCTCTCCTGCCCAGGCTGGCTTTGAACCCCGATCCTCAGATCTAAGCCTCCTGAGTAGCTAGGATTACAGGCGTGAGCCACCAGCGCCTGGCTGAAACTTAAGTATTTTTATATCTTCTAATTCTATATAAAATTTTTTCCTGAATAGGACATTTCTTTAAATAACATATGTAAATTAATAGTCAATAGGAGGAGCATATGAAATAAGCTCCTCTTTATTGTCTAAGAAATAATAAGTAGAAAACTCACTAGTATGACCATAATATAAAAAGAGGATGCAAAATATAGTAATGCATTTGTGGAGAAATTGATATACTTCTCATAGTGATCGATTTGTATAATACTGCAATCATTTTAGCAAACAAGTTTTCAAGTCTTCAAAAGGTGAAAGGATCCAGGCATTACACTTCTATGAATGTATTAAACAGAAGTAAAAAACTTTTTGGACAGAGAATGTAGTTAATTGACAGTGAACTTGAATAGTATGTGTGAGACCCTGGAAATGATACCCAAAAACATATTTTGAAAAGACTCACTATAGAGGATGTATGCTGGACAAATTCCTGTATCTGAATTTTATATCTATTTTAATGTCTGTTCTAAAATTTACAGCATTTCTATTGGAAGAAATGCAAGTTTGTGAAAATTAGGCTTTGAAAACCTATGAAGGTACAATTCACTTCCAAAGCACTAAAATGTATACAATAAAAGGAGATAATATATTGTAAGTGAATTGCATGTCAGGAAAAAAAAAGTATTGTTAAAACTTCTTTCACACAAAATGCAGAATAGCTAAAAAGATGTTTTTGGTGTTGGTGAAAAACTCTTTGTAAACTACTGCATTTAAAACAAAGATATGATTTCTGTTTATTTTGAGGGTATTTTGTCCGTTTGAGTTTATACAGCGATAACTCAATCCAAAAGTATATGTGATAACTGGAATACCTAGGAATTATGCATCACTTCTAAGTTATTTTTTTATTATTTTTATTTTTTTATTGTGAAAATACTGTACAGAGGGGTTACAATTATATGGACAAGATAATGAGTAGATTTCTTATCAAGCTTTGTAGCCTCCTCCTTTGTTTCCCCTTCCCATCCCTTCCCAACCTCCCCCGCCTTCCCACCCAAACCTCCCCTCTACCCCCTCCACCAAAGTTGTAAAGTTCTTTTTGACCTACCGACTTGTACATCTCATTGTTGCAATGGGTCCATCCATATCCCCATTTTTTCCTCCATGCTTTCCCTTATTTACAATATTTACTATATGTCTGAGTCAAGCAGAAAATATCAGATAAGGTGATGTTAGGGATATAAACGCTAAGATATGTATTCAAATGTTTTCTTTCTTTCATGAGATTGTTTCAAACACTTTTATAAGATTATTTATTTGTTGCTTTGTATGTCCCTCCCCCACAGTATAACCCCTGCTTTCACTGTATTTGATGTCAGTATAATTTGTGGAGGGGAAGGGGAATAACTTCTAAGTAATTGAGAAACTTTTCTGGAAGAAACTTTTAACAAATGACAGAAGACACAAATCTATGCATCTGCACTTTTTGAAAGTCATATGCTACTTACTCAATCCAATTGCTTATCTCTACTTTGCTATGAAAAACGTATTCTCAAGATAAGAGCCAAAAGCAGTGAAAAGAACAAAATACACAATCATCTTGATTTATTTGTGAAAGTAACAAATGAAATAAAACAATTCCACTTAAGGGACTCAAATATTAGTGTATGTGAAGATGTTCCTGAATGCTAATATGCATTTAAGTTTTTGGAATTTTAATTTCTATTAACATGAAAACTAGAACAAGAAAACAAATATAGACTTAGAGTGAACCAGCCTTGAAATCATTTTCTTACTTGTTTTGAAATTACAAAAAAATTGATACTCCTTTGATACCCATTTAAAAATATTTATCACTTATGATAATTCAAATACCAAGCCAGAGTAATTTTATATAATCATTATAAATATAATTTTATTACTATTGTAAAATAGAATAAAAAAAACAGTCCCAATATATGACTTACCTATCATTATTCTTAACTTCTAATCATTACCTAAATCTTAATCTAAATAGTCAAGTCTTTAACATAGACGTAAATATTCTATACTTTTTACTTAACATTTTCCAGGGTTATGTATTCATGTTTCTAAGAAATGTTCACAGCAGTTAAAAGATGCTTTTGTGAAATTAATGTGATATATTTTGTTGTTGTGGGTGTTGTTTTTAGTGGTTAATTGGAGATAAGAATCTAACAAGTCCTTTTTTGTCTGGGCTAGTTTCGAAAACAATTCTAAGATCTCAGAACCCAGAATAGCTCTTTTTATAAGGGTGAGTTACCTGCACTTGGTTTCATGAAGTTTTTGTTAAAATTATACTTTAAGACGCTTGTTTCACTATAATGTATATCATTCTACACATAAATTTAGAAATATGTATATATTTCTGAGGACAAATAATCTCTAAAAATGTACTATTCTACACATAACATTTACATATATATAGAAGACAGATATATATGTATATATATATTTATTTTTATATAGAAGACAAACTCCCTCTAAAATATTTATGCTACTCTTTTTGACCTTTTTCATTTCAAAGATATACAGTATATTTTTCTAAAAGTTTCCTAGATTAAAATAATTAATATTTCAATAGAAAGTAGAGTTTATTAATTTCAAGGGAGTTTTAGATATACACATGATATTGTAGCAAAATTTACAGTATATTACTTGAAAGGGTTCTGCCCAAACTCTTAAATATTTGATTGTAGTTAGGGGAGAGAGGAAGTTAAATCAAACTGATTAGGAATTTGCAATGCTTCAAAAAATTTATTCCATAATTTGTTATAAGCACATAGTCAAGCTACCTGATATGGTTTAATTTTTTTGTTCATTTGTCCAAAATTTCAATATGTATGCATGCACAGTGGTAACATTAAAATTATTAATCAAAAGACAAATAATAATAAAATCATAGACACATATCTGACGTTCAATAATAAGCACTTATAATGCTAATAATAATTTTGATGGAGAGGATGATGACCACAGTGTAGCCTGATAATGACGATGTTGTGATTGAAAAGGAAATAAAAAACTTAGACATCTTTGAAGCTGGATTTCCCATATTGAATGCATAGTTATAAACAGCGTTGGATTACATACAATAAGAATAACAGGAGAAGGGCTGGGAAGGTGGCTCAGTGGCAGAGTGCTGGCCTTGCCTACATGAGGCTCTGGGTTTGATTCCTCAGCACCACATAAACAGAAATAAGAGGAAGTGGCACTGTGGCTCAGGCCCCATGACGAACCAAAAAAGAAAAAAAAAAAAAACAGAATAACAAGAGAAGAGTTTGAATATCAAGAAATAAAATCACATAAACAAGTAGAGACAGTAAAAACCCTAATGTTATTCCAGGAGTCTTTCTAATGTATACTCACTGTTGTTGGTGGTATTATTTTCTTATAAATAAAATCATCTATTTCCACATTTTGATGGACTAAGATGTAGGTTCCAATTTAGTGTGATTAGATCAAATAACATTCTCCTCTAGATACCATTCAATAACCAATGTTTTCCAATGATATATAAAGAGTATGTTCTTCAGTACAGCTGTAAAGACATGACACAATTTACATAATACTACTTACATATCTGCAGTTACCATAAAAGAACACAGGCTGTAGAGCCAGAAGTTAAAATTTATTTTTACTTCTGCATGAAACTATTTCTGACTTTATACCAACAAACTGAATTCGACTCTTTCCTTATTTGAAAGCTAAGGTAGAAAATGTAAGGACTCTTCACTTTTCCTTTTCCTTGCTCTAGAATTCAACAAATATATTCTTCAATATTTCTGGTAGATTACATCCATTTACAGATGAGAAATGTAAGACCAACAGTCAATGTTGTGAGTAAATAATGATACTAGAATTTTTGTCTGAGATCTTCACTCTGTGTGCTTACAAGAAGTGTCATTGGGTGATGGAGAGGATCAATATGAAAAGATTATGGGGAGAAATGCATACTTTGTAAACAGTTGTTTTAGGACTGAGTGACTGGTGTTGAGTATTTGCAATAGGCTGGTGTCAGGGGCATATAAAGGAGTACATAGAAATTATATTAGTGACAGAAACAGAAAATCTTGATCATTCATCTTATCTAATAGATAGAGGTGGGGTAAGAGGAAATCTAAAGTTTTTCCACATCTCTGTCTCCTAACTGTGTTAGTTACATTCTTGGTGATAAGGATTACAGGTGGAAAAGATGGATTTAGAGGAATAAACCTCTCTGATAGTTCTAAGGTTTATTTTATAAACAGATTCAAAGATAGGTCTGTTTGGACATCATCAAAATATTCACGACCATGAATATGAAAAATAATAATAAAATCAGGGACATTATTAAAGGGAAGAGGAAAAGGAAAGTTTTGACGAAAGTGTGAACAATGTGAGTACCAGTGTGGAGAAGTTTGGAGGAAAGAGATAAACAAGGAAACAAAAAAGTAATAAACACAGATTTACAGAAGAAAAGGAAGGAAAGAATTTTCAGGAAGATATTGAAGGAAATCTACTATTTGGATTTGAAAAGTAAAAGGATATAGACAAGTTCAATAAGAACAGTATTTTGGTGAAAGTCATATTGATAAAATGTAGAGATATGAATGTGAAGACATACAATTCTGGATCCATAAATTCAACATGTCCTGTTGGTTATAAATGTTGGGAACAAATGCTTTAATCCTGAAATTAGAAATATTATATACATATAACTGTCATGAACTTTTCTTAGTGGTATTCTGTGAATATTTTTGAAAACTTTATTTAGCCAGGAGATTATAGATTGAACTACAGCACAGACAAGCCTAATTTTTCCTACAGTTCCAATTAGTGTCCCATCTATCCATATCAGTTTGGGATTTTATTGAAATATATTTAGATATGTTTGGATATCTTATCAGCCTACTCATTATAAATGTAGTACAAGTAACACCAAGTATTAGGTTGAACATACAGCTTTACTGATGTGACTGAAGACTCCTGGAATTGATTCCTCCTTAGAATAGAAAATGCCTCAATAGCCATTGACACATCATAACTGCCATATACACTATTGAAATCTAATTCTTGTTAGGTTTATCTCCATGTTGAAATAACCCTGTCAACCAACCTTACTCAAATTCTTATATGTAGGAAAATGTTCTTATAAACTTCAAGCTTTTATTGAATGGAAAAGTTCTAATATTACTCTCACCACTAGGATTAAATTCCTAAAAAGGTAAGACATTTTGCTTTAATGCCTTTCTTTCATTTTCTCATACACATTGTCAAGAAGTGAAGGATTCTGATTTAGCAATAATACAATCCCAACTTGTATTAACACAACATCTAGGATCTAATGTTAATTCGGTTACTTACTAAATAGCTCTAGATTTTGTGGATATTTATATTTCTCCTGGGTAAACTAATGAACTCCAGGATAATGTCCCTAAGAAGCCTTTCAATTTTAATATCACTGTTTGTCTGAAAATGCTTTAATTTCTACATCCTTTAATGTGGGCATAGGGTTATATTGTGGAACTTTTCTCCTCAGAGACTATTACTGTATTGCTTAACATGGACAAAGTACCTTCATTCATAGACTGGGCATGTAAAAACAAGAAGTGGTGGTTGAACAATGTTCTTAGCAGTTTGTACAGATGAAATGGAAATAGAGCAACTCTGAACTCAAAAGGAATGTGCAAAGAAGACAAAGGCACAAAGTAGAATCTGCCAAGAAAAGCTGAAGTATAATTTCAAATAATGTGCTCAGGTGTGAGGGTGTGTTCAAAGTACAGGTTCAGACAATGTAGTTGGATGTCTTGGGCGGAAAACTGCTTTAAACTAATCTGGGATAATTGTACAAGTAAAGGCCCCTTAGTCTGACTCTAATCAGCCCCAACATCATCACCTTAGGGACTATTTTCCAAGTGCAAAGTGAGAAAAAGAAGGCTGATTACAGTTATTGTTCAAGTTGAAGCAATGGCAATCACATAACTTTTCTTATAAGTGGTCATTTATTTTGGAGCATTTAAGTAGGGAAAAGCCAAGTAAATATTTTGCATGTACCTAAACTAAGTGGGACTGATTATATTGGTCTCATTTTAACTTAGAATTTATAGATTATGTCTTTTTATACTCTAACTTGGGACAATGATCTGCTCTCAATTATTTTCTTCTCTTACCCTTCTTTTGCCCTTCCACTTACATAACTATTATTTAAGGAGACATAATTGAGCTTGCATTTCTAAATTCTTTAAAATTATCTGAACTACTTCATACTTCTGGTAGCCTCCTATATCTTTCTCAAGGGAAATATTTTGTCACTACCATTTTTATCCTACATGTATTGGATATCTTCCTGTCTAATTCAGTGCAATATAGACCTTAAACTCATCCTATATCTCAACACTTGTACCATCATAAAATACTATCTTACTTAGAAATCATGATATTAGTATATCTGGTGAGGTGCCATCTGTCATTTTTGAATGGTCTTAAGTGATACTTACATGCAATCATGTTTTAAACCAATATGCCACTCAGTAGATGAATGAATTGACAAAATGTGGTTTATATATGTACAGAGTAAGTTTATGCTTCCAATTCATAAGGAAATGGAAAGACTTGGAAAAATCCTACTAAGAAAAATAAGCAAGACACAAAGAAACAGATTCTATGGTTTCCCTCATTTGTAATAACTAGGAATTATCTTAGATAGTCCTAGAAGATGAGCAGAATGGCTCAATAGCTATGTATAAATGACCATATAAAATGATGCTGAGCAAAATAAACTCTTGGTTATGGAAAGAGAGGTTTTTCTTTGTGGTCGTTATTTTTAATGTACTATGTGATTAATTTTTCTTTTGTGTTTTCCCCTATGCTTTGTCCACTGTTGAATTTGATTTTAGTATCTTGTGTGTTGTATATACATTTACCTTCATTTGGCAAGGGAAGCAGAACAATAAAATGGCGAGACAAAGGACAAAAGGCAAACCAATGCAATAGACATACTCACAGGACAACATGTTGGAAATTTACATTACAATTTGTGAGGGGTATTGGGGTGAAGGGAAAGTTTGAGAAAAAGTGGGAGGGGGTAAAAATTTTGACATGTTATGTATTCAATACCTAACAATTACTGCAACCCCTTCTATACATCACCTTGACAATAAAATTAAGGTAAAAATTAGCTACATAAAATATAATTTCACTGTATTTTTATAGTAAATATTATTCTATGTGTATTATCTTTTAAAAATGAACATTTTGGCTGCTAATTTGAATTAGCTCTTTCTTTATCAGAGTGACAT
This sequence comes from Dipodomys spectabilis, assembly GCF_019054845.1. NCBI lineage: Eukaryota > Metazoa > Chordata > Mammalia > Rodentia > Heteromyidae > Dipodomys > Dipodomys spectabilis. The sequence continues at coordinate 229,108 of NW_024870978.1, read as the reverse complement.
CAACTGGAATGTTATCAAACTACATAATATTTTCAGAATATACTTGTCATTATTTTGAAAAAAACATTATTTTATTATTGTCTTATACTAAAACAGAAAACAGTTCAATTCTATGGAAACTCCTAACTTTGAAAACTGCCTAATTGTTAAAAGGACAGAATATATCTGTTCCTCAACATTCCTATGACTACTAACTAATCATTTTCAAATTCTGAACATGCCATACCAGAGAAATTCAAAACAGTACCTCTTTGCATTTTATTTAATTCTGCAATAGATGCAGTTTTCAATGAGGCATTACATATTTAAAAGTCAACAGAAAAAATAGACACATTCTTGTAGGGGATAAAACTATGAAGTATCTATAATAATTTTTTTTTGGTCAGTCGTGGGGCTTGAACTCTGTTCTTGGGCGCTGTCCCTGCACGCAGCAGCTCAAGGTGAGTGCTCTACTGCTTGAGCCACAGCGCCACTTTCAATAAATGATTCCATAAGAGTAAACATTTGTTCATCAGAGTAAGCGATTATTTCTATGACAATCAATCTGCCGTAAAGTCATCCTAGCCCAACAGTTTCCAACTTGTAAGGTGCACCTTAAATTCCATAAATTCACATCATGACTAGTTTATCACTATTGTGAAAAAATACTACACTTCTGCTAATGTGATGCCCTTCCTATTGTGGAAAGAATACTATACTAAACTTTGCTACGTCATTTTCCCCGCAGTGGTATTCTTGAGATCAGAACACTAGCAAATATTATTTATTTTTATTTTTATTTTATGTTTTTTATTACATATATATTATATATCACAGATATTCAGGAGATCTGTATATCTTAATATTAAGATTTGAAGATCATGGTTGAAAGCCCACCCAGGCAGGAAAGTTCCTTAGATTCTTATCTCCAATAAACTCATAAGGAAAAGCCAGACCCAAGTGGCACTGAGGTTCAAGTGGTAGAGCAGTAGCCTTGCCCAAAAACAGGTTCAGGGACAACGCCCAAACCCAGAGGTTAAGCCCTAGGACAAACCAAACAACAAAAACAAAATAAAAACAAACCTCAAACCTAGCATTTTTCTCATTGTATACAGAGGTACATAATTAAGGAAATTTCTTCCTGTGTTATGTATAGGTAGAAAAAAAAAGATGTCACAATTACGCTCTTCATACCATGTTACACCAAAGTCTCAAAAGATTGCTCTTTTTCTATATTTATAAATTAATATCATCAATTTGTTGGCAATTTGTCTAGATTATTCACATTATCATTTTACACATGAACTGTTGGGATTATCTATTAACTAAGTTCTTATTATACCTCACTTGAAAAACTGCTCTAGTCAATTAATGCCAGAATCATTTGTGAATTTGTAAATTAAATCTTTTACTTGAAAAGAATTTTGTAGTATCCTATAGAATATTAAATTACAAACAAAAAATATCTATTTTAAATCTAAATTCTAATTTAGCCAGGTCTACAAAGTCCTACATTAAATGAACTTTCCTATTTCTCCAGGCTTAAACTTTTGTAATCCTTCATCATTTCTTTGGAATCTAACAGAATGATGCTTAATTTTTCAAATTTTTGGTTGGGAATCATAAGCTCTGTTCTGTAATTAAGACAACATTTAAAACACAACTGAGCATTATATATGAGTTGCATTTTTATAGTGAACTTGACTTCTCAAAACATAATGACAAAATTAGCCCAAATTTCCAACTGTGTATTCCTTTCTTGTTTATTTTTTATTCCTTTCTTGGTTGGTTTTATTGAGACAAAATTATATTCTGCTAATTGGCCAAAGTTTTTGATCAGCTCAAGTAAATTGGGAGTGGAGTCTATGGAGTCCATTAAATACAAGATCATGTCATCTTCAGGTTTTGTTTTCTTCTTTTTTAAAAATTTATTATTTTTTTGTGAAAATACTGTACAGAGGGGTTAAAATTACCTGGGCAAGATAATGAGTACATTTCTTCTGAAGCGTTGTAGCTTCCTACTTTGTTTCACTGATCCATCTCTTCCCATCCTCCCCTTGCGCCACCACCCAATCCTCCTCCCCACCACCAAAGTTGTAAAGATCGATTTTGACATAATGACTTGTACATCTTATTGTTGCAATGGGTCACCTGTATCCCTAGTTAAATGATTTGTTTTTGCCATTCCCCTCCAGAAATTATACGAACATCAAATACAGTTAAAGCAGGGGTTATACCATGGGGGAGGCACATACAAAACGACAAAGAAATAATCTTATAAATGTGTTAGAAACAATCCCATGAAAGGAAAAAAAAAAAAAACATTTGAATACATATCTTAGGGTTCATTTCCCTAACATCAACTTATCTGTCCTATTCTGCTTGACAGAGACATATTCTATTTACTGCAAATAAGGGAGACCATGGGAACATTGTTTATTTGGGTCTGGCTTACTTTACTTAATATAATTTTTTCAAAGTCTTTCCATTTCCTAACAAATGGGGCAATGTCCTTCTGATGGAGGCATAGAATTCCATAGTGTATATATACCACAATTTCTTGATCCATTCATCTCCTGAGGGGTCTCTGGTTTGGTTCCATATCATAGGTATTGTAAATAATTCTGCAATAAACATAGGTGTGCTGGTAGCTTTAGTATGGTCTTCTTTGTGATCATGTGGGTAAATGCCCAAAAGTGGGATTGCTGGGTCATAGGGGAGCTCTATGAGGAGTCTTTTGAGGAACCTCCATACTGCTTTCCACAGTGGTTGAACAAATTTTCACTCCCACCAACGATGTAGTATGGTTCCCTTGTGTCCACATCCACTCCAGCATCTGTTGTTATTAGAGTTCTTGATTATAGCCATTCTAATTGGGGTGAGGTGGTACCTCAATGATGTTTTTATTGGCAATTCTTTTATGGCTAGAGAGGTTGAGCAGTTCTTCATGTGTTTATTGGCCATCCTTCTTTCCTCTTCAGAGAAGAGGAAAATCTGTAATATTTTCAGAGTGTCTGCTTTGACTATGACGTCTTTGATCCATTTGGAGTTGATTGTGGTGCAGGGTGATAAATAAGGGTCTAGCTTTATTTTTCTACAAGCAGTTAACCAATTTTGCCAGCACCATTTACTGAACAGGCTGTCTTTCTTCCATTCTAGTTTTTTTAGTTCCCTTATCGAAAATTAGATGCCTATGGGTCTGTAGATTGATTTCTGGGTTTTCAATTCTATTCCATTGGTCATCTTGTATGTTTTACTTTATCTTTCCCTATTTGGATTCCCTTTAATTTTGCATCTTGTCCTATTGTCCCAGCTAGCATTCTTATACTAAGTTGAAGAGGAGTGGAGAGAGCAGAAATACTTATCTCTTTCCTGAATTTATAAGAAATGACTTTAACTTTTTACCATTAAGTATACTGCTGGCTGTAGGTTCGTCAGTCCTTAGCCAAAAGAACAGCACTGGAACAATATCAGTTCCAATTTCAAACTATAGTGAAAAGCCATAGTAATAAGAACATCTTGGTACTGGTACAAGAACATACCTGAGGACCAATGGAATAGGACTGAAGACTCAGAAATGAACCAAGTGCCCTGTAGCCACCTGACTTTGACAATGGAGCTAAAAAAATAGAATGGAAGAAAGACAGCCTTTTCAGTAAATGGTGTTGGCAAAATTTGTTAAACACCTGTAGAAAAGTAAAGCAAGATCCATATATATACATATATATATATATATATGTATAGATAGATAGATAGATAGATAGATAGATAGATAGATAGATAGATAGATAGATAGATAGATAGATAGATATCAGCCTGCATGAGAATCAAGTCCAAATGGATCAAAGACCTCAAAATAAAAGCTGACACCGTGAAAACATTACATGAAGGATAAGAGAAACTCCAAGGCTCTTTAGCACAGGACAAAATGTTCTTAATAGAGAACCAGAAACAAAACAAATCAAAGAAGGTTGGAGAAATGGGATTGCATGAAACAGTAGAGCTTCTGCAAGGTACAGCTCATAGATAGCAAGATAATCGAAAGCCCACTTACTGGGAGAAGTACTTCATGAGTCATATAACAGACAAAGTTTTATATCTAAAATATACTTAGGACTCAAAATCATAAATCCCCCAACAACAAATCTTCAAAGGAACAACTGCCCAAAAACTAAGTGGGCTGAAGTATTAAGGAGAGATTTCTTTGAAGATGAAATAAAAAATGTCCATTAGACACATGAAGAAATGCTCAACTTTTCTAGTCATAAAAGAAATGCAAATCAAACATTGAAATTGCACCTTACTCCAGTTAGAATGGCTATAATCAAAAATGTAATAATGACAGATGCTGGTGGGGATGTGGCTAAAAGGAAACCCTACTGCATTATTGGTAGGAGTGTAAACTTGTTTAACCACTTTGGAAAGCAGTATGGAATTTCTTCAAAAGAATCCATTAGAGCTCCCCAATGACCCAGCAACCCCACTTTTGGGCACTTACCCAAATGATCACAAAGCTACCCACAAAATCATGTTTATTGCAGTATTATTCACCATAGCTATGATATGGAACCAAACCCGATGCAACTCAGCAGATGAATGGATCAAGAAAATGTAGTACACACACACACACACATACACACACACACACACACACACACTGGAATTCTATGCGTCCATCAGAAAGAATGACATTGCTCCATATGTTAGGAAATGGAAAGACTTGGTAAAAATTATATTAAGTGAAGTAAGCAGACCCAAAGAAACATAGGACCCATGGTTACCTTGTTTTACCTTTGTTTGCAAGGATTACCACATGCCTAGGACAAGCAGAGAAGATCAAAGACTAAGAACATATAACCATACAAGATGATGTTAAGCGAAATGTACCCGAAGTCAGAGACACAAGTGGTTTTTCCTTTCTTTCTTTTGTTTTTAATATGCTCATAATGAACTCTGTGATTCTTTTGTAGGTTCATCCCCCCACGGTATAGCCCTGTTTCCATTGTATTTGATTCAAGTGTTCTGCATCATATATATACATGCATCATATGTATGTATGTATGTATATATGTATATATATTATATGTATATATATCATATATCATATATATTTGTAATTTGGTGAGTGGAAGGGATATGGCAGAATGCTTAAATGGAGATGCAGGTTGACCCATTGTGACAATGAGATGTAGAGGACACTGTGTTGAAAATGAATTTGCAATGTCAGGCAGAGGTCGAGGAGGGAGGAGTTGGAGATGTGGGGAGGGAAAAGATGGCAGGGGAAAAACAAAGGAGGAAGTAACAATGCTGTATAAGAAATGTACTCATTACCTAGTCCTGTAACTCTGAGCCCTCTGTACAGTATTTTTACAATAAAAATATATAAAAAAAAAAAACTCTCCCTGCTGTAGATTTCCAGTGCTGCCCTCGGAATTGCATTTTCTGCCTATTCTGGCTGTGGTTAGGTCCACCTGCTCAAGTCATCAAGGCATCTTGGTCCTGAAGCGGGACTTGGATTATCCAGTGGTGGTTAGAACCAGGCCAAGGACAGGACAAAACCACTTCCAGGATATGGCTTCTTCATTCCCCTTGCAACTAGGATTGCAAGCAGAATTTCTCTGAATTTAAATCCAGAAAACAATCAGTGAATCAAAGGACAAGTCCACCAAACACCTCACACCTCCCCCCCCCATTTCCTCCTTTCTCCCTCCCTGGGAAAGTACAAAATAATTTTGTAGGCTTTGGCACACACACAAAATGCCCACTACCTCCCCTGGTAAACTAGGTTTCAATTTACTAAGTCATGTAAACGGATAATGCTGCATTCATTATTCTGGACAACATCTTCAGGCTGTTTGATGCTTTAATTTTTGTTGTTGTTGTTGTTGTTGGTAGGGGGGCCTAACCTCTGTGTCTGGGTGCTGTCACTGAGCTGTTCAGCTCTAGGCTAGCGCACTATCACTTTAGACACAGTGCCACTTCCAGTTTTTTTCTGCTTATGTGGTGCTGAGGAATTGAACCCAGGACCTCATTCATGCAAGACAAACATTCTTCCACTGAGTCTCCTTCTGTCCCTAATGGTTTAATTCTTTAAAATTTCTTCTGGTCAGTCATGGGGATTGAACTCAGGTCCTGGGTATTAACATATCCCTGAATTCTTGAGCACAAGGGGAGCTTTCTCCCAATTGAGCCACAATGCCACTTCCTATTTGGAGATGAGTGACTCAGAGACTTTCCTGCCAGGGTTTGCTTTGAACAGGTGAATTTTTAAATTATATTTCTTCTAGGTGTTTATTGGTACATTACAGTTTTCTGGAATTTAAAATTTTCTGTAAACCTTTATCTTCAATTAATCCAACGGCATTAGATATTACATTTCGAAGCTATCCTTTAGCACATCCATTTTGAAATTATCTTAAGATGAAATTCTAATTCTTTGTAGTAACAACCCATTAATGTCCAAATGGGAAATATGCTAATTTCAGCAGCCTTGACTCTCCTTCCTCTTTTTTTCTCTCCAGTATCTTTTCTTGTTTTGGAACAAGTGTCATGGACTGTCCAACCATTCAAAAGGAAGCTTATTCCATTAATTTAATAGGAAAGGAATCCAGCCTGCCTGCATCTAAAGGCAACTTTGAGTATGTTAATCTAATAATTCATGTCAGTGGATTTTCAGTCATTTTGATCATTTTTTGTTTAACTACTCATTAAAGAGGTTCCAAAAAGCAAGAATCAAAAATCATGTTCTGCTTTTTAAGAATGTTTAAAAAGCTAGTAATTCAACAAGGCACATTCTATTCTTCCAAGATTCCATGGTGAAGAATTTCTCTTTTATCATAGCCCTTACCACTGACCCCTTCCCTTCAAACTTGTAGCTTTGTTCAGTTTTTTTTTTTTTTTTTACCAGCTGTCATTTTGGTATTGGCCTCAGTAATCTCCTTGTAGTATTTGACATTGCAATTCCATTTATTTTTAGAGAGCTCAATTCATATTGCCAAAGGCAGAGTAATGAGCATATCATAAAGCATAAACTATTGAATATCATTAACATCATCATATGCAACTATTCCATAAATTAATATAAGTACCACATAAATGTGAATCTTCATATACTTTTTAAAATGCAAAATAGTTACATATCAATGTCATAAAATAATTTATATCACTGGCACAAGAGACTAAGCTAAATTTTTATATCATCCCCAATATTTTTTTTTAAATTTTATTTTATTTTATTTGAGAACATACTGTACAGAGGGGTTACAATTACATGGTCAGGATAATGCATACATTTCTTACCAAGCATTGCAGCCTCCTCCTTTGTTTACCTTTCACCTCCCTTCCCAGCCTCCCACCTCCCCCCCACCCAATCATACCCCCCTCCCCCACCTCCGACATTGTAAAGCGGGTTTTGACATGACATTTTGTACTTCTCATTGTTGCAACAGGTCCACCTGAATCCTTAAACGACTTGTTTGTCCCCATCTCCTCCACATGTTATACTGACATCAAATATAGTGAAAGCAGGGGTTACACTGTGGGGGAGGGACATACAAAGCAACCAAGAAATAATCTTATAAATGCGTTAGAAACACATGCACGAAAGAAACAAAAACATTAAAATATATATTTGAGGGTTAGTTTTCCTAACATCACATTCTCTGACTTTTTCCGCTTGACTCATACCTATACTAGATATTGCAAATAAGGGAAACCATGGGACCTATGTTTCTTTGGGCCTGGCTTACTTCACTTAATATAATTTTTTCCAAGCCTTTCCATTTCCTAACAAATGGGGCAATGTCATTCTTTCTGATGGAGGCATAGAATTCCATTGTGTATATATACCACATTTTCTTGATCCATTCATCTATTGAGGGGCATCTGGGTTGGTTCCATATCTTAGCTATGGTAAATAATGCTGCAATAAACATAGTTGTGCTGGTAGCTTTAGTGTGGTCTTTTTTGTAAACATTAGGGTAAATGCCCAAAAGTGGGATTGCTGGGTCATAGGGGAGTTCTATGTGAAGTCTTTTGAGGAACCTCCATACTGCTTTCCAAAGTGGTTGAACAAGTTTACATTCCCACCAACAATGAAGTAAGGTTCCTTTCTGTCCACATCCCCTCCAGCATCTGTTGTTGTTAGAGTTCTTGATTTTTGCTGTTCTAACTGGAGTGAGGTGATATCTCAATGTTGTTTTGATTTGCATTTCTTTTATGGCTAGGGATGTTGAACATTTCTTCATGTGTCTATTGGCCATCCTTCTTTCTTCTTCAGAGAAGCTTCTCTTTAAGTCTTTCGCCCACTTACTTATTGGGCAGTTGTTTCTTTGAGGATTTGTTGTTGGGGGGTTTAATTTTTTGAGTTCCAAGAATATTTTAGATATGAGACCCTTGTCCGTTGTATGGCTAGTAAAGATCTTCTCCCAGTCCGTGGGCTTTCTATTGATCTTGCTAGCTATGTCATTTGCCCTGCAGAAGCTCTGCAACCTTATACAATCCCATTTGTCCAACCTTTCTTTGATTTGTTGTGTTTCTGGGTCTCTATTCAGAAAATTTCGGCCTGAGCCAAGGAGACCCAGGGTTTCTCCTATTCCATCCTGTAATGTTTTCAGAGTGTCTGCTTTGAGTTCAAGGTCTTTGATCCATTTGGAGTTGATTCTGGTGCAGGGTGATATATAAGGATCTAGCTTTAGTTTTCTACATGTAGTTAACCAGTTTTGCCAGCACCATTTACTGAAGAGGCTGTCTGTCTTCCATTCTATTGTTTTAGCTCCCTTATCGAAGATTAGATGGCTATAGGTCTGTAGGTTCATTTCTGGGTTTTCAATTCTATTCCATTGGTCCTGAGGTCTGTTCTCATGCCAATACTAAGCTGTTTTGATTACTATGGCTTTATAGTAGAGTTTGAAATTTGGTATTGATATTCCTCCAGCCGTGTTCTTTCCGTTGAGGAGCGTTTTTGCTATTCGGGGTCTTTTATTGTTCCATATGAATTTTTGGATTGCCTCTTCTATTTCCTTGAAGAATGAGGGTGGAATTTGGATAGGTATTGCGTTGAATTTGTAGATAGCCTTGGGAAGTATTGCCATTTTTCACGATGTTAATCTTTCCAATCCAGGAGCATGGGAGGTTTTGCCATTTTTTAAGTTCTGTGTTGATTTCCTTTTTCAAGATTTTAAAGTTTTCATCATAGAGGTCCTTCACTTCTTTAGTTAAGTTAATTCCTAGGTATTTTATTTTTTGTCATCCCCAATATTTTTGGCAAATTTTCTTTTCTCATTAACTTTCACCTTAGGGACTGCTTTTCCTAGCAACAAATTATAAATTGATATCCTTGGATTTTAGTTCCCTCTGAGTAACCTCTTCTCTTTCCACCACTAGTTAGTCCCTCATGATAAATACCTGAAGAATAAAGTCCCATTGTGCCTGCAAGAGGAGTACCCAAGTCGAGTGTCTGTGCCTACTCTTGCCTTGCTTTGTTTGGGAATGTGGTAGCAGAGACAAGGGTGTCAGGAATCAGGTGGCTGGAACCATGATGATAAGAATTATGGGTAGCCAAATGAGTAGCAGAGAAAGGGAATACCAGGGAAAGGGTAATTGTGACTGTAATTGCTGAGTTGCAGTGGCAGGAAATTGGGTAGCAGCAACAGCTTTGCAGGGGTTGGGGTCCTGAGTTGAAGCTCCAGGACCAGTATATGAACACACATACATGCACACACACATACACACACAGATACCAGAAGTAAAGCTGTGACTCCAAATGATAAAGAACTGAGCTTCTCCTCTGAGCTCATGGTCAGTACCCAGGTCTTGTGTTCAACCCTGAAATACAGCCACCCAGGGCCCAACTAGGAGAGGTCAAAGTTTCAAAATCTGATGAGTTTCACCAGACCTAGATGACAGGAAGCCTAGTATTATTACATATGTGCTTTGATTTAGCAAGCTTCTGGAAACCCAGGGAGGTATCATTGCCAATAATGAATAATTTCATTAGGTTCAGCTCCCTAGTTGTCTGCCAGAAGGACGCTTGAATTAATTGTAGCAGGTTATTTCAGCACTGGAACATAGTCTAACAAAGACAGGATAAGTGCAGGGAACTTGGACACAGGAGGTGCACAAATGAAGTCTTCCTGTCACAACAGAGCTCTTGGCAGAGAGATAGCTTGAGGTACATAGAGGCCTTTTTCTCCTGGCTTTCAGAGCCCATCCACACTCCTCACTAATGGGCCTAGAAGGAGTTTTTTTTATCACCCAGCTGTACAGGAGTGAGGCCTCTTCCAACAATGAGGAAGACTTTTTTTCAGCAGTCCCCGATGTGGAGAAAACCTCAGGCTACAATGGGAACAGTGAGATGAGCCCCGGAAGATGCACTGTCTTGAAAACTCTCTCTGTTCTATGAAATCATTCTATTCAAAGCAGATTTCCTAGCTGGATACCTTTCATCATAGGAACTCTAGTCCTTCACCAATAGAAATACATGCATACATACATGGGGTGACATGTTGTTACTGGCTTGTTTTTAATTGGCAGGTCCGGGGGTTTTACTATGAGCCTAGGCAATGTTCCTGAGCTCCTTTTGCTCAAGGGTAGCGCTTTGCTCTTGAGTCATAGCGCCATTCATGGGAATTTTTATTCCTGTAATCCCTCAGAAATAAGAGTGTGGTGGAATTTCCTGGCTGAATTCAAACTGGCATTCTCTACCTCTCAGCCTCCTGAAGAGCTAGGATTACAGGTAGGATCCACTGACACTTGGCTTTCTTTTCTTCTCATTCTTTTCTTTCATCCTGACAGTCTGAAATCTTCACAGTGTCATTCCAATGATTTGTATTTTGAAGTAAAATACCCAGGCCTGGAGTTGAAGTGCCTGGACTGCCAACTACAAATGGAAGGAGATCTTGAGAAAAATCATTCCTATCCATGGGAATGCCTAATGGAATGGTATAAAAGTAACAAATAATTTGCAGTTAGTTCATTATTATCTTATAGAATGCCACACAAAAAGTATTGGATAATGTCTTCCATTCTAGCCCCATGTTATGATTCTCCTAATTAAGGAATACTGACTACTTTTACATGAATGCTTTAATAAGTATTCAACCATGATACTTCATTTCATTAAAAGAAGGCATAATTTAATAACTAATAATTCATAATATATATAATTTAATATCTTCACATTCTTTCTGATATACATAGCAAACTACACATCTATCTATCTGTCTATCTATCTATCTATCTATCTATCTATCTATCTATCTATCTATCTATCTATCTATCTATCTATCTATCTATCTATCTATCTATCTATCTATCTATCTATCTATCTATCTATCTATCTATCCACCACTACTATTGCTTGATCACAGATCCTCAGAACTGGCTGGCAGTTCAGTTTGCCAAAGGCTTTTGTTTTACAATTGACCAATTCATGATTTGTGCATTGTGGGCTGTGAGTTCAAACCCCAGCATGGCCAAAAGTTTATATGTGGAGTCAAAAGCCAATTTTGACCCATTTTTTTCCTTCTCTGTGAAAGTCCTGGGTCTCTGTATGATGTATACTCTATATGCAAATAAATTCATGTCATAAGATGTAATACATGAAATAAATGTTATATATGTAATAATACTAATTAAAATAAATATAAAATAAATAAGGGTAATAAATGTCATAGGGAGTAAACACATGCATGTAAATAGATCTCATGTATGAATGTTCTTTTTTCCAGTGCTGGGGTTTTAATTCAGGCCCTGGAAACTGGTCTGAAATTCTTATCTTCAATGATGGTGAGTTTCCCTTCCCCCACAGTGCCAGAGAGTTAATCAGACCCTGAGTTGACATCCCAGGCCTGTCAGAAAAATGGTGCAAATTCCAAGCCACGGTCTTAAATTTCTTTGACTAGGAACATGCACTGTCTTGAAAGCACTCTCTGTGTTATGACATCATTCTATTCAAAGCAAATTTGTTAGCTGGGTGCTATTCTTCATAACAACTATGGATGTTCACTGATAGAAATACATGCATATATTCACAGACACATGTAGTTACTGGCTCTTTTTTTTTAGTGCAGATCCTGAGGTTTGAACTATGAGACTAGAAATTGTCCCTGAGCTCCATTTACACAAGGAAGCACTTTAATGTGCCTTAATCCATGATACTTCATTAAATGGAGGCATAATTTAATACCTAATAATTATTAGTAATATATTACATGTAATTTAATAATATATAGGCATCTCACATTCTATAAATATATTTATATGTAAATGTACAGTGGAATATACATATACATCTCTCTCTTTCTCTCACTATATATACTTATATACACATATTTGCAGCAATTTGGACATCTATCTATTTATATATTAGCCACTCCTGGGGCTAGAACTCAGGTCCTGAGAACTGCCTGACATTGAATTTGTTTGAGGCTGCTTTGCTTATACTGACCCCTTGATGAATTAGACATTCTAGGCCCTTAGTTCAAATCCCAGGAGTGCCGAAGTCAATAGGTGGAATAAGAAGCCAATGTTGACCTGATTTCCTTTCTGTGGAAATATTGTGACCTAGATACAATATGTAATATCTATGCAAATACATATATATGATATATATTATACATGTATATAAATATTATTTTTTGCCATTTCTAGGGCTGGAATTCACACACTGAGAAATGCTCCAGATTTTTTTTTTCTTCTAGGAGGTTAGCTTTCACTTCACCCAGAGCACAATACTGTTACCCAGGCCCTGAGTTCAAATTCCAGGTATGGCAGATAAAATGGCCCAAACTCCTAGCCAGGACCTTAACTTTTTTGGGAGGGCAGGCACGGGGCTTGAACTCAGGTGGCCACAACTCTGCTTTAGCCTTTATTACCCTAGGCTGGGGTGCAGCTTTTACACCCACAGATGATCCAGGGATCTTAAGACCTGAGTTCAACTCCCAGCTCTGGCAAAAAAAAAAAAAAATAAACCAAACAAGATGGAGGAGTTAAAACCAGGAAGTTTTAGACAACAGTTTTACCTTTGTTTCCTTTGCACTGTGACCATCCTGGCTCTCAATTCCTTGGCTTGAAAATTGTACATGTCCTTGCATGGCCGAAGGCTGGTGGGCTGACAGTGAAGCCTGAGCCCAACCAAGACACCTAGGCCCTCAGTTTGATCCTGGTACTTTCACCTACTCGTTCCTTTCTATAGGAACAATAATAGAATCTTTGTAATGTACCAATTGAACTACTAATTAGCTAGTCATTATAGTATGATTGTACACAATAAATATAGGTCATTGATTAATTTAATTAATACTTTATTAAGTCTCCTACTGTGATTAATTAATGGAGGCATAATTTTAGACCAAATAATTCATAGTAATAGAATATATAAAAGTAATATATAGGTCATCATTCTTTATATAGAGTTATACACTAGAATCTACATAAATGTTCGTCTCTCTATATAACTTTATTTAAAGATTATTATACCTATGTAAATACACACACACGCTGCAATCTAAACATCTATCTGTTTATATATTGGCCACTCCTAGGGCTGCATCTCAGATCCTCAAATTTGCCCGACAACTTCACTTGCATCAGACTGCTGGGCTAACATTGACTCATTCATGAAGTGGGCCTTCTAGGCCCAGAGTTGAAATCACAGAACTGCCAAAAACTTAATCCTGGTGGAAGAAGGCAATTGTCCCACTTGTTTTCCTTATCAGTGAATGTCCTGGGTCTCAGGAAAGATGTATAATACATAGGCAAATCTATGTTCTGTGTAATAGGATGTAAAAAATATTATACATGTAATCATACTCTCTAAAATACATAATGAATAAATAAAAAAACAAAATAAAATGAATAACTACACTAACTGCAATATGCAGTAAACATGTGTATGTAAGTATACATCTTGTATTTAAAATGTATACAAATATTATTTTTGCGAGTGCTAGGAACAGGCCTGTCTTTCTTATCTTCCAGCACTGTGAGCTTTCCCTTCCCCCACAGTACTGCAGATTTACCCAGACCCTGAGTTCAAATCCCAGGTCTGGCAGAAAAAATGGCATGAATACAACGCCAAGTAGCCTAATAATTGTTTAAATATTTTTAATATATATATGTACGTATGCATGTATGTATTATGTATTTTTATTTTGCCAAGCACAGGGCTTGAACTCAGGGCTTGGCAACTCTGCCTCAGCTTTGATCATTCTAGGCTGAGTTGCAGCCACTGGACCCACAGCTGATCCTAGGATCCTGGGCCTCAAAGGCTGGCAGGAAAAACAAATAAATAAAACGACACAGAAAAAAAAAAAACCAGTAACTTTCAGATGGCTGCCAGTTTTACATTTATTTTCTTTTCAAGGTGACCATCCTGGGTCTAAATGACAGGGATGAAAAGTGTTGGTAATCTAGCATTGCTGAAGGCTGTCGTTCTTCCAGAGAAACCATGGGCAAACACGACAACATAGGCCCTGTGTTCGAAGCCGGGTCCTGACCTCTACAAATGGAGGGAGATCCTAAGAGTCTCGTTCCTATTCATAGGAATACCGATGGAAAGTTATGAATGTCAAGGTTGAATTACTTGTTCCTGAATGATATTAGCATAAAATTTTAGAGAGTGATTTTAGGAGGCTGATGGATTTTAATGAATATTTTTGACATATTAAAATAATACTATTATTTACATTGACACAATAGTTTCTGGACAGTGGTCGATATAATTAATAATTCATTAAGGATGAAAACAGTAATATTAATTACATGGAGGCATAAAATAAATACCCAAAAATTGGTAAGAATGTAGCCTATATAACTAAATAATGTATAGACATCTCTGGTACTCTATAAAGTTCTATATTTGTTTGTGTACTACCATCTGCATGTCCATCTGTTCTTGTTTTGTCAACCTCTAGTGCTAAATCTCAGGAGCTGGGAAATGCTTGCAGGCTCCATATGCCCCAGGCTGGCGTGCTGACACTCACCCATTCATGAATTGGGCCTTGTAGGCTGTGAGTTCAGATGCCAGCACTAACAAAAATTGACTCATGCAGTAGGACACAGGGTGACACATGTTTTCTTTTTCTGTGAAAGTCCTGAGTGTCAGGTGTGAAGTTTCATACATAGGCAATAATATATCCTATGTAATAAATGTAGTAAATATTCCATGTGTTATAGCAGTCAATAAAACAAATGGTAAATG
This sequence comes from Dipodomys spectabilis, assembly GCF_019054845.1. Lineage (NCBI taxonomy): Eukaryota > Metazoa > Chordata > Mammalia > Rodentia > Heteromyidae > Dipodomys > Dipodomys spectabilis. Next base: position 213,927 of record NW_024870978.1, on the reverse strand, counting down.
AATAAAAAATAAAATGAATAACTACAGTAAGCACAATTTGGAGTCAACATACGGGGCTCAATCTCAGGGCCTGGGCAGTGCCAGGCAGATGAATTGGCTAATGGCTGCTGTGCTGGCAGTCACCCATTCATGATCTGAGCCTTCTTTGCCCTGATTTTAGATCCTAGCACTCCCAAAAATGTAATCTTGGAGTGAGAAGCTGAGCATGACACATGTTTTCTTTTTCTGTGAAAGTGCTTGGTGTCAGGTAGGATGTATAATTTGGATGCAAATCTATATGCTATGTAATAGGATGTAATAAAGGTAAAAAACATCATAGGTAGAAGAATTACCACTACAGTAAATGATAAACAGATTGAATTAGTAGTGAATTATTCTAGTATAAAATTAGATGCAATAAGTGTAGGATGTGCACTAAGTTTAATTAATATTTTATTAAGCATTAACAGAATAAAAACTACAAGGAGACATAATTAAATAATTAATAATTGGGAGTAACACATGATGCATAATTTAATAATATACAGACAATGGTCTCATTCTATGAAATGTCGAATTATATGTATGGATATATGTACATATATGATAAACAGTTATGGGATATTGAGTAATTATTAACTAATGCATTATTAATTGTTAACTGGAACACATCATTAAATGGAGACATAATTTAATACCTAAGAATTGGTAGCAATATTATCTATGACTTAATAATATGCAGAAATCTCTTTTTGTGTATATAATATTTATATACAGCAGTCTCTATTTATACCTCGTTCACTCCTGAGACTCGGTGGTTGAGTGCTCTCATAGTAAGCACGAAGTCCTGGGTCCGATTCCTCAGTGCCACAAAATAGAAAACTCAGAAGTTCTGTTGTCTTTCAATCAATTGAATGCTAGCCTTGAGCACAAACGATTAGGGACAGTGTCTAAGCACTTACTCAAGCCCCAGGTATGATGCCAAAAAAGGTAGGATATTCTAACTGCAGTTATAGAAGGACAGAACTTCAAATACCTCATTACAGAGCAAGCTAAGAGTCTGGTGCTGAAAGCTGCCACCTAACCTGACTTAGCCACATGTAAACCGCTGCAACCCAGCTCCACGGGTTACCCATGTCATCATGGCTTATGCCTGTCATCCTAGCTGCTCAGGGGCTTTAAAACCCAGTCCTGGCAGGAAGTCTGAGAGACACCTCAAAATGTAGCTCCATGTGGTAGAGCTTTGAGTTCAAGCCCCATGGCTAACACCCTCTCCCCAGAAAAACACCCCACTAAACCATTAGATGTGAACTTGTATGGTTTGTAAATTTTCCTCAATGAATGGTGATACTGATGAAAGCACCCTAATTCTAATGGCAGCTTGTAGAATGGAGCTATGTGCTGAGTCCTCCATTGGGTGCTCCATTCTGAGTCCTGCACAGGGTGCTATGTGCTGAGAGTTTTCAGGATGCAGTGTGCTGAATCCTGCATTGGGTGCTGGGTGCGGAATCTTTCACAGATGTTGTGTGCTGAGTGGTGCAAAGAGTGGCATGTGCTATGTCCTTAACCAGGTGCATTCTTACATTTGTCTATGTAAGAGCTCCACAACTTAGATGATTATACAGACAAGAATATTGAGGCTCAGATAGTCCCCATGTCAGGGACAAAATTATGTATTACTGAAGACTAGTGAATTGTCTAGAGCAGACAATGGTTTGGTTTGTTTTTTGCTTGGTCATGAACCTTGAACTCGGGGCTGAGGCACTGACCCTTATCTCTTGGGCTCATGGCTAGCACTCCACCACGTAGAGCCATGGACCCTCTTGCAGCAGAGACCATGGCCAAGGGGTCAGTAACTGAAGTCTGTCATCCTGCCTTCTCAGGAAGCTGAGTTCTAAAGATCTGGGTTCCAAACTATCTCAGACACAAAAGGTACCATGAGACAATTATCTCCAATTCACTACTAAGAACCTGAAGGGGAAGCTGGGTGCTTGAGCTCATGTCTGTTATCCTACCTACTCAGGAGGATGAGATCTGAGGATCATGGTAGAAAGCTAGCCTAGGTAGGAAAGTCCTTGAGAAACTTAGCACCAATGAACCACCAGAAAACCAGAAGTAGCTCTGTGGCTCAAGTGGTAGAGCACAAGACTTGAGCTGAAGAGGTCAGGGACAACACCCACGCCAAGATTTCAATTCCTTCAATCGACAACAACAACCATAAAAAAAAAAAAAAAAAAACAGAAATAAACTAACAAAGCTGAAGTAGAGGGCTCGGAATGTGCCTTATTGGTAGAATACTTTGCATATATGAAATCGTGGGCTTCACTTCTCAGGACCACATCACTAGGACAATGCCTGAAGTGGCTCTGTGGCTCAAGTGGGAGAGGGATATCATTGTACAAGAGAAGCTAGGTACAGTCCTCAGGTCCTGAGGTCAAGCTTCAGGACTCATGTATATGTGTGCACGCACCCACACACACACACACACACCGTGGTGTGCACACATCCACATCCACACATCCACTAAGAGACCAGAAGTGATGTTGTTACACAAAATGGGAAAGCCCTGGGCTTCTGCAACTGAGTTCATGGTCAGCATCCAGGCCCTGTGTTCAACCCCAAAACCTAGCCACCCAGACCCCAACTAGGAGAAGTCAAAGGTTTCAAAACCTGATGAGTTTCAACAGTCCTAGATGACAGGAAGCTTTGTGATATCCAACATGTGCTTGGATTTCCCAAGCTTCCGGAAACATAAGAGAGGCATCATAGGCCCAACATTGCCTGCAATGAATCATTTCATTATGTTTAGTGCCCTAGTTGTCTGCCTGAAGGACTCCTGAATTATATGCAGCACTGTAACTGAACAACAGAATATAGTCTCACAAAGGCAGGATAAGTGCACAGAACTTGGCCTGCCATGGGAGGTGGCACGAATGAAGTTCTCCTGTTAAAACAGAGCACTGGGGAGATAGCTAAGGGTACAAAGAAGTCTTTTTCTCCTGACCTTCAGAGCCCACTCACACTCTTCCTCACTAACTGGCCCAGATGGAGTTGTTTGTTACCCAGCTGTACAGGAGTGAGGACTTTTGTGTCCCTGTCCAGACAATGAGAGAGTCTTCCTCCAGCCGACCTGTGATGCAGAGAAACCCTCAGGTTACACTGTGAACAGTGAGGGGAGCCCCGGAACATGCACTATCTTGAAAGAAGTCTCTGTTATGAACTCATTGTACTGAATACAAATTTCCTAGGTTGGTGCCATTTATTATAGCTACTCGGGAATTTCACCTATAAGAATAAAATACAAAGACATGGAAGTATAGGCTCTTTTTGAGGGGGCAGGTCCTGGGGTGGAAATATGAGCCTACGCATGGTCCCTGGGCTCCTTTTGCTCAAGGGTACTGCATTAAGCTTGAGTCACAGCACCACTTCTGGGTATTTCTGTGATCTCTTAGAAATAACTGTGTCATGGACTTTCCTACACTGGCTGGATTCAAACTAAGTTTCTGTACATCTCAGCCTCCTGAGGACCTGGGATTACAGACAGCAACCACTGGCACCTTATTTCTACTCTTCTTCATTTTTTAATCTGGACAATCTGACTTCTTAACAGGGTCATTCCCAAGGTTTTAATTTATAAGTAAACTACCCAGTGTTCTTTATAGCTGCTTTCCTTGAAAAGGATTTTCTCTCCTCATCTTCCCCTCTGGTCCCAGGTTTGAGGCCAAAAGTGAGAAATGAGTGTCACAGGATTTGGGAGCAAATATCCACAGTACATGCCAGTTCTGTCATTTAGCATTGAGCTGCTGTGAATTTACTGTCTCAGGATATGAGGACCGAAAGGTGGAGTGATCCTTATAGAGTCTGCATTGCTCCTTTTGCCTATAAAATGATCTAATAATTATGAGTGTTTTGTGTCTCCAAAGTTAAATGTCTAGAACTCAATAGCAGCATTTTCATGTGAAGAGTTAAAGTTTTGAGGCAGTGACCGCTTGTTGCTTGTTTCTAGCAGAGCAACACGTGGTGGTAATCCAAACACCTGGTTGATTGTGTGTCTTTATAAACCCTGCAAAACTTTAGCTCGGGGTTCTCTTCCTTGGCTCCACTGTGTTGGAGTGTAGGATGAGACCTCAGTTGCAGCCCATTTAAATAAAACCTTAAAACAGCTGTAAAGTCTGAATCTCCATGGTCTTCTTGGTGTGGATCCTGCGACCTGGGTATAACATATTAGTGAGGGCTCGTCAGGGATCCCCCAAAGACCCCCCAAGATCTCAGACTCCAAAGGTAAAACAGAGCTGTCCTTGTTAACTTGTCTTGTGTGTTTTACTTTCGTTTTCCTTTGTGAGGATGGCCATTCCGATTCGTAAAGTGTTGTTGAAGCAGATGCACTTGCACCACAACCCTAGAGGAACTGAGAGACATCCAAGATCCTCTTGTCGGTTGGGGGTCCTTGGAACCCCGCTGTGTGGGGCGGGGGGGGGGCAGTCCTTGGAACACTGCCATGTGAATTGTGGGGAGGGTGGGGGTCGGTTCAGTGTTGGGCCAGAATTGACCAAGAGGGCCTCCTAATAGAGGCCCAACTCGCCGACTGTGGCTCTGCTCCTCCTACTGTGTGGCATGGGTGTTGAACCCCACCGTGACTGTAGTCAGTGGACCAATTTGGGAGATCTCCACTTTGTAAGCTCTTTTTTGTAACTGTCAGGCCTGCGTGTGTTTTGTTTGTACTGTTTATTGGTTTTTGGACCGTATGTCTGACGGGAATGGAAACCATAGGCACCACTCCATCTAGCCCCCTAGACTTACAAAAAGAAACTGAGACAGAGGGAAAGAAAAGGTACCCCCCAGTTCTTCAGGGAGATAACTTGGAAGAAGAAATGTTTCCTCCCCCATACTCTCCTTTCCAGGTTCCTTTTGCAGAACCTGAGAATGATCAAGAGGAGGACGGAGCTATAAAACACTTAGCACCTGCCCTTAAAGTTTCTGAGGGGCCAGTCTCTCGACGATGCTGTGGGATCAACCTCCCTTCTAATACAACTGTTTTTCCCATACGCGCCATAGGTCCTGTGGATGCAGATGGTCAACAGCAACTCCAATATTGGACATTTTCTACCAGTGATCTATACAATTGGCACTCCCAAAATGCCCCCTTTCTTAGAAACCCCAGGATTTAATTCATTTGCTTGAAATTATTCTCTTTACTCATCAGCCCACTTGGGATGATTGTAGTCAGCTTTTACAGATCCTTTTTACCACTGAAGAGAGAGACTTTATCCAAGAGGCAGCCCGGAAACATCCCTGGCCCCACAGGAGTACCTATCACAGATCCTGCCCTGATCACTGCCTATTTTCCTGAGATCTTACCAACAATTGGGACAACAATACAGTTGAAAGTAGGGAGCGACATCTATCACCAGGCTCTGTTGGAAGGTCTCAAGGTGGCGGCTTGCCAACCTACTAATATGGCCAAAGTTTATAATGTTATACAGGGAGGAAGTGAAAGTCTGGCAGCATATCTTGAGCGGCTCATGGAAGCTATTAGTCAATATACCTGTATGATCTTGAGACCCAGGAGTCGGATCAGATGATTATGTTTGCCTATATAAATCAAGCTGCACCAGACATAAAGTGAAAAGTTGCAGGCTCTAGACAGACTTGATGAAAAGTCTATTAGGGATCTAGTAGCTGCAGTGGAAAAGGTTTACAATAAGAGATAGACAATAGCAAAGACAGGAAAGGAAGGACAGAGAATGTGAAATTGAGTGTGAAAAGACCAACCAGGCTAAAGAAAAGAGGCCAGACTGGTTGGACTCGCCACTATTGCATGCCAAGCATACCTGGTTCACAGATGGCAGCAGTTTCATTTGAGAAGGAAAAAGGTACGGCGGTGCAGCAGTCACCACCGACACTGAGATAGTGTGGGCAGAAGCACTCCTCCAGGGAACGTCTGCACAAAGAGAAGAACTAGTGGCACTAACAAATGGGAAAAGGTCAGAGACTAAACATTTACACGGACAGTCAGTATGCTTTTGCCACTGTGCATGTCCATGGAGCCTTTTACCAAGAGAGGGGGCTGTTGACAGCTGAGGGAAAGGCAATTAAAAATGAACAAGAAATTTTAAGCCTCATCCAGGCCTTATGGGAACCAGCAAATATTGCCATTATGCACTGTCCTAGCCATCAAAAGGTAACTGATTCAATAACCAATGGAAATAACTTGGCGGATCAGACAGCTAAAGAGGTGGGCCCCCAGCCTAGAGCGGAAGTAGACCCAGGGCCACAAGCTTTGCCTCCTGAGCCTCAGTACTCCCAAGAAGACTTGGAGTGGATAAAGAAAATTTCCATGGCCTATAAACCCCCAAACAGAGAAAGAAATAAACACTGGTGGAAAACTGGTGAGGGGAAACTTATCTTGCCACAAAGATTGGGCAAGAGGTTTCTTATGAGAATTCATCGGGTCTCTCACATGGGAACCCGAAGAATGGAGAACTTGCTCCTACTCTCAGAAGTAAAAATCAGGCAAGGAAATCAACTCTTTGAGGACATTGTTAAAAATTTTAAAGCCTGTCAGCTCACCAATGCCCTTAATCAACTGGTTACAAGAGGAGCTCGCCTCCATGAAGATAGGCCAGATGTGTATTGGGAAATAGACTTCACAGAAATTAAAACTGTAAAATTTGGATATAAATATTTGCTAGTTTATAGACACCTTTTCAGGATGGGTTAAAGTCTACGCAACAAAGCATGAGACTCTGAATGTCATATCTAAGAAGATCCTGGAAGAAATCCTACCCAGGGATGGCTTCCCATCCACCACCGGGTAGGACAATGGACCAGCCTTCGACTCAAAAGTAAGTCAGGGAATAGCCGAGGCACTGGGGATGGATTGGAAATTGCACTGTGCTTATAGACCCCAGAGTTCAGGGCAGGTAGAAAGAATGAATCGGACTCTAAAAGAGACCTTAACTAAATTGGCCTTGAAGACTGGCACAGACTGGGTATCGCTGCTTCCTTTTGCCCTGTTTAGAGTAAGGAATTCACCCTATCAGTTTGGCTTTACTCCTTTTGAAATAATGTATGGACACCCTCCACCCATTATACCTAGCCTTCAGACTGAATTACTTGCTGATTTGGATGATATTGAATTTCTTTGTAAGCTTGACTATTTACAGCTGGTGCATAAGAGGATGTGGACCCAGCTTAGAGCATTATATGATTCTGCTTCTATTCCTACTCCCCTACATTTGTTTAAAACAGAGGACTGGGTGTTTGTTCGAAGACACAACCTGAGATCTCTGGAACCACGGTGGAAGCGACCTTACATGGTGCTACTGGCTACACCTACTGCCCTTAAGGTGGATGGTATTGCTGCTTGGATCCACTGCTCCCATCCCAGACCAGCTGACCCCTTTGCCTTGGACAACCGTGGGGAAACATGAGAAGTCTCCAAGCATCCTACCCAACCACTCTGCCTACACCTCAAGAATAGAAAAATGAGCTCATTATTATTGGTATTGTTGTTTAATAGTATGGCTAAGGTCAGTTAGGGACCATACCCATTCAAGATCTAGAGCTGTTGGAGTTTAGTTTGAGGCTGGAGCCACAAGACCGTAAGTCAAGGGGGGGAATGAAGGGTTAAAATTTTGAGGCAGTGATCATTTGTTGCTTGTTTCTAGCAGAGCAACACTTGGTGGTAATCCAAACACCTGGTTGGTTGTATGCCTTTATAAACCCTGCAAATCTTTACCTAGGGGCTCTCCTCCTATGTGATGCTGTGTTGGAGTGTAGGCCCAAGCTGCAGCCAGTTTAAATAAAACCTTAAAACAGCTGTAATGTCTGACACTCGGTGGTCTTTTTGGTGGGGGTCCTGCTGCTGGGGTATAACAATGTTTCCATTTTTCTCTAGTACTCCTCGAGATTTAGATTAAGGGTTTGTGTGGAGTGGCTCCTCAGTGAATCCCTGAGGAAACCATTTGGAGCCTTCTCAGGAGAACGCCATTCAAGCCAGCAGAGCAGGACAGTCTCTGAGACTATTTTCTCCAATGAACCACCAGAGAATCAGAAGTGAAGCAATGGCCCAGAGGGTAGAGCTCCAGCTTTGAGAGAGAAAACTGAGTAGGAAATAAAATCCAGACCAGGCAGGAAAGCCTGGGAATTGCTTAGATCCAATTAACTACCAGCAGGCGGGAAGTGCAGCTGTGGTGGTGGTAGAGACTCAGCCTTGAGCAAAACAGCTCAGGAACACATCGGGCCCTGAGTTTAAGTCCTGGGATGGACACAAAAAATTCAAAAGGAGGAGGCCAAGTTTATGTATCAGTGCCCTACCTACTTATGTGTGTATATATATTACCTCCCATAGTGCAATCTCTGCTTTTATTTACTGGTTTATTTTTAAGATATGCTAGTTGTACATACTGCATCATTCTCTTCATTTCAGGCCCATTGCTTTTCTCTTCCAGGGTTCTAGGCCTGTGCTTTACATGATACACAATGAAGCTCTCAGCAACCTTTATTTATATTTTATTATGAGGGCAATCCAGGAAGAACCACAAATCAGGCAGGGGAAGAGATCAGGTTTCTTAGAAGTAACCGGTATTCAGAAAATTAAACTTGAGAACATAAAATGGTAGCATACTTATGTAAAAACTACCATTAAGAAAAAAAAAATTAGGGCTGGGAAGGTGGCTCAGTGGTAGAGTGCTTGCCTTGCATGCATGAGGCCCTGGGTTCGATTCCTCAGCACCACATTAGCAAAAAGCAAAAAAAAAAAATGAAGGGGCTGGGAATATGGATTCATGACAGAGTGCTTGCCTAGCATGTAAGAAGCCCTGCGTTCGATTCCTCAGGCACCCGTACACAGACAAAGCCAGAATATGTGCTGTGGCTCAAGTTGCAGAGTGCTAGAGACAGTGCCTAGGCCTTGAGTTCAACCCAACAACTGGCAAAGAGATAGCTACCTAGGTAGGATGGTAGGTAGATAGAAAGAAAGAAATAGAAAGAGAGAGACAGAGAGAGAGACAGAGAGAGGGAGAGAGAGAGAGAGAGAAAGAAAGAAAGAAAGAAAGAAAGAAAGAAAGAAAGAAAGAAAGAAAGAAAGAAAGAAAGAAAGAAAGAAAGAAAGAAAGAAAGAAAGAAAGAAAGAAAGAAAGAAAGAAGGAAGAAGAAAGAAAGAAAGAAAGAAAGAAAGAAAGAAAGAAAGAAAGAAAGAAAGAAAGAAAGAAAGAAAGAAAGAAAGAAAGAAAGAAAGAAAGAAAGAAGGAAGGAAGGAACGAAGGAACGAAGAAAGGAAGAGATAGAAAGGAAGGAAGGAAGAAAGAAAGAAAGAGATAGGATGGAAGGAAGGAAGGAAGGAAAGAAAGTTGATAGATGAATCTGTTTTTGATATCAGAAGGAAAGAAGGGAACATTCCCAGTCATGAATCTTTCTGCAGTGTGCCAGGACACCAGCATCACCTTCACACAAACGCAGAGCAGGATGACTGTCTCTGTCCCACTTCTCAGGCATCCAAGAGCCCCAGAATCAAGAGGGCAGAGCCACGTTCTAACTCAGGTGCTTGGAGACAGAAGAGAAATGACCCTGCCCCTCCTTGGACTGGGGATTTGCATTAATGATGTGGAGAATGAAGTAAGGAGAATGGACTGGCAGAGATAGAAGGGCCTTCAAACCTAACAAATTGAGAGTCAAAAACCCACTCCCAAAGACCAGAGAGCAGGGTTTTTCTACTCTGTTCCTCCCCTCTCCAGCAATAAACTGGCTCTCTATTGGTAACTTAAAGATAGCCTGAGGCTCCCTTCACCTGAGGGAGGAAGGTTAATTAGTCATTGTTTGAAGAGACTGAGCAAAGCCTGACTCTGCTGTAACTCTAACAAATGTTTCAGGTTTCCCCCATTGCTGGCTGTGCCTGGAATGAATGAAGTGGTTTGGCAGCTCACTTCCCTGTTGAGTGTGTACATTCTGCCTCCTAATCCTGCAGGCCTAGTTCTCTGTACCTAGCCTGGCTTTTGAAACTGTTTTCTGCCCTTCAAATACAGTGTTACACTGGAGTTCTTCCTGCTAACAGACCTAGGGCTTGGATCCTGAGAACTTCATCTGAACCCTGATTGGGTCAATAATATTTTTTTCCTTCTTCTGTAACTCAAGAACTCCAAGAACATTTAGAGTGCAAGTAACTTCTCATCACCAAGGGAAACACAGGAATTTCTTAAGCATCTGACCTTTCAGAACAGGAAGTCAGAATGTCCTAGACTTCCCTGCCTTGGCTGGTTTCACCCTGTGAGAGACCTCAGCCTCCTGAGGTAGGGTGATGGGCGTGAGCTATTGGTTCTCTGCTAGGGTAAGAACTGTAATGACATTGACAATACAAGTCAACTGCTATCACAAAGGGCTTGGGGAGCATATTAAGCCTTTCAACAATGTGCCTTTCAGAACCCTGTAGAACACAAGTTTATAATGCTAGAGTCTGAGAGGCTGGGCTTATGGATGTGCTACACTTGAAACTTGAGGTCTGACCCCAATTCTGGTGTACATCAGCATTCATTTTCCTAAAAATATTTTCATAAGTAGCAAATAGGAAAATTATTTTGATTATCCCTCACTCTTTTTCCAGTTGTGTGTCTCAAACAGCCTGGGCGCTGTCTCTGAGCCCTTCAGCTCAAGGCAAACACTCTACCACTTGACCCACAGTGCCACGTGGGGTTTTTTGATGGTGCATTGGAGTTAAGAGTCTAACAGGCTTTCCTTCCCTAGGCTATCTTCAAACTGTGATCTTCAGATCTCAGCCTCCTGAGAAAGTAGGTTTCCAGAGCCACAGGAATCTGGCGTATTGTTTTTGCCAGACCTAGGGCTTGAAATTAGGGCCTGGGTACTGTTCTTGAGTTTCTTTTTCTCAAGGCTAGCACTCTATCACTTGAGCCACACAGCAGCTTCTGGCTTTTTCTTAGTATGTAGCACTGAGAATTCAAACCCTGGCATTCATGCATGCTGAGCAAGCTCTGTACCACTAAGCCACATTCCCAGCCCGAACCTTACAATTTTATCCCTCAACTTGCCTATCCACAAGAAAAGCCTTCTGAGTATAAATCATCTAAACAAATCCGTATAGGAAGTTGTCCAAAGATAAATAAGACAAAACTCATACTGGGGACAGACTCTAACCACGTGATGACTTGACAAATGCCTCCATTTAATTAAGTATCATATTTCAAAACTTAATAAAGTATTAATGAAAATTAGTCAATGTATTGAATTATTGTGTATAATTTTATAATATATGTACACAACATAATAAATATTATGTGTATAATAATACTAATACAATAAACAATAAAAGGAATAAAAAATTAAATACAAAATTAATAATAATCATCATAATATGAAATAAACATACATATTTACCTATATATCTTATATTACACATGTACACAAATATTTTTTCTATTGCAGGGTCTTAATTCAGGCCCTAGGAACTCTAGCTTGAAAATCTTTTCCTCAAGCACAGGGAGCTTAGCCTTCACCCAAAGTGCAAAAGAGTTACTTGGAGAGTGAGCTCAAATCCCAGCAATGGCAGAAATAGTGGCCCCAGTTCCAAGACAATGACTTAATATTTGTAACAGAAACAGTTACGTTTATTCAGTTCCATACTGAACAGTGAAAAAAATCTGTGTAGAATTTTGTACAGCTATTCAGACGTCCATCCCTTAAACCCAAAATGCTTCTTGAGCACTACATAATTTTTTGTACATTTTTTATTTTTAAAATGTTGTACAGATGTGTCACAGTTACATGAGCAAAGTAATGAGTACATTTCCTATTGAGCATTGTTGCCTCCTCGTTTGCTTTTCCCATACCATCCCTTCCCTCCCATCTTCACAACTAACATCCCTGCTGAGGTCAGTGACTTAATTATTTATTTTTGGCTTGGCATGGGGTTTGAAATCAAGTATTGGCAACTCTGCGTCTTCTGTCTCATTGCTACGGATTCATCAAGACTCTGAGTTCAAATCCCAGGCTATGAAAGAAAACTGGCAGAAATTCCAAACCAAGGAGCTTTCTTATTTCAATTTAGTAAGTTAATGAATGAATGAATTAATTAGTTAATTAATTTTGCCAATCACGGAGCTTGAACTCAGGTCAAGGTAACTCTGACTCAGCTTCACTCTCCCTAGGCTAGGGTGCAGCCTCGGGACTCAAAGCTGATCCTGGGACCCTAGGCTAAGAGGGCTTGCATGAAGGAAAAAAAGCAAAATAGCACAAAAAGTGGGGAGCTGTAGAGGGCTCAGGGTTTTACAATTTTTTTCTTTGCATGATGACCATCCTGGGTCTGAATGACATGGTTTCAAAGTGGACCTGGCCTAACATTGCTGATGGCTGGCAGGCTATCAGGGAAGCCATAAGCCAACATGGCAACATAGGCCCTTGGTTCAAATCCTAATCCTTACATTTACCAATGGCAGGAGATCACAAGAGACTCATTTCTATGCATAAGAATACAGATTGAAAGAGTACTTCATGCATTTGTCTAGTCTAAAATTGGATGCAGTAATCCTAGGATGCTGATTGACCTTAATTAATAATTAATTAAGCATGAAAAGAATAATATTGTTTCATTGGAGATATAATAAATACCTAAGAGTTGGTAGGAAAGTAGTAGATGTCATTCAGTCATAGATAGACAGCTCTGGAAATCTTTAACAAAATATATTTATTTGTATACCACCTCTGCCTATCCATGTATTGCTGTTTTGGCCAAACTTGGGGCTTGATCTCAGTTCCTGGGAACCACTTGACAGCTTCATTGGCTAGAGGCTTCTGTGCTCACACTCACCCAATCATGAATTGGGCCTGCTAGGCCCTGAGTTCAGATCCCAGGACTGCCAAAAATTTAATCTTTGAGTAAGAATCTGAGTGTGACACAGGTTTTCCTTTTCTGGGAGAGTCCAGGGTGTCAGACATGATAGAGAACACATCTACAAATCTAGATGGTATGTGACATGATGTAAACAATGTAATAAATGGTATAGTGTCATCAAAGACAATAAAATAAATTGTAACTAAATTAATAAAAAAGATATAAAATGAATAACAACACTAAACGTGATATGGACTGAACATCTATATGGAAGTATAAATCCTACCACACCAAACACGATATTTACTGAACATCTGTATGGAAGTATAAATCCTATCATTAAAATGTATATAAGGAGTATGTTTTCCATGCCTGAGGCTTGAATTCAGCCCACCCCCATGAGAAAACAATGGCGGGAAATCCTGAGATACTGGTTTCTGGACAAGGTAAAGTCATGGAATGTGATCGATCTCATCGAATGAGTAGTTCATGCTTGATGTGACTAGGAAATGATAGGCAAGACTCATGGGATATCACTTATTTGTAAAGCAGTGTTGATTAAGCATGACAATAATCATCACAGTCATGAAATGAAGGCATCTGGAAAAATCCAAGTATCAGTAGACACATGGTAGATTGGATTCCATCACAGGTTATCGTCTCTCCTACTCTATACAAATGTGTACTCATTTGCATACTACCTTCAACTTATGAATGGATCACTACTGTGTACCCTCCTCCCCACCCCACCTGGGGGTCCATCTCAGGTCGTGGGAACAGCCTTACTCCTTAGTGGCTCACAGGCTGGTGTGCTCACATGGTCCCATTCGTCAATTGGGTCTGCTGGTCCCCAAGTTCAGATCCCAGCAGTGCCAAAAGATTCATCCTGATGTCAGAAGCCAATTGTTGCACCTGTGTTCCTTTCCTGTGCAAGTCCTGGGTCTCAGCTAGGGTGAAGAATACATGGGGCACCCTGTGGCCATGGGAATAGGTTGTTATCATGTGAGCCCAGTTATACATGTCAACATATACTGAAGAAAATACACAATACATCCATGAATAGCATACAAAATAGAATAACTACACTAAATGCACAATGCAGTCCACACACGGATTTGAATATACATCCCATGTTTAAATAATGCATTCAGGACAATTGTGGCCTCCCTGGTGCTCGATCTCAGTTCCTGGGACCTGACCAGCTCCTTAGTGGCTCACAGACTGGTGTGATCACATGGGCCCATTGGGCAGTTGGGCCTCTTAGGCCCAAAGTTCAAATAACAGCACTGCCAAAATTTACCCTGTTGTGAGAAGCCAGTCATTGCACCAGTTTTCCTGTGCTGTGCAAGTCCTGGGCCTCAGCTAGGATGGAGAATGCACAGGCAACTCTATACTCATGGGAATAGGTTGTCATCCTGGTCACCACAGTTATATCTGTCATCCTATACTCAAGAAAATACACAATACATCAATGAATAAGACACAAAATAAAGAGAATGACTACACTGAATGCAAGATGCTGCCCATCCATATATGGAAATATAGATCCTGTGTTTAAATGATGAATTTATGACCATATTGGCCCCCACAAGGCCTTCATCTCAGGTCCTGGGAATGACCTACCTCCTTAGTTCCTCAAAGGCTGGTGTTTTCACCATGACCCATTCACCAATTGGGCCTGCTAGGGCTTGAGTTCAAATCCCAGCACTGCCAAAAGATGCACCATGATTTGAGAAGCCAATTGATCCACCTGTTTTCCTGTCCTGTGAAAATCCTGGGTCTCAGCAGGGATGGAGAATTCTATATAAACAAATCTATAGCCATTTGAATAGGTTGTTATCCATGTCAGCATAGTTATATCTATCACCATACTCAATAAAATACACAATACATCCATGAATAAGAAACAAAATAAAAAGAATAACTACACTGAATGCAAGATGCATACCAAACTTGTAGGTAAAGAGAGATCCTATGTTTAAAAAAGGCAGGCTTGTTATTTTGTCCAGTACTGGGGCTTCAAATCAGGTCCTGGACCAGGCCTGACATTCTAGTCTTCAAGGATGGTGAGATTTCCCTTCCCCCAAAGTGCAACAGAGCTACCCACATCTCAGATCAAATCCGTGCACTGACAAAAGATTCATTCTGTTGTCAGAAGCCAGTCGTCGAACATGTTTTCCTCTCCTGTGAAATTACTGTGCTTTCACTAGGATGTAGAATGCATAGGCAACCATATAATTATGGGAACAGGTTGTCATCCATGTCAGCACAGTTATACCTGTCACCATACTCAGTAAAATACACAATAACTCCATGAATTAGACACAAATTAAGGAGAAGTGCACGGGATGCAAGATGCTGTCCACACATGTAGGTAAATATAGATCCTGTATTTGAATTACGAATTTATGACTCTCTGGACCTCCCTGGGACTCGATGTCAGTTCCTAGGAATGGCCTATCTCCTTCGTTGCTCACAGGCTGGTGTCCTCACCTTGACCATTTCCCCAATTGGGCCTGATAGAGTGTGAGTTCAAATCCCAACACTGCAGAAAAATGAATCCTGATGTGAGAAGCCCATCGATTCACCTGTTTTCCTGTTCTGTGAGAGTCCTGGGTCTCAGCTTGGATGGAGAATGCATAGGAAACCGTATAGCCAGGGCAATAGGTTGTCTTCCATGTAAGCACTGTTATATCTGTTACGTTACTCAGTAAAATACACAATACTTACTTAAGACAGAAAATAAGAAGAAAAAGTACTCCAAAGGCAAGATGCTGTCCACACATATATGTAAATATAGATCTTATGTTTAAATTATTAAATTATGACTATCATGGCCCACCCTGGGCATCCATGACACTTGCTGGGAATGGCCTAACTCCTTTGTCGCTCACAGGCTAGTGTGGTCACCTTGAACTATTCACCAATTGTTCCTGCTAAGCACTGAGTTCAGATCCCAGAACTACCAACAATTGGATCATGCAGTAAGAAGCCAAGGGTGAAACTTTTTTCCTTTTCTCTGAGAGTCCTGGGTGTCTGGCATGATGGAGAACACATCTACAAATTTAGATTCCATGTGATAGGATGTCATCAATGTAATAAAGGGAATGGGTGTCATCATAGTAAAATCAATGGTAAATAAATGAATAAAACAAAAATACAAGGAACAACCACACCAAACGTGTATGGACTGAACATCCATAGGTAAGTACAAATCCTGTATTTACAATGTATATAAATAGTATGTTTTCTAAGGCTGGGGCTTGAATTTTGGCTTAGATTACAAGCCTGAGTTTTTTATCTTCAAGTACGGTGAGCTTCTGCTTCTTCCACAGTGCTGCAGATTCACCCTATGCTGAGGTGCAGCCACTGGACCAACAGTAGATCCTGGTATCCTAGACCCCCAGGCCTTGTGTGGCAAAAATGCAGCAAGATGGCCTTTTTATGTTTTCTTCTTTTGCACGGTGACCCTCCTGGGTCTGAGTGACCCTGTTGGAAAGGGTACTTCACCTTTCATTGCTGAAGGTTGTCAGACTATTGAGGAAGTCATAGGTCCACATGACAATGTAAGCCCTAATTTTGAATACCAATCATGACACCAATCAATGGCAGGAGATACTAAGAGACTCGTTCCCATCCATGGGAATCACAAGGTAATATTATCAATGTCACAGTTGAATGAGTTGATGGTGAATGATGCTCCTATGAAATTAGACAGCATCATTTCAGGAGACTGACTTTATTTAATATTTATTATTTATGGATTTATTTAATATTTATTTAATATTTATTATTATTAACATTAAAAGAATACTATTACATACAGAAAGCAATAATTTCAGGATATTGATTGATTTACTTAATAGTTTGTTAAGCATGAAAACAATAAGATTAATTACATGGAGGCATTATAAATACCCAAGAATTGATAGGAATGTAGTCTATATAAGTGAATAATGTATAGACATCTCTGGCACTCTATAAAGATATACATTTTTAGTGTACTACCAACTGCATGTCAATCTGTTCTTATTTTGTCAACCGCTGGGGCTCAATCTCAGGTACTCGGGACTGCCTGTCAACTCAATTTGCCACAGGATGGCAGGCTGACACTCACCCATTCATGAATTGGGCTTTGAAGTCTGTGAGTTCAGATGCCAGCACTCCCAAAAAATGAATTGTGTAGTAAGAAGCTGATGGTGACACATGTTTTCATTTTCTGTGAAAGTCCTGGGTGTCAGGAAGGATGTGCAATACATATGCAAAACTATATCCTATGTAATCAATGTAATCACTGTTCTATGTGTCATAATAGTCAATAAGATGAGTAGTCAGTACATGAATAAAACAAAACATAAAATAAGTAACTATACTGAATGCAATATGGAATCAACATATGTATATAAATATAAATCATATATTTAAAATGTAAACAAATAGGATGTTTTCTAGTGGTGGGCATCGATTTCAGGTGAAAGGAACAGACTTGAATTTCTTGAATTCAAGGAGGCAAGCTTCCTCTTCCCATACTGTGCAACAGCAGGTTTACCTAGACCATGAGTTCCAATCCCAGTCCTGGCAGAAAAAAAATGACATCTCCATGCTATGTGATGCTCAATTCGTAGGTATTTCATTTGGCCTCCATTTAATGAAGGTGATTATTTAAATGCTTCATAAAGTATTAATTAATATCGACTAGTGTCCTATAATGTAATTGTGTATAATTTTATCCTCGAATCATTCAAGTACTGCCTACTTAATCATGACATACATCACATTCCTTTGGTAATCATATGAATAGGAATGAGTTTCATAGGATCTCCTGCCATTTGTTGGTGGCAGGACCAGGATTCAAACTGTGGGCTCCAGCTCTTACCACTTATACCTGAGGATAGGGAACTCACAGGTCTGTCCAAGAACATCAGCAAAACCAGGCATCATTGGCTCTCAGCAGTCCTCCTTAAAACTTACAAGGCTGTGATAGGAGGATCATGATCAAAGTGACCCTAGGCAGGAAAGTCCTTGAAACTCCTGTCCAACTTGTGCCAACAAAGCCAGAAGTAAAGCCGTGTGGCTCCAGTGGTAGAGAGCTAACCTTGATCAAAAGCCTTGATCTGTGACCAGATCCTGAGTTCAAGGTCTGCGAACAAACAGACATACACAACAATCTGTGCAGCCATCAGGCTAAAGCAGGTCACTCTCTTGTCCTCAACTGGATTGGACAGAGTTCCCTGGGAAAGGGGCTGCCATCACTTTGACTCCGCCCATTCTGCCTGCATCACAAGATTCCAGCCACACCTCCATTGTTTCATGGTTCTTTCTGATCAATGGGATACAAGAATGGTGGCCACGCCCACATTCCATGCTGCCCAGTAGCACCATGATTTGCTCTGTTTGTCCTCAACTACCAGCAGTTGAGGAAGGTAGTGGTGGCTGAGTGGTGAGCAAGAGACTCGAGGCCTAGGAGGAGAGGCTTTCCTCAGGCCCACCATGTGCCTGCCTGAGCCCCGGCCCCCTGCCCCCCTTCCCCATGGAGCAGCATTTCAAATCTTATGCTGCAGCCTCAGGCCCATGGTTACCTCAGGCAATGTTGCAATGCTGTGCCATGAGCCAGCTTGCGGCCCTGACCTGGTCCTGGCTCCCCTGTCCTCTGTTCAGGGCCTGAGTGTCTGTCATACCTCTGCCATTGCTGCTTGCCCCACTTGGAGCAGCTGCCAACAGCTTCTGCCAGCAACACGTGAGTGGCTCCCACACAGCCCTGCACCCTGCGACACCATATCCCCTCCCCTCCTACCTGGACCCGCGCCTCCCCTGTGCCCCACAATCTGGCACACGCCCTGCCACAAATGTGCCCCAGGGGTGGGGGGTGGGTGTTGACCCGAGGATGCCACCCCCATCCCCAGCGGCTAGTGTCCCAGGATACGGGGAGATGCAGGGTTGGGTGAGGAGTGGGTACCAAAAATCCCCTGGCTTGGAACAGTGGGAGCCACACAGCAGCACATGTGCACCCTTCCAATCCCTGGTGGGAACCCAGTGGCTTTAGTCAGAGGTGGGGAGCAGCATGTCTACACCTGCCTTTTGGGTTTTTTTTCCTTTTTTTCTGGGGATGGGAGGTGTTGGATGCAGAAGATAGACACCCTTGCTGTGTGAGGCCTTGTCTTCTGTGCTCAGTCAAACTTTCACCTGAAGACAGAGAGACAGACAGAGAGACAGAGACAGAGACAGAGACAGAGATCATCTTTTTCCTTGTACACCCTGACTGTGCTCAGGTGAGTGATCAGTTGGCAAATTGCAGGTGCTGCATGGAGGAGTCTTCTGTCACCGGTCTGGATGTGTGTGTGTGGGGGGGGGGGGTGTAGAAGCGGGTTGTAACAAGGAGGCTGAATACTTTGGTAACTTCTACCTGCTATCTTTGGGGCATGTATGGGCTTCACAGCTGAAGTCTGGGGGCATGGAAGGGTGAGAGGCTCGAAGGGGACTCAGCACTGTTAAATTACAAGAACAAGGGATCTGTGTGCAATAGAGCTGTGTACTCCCTTGAGCCTGGTTGGTGGCAGTGGGAGCTTGGGAGGACCTGGGAGTGCGACCTGCAGGGGATGGCTTCCCAGGGGGACAGAGAGCATGGCCAACACTTAGTAAGGATATGAGTTCTGCTAGTATGGAGCGCAACAGCATAGTTGAGACTCTGGGTCTTCTCATCATGACATCTGATGGGCAAGGCCAACCCTATTTTAAAACTTGAGCTGTGATCTTCAGATCTCAGCCCCCTGAGTACCTAGGATTATAGGCATGAGCCTCTGGCACTGGGACTCTGGTTCTTTTTGGTATATTAGGGTTTGACCTCAAGGCCTTAGGCTTGCCAGTCAGGTCTTCTACCATGTGAGTCAAGCTTTTCTGCCTTGGGCATTTCTGAGATGGAGAATTAATATATGCTCAGGCTGGGCTGGATCATGGTCCTCCTATCTGTGACAGGCCTGAGCCCCCAGGCCCGTTCTTCTGTAGTTGGGATGGTAGATATGTAGTGCCATGCTCAGTCATTGGTTTAGATGGATTGTCCCAAACTCAGTCCACGGCAGCCGATTCTTGACCAGAGGTGAATCTCTGGGTTGGGCCTCAACCATTGGACTTCAATCTCCTCATTTGACAGTTGTGAGGAAACAAGGGATTGATACAGAGGGATCTCTGGAGCAGGGACAGGCACAGATGGAGGGGCCATCTGATACTGTTCTTGGCAATTCTGTGAGCATATGATAGAACGATACCCAGAAAGATCTCAGGTGGTGTGTGTTATTAACGGTGCAACAGGTATGGGATTAGGAAACAAAACATGGCTCTCTTTCTTTATTACTCTATCCCCATGAGTAACGGGATCTTTCACTTTGTTCAGTTTTGAAGCTGGGGAAACTGAGGCACAGAGAAGCTGGGTGACCTACTAATGATTCCCAGCTGACAGGAAGCTCGGCCTGACTTCTCTGCCATGCTCCCTAGGACAATGGGTGCTATTCAGCCCACTTCTTGTGGTGGGAAGTCCACTTCTTTTCAGTCATGGGTCTTGAACTCTGGGCCTGGGACAGCTCCCTGAGCAGCTCAGCTCAAAGCTAGCACTGTACCACTTGAGTCACAGCACCACTTCCAGTTTTTTGGTGGTTCTTTGGAGATAAGAGTCTCACAGGTATTCCTGCCCGGGGTGGCTATAAACCATAATCTTCATATCTCAGCCTCCATTGTACTTAGGATTATAGTACTGAGCCACCAGCACCTGGTTTAAGTGTAATTCTGACCTTCTTTCTTTCACTTTCTCTCTCAGGAACTGATTCAATGGGTGCTGGAGGAGGTGGCCCAGCATCCCCATGTGGATGGAACCAAGGTGGTCCTATCATTCTGGAGGTAACCTGTGGGTCAGGAGCTGTCTCGCTCAGTCTAAGTCCCTCTGTGCCCTGGCTACACTGTGACAGTTATCCATTGTCCATCTAGCCTTATTGGACTCAGTATTATGTTCAATGCTCTTTTCTTTTCTTTTTTTTTAATTTAATTTTATTTGTGAATATACTGTACAGAGGGGTTACAATTACATGGGCAAGATAATGCATACATTTACTCAGAGGCAAGTTTATAGCTCTGAGCTCCTACATCAACAAATTGGAGAGATCTGAAACTGACAATTTAATGACACATCTAAAACTCCATGAATAAGAGCAGCAAGATAAGCCCCAATCCAGTAGATGGAAAGAAATAATTAAAATTAAATCAGAATTAAATGAATTAGAATCCAAAAAACTATAGAAAGAATCAACAAAACAAAGAGTTGATTCTTCGAAAAACTTAACAAAATTGACAGACCCTTAGCAAATTTTATCAGAAAAAGTAGAGAACACACACAAATTAATAAACTCAGAGATGAGAATGGAAACATCACCATGGAAGCAACCAAGATTCAGAACATTATAAGGGAATACTTCTCAAAACTTTATGCTAATAAGTTTGAGAACTTGACAGAAATGCACCTTTTCCTAGCAAATATTGACATGCCAAAACTAAACCAAGATGAGTTAAACCATCTTAACAGCCCCATATCAAGCATAGAAACAGCAATAAGAGACCTCCCAGCTAAGAAAAGTCCAGGCCCAGATGGTTTTACAGCGGAATTTTACAAGGCCGTCAAAGCAGAGCTTACACCAATACTCCTCCAACTCTTCAATGAAATTGAAAGAGAAAGCTCACTACCGAACACATTCTATGAAGCCATCAAAACCCTCATGCCCAAACCAGGCAGGGTCTCATCAAAGAAAGAGAACTATAGACCCATTTCTTTGATGAACATTGATGCAAAACTTCTCAACAAAATTTTGGCCAATCGACTTCAAAAATTCATCCAAAAAATCATACACCACGATCAAACATTATTCATTTCAGGGATGCAAAGCTGGTTCAATATACGCAAATCAATAAATATTGTTCATCACATCAACAGGAGCAAGAATAAGAACCACATGGTTATCTCAATAGACGCAGAAAAAGCATTCGACAAGATCCAACACCCCTTTATGATGAAGGTTTTGGAAAAATTAGGAATCCATGGAACATTCCTCAATACAATAAAGGCTGTATATGACAAACCTACAGCCAGCATTATACTTAATGGTGAAAAACTAAAGCCATTTCCTCTTAACTCAGGAACAAGACAAGGATGCCCACTCTCTCCATTTCTCTTCAATCTATTATTAGAATGTCTAGCTACAGCAATAAAACAAGATGCAGACATAAAGGGGATCCAAATAGGGAAAGAAGAAATAAAACTCTCCCTCTTTACAGATGACATGATCTTATATTTAAAGAATCCCATAGACTCCACTCCCAAATTACTCAAGCTGATTCAAAACTTTGGCAAAGTAGCAGGTTATAAAATTAACCCCCCAAAATCAATGGCTTTTCTGTATGCCAACAATGAGAAAAGTGTGGCTGAAATTAGGAAAGCAACTCGATTTGTAATAGCCCCACAAAAAATAAAATACCTAGAAATTAACTTAACCAAAGAAGTGAAGGACATCTATGATGAAAATTTTAAAATCTTGAAAAAGGAAATCAACACAGAACTTAAAAAATGGAAAAACCTCCCATGCTCCTGGATTGGAAAGATTAACATCGTGAAAATGGCAATACTTCCCAAGGCTATCTACAAATTCAACGCAATACCTATCAAAATTCCAACCATATTCTTCAAGGAAATAGAAGAAGCAATCCAAAAATTCATATGGAACAACAAAAGACCCCGAATACCAAAAACGCTCCTCGACGGAAAGAACACTGCTGGAGGAATATCAATACCAAATTTCAAACTCTACTATAAAGCCATAGTAATCAAAACAGCTTGATATTGGCATAAGAAGGGACCTCAGGACCAATGGAATAGAATTGAAAACCCAGAAATGAACCCACAGACCTATCGCCATCTAATCATTGATAAGGGTGCTAAAACGATAGAATGGAAGAAAGACAGTCTCTTCAGTAAATGGTGCTGGCAACATTGGTTAACTAATTGTAGAAAACTAAAGCTAGATCCTTATATATCACCTTGCACCAGAATCAAATCCAAATGGATCAAATACCTCGAAGTCAAAGTACACACTCTGAAAACATTACAGGATGGAATAGGAGAAACCCTAGATCTCCTTGGCTCAGGCCGAAATTTTCTGAATAGAGACCCAGAAACACAACAAATCAAAGAAAGGTTGGACAAATGGGATTGCATAAAGTTGCAGAGCTTCTGCATGGCAAACGACATAGCTAGCAAGATCAATAGAAAGCCCACAAATTGGGAGAAGATCTTTACTAGCCATAAAACGGACAAGGGTCTCACATCAAAAATGTACTTGGAACTCAAAAAATTAAATCCCCCAACAAGAAATCCTCAAAGAAACAACTGCCCAATAAATAAGTTGGCTAAAGACTTAGAGAGAAACTTCTCTGAAGAAGAAAGAAGGATGGCTAATAGACACATGAAGAAATTCTCAACATCCCTAGCCATTAAAGAAATGCAAATCAAAGCAACATTGAGATACCACCTCAATCCAGTTAGAATGGCAAAAATCAAGAACTCTAACAACAACAGATGCTGGAGGGGATGTGGACAGAAGGGAACCTTACTTCATTGCTGGTGGGAATGTAAACTTGTTCAACCACTTTGAAAAGAAGTATGGAGGTTCCTCAAAAGACTTCACATAGAGCTCCCCTATGACCCAGTAATCCCACTTTTGGGCATTTACCCAAATGTTTACAAACAAGACCACACTAACGCTACCAGCACAACTATGTTTATTGAAGCATTATTTACCATAGCTAAGATATGGAACCAACCCAGATGCCCTTCAGTAGATGAATGGATCAAGAAAATGTGGTATATATACACAATGGAATTCTATGCCTCCATCAGAAAGAATGACATTGCCCCATTTGTTAGGAAATGGAAAAACTTGGAAAAAATTATATTAAGTGAAGTAAGCCAGGCACAAAGAAACACACGTCCCATGATTTCCCTTATTTGCAATATCTAGTATATGTATGAGTCAAGCGGAAAAAGTCAGATAATGTGATGGTAGGAAAATGAATCCTTTGATAGGTATTTTAATTTTTTTCCTTTCATGCATGTGTTTCTAACGCATTTATACGTTTATTTCTTTGTTGCTTTGTATGTCCCTCCCCCACAGTATAACCCCCACTTTCAATATATTTGATGTCAGTATAGCTTATGGAGATGGGGAAAAACAAGTCCTTTAAGGATTCAGGTGGACCTGTTGCCACAATGAGAAGTACAAATTGTCATGTCAGAAAGGAAGGGAGGTGAAGCTTCAATGCTCTTTTCTAGCAAAAATTTCTGGCTAAAATTATGATACAGAGTTACAGAATGAAAATGTAATGCCATCTTAAGAAAGTCATTTAGGGTGCTGGGAATGTGGCTTCATGGTATGGTGATTGCCTAGCATGCATGAAACCCTGGGTTCAATTCCTCAGTACCACATAAATTGAAAAGGAAACACTGGAAGTGGTCCTGTGCCTCAAGTGGTGGAGGGTTAGCCTTGAGGGAAAAATAAAGCTGAAGAATAGTTCCCATGCACCGAGTTTCAGCCCCAGGACTGCCAAAACAACAGCAACAACAACATTTAGTTAGTTAATGCAAAATAAAGAACCCATACTTGGAATATATAATTGCTCCTTCCATAGTGATACCTGACAATAGTTCCTAATACATGTACTTTACCTATTGATACTGTGTTGAAAAAATGTTTTGTTCATTAGGTCATGGCAATTAATGCTAGGAATATGCTTAGATGTCAGGTGAAGATTAATTCTGGAAATTCAAATATTCCAGGCTTTTGAGTGGGGTCACTGCTAATCACAATGAGAAGGGTAGTGTAAGTGAGATTCGGAAACTATTTTGGCCAGTCATCACACCAAAAAGGGAGAGGCTAATTAACAGTTGTGACAGAAGAGAAGGAATAACTCCACATGGAAAGAATAAATGATAGTAACTAAGGTATAGCAGAAACCGTTCTAGTGAACCATTTTTGGTTATTAAAGAACTAGTTATCAACTAAGCTTATTCCGCATTGCCTTTAGCATTCAAAATCTCCTAGGCTAGTTCTTAATCTCTGTGTGATGAATGTATCTCCTTTTATGCTGATCTTTCATACCTGATCTCCTTTGCTTTCTAAAAATCTGTCTTTCTCTCTTTATCTATGAACATTTCCTGATACTATATACACCTACAAAGATGAAAGAGGATGTTAATGTAAGAGTCCCATAGCTTATGAATCATTAATGTAACAAAATGGAAAAGGAGGATATATTTATTGCTACCTTAATTATTCTGAAAAGCTGTGTCACATCATTTGGTTCATATTTCCATTCTTTTTCTACATAGTGACATTAAGTGCACATAAATGCAAATATGAGCCAGGTGCTGCTGGCTCATGCCTGTAATCCTAGCTACTCAGGAGGTTGAGTCCAGAGGATTGTGGCTCAAAGCCAGCCTGGTCAGGAAAGTCCATGAAACACTTATCTTCAATTAACCCCAGAAACTCGGAAGTGGTGCTGTAGCTACAGTGGTAGAGTGCTCAAGTTGTGCTGAAGAGCTGAGAGACAGTGCCCAGGATCAATGTTCAATCCCCACAACCAACAAAATAGTGCAAATATAGGTTTAAGTTTCCCCTAAATGAATGATGAAGTCAATAGTAATCTTCCCAAATGATTTAGTAGTACACCTACTTTTGCTGAGTAATTTGTTATGGCTTCTTTGCTAAACATATTCTCTTCTTTAAAAATTGTCAAATATTAGCTTTATAATAAACTTCATCTAATATTTCTTGGTTCAAAAGAGAAGTCCATACAGTTGATGTCACTTAGCTTTCTTACTGTCTTTGTTCAAAGCCAACCTAGGCAAGAGAGTATGTCAAACACTTATCTGTAATTAAACACCAAAAAAGCCAGAAGTGGAGTTTTGGCTCAAGCAGTGGAGTCATAGGTTTGGGCCAGGTGCGAAAGAAAGACAACTGTTCAGGGACAGGGGCCAGTCTCTAAGTTCAAGTCCCAGAACCAGCACAAACTAAACAAACAAGTAAACAAAACATACCCTGGGTATTTCTTTGGGAGTCTCCTTAAAATAGTGGTGGTCCGAAAAGAGGCTGCTTTTGCTGATCATACTCACTGGAACCTGAATTTTTGGAATCCTTATTGCTATGGAAAACTCAAGACCAGAC
The DNA here is from genome assembly GCF_019054845.1 of Dipodomys spectabilis. Classification (NCBI taxonomy): domain Eukaryota; kingdom Metazoa; phylum Chordata; class Mammalia; order Rodentia; family Heteromyidae; genus Dipodomys; species Dipodomys spectabilis. Next base: position 187,854 of record NW_024870978.1, on the reverse strand, counting down.
TAAAGGAATTGATAACTGATTCCTGCAACAAGAGAATCATCTCAGGAGTGAAACATCCATCCATAAGACGCTTTAAACCCTCCATATCTTTGCTTCTTTGCAGTAGAACACTTTTTAAACAAAGTTACTTCCTTTTGTTCTATGCTGGCCTTCAAATGGCATATTGTTTCCTTTTGCAATATTCTCAACCAGAAGTTTACAGACAAGTTTTACATGAGTAAAGGACACACTCAAAAAAGTCAGGGACAGATTTTCCTTCCAGCCTTAGATTCTTTTCTTGTACAGTAAAAAGGAAGGCAATCGTTAACTTGAACTTTATCATTTCCCAATATTCAATTCTTCTCCTGGGATCAGTTTCCACATCAAGTAACAGTTACTTCCACTTACTTCCATTAACAATCTATGGTGCTGCTCCAGAAAAAAATGAATGTTTTCTGGCTTCATTGAAATAGCACAAAGACACTTTTGGACATGAGGTAACACGTGTTTCAGAGACAACTTAGTAAAGAGAAATGCAATTTAAATTGCTTATAAATACATTATCCATGAGAATATTTTGTTCAAACTTCTTATGTGCTCTGTAAATTAAGATGAATTTTAAATGGGAGAAAGGTTCTCAGATCATTTTTTGTGAGTCTATATGCTGTGCATTAATTTCCCAAGTGTACATGAGTTAACAGTAAGAGAAACTATAGCAATTATAGGAGAAAAAGAAGTTCTGTGTTTATGTATAAGTGTTCAAAACAATATAGAAGACTCTACAAATAAGAAAACATTGAAACAATAAAGCCAAGTCCAGTATGTAGATTTATGGGAGTGATATAGAGAAAGCATTACTCCTAAGTGGAACACGAAGCATGAGGCCACTCCCTTTCTAAATCACGCTTGCTAATCATGTAAATGTGCAAAAAGGAGAATGGAAGAATGATTCTGTTTCCAATGCAAGTCACATATGGGAGAATAGACTTAAATGGAAAAAAAAGAGTCTTTCTTGAGGGAAGAGGAATTATACTAGCAATGAACCTAGCGGCTAATATCACATTTCTTTTTCTTTCCTTTTCTTATATTCCTTTTTATTGTTGTTGTTTTTATTGTCACTTGAAATATGGGACAGGGCGCTGTCCCTCTGAAATGCAGCTCAAGGCTAGTGCTCTTCCACTTGAGCCACAGTGCCACTTCCAGGTTTCTGGTAATTATTGGAGAAAAGAGTCTCCAGGACTTTCCTACCCATGCTGGCTTTAAACCCCAATCCTCAGATCTCACAACAAGTTTGTTTATGATCACATTTCTAACAGTGTACACTCAGGATATGTAATGTATATGTTCATCTATCTTTATATGAATTCTTGAGTTAAAAATCTGGCCTACAGGATAGACTTTACACTCACAAAAGTGTTTGAAGTTTAAAAGTTGATACTCCTGGAAAAATAAAACCTAAGAATGTAAAGGAGTCTGGGAATTTCAATTTGCATCCAGCTTGGACAGTATAGGCTTTGAGACACTACCTATAATTAACCAGCCAAAACCTGGGATACCAGTCACGAGCAAGATTGCTGAATTACAGCTTTAGGCTTTTGCATACATACATACAAACATAGACATACACACAGAGGCATTTATAGGTGCACACAAAAATATACAAATGAAACAACTCTCAGAATATGTAGGAAAGATATAAAACAATAGAAAATAGGTCCTGAGTAAGACTAGAATCAAGTGACAATTTTTAATATTAGAAAGCCCTCAAGTGAACTTTCCCCCAGAAGTTGAGAATATTACATAGGTAGGGATCAGAGATAGTAAGAAAGTCAAGCAATCATTATTAACGGGATATGATATATGGTGGAATCAGGGAAGCCTGTAGGTGCATCTGAAAATGTTCATATCCCGTGTCAAATGTTAAAACATCTTTGAAAATAGTACATAAACAGTCTGAGCAGTCAGTCTAGTGGATAAGATTATAGGAGAAGTTCAGATTTGCTAATCTGTGTCTAGATTAAATAAAACAAACTATGGCAGGGCAATGTGATACAAGCCAGGAATTCTAGAACTCAGACAGGAGATTAGAGAGTAGAATTACATAACAATACCTTCCCTGGACCAGGTAGAATAATTTTGTCTCAGTAAAACAAACCATCAACAAGAAAGGAATACACAGTTGGAAGTTTGGCCTAATTTTGTCATTATGTTTTGAGAAGTCAAGCTTCCTATTGAATGCAACTCATACATATCCTCACTTGTTTTTTAAATTCTCTCAACATTACAGAACATTCCCAGATGCAAAATAGCTCATGATTCCCATCCAAAAATTTGCAGAAGTAAGTAAGCCCCATTCTGTTGGATTCCAAATAAATGTTGAAGGATTACTAAAGCTTAAGTCTGGAGAAATAGCAAAGTTCGTCTAATGTAGGACTTTGTAGACCTTGTTAAATTAGAATTTAGATTTAAAATATATTTTTTCGTTTTGTTTGTAATTTCGTATTCTATAGGATACTACAAGAGTCTTTTTAAGTAGAGGGATTAATTGAAAAATTCACAAAAGATTCTGGCATTCTATTTCCCTAGATATTATTTCAAGAGAGTTATAATTAGAACATAGTTAATAGATAATTCGCACAGTTCATGTATACCCTGTTAATATGAATGATCTAGACAGAGTTGCCAAGAAATGGATGACATTAATTTATACATTTAGAAAAACCAATTTTTTAAGAGTTTGGTTTAATATGGTATGAAGAGAGTAATTGTGTGACATCTTCTTTCTTCTACCTATATGTACCACAGGAAGCCATTTCCTTGATTACGTGCCTCTGAATACATGGAGAAAAATGCTAGGTTTGGGGTTTGTTTTCAATTTTGTTTTTGTTTTATTGGTTCGTCCTAGAGCTTGAACTCTTGGCCTGGACAGGGTCTCTGAGCCTGTTTATGCTCAAGGCTCATGCCTTACCACTTCAACCTCAGTGCCACTTGAGTCTGGCTTTTGTGGAGAAGTTTTTTGGAGATAAGATTCTAAGAAACCTTCCTGCCTGGGTGGGATTTGGATCATAATTTTCCTATCTTAGCATAGTGAATATCTATGATAATTAAAAAGTATAAACATAAAAAATATTTGCAAGTGTTCTGATCTCAAGAATACCAGTGGAGGAAAAATGATGCAGCTCAGTTTATTGTGGTGTTCTTTTCAGAACAAGGAGGGTGTCACATTAGCAGAGGTGTAGTATTTTTTCAAAATAGAGATAAGGTATTCATGATGTGAATTAAGGAATTTTAAGATGTCCCTTACAAGTTGGAAACTGTTGGGCTAATATGACTTTATGGCATAAATCTTGGGATTGATGTCATAGACATAATAGCTTACTCTTATAAACAATTGCTTACTCTTGAAGAATTAATTATTACACATGCTTCACAGTTTTATCCTCTATCAGAATGTGGCTATTTTTCTATTTACTTCTCAATCTGTAACACCCCATTGGAAACTGCATCTATTGCAGAATTACATAACATGCAAACAGGTACTGTTTTGAATCTCTTAGGTATGTTGAGAATTTAAAAATGAGTAGTTATTAGTTATAGGAATTTTGAAGAACACATATATTCTGTCCTCTTAAAAACTTACTTACTTTTAAAAGTTATGGGTTTCTATAGCCTTAAACTGTTTTCTGTTTTAGAATGAGAAAGTACAAAATTTATTTTTTTTGAAAAATTTGGCAAGTATATTGTGAAAATATTGTCTAGTTGGATGACATGCAAGTTGATTACCCTCTGATAAAGAAGGGGTAATTAATTCAAATTAGATGCCAATAGTATTGATTTTTAAAATGTTACTACATAAAGAATATTATTTACTGTGCCAATACAGTGAAATTATATTTTGTGCAGCTTATTTTTTCATTTTTATTATCAAAATGATGTACAGTGGGATTACAATAATTGTAAGGTATTAAATCATAACTTTTCAAACTTGGTAACACTCCATCAATTTTCTCACAGTTTTCCTTCACCCCTTCACCGCTCACAAGTTGTGAAGTACATTTCCAACATATTGTCTTGTGAGTATTTCTATTGCATTGGTTTGCCTTTTTTCCTTTGTCTCACCATTATGCTCACCATTGTCTCACCATACAGCAGGGATAAACCATAGGGGAACACCCCAAAGAAAACAGAAATCACAGAGTTCATCAAAAACAACAACCACAAATGAAAAAAAAATCTGGTTCCATATCTTGGAATTCATTTTGCTTAGCATCATCTAATATGGTTATATATATGCATAACAAAGCCACTAGAAAATAATAGCTGCATGGATACTATATCATGAAAACAGCATGTTAACATTTTGATGGTAAAGGTGGAATTAGGATTGGTGAATTTGGGGTTCTGATAAAGGATTTTCAAGGGTTTTAAAGTTATGACAGGTAAAATTTAATTGTTAAAAATTTTTAAAAATTAGCCTATTAAGAAAATTTAAAATTGCCTGGAAGAATAGGCTTTCATGCAAAGAAATCCAAGGAGACTTAGTAGAGAGGGAGCAATGTGGATGAAGATGGCTCTTTTTCACACTAAACAAACAAACCTCAGAAACCTTGCTGTAAATCCTGTAGGTTCCCTTGGAATTGTCCTTACCCAGGAACGATATTCTCACTGTTTGAAACCAGATTGTATTGGAACTTAAATTAAAAGTTCTTAAAAAAATAAGGCATCAAAATTTGTAAATTTACCTTTAATTACCAAACAGTAATTCTCTGAAAAAGATAATTTGAGTCAAAATATTTAGTGAGAAAGTGCCCTCCACAATAAAAGAAGGTGTTGGGATTACACATTTCTGTTTGTAACACTTTCCACAATGTCTTTGGACGTGAAGCAGTGAGACACAGAAAAAAAATCTGATTGGATACTTCAAACCAATGATTTCACATTTCTAAGTGGCTCACAAAAAATAATATTCTTATTAATATGAGATAGTGAAGACTTCTTTTATTACATATGCCAAAAAGTTCAGAAAAGAATTGAGCAAATGGAAAAAATAATAAAAAGGTTTTCTTAGAAGCCTTAGCTAAGCGTAATGACTTCAGCAGTGAAGGGAGGCCAAAACTTTTTGATATAAATTGTGTTAGTATTTTTACTCCCTAAAGTGATTTTACAGAGCACGTTTGGCTCCCTACAATGCAAAACTGATTGAATGAAGACATGAAAATACATTCCACATCCAAATGAGGCAACTCAAAAAGTTTTAAAAGAGAAATAATGAAGATGTACCAGTGGTGGAGCCAGTATGGCCTTCAGCTTCACTAGACTTGAAGCCAAGAAGCTGTGATTAATTGGAACTCCAGCAAAAGATAAGAGAAGGATATAGAAGTAGGACATAGAAGCATTGTCCTTTTGTAACAGACACTTTCTTCCAAGGTATGGGTGATTTAACTCTATTCTCCTCCATACATCTTGGTGAACAAATGCAAGACCAAGAAAAAAATAATCTATTGAAATAATTTTGCATAGAATAACTTCACTGTTCCTGATATGGTATCTAAGGAGAATCTTAAGAGAGAAGATAAAAAGTGCAGTATTTTTTGGTTTCCTCTAAGCATCTTGTTAGCAAATATATCTTTGAGGTTAGACAATTCTGATTGAACCAACAAGTGATGGAATACTTATTTTTGTGGGCACTTTAGACACAAGAAGTCTTTCAAGGTAAAAGAAAAAATATATATCCAAATATTTGTGATCACAGCCTCTTGGACTGTTTTCTGGAGACAAAGTTTTACTTTAGATTTCTCCTCATTAACATAGGTGTTGTTTCATGGCAACCAAATGCAAGAGGGAAGTTTTATGGACTCACTTGGCCAATTAAACAGCATGAAAGAAGAAAATGGCAAATACTATTTAATGAAATTACTTTGACCAATTTCTTTGCCAGAAGAAAGAAGAAAAAATATAATTCAAAATCAATTGACTTAAAAGTATGAAGAAAGAGTAGTGAAGAGAGATTAGAGAAAATAAAGAGTAGTGTTTTCTCTCCAGTGGAGTAATGGGTTCTTGATCTTGTTTCTTCCATTCTACCTCACAAGCTACCAAGTGTGTCTCAGGACTGGATTATCCAGTTCAGACAGAAAACTCATAGAGAAAAGATACTGTTTGCAACAGATATAGGTGATTTATAACCTTAGACAAACTAATTCTGTTCAAAATTCTCCCCTATCCCAAACTTCCCTCTTTGAACAGCTTTGTTTGCTTTTCCCAAGACTGCCCTTCATTAACTGATTCAAATTTTGAGTGGTCCTATTCATACTCTCTAGAGATTGCTGTTTGGTTGTGATTTTTGTGTTTTTGTTTCTTGTTGTGTTTTTAACTGAATTTTAAAAGGTTGTGCAATTGTGTTACAATTAAATATATCCATCTAATTGTCCAATGCTCCTAGATCAGAGTCACTCCTTCCATCATTCTCAACCAACCCTTTCTCCAAGATTTATTTCCAATTTACCACTTCCTTCATCATATATGTACATTCAGTATTCTAACTGTATTTGAACCTTGTTTATTTTGCATTCATTCTATGTCTTTACTATAATTCCTCTCTGGTTTCAACTTCCTGATAGTCATACTGTTAAACTGTCTATTAATACTTTGAAAAGTTTATATACATTCCATGGAGTTTCAATCCTGCATATTCTTGAACTGAAGCCAGTTTATATTTCCATAATTCAGTCATCTGCAGCAACAATTTGCAAGACTGGAGATGGGAAGCACCTAAACATGATTTTATTCTCAACCGTTTGGAAGATTAATCTTTAGTCAAAAAGAAAGTTAAAAAATGGCTTAGAATGTATTCCTAACTATGAATTTTTATAAATGGCTTTGTACAATCGTGTGATTCTTCATATTACATGGAATAATATTTTCTACTACCTATAAGTTTTGGAACAAAAAGAAAATTAAAATTTATTCCTAGAGAGGAATATGATAGAAGTAGAAGACAGATATTATGTTTGTCATATCTCTGATAAGTACCCATATTCAAGACTTAAAGTCATATTTCTTACTATGTTAGACAGAGGGAAAACATAAAATAACATATGATAAGGCAACTATTTGTGATTTTTTAAAATGTACCTTATTAAATGATGAAATTTATTAGCTAACGTTTGGGTTTGAAATTTAGGAGGTTGATCTATTTAACACATTTCTGAAAGGCTCTTACTGAAAATCAAAAATTGTGGGTGGTAGTATTTCTACACTTTAATGAATGGTTGAACATGTTTGGCATGAGTGCTGTGTAAATAATTCAACTCTATTTAACTTGCTCCCTACATTTGAAAAACTTGTAATGTCACTAAGTATCATCAACTTGTCAAATGTTATTTTGGCGAAAGTGATTTTAAAAAGTTTATTTGAAAATGAATATACTTTCAGGAGATTTAATGTAGATTATCATTGGTTTAAGAGTGACACTTTTATACCACAGAACCATGTTGTACTGAAGTCCCAGTGTTTTGAAGCACTCCTTAGTGCTTCAAATGTTTTTCTGAATTACATTTGACCTCTAAGTCAAGTTTTCGGGCTTTGGTAGACCAATTATGGATCTGTCCTTCCGGGAACTATTTTTGGCCCACTTATGTTGGAATAAAATCTTTCGTTAATCATAGGTGAGGGGTATTAAAAATAAACTTATGACACTTTGGGAACTTGTTCACTCATATGGGCTGGTCATCTGTAAGTTGAATGTTTGAATTACAGTACTTTCTCCCAAATTTTGTGATCTCATCCTTCATTTTAAGTTGCCTTGCATTTCACAATTGCTTACTGCTAATTCCTGCATCTCAAGGAATTGGGGCCCTGAAATATAGGAAATGCAAAATTGAGATGGGTCTTCAATTACTTTGTGTTGATATGTTGCATGGGCCTTGGTGAAAAGTCTTGCCCCTGTTATCTGATGATGCAGGTAACTGGGACCTGGGATCCTAGGACCATGGGTACTGCAGAAAAATAATATTTTTTAGACATCTTAGCAAAATTTGGGAATAATCAGTAGGAATGCTTCAGAAATATGGAGAAAAACAGTTTGGGACAGGCGAGTTAAAACAATAAACAGAGCAGCAGAGTAAAATCCATTACAGATTAGAGGAAAACATTGTTTTTTTACCATGTTGATTCAGAAGGCAAAGAACAGTTATAATGTATCACAAGTTTATACTAAAAACATTGCATTGATACTTTTTATAATCTAATATATATTTTAAACCTAAATATTTATATTCCAATCTTATTTATTGGAAAAAATAAGTATCAATTTATTTGTCAAATTATCAACTAATTCTAGTAAGTTTCATTGTGTGAAATATAAAATCAGCATATATTAATATAAAATATATGACTATATATAATTAAAATGCACACATTTTGTATTGTTGTGTTGTAGTTACTGTATCAAAGGCAACTCTGTTTTAAAGTATTATTCCATTATCTCTACCTCAGTGTTTGATAGAGTTAGACCAAAACTTTACCATTTGTAGATTTACAGCATGGAGGCAAAAGGAAACACTGTGATTAAAACATTATCAATTTAATGTCTAATAACGAGGAGAAAAATATGCACTTCTCTTGCAACTCTGAAAATATTTGGTGATAAAAAGGCAGTAGTGTAAGTTCCTGCCTGGTTGGATGTTAGACAGGCCAGAACAATAAGTAATCATGCATATGAACAATTTTTCCACCTTCTTGGCTTTAGCTACTTTTGAAATGGAATGTATAATAAACAATTATATTTTGATAAAATACCTTCTAGTCTGAACAGTTCTGTCTGAACTGTTCATCTCTCTATGATCCCTTGTAACCAAGATTAGTTTTGTTCTAGTAAGAAAAACTTTGCTGTCAGGGTAAAATATTCTAGTTGGTCTGTTCCCACATGGAAGAAGGGTAAAGGCTCACATAGACATTTGTTCCAGTAACACCTCATTTGGGAAATTGTCAGCTGAAGAAGTTTAGAAGTAGCTCTTAAGCAATGCTTACTTTGAATCCATTAGGTCCACAAAGCTAATTCAGTTGGATAAATAAGTACTTGAAAAAGCCATCACCTTTGGACCTATCTATAAATAATTGAGAGTACGATCAAATACCAAATAAAAAGACAATATAGTCATTGACAAAAAAATTTTGCAAATGTGAGCAATCGACTGATCAATATAATTTTTTTCCACTATTCACGGAATTTTAGGGAAATAAGATCGATAGCATTGTTAGGACCAATAAGGTTTCCTTCTTACAAGTAGGCACCCATACCCCCCTATATAAAGATTGCATCATTAACTACTTAAATTTAGAGGATATTACATGCTTCAGCAGCACGTATACTCAAATTACAATACAGAGATTAACATGGCACTTGCACAAAGATAATATGAAAATTTGAGAAGTATTCCATATTTTTCATTCTTCAGATGCAAGAAATGAAAAACAGTTATTAAAAAGTTGATTACAAAATTACAAGTGTAACAATACACGTAATTCATATTATTAAATTTAGTTTGACATCAGTGTATTAAATCTTCACCTCAGAAAGGCGTTTACATAGCATGAAACTTTACAAAACTTTTCAAATTAGACAACATTGTCATTTTATCCCAAAGAAAAATAATATTAAGACCTAGAAAAAAAGGAATCAGACTGTTCTATATGGAATGCAATCGGAAAGGACACATTAATGAACCTATATATTATAAAATAATGTAGAATCCAAAGTATATCTAGGAGAAAATAAATTATGAACATTATGCAAACATAGAATATAGAATATTTTAAAATATACTTTTTCAGACAAGCACCAGAAATATTGTAGTTTCTGTACTACTCATTTCAACAGTTAAATTAAAATTATTTCTGATTAAAAAATCACAAACTCTGAAGAAATTATTATACATGTATACAAAAACTATTAAATATATTTTTACATCCAAGGCAGGTAATTCCCTTGGAAGAATTCCACGGAATCCATGAATTTTTACAGTAAAATATTGGTGCTGCCGGGCACTGGTGGCTCATGCCTATAATCATAGCTACACAGGTGGCTGAGATCTGAGGATCATGGTTCAAAGCCAACCTGGGAAGGAAAGTCTGTGGTACTCTTATCTCAAATAAACCACTAGAAAACTGGAAGTGGAGCTGTGTCTCAAGTGGTACAGAGCTCACCTTGAGCTGAAGAGCACAGGGATAGTTCACAGGCCCAGAGCTCAAGCCCCATGACCGACCAAAAAAAAAAAAAAGATATTGCTCTTATTTGGATTGTGAAAATGTTTTGTAGGGACACAAAAGATGGGCTTGCATTTTTGAAATTTAAGAAACTTAACCCGACCATTAGGACTTCGGTGAACAATTTGTACAGCCTTTCACAACTTCATAGAGGTAGGGATACATAATTATCCTTTTGGCAATATCAAATACAGTTTCTTCTATATTGTTCTTCAGGCCTGGTTTTATATAATGGTTCAACAGAAGGCTATCCAGCATATCTTTACTATCTCAATTCTAGACAGCAAGATGTAAGGGTGTCAAAAGTCCTTTAGTTTGGGGAAGTGGAACTGTGGCTCAAGTGGTAGAGTGCTCCCCTTGAGCTGAAGAGCACAGAAACAGCACCCAAGCCCAGAGCTCAAGCCCCACGTACGACCAAAAAAAACCACAACAACAACAAAAATCAAACAAACAAAAATATTTGGCCTGGGAAGGTGGCTCAGTAGTAGAGCGCTTGCCTTGCATACATGAGGACCTAAGTTAGATTCCTCAGCACCACATAAGCAGAAAAAAAACCCGAAAGTGATGCTGTGGCTCAAGTAGAGCGCTAGCCTTGAGCTGAAATGCTGAGGGACAGCGTCCACGCCCAGAATTCAGGCCCCACGAACAGACCAAAAAAAAATTAAAAAAAGAGAGTCTTTTAGTTTGGGCATTGGTATCTATATCATGATGAAGTAAGAAAGAAGCCACTCTGGTATTATTCCACGTATATGCACTGGGCAGGGGTGTACAGTCATCTACAGTTATTGCATGTGCTGCTTGAGACACCAACTCACTAACAATGTCTAAGTGTCCACTGTAGGCTTCTCGAAGAAGGGTATACTCATCATCATCCCTACTATTCACATGAGTGGCCTTTTGGGAAAGAAGTCTCCGCACTGTAATAAGCTGAATATTTTCGGCAGCCCAATGAAGAAATTTGCTTGGATCCTTCTCCAATATTTTTTTCTTGCAATTGATACCATTCCTTACGTTTTCATCTTGTTCCCCATATTCCTAAGAATTGCCTAACCAGAGACTTTGAGTGCCAGTGGGAATGAGGTGTCCATGTATTTCTCTTATATTTCACATTGGTTGAACTGGTCAGAAATATCTGGTGAATTTTCTGCAACTGTTTATTCACCATGATTTATTTTCTCTTTTTCCAATTTTACTATTCGAAATTATTCTAACTGGAGAGTAAGGAATTGATAGAGAGCAGAGGAAAGATATTCCTCCGTATTCAAATGTACACACTGAAAATGAGGACCAGTGATGTCTTCATGTGCAGCTTATTCTAGGCATGAGAAAATAGGAAATAATGCCTTCTATATAAATGATTTGGGAAATGGCAGAGCAAAAAGTGAAATGATGCAACCAAAAATATAAAAGCAAAATAAATGAGGATAATTATGGAGCAATCATATTATGAGAACCATGAAAGGTAGAGAGAAAGATAGAGACAGATGTGTAATGACCTAGCTAGCCACAAAATCCATGCCTCTGATCAATTTGTAGAGCAGACAAAATTTTATTTTTTAAAAGGGATGGAAATTGAATTTATGTATTTACTTGAAATTAGTAAATACATTTTTAGTAGTCTACGTAAAGAGACATAACTTTACCAAATTACAGACAATAAAATAAATCCTTGATAATTCTAGTAACAGATCTCACTGAAATCAGTTGAATCATACTTTTCTTGTACAATGAAAGAATAAGAAGGTAGTAAAGCAGCTAGAGAAGGCAGGGAGATTGTATCTGTGACAAAACTTTGTGGAAATTGGTATTGAGGATTTCTTACTGGTGATCCACTTGCACTGGAGCATGATTCTGAAGTATTGCTTGCTGATTCTGAACTATTGATTTGATCATTATATTCTCCAAGAAGAAAATGAGAATTGATAGTGAAGGACTACTAATACATTTTGACCTTCTCACTAAGCACTTTCAATCATCAAAATCACATGAAGACAATAGACAGGCCTACTTTTTAGATGAAAGCAAGTGTCTTATTAAAACAAGGAATGTATGTAGTCATGCAAAGGACTTCTATTTTACCAATGCCTCATACATTTTTCTAATGTTGGGTACCAATAAATATGGATTTATTAGAAAGCTCTTAAGACTCATATATTCAATAGTGAGTTCTCTTACACTATATCATGGTATTTTTTGTGTATGGTTTTAAGAATAAATTTACATTACTAACTTGAATTTCTGACAGGACAGTATCATCACTGTACATCTTGCTTCTATACTCTCTTTTTAAAATTACCATCTAAGTATGTGCATTAGATAACTATAGAGGAAAATGTAGAAGCCACACTGATGGCTTAAGTCTTTAGTAGTAGTTAATCAGAAAGATGAAATATGAGCATTGTGGTTTGAAAGCAGACCAAGAAAAAAAATCCATTAGATTCTGATTTGAAAGTAACCAGCAAAAGCTAGAAATGGAGCTGTTGTACAAGCAGTAAAATGCTAGCCTTGAGAAAACTGAAAAAAAAACTAAATTCTGGGACAAAGCCAGGCCCTGAGTTCAAGCCCTAGTATTAGCACCAAACAAATAAATTAATTAATAAGGTAATTAATTAATTAAAAATAAATTAAGTGGTCACATGTGGAGAGGCAGGTAAAATATAACATGCGTGGTAATGGTTTATGTATTATTTTGTAATAAGGCATATTATCATTTGTCCTAATCACTAATATTTTATTTGGACTTTTTTGTACAAAAAACCCTGAATTTAGCATGCATGTATATGTGTGTGTACATGTGCGAACCTGTGTGTATGTGTATATGTGTGTGTGTGCTGTTGCAATGTTGCTTGCCAATGTGGACAGGATGAGGCTGAAAAAAGCTAACTGTGTTGTACTGTTTTTATTTATCAGTGTTCTGTCATGTCATTTCAGTGGAACCACCCTTTGTACATATTATTTGTCTAATAATAACATCATAATCAAAGCATTTACAATATTAAGTTAGAAAAAGAGACCACTTTCAGCTTTTAATGTATGTTAGGTAAGAAGATACAGACATTGTAGTTAGTAAGTTATTGCTATAAGATGATTGTCAGTACAAAATACACATTTGACCTCTTAAATTGGTTATACTTTTAAGACACACTCATGGAGTGATTTGGACCGACTTGACCAAACAGGTATTATTCTCTGGTGACTCCTGTGAAACACAAGTTCCATGAACTCTTTCCGGATTTCTGTTGAAAATCACTTCCTTTGCAAGATTATATTTATTCTCACTAAGAGATAATCCAACCCATATTATGTTTGACTATCCCATCTTATTCATTGAAAATAAGTATTGTGGATATGCTTGTTAGATATTCCTTTCAAAAACGAACAAACAAAAAGCAAGTGTCATGTCCAGATTGTGGATGCATTTGAAGGTGTTTTGTACATGCACAGGAATCTTTACTAATGGCTCATTTGTGGGAGTAACTATGGCAACTTTAACAAATAAGGATTTTGAATATCTGTTCCAATATACATAACATCCCAGAGCAAGTCTTGCAATTTCTGAAAATCCTTTGAATATTTTAGTATTTTTTCAGTTCATTGACTGTGGAGCTAAAATTTCTGAAATAAATATTGTTAAGATCTGAAAATGTAAGTGGGTTTATACGCTTTTTTATGCTTCATTTTATGGAAACCTAGTTTTTATGAAAGTAAATGGAATAGAATAAAAGAATGTAAGTGAATTGGGTAAGCTAATTATTAGTATAATTTTGTTTTGAATTAATAGTCCATTGAATGTAGATAATGCAGTTAAATTATTTCTTCTCTACTTCAGTTAGTTTTAGAATCTTTATAGTTATGAGTGAACTTTTAGTGTAAATAAAGGTCTTTTAAAATGATTAGGATTAACCTTGTGTTTTTTGTCCTACTTCCAAGAAAATGAGTTATTTTTAAGTGTTAATAGTTTATCATTGTCATTATCATAGGGAATCATTATCATTATCATAGGGACTTAAAAATGCAGTAGTATTGATGTCTTTTTAAACCAATTGTATTCACAAGTTGGAGAGTCTTTAATTCAAAATTAGGTCTTGGTGTCTGTGATTTTTACCCTCTCTTTCCTAACACTAATGATAGGTAAGACTGCATTTTTGCGTATATGAAAGGTAAAATATGTATCTGGGGTCAAATGTGATTTTTATATCAGTCTTTCTTTAATAACATTTTAAAGTAGTACTTTTCTCTCAAAATGTTGGGTATAAAAAGCAATCAAAATACTTCTAATGATAAACAATTTAGGTGAGCTACAATGTGGAAACAATTGCTCCAAAAGACCTGCAGTCTATTTCCATCAGGAATTGGGCAGGTCATTCTTTCAGTAAGACTGTGTTAACCAGAGATGGGGTCCCCAGGCAGTGCAGTGTTGAGTGAAAGGATAAAATATGATTTCTACTATTTTGAGCTAGAAATCAAGAATGTTGTAGTTTAGCAATTCCTTTCACCAGGGAGGTATAAATTGATTATGAACTTGGAGTTTTCATATTACAGTTACTTCTTATTTTCTTTTTTTGTTGTTGTTGGTCATGGGGCTTGAACTCTGGGCTTGGGTGCTGTCCCTGTGCTCTTCCACTCAAGGCGAGTGCTCTCCATTTGGACCACAGTGCCACTTCCAGTTTACTAGTGGTTTATTAGAGATAAGAGTCTCACAGTCTGTCCTGCCCGAGCTGGCTTTGAACCACAATCCTCAGATCTCAGCCTCCTGAGTAGCTAGCGTTATAGGTGTGAGCCACCGGTGTCCGACTTAGTTACCTATTTTCTAACAAAGATAAAGTGAAATATTATTAGAGTGTGCACAATAATTTTGGGAATTTTCCTAGAATTAGTAGACTGAGTGCTGGTATTTAGTTATAAAATAGAATGAGGTTAGTTCATATGGTGGGAATGGAATGCAGGCTAACACTTACCATGTGTACAATGTTGTACTAGTAATTTCAACTCTGAAGACTTAAATATCGTCATCTTAGAATTAAAAATAGAAGTAGTTCCACTTTATGGGATTATTGTGAGGATTAAATTAGATACCAAAGGTAAAGTACTTGGAAAAATAATCAGAGTTTGATACTTTCTACCTGTTATTTTATCATGTGATATATTCTAATATTTTTACTGTGATTTTTATATTGTCTATTTAGGATATGCAAAGTGATGTATTGATATACATTGTGTTGTTCAATTTTCTGTCATTATGAGGAAAATACCTGCAAAGAAAATTTCTGAGAAGAAAATTATCATATTGACTCATGGTTTAAGATCAGATGTCTCCATTGTTTTTAATTATATTTTTATTAAATAGTTGTAAAAAGGGTTTTCCATTCAACGAATCAGTTTATAAGTACAATGGATCTTTACACAACTTTCTCACATCCTTCCAAACCTCAACCCACTTTTGTTTTGCTAGTTTCATACTATCTGCATTGAATATTATAGCTTCACTCTCTACTTCCATAAGTCTCTTTATTTCTTCTCTTTGACTTCCCCTCACATTTTCCAAGTGGTAGTCTCCTGGTATTCATTTTGTTGGATTAAAAGTTCAATTTCATAAGAAATTGCACCTGTTAAGTACTCCTCTGTAAATAGCATGCTTTGATTAATACTGTTGTTTAACTTGCATAAAATTCTGGATTCTAAATATGCGTCCTTTTTGTGTCTGGCTGTGACTTCGTTTACTTAACATAATTTTAGATCTAACCATTTCTTTGCAAATGCTGTAAGTCTTTATAATGGATGGGTGCAATCCAATTGTGTATATGTGCAACACTTTCTCCAACCATCCCTCTGCTAAAGTGCGTCTGGGCTGTTTCCATAAATTCTCTATGGTGAATAGTACAGTAGTGAACATGATGGTGAGAGTGATTTTACTCTAACCTTTTAGAAGAATTCATCACTATTTTTCTGGGAGCAATCCTCCAGCCAATTTGCCAGAATTAGCAAATCCCTTCCTTCATCTCCTTCACAACGTTTTTCAGGTCCTCAAAAACACACTACCCCCTACAGGTCTCAATCAGTTAAAACCACACTGTGCCCATATTCTTTTGTTGTTGTTGTTTTTCTCTGTCCGGTCGAGGGGCCTGAACTCTGGGCCCCTCTGGCGCTGTCCCTCAGCTTTTCTGCTCAATGTTAGCAATCTATCACAGCGTCACTTCTGGCTTTCTTCTTTTTGCTTATGTGGTGCTGAGGTATCAAACCCAGGGCCTCATGCATGTAAGGCAAGAGCTCTACCACTGAGCCACTTTTGCAGCCCTGATGTGCCCATATTCTTTTAATATATTTTTTCATAATTTTACACATAATTTAGCGAGAACCTTCTATGTACCTTCCTAATGTGGGAATGAGGTAAATGAAAATAGAGTAAAAGTAAGAGATGTGGAATTTTTTAAATAGCTATTATCATATTTAAAATAATTTTCAGCTATAACCCATAGCCACACTTACCATTATTTTAATCTTTATTTGATTATTTCACCTATCCCCTAAATTATAACATGTGATTTAAATACAAAGGCAAAAAAGTGTGGTTTGACTTTGACACTCATGTGTGAGGATGCACAATATGGGCAAATAAAGGGATTGGAATTAATAGCCATTATCCATTTTGTTAAATGGTTTTCTCAAACCGATTCTCACAATTCATATTTCATTCAACAACAAGAAACGTGACAATTCCCTTTGCTTTGCTCCTCATTAAACTTGTTTCCATGTTATTTTATTATGAAGGATGATTTCATAAATCTACTATAGATACAAAAATATGTTAAAATATTTCTATATGTATGCATTCATATAAATATACACATATATATTATAAAGGTTATAATGATAAATTATAACTTCTGTAACTGTACAATATACTAAATTATTAAAAACATGGACGATTCAGGCCTGGAATCATGGTTATTCAGGAGGCTGAGATCTGACAATCATGGTTTGAAGCCATCCTGGTCAGGAAAGTCCATGAGCCTCTTATCTCCAAACAACCAACAGAAAATCAGAATTGGAACTGTGGCTCAAAGTAGTAGAGTGATAGCCTTGAGAGAAAAGACTCAGAAATATCACCCAGGCTCTTAGTACAAGAACTAAAATCTACCCCCAAAAAGTATTTAATTTACACCTGTGTAAATAGAGTATTACCTTCACCCAAATGCACATCCATGCTCATTTGCAAGGTAACTCTGTTATGTCTGGAGTACCACATAATATTATCACTTATGTAGAAAGTATTGCAACATGGGTAAACTCTATCTCTCTCATGGATTTTTCTCCACTCAAATATTCAAATCTTGCAATTATTCCCATTATTTAAAGTCATAGCTTTTTTTCTTTAATACCCATAATATTGGAATTTGAATTGAGTGTCTTGTGTCTCCTAAATGGATGTTCTTACCACTTTGGCATGCCCCAGCCCTAAATTGTCCTGATTAACTTTCAGATAGAATCTTGCTTCCTACTTGTGTATGATCGTGGGCTCAGTCTACTTCATGTTATTCTTCCTGGAATTTAGAATAACAAGTGCCTGGCATTATGTACAGATTTTTCTGTCCAGTCTGAGCTTTAACCACTAACCTCACAATAGTAGACTCCCATGTAGTCAGGATTTTCATAAGCTTATCATAGCTATTTTTAAAAAAATCTTTGCATTTCCTGCAGGTTCTTGAGTACTGAGTTAACTTGTGTTTTCTTGGGTTGTTTTGGTTCTTTTGAATGTATGTGTTGAGTTGTTCCTCATTTTTCCTTTTGTTTCTTTCACTCAAGTTCTTACCTATAGTGCTGAGAAACCAATTTTTCTTTCTCAAGATAGTCAAGGTGAACATTATTTATTCCAAAACAATTCCAGTAATATTTAAACACCTTCAGAAATTTCGAGAAGATGGCGGAGGAGAATCTGGTGGATAAACAAGCTCTCACATAGAAAGCAGTTCTAGAGTTCCAGTGAACAGTCCTAGGCACACTAAGTGTGCCATCACAGTACAGAGAGTTTGGGCAGAGAGGGAAAATCAGGTAAGGAGACAGATCTGAGCATTTTCCAGCCGCCATGGCTGAGGTTGCTCTGCAGGCTGTGGTGGCATCCATAGCTGCCATAACTACAACCCAGAGAGTCTGGGACAAATGTGTCAGATGCAGCGGGTGAGCAGATTTTACTCAACACCAGCAAGAACTGACAAGTAGCAGATATCTTCATCCTGCAGATAGCAGACCAGAAGCTACCCAGGAACCAACATTCCAGTGTGAGTACAAAACTGACATCCTCACGCCTTCTCAAAGGGAGCAGAGGAGGGAAGGCCACCCCTCCCTCCAACACTGGAGATATCCATCTTTGATGTAGACAAAGGCCTGGCTAAGCAGTTAGATCCAACTCAGTTCTTTGATGAAAACAAAATAGTCTTTTAGCGAGTCACAAGTACCTACCCTGATCTGCCATTCTCAACTCCACCCATGGGAAAGTCACCACAAAGCGGCAGAGAAAGCTACACCCAAGAAGGAGAGGCTTTCTTCACTGGGTAAACAGAGTCAGAGGCTGATCTTCCCTACAGCAGCCCTGACAATCAATTGAAACTCAGTAAACATAAACCCTGAGCATTGCTCCAGGCTGGGCTCAGTGAATGTCTCAGAAGCTAGCCCCACAGGGAAAAGCTACTGTTTGCTGAAAGGCCTCAACTTTACCCAGAACCCAGCCTTATCACAGCAACTCCAAACTAGAGGAAACAGCCACCTCCCTCTTTTGTGATACTCAAAGCAGATCTCCCTCCCACTGAACTAGCCTGGGAGGGGATCACAAACTTCTGGGTAAACCAACAGATTTTTTTCTGCCTGCCCAAACAAATTGAATTAAGAAACCAATCAAGCCACAGAAAACCAAACACCACAAGCAAACCAGAGACTCCACCAAGAGACTGGTTACTGACAAAAGGGAGATACTGGATCATCCCATCAACCCCCCAAAAACAAAATCAAAGACGTCTTTTTTTGTATCTTTTTTAAATTTTTACTTTTTAATTAAAAATTGTTTTTATTAATCTTTTTTTCTTCCTCTTATAACTTTTATTTTAGGTATATATGTGTGTGTGTGCTTTTTTTAATAAAAATGTCTATTGACCTGTTGGTCTTTTTTGTTCTTTCTTTCTCATTCGTTTTACTTTTTCATCTTTAGTTCTTTTTGCATGAATTATTTGTTGTTCTGTTCACCTCTTATATACCTGTCATTGATTATAAGACCTTATCCCCCATTGTGTAAATTCTTAATCCAAAAATGTATTACTCAATTCAAAACCTCTTAGGATTAAATTCCTTAATAGCAGTATTATCTATTTATACCTATGAATTATTTGAAGTATTTTTATTTTTTAGTTTTTCAGGTCTCCTTTCTATCCCTCCCCTCCTTTCATCCTAATCCCATTCATCTCTCAATTTTACTTCTTTAAATTTTCATTACTTTTAAGAGTTTCACTTTTAAAATTTAAATATTTGTCTTTCCATTTTTTTCTTGTCTCTTTTTTAAAATTTTTTCTTCTCTCTTTCCTATCATACTTTCCAATCCATTTCCCTCTGTGAGATTAAGATTTGGTTAATTTCACTCTCCTTTTACCTTTCCACATCCCTCTAACCCACCTTTCTTCCTAAACATAATAATTTCTGGTTTGTCAAATTCTTCTTTGGTATTCTTAGCCCATTAATACATAGTTATTTAATGTTGAACAGACTGTATCTGTTGAACTAGATGGTATTTTCAGACATTTGACTATGCAATTACAGGACTTTGGTTGATGCTTGCCTTAAAATGGTGTTCTAGCACAAAACTGGCATTACTTTCATTCCAAATCTGCATAACAAGCAAGAAAAACACAAGGAAAATGGCAAGTCCAGGTATCTCAATTCCCACTCAAGATAATCAGGTGACAGAACAGATAATGAATAATCCAGAGGAGAGTTCCCAAAAACCTCTACAAACACTCCTGGTAAACATGGTGAATGAAAATTGAAACCCTGCAAAGGACTCAGTGTGAGCATGATCGGGAGAGAGAGGAGGCAAACCAAAGATCAAAACAGGAAGCTCATGGGCTTGAGAAAGCTACTAAAAGATTGATACTGGAATTGCGTGAGCAGGTTGAGAATAATCAAAGAGAAATAAAGGAATTGTGTAAGCAGGCTGAGAACAGTCAAGAAGAACTACAGAAGTTGCATGAACGTGAGAAATCTATTCAAAGAATAATACAAGAATTGCAAGAGCGGGATGAGCATAGACAAAGATCAATAGAGCCATTCATGGAATCCATAAACAGACACCTGAAAGTCAGGGAGACCACAAAGGGAATGCTGAATGGAGCCCAACAGAAGGAATGGGAGTCCAAGGAAACCATAACCAATCAGCAAAGTGATTTGAGAATAAACACTGAACACCAAATTAAGGAAGTAAAGAATTTCATACAAGATCTAAAACAAAGCTCCAACAAAGAATTTGAAGCCATAACAGCAAACCAATTAAAAGGAAAAGAAATGAAAAATAAAGTAGAAAGGCTTGACCGTAGGTTAGACCATGCCGAAGATTGAATCTCCCACAGTGAGGACAGCCTAGGTATTATAGAGAAAGAACATACAACTATCCAAGACAAATTCAAGAAATATGAATAGATCTATTCAACACTTGGACACAATTAGAAGGCCTTATCTAAGGGAAATAGGTGTAGAGGAGCACATAGAGACAGAAGGTAATGGTCTAGAAAATTTGTTCAACAGGATCCCAGCAGAGAACTTCCCAACACGCAACAAGATAGGCATATTCAGATACAAGAAGCTTTTAAAACTCCAGATAGACCAGACAAGAACAGGACATCCCATCGTCCAATTATAAGCCACACAGGATCAATTCAGACCAAGGAAAATATCCTTAAAGCTGTCAAGATCAGTCACATATAAAGGAAAACCAATTAGAATCACCTCAGATTTCTCAACAGAGACAAAACAGAAAAGCCTGGAATGATGTATGCCATGCTATAAAGACAAACAACTATCACCCTGCTAAACTCTCCTTCATAATTGAAGATCTAATAAAAATCTTCCATAGCAAAGAAAAACAAACAATATATCTCCACCAAATCAGCTCTACAAAAGATGCTTAAAGATGTCCTAAACATAGAAAACTAACAAGACCACAATAAAGGCCAAGAAACCACATACAAACAGAATCCAAGAACCATAGGAAGAATCCAGTAGGTGTAGCCCCCAAGAAGGTGGATAAAATGGCAGGAACACCCAAATACCTCTCAGTCCTATCTCTCAATATTAGGGGATGTAATTCTCCAATTAAGTGACATAGACTGTCTAGTTGGTTTAAAATGCAATATTCTTCTATCTTCTACCTTCAGGAATCACAACTTGCCCATAAAAATCAAACACATTGGGAGAGTTAACTAATAAATGCAAATCAAAACAACATTGAGATATCACCTCACACAAGTTAGAATGGCAAAAATCAAAAACTCTAACAACAACAGATGTTGGAGGGGATGTGGACAGAAGGGAACCTTACTTCATTGTTGGTGGGAGTGTAAACTTGTTCAACCACATTGGAAAGCAGTATGGAGGTTCCTCAAAAGACTTCACATAGAGCTCCCCTATGACCCAGCAATCCCACTTTTGGGCATTTACCCAAATGATTACAAACAAGACCACACTAACGCTACCAGCACAACTATGTTTATTGTAGCATTATTTACCATAGCTAAGATATGGAACCAACCCAGATGCCCCTCAGTAGAGGAATGGATCAAGAAAATGTGGTATATATACACAATGGAATTCTATGCCTCCATCAGAAAGAATGACATTGCCCCATTTGTTAGGAAATGGAAAAACTTGGAAAAAATTATATTAAGTGAAGTAAGCCAGGCCCAAAGAAACATAGGTCCCATGTTTTCCCTTATTTGCAATATCTAGTATATGTATGAGTCAAGCGGAAAAAGTCAGATAATGTGATGTTAGGAAAATGAACCCTTATATATGTATTTTAATGCTTTTTTATTTCATGCATTTGTTTCTAACGCATTTATAAGATTATCTCTTTGTTGCTTTGTATGTCCCTCCCCCACAGTATAACCCCTGCTTTCACTATATTTGATGTCAGTATAACTTGTGGAGGAGATGGGGAAAAACAAGTCGTTTAAGAATACAGGTGGACCTGTTCCAACAATGAGAAGTACAAGGTCATGTCGAAAACGAGCTTTACAACGTTGGTGCAGGGGGAGGGAGGATTGGGGAGGATGGAGGGAGGATTGGGGGGGGAGGGGGGAGGTAGGGAAAGGATGTGAAGGGTAAACAAAGGAGGAGGCCACAATGCTTGGTAAGAAATGTATGCATTATCCTGCCCATGTAATTTTAACCCCTCTGTACAGTATGTTCACAAAAAAATTAAATTAAATTAAAAAAAATCAAACACATTTTGAAAGTGAAAGGCTAGAACAAAATTTACCAAGAAACGGCTCCCATAAACAGTCAGGAGTTGCAATCCTAATATCAGATAAAATAGACTTCAAATTAACATTATTGAGAAGAGATAAAGAAGGTTACTACATACTAATTAAGGGATCTCTCTTTCAGGAGGATATTAAAATTCTAAATATTTGCCAAACAATATTGCACCCAAATTTATCCAAGAAATACTACTTTAAATCTCACATAGATCCAAAGACATTAATTGTTGGGGACTTTAACACACCACTATCCCCACTAAATAGATCAACTCGGCAAAAACTCAACAGAGAAACCACAGATCTAAACAAGTGCATACATCAACTGATTTAGCAGACATCTAGTGAATATTCATCCAGCAGCATCAGAATACACTTTTTACTCAGCAGCACATGGAACATTTTCCAAAATACACCACATTTTAAGTCACAAATCAAACTTGTCAAAATTCAGAAACATTGAATTCATATCTTGCATTCTCTCAGACCAAAAGGGAATAAAATTAGAACTCAACACAAAAAGCCACCAAAAAGTCCAGTAACACACGGAGGCTGAAAAACACACTGTTGAAACACCAGTGGGTCATGGAAGAGCTTAGAAACGATGTTCAAATGTTCATGATATTCAACAAAAATTAGCACAGAGATTACTGGCTCCTCTGGGACTGAGCAAAGTCAAGATTCAGAGGCAAGTTTATAGCTCTCAGCTCCTACATCAACAAATTGGAGAGATCTGAAACCAACAATTTAATGAGATCTGACACTCCTTGAAAAAGAGCATCAAGATAAACCCCAATCCAGTTGATGGAAAGAAATAATTAAAATTCAATCAGAATTAAATGAATTAGAATAAAAAAAAACCATATGAAGAATCAACAAAATGAGAAGGTTCTTCGAAAAAATTAACAAAATTGACAGACCCTCAGATCTCGGCCTCCCGAGTAGCTAGCTAAGCTGATTCACCCTCTGAGAAGTTAGCTAAAATTCTGTCTGTCCTCTATGCTTCACTGCTCTTTTATTCTTTTCCTGAGGTAATCACAAGCTTGTCATATAAATGTCTCATTGTTTAAAAATACTGTTACTGTTTGGCACCAGGGGCTCCAATCTGTACTCTTAACTACTTAGGAGGCTTGAGAACAGAAACCAGGCCAAATTTTAGTGAGTTCCTTCTCAATCTATAGCTGGGTGCATTGGAATATTTCCACCATCCTGCACTATCTAGAGACTAAGATTGGAAGGACTGCAGGATCCAGGAAGCTAGACAAGTTGGTGTGCAACTCTGATGCCATTGATGAGGGGAAAGATAAAAGGACAGATCAGGTGCATGTTCTTGTGGAAAGGGAACCCTTATCTTAAAATTAACCACTGACATAATGCCAGCCTAGCAAGAACAATACCCTAATTTGAAATCCTCACATTTTTCCAAAACCAAAGTAAGTACATACATTAACATCCCAAAACCTAGTACAATCTGTTCTTTGCTCTAATATCATCTTTATCTGATTATCATATGATGTGACAGAATAGTTTCTTCATTAAACTTATGATATATTTTAAAAGACCTAGAAAATTCTTTCTCACTTGTTAAGAGCAAACGAATGGCATATTACCTCATTTCTTACATATTTGACTGCCAATAAAAATCCATTCAATGATTAGTACAGTAATATATTCTGATTTATTACTTTATTTGTAACAATTGTTAAACAGTTTGCTTTTCTGCTGAAGTTTAAGTATTTAAATAGTATCCTCAAAGTATATTCCTTGGGTACTTGGGGCAGTTTTTTATAAAGTTTTTAACTAATAACTTCTAAGAATTCTTAATTGCTATATTATTTGTTTTATTTTTAATTTCAATATAATTTTATTGTACAGGTAATGTACAGAGGTACATAAATAAGGTAATGAGTATATTTCTTTTGGAAGGAACATTGTTATCCCCTCCATTGATTTTTTTGTATACTCAAACAATTACTGATGCTTTTGCTGTTGCTATTGATCAAATGTACTTTTGCTTTCTTTGTTCATGCATTTTTATTATAAAACTGATATAAAAAGTGTTTACAGTTACTTAAGTCAACTAAAGAGTACACTTCATTTTATTTTCTATACTTCAAATTTTGATCTTGATTATTTACTTTCTTGTTTCTTTAGGATAATTCTTTTTTCAGAGTTGTAGGATTAATTTAATTATGCATGATTTTACACATGTAAATTATTCAGACACATATATGTTACTTTTAAAATATTTAACATGTGAATATTTAAAATTATTTTCTTAATTTTTATATGGTTGGTGAATTTAAATAAATTGATTTTCTTATAGTTCTAAACATATTTTTCCAGGTAACAAATAATTACTGTATTTTCAAGAACCACATACTATATTAAGAAAGGCTTCATTTCTTGTTCACTTTTTTGTAAATATTTGTACTTGAATTTAAAAAAAGTTTGAGCTTGTCATGGTGATTTGTGGCTGCCATTTTCTACCTATGGTAGGAACTAAAAATAGGGTTTGTAATTCAGGAGAGCCTGAGAAACTATGAGACCTTATCATAAAAGTATCCAGAGTGAAAGGTTTAGAGATATAGCCACCTGTAGCGAGATATAGAGCACCTGGTTATCATATTCTAAATCTTGAGGTTAAAACACCAGTAATATCAATCTTTTGTCAAAATAAAAGGATACATGTTTCAAAATGTTTATTATTTAAAAGTTATTTGCAAAGGTTCTCATGTCTTCTATTTCTTAATTTTCACTTCACTTAATCTATAAGAATCCAAGTATATTGTGACTATTTGATTTCTACTAAATAGTACGAGCAATATAATGATTTCATATATTAACCTATTTTTATTATTTGTGATAATTTCCTCTATTTAATATTTTATCAATATTCCAAATGTGTGTATGTAGTGTGTGTGTGTGTGTGTGTGCTTTGTGTGTACTTTGTAATTCTTGGGAGATCACACCATTATTTCACATATGCTATGTCAAGATTTTACCACTGAACTATACTGTGTAGTTACAATGTAAATAGTGTTTTAAATTATGACTTTTAAATTTTCATTCCTAATATGTTTTTTCAAAATTATATATGATACAATGTGATCCATTTTCTATCCACGTTAGCAATTTTTATTGTTATTTTATTTAGAAGATTTCCACTGCTTTTTCACTTCCAAATTCTTGTGTTTGCTATTGATAAAGGTTTTACTTTGCTTCTATTCTCTGTTCATTCTTTTTGCCTTTAGAGTTTACCTATTGTTTCCGTTATTTCTTTGGAAATTAATTATCATATTCCTATTACAATTTATTTACATTGTAAGAGGACTATACAATGCTTTATTTTCTATTTTATTTTTCTCATCTTCTCTGACTCTCAGTCCACACTATTAGGTGGATTAAAAAAAACTTGATTAAGGACACTTTGATTATTTTCGTGCTTCTCTTCTCTGAAGTCTTTTTGTTTTTGAAACACAATAACAATGACATTCAGCTCCTAGGTGGTCCATCATTCTATCCCCTCTCACTCTCCTCTGTAGTACAGCTCAAGTAGTTATCATTCAACTTTATTATGCTATGTGTTATCTAAATCTTAACTCATTCCTAAATTAATTTTAGTTGTTTTAAGCATTCTCTAAAGACATTTTTCCCTATATAATATTTGAGGTCTTGTGTTTTCACAAGGTGCAAAATATGAGTGACTATCAAACATCTAGATATCTGTAGTATATTGGTCCACCTGATCAATAAACTTGTATGTAAACTCAAGGAATACAGGTCAGTCAGAACTATCTTGTAAAATGGTGTAGCTTGAGCACTCATACTAGATTTGAATCTTACCATGTTTATTAGTGAGAGAACTGACACATAGAAGAATGTAACACATTTATCAAAAATAAATTCTTAGTTTTATTGTGAATAGATTTTGAAAAGTATGCCATGACTTAATGAAATAAAAATAGAATCTTAAATGTGTGTATTGGCACTATTGCCTTTCTAGTTTTAAAGAATGATCTTACACTACTACCTCAATCCTTATACAAAAATTTAAACTAAAAAAATGATTATCAAACTAAATGTGAGTTGTAAAAACCTACAAAACGAAAATGTAAAAATTCATGACAATGGATCGTAAAGGTTTCCAAAAATTTGACATGGAAAGCATTAGTGGCTAAAGAAAAGCAAGAATAAACTAATATCAACTGATAACCTTTCTTAATTCCATGAAAGTAGTGAAAACATATCCAACAGATAGAGGGCACATATTTCTTAATGCTACAATGTTAATGCTACAATGATCCTGAATCTTAAGTATTTTATATCTTCTAATTCTGTATAAAATTTTCCTGAACATGATATTTCTATAAAGAACATATTTAAATTAATAGTCAATAGGAGGAGCATATGAATTAAGCTCTTCTTTAGTATCTAAGAAAAAAGAAAAAGACAACTCACTAATATGACCATAATATAAAAAATGACACAAAATATAGTAATGCATTTGTGGAGAAATTCATATACTCCGCATAGCAGAATGATTTGTGTAATACTGCAGTCATTTTACCAAGCAAGTTTTCAAGTCTTCAAAAGGTCAAAGAGAATTGTATATGTTCTAGCCATTACACTTCTTTTTTGGGAGGGGGTCCAGTCGTGGGGCCTGAACTCTGGGCCTGGGCGCTGTCCCTCAGCTCTTCAGCTCAAGGCTAGTGCTCTACCACTTGAGCCACAGCACCACTTCCGGCTTTTTGCTTTTTGCTTATGTGGTGCTGAGGAATCGAACCCAGGGCCTCTGGCATGCAAGGCAAGCGCTCTACCACTGAGCCACCTTCCCAGCCCCTAGCCATTACACTTCTATATATGTATTAAAGAGAAGTAAAAAACTTGTATGGATCAGGAATGTAGTTCATTGACAGTGCACTTGGATAGTATGAATAAGAACCTGGAAATAATTCCCCAAAACAAATTTTGAAAAGACACCCTATAGAAGATGTATGCAGGACAAATTCCTGTAATTCAATTTTATATCTATTTTAATATCTGTTCTAAAATTTATAGGATTTCTATTTGAAGAAATGCAAGTTTGTGAAAATTAGGCTTGGAAAACCTGATTGTACAATTCACTTCCAAAGCAATAAAATGTATGCAATGAAAGGAGATAATATATTGCATGTGAATTTCATGTCAAAAAACGAACTTTACAACTTTGGCTGGGGGAAAGGGAGGGGGGAAGAGGGAAGGGGAGGGAACAGGGAAGGGGGGCAGAGATGGGAAGGGATAGGAAGGTGAAACAAAGGAAGAGGCAACAATGGTTGATAAGAAATGTACTCATTACCTTGCTCATGTAATTGTAACTCCTCTGTACAGTATTTTCACAATAAAAAATGAAAAAATAATCTTGCTAGTATGTATTCTTTTAAAGATCTTATAAATATTTCCCTGTATCATTTGTAGCATCAAACATTACTTAAGCACACAGAAAAGGCATAGTACTTTACATTAGTGGATCCAGTTTTTGATCTTGAGAAAGTAGAATTTTGTAAGAACCTATGACAACTCACAGCCATATTTTCATGAATACTTTCATGTAGCTAGAACTAGTTTACTAAAATATTCACTTGGAAAATATGTACTAAAATATCCACGTAGTAAGCTTTTCTGTTTTATTTCTTGGTATTTCATTTATGTATGTTTTTCTCTATTTTCTTTATCCATTTATCTGGCTTCCCAATCCTTCTTACTCTTCTCTAAAATATTGTTTAATTTGTACGTTTGTTCTAGTTTTCCTACACTCAGACTGAACTCTTTACCCTGAGATTTTCACATAAATGACTTTGCCTCAGATAATTGCTTACTTTTAGATGAGTGCTTCTCAACTTACTGTATGCCCCAGGTCACTTTAATGCCATTCTATTCTGCTTTATATATCTTATGACATTTGCAATGAAGTCTATCTGCTTATTTCATTTTTCTCTCCATTTATTAAAGCACTGGGTTTAGGAGATTTGGGGACACATCTCTTGTTCATTTCTGTAGACGCAGCAGATAAGACTCCTCCAGAGATAGACCCAGAATTCCTGCTTACGGATACTGGACATTCTGTCTATATCAAAGGCACAATTTTATGTATCTTCCAAGATTTGGTGTATTATAACTGAGAGTCCTAGAGACTTCTTACATTTTTTTCACACTTGATAAAAAAAATGTGATACCATAGATATTATCAAAATTTGTTTAACACAATGTTTCTGCATCCACTTTCTGGCCATGTATGTTAAATCAGTTCTAGCCTGAAAGGAACACTTCCTTTGTGTTTCCCAGCATATTAAATCATATACCTGACTTTATTAATTTTATCAAATGCTACAAAGTTGAAGAGACATCATATTATTTCATCCGATGATGATTCTTCAACTGGTTACAGTTGTTCACTTTTGGTACACCGATGTAATTTATCATTTATCATAGACAACTGCTTATAATTAGGATATCGCTTTCTCTTCACAAAGTCTGCCCAGAATTATCATTTCATTCAATTCTCACACTCATATACTTTTGAAATTCTATTATTTTGTTTCCACTATCTGGATTTTTCTTTCTCTCCATGTGATGATGTCAATGCTCATCTTTCAGTCCTAATTAAATAACAACTGTATTATAGTTATGAACAAATTCTCTCTTCCTAAGTATATGCTACACATTTTGACATTATATGATATACTAGTAATTGTATTATATATATATATATATATATATATATATATATATATATATATATATACACACACATATATATATATATATATATGCACACACACATATATATACCTTTTTCTGTTGGGAGTACAATAGACTTGTGTGGATAATTATTAATCATCTTCACTTACTCATACAAACTATCACAGACTAAATGAACTATAACACAAATTCATATCCTCATATAAACCCTGAACATTCAAAAGCAAACCTATCAGCAGTGTTAGTTTCTTCTGGACACTATTTGAGAAGATCCAATTGATCCTGCTCAACTCATTTCTGGTGGTATTCTGACAATCTATTGCATTCTTTGCCTTGTAAAGACAACACCGTGACATCTGCCTTTATCCTTGAGTGTATACATTTGCCCAAATACTATTTATATTAAGACATTAGTCCCACTGGATTAGGGGTCTTCCATACTTAGTAATGACTTCCTCTTAACTGAATTGTCAATGTCACTTTTCCCAGGAAACAAAGGAGGAGGCAAAAATGCTTGATAAGAAATATACTCATTACCTTGCTCATGTAATTGTAACGCCTCTGTATGATATTTTCACAATAAAAAACTTATTAATAATAGAAAAATAAAATAAAATCTAAATCATGGGCATTGGCAGTTTAGGACTTCCACATAAAAATATATAAAACAACTTAACTAATTCCAGTGGTATTACAGAAGATAGTAATGCAACAAACTACATGTTTGTTCTTTTCATAAAACTACTTAAAATAGCTTAAGTGACAACAAAGCAGTCTTAAACTAACAGTATTCTTAGCATAATGTTTTATTCCAGTATGTACCAATCTATTACTTAAGAAAATGTATTTAGCTCCCCTGATTTATTTGTTTCATAAAAAAGAGTGTTATAGGTTTTTTTTAATTTTTATTTT
The DNA here is from genome assembly GCF_019054845.1 of Dipodomys spectabilis. NCBI lineage: Eukaryota > Metazoa > Chordata > Mammalia > Rodentia > Heteromyidae > Dipodomys > Dipodomys spectabilis. Next base: position 157,447 of record NW_024870978.1, on the reverse strand, counting down.
ACTAAGCATATAGTTTCTGCAGTATTCTAAGTTGTTTCCCTTTAGAATACTCTAAGAGCTTATCGTTAATTGAAATATTTTATAGCCAATGGTTTAGCAGACTTCCAGTGACTTCCACTATCTACTAGGTTCTTATTTATGTCTTTATTCGTGCTAGTACTAAGGTTTGAAATAAAAGCCTTGTACTATTGCTTGGCTTTTTCCACTCAAGGCTGGTGCCTTACCACTCATCCAAACTTCCACATCCAGCTATTTGCTAGTTATTGAGGATAAGAATTCAGAGGACTTGAGGATTTGTCTGCTGGAGCTGGTTTGTACCCTCACCCTTGGTTCTCATCCTCTTAATAGTCACGATTATAGATGAGAGACACCATGACCTGGCTGCTATTCTTTTTTTTTTTTCCTGTCGTGGGGCTTGAACTCTGGGCCTGGGCACTGTCCCTCATCTCTTCAGCTCAAAGGGAGCAATCTACCACTTGAGCCACAGTGCCATTTCCGGTTTTTTGGTTAATTTCAGATAAGAGTTTCACAGCTTTTCCTGCCCAGGCTGGCTTTGAACAATGATCTTCAGATCTCAGCCTCCGGAGTCGCTAGGATTACAGGCATGAGCCACCGGCACCCATCTAAGCTTGAAGATTTTTATTTGTCCTAGACATGGGCTTGAACTGAGGGCCTGATCCCTGTCCTTGAGCTTCTTTTGCTCCAGGATAGCATTCTAATACTTGAGCCATAGCTCCATTTCTGGCTTTTTGATAGTTTATTGATGATAAGAGTCTCATGGACTCTCTTATCTGGTGTGACTTAAAACCATAATCCTCAGATCTCAGCCTGCTAAGTAGCAAAGGTTATAGGTATGAGCCACCAACACCTGGCTAGATTTAAACTTTTATATTAAGTTATAAAGTTTAAAAAATCCTATTACCAAATCCTAGAACTAACCTCTTTGAGATTTTGAATAATTTCACCTATTTTGTCCTTTATGCTACATCTGAAGTTTTTTAATAAAACCTCTCCTTTCATTCAGATGATTTTGTTGATGGCTGAACAACACTGTGTAATAGGGGCCAGAATATTGAAATCATGCAGGTCTTGATTTACCTAGTCTAGTGTACAGTTCTTTTAGTCTAATTTTTACCTATCTCAACTTCCATTCATAAACTCAGTTTTGAAAATGCACATTTTTCATTGCATTAATAGTGAAAATTTTAATTTCATAACCTGGACATTTTTTGAAACAACTTTCACAGCTCTGCCAGCTAAATAACTATCTTTGTAAACATGAAACTTCTGACGTGTGAAAGCTGTCTTCAAATTCTGATGTCTGAATAGGCAGTTATACAGCTTAATCTCTGATAAATTTTCTATGTCAGAGGTCAATGTGCCTATCTTATTTTTTATGAAAGTTTCTCCTTTCTTTTAAAAACTTTTATGCTATGTTTTAAGCTGAGTGAAATTCCATAGCCTATTTTATTAACTTCAGAGCTCTTACAGATTGTAGGGGCAACGCTAGAAAATGTAGACAATTAATTACCACTGTCTCCAACCAGAGGTTTTGTTTTATTTGCAAAACCTAGAATATACTATCATCTCTCCCCATTATTTACATTCTTTCTCATGTATATCATTTGTACACTGAATTGACACCTATGCTGTCACACTCTGTTGCTTACAAGTAAAAATAGATGCCTGAAATATTAGTTGTCAGTTGAACAAAAGTGTAAAGGTAATAATTCTAAGAAAGACAGTCTTATTTGTAATGAGGCCTAATTCATGAGGATACTTTCAAAGCATGGGTGTTTTGTATAATTACCTCTGAATATTAGGAAATTATGATTTGCTACAGCTGAAAGCATGCACAATGTACATATTCAGAAGTTGGAGAAACAAACATATGTCGTCATGTTTTCAAGATGAATAGAAAAAAACACAAAAACCCACAAAATCAAAATATAGATAACTCAGCCAGAAATACTTTTCAAAACAACATTAAAGTCATCAGGGTAGAATTAGGGTTAGAATCCATAAGGATTAATAGTGATATTTCTGCAAATTTGCATAGTAGTTAATTATCAAATATTTATATTTAATAAATATCTTTTTTCATACATACAAAAAGCCAATAGTTATACAACAAAGGACTCAATATAATTGTTACAGCAATATAAATAAATATACACATGAATTTTGCCTCCGATCTGTTAGGGAGAGTATAATCAATAACTCAGATGACAACTGTTGGTAAGGGTATAACAGAATGGAGGTTTTACACACTCTTCATGTGAATATAAATTGGTATCATCATTTGAAAACATTATGGAGACTTCAAGAAATTATTCATAATTCTAATATACAGCAGTTTTGTCTATGGGTACATTGCCAAGTAAATGAAGTCAACATTTTGAAGAGCCATGTGCACCTTCACTTCCATTTTTATATTATTTTTTCAAACCAAGAAATGGAAATAGACTGTCCTGATTGATTGCTGAACCAATAAAAATATATTACATATATGTATACATATATACATTTATGTAAAAACACATATGTATATTATACACATATCACTGGAATATTATTCAGACAAAATGAGAGAAATTCTGTGATATTACAATGTTTGAAATCTAACAAATTTTTCCTCCCAATAAGAGAGATAATTGTGGTTATCATGGTTAAGGGGATGGTGAGGTATTTCTCAATGTAAACTTCAAGTCATAGGATGAATGAGTTTTGGGAATCTGTGTACAGAATGACTAAAGCTATAGATTCTATTTGAATAAATCTATCTTTAAGAATACTAGAAAAGTTAGTTTCCTCCTTTATTAAAAGTGTAATATAGTTGATACTTGCTTCCATTATTCTTTGAATTATCTCATGACTTTTTTCTGGGAGCTTGATGATGGATATGATTTTATATGAGACCATCAATTATTCTTCAGAAAAATAACTCTAGAGTTTTGATACACCAAGTAAACTAGTTTTGCCATATCTAATTCAGAAAAGCATGTACTTTCTCTAAAATAAGTTTTAAAAATCATAATGAGCCATTAAATTTGTTTCAATCTACATTGTAAAATATCAGGAAAGAGAGTAGAAACATATAACTGTAACACTGGATCCTAAATATGTTGGATAAAGTAGAAAGATATTAGTTTAATTTACTTCTCTCTATATATCCTTCATTTTCAAAACCAGATATTTTCAGAAATAATGAATGTGTTTGCTGACTTTTAATATGCTTGGAAGCTAAAATCAGAACCAAAATCACTCAATATTAACTCTTCTCGCCAGAAATACCATTAAAATGTTTAGCTTACAAAAATAATTTAAGGAAACATAAGTCGCCACGCATGTTTCCTATGTTTTCAAAAATGCCTCAATATGAAGAATATAAATTTTACTAGCGGAAACAATCATACACAATTATGACACCTTCTTAAAGGAAAATACATCTTTATGAGTCAATGCAAAACTCATTTATTGAATATCTGCTGGATGTCACAATGTGCTCTACTAAAGAATCATAAGAGAATTGGAAGTTCTTTCAGAGAAATCTGTTTATTGTTGTTGTTGTTGCTATTTGTTTTCCTTTAATTTTTTCTGTCAGTCCTGGGTCTTGAACTCAAGGTCTTGGCTTTGGCCCTGAACGAATTTTGTTCAAAGCTATCAAGCTACCATTTAAACCACAGCTTCACTTCCAGGTTTTGTATTTGTTTTTTTTTTTTTTTTGAGTAATTAGTTGGAGATAAGAGGCCCATGAACTTTCGTCCCCAGTCTGGCTTCAAACCTTGATCCTCAGATCTCAGCCCCAGGGAAAATGAAGAATGCAGGCATGAGTTACTGGCAGCAAGCCGTTATTATTTTTTCACATAACAGTTGTCCATCCTAGTTTGAATGGCTTTTCAGTAAACCATGCTATTAAAATGCTGTGAATTTTCTCCTCTCATATTTGTAATAGTAAACACATGCTTCTTTTGGTATATTGATGAAGTAATGGCTTTAATACAAGTTACGTACAATGGACATACAACACTGTTTCAAGGTGTTTATTGTTTTCATAAATTTCTATAATATCATTTCACGGTGAACTGTATAAATTTTTCTAACTATAAACCATCCTTGTTAATAAAGTGCCGGAATTATTTAACAAGTTGGACAAAGAATTAGCCAAGAAGGGGCCAGCTGATCAACTTTTTAAATTATTAACCATAAGGGTACTTGTGCAAAATTCAAATTTTATTTTACTCAGTTTAGGCATTAATAATACATAATACAAAAAAGCCACACTCAATTCTTTTCTTCTAAATACGGAGTCTGTTTCAATAAATAAGATCTGTGGTTTGATGCCGAGAGCTCTTTTGTTTTGTTATTATGTTACTATTTGATTGTTCCTTCTTATTATTTAAATATTTAATGAAAAGTTTTATGAATCTTGTGTCCTTAAGCTTTGAAGCAAAGGGCATAATTTAAAGCATCTAATAAGTAAATAAATGTCAGAATACTGAAAAATCATAGGATATGCAAAATATATTAAAAGTGGTTTTAATAATAGAACAACAGATTGTACTTTTCTCTTGAGATGATGAAGTATACAAAATGAGATTGTACTATATTTTAAAGACAAGACTATGAAATTCTAATTGCATACTTATGTCCTTAGTTGTTTCTCAAAAATGACCGAAGCATTATAAAAATTGTCCCACTAGATATTTAAATAAATTGCTAAATGACTATTTAATACATACTAATGAGTCTGAATACATTGAAAATTTTAGTAATAGTCAAAATTGTTTTATGTTATAAACATGAAGTGTTTGTGCTAATGTTTAGAAATCTGTCAATACTGAGTTAGTTTTTTAATTTAATTTCTGCACATATATTGGTATGAACTCTGAACCTCACATTCTACGCTTTCTTGTTCAAGCATGATACTTTAACCCTTGAGCCATACCTTCAGTCCAGAATTTTGTTGGTTTACTGGAGATAAAGTTTCTCATGCTTTTGCTACCTGGACAAAGTTAGATCACTGTCCTCTGTAGCTCAGCCTATTCAGTAGCTGTGTTTCATTTATTTTAACCCACTAATTAGTTGTAGTATGTCAAATTTTCTCTTTAAATTACCCAAATCTTATCTTCTTTCCTACATTAAAAAAGATTATAGGGGGCTGGGAATGTGGCTCTGTGGTAGAGCACTTGCCTTGCATGCCTGAGGACCTGGGTTCAATTCCTCAGCACCACATAAGCAAAAAAGAAAAAAGACGGAAGTGGCGCTGTAGTTCAAGTGGTAGAGTGTGAGCCTTGCGCTGAAGAGCTGAGGGACAGCGCCCAGGCCAAGAGTTCAGGCCCCATGACCGGATCCCCCCCCAAAAAAAAGATTATAGGAATTTTTATAATCCAAATTAAGCTTAATTTTACATTTTGTAAATGAAAGTCATAAAAATTTGTTTGCCCATTTGGTAGGAAATGGAAAGACTTGGAAAAAATTATATTAAGTGAAGTTAGCCAGCCACAAAGAAACATAGGTTTCCCTTGGTTTCCCTTATTTGCAACTACTTGTATATGTCTGAGTCAAGCAGAAAAGGTCAGATAAGTTGATGTAAGGTGAAATGAACCCCAAGATAAATATTCTAATGTTTTTTTTCCTTTCATGCGATTGCTACTAACATATTTATAATATAATTTTTATGTTGCTTTGTATGTCCCTCCCACATGGTATAACCCCTGCTTTCCCTGTATTTGATGTTGGTATAATTTGTGGAGGGGAAGAGAAAAGACAAATTCTTTAAATAGGGATACAGATGGACCCATTGCAACAATGAGACATACAAGTTGTTATGTCGAAAAACAAACTTTACAACTTTGGCCTGGGTGGAGGTGGCACGGGAGGGAGGGGAGATTGGAGATTTTGGGGAGTGAGCGGGGGAGATGGGAAGGGATAAGAAGGGGAAACAAAGGAAGAGGCAACAATGCTTAATGGGAAATATACTCATTATCTTGCCCATGTAATTGTAACTCCTCTGTACAGTATTTTCATAATAAAAAAAATGTTTGATTCCGTCCTTCTTTCTCACAAAAATTGAGGTAACTCAGTTTTACAAAGGGTTTTAATTGAGAGGTTGGCTATATGGTTATTTATTCTAATTTTTTTCCTTTAGAGTTATGTGGCACCACGCACATATTCTAGGTTTTTCAAGATTTGCATTGAGGTTTGAGTGCTCCACTTTAGTATCCTGTTTATATTTTTTACTCTAGGTTGTACAAAGAGTAAATATAGCAGCAAAATTGTTCCTTTGTACGTAAGAAGGTTAAGTAAGGTGGGCTTCAGTGACTCAAACTGATTATCCTAGCTACTCAGGAGGCTGAGACCTAAGGATCTCGGTTCAAAGCCAGCCTGGACAGGAAAGTCTGTGAGACTCTTATCTCCAATTACCTACCAGAAAACCAGAAGTTCACTGTGGCTCAAGTGGTAGAGCATTAGCCTCGAGCTGAAGAGCTCAGGGACAGTGCCTAGGCCCAGAGTACAAGCCCCATGAAAGACCAAAAAAAAAAAAAAATGGTTACTGTACCGTATGTGTAGCCAGCACCCATCAAATTACAGATGATGCATTAACCTTTTGGAAAACTTTCTCCTTATGCATAATGATAATGAATGTTATTTCTGGTATGCAAGTCTACCCTTAAGTAATTCTGGCTTGGCCATGAGCCGTAAATATTGGATGAAAATACTGATTTCTCCCAGGCATAGTCCTTGTATGTATGGCTACGTTTATGAGAGTTGAGTATTGTGTAGATAAAGAATGCTTAATACAGTAACTGGTAAGCACTCAGGATACGTAAAATTTTATTATGGAAACTTTGATAGTCAAAATACAGAAATCAAGATGCATTACACATTAGGAATTAAACTACAAAATGTGAATGTTTTATTTTATTTCCCCAATGACACTCAAACTACAGTCAACATGAAAAGACAACATTATAATTGAATGATTATAAAAAATATATTATATTATAAACAATAATAAAAATATTAAGAAGACAGAAAATCACAGGTTTTGGTATTCTGCATACCTACCTGTTTTAAGTACAACAACAAAAAATTAAGCCTAAGAGAAACAACAGGTTTTATTATTTTTAGTGGTATAGCAACAATTTCAATACAAATAAAAATATACTCCAAACATAATCTAAATAGATATAGTTAGAATTGTTTTTAAAGCCTAAGAGAAATAAGTATACGATTATAGAAAGAAGTAAAGGAGAAAAGATATTGAAGTTGACAGAAAATGTTTGCATAGACTATTAAACATTTTTATTGTCAGGACTGTTGAATCTGGCTGGTATTATATTCTGTGAGAAATCAACTTTGCTTTCTCATGTAAACTAATTTTCAAAACAGATATCCATATATCATGTTACTATCACTGTGAAGAAATCAGATTATTTTCTATCAAAAGCTAAACCAAAGCATAAGATGGTGACTTTCTTTTCACTTGGTCCTAAAGATGTGAAGGCTATATAAAACCTAAATTTTGAAAATCTATTCAAGTTGAAAAAAATAGAAGTTACCAGTCCATATTATCTGCTAGCATAATTTTATTATTTGTAATAAATACATTACTAATGTCAAAAACTCAATCTCACCCAATTGCGTTTATACTGAAGAATGAGAGCTAGCTATCATTGAATATATTTAGGATTGTGAAAGACAAATAAGACTATTAACATATCCAAAGAGAAATACAGCAATGCTTATGTAAATGGAGGAAAGATTTTGGACTTAAATAGGTTGAGAAAGAAGACAATAATGTCTCATTCTTGACTTCTCAATTAACATACACTTAAGAGAATGAACGCAAAGAATGTCAAAAAGGTCCCGATTGGATGGTTGGTAGCAATTGGAGTGGGGAAGGGTAACAGGAGAGGGTATAGGAAGGTGAATATGGTTAGAATATTTTAAGTACCTATGTGAAATGGAAAAATAAAGAAGTAAGTTTGGGAAGGGAGAGCAGCACAGAAAGACAATGATGCTTGTGATGAGTCAGATCAAGGTATACTATCTACATATATGGTCTTGTCAAAAGGAAATCCCTTCTATAACTAATTGATATTAACAAAAATTGGGGAACAGAAAACATCTCAATTAGCAAATATCGGCATGCCAATGATAGTGGTTTTATTGTTATCTCTAGTAAATCGTACAAGACTAAAGCTCGGCCAAGTTATTTAACAAAGAGTTGTACAAATGCACTGTGGTTAAAAGATAGTCAATTATTTTTTGGCCAGTTCTGGGCTTGATCTCTGCCTGGCACTGTCCCTGAGCTTCTTTTGTTCAAGGCTAGCACTCTACCATTTAAATCACAGCATCACTTCTGAATTTTTCTGTTTATGTGGTACTGAGGAATCAAACCCAGGGCTTCATGCATGCTAGGCAATTCCTCTACCACTAAGCCGCATTCACAGCACCAATGACCGTCTTTTTTTTAAACATTTTTTACCACACGTTCTGACAGTTTTTTTTTTAATTTAATTTAATTTTATTTGTGAACATACTGTACAGAGGGGTTACAATTACATGGGCAGGATAATGAGTACATTTCTTACCAAGCATTGCAGCCTCCTCCTTTGTTTACCCTTCACCTCCCTTCCAAGCCTCTCCCCTCCCCCCCAATCCCAATCCTTCTCCTTCCCTCTCCTGCCCCCACACACGCACCGACGTTGTAAAGCTCCTTTTGGACATGACAACTTGTACTTCTCATTGTTGCAACAAGTCCACCTGTATCCTTAAACAACTGGTTTTTCCCCATCTCCTCCACAAGTTATACTGACATCAAATATATTGTAAGCAGGGGTTATACTGTGGGGGAGGGACATACAAAGCAACAAAGAGATAATCTTATAAATGCATTAGAAACAAATGCATGAAATAAAAAAAAATACATATCTAAGGGTAGGTTTTCCTGACATCACATCATCTGACATTTTCTGCTTGACTCATACATATACTAGATGTTGCAAATAAGGGAAACCATGGGACCTATGATTTTTGGGCCTGGCTTACTTCACTTAATATAATTTTTCCAAGTTTTTCCATTTCCTAACAAATGGGGCAATGTCATTCTTTCTGATGGAGGCATAGAATTCCATTGTGTATATATACCACATTTTCTTGATCTATTCATCTACTGAGGGGCATCTGGGTTGTTTCCATATCTTAGCTATGGTAAATAATGCAGCAATAAACATAGTTGTGCTGGTAGCGTTAGTGTGGTCTTGTTTGTAAACATTTGGGTAAATGCCCAAAAGTGGGATTGCTGGGTCATAGGGGAGTTCTATGTGAAGTCTTTTGAGGAACCTCCATACTGCTTTCCAAAGTAGTTGAACAAGTTTACATTCCCACCAACAATGAAGTAAGGTTCCTTTCTGTCCACATCCCCTCCAGGATCTGGTGTTGTTAGAGTTCTTGATTTTTGCCGTTCTAACTGGAGTGAGGTGATATCTCAATGTTGTTTTAATTTGCATTTCTTTTATGGCTACGGATGTTGAGCATTTCTTCATGTGTCTATTGGCCATCCTTCTTTCTTCTTCAGAGAAGTTTCTCTTTAAGTCTTTCGCCCATTTATTTATTGGGCAGTTGTTTCTTTGAGGATTCGTTGTTGGGGGGTTTAATTTTTTGAGTTCCAAGTATATTTTAGATATGAGACCCTTGTCCATTGTATGGCTATTAAAGATGCTCTCCCAATCCGTGGGCTTCCTATTGATCTTGCTAACTATGTCATTTGCCCTGCAGAAGCTCTGCAACTTTATGCAATCCCATTTGTCCAACCTGTCTTTGATTTGTTGTGTTCCTGGGTCTCTATTCAGAAAATTTCAGCCTGAGCCAAGGAGACCTAGGGTTTCTCCTATTCCATCCTGTAATGTTTTCAGAGTATCTGCTTTGACTTCAAAGTCTTTGATCCATTTGGAGTTGATTCTGGTGCAGGGTGAAATATAAGGATGTAGCTTTAGTTTTCTACATTTAGTTAACCAATTTTGCCAGCACCATTTACTGAAGAGGCTGTCTTTCTTCCATTCTATTGTTTTAGCGCCCTTATCAAAGATTAGATTGCTATAGGTCTGTAGGTTCATTTCTGGGTTTTCAATTCTATTCCATTGGTCCTGAGGTCTGTTCTTATGCCAATACCAAGCTGTTTTGATTCCATCATAACCCTCATCCCAAAACCAGACAGGGACTCATCAAAGAAAGAGAACTATAGACCCATTGCTTTGACGAACATTGATGCAAAACTTCTCAACAAAATTTTGGCCAATCGACTTCAACAATTCATCCAAAAAATCATACACCACGAACAAACAGGATTCATTTCAGGGATGCAAAGCTGGTTCAATATACGCAAATCAATTAATATTATTCATCACATCAACAGGAGCAAGAATAAGAGTCACATGGTTATCTCAATAGATGCAGAAAAAGCATTTGACAAGATCCAACACCCCTTTATGATGAAGGTTTTGGAAAAATTAGGAATCCATGGAACATTCCTCAATACAATAAAGGCTGTATATGACAAACCTACAGCCAGCATTATACTCAATGGTGAAAAACTAAAGCCATTTCCTCTTAACTCAGGAACAAGACAAGGATGTCCACTCTCTCCACTTCTCTTCAATCTAGTATTAGAATGTCTAGCTACAGCAATAAGACAAGATGCAGACATAAAGGGGATCCAAATAGGGAAAGAAGAAATAAAACTCTCCCTCTTTGCAGATGACATGATCTTGTATTTAAAGAATCCCATAGACTCCACTCCAAAATTACTCAAGCTGATTCAAAACTTTGGCAAAGTAGCAGGTTATAAAATTAACCCCCCAAAATCAATGGCTTTTCTGTATGCCAACAATGAGAAAAGTGTGGCTGAAATTAGGAAAGCAACTCCATTTGTAATAGCATCACAAAATATAAAATACCTAGGAATTAACTTAACCAAAGAAGTGAAGGACCTCTATGATGAAAACTTTAAAATCTTGAAAAAGGAAATCAACACAGAATTTAAAAAATGGCAAAACCTCCCATGCTCCTGGATTGGTAAGATTAACATCGTGAAAATGGCAATACTTCCCAAGGCTATCTACAAATTCATGCAATACCTATCAAAATTCCAACCTCATTCTTCAAGGAAATAGAAGAGGCAATCCAAAAATTCATATGGAACAATAAAAGACCCCGAATAGCAAAAACGCTCCTCAACGGAAAGAACACTGCTGGAGGAATATCAACACGTTCTGACAGTTTTATCTGACCTTGTTGCTACACGTGAAGATAGCATGTTAAATCATTTGATTGGGATGAAGTTTCGTGTGCAAAAAATAAAAGAGCTATGTTAGCATGTTGAGGGATAAAATTTAAAATAGGTACCTACGATAAATATAGTTGTGTTGATAGCTTTAATGTGGTCTTGTTTGTGATCATTTGGGTAAAAGCCCAAAAGTGTGATTGCTGGGTCATAGGGGAGCTCTATGTGGAGTCTTTTGAGGGAACTCCATACTGCTTTCCAAAGTGATTGAACAAGATTACACTCCCATCAAAAATGCAGTAAGGTTCCCTTCTGTCCACATCCCCTCCAGCATCTGTTGTTGTTAGAGTTCTTGATTATAGCCATTCTAACTGGGGTGAAATGGTATCCTAATATTGTTTTGATTTGCATTGCTTTTATGGCTAGGGAGGTTGAGCATTTCTTCCTGTGTCTATTGTCCATCCTTCTTTCTTCTTCAGAGAAGTTTCTCTTTAAGTCTTTAGCCCACTTATTATGGGCAGTTGTTTCTTTGAAGATTTGTTGTTGGGGGATTTAATTTTTTGAGTTCCAAGGTATATTTTAGATATGAGACCCTTGTATGTTGTATGGCTAGTGAAGATCTTCTCCCAATCCATGGGCTTTCTATTAATCTAGTTAGCTATGTCGTTTGCCATGCAGAAGCTCTGCAATTTTATGCAATCCCATTTGTCTAACCTTTCTTTGATTTGTTGTGTTTCTGGTTCTCTATTAAGAAAATTTCAGCCGGTGCCAAGGAGACCTAGGGTTTCTCCTATTCCATCCTGTAATGTTTTCAGAATGTCTGGTTTGACTCCGAGGCCTTTGATCCATTTGGAGTTGATTCTATTGGAGTGTGATAAATAAGGATCTAACTTTAGTTTTCTACAAGTAGTTAACCACCAGCACAACTATATTTATTGCAGCATTATTTACCATAACTAAGATTTGGAACCAACCCAGATGCCCCTCAGTAGATGAATGGATCAAGAAAATGTGGTATATATACACAATGCAATTCTATGCTTCCATCAGAAAGAATGACATTGCCCCATTTGTTAGGAAATGGAAAGATGGAAAAAATTATATTAGTGAAGTAAGCCAGGCCCAAAGAAACATAGACCCCATGGTTTTCTTTATTTGCAATAACAAGTGTATGTCTTGAGTCAAGCAGAAAAGGGCAGAAAAGTTCATCTTAAGGAAATAAACCCCAAGATAAGTAGTCAAATGTTTTTTTTTCTTTCTTGCGATTGTATCTAACATATTTATAAAATGATTTTGTAGCTTTGTATGTCTGTCCCCCATGGTATAACCCCTGCTTTGACTGTATTTGATGTTGGTATAATTTGTAGAGGGGAAGGGAAAAAACAAATCATTTAAATAGGGATAAAGTTGGACCCATTGCAACAATGTGTCGTTATGTAGAAAAATGAACTTTACAACTTTGGTGGGGGTGGGAGGGTCGGGTAGGGAGGGCAGGGTGGGGGTATAGGAAGGTTTGGGAAGGGGGACCAAAGGAGGAGGCAACAATACTTGATAAGAAATGTATTCGTTATCTTGCATGTAATTGCAACCCCTCTGTACAGTATTTTCTTAATAAAAAAATTATAATTAAAAAGGAGGTACCTACAAAGCTGAACAATGTGATTCACACATTCACATTCCAAATATAAAGACACAACACTGGACATGTGCATGTATTGTAGTACCTAGATTCTTGGAGGCCCCCGTAGACCACCAGAGACCTTGGACAAGGGGCAAAGAGTCGTTTATTAATGAACTCGCGAGCATGGACCTCATGCACACCGTTGTAGGGGTGTTAACAAGAGGCCCTGAACACAGGGTTACAGCACTTTATATACATTTTAAGGTAGGGGCAGGGCCCCAGTAAACACTCACTGTAAACCACTATGCCACGCGGGAAATTTTGTAACACTGTTTGTAAAATGATTGGCTTGGGGTGAATCAAGGGGGATGGTTGCTTTGGATGATAAGGGTTAGGGGGAATTCCCATAGTTACAGGCTTGCGATTTGTTGACATTTGTCCTAGTTTGCTGGTCCTGCCAGATGGTCATTATCTCGGGGTCCAGTTCCAAGAGGAGGATCCGGAATATGTGTTAGCCATTGTTCCGGACTCTGGGAATGTCTGGGCCCGAGGTCAGCAGTTAGTTATCTATCATGGCAGTTACATTCTTTAGAGTTTGTTGACACGGACCTATCTTTATACTTTAACATTAGCAAAAGCAAGTTACAGAAGCGAAGTCAGCAGTTAGTGACTACAAAATGGTGAATATAATTTTTAGTTCTTCAGTTCTTCATTCCCCCCTTGTCTAGAGCATCAGGGACCAATCATGGTCCCCTAATTGGCCCAATCTTTTATATTTACAGTTTGGTATTGGGATCTCAGAACTAATAGATGGACTGCACTGATCTTTTTCTTTTACAAAGAAAAGTTAGATGTAACTTTGACTTTTAATAAGTTTCAGGTAAGCACATACTTAAAAGCTACTTCTATGTTGACCACCCTCTGCTTTTAATTGGAGTGAGATGGCCTTTTGTAAGACTCATTGTTCTGAAACTGGTTCAAAGCCAGTCCGGGCAGAAAAAGATCCCTGTGAGACTGTCATCTCTACTCAGCCAGCAGAGTGCTGGCTGTTGAGTACTACAGTCTGTTGAGTATACAAGATCCAATTGTGGACAAAATTAACAGTACCAAAGACCCTTACATTTTTTTCTTCCACCAGTCCTGACTCAGTATATCACAGCTAATTTAATACCAGCTATTTTCATAAGCTGCAATTTCAAGACATACTCATACCATTTGCTACATACTTATACTTTTTGAGGTTTGTCTTCTTTTCTTCTTTTTCAAACATTTAAAGACAATCCTTACTTTTCATATCCTTTCTTATCCAGAGGATACCAATTTTCCCCCAATTCCTTTCCCAAGGCTTTCTATACCACCCTCCTCTTCTTTTCAGTTAAGAGTAAGGCTGGGGTCTCATTTACTACCTCCATTGATAACACACTCAGGTTATTACCATACCAGAGCCAAACCAGTCTGTGACTATAGAGTGGATTTCCAGTCACTATGCACTGAAGTGCCTAAGGTAATCAAGCCAGTGATATCCTTGTCCCCAATATCTACTGTGGGAATAGAGAGGGTTTTTGGATATCACTCAAAAGAATGTCCCACAGATATAATTTTTAGCAGCTTTTAACCAGGATGCAGTCTCATGTGATGGAACCAGGCAGGAGATCAGTCTATTTTTACCAAGGTGGAGGTGGTCTGGGTAATGACATAGATTTGCTCCAGGTGACTGTGAGGCTGTCTTCAAACTCTACTCATTAGGATATTAAGCAACAGCAGCAGCAGCAGGATCTCCCAGAGGCTCCAAGGGACTGTCACACCTCATGCTGCACTGTAAATTCATACACAGACTGGTTTAGGATGCATTGCATAGGCTTGACAGGCTTTGATCCTGCTGGTATTTAAGACCTTTAAACAATAGCCCAGGACAATTTACCAAAATTACAACTTTTTTATTAACCAAATATTTTTGTAAACAGACACAGAAGGCTTATTCTTGTAACCATCTCCTACAGATGCAGTCTCCACACTTGCACACCTGTTAACATTATTTTTTATGCTTTTTTCAAAAAAAATAAATTTATCTATTTTGTCTTGTTTTTCTCAAACTGACTCTGGACTCTTGATCTTAACAGGGGGTGGATGGGCGAAGGTCCATCTTCTGTAACTTCTTCAAGCTGACTTCAGGGGCATTGATCCTACCTAGCCAGGAACCTATAACCTTAGCCT
Source organism: Dipodomys spectabilis (assembly GCF_019054845.1). Lineage (NCBI taxonomy): Eukaryota > Metazoa > Chordata > Mammalia > Rodentia > Heteromyidae > Dipodomys > Dipodomys spectabilis. Next base: position 142,322 of record NW_024870978.1, on the reverse strand, counting down.
ATTTTACAAAGAGGCTATCAGGGTTAGATGTCATTAAGAACAATATTTTAACTTTTTACAACTGCACAGACCTTTTTTCCAGCTACAGCAGTGTAGCTTGTTTAGCACTCTGGTTTGCAAAAGCATCTTTCTAGATGGCTTAGGAATTTGATCTCTAATGATCCCAACAATGCCTAAGTTATCTTTGCAGGCCTCTAGACAGATATCAGTAGAAATACACTCTCAGGTTTACAAACTTTTTCTGAGCAGATGAATTTCATGTAGCTGGTGTCATCTCACTAGTTACTGCCAATTAGAGCTTTTGGCACATAAAGGGGTTGAGATTTAAACTATTCCCCACATTTTGTAACATTAGCTTTTACTATCACAGAGGACTGGCAAGTTCCTGTTCCTTACAAGGTAGTCATTAGGCATGCTTACAAACTATCTTTCCATGACCTCCCGGCTCTGATCAGTTTTGAAGGGCCACACACAAATGACTCTAGGATCTGACATTTCTGCCATCCAAGCAGTGGCTTACTGCCTGTACATGCTCCTCCATTGCTTTTGTCCCAGGGGTGTCTTCTCCACATTGGGATAAATGCCTCATTGGCATTTCCCTTTAGCTGGTTGCTGGACTTGAACTCGGGGCCTGAGCGCTGTCCCTCAGCTCTACAGCTCAAGGCTAGCACTCTGCCACTTTGAGTCCCAAAGCATCTCTGCTTGCTCTTTCAGCACTCTGCTGGCTGAGTAGAGATGACAGTCTCACAGGGATCTTTTTCTGCCCGGACTGGCTTCGAACCAGTTTCAGAACAATGAGTCTTACAAAAGGCCATCTCACTCCAATTAAAAGCAGAGGGTGGTCAACATAGAAGTAGCTTTTAAGTATGTGCTTACCTGAAACTTATTAAAAGTCAAAGTTACATCTAACAAACTTGTAAGAATCCTCTGGGCTTTGCTCTGGGCTTTGATGGAAACTGTTAAAAAAAAAAAAAAACCTATAAGAGCAATCTAGAATAGCAATTCTTTCGGTAATCCTAATTTTTTTCTTTGTGCACTTTGAGACAAATGTTAAAAACAATTTTACTTTTAAACTTTATATCCAAAAATCCATTCCTAATTTTTAAGCTTCTTATTAATCTCCTTTACTATTTTATACTTTAGTTTTCATTTGCATTTTGAAAAGATCCCTTGAAATCTTGAAGCCAAGTGTCACTCATTGCCTCTTGGCTGCTTGTTTTAAAACAGATACACATTAAAAATCTTGAACTCAAATGACAATTTTTTCCTTAATGCAAAAATTACAATCACCATAACTGTACCACAAAGCTAGACTTAACACCTTTATAACTTTTAAAAACATCCTAATTGTAGAACATAATTAAAAGCAAGTCACATTATACAAATAAACTTTTTAACTCTCTTTTTAAGTCCAAGGGGCAGTTTTAGCAATACTACAGATCATCACATCACTAACTTTAACCATAATATTTCCAGTGTCTATCTACAGGGAAAAGGAACAGAACAAAGATGGGACACTTGGCTCCTCCTATGGAATGGGCACGTACCCAATCTGACTCCTTAGGGTTAGATGAACTGCGTTTGTGCCAGCTTGCCCTCTTTCACCATGCATGGACTCCTCCCAGGGCCTGTCCCACCATGCATGACCAGCTGAACTGCACTTCTGCCTGTTCACCCCTCACCCCTAAAGATAGGTCTTCTGTTGGCTTCTACATTTTTCCCTTTTCTTATCTCTTGGTTCTTGAATGAAATACACAGTTTTAGACAGACAGAAGAGGTAACATCTTTGACAGTGTTAAATTAACATTTACATTTAAATTTCTAATATTTATCCCCAAATTTTAGCCAAGGGAACTGAATCCCAAACTGCCAATGCATTTTTGTTAAGCTAGATGACTTGCTTACATTATAAACAGTCTTATGCATTCTCAAATACCAGACTTTCTATTTTTCAAGGTAAAGAATCCTTAAAAAGTCATTTAAAACACTATGAAGATTCTTTAAAATTTTGTTAATATCCAAACCTCATAACCTTTTACATTTTAAATTTAAACTCACCCAATTGTTACAGCATGCTGACAATTCTTATCTTTGAACATGTTTACAAACACATACAAAATACTTATACAGATCTTAAAGCACGCATAAATCAAAATCAGTTGTACATACACTTTCTAAAGTTTTTAAACAAAAAATTAAAACACTATTTTTTTTAAACTAGGTACCTTTGTTGGGCTTCATTTTCCCAGAGATTGCTTGTTTAGCAAGGCAATTCACTAATCAGTCTTTTGAATCCCTTCTGTTGGAGGAGGGCTGGGGAAAGGGTCACTTGAAACTAAACTGGCCTGATTTTTTTTTTACCCAATTTTAGACAAGAGCACTTTACAAATTGTTAAGCTGTCTGGAGCAGCTGAAAGTCCAGACCAGGCTCACTGCTATCTACACCCCTGCCTCTGCTCCAGCAGCCTCCACTGGAAGAAGGTGCAGCCTGAGGCTTGTCCATGCCCCACCTCTTGGCTGCTGTAACACACGGGGGGATTTAGCAGGTCTGTGACCAAGCCCAGTGGGAGGCTGGAACTTTTATTCCACCAGAGATGTTCAAATAAATAACAAAAACAGATAAACACAAAAACCAAGGATCCACATTTAAAACTGGTACCAATTCTAAAACAGGACAAGACAAGAATTGAAGGCTGAGTTGGGGACTAACGGGACCCAGTTTATACCTACCAGAACTCTGTACTGCTCCCACTCAGCAAGCTGAATCCAGAGTCTGCTGAGTGAGCCTGGCACATTCAACCAGAACTTCCCCACCTCAGAAAACATAAAACAAACACACACAGTGACGTAAACAAGACAGACAAGTGGCTACAAAGACAAAATCAGGTCTCAGTGAATGGGGTGACATCTCACCACTTACCAGGGGACTCAAACCCCCTCTACTCATCCCAGAGAATTTTTCTTTTTAGATTCTTCTGAGACTTCCAATTATACTCAAATTATACCCCCTCTCTTTAACCTCTTTGAAATGACCAAGCAGGAGGTTGAGAGGAGTAAATTTGCTTTGTCCTTGCCCCATCTCTGCATCAAGGAGTGTCCAAATTAGTAAAACCGAGATGAGAAAGAAAAAGAAGTAAATTAAAATTACACACACACACACTGTGTATGGGGATTGGTAATGTACGTGTACTTGGCCATGCTTTCTTGCGGGGGGGGGGGGGGGGGGGGTGATCTGGTCCACCGGCCCCAGGGCTGCATGCCTAAGATTCAAATTAGAGTTAACAGAAGACATATATGCACACTCAAGACAGACAGCAAGCGCATCAGACTGCTGGTCAGAAAGTTTGCCCAGAAGGGCTTCCAACCAGAGAGAATCGGCCAATCACGGGGACTCGAACCCCCTCTACCCGATCTTGAGGACAGCCCCACCCAGGGTTCCATGGGACGTCCCCCACTGGCCCCTCTGGCAGTCTTATAGCATGTCCGCCAAGACTCTCCGCCAACCTCAAGACCACACCTGCAGGCTTTCACCAATTCCCGAAATATGAAAGTGGCGCCACCCAAACTCACCGATTTGTTCCTGAGACGACTCACTATGCCGGTGTCTGGATAGTCTGCAATGGAGGGCTTCCCGACCAATGTACCAAATGTAGTACCCAGAATCTTGGAGCGCCCTGTAGACCACCAGAGACCTTGGATTATACAAGCGACAAGGAGTCGTTTATTAACGAACTCGGGAGCACAGACCTCAGGCACACCGTTGTAGGGGTGTTAACAAGAGGCCCTGAAAACAGGGTTACAGAACTTTTTATATATTTTAAGGTAGCGGCAAGGCCCCGGTAGACACTCACAGCAAATCACTATGCCACACGGGAAATTTTGTAATGCTCTTTGTAAAATGATTTGCTCGAGGTGACTCAAGGGGAATGGTTGCTTTGGATGATAAGGGTTAGGGGGAATTCCCATAGTTACAGGCTTGAGATTGGTTGACATTTGGCCTAGTTTGCTGTTACTGCCTGATGGTCGTTATCTCAGGGTCCAGTTCCTGGAGGAGGATCCGGAATATGTGTTAGCCATTGTTCCGGACTCTGGGAATGTCTGGGACTGAGGTCAGTAGTTAGTTATCTATCATGGCGGTTACATTCTTTAGAGTTTGTTGACACGGACCTATCTTTATACTTTAACATTAGCAAAAGCAAGTTACAGAAGTGAAGTCAGCAGTTAGTGACTGCAAAATGGTAAATATAATTTTTTTTTTAGGGTAGTGCTCTCCCTACAGGGGGATTTTTTTTTAATGTTTTTTCATTGGGTCTCGAAAACAAAGTCCTCCCCTTGAAGAAAAGTTGCTGGATTTGTGGACAGAGACTATGACTTTCACCTTCCTTAGATTTAGCATAGTAGCAGATAAACAGAGACACTAAATAAATGCTTCTTGATACCAGTTCCATTTTGTGTTGCTTATGTTAAACCTAACTCACTTTATGAATCTCAGTTTGGAAGGAAACAATCTTGCAGGGTACTTCAAGTGCAGAAAACCTTATAGGCAAATCAACAATATCAGGCTAGGTTCTCAAACAGAATTTGAGGTTGAAGCACAGGCACTTCACCAGCTGGGCCATTTAGAGATGAGGCAGAACATCTTGCTGGGATACCAACCTGGCCCATGTCCTTCTCAACCATAGTATCTGGTTCCCATCTGTTTCCTAAGCTAAACCTGCACAGAGATACCCTTTGAAGAAAATATCTTTGCAATTGAACTATATACTTGGGTTATTTGCCAATTACCATGTAAGAAACAGTGGCCTCATCCTGAAAAAAACTGGCAAGGATCACCTTAGGTAGGTTTCCAAAGATACACCCAGGCAATGAGACATCAGAAACTGATATGAGGTACTGAATTTTCTCATTCAGTCATAAAATTAGGCATAAACAAACAAACTAACTAACTAATATCAGCCTAGCTAGGTCTCAGTGGCTCACCCATGGAACCCTAGCCACTCAGGAGGCTCAGATCTGAGGTTATTGCTCCAAAGCCAGCCCAGAGAGGAAAGTCTGTGACATTCTTATCTCCAGTGAACACCAGAAAACTGGAAGTGGTGTTTTAGCTCCAAGTGGTAGAGTGATAGACTAGAACTAGCTCAAGGATAGCAACTAGGCCCTAAGTTAAAGCCCCAGGACCAACCAAATAAAAAAAACACTCACCCAAGTCATACTGGGAGGCTTCCCACAAGATCAGTAGCTGCCCTTTCCAAAAGTGTCAAGCTCATGCTAAAGAAAAGATAGTGGAAATGTCACAGACTGGAGGAGGCAGAGGAGGTCTGACAGATCAAGGGAAAGCAGGATCCTGAATGGAGCCTGAGTGGGGGTGCCAGTTCTGAGGCTTCAACTCAAGGCCTGGGCACTGTCCCTTAGCTCTTTTGCTCAAAGCTGGCACTCTACCACTTGAGCCACAGCTATACTTCAGGCTTTTTGATGGTTTGATGGAAAGAAGAGACTCGCAGACTTTTCTGCCCAGGCTAGCTTTGAAACTCAGTCCTAAGATCTCAGCTTGCTGAAGAGTTAGGATTACAAGCATGACCCAACAACGCCAGCTGTATTTTCTGTTTTATCTTACAATAAAAATAAAAAGATTGTGGCTAAAATACATACTTGGGAGAGAGCAAGGGAGAGTTCTGCTTCTACTATTGACTCTAGCCGTTTTTGTTGTGTGCTACAGCTGCAGGGCAGGGCACATGGTCAGGGTGTGGTTCAGGCACAGGCTCAGCCTGCCTAAAACACGGAGGTAAAAATGAGGTGTACCTAGTACTGGCAATAGTTAGTGGTCTTGTTTGGCCTTCTAGTGTAGAGAACAGAAGGAAGTAAAATGAGGAAATAATAGTTGAGGGCACAGAATGTATATCACATTATGCCATGACAACATATTTGTTCTTAACCTGTAGGCAAAAGAGAAAAGGTACATGCTTCTTATCAAGGATTAATATCACCTCAGCAGTCACTTCTCATTCCTCTTTACAAACAAATCCTGATTTTGTCCCATCATTCAAAACTGTTGGTTTTTGTGTTTACATAGGATGTCTGGTGCTGCAATAGCCAACTTGTGATGATGAACTTTAGCTGGGGAGAATATACCTAATATGGTCAATTCAAAAGATAGTAGGAATATAAATATAAGAAGAGAGGCTGAGTGCCGGTGGCTCATGCCTATAATCCTAGCTACTCAGGAGGCTAAGATTTGAGGATCACAGTTCAAAGCCAGCCCGGGGAAGGAAAACCTGTGAAACTCTTATCTCCAGTAAACCACCAGAAAACCAGAAGTGGCACTGTGGCTCAAGTGGTAGAGTGCTAGCCTTGAGCTGAGTTGCTAAGGGACATTGCCCAGGCCCAGAGTTCAAGCCCCATGACTGACAAAAAAGAAAAAAAAGAAGACAGTACTGAGCCATTGAATTAATGAATTCTACAGTTACCCTTGTGCCATGGTTATTATTATGTGAAATAATGAATCTTCCTATCACTGAAATGAGTTGGACCTTCTATTAATTATACCTAAAAGCAGCCAAAATTATGCATGAGTCCTAAAGGAAAATAAAAGGCACCTAGAAGTAATACGAGAAGAAAAATATAGGTGAAAAATAAAAATAAAGACTAAAATACATTAGGTGCATAGGGCCCTAAAAAATTCTGCCAGGTCGGCAGAAACTCGCCTGGAGTTTCAGAAGCTAGCTCCAATTTACATGTAATCATCTAAGTCTATCTGCTATCAAGTTCTTAGAGGCAGTGATCTCTGGGAAGAGGAAGAAAAATGAAAGGGAAATAAAATTGAACAACTGTCTGTGGAGAGACCAGCTGTACATGATCAATTTCCTTCCATGGAATCTCTATTTATCTGAAGGGAATTTCTTCATCAGAAGAAGGTATATGAGGAGGAGACAGGGCAGGACAGCTTAGAGATGGACAGTGACTCATCTGGGATGGAAGCAAGAGCTAGCATGTGGCAGACACTGAGCCCAAAGCTGGGCCTGACTCTGAATCCAGAACCTTCCCAATGCACTGTCATGCCAGAATGAAAGCCAAGCTGCAAAGCCACCAAGAGCTGCTACTAAGCCATTCTGAACACAAGCTGGTATTTCTGCTATTAATAATAATGGACAGTGAGACCAGGGTGGCCATTGTCCTCTGTTCCTCCCCAAATGGCCATCACCTGAGAGAAAGTACCCACATTCACCCATGTGTCTTACCAGAAACTCCAGGTATAGTGGAGCAGAGCACTTGAAAGCAGGAGCCCAAGAAGTAAAGCAGATGGCCTGCATCCAAATCCAAGAAATGTAACTCACTAATTTGTCACTGTGGCCAGGCCTGAGCTTTTCCAGCCAGTCCCTTAGACTCTAGCCTGAGGACAGTATCTATTAGGATGAGATCATATAAAACATGGATGAAGGCCCCATCTGACTGCCACTGCCATTAAGAACAGTATTGTAGGATGGGTGCCAGTGGCTCATGCCTATAATCGTAATCAAGAGGCTGAGATCTGAGGACCTCGCTTTGAAGCTAGCCTAAGCAGGAAAGTCAGTGAGACTCCTTATCTCCAATAAGGCAAAAAGAAAAGCCAGAAGTAGAGCTGTGAGTCAAGTAGCAGAGTGCTAATCTTGAGCAAAAAGCTGAGGGCAACTTCTGGGGTGGGGGTGGAGGGAAGACTTACAACAAGGCCCTCTAGGACAGGTACTCTCGCTTTTGCCCATTTCCTTCAGAGCACTGTAGAGCTCCACCTTACTGACTTACCTCTCCCTATTTTAACACAGGATATTCACTTGGCCAGTTTTCCAGGGCTACCTGGCTATCTTGTAGCCTCCACAGCAAAGAAGCTTTTTCTCTGGGATTTAACCAAGGTGCCAATACTGTCTGTGATTGGCTAACTGTGTACATTCCAGAATCAAGGATACCTGGGTCCATCTGGCTTGGCAATCTACTGTTGTGGCTTACAGCATATTGTTCAACACCTCTGTTTTCCTGTAATAGTTCTTACTCATGGGTCATAACGGTCACAATAAAACAACTAATAGGGTTACTTGTATACACACACACACCATGCACACTGCAACACTACTACAAAGGAAACAAGGCAACTCAACAGGGAGCTTCAGGACTCAACATCTACCACATCCTAAGTATTTCCTGCTTCTTAAGTAACTATTAATATTATTCCTATTTTGGCGCCAGTACTGGAGAGTGAACTCAGAGCTGGGGCACGGAGTCTCACTCAGCTGGCTACTGACCTATCCCTTAGCTTTATCTGCTCGAGGCTAGTGCTCTACCATTTGAGCCACACCTCCTGTTCTGGCTTTTTGAGGTTAATTGGAGATAAAGACCGTCCCAGACTTTTCTTTCCAGGCTGGCTTCAAACCAGGACCCTCAGATCTCAGACTCCTGAATTGCTAGGATTACAGTTCTAAGCCACCCGCACCTGGCTGCAATCTTTCTTTTTTTTTTACCTTGAATGTTTTTTATATCTCTTAGATATGGAGATCAGTAACCTCTGCTGCCCTCATTTTTCTTAGCTGTATTTTCTTTTTCTTAGCTCCTTCCTTAAATGATTACTTTTTATTTATTTATTTTTTATTTATTGTTTATGTTTTGTCAGTCATGAGGCTTGAACTCTGGGCTTGGGTGCTATCCCCCATCTCTTCAGCTCAAGGCGAGTGCTCTACCTCACAACTTCCGGTTTTCTAGTGGTTTATTGCAGATAAGAGCCTCACGAACTTTCCTGCCCAGGCTGCCTTTGAACCAGATATCAGCCTCCTGAGTAGCTAAAGTTACAGGTGTGAGCCACCAGCACCTGGCCCTAAAATGATTTTTGTAGGAACTTCATTCCCTATCTGGTAAGAGGAACAATAATTTCATCTACTATTAAGTAGGTTGTCACAGATAGCAGTCTGAGTATGAGGCCTGGCATATAATATCTGCTTACTGAAACAGGCATGTCCTGCAAGGGCAGAAAGAGAGGGGGCCAATGAATGGGACCCCAGGAGTACAAGGCATCTCTTCCCTGATCACAGTAAGAGCTCCCTGAGGACAGGGATAGAATCCTCAGATTTATTACCCCACATGGACAATAGGCTGATTCTATACATGACTGATGTCACAGAGACCTTAGTACCCAGGACTGATGTCACAGAGACCTTAGTACCCAGGGTAGCTCCTCTGTGCCAGGACAGGAAGGAAGGAAGAGGACAGGGGGCCTCATAGACCGGCAGCTCTTGAAGCAGCTCACCAGGTGACAAAATGAAGACAAGAGTGTAATGAGGAGAACATCACATCATCTGGAAGCTTCTCCCACCAGAGGTTAAGACTCCAAATATCAGCTCTGACTTTTACCAATCTTGAGATTGCTCCTCATGAGCCTCAGTTTCCTCATCTGTACAAGGTGGAAAATTATTGTCTTGATCAAATACGAGGACAGGGGAGCCCTTGTTCCACAGAAAGGGAGAGATTTTTTTTTCTGAAGGTAAAAACTAACCTCCTAGCCAGCTACTAGTGTTTCACACCTGAAATCCTAGCTACTCAGGAGGATGAGATCTGAGGATTATGGTTTTCAAAAAGCTCAGAAAGAAAGGTAAGTCCTTGAGTCACATAACTCCAAATAACCACCAAAAAGACAGATGTGGAGCTGGGACTCAAGTGGTAGAACACTAGCCTTGAGGGAAAACAAACAAATGAAATCAAACAAAAAATCTCCTGGCATTGCATGTAAGACCTAGGCCTGCATTCAAGCCATATGACCAGCAAGAAGGATAAAAAAAAAACTCTCCTCAAACAAGAACACAACCTAAGAGGCTTTCAGCTGAACCCAACTAAAATAAAAATGGGAGAGCCAATTGTTTTCTGAGGATGACTATTTATGAGGCCAATTTCATTTTCAAGTGATAAAAAAAAATGAGTCCTCAAAGCAGCCTACGTACAGCCTAGTGTCCAGAAGAGAGGGAACGCACCCAACCTGAACTTTGATTAACTCTGATTAAGTGCCACAGATACTTGTAGCACTTAATCATAGCGATAATTAGAGCGATAATCCAAATAATGTTCAAGATAAAGTGTGGCAGAGGGGAAGAGAGAGATGTAGGTGGAAAGGAATAGCTCTTGTTTATTTTTTTTTTCCTCAAGAAAAACTTCTGCCTGGAATAGATTAATTCTATCTACATATTAATGTGGATTACTAATTAATGACCTGAAAATGCTTTCAACACAAAATGCTAAGCAAATGCTTAAAAATAACGAGTCTTTGGATATGTCTCCAAAAGAAATATGCTAGCTTCCTTAATTTTCTCTCCCTTTTGTAACATTTAAAATGTTATGGTTTGAAGGAAATGGAAGGGAACTATAGAAATTCACTTAAAGCACAAAATCAGGAAATTGGAAAGCCTTGTCAGGTAACTAACTTCCTTGGAGCACCTATGAACACTCTCACTGCACATTCACCAGTGCACTAAGAGCGCTGTTGTACACATCTGAGCTGCAGTTCATTCTTGGGATGCTTTAGCACAGATCATGTCTTATTTGTCTTCATAGCCCTGCACACAACACTGTACCAGGTGCACAGCAAACAGCCAATAATGTGTTACATCACCAGGCCTTCTCAAAAGAGATGGGCATGCCTAGATACTCAGGAAGCTGAGATCTGATGATAGAAGTTCAAATCCAGGGCTGGGAAGGTGGCTCAGTGGTAGAGTTCTTGCCTTGCATGCCTGAGGCCCTGGGTTCGATTCCTCAGCACCACATAAGCAAAAAGAAAAAAGCTGGAAGTGGCGCTGTGGCTCAAGTGGTAGAGTGCTAGCCTTGAACTGAAGAGCTAAGGGACAGCGCCCAGGCACAGAGTTCAGGCCCCACGAACGGACCCCCCCCCAAAAAAAAGAAGTTCAAATCCAGCACAAACAGAAACATCAATGAGGCCCTTATCTCTTATGAATCAGTAAAACCCCAAATTGGAGGTATAGCTTAAGTAGTACAGCACCAGCCTTGAATGAAAAAGCTAAGGGACAGCACCCAGGCACTGAGTTCAAGCTCTAGTACTAGCACAGAAAGAGACAAATGGGGGATAGGGGGGGAGTAAAGTTTTAAAAAGGATGAAAAAAAGAAATTCTTGACATTGGAGAACTATGAAGGCCCATGGAATAGGTGATCAAGGTCAAAATGACTACAAAAATACATCAACTTTGTGCTAAGAATGGCATATACTTCTCTAGTTTTCTTCTCCCAAACCCGTGAACTTCCATCTAAGATTGAAAACACACGAGATGAATCCCAACAGATTCTAAGGCATGTCTGACTAGGGCTCCTCAAAACCATCCAAGCTGCCCCCAAACAAGGGCAGTGTCAGAAGCTGTCACAGCCAAGAGGAGCCCAAGGTGCCATAGCAACTCAATGTGAAGAGGTTTCCTGGAAGGATTTCACAGAAGTAGAAACAAGCCTGAGAAGACCAGAGCCCAGCTAAAGTCTCACAGACAGAGCAGAAACCCCAACCTTCCCTCAGATCCTCTTGATGAAGACATTCTCACTGACAAGGCCTATGTAAATTTGTCATTGAAACGCAAATCCTCCTTCTCTTGAACACAAGTCCTGTATAATTTGGCACTGAATCACCGCACGGACCACAGAGCACCATGTAGCAAGAGTCAAAACTGAGGTCCAAAGTGGGAACCAGTGTCTTTCCAATTTCTAGTTTAGGATCTGGTGCTCTAGTGAGGTTGATGCTTCCACACTGGCCAGATCCAAAACTCTCCTTGCTATCCTGGACACACCAAGAACCAGTTTAGGACTCTTGAATAAATTTCTGTCGAATTCCAGCTTCTGGTCTTTGCTAGCATTGTGGCTGGTGTGGTGCAAGGACATATGTGTAGAAAGTGGTTTGGTATTTAGCTACATGTCCTTTTGCCATGGGTCACTATGCCAGGGCTACACAGAAAGTCCATCCCTGGCAGGGTAAAGATCCAGACATAAACAAACAGTTTCCAAGGAGCTGGAAAGGTGGCTCAGTGGTAGAGTGCTTGCCTCACATGTATGAGGCCCTGGGTTCAATTCCTCAGCACCACATAAACAGAAAAAGCTATAAGCGGCACAAGTGGTAGAGTGCTGGCCTTCAGCTGATGAGTTAAGGGACAGCGTCCAGGCCCAGAGTTCAAGCATCAAGACCAGAAAAAAATAAAAAACAAGCAACAACAGCAAAAACAGCTAACTAGGGTATGTGGAAAAGGCAAAGTTCTGCCAGGCTGGCGAGATGGCTACACTTCACCTGTGCGGGCCCCATCCATCAGCCTCCCTGAGGGATCTCATTTTCCAGGTCCTTGTAGGGCACATTTTCTAAATATGAACCTGTTTCTGATATGAGACTCAAAGTGCTCCAATTGCAAGATTATAAATACTCAAAAGCGACTGCTAATAGCAGTGGCAGTTTGCAAAATGCCAATTGGATCCAGAAATGGATGTCATAAATGACATTCCTTGCTCTCCCATAATCACAGAGGTGTTGTGCAGGGTTTTGGGCTTTTTTATTTTTTGTTTTCTGGTGTTTTTCTTTTTCTTTCTTTTTAATTGATGAAACCTTCTTTTAAGTAGGTTCACATGGGCTCCCTGAGATTTCAGGTAGAACCTTGAAAATTACTTAAAAGAAGCCTACAATTCAAGCATACAAACAAGTCAAAAATATGCTTAATTAGCCAGGCGCCAGTAGCTCATACCTGTAATCCTAGCTACTTAGGAGGCTGAGATCTGAGAATCATGGTTCAAAGCCAGCCCAGGCAGGAATGTCTGTGAGATACTTACCTCCAATAAACCACTAGAAAACCGGAAGTGGTGCTGTGGCTCAAGCCTTAGAGTGCTCGTCTTCAAAGGAAGATTTGAGGGATAGTGCCGAGGCCCAGAGTTCAAGCCCCACGACCACCACCACCACCACCACTACCACCACTACCAAATATATATATATATGTATATATATATATGTGTGTGTGTGTGTATGTATATATTCTTAATGGCCAGATGCTAGCGGTTCATACCTATAATCCTATCTACTCAGGAGACTAAGATCTGAGAATTACAGTTCATAGCCAACCCAGGCAGGAAAATCTATGAGACTCTTATGTCTAACTAGAAAGAAATGTAGAAAGTGGAGGTGCAACTTTAGTGGTTGAGCACCAGCCCTGCATGAAAAAAGGTAAGTTTACCATTCTTGTACACATGAAAACATTCAGGTCCCAGGCCACTCAGCTATAAAAGGACAAACTGGAAGATGTGAATACAAGCTAACTTTAGAACTCAGGGTTTGGCTCTCACCCTGCTACACTCCCAGTCAAAGTGGACTAAAGAAAGATGGAGGACCTCAATAAAACCATCCCTATGGCCATGTATTGTGGCACTCAGGAAGCAGAGGCAAGAAGAATACTAAGAGTATGAAGCAAACATGGGCTAGATAGATGGATCCTGTCTTAGTAAAACAATCCTTGTACACAGGAGAAGCCTAAGGACTATGGGAACCTGTCATTATTAGCTCAATGAACAAAAGGATAAACTTTTATAAAATAGTCAAGATCCCTATATGAAACTGTGGACACAGAGGCCTAGCTTTGCCATAAACCATCTTTCTGACCTTCATTCCTTTATCATTTAAATGGCCCAAATACCACCTTCTGGTTGTTAAGACAACTTTGGTAAGCTCCCTTATGTGAAAAGTTCTTTGAAAACCTCAAAATGCTGTATAAATTGTGTTATTAATGAGAATCCCTAAAAATTGTCTGAGTCAAGTTGCTAAAATTCATTCTCTCAAGTCCCCTTTACAAGGGCAGAAAAGAGGTGAAAAGAGATGAAAATAACTTGCCTAAAGTTCCAACACTGAGAAGGAATGTTATAAACATGGCAGGAAGTCTGGAGTGTAATTTGCTCTTCCTGCTTTCCAGTCCATCTTGTTCACCACTGTATTCACATGCAAATACACACACATCTCTTCAACAAACAAAGGTGCTGGGCAAGTAATTGCTAGGTCTAGAAAGGAGGACACTAGCACTTCTAGGCTCACTACAACACTTCTGTGACCTATGACCCAGAGAAGAACTTCCAGCACTAGGAACACAACTCTTCCCTTACAGATAACATTGAGGAAAGCAGAGGGTCAGCAGCCCAGTACTGCCAACAGTCTAAGGAAATAACTCCAAGTTCCTCATACTTTCAGAATCCTACACACTAGACCATTTCCCTTAGTCCCCATCTCCTCTATTTTCTGACATTCAGTAACATTGTGGAAGGATAAGTTACAGAATCCTAGAATCATAGGAACTCATAACCTAAAGACTGCCTACTCTAACTCCTCCCATCTGGCACTCCAACTTCCTCCAGTTTCAACTTTGAATTCTTCGAAGGATGGGGAGCTCACTACTTCCAGGACCAGCTGACACTCCCCCAAACATACCCAGATGGCATGATACAGCAAGCACATAATGTAGCAGGGATGAGGCACATGGACCTTCCTCAGGACTAGCTACACAGCAGAGGGGCCCAGTGCAAAGTGACAACACAGCACCTTTTGTTCAAATATTAATACTTTCCAGATAGCAAAAGGAGAAGTTTAAACTAAGAATAAGCCTTTTCATGTGTCATCTCTAGAAATTGAACTCAGGGCCTGAGCACTGCCCTGGATCTTTTTTGCTCTAGGCTACCACCCTATCATTAAACCATAGCACCACTTCCAGCGTTTTGTTGTTGCTGTTGTTGGTTGTGAGGCTTGAACTCTGGGCCTGGGCACTGTCCCTCAGCTCTTCAGCTCAAGGCAAGCACTCTACCATTTGAGCTACAGCGCCACTTCTGGTTTTCCTTTGGCTTAATGGAAGTAGGAGTCTCACTGCCTCTCTTGTCTGGGCTGGCTTTAAACGGCCATCCTCAGATCTCAGCCTCCTGAGTAGCTAGGATTACAGGCAGGAGCGACTAGTACCCAGCCTAATTTTAAGCCTTGCTTCTGATGTTCAAGTCAGTGGGCCTGAATTCATCTATTGGCTAATACTACTAGTCATTTCCTTAGTTGAGGTAATAATATCTATTTGTGGGGCATAAATGAGTTAACTCTATAGGAATCTTAGAATTCAGAGTAAACACCATTTTTGTGACTCAAAATAAGTACTACAAGTAGCATTTTAAGATGTACTCTGAGGGTGTGGGAATGTGTCTTAGTGGTAGAATGCTTGCCTTGCATGCATAAGGTCCTGGGCTTGATTCCTCAGCTCCACATAAGAGAAAAAGCCGGAACTGTAGGCACTGTGGCTTAAACGGTGGATCACTAGCCTTGAGATGAAGAGCTGAGGGATATGCTTATGAGAAGGCAGGGATTAAAGGGGAAAAACAAAGGAGGAGGCAACAATGCTCGATATGAAATGTACTTATTACCTTGCTCACGTAATTGTAACCCTTCTGTATAGAATTTTCACAATAAAAAAAAACTTATAAAAAAGAGGCAGAAGGATAGAGCCCAGGCCCAGAGTTCAGGACCCATGACCAAAAAACAAAATTGTGCACTGAAATGCATGCTAAAAGTTACACACTTAGGTATAGAGAAAGGTTGAAGAGTAATCTGAATATCACCTCATTTCAAAGATGCAGACTGCTCTTCAGCTGCTGGCTCCTGACACCTCTGTGGATCACGAAGGCACCAGGCAAGAAGAATCACAGCCATCACTGAGGCTGGAGCCAGTTTTGTGGGATCCAATGTTGAGGTGCTGGAGGGCAGGGAGAAGCTCCTTAAAAATTATGAAATTAAGGCACTCTTAGAATACATCCGTAAGTGATGACATGTCACCCCATCTGAACTCTCCCATTTCAAGATCATAAAAATGCCTGTGGCCCCTGCACCACCAAAGAGGAGGATCCACCAGTGTATCAGATGGCCAACTGTTAAGAGATTCTCAAAGTGGAAGAGAACGGGCTCAGACCTATGGTGAATCTGACACTGGCCACCACCCAAGCTCAGAATGTCAAAAGTCATGGATTAGACTGAACTGGTAAAGAAAGTAGTGCTAGACCAGTACTGGTGGCTCACACCTGTCATCCAAGCTACTCAGGATGCTGAAGGCTGACAATCATGGTTTAAAGGCCATCTGTTCAGAAAAGTCCATGAACCTCTTATCTCCAATGAACCAGAAAAAAAAAGCTGGAAGTGGATGTGTGGCTCAAGGGGGAGAACATCACCCTTGAGAAAAAAGCTGTGTTGACAAGTGATGCCTGGAGTTCCAGGCTCAACATCAGAAGGGGAAAAAAAAAGGAAGGAAAGAAAGGGGAAGGGGAAAGGGGGAAAGGGAATGAGGGAAGAGGAGGGAAGGTAGGAAGGAAGGAAGGAAGGAAGGAAGGAAGGAAGGAAGGAAGGAAGGAAGGAAGGAAGGAAGGAAGGAAGGAAGGAAGGAAGGAAGGATGGAAGGAAGGAAGGAAAGAAGGAAGGAGGGAGGGAGGGAAGGAGGGAAGAAGGGAGAGAGGGAGGGAGGGAGGAGGAATCCAGGACATAGGAACTGTCCTGGATATGGAAGGGGCTAGTGTGGATATGAGACATGAGTTTGAGTTCCAGCATCTCTTGAACATGCATCTCGTTCTTCCCCATAGAGCCTTCCTGCTTCACAGCTGGCTGCCTACCTGGCACCCTGCCCCCTCTGGGCTTGTTTCCACAGAGCAGCTGCAGCTGCCACCCTGGCAGAACACACAATCGTGTCACCTCCTGCTTCACTACCTCTGCAGGGAAAATCCAAAGCCTTCAACTTCTGTTTGAAGGCCCTGCACCTTATCAAGTGTTACCTTCACTGCTCAAAACCTAGGAGCTGGCCAGCAGGGCCAGATAAGCCAAGCCTGGGTGAGAGGAGCTACTCTGCCTGCAACCTCTTTCTCACCAATGCCCCAAGCACTACTGCTCCTCCAGATATTTGTTTATACTTGCTTTCTCCAGCTCTGAAGACAGAAATCAAACCTAAATCAGCTTAGCTCCAGCTAGCTAGGAGCTTCCATTGTATTCTCCCCAATGTGTCCTGGGGGTATTTCCATCAGGTCTTGCCATTCTGCTCCACTGTAACAGCCCAGCCTTGCTGCCTAGCCCTGAGGGCAGAGATGGGGGAACACCTCGACATCTTGATTGTCCTTTTCAGAAACGCAGCAGGCACTTGACCAGTCACAAATTGATGAATGACTGCTACACAATGCCAGAGGTAAACAAGGGTTGGGGTACAAAGACTGACTGGGGTGGCATTCTGAAAAAGCCAAATCTCTGGGAAGTAGAAGTGTGGCTCCAGTAGGAGAGCACCAGTAATGTGCAAAAAGCTAAGTGGGAAGCCCTGAATTCAAGCCCCAGTACCAGTATACCAACCAATTAATGAGAAAAGAACTACAATGTGCTCTCAGTGCCACTAGTGACCTGCAGGATAACCCAGCACCAGAGCTTTTGTGCCACACTCTGTATCTAAGAAGCCAGCAAACATAGAGATAGCAGAAACTATCTCCTTTTTGCTGAGCTTCTTGTAACACAGACTCTTGCAGGAGCAGCCTAAATTCATTTCTTATTCATTTCCTTGGAACACCACTGCTGCTAAACTAGGACAAATCCTAGAACAGGCCTCCCACCTGCCCACCCACCTGAAAGGCAAAATGGGTTTAACCTAACACCAGGAGATCTCATCTGAGAGCATCCAATTATCAAAGACGAAAAAAGTTAAAAAAAAAAAAAAAGGCCCAGGACAGAAAGGATAAATCTGGAGTCAAGATATGCTCCTTCTCACCAGGCCCGAAGAAACATAGGTCCCATGGTTTCCCTTACTTGCAATAACTAGTGTATGTCAGGGACAAGCAGAAAAGGTCAAAAGCTATGTACTATGACCAGATAAGATGATGTTAAGGGAAATGAACCGCAAGATAGGGACACAAGTGTTTCTTTCTTTCTTGCTAATGTATTTATAATGTACCATGTGATTTTTTTTATGCTCCTCCCCCAAGGTATAACCCCTGTTTTCATTGTATTTGATGCCCTGCATCTTGTATATACACTTTTCTAATTTGGGGAGGGAAAGGGAAAAAACAAAATGCTTAAAGAGGGATATAGGTTGACCCGTTGTAACAATGAGATGTACAAAGACACTATGTTGAAAAATGAATTTTACAATTTAGGCGGGGGTGGGGGTGTGGAGGGTGTGGAGTGTAGTTGTAGAGGTGGGAAGGAAGGGATGGTAGAGGACAAACAAAGGAGGAAGCATCAATGCTTGATAAGAAATGTACTCATTACCTTACTCATGTAACTATAACCCCGCTGTACAGTATTTTTACAATAAAAATGTATTTAAAAAAAAAGTTGTACTCCTTCTCCTCAATAATGCTCCTTTCATTTAGGTGTTTTCATATCTATTATTTCAGCTATTCTTATAAAATTTTCCTGAAAATACTCCAAATGATAGAACTCAGAGATAATTGTCCTCATTTTACAAATAAGGGCAGTGAGGCTCAGAAAGGCTAGCTAAGTGGCCTGGAGCATGGTTCAATTAATAGAGCAACTGAATAGTAAGCAGCGGGCTCTGATTTCAAATGCTAATACCACTAAAAAAGGAGACAGAGAGGAAGGATGGCATGGAGGGAAGGGAAGGGAAAGAGGGAAGGAGGGAAGGGAAGGGAAAGAGGGAAGGAAGGAAGGAGGAAATAAGGGAAGGAGGGAAGGGGTCAGGGCTGACATGAAAGGAGGGTAATGAATGATTTCCCCATATAAACCACTCTACAATTATTCTCCATTCTGCATTCTAAAAAAGTTTGAAAGAATGGTTGGATAGTACCTAGTAGGGTTTCAACTGTGAAGGGCCTGTGCTTGCTAGGCTGGTACTCTACCAAAGATTGTTACTCTTGAACCATACTTGCAATACTGTTTTTCATTTTTTTTTCAAGATAGGAGTCTATTCACATCTTTTTAAAAAATTTATACTGGTACTGGGGCTTGGACTTAGGGCCTTGTGCTCTCACTTGGCATTTTTCCTTAAGTCTGCTGTTCTAGCACTTGCACCACACCTCCCCTTCTGGCTTTTTAATAGTTAGAGAGAAAAGTCTCACAGATTTTTCTGCCTGAGCTGCTTTCACACTGTGATCCTCAGATCTCAGCCTCCACATTAGCTAAGTTTATAGGCATGAGCTACCAGTGTCCACCTTTTATCTATTCTTCTACAGCAGCTCCAAGGTCTCCTTGAGATTTATCTACCAGGTAAGAAAGCTAGGAAAATTCTCTCTTCATCTTCTCAGAGCCTGTCACCACCTCCCCCACAGCCCAGGGGAACCTTGTCCCAGACTCCCTATGTTAGTGAAATGAACTCCCTTCTCATAGTTTAGTACACTCCTTCCCCTCTCCACAGCTTAGCATGCTCCCTTCCTAGGCAACACTAGGCCCATTTAAAAAGACAGTAAATAATCAGCCTCCACTCCCCTTTACAAACTTGAGATGGCACTTCTCTGGGGCAGCTACCACCATATAAGGCAACAAGAGACCCTTAGTGTGACCTTCAGGTCTGGGGAGATTCAGGGCCTCTTACCTACTATTTGGACAGCAGCCTAGTCTGCCATGATGAAGCCCCTGGCCCTCATGTCCACACCAGGTCTCCACCTCCTAGCCACTTGTATCACCTCTTAACCCTCTGAGGTTATACAGGTCACCTCAGACAATACCTAGTGATTCTTCTCACTTCTCCCCTGTGAGAAGGGGTCTTGCCAGCCCCTCTCCCAGCAATAAACCTTCCTTTGTTCTCTGTACATGGCTCTCTGTGGTTCTCTGGCAAAGGGCATATACTGTTCTTTTACCTAAAAATCATTTACCATCCCTCTAAATTACCTATACTCCCCCACTCCATGGTGCAGAGCATAGGTTAAGTGTTTTTTGTTTTTAAATCTCACTGGATTGTGGATTGATCATCTCAAACAACAAAATAGGATGAGTGTATCTTTGTTTCCAGTTCGTTGATCTCAGCAGACGTAAACCTTTGGAAGGAAAAAAGGTTTCTCTGCATCCTATGTGCTTTTCAGAGACCACCTTACTCTGAAATACCAGTCTGGTTAGTTTCTTAACAGTATTCTTAATTTTTGGGTGCCAGTGGTTCATACCTGGAATCGTAGGTACTCAAGGGGCTGAGATCTGAGGAGGCTGAGCGCTAGCCTTGAGCTGAAAAGCAGAGGGACAGCGCTCAGGCCCAGAGTTCAACGCCCATGACCTACAAAAAAAAAAAAAAAAAACGAAAAAAAAAGAAATAAACTGAGAAGTCTGTGAGACCTTACCCTCAATTAACCACCAAAAGCCAGAAATGAGATGGGGCTCAAATGGTAGAGCATCAACCTTAAACACACCAACTAAGGGAAAATGTTCTGGCTCTGTGGTCACACCCCAGTACTGGCACAAAACAAAAAAAAACAAAAACGATAGTTCTAATACCCACTGTCATATTTATTAATTTGCTTGTTTACCACCTAGATGTCTCTTCTACAAGAATGTAAGGCACATATCTTGATGGTTACATAGCTGGTACAACAATAAATTTACTGAATGAATGGATGAATGACTAGATTCATCAAACAACCAATGAATCAATCTTATTTGCATTTGACCACTGTCTAAAGCCCACAATACTCATTTGCAATAACCAAATTAGGTACAATAGTCAAATAACCTCATGATGTAGGATAGATAGTAGCTTTCTATTTTTCTTCAGTATAAAAATAAAAAAAATGCACAGAAATGGAGGGACAAAGGATGAACAAAAAGCAGTGGTAAGCCTGGAGCCAGTGGTTCACACCTGTAATTCTAACTAGTCAGATGGCTGAGATCTGAGGATCATGGTTCAAAGCCAGCTGGGCCAGGAAAGTCCATGAAGCGCTTATCTCCAATAAACCACTAGAAAATGGGAAATGGTGCTGTGGCTCAAGTGGCAGAGTGTTTGCCTTGAGCTGAAGAGCATAGGGACAGCGCCCAGGTACAGAGTTCAAGCCACACAACCTACAAAAAATAAATAAAAGAAAAGAGGGGAAAGCTGCAAATATATGAAGGCAGGAGACCCTCCTCCCTAGAGCCTCCCTCTGCTACCATCCATTCTGATTTTCACTTTCTCAGAACTCTCTAAGAAGTCTGTCTCCCTTCTCATCATCAGTTATAGAGCAGAGCATAACTTTTCTGGCAGATGTAAACTTCTAGAGTGTAGATCAGGGGCTGCACCTTGGATCCCTTGTACCATTCATGATGTCAAGCACACAACAGGCTCTCAAATGACCTCCAATTCTGTCACACTCCTCCCCTGAAGAGCTGGAGTCTGGTGCTCTTTCTGCACAGAGGCAGCATTTCAGGTATATTTCTAACTAAGAGAAGAGAGTGTCAAGTATTATGGACATGTTCAGACTACATTTAGGTCAAAGAAGGAATGGAGCTGTCAGCTTGATCTCTTCCTCCTTCTGAATAACTTGCTATAGGGAAATCAAGCTACAACACAATATTGTAAGCAGACCACCCAGCTCCAGTTGAGACCCCAAAAGGATGAAGTGCTAGACATCATGACTATAATTTCACATGACCCAGACCACATCATACAGCACCGTGCAAATCCCGGAACCATAGAAACTATGAGGTGTCTGTACTATAAGTCACCAGATTCTAGGTATTTGTTAGGAAAGGTGAGGAGAGCAGTGGAAGGGAAAGAAGGGGAGGGGAGGTAAAGGGGAAGGAACTTGAACTTGGCTTAGGTGCTGTCCCTGAGCTTCTTTTGCTTAAGGCTAGCACCCTACCACATGAGTCACAGCACCACTTCTGGCTTTTTGTGTTTATGTGTACTGAGGAACCCAGGGCTTCATACGTGCTAGGCAAGCACTCTATCACTAAGCCATCTTCCCAGCCCTGGGAGCAGTTTTTTGTACCTACCACACAGTATTTAGTTTGGATCCAGAACAAAACTGTTTGTGTCAATGTAGCTGGAACTCAGATCAAACTGAGAGATATTGTAGTCAAGTAACAAAGAACAAGGACCATGTATTCACGCACAGGTATTCAATGCTTCTGGTAGAGCTCTCTTAATCAGGAGAGTGGCTTTAGTTAAAGAACATGTATGGGCAGTGGGCTTCATTAATCCTCTGTGGAACGGAGGATCTTTTCTAAGAATTATAAAAGGAACAGAAGGATCTAGAAGAGATTAAGACAGTTTTCCTTGCCTCTGGGTCCCTTGGTGTGCTATGGCTGATGGTAGCATAACAACAATCTCTGCCTCTGTCTTTGCAGGGCTAGTCTTTCCAGCAAAGTAGGATTAAGGCCCCACTCTATTCCAGCAGGAACACCCCCTTAACCATGTAACTACAATAACCCTATTTCCAACTAAGGCCATATTCTGAGGAATGAGGCTTATAATTTAAACAAGTTTGTTATTGTTACTCTGTGTGTGTGTATGTGTGTGTGTGTGTGTGTGTGTGTGTGTGTTGTGCTGGTACTGGGGCTTGACTTCTGGGCCTGGGAGCTGTCCGTTAGCTTTTTCACTTAAGGCTTGTTCTCTACCACTTGAGCCAGACCTCCGCTTCTGACTTTTTGGTGGTTAACTAGACACTAATTAGACATTGCTGCCTGAGTAGGCTATGAACTATGATCCTCAGATCTCAGCCTCCTGAATAACTAGGATTACAGGTGTGGGCCACTGATGCCTAGCTTCACAGATCTTATTTGAAGAAACAATTCCATCTGTGACTCCTTTTATCCCTTCGTGGGAGCTGTGGGCCTAAGAAAAGACAGAGTCATTGGACTGTAGCCTTTCTGCTTAAGATCTATCTCTGGACCTACAAGACATTCACACCGGCTGTAGCAAACACCTTCCCCCAAACACAGTAAACAGAGCTCCACATTTCCAGAACAAAATCTAACCCCAAAGAGACTCTTTTGTGCTTTAAAATAGCATCTGAATTATGTAACTATAGCCCTCTATACATCATCTTTATTATAGTAATAAAATCTGGTTTTAAAAGACATCTGAAGGGAGAGAACTAGAGAGATCCTCACTCAGAGACACCACCCACAAAGCCATGTAGGCCAAAGGTATGGACAGATTGATGCTAATGGACAATTTTAAGAGGAAGTCTCTAATCAAAGTTCAGGCTAAGAACTAGCTGCTCCTCCAGAAAGCTCATCCTTCTGAGGCCTCTGATCTCACCAGAGGAGATGAGAGCACAAGAATGCAGCCTCTTGAGGGAAAATGTGTAGTGTCACCTAGCACCAAGAGCAGAATAACTTCCAAATGACATATAAGGGAATAGCAGCAGACAAGAGTCCTGGATGGCCAGGCATCCATGGCTCAACCCTATAACCCTAGTTAGTCAAGATGCTGAGATCTGAGGATTGAGATTCGAAACCAGATGGGGAAGACAAAGCCATCAAACTCTTACCTCCAATTAAAAACCTTAAAGCCAAAAGTAGAGTATAGCTCAAATGGTAGATTCACAGCCTTGAGCAAAAAATGCTAAAGGCAGATGGGAGCCGGTGGCTCATGCCTGTAATCCTAGCTACTCAGGAGGGTGAGATTTGAGGATCAGAGTTCAAAGCCACCATGGGAAGGAAATTCCGCAAGACTCTCATCTTCAATTAATCACCAGAAAACTGGAAGTGGTTCTGTGGCTCTAGTGGTAGAGCACTTACCTTGAGCTGAACAGCTGAGGGATAGTGCTCAGGCCCAGAGTTCCAGCTCCACGACTTACCAAAAATAAAAGAAAGAACTGCTTAGCGACAGTGCCTAAGCCCTGAGTTCAACCCCCAATATTAAGAAACACACACACACACACACACACACACACACACACACACGGAATCTCAGCAGGAACACAGCAGTCAGTCAAGATATTGAGTGCTACTATATGCTTGTCTTTACTATGGAAGAAGCAGTACATAAGACAGATGAGGTCCTGAATCTTACAGTGCTTCCGACCTACTGAAGCAGAAAAACAAACATGTAAACCAACAAGGAAGGTGATTCTAGTCAGTGTATCATTCACAGGTATGTTGCAGAGTGATAAGGGAATTTCCAAATGTCAGCTCTAACAGATGCTTATCAAACCAGATGTCTATGGTTCATTTCTGTAATCCAAGTTACTCTGGAGGCTGCTATATAAGGGACCACGATTCGATGCCAACCCTCGTAGGAAACGTCCATGAGACTCTTATTTTCAATTAACGACCAAGAAAGCCAGCAGGGGATCTGTAGCTCAAGTGGAAGAGTACCAGCCTTGAGCAAAAATGTTCAGGGTCAGCACCCAGGCTCTGAGTTCAGGACCCAGGATGAGCACACACAAAAAAAAACAATAACAACAAAAAAGGCTGTCTGAGATGACACTAGAGCTGAGACCTCAAAGGTGAAAAGAATCAAGTCAAAGTTGTTAGGAAGAGCATTAATTCATTCTATGAGTAAAGACCTAAGGGAGGAAGTGAGCCTCCTGTGTAAGACAGCCAACAGGCTGGAGTGCGATAGTGAACACAACCAACACACACAAAATGAGCTTGGAGGGATACATAGGAGCCAGACAAGGCAGGAGCTTGGACTTGAGCAATAGCTGCAAGGCACTAATGAATTTTAGAAAAGAGAAAGGAGCCTCTGATTTTACTCATAAATGCATTCTCTGGCTGGGTATTAAGAATGGACTGAGATTCCAGCAGAGGTGGGGAGAAGAGCTGGGAGCCTTGAGCTGGAATCCAGGAAAGCTAGACAGGGTAGGAGGAGAGAAATGGGTGGAGTCAGAATCAAGGTTTGGGCCAGACTCAGTAGGGAACTCAGATCTTAACTAAGATCCCAGGGCTGAAGTCACTCTCCCAACTCACACAACATACAGATAAGGACACAGAGGCTTTGCCAATTCAAGGGTCTACCCAGAGTCAAACACTTCAGGATGACCCCCACCTCACAATGCAGGACTTCTACCAGGAAGAAATCAGAAGAGGAGTTCGCAAATAAAGCTTTATTGAAACACAGCATATTCAGGTGATGAATGTACTATGTGCAGCAATACATACTACAGTGGCAGAAGCGAGTGGCTATACTGGAGACTGTATTATACACAAAACCTAAATTAGGCTCTGGACTAAATGATCACAGACAACATACTGGTAAAATTTGGAACTAGAACTTCCAGAGACAAAATAAGTGTAAGGTTCCGAGGGTAAATCTTGGGGCTCCTGTCTCCCCAGCCAAAGGCTCACCAAAGAGGCAGTCCTGCTGAGAAGACTCTTTCAACATGACTTCACTCCTGGGAAGGCCTTAGGAAAATGACAAACACACCATAACATCCATGCCACTATGCTTGTACAAATTATATTCTATAAGCATTTCCAAAAGACAAAGATGAATTCTACCTGCCAGGAAAGATAAAGGAGACAAAAATGATGAAAAAGTCCTAAATCACTATGGGCCACAGCAGATTACCTAAGCCTTGCCGAGCTTTACTGAGTGAGATCCCCAACACTGGGGTGTATTCAAGTCAAAGATGGCTGTCCATCTGACAGGGAAAAAAGTTAAGAGAGATAGAGATTAAGAGAGATAGGACAGGGCTGGGAATGTGGTTTAGTGGTAGAGTGCTTGCCTTGCATACATGAAGTGATGCTGTGGCTCGAGTGGAAGAGTGCTAGCCTAGAACTAAAAGAAACTCAGGGACAGTGCCCAGGCCCTGAATTCAAGTCCCAGGACTGGCACAGAGAGGAAGGGAAGGAGGTTGGAAGGGAGAAGTAGGGACAGGACACAGAGCGGAGAAATTGTGGGTTCCAAAATGGTGTCTTATAGCCACTACACACACACACACACACACACACACACACACACACACACACACACACAGCCTAACACCAACTGGGAATGAGGGAGGAGGAATGACACAAATACACAGAGAGAGGAGAGGGTTGAAAGCAGGGTTGGGGTAAAAGAAGCACAGTAACACCACAAGGAGAACCCCACAAGCCCAGGGGGAAGGAATCCATACCTGAGCTTTCCTGCCCTTTACCTGCTGCAGAGGGAAAGAGTACTCAACCTGATGATTCAGGTTAAAAGTCATCAAATGTCCCTTTAATACCTCTGGCATGGCACCTGACAGCCCTTCTTAATGTGGCCCATTGTTCCCTGGCACGGCTTTGGTGGCAGGAGCAGTCAGCTGTCTTGCCAATTGCCAGGGGAAAGCAGAGAGCAGAGGGAGGAGACGGAATGGAGGAGGGAGAAAAAGGCAGGAGCACCCAGACCCATGCAACGATGCCTCTAGAAGACCCTCTTCCCACAGCCCACCCCAGATGAAAAGATGACTCACCCCCTTGCCACAGCACCTGACAGCTGCCCCAAGGAAGGCCAGACGGGAAGAGGTAAGGGTCAAAAAATGAAAAAGCCCCACCCTATCCTTTCTTCCTATGATAGTCCTCGGGCTTAAACACAGGGTCCTGCCTGGGCACTGGCCCTAAGCTTTTAGATCGAGGATAGTGCTCTATTACTTAAGCCACAGCTCCACATCTGGATTTTTTTGGTGATTCATTGGAGATAAGTCTCCCAGATTTTGAACCATGATCCTCAGATCTCAGCCTCCTGAGTAACTAGGATTACAGACATGAGTCACTAGCTTCTGGCTCTGACAAGCCCAATTTTAGCTGTACTCTGCTAGTATGGGAGACAGGTAAAGCTCTACTTTACAGGCCAGGAAACAGATGGTCCAGGGAGGTTAAATGTCTGGCCTCCTGAACTCAGGCAAACAGAGCAACTAAACAAGACAGGCACCAGTGGCTCATGCCAGTAATCCTAGCTACTCAGGAGGCTGATATCTGAGGATCATGGTTCAAAGCCAGCATGGGCAGGAAAGTCTGTGAGACTCTTATTTCCAATTAACCACCAGAAAACAGAAAGTGGGCTGTGGGTCAATTGGTAGAGCAATAGCCTTGAGCTGAAGAGCTGAGGGACAGCGCCCAGTCCCAGAGTTCAAGCTCCACCACTGACCAAAAATCAAAACAAAAAAAGAAGTGATGGGCTAAACGAATGGCAGCTAAATGAATAGACTTATATATCCTCCTCATTACTATTCTTACTAGTAGTATTTTATGTTGTGTCTTCCATCATCTAAGAAAGCTGAGGAAAATTCTGCATTCACAGCTTCAACTTCTCAAAAACCCAAGAAAAAGAAGAAAAACTGGGGCTGCTTTTTGTTTGGCCCTTCCTTCTCCTATCTCTATTCAGCAGAGGGCAGCAAACAGGAAGCATGGAAAGATCAAAGAGTGAGAAAGAGAGCCACATGGAGAAACAGCTACACATTCATAAATACACACCCACCCACCCACAGCAAGCAGAATTGTTTAGCTTCCTCTAGCTTTCAAAGTATGAACATTCCGCCTCCTCCAGGGCGGGGGAAGGGGGAGGGAGGGGATGTTGGAAGTTGAAGAAACAGAAGCTCTTTTTCAGCTCAAGAGATTTTCAGTGAGCTGACTTTGCATGCAAATGAGAGAGGGGCAACTCTCAGAGCAGGGAGAGGAAGGCAGCCACAGAACTGACAAGATCATTCTCAGACAGCTTTCAACTACTCATCTTGAGGGAAAAAGTATGGCAAACCTAACACCCAAACTGAGGCCCTTGCCATTAGCATCTCAGCCCAGGGGTGTCAGAGAGTGCTGATCTACAGGATGCAGGCTCAGTGCTCCACAAGGACAGGGCTAGAGTGGCCTTTTGAGGGTCAAGTCTCGTCTCCTCGATATCGGCAGGGATCTGGCATGGACATCTGTCAGCTTCTTCTCAACTATCTTTCCCACCCCCACAACCAGGAGTAGCCAGCTTCTCTGTGTAAATGCTCTTTCAATATGACTGGGGTGGCCCAATCCCATCCCTAGCTCTAAGGTAGGATAAGTCACCCAGCACAGCCCATCTTCCTGACTAGTGATTGAGAATGAATCCTATCAATAACACGTCAGATCCAAAGTGGACCAATAAGATTTAAACAGATCATGTTAAGATAATAGGAAAAGACATTTCTTATATTTTCTACAGAGGCTACAGAGACAGATTCTCTCCTCTAGGTTCTGCATGTGGATATAATGTCAGAAAGCATTATCATATTTTACCACCAAGGTGAGGAGGGGTGAGAAGAGTAGAGTGCTCAGTCTAAGATAAAGGCAGAACCAAGAGAACTCAGTGAGAAAAAGCCCATGCCCTGACAGTCCCACAAACCTCCAGATCATACCATACCTGAAGCCAACTAGAGCTAGTGTGTCTTCTTAATTATTTAAGCCTGCCTGGCTCAATTTATTACTTGCACCTGATAGTGAACTGGCCCTACTTTCCATGCATAGCAGTGACAGTGCCACATGGCACGTGTGATTTACTTTCTCTACTTTCCTATTGAAGCCCTTCAGGTTATTCTGCCTTCAGGTTATTGTACTTTCCCTTACTTTAAAAGTAAATCCAGGCATGGTGATTCAGGCCTGTAATCCTAGCTAGGGAGGAGGTAAAGAGTGAAGGATCAGAGTCAGCCTTAGTCAAAAAACCAAAACAAGAAGTTTGAGAGACTTCATATCAACCAACGACTTGAAGCAGTGGGGCATGCTTGATATCTCAGCTATGGGAGAAGCACAATGGCACATGTTGATCTTTCCCAGTGACAAAAGGAAGCAACAGAATCACATTGCAGGCATAAAATGAGATCCTACCTTGAAAATAACCAATACAAAATAAGGCTAGAGGCATAGAGTAAGTGCTAAGCTCCTACTTAGCAAGGACAAAGCCCCAAGTTTAATCCTCAATATAACCAAATTAAAAAAAAAAATTATAAGCCAAGTGCCTATAATTCTAGCAACTCAGGTGACTGAGAGCAGGAGGACACAGTTTAAGGCTAGCAAGGAAGCCGGGCGCCAGCGGCCCACGCCTGTAATCCTAGCTACTCAGGAGGCTGAGATCTGAGGATCACAGTTCAAAACCAGCCGAGGCAGGAAAGTCCGTGAAACTTATCTCCAATAAACCACCAGAAAAACGGAAGTGGCACTGTAGCTCAAGGGGTAGAGTGCTAGCCTTGACCTGAAGAGCTGAGGGACAGCGCTCAGGCCCAGAGTTCAAGCCCCACAACTGACAAAAAAAAAAAAAGAGCAAGAGCAGAAACATTCATGAACCCTCATCTTAAAAATTAACCAGCAAACTAGCACAACTATGTTTATCACAGCATTATTTACATAGCTAAAATATGGAACCAACCCAGATGCCCCTCAGTAGATGAATGGATCAAGAAAATATGATATATAGAGAGAGGGGGCAGAAAGAGAGAGAGAGAATGGAACTCTATGTCTCCATCAGAAAGAATGACATTGCCCCATTTGTTAGGAAATGGAAAGACTTGGAAAAAAATTATTAAGTGAAGTAAGCAAGGCCCAAAGACACATAGGTCCTATGGTTTCCCTTATTTACAATAACTAGTATATGTCTAGGACAAGCAGGAAAGATCAAAAGCTATGTACATATGACCATATAAGATGATGTTAAGCAAAAGCAACCTCAAGATAGGGACACAGTGGTTTTTCATTTCTTGTTATTGGTTATAACGTATTTATAATGTACTATGTTTTTTTTTTGTTCTCCTCCCTGTTTTCACTGTATTTGATTCCAGTGCCCTGCATGTCATAAATACATTTTTGTAATTTGGGGAGGGAAAGGAAATAATAAAATGCTTAAATAAGGGTACAGGTTGACCCACTGTAACAATGAGATGTAGAAGACACAACTTCGCTGGGAGGGGGAGTTGAGGGAGGTGGAGGGGGAGCTGAGGGAGGTGGGGAGGGAAGGGAAGGTAGGTGATAAACATAGGAGGAGGTAACAATAATGCTCAATAGGAAATGTACTCATTACCTTACTCATGTACCTGTAATCTCTCTATGCAATATTTGTACAATAAAATACATATAAAAATAACCAGAGGGGCTGGGAAGGTGGCTCAGTGGTAGAGCACTTGCCTTGCATGCCTGAGGCCCTGGGTTTAATTCCTCAAACTACATAAGAAAAAAGAAAAAAGCCTGAACTGGTGCTGTGGCTCAAGTGGTAGAGCGCTAGCCTTGAGCTGAAGAGCTGAGGGACAGTGCCCAGGCCCAGAGTTCAGGCCTCACGACCAGACCCCCCAATAAATAAATAAATAACCAGAAGCCGGGCACCAGTGGCTCACGACTGTAATCCTAGCTACTCAGGAGGCTGAGGTCTGAGGATCGCCATTCAAAGCCAGCCTGGGCAGTAAAGTCCATGAAAATCTTATGTCCAATAAACCACCAGAAACCCAGAAGTAGCGCTGTGACTCAAGTGGTAGAGCACTTGCCTTAAGCTGAATAGCTGGGGGACAGCGCCCAAGCCCAGAGTTCAAGTTCCACGACCAACCAAAAAAAAAAAAAAACAGAGAGAGAGGTTGGGGGGGAGAGAATCTGCAAGCTGGAGGTGTGGATGAAGTGGTAGAGCCTGGCCAAGCAAGCAAGTGAGCAAATGCAAGGCGCTGAATTCAAACCTCAGTACCACCGAAAATAATATAAAGTAAAAAATAATGGAAAGAAAATTTTAAAAAATGGATCTGTGAAAAAGGTAGGTATCACTAGCTACTCAGGAGGCTAAGATCTAATGATCATGCATGGTTCAAAGGCAGCCCATGTAACAAGACCATGAAACTCTGATGTCCAATTAAGTACTAAAAGTGGAAGGGAACCCACTGGGAAACAGAGATGTGGCTCATATGGTACAGCACTGGCGTTGAGTAAAAACAGCTCAGGGACAGCACCCAAGCCCTGAGTACAAGCTCCAGGACTGGCACACGTGTGGGCACATACACACACAGACACACTCACACATACACACACACAAAAGGTAGTGTGTGTGTGTGTGTGTGTGTGTGTGTGTGTGTGTGTGTGTGTG
Source organism: Dipodomys spectabilis (assembly GCF_019054845.1). Lineage (NCBI taxonomy): Eukaryota > Metazoa > Chordata > Mammalia > Rodentia > Heteromyidae > Dipodomys > Dipodomys spectabilis. Next base: position 111,408 of record NW_024870978.1, on the reverse strand, counting down.
TGTATGTCTGTGTGTGTGTGTTGGGTGGGGAGGTTCCAGCACCAAATGGTGTAATTAAGTACTGGCTACCAAAACTGCGGCATGAAAATTTGACTCATGAGGGAAAGTTTTGCAGCAGAATACAGATGACTTGAAGAGCACTGCGTTCATATCTGCATTCCTCCTGTGAGAACTCGAGTAAGTGATTTTCCTTTTGCTGCCTGTTTCCATAATGGACTAGTGACTTCTCAAGCGCCTCCCTCCCACTTTAACACTCACTCAGCAAAAATCCATTTTTCCAAGTGCTACACCATGTGCTATGTACTTAAAAAACACTCTATGTCAAGACGTCTTCACCTACTGAGGCCACGATGCACTTCTTGGCCACAGGAACTACAACAGGCTACATCCTTTCCCCATGCCATTGTGGTTGTTGGAGAAGCAAAAGTCTCATTCAAGTCTTTCTCTTTCTGACTATGATCCAAGTACAAGATGCAGAAGGTCAGGTATACGCAAAATACAAAAGACATGCACACAGCTGGCTCATATAGCTCAAATGTCATTAGGTGCAATTAACTGGTACAGGACATATTTCCAGTTAACCAAGTTCACCTCGAGGTATTTCTTTACATGGCTGGCTTTCCTACTTTGTTTGCAGCTTTCTGAGAAGCCAGCTGTCTGACCACATGAATTCAGAAACCCTAGAAGCATTATGTGTCCTTTATAACTCAGATGTCTTGCCCAGTTCCAGAGATACACTGAGGATGAACTGGGTGGCAGTTCTGTGACTTACATTCTAGCAGATGACAGCTAAATGCTCTTTTAATCTTCAGTGGAGGAATCAAAGAGTTAAGAGGACTGTTCAAATAGTGGGTATGTTGCCCTCAGATAAACTTCTCTCAAATCCACAAGGAACCTAATTTTCTTTTGGACAAAAGTCCTGTCAAGACTTCCTTCCAGAGGCTCTCTGGTTACTTCTGCCAGGAAGATCAATGAGGAGGTACTGTGGGAAAGTTCTCAACAATTACTAGAGTGAAAGACTGAGCTTAGAACCAACTGTTCAACCCTTTATAACAGCGCAGAGTGCTCCAGATAGCAGATTTCCCAGACAGCAGCCTGATGTGTTACATGCATGCTCAGGGATAGTGTGGAATGAGGACTGGAAGAAAGTCAGCCTCTTCCTTCAAGGCCAGCTGCCATTCAAACAAGGAAGTAACTGGGAAGGCCAAGCCCAGGGCTCTGACTCTGCAAAGAGAGTAGAACACAAAAGGGCTGTACAGAAATTTGGCAGGATCTTCCTGAAAGGCAGCAGCTGAATGCTGCATCCTATAGCACCTAGAAAAGCCTATCATTGCAAAAGAGCTCTTCTGCTGCACCCAGGAAGGAGAAATTTTCTGTAAAAGTAGAACAGCCAGTTGACAAGACTTGAAACACCAATCCCATTCACCACTTCCTCCTAGTCCTCTTTATGCTATTCCAAAGAAAAAGAAATTAAACAAAAATTAAAACTTCCCCATGAGCTATCCACACACTGCAGGTCAGAGTTCCAAGGGACATCCATCCAGCTGTTGCTCTCCACTCTTTCTGCCCCAAAGGATGCTTTATTCAATCAATACCTTCTTGTACATGTGAGTAACTTTCTTTGAAAGCTCAGGCAAAACTGCCAGTTAACCTTGACCTTCTCTCTACACATCTAGGTCTATAGGAAATGAAAATCAGAACTTCTTTGGCACCTGCCTTAACTGAAATATGACAACTTTCTTTAGGCAAAGGCAGACTGTCAAGAGCTCTTTTAGACCTGGTCACAGCTATTCCATAGGAGACATGCACTTGGGCAGGACACACACCCCCTTTGCCTGGGGCTTTGCCAATATAGAATCCCTGAACCTAGGGAGCCTGTCAAAGACAAAACCCCAGGAAAAAGCAGTAGCCCTATGTGCATTCACTAATCACATCACAGAATGCTGGCAACCGAACCAAGAGATGGAGTTGGTGAATGATAAGCACATACAGCAAGTTAATGACAAAGCCAAACACAGCCCTGGCCTCTTCACCCTGATACTGGTACAGGATAGGAAATGAAGGAGATTTCAAGAAAGAAAAACATACAAGACACAGAATTTAAGGGGGAAACAGCTAGGCTGGCTATCAGGGTTTGAACTCAGGGTTTAGGAAAGGCCATTGCTAACTTTCCTCAGTTACTGAACAGTTAAGATGTACCATAAAGATCAAGCCAACTCCTCTTGGATGGTTTGCAACAATTAACTAGAGTAATTGTTAAGCTCCAATTGATCCACCTTGTGGCAAAGAACTGTCTGTGCTCAAGATACCAGAATGGCCAGGCAGCAGCCTGACACTGAGGAGAAAGGAAAACCCATCAACCTCAAAAAGTCAGCCTCTTCCCGTGGGGAAGCCAACAGTCAATTCTGACCCTGATATGAACACTACCCACTTCCCATTGGACCACAAAAATCCCCTAAGCAAATCTTAAATGTCCCAATATACAAAGCAATTCAACAGAGCTACCTGTGAACAGCACAGGGCCTACAATTTGCAGCTGACCTTAAAGAATGGGGCCTTGCCGCAGCACCTGCAGAAGCAGACACAGTTGCTGGACAAAGTTGGAGGGCCAAGAAGGTCCATCAAAAGTTACACAACACTTTTTATGTACCTTAAAACCACCAGACAGAAGCAGGAGCAGATATGGGCCCCAGCTGAGCTTTCTGGCTTTCACTAGAGAAGGAGGAGTGAGCAAAAAGGAAAGGGGGTGATTCTACTTGTTGTGACTGTCCTAGAAGACAGACAAACCAAAGACTAGGTGGGATTTTTATCTTTATCCATTGATGAATTAAAGAAGGTGAAGCTTAGCCAGCAGCTGCATGAGCAACAGACCTAATATGGGTGCCTGGACAATAAGGTAGTCAAGAGCCAGAGAAAGCTGAAGCAGTAGGGTTTCTTCTCCAGGAGTTGAAACCATGGGAAAGGAAGCAGGACACACAAGTGCCCAAGAAGACCCTGAAATTCTGCTTCATCCACAAGCTGCATGGAAAAAGTGGGCTACTAGAGGCAAGTGGATAAACTCAAACATGGATGCAGCCAGCTGTCAAAACCTATCAGCACCATTGAAGAGTCCCTAGAATTCTATAAAGAACAGATGGAAGTACTGGATGAGCTATATCAGAAGAAAGATGAGTGTGTCAACCAGCTCTTCCAGGAGGAGAAGGAGAAGAAGGAGCTGCTATTGCTTCTTACAGATGAAAGCACCTGAGTTTCAGGACAAGATCCTAGCAGCCATCCAGACCTCTGCGGATGAGGGCCCCTCAGACCTCTCAGGCTTCAAGAAGAGGGAAGTTATGAAGAAGCAACAAGATTTTGAAGATTTAAAGCTTGAAGACTATGTGGATCCTGCCCAAGGAGAGGCTGGGGTACCTTGGCATCTCAAGGACCCCTACTACAGAGCAGATCATGCTACAAAAGCTTGCTATTCAATCACCTACCTGAGCTTACATGCTTGGGCAATAATGGCTGCAGGACTGAGACAAATGACAACTTGGAGATCATTTTTGCATGAAGACCTGGAGGTCTTCCAGCTGGGGAACGGGGCTCTTGTCCTCTAACTTACTTTGCTGCAAGAGGATCAGGTGGCATATTCTTAGGCCTAATTATAATGAGTGAGACAGGGGAGGAGCCAAACATACCAGAGGCTTCTGGGAGCTGGCCCAAATTCTAGAGACATTTAACAGTCCATTCATTACCAGGAAAGGGGCTCAGGTGTAGGTTTCCACAAAGTGTAAATGCTTTACCAAGGAAGTTGGAGAGTGATGGCACGGTTTTATATTATTATATTATGATAATAATAGAAAATGTTTGATGTCACAGTTTAATAATAGTGTATTTTAATTTCATAACATTACATTTTTATGCAATATTTTGATATTACTGTATTGTATACATTATATCAATCATTTCATGATGTATGTTGTATGTCACTAGAGTCACTTGGCTTTTTAAAAATGTAAGGAATGCTGAGCTGGGCAATAGTGAATTTTCTTTTTTGTATGTTAAAAAGTTACAATGGTGATAGGTAGATGAAAACATAATAGAAAACATGGAAAACAAGAAAACATTAATGCTGAAATCCTGGAACAAAGCAAAGATGTGAGATGAATAATTGGAAGTCTAACACAATTGGAGTACAGACACATGGATTACAGAAATGTAATCCAAAAATAAGAATATAGAATTATGAAATATCTGTAGATATGGCATATCTTAATAATTTTTCAGTGAAACCTACAGAAATGATACCTCTTGAATATTATTGTTGAACAAAAAAATAAAATTCAACCTAATATGTTACTTAACTTTGTACAGTGGATTAGATTCTGCAAGTGTAATTATATACCTTTGACTCAGGTAATAAATTGAAAATTCAGAAACAACTATTAAGTATTTAAATAAAAAAGTAATTACACAAATTGATCTAAATGCCGAATGTATCATCTGTCTTAGATTTTCTGTGTATTAACTTAAAATCACATTCTTTATGAAGGAGAAAAATAGCTGAAGTAACATTAATATCTCTAAAATATTCTTAATTAAAAAAATTCCTCAAAGAAAAAGATTAGTGTAAAAATCACCTTTGAGCATACTCTACAACTGAGGTGTGAAAAATTAAACAAAAATAATGAATTATATACAGCTCCATATTCATAGCTTTCTAAAGAATTACTTTAAAATGTCCTTCATTTTTGAAATCAGCTCAGAATTCTTGCATAAATTAAAATTGGGGAACTACATTACCAATAGAAAATTAATACAGTATTTTTTATGAGATTAGAAGTCTGATGAGAATAAAAAGATTGAAATGGCTCAAGTGGTGAAGCACCAGACAAGCAGGAGGCATGATAATTTACAAATAAAAAGACTTGGATGATCATCTAATAACTCCACAATGAAAGCTCAGCTAATTTTCAAAGCCACAAGGTAAAAAGTCACCTACATTCTGGTGGAAAAGTAATTAATTCATAGTACAAAAATAAAAGATTCAAAAAGGTAAGAAAAAAAAAACGGTTTTCCAATCCTGTTCAAATTTAACTTTCACCTAGCCAAAATAAACACTTGTCACTCTCTAAGAAAATTGTAAGAGGCATTTCCATGAAAGAGGAAGTTAAAGGTGTGGTTTCCAGGATGGAAATTCCAACTCCAGATGATATGTAAATCAACTTCCCTAATTGAGAACTCAGGTACACACCCTTTTCTTGGCCTACCGCCCTGAATCAGAGGACCTATTCCTACTCTTTTTGTGAAAGGGAACTTTCTTTACACTTTATTTTTAACACCTCCCCATTGCTGACACATTATATAGAGAAGTCTCTTGGGGTTGTGGTGTTTCTTTATCTTGACAATGGCAGTGTGAGTTTTTGGAATGTGGTTAAGAGTTCCCTTCTCTGGAGATACGCCATTGGCTATTTCCAACTTCCTGTCAGACCCTTTTTCTCCAATGATAAACCACTATTAGTGAAGATTCTATACGTTGGGAACTCTATAGCAGAGAACCTTTCTCAAATGAAGCAAACCATTAATACTGTACTAATTTGAATTTTATGCACAGTAATCCCATTTTGTTATGAAATATGGAGGTAACATATAATAAAACATAACATGTAAAAAATGAAGATAAGATAAAGTAGCAACAATGCAACAGAGCCAGAAATATTTAAAAATTTCCATAAAAATAAACTCATGCAAAAATGAGTCCCCAGTGACTGCTTTTCACCATGAAAGAAGGTGGATCTCAGAATAACAGCAAAAAACAAAACAAAACAAAACAAAAAAACATTTAATTCAGTGGGCATTGTTGTTTTCCCAGCAATCCTTGCTACTCAGCAGGCTGAGCTCTGAGGATGGCAGTTCATAGCCATTTCATATAGGAAAGTACAAAAGACTCATCTTCAATTAACCACCAAAGTGGAGCTGTGGTCCAAGTCGTAGGAGAAAAAAAAAAGCAAAATACAACAACAACAACAACAACAAACCCTCACGAATAGTGCTCATGCCCTAAGTTCAAGCCCCAGTAATTTTGAGAACAAAAAAGCAGTACTGGTTTCAGTGACACAAAGTTCTAGAGCAGACTTTTGATTACTATATCCTGGGAAGAAAAAACAGAAACACCTCTATACTAGACCATTGGGATGTTAAACTTTCTATTAGATTGGATTCTTTAAGTTTCAGTACTAATTCCTAAAAATAAAATATAATATAATAAATTGGAATACTTAGAGAAATAGCTGGTAATAATGGAGAAGAAAGAAAATGCAGGGTTGAACACTAAAGATGAAAGAATGGCTTCAGAAAAAATAAGTCATAATTTTTGGGGTAAAAATGAGGAGAACATTAATTCAGGCTAAGAGATTAATAATAACAATGGCAAAGCTCAATTAAACCATTAGGCATACTGAGTGATTAACAATAGTCAACAATTGTAACAATACAACAGTTTGCTGTCCAGTTGTGATGGTTCTTTGTTGGTGTCCGTTTTTCACTCTATGTACCCAATTATTGTGCATTCATCCCCGCTGTCATTATCATATGAAGATAAAACATAATGCTTAGTGGTGCACCCCTGTAATCCTAGCTACTCAGGAAACAGACCTGAGATCTCAGTTCAAATCTGTCCTGGGCAGGAAAGTCGTAGACACTCATCTCCAATAAACCACTAGAAAGCTGGAAGTGGTGCTGTGGCTTAAGTGGTAGAGTGCTCACCTTGAGCTGAAGAGCTGAGGTTTCCCTCAGATCCAGAGTTCCGCAGCACTAATGACAAAAATTTTTTTAAAAAGAAAAATTTAAAAAAATATTGAGAGTCAATGCCTGAGAGTCAAAGTTGCAAACATAGTGTTAGGCTACTATTTCTCTGCTGGCAATTCAGATAGGGGATTATGCTTTCAAAGCTAATGGATCAACAGCAAGAAAGGTACAAGATTGATTATAGTAACAAAACCACAAATGGGAAAGGTTATGACAGGGACACTACAGAATCTATAACCCTAAAGAGAATATTCTGATAGGATAAAATTTATAGCGAATTGAATATTAATAATGTGCTCTTGAAAGCCAATGTATATAGATATATGTATATATATGTATATTTATGTCTATGATAATTTTTAGATCATTCTCAATAACGGCATTGAGTTATTAAATTATATATCAGAATACTACATCATTTTATAATAAAAAGGCATAAATGATATTTGAAATAAAGATAAGAGAAATAGAGTGGAAGAAGAGCTCAGGAACAGATCCTCTACCCTGAGTTCAAGTCCAGCACTGACAGACAAACAACAAGAACAACAACATCGCAAGGATGAGTCAGTATAGACAATAGACAAGAGGAAATGATCTCCGAGGGTAGGATCTTTGGTCACTCATAGTCAGGTGATCAACGACAATCAGGTGATTACTGGTATGATTCAGGCAGGTGATGGGAAAGCTGGGAGGGGCTGGTCTGTGGGCAGATTTAATACTGATCACAACTCAAGCAAGAGATAGTTCTTGTCATCTCAGCTTTGTGCAAAGTGTGAATTGGAAGAACTCAGTCCAGAAGAGCCTAAGAATAAACACAAGTTTCTATTCCAAAAACAAAAGCAAACACAGAGAGGACAAGGCTTAAGTGTTAAAGTACCAGCCCAACATCAGGCCTGACAAATTACAAATAAAAAAAGTATAGGATGATAACCTGTTAAGAAATATGAACTCAGCTACTTTTGAAGACCCATAAGATACAGTGGATAATGTCAGTAATATGGCCTACAGTCCTGTGGAAAAGTAATAAACACATAGTTCCATTATAAAACATACACAGAAGTAAAAAACAAAACAAAACAAAATAAAACAAACACAATAAACTTTTCCAATCCTGGACAAACCTACGTTGCACCTAACCCAAATAACCTAACCAAATTGTAAGAAGTAGGTCCTTGAAAGAGGAAGTGAAAGGTGTGGTGGACAGGATGTAAATTCCAACTCCTATTGATATGTAAATCAGCTTCCCTAAGCAAGCAATCAGAGACTTCCTTTCCTGGGCCCACCCTCTTTCAGTATAAATAGAGTGGAAGTCTGAGACTCAGGCATTGCTGAAGATCCTACATCAGCAGGCTGGAGGCCTTTTGGAGCTTGGATACTCCAGGTGAGGATTAGAGTGAGAGAATCTACTCCTCTTTTAATTCTTCTCTCCTTGGTTTGGTGGTGGTATTGTTTTGTCAGTTGCGGGGATTGAACCCAGTGGTAGGGCAGTGTTGCTGGGTCACTTTGTGCTCAAGACTGGGCATTGTCCCTAGGCCACTTTTTGGTCAAATCTAGTGCTTTACCACTTGAGCCACAGCTCACTTGTAATTTTGGAGTGGTTAATTGGAGATAAGAGTCTGTGTCGGGGGACTTTTGTGGCCGAGGCGGTTTCAAAGCTTGATCCTTAGCTCTCAACCTACTGAGTAGCTAGGCTTCTACGGGTGAGCCACCAGCACCTCATTAGATTCTAGGAATGATGGACCCTGACACTGCCCAGGCCTTCCAGAAGGAATTGAGATGTGCCATCTGTATAAATACTTTTATAGAGCCAGTCACCCTAGAGTGCAGGCACAGTTTTTGTCGACCTTGTCTCTGCCTCAGCTGGGAAGAGACCCAGATTCCAGCCAGGTGCCCTGTGTGCAGGGGACCCTGCCAGCAGAGAGACCTCAAAACCAACATGGTTCTGAGGAGCCTGGTGGCCATTGCCAGAAGAGCCAGCCTCAGGCATTTTCTGAGCTCTGAGGAATACATGTGTGGGACACACAGGGAGACAAAGCAGATGTTCTGTGAGGTAGACAGGGCCCTGCTCTGTAGGAGCTGCTCCCAGTCTCAGGAGCACAGGGCTCACAAACACCATCCCATAGATAGGGCTGCTGAGGAGCAGAGGGAGATGATTTCAAAGCAGATGCATGCTGTATGGGAAAAGACTCAAGAAAACCAGCACAATTTACAGGAGAAGAGGAGACTCATCAACCGATGGATTTGGTATGTGAAGCTATTCCGAGGCATGACTAAGGATGTTTTTAGAGTGCTGTTTTTAGAGCTGGGTGTCCAGGAGGAGGAAAGACACCATTCCCAGCTACTGATCAATGAAGGAAGAGCCATGTTACTGCAACTCAGAGAAAGGGAAACCCAAATGCTTCAGAAGAATCATCAGCTCAGGAATATGTATCAGGAGCTGATCAAAACATACCAGAAGCCAGATGTGGAACTGCTTCAGGATGTAGAGTTGATCCTAGAAAGCTGTGAGTCAGTCTTCCTGCCTCTTCCTCTGAGGCCAGAGCTCAGTGCCCCTCCCATTCCTGGACTGATAGAGAGGCTCACCCAGCACCGAGTGGAGATTGCCTTCAATGACACTACGCGGAATCAAGATCTTGGGAGCTGTGTTGGACACGAGAATCCCTATGCAGTTTTGAATTCTGAAGAGTCCTTCCACTTTACTTCTTTTGGACGCCAAGTCTTCAGCTCTGGGAAACATTACTGGGAGGTTAGTGTGGATGACTCTTCCACCTGGGCCCTGGGAGTTATTAGGGATTCCTCCATAGGGAGCAACCTCACTGAATCTAATGATCTTTTCCTCCTTTTGTTTGTGAAAGAGAACACACTTTCCACCATTTTTACCACCTCCCCACTGCTGCCTCACTATGTAGAGAAGCCTCTGGGCCGGGTTGGTGTGTTTCTTGATCTTGACGATGGCAGTGTGAGTTTTTGGAATGTGGCTAAGAGTTCCCTTATCTGGAGATACCCCACTGGTGCTGTCCAATTTCCTGTCAAGCCCCATTTTTTCAGTGGTAGCCTCGCGTCCTAACTGAAGAGACTCTCTATGTGTTGGGAACTCTATGGCAGAGAACCTTTCTCAAATGAGGCAAACCACTAATACTGTACTAATTTGAATTTCTGGGTACAGTAATCCCATTTTTTCATGAAATATGTTGGTAATAATAAAATGTAAAATGTAGAAACCAATACTAAATGAAGATAAGATAAAGTAGCAACAATGTAACAAGAGAGCAAATAAATATTTTAAAATTGCTATAAAAATAAACCCATGCAAAACTGAGTCCCCAGTGACTGCTTTTCACCCTGAAAGGAGTTGGAGCTCAGAATAACAATAAAAAACAACACTTAAAGCAGTTGGCACTGTTGTTTTACCAGTAATCCTTGCTACTCAGCAGGCTGAGTTCTGAGGATAATGCATAGCCAGGACGAACAGAAAAATCCAAGCGACTCTTATCTCCAATTAACCACCAAAGTGGAGTTGTGGTCACGTGGCAGAAGAAAAAAAATCCCACAAGAACAGGGCTCATGCCCTAAGTTCAAGCCCCAGGAACAGCTAGAACAAAAAAGCAGTACTAGTTTCAGTGACACAAAGTTCTAGAGCAGCCTTTTTATTAATAGGTCCTGTTATCCATCCTGGGAGGAAAAAAAACAAACACCTCTCTCCTAGAGCATAGGGGTGTTTACACTTTCTATTAGATTGGATTCTTTAACTTTCAGTATCATTTCCTAAACAAGGGGAAAAAAAACGTATACTCAGAGAAAGAGTTGTTAATAATGGAGAAGACTGAAAATGCATGGTTGAACACTAAAGCTGAAGACATGTCTTTAAATAGAAGTAAGTCATCTTTTGGGGGTCTACAAATGAACAGAATACTATGATAGGCTAAGAGATTCATAATAATAACTATGGCAAAGCTTAATTTATATATTAGGCATACTGAGAAGTTAACAAGAGCTACCAATTGTAACAATATAACAGGATGCTGTGCAGCTGTGATGGCTCTTTTTGGATACTTAATTGTAGTTCTTTCATCCCCTGTGAAATTATCATATGGAGTTAAAAAAATGCTTACTTTTGGTGCTGGGAAGGTGACTCAGTGGTAGAGCATTCCCTTGCATGCATGAGACCCTGGGTTTGATTCCTCAGCACCACATAAGCAGAAAAAAAGCCCTAAGTGGTGCTATGGCTCAAATGGTAGGTACTAGCCTTGAGCTGAAGAGCTGAGGAACAGCACCCAGAGTTCAGGCCCCATGACCGGACCCACCTCCAAAAAAAAAAAGCTTACTTTTTTGTTTCCCTTTCATTCTAGATACTTAATTGTTGTGTGTTCATCCCTTCTGTAATTATCTTATTGATTATGAAAAAAACTATTACCTTGTGATTCAATGATATGTATGTAGCGATAGACTGCTACTTCCCTGTTGGCACTTCAGATATAGGAGAGTTTGCTTTCAAAGCTCATGGTTCAACAAACAAGAACAGAATACGTTCAAGATCCTGGAATGTGGAAGCTTATGTCATCGATTCTACAGAACTTACTACCCTAAAAATATCATCCTAGATAATTTTCTAATGTTTATAGTGAACAGAGTATTAACAGTGTGCTCTTACAAAACACACACACACACACACACACACACACACACACACACGAGCATTAGTAGGTTCTCTTATCAGTTTATTATATATATATATTAATTTACCATTTCATTTTAATATAAGCTTAGTCATATATGGTGTTTATTAGCCTTTTGACCCAACATAAAGCTCAGGAGAGTGCATAGATCCTTAGTTTAAGCCCCTGGACTATTTCAGAAAAAAATTTAAAATGGGTAAGTCACAATAGAAAATAGACTTGGAGGAAGTAATCTCAGATCCAAGGATCCTTTCCTGACACACAGTTAGGTGATGGACATTCAGGTTATTACTGCGTTCAGACTGGTGAAGGAGATGGGCATAGGGGGTAGGTTCCCTGTAGACTTAACAATGATCACATCTCATCCAATAGCTAGTCAAGTTGACATCTGCCTGTCATCTCAGCTATGTACAAAGCTTTGATAGGAAGATCTAAATCCAGGAAAGCCTAAGCATAAACACAAGATCATATTCCAAAAATAAGCTAAAAAATGGTATGTTGTATACAGTTCTGGTACTGTACTGTTGAATTCATACCATTTGCTTAAACTCTGCAAACCAATTTATTTAACACTAATTTAATCTATAAAAATTCAATGATGTTGGTCCAGTTTTTCAATTTAGAAAACCATAGACAGGTGTTAATAAACATAAGGTGGTGCTGAGTTTATTAAAAGAATGTTTGTGTGGTCATGTTTCACTGTATAAATGTGAGTATAGAGAATTCAGTGCAGTCTTGGTTTATCTTCCCACACGTGATTTTTAGGGTGACTTCACCTTCCTATTATAAGATTAAAAGTAGTATTTGTGACTTTGACCACTTTTGGTAGTTTTTGACTGTTGTACTGTGCACTGTTGCTTTTATTTTTCTCTCATTTCCAGAAAAAAAAAGATAAATCACTTGCTGTAATCATGTTGTAATACCCTGGCTTATACATTTAAATTTCTATTGTTTATTTCTGTGAAATCTATGTTACATTCAGACAGCATTCTGACATTTTATCTAATCATACAAACATATACTATTCTATCTTTCTTTGTATTATCTTTCTTTGCATCTATCTTTGCATTTGTAATTAGTAATATCCTAGATACTGTGTTGCTCATTTCAGAACTTCATGATTATTTTTACTACTGGCATAATTAATGCCATTGACAAAAGAACTCAATAAATTAGATGTAGTCAAAATTTTCTACCTTATATATCTATAAGCACCAACAACACTACTTTATTCTTGTTTGTGTTTTAAATTTCTGGCCTATATTGTTATAGATCTATAGTTTATTTTTATTGTACTTTATTTATCTATTCATTATTTATTTTTGTTTAATTAACTATTTTTTGCTAGTTTTTAAAATATTTTATTTGAATAGTTGAAGAAAGGAGCTGCCATTCATTAAAGTAGTTTGTGAATACAATGCACCTTGATCACTTTAATCCCTTTTTAACATTTCCATTCATCTCTCCCAAACACTTATTCTCTGATTTTTCTTAATTTTGTGGCATATGCATTGATTTTTTTTTTACTTGCTCCTGCTTTCTACCACTTTGCTATATTATATGTCTACTTTCATGGTAGAACACTTTTACTAGTTAAAGATGATCTAGTATCCCTTTGAAAAATCATTGTATGTGTAATTGAAAAATGTTATATTTGTTAAATTAATTCTATAAAATTTAGGGATTCTTTGAATTCTGAAAGTATATTCAATCTTCATCACCTTGGAATATTCTCAAATATTCATCATTCACAAAGAAATCTCATACCTGTCTGCAGCTATTCTGAATTCTCCTTAGACTTCCAACCCCAAAGAAACTAATGTTATGCCTGATTTTGATAATTCAAAATTTCATTAAAATCAAATCATTTTATGTGTTATTTTGGTCTGGCTCTTTCCATCTAGCCTGTTGTCAGTGTTTCCACTAATATCAATTCTCCATTTCTCTTTTTTACTTGATAATGGGCTATTTCATGAGTATAAAATGTTTTGTGATCTGTTTTCCTATTGGTCAGCGTGAATTTTTTTTTCAGTTCTTTCGCTGTCATGCATAATATTGCTGTTTTGTACTTACGTGTATAAAAATTATAGACAAAGTTTCTATGTTGTACAAAGTTTCTAGGCGGTTTGGTATTTCTGTAACTAACTTTGTGAGGAACTTTTACACTAATTTCCAAGATGAATGTGCTATTTTACAATGTGTGAGAGCTTCAATTTCTTTACATCCTTGTCAAACCTTCTAATGCACATCTTTTACCCATTCAGGTGAGCATGAAATGACATCTCATTTCTATTTTATAAGTGATTTTACAGGTGCTAATGTTTTTGTCTGTTTACACATTGTTCGATTAAGAAATTTCATATCAAATTCTTGGTCCATTAATTGAGTTACTGATCCATTTTTTTCCTTTTTCTCCAATTCTTTTGTTTTGGAATAGAAAGTTTACACCATGTTATTATATATTGAAGATATGGTGCTCCTCATCCTCTCTGTCAACCAACCTCTTACTCTTCTTCCTTTCTCTTCTTTCTCCTCATTGTTGCTGTTTCTATACTTCCTTTTTCTCCTCTTCCTCTTCTTCCTTCTTCTTACTCCACCTCTTTGTTTCCTCTTCTTCTTCTCTTCCTCTCTTCCTCTTCTTTATTGTACCAAAGCTTCATACTGTCCTAATAAACATTCTACCACTTAAAACTGGACCATACTAGTTTTTTTTTCACATAGGGTCTAGTGCTTTTACTCAGGCTTCCCTAGAATTGTGATCCTACTGTTTTCACTCTGAGCAGCTTTAATTAAAGGCATGTGCCTTTATACTTGGCATATAATTGGTTTTGCTTTTTTAAAAAAATATATTTACTTTTATTTGTTGGTCATGGGGTCTGAACTCAGCCTGGGCACGGTCCCTCAGCATTTCAGCTCAAGCTATCACTCTACCACTTGAGCCACAGTGCCCACTTCTAGCTTTTTCTACTTATGTGGTGCTAAGGAATTGAACTCAGGGCCTCATGCATGCAAGTCAAGTACTCTACCACTGAGCCACCTTTCCAGCCCTATTTTGTTTTATTTTCATGGCAACTCTCAGCTAAGAATTTTCTTTGAGCCTCTGTGGACATTTTGAAGCTGGAATTTTGAATGGTGTTGGAAGTCAAAGCTACAAAGAGTTTTGGAGAGAGGCAATGCATTCTGTTAGCTCTCCATTTATGCTAGTGTCTGAACATGAATGTAGGTCTTTTGGAGACAAAAGTGGAGCGTTTTTGTATAAGGAGATGGGTTTGGGTGCTGCGTTCAAATGAAATGGTTAAGTCATATTGTCACTTTGATTGGATTGAAAAATATGCAGGAGAGCAATAACATACACAGCTAGGTGTATGGGCGACTGAGTTCCCAGAGAAATTTAGCTAAAGTGGCAAAATACATGCTGATTGTGCACTATCCTGAAGTCTGAGAACTTAGAATCAAAGGAGGGAAAATGAGAAACACACTTGTTCCGGAGTTCTCTCTCTGCTCCGAAATCACCATCATGTGTTACTCTTGGCTATTGTCCCTCAACCAAGATCAACTAAAACTCTGAACCATGAAGCAATGTAGCCTTCACTTCTTTTTTTATGTGCATTGTTAATTTTTTATTATTGTGAAAATACTATGCAGAGGGGTTAAAATTACATGGGCAAGATAATGAGTACATTTATTATCAAGCATTGTAGGCTTCTCCTTTGTTTCCCCTTCATAGCCCTTCCCATCTCACCCCACCTCCCCAACTGAATCCTCCTTCCCCCTCCCCAAAGTGGTAAAATTCGTTTTTCAACATAAGGAGTTGTACATCTCATTGTTGCAATGGGTCCACTCGTATCCCTATTTAAACGATTTGCTTTTTTCCCTTCCCCTCCACAAGTTATACCAACATCAAATACAGTGAAAGCAGGGGTTATAGTGCGGGGGTGTGGAGGGACATACAAAGCAACAAAGAAACCAACCCCCCTTTCTGCAGGCATGCTTCCTTGAAGCTCTTTGTCTAACAGGATCTCTCACACAGCCTCCACAGAAGGTTGTGTGGCATCTACTGGCCACATAAAGATGTCCACTCAGCTGGAGATACCAGGAACCACTGGAAGTGCAGAAACTTAAGCATTTGACCTTGTTTCTCTGGCTAGAGACTATTCATTGTATTTGCAGCCCCTTACTCTGTTGCCGATGTCAAATCAGAAGCCATCTATCCACCACAGGCAGCTTTATTAGATGCTCAAATTGGTTATGGAAGTGTCCCGTCCACCTGCGCCGGCCTCTCTTTCCTGAACCCAGGTAAGGACTCCTTGCAGACACATCCTCATGGCTGCTTTGCCTGCTGTGATCTCTGCTCCTTTCCAAATGCTTGCTTTGGCAATTTCCCCTCCATTGTGCCTGTGCTTCTCGGACTGGGTTCCCATGGTGGTTGGATATTGAGCTGCTTCTTAGAGGAGGAAACAAGGGTTGTTGTGTACAATAGCAGGCCTGAACTGGCCTGGAGGCAGGACAGACACTGTCCCAGGTCGGACTTGTCAGGGCACAGTGCAGGCATCCTGCCACTGGGCCCTGGGTCACTGTGGTGAGCAGCAGTCACATGTGGCACCAACCGCCCTTTTTGGCTTTACAAAGGGCTGCTCTGCAAATAAACGAGTTTTTCTTCCTGCTTGATTAGGCTCCCCGCTGTGTCTGATTGTCTCCAGGGATAAGGGAGGCTAGGGAACTGGTGAGCACTGCACTGACCTTTCCTCGTACCCTGTCCATCTTTCATGGGACAGATGAAGTCCCAACACCTAGGTATATCTTTGCCAGTTCTTGGGTTGAACTCAAGGCCTGGGCACTGTCTGTAACACTCTACTACTTGAGCAACAGTCCCAATTCTGGCTTATTCTGTGTATGTGCTACTGAGAAATTGAACCCAGGGCTTCTTGCATGATACACAAGCACTCTCTGAATAATCCACATTCCCAGCCCCCTCATCGTTTTCTTAATGGTAGTTTTTTACATCAGTATGCTGCCATTTTACATCCCCAAGTTTAATTTTCTGAATACTGGTTACTTCTACGAAACCTGATCTTCTCTTCTCCTGCCTGGTTTCTTACTGTTCCTGCATTGGCCTCATAACAACATCTAAATAAAGGCTGCTGAGAGCGTCAGTGTATCATATAAGTACCCAGGCCTGGAACCCTGGAAGAGAAAAGCCATGGGGCTGAAATGAAGAGAATGAGGCAGTATACACAAGAAGCATATCTGAAAAATAAATGAGTAAATAAAAGGAGAAGAATTGCATAAGGTCTGTTTGCATTCAGGGAGGTATTATACAGAATAAGCAAGTAGGGCACTGAAATTTTTTTGTGGCATTCTACTGCTTAAACTCAGGGCCCGATGCATTCCTGAGCTGTTTTTCCCAAGGCTGAGGATTTACCACTGCCACAGCTCCACTTCCAGCCATCTGGTCATTAATTGGACATAAGCGCCTCCCAGGCTTTCCTTCCTGGTCAGGCCTGTGAATCCTGCTCGTCTTTCTCTCTTAAAGCTGGAGCTCTACTCTCTGGACCACTGTTCCACTTCTGGTTTTCGGGTGGTTTATTGGAGATAAGAGTCTCACAGAATTCCTCCTCCGGCTTGAATTTGAACGGCAATCTCGTGAACAGGAATCAAGCGGCTTTCTTCAAGAGTACACCAAAGAGCCCCTCCACACAAACCCTTAGTCTAAATCTCAAGAGACACTAGAGAAAAAGAGATACATGAAGACGCATCTAGTTTGTTGTAGATACTTAAGGTTGGAGACACACAACACTCATAATTATTAGATCATTTTATAGGAGCAATGAAGACAGTTTGAGGATCGCTCCAGCTTTTGGGCCTCTCATCTTGAGACAACAAATTCACTGCAGCTCAATGCTAAGTGACAGAACTGGCGTGTCCTGTGGACATTTGCTCCCAAATCCTGTGACACTCATTTCTAACTTTTGGCTTCAAAACTGTGACTGAGAGGCGAAGATGAGGAGAGAAAGTCCTTCTCAGAGAAAACAGCTATAAAGAACATTGGGTAGTTAATTTATAAATTCAAACCTTTGGAATGACCTGTTAAGAGGTCAGATTGTCCAGATTAAAAAATGAAGAAGAAAAGAAAGAAGGTGCCAGTGGCTTCTCACTGTAATCCCAGCTCCTAAGGAGGCTGAGGTGTAGAGAATCTGAGTATGAATCCAGCCAACATAGCAAAATCCATGACACTGTTATTTCTAAGAGATCACAGAAAAACCCAGAAGTGCGGCTGTGATTCAACGTTAATGCAGTACCCTTGAGCAAAAGGAGCTCAGGGACAATGCCTAGGCACATAGTGCAACACCAGGAACTGCCTCCTCAAAAAAAGCCTGTATCTCCATGTTTTTGGTTATGTATGGATGTATTCCTATAGGTGAAGCTGAAGAGTAGTTATAATGAACAGCACCAAGCTAGGAAATTTGTACTCAATAAAATGATTTAGTAACAGAGACTGCTTTCATGACAATGCATAATCCAGGGCTCCCCTCACTGTTCCCAGTGTAACCTGAGGGTTTCTCTGCATCCCAGGCCTGCTGGAAGAAGTCTCTCTCATTGTCTGGACAGGCAGACAAAAGGCCTCACTCCTGTACAGCTGTGTAACAACTCCATCTGGGTCAGATAGTGAGGATGTTTTTGGGCGGGCTCTGAAGGTCAGGAGAAAAAGGTCTCTTTGTACCCCAAACTATCTCTTTCCCCAGTGCTCTGGTTTGATAGGAAGCCTTCATTTGTGCCACCTCCTGTGGCAGGCCAAGTCCTGTGCACTTATCCTTCCTTTGTGAGACTATATTCTGGTGTTCAGATACAGTGTATCTGAACAGTGCTCAAGAGTCCTGCTGGCAGACAACTAGGGCACTGAACTTAAATGTTTCATCGCCTGTGATGATGGGCCTATGATGCCTCTCCTAGGTTTCTGGAAGCTTGGGAAATCCAAGCACATATCTGATATCACAAAGCTTCCTGTCATCTAGGGCTGGTGAATCTCATCAGGTTTTGAAACATTTGACCTCTCCTATTTGGGCCCTGGGTGGCTAAGTTTTGGGGTTGAACACAGGGCCAGGGTGCTGACCATGAGCTCAGTGCAGAAGCCCGATGTTTTACCATTTTGGGTAGCAGCACCACTTTTAGTCTATCTCTCTCTCTCTATCTGTGCATGTGTGTGTGTGTGTGTGTGTGTGTGTGTGTGTGTGTGTGTGTGTGTGTGTGCATGTGTACGCACACGGGCACACAGAGGCATGGGCACATACACCATTCTTGGAGGTTGAACTCAGGATCTGAGCACTGTATCTAGTTTCTCTTGTACAATCATAGCCTTCTCCCACTTGAACCACAGAGCTACTTCAGGCCTTTTTTACTGTTGTGGTCCTTAGAAATCAAACCCAGGGTTTCATATTTGCAAAGCATTTTCCCCTTAAGGCACATTCCCAGCCCTAAACTTCAGGTTTGTTAGTTTGTTTCTCTCTTTTCTTATTATTGTAGGAGTTGATGTTTGGGCCTGGGTGCTGTCCTTGAGCTCTTCAGCTCAAGTCTTGCCCTCTACCACTTGAGCCAAACACCATTTCAGCTTTTCTGGTGGCCCATTGGAGCTAAGTGTCTTAAGGACTTTCCTGCCCGGGCTGGCTTTGAACTATGATCCTCAGATCTCATCGTCCAGAGTAGCTAGGATGACAGGCATGAGTGACAAGCACCTAGCTTCCACTTCAGGTTTCTTAGTGGTGAATTGGAGATAATAGGCTCATGAGACCTTTTGTGTCTGGGATAATTTGGAACCCAGATACTCAGATCTCAACTGCCTGAGAAGGCAGGATGAGAGACCTCAACTATAGACCCCTACACTGTGGTATCTGCTGCAAAGGGGGTCCATGGCTCCATGCGGTGGAGTGCTAACCATGATCCCAAGAGGAAACGGTCAGAGCGTAGGCCCCTATTTCAAGGTTCATGACAGAAAAAAACAAAACAGAACAATTGTCTGAAGTAGACAACTCACTAGTCTTCAGTAATACATTATTTTGTCCCTGCCATGGAGACATATCTGAGCGTCAATATTCTTGTCTGCATAATCATCTCAATGGGGAGATCTTACAAGGACCCAATTAAAGAATGCACCTGGTGAAGGACACAGCACATGGCACTCTTTGCATGACTCAGCACACAGCATCCTGTGAAAGACTCAGAACCTAGCACCCAATGCAGGACTCAGCACACTGCACCTTGTGAAGGATACAGCACATAGTACCATGAGCAGGACTCAGCACAGAGTACCCTACAGAGGACTCAGTACATAGCTCTGTCCCACAAGCTGTCATTAGACTTAGGGTGCTCTAATCAATATCACCATTCTTTGAGGAACATTTCACAAACCACACAAGTTCACACCTAACAGTTTAGTGGGATTTTTTTTTTCGGGGGGGGATTAGTCATGAAGCTTGAGCTTAAAGCTTGGGGATATTATTGTTCTAATAACATTTGCACAAGGCTAGAACTCTACCACTTTGAGCCATATTTCAAAGAGTCTAGCAGACTTACTGCCAGGTTTTAAGGCCCCAGAGTGGCCAGTATATCGGGGGTTAAGCTACGGTAAGCCAGGATGATGGGGATAACCCGTGGAGCTGGGTTGCAGCAGTTTATATCTGGCTAAGTCAGGTTAGGTGGCAGCTGTCAGCACCAGACTCCTAGCTTGCTCTGTCATGCGGTATTTGAAGTCCTATCCTTCTATTGTTGCAGTTAGAACATTATACATCTTTTTGGTGGCAGTCCTGGGGCTTGAGTAAGGGTTTTGACACTGTCCCTAAGCATATGTGCTCAAGGGTAGAACTCAATTGATTGAAAGACAGCAGAACTTCTGGGTTTTCTGTTTATGTGGCACTGAGGAATGGAACCCAGGGCTTCATGCTCACTAGGTGAGCAGTCGACCACCAAGCCCCAGGATTGAACGAGGTATAAATAGAGACTGATGTATATAAGCATTATATACACAGAAAGTTGTCTGTATATTATTAATTTATAGATATTACTACCAATTATAACTTATTAAATTATGTCTCCATTTAATAATGTGTCTCAGTTAACAATTAATAAAGCATTAACTAAATTACTCAATATTTTGTTATTGTTTTTCACATATGTACATACAGCCATACACATAATTTCATATTTTATAGAATGAGACAGATATCTATATATTATTAAATTATGCATCATGTGTTACTACAAATTATTAGGTATTTATGTTTCCATGCAATTTTTATTCTGGTAATACTTAATAAAATATTAAACTTAATCCACATCCTATAGTTTTTTGTGTGTAATTTTTTATCCTAGTATGATTCACTACTAATTCAATCTGTTTTTCATTGATTGTATTGACCATTCTTCCACCTATGACTTTTTTTACATTTATGACATCCGATTACATATAGATTTGCATCTGAATTATACATCCTACCTGTCACCGAGCACTTTCAAAAAAAAAATTAAACATGTGTCATGCTTAGCTTCCTACTCCAAGATTACATTTTTTTGGCAGTGGTGGAATCTAACTCAGGCCCTAGAAGGCTCAATTCATGAATGGCTGACTGTCAGCACAGCAGCTTCTAGCCAATTCAGCTGCCAGGCACTTCCCAGGCCCTGAAATCGAACCCCGTATGTTGATCCCATATTGCGCATAGTGTACTTATTCATTTTATTTTTGTTTTATTCATTTACTTACCATTTATTTTATTGACTTTTATTACACATGAAATATTTATTTCATTTATTACCTAGGATATATATTTGCCTATGTATGAAATTTCACACCTGATACCCAGGACTTTCACAGAAAAGGAAAACGTGTCGCCATGGGCTTCTTACTCCATGATTCAATTTTTGTGAGTGCTGGCATCTAAAGTCACAGCCTACAAGGCCCAATTCATGAATGGATGAGTGTCAGTATGCCAGCCTGAGGCATATTGAGCTGACAAGCATTTCCAGAACTTGATATCCAGCTCCAGAGGTTGACAAAATTAGAACAGATAGACATGCAGATGGTAGTACACAAATAATTATTGATTTTTATAGAGTGCCAGAGATGTCTATACATTATTCGGTTACATAGGCTACATTCCTATCAATTCTTGGGTATTTAGTATACCTCTATGTAATTAATATTATTGTTTTCATCCTTAATTATTAGTTAAATCAATCACTCTCCTGAAACTATTGTGTCCATGTAATTAATAGTAATCTTTGAATGTGTCAAAAATATTCATTAAAATCCATTGGTCTCCTAAAATCACTCTATTTATATAGTAATATTCAGAAACAACTAATTCAGCCTTGCCATTCATAATCTTCCATCGGTGTTCCTATGACTAGGAAGGAGACTCTTAGGATCTCTCTCTATTGGTAGGGGTCAGGACCCGGCTTCAAACACAGGGCCTATATTTCCATGTTGGCCTATGGCTTCCCTGGTAGCCCACCAGCCTTCAGCAATGCCAAGTTACCAACATTCTTCAACTGTGTCATTCAGACGCAGGATGGTCACCTTGCAAAGAAGACAAATGTAAAACCGGTAGCCATCTGCAAGTTGCCAGTTTTTTTTTTATCTGTGTCGCATTAATTATTTTTTTCTTGTCAGCCTTTGAGTCCCAGGAACCCAGGTTCGGCTATGGGTCCAGTGACTGCACCCCAGGCTAGAGTGATCAAAGCTGAGGCAGAATTGCCATGACCTGAGTTCAAGCTCTGTGCTTGACAAAAGAAAAATACATACATATACACATATATACATACATACATACATACATGAACACATACATACATACGTACATACATTAAAAATATTTTAAAAAATTATGAGGCTCCTTGGCTTAGAATTCATGCCATTTTTTTCTGCCAGGCCTGGGATTTGAACTCAGGGTCTGGGTAAATCTGCAGTACTGTGGGGGATGGGAAAGATCACCATTCTGGAAGACAAGAAAGTCAGGCCTGTTTCTAGGGCCTGAATTCAAGTCTTGGCACTCAAAAAAATAATATATTTATATATTTTAAGTACATGATTTTTATTGACCTATACATTTTTACTGCATACTAACTGCATATTGCAGTTAGTATATTCATTTTATTTTGTGTTTTATTTGTTTCTTATATATTTTAGTGAATATGATTACACATATAATATTTTGTGCATCTTATTACATAAGACATAGATTTGCCTGTGTATTCTACATCATTCCTGAGTCTCAGAAATTTCACCGATAAAGAAAGCAAATGAGGCAATTGGCTTTCCGCAGGATTAAGTTTTTGGCAGTTCTGTGACTTGAACTCAGGGGCTAGCAGCCCACCTCATGAGTGGGTAACTGTTAGCATGCCAGTCTGGTACAAGAGAAGTTGGCGGGCAAATTTGGGGACCTGAGATCAACCCATAGGAATGACCAATACTATCTGTTTATAAACAGATAGATGATTAGACTGCATTGTGTGTGTGTGTGTGTGTGTGTGTGTGTGTATGTGTGTTATGAGCTGCTTTTGATCAGGGATAGCCATTTACCACTGGAGCTACACGGCTCTACTTCTGGCTTTGTTGGCACCGAAGTTGGACAGGGATCTCAAGGACTTTCCTGCCTAGTGTGAATTTGACCATTATCCTCCTATTACAGCCTTGTAAACATCATTGAGGACTGCTGAGAGCCACTGGTGCCTGCCTAATCATTGGTCTTGCTGTTCTTGGACAGACCAGTGAGTTCCCTATCCTTGAGTTAAAATGGTGGGAGCTGGAGCCCACAGTTGGAATCCTGGTCCTGCCAACTCCAAATGGAAGGAGATCTTTAGAAAGTCATTCCTATCTATATGAATACCAAGGGAATGTGATGTATGTTATGATTGAATGGGCAGCTCTTAAATAATTCTAGGATAAAATTATACACAATTATATTATTGGACACTGGTCGATTTTGATCAATATTTCATGAAGCATTTAAACAATCATGTTCATTAAATTGAGGCATAATGAAATACCTAAGAATTGGGCTTCACATAGTATAAAGGTGCCATTTTTTTCTGCTAGGACTGGGATTGGAACTCATAGTCTGGGTAACTCTGTTGCACTGTGTGGAAATGGAAAGCTAGCCTTCTTGAAGTCAAGATATTAATTTCTGTTCCTTAGGTCTGGAATCAATCCCCAGCACAAGAATACATCCTATTTGTGTACATTTTAAATATATGATTTATATTTACATACATAGGTTGACACCATATTGAATTCAGTGTAGTTATTCATTTTATTTTTTGTTTTATTCAAGTGTTTGTGGGGCACATGGGCAGCAAAGATGGTGCTGAGAAGGTGTTGAGTGGGTACAGCCCAATTGTTTACCTTAAAATATGATTGGATAAAGCTTAGTGGCATGATAGGATGTGACCTTTACAGTGATTGGTTGGTTCCTTTCCCTCCCCTTCCATGCCTCCCAGTTTTTCCATTTAAAAGGTGCTTGCTGTGTGGTAATAAAGGAGTTCTTGCTTGACTTGACTCCCCATTGTGTCTGAATGTCTCCAGGCTAAGGGAGGCTGGGGAACGGATGAGTGGCACACTTACCATTCCCGGGCCCCATCCACTTTTCGGGGGCAAACAAAGACCAAACATGTATTGACTGTTTATTTTATCGACTAATATGGCACATAGAACATTGGTTACATTGATTAAATAGGATATAGATCTGCATATGTATTCCACTTATACCTGACACCCAGGAATTTCACAGAAAAGGAAAACATGTGTCACCATCAGTTTCTTACTTCATGATTCATTGTTTGGGCATGATGGCATCTGATCCCAAGGCCCACAGAGCCAAATTCATGAATGTGTGTGAGTTAGCATGCCATCCTGGAACAAATTGAGCTGATAGACAGTTCCCAGGATCTGAGATCAAGCACCAGGGGTTGACAAAATATGAACAAATTGACACGCAGATCATAGTACACTAATAAATAAATAAATAAATGTATATATATATATACATATATACATATATATGTATATACATATATATGTATATACATATATATGTATATATGTATATATATGTATATACATATATACACATATATACATATATATGTATATACATATATATATATATACGTATATATATACATATACATATACATATATATATATATATATATATATATATATATATATATATATATATATATATATAGATCTTTACAGAGTGCCAGAGATGTCTATCAATTTTTCAATTATATAGACTACATTCCTACCAATTCTTGGGTATTTATTATGCCTCCATGTAATTAATGTTATTATTTTTATCTTCAATAAACTGTTAAGTAAATCAGTGTCCTGAAATTATTGAGTCCCTGTGAGAAATAGTATTCTTTTAATGTTTCATAAGATATTAAATAAAATCAATCAGCTGACTGAAATCATGAAGTCTAATTGTGTACAAGTATCATTCATGAGCATGTCATTCAACTTTGATATCGATAACATTCCATCATTATTCCTGTGGATGGGAACGAATTTCTTAGGATCTCCCACCATCTGGAAGTGGCATGACTATATTCAAATGTAGGCTTATGTTGCTGTATGGGACAGTGGCTTCTCCAATAGCCCTCAATTAAAAAAGTATATTTAGTTTCTTGGTTTGCAATTCATGACATTTTTTCTGCCAGGCCTGGGATTTGAACTCAAGGTCTGGGTATATATGCACCACCGTGACGGAAGAGAATCTGAACATGCTTGAAGACAAGAAAGTCAGGCCTGTTCCCAAGGCCTGAATTCAAGCCTAAGAGCTGGGAAACATACTCTTTATATCCATTTTAAAGATAGGATTTATACTTCCATACCCATAGTCAGTCCATATTTTGTTGGGTGTGGTTATTCATTTTATTTCTTATTTTATACATTGATTTACCATTTATTTCATTGACTCTGATGACCCCTCTAACATTTATTACATTGTTTACGTCCTCTCACAGCATCCAGATTTGTAAATATGTTCTCCATCATGCCTGACTCCCAGGACTCTCACAGAAAAGGAAACATTAAATTTTTGGCAGTGCTGGGATGTGAACTCAGGGTTTAGCAAGCCCAATTCATGAATGGATGAGTGTCAGCATGGCAGCCTTTAGGCAATGAAGCTGTGAAGTGGTTCCCAGGTGCTGAGATCCAGCCCCAGGTTTGGCCAAAACAGTGATGCATGTATAGGCAGAGTGGGGTATACAAATAAATATATATTAGTAAAGAGTACCAGAGCCATCTATCTATGATTGAATGGCACCTACTACATTCCTACCAACTCTAAAGCATTTATTTTATCACCATTGAAGGAATATTATTCTTTTCATGTATAATAACCTATTAATTAAGTTCAATCAGCATCCTAGGATTATTGCATCCAATTTTAGACTAGACCAAAGCATGAACTACTCCTTCAATTGGCATTCCTATGCATAGGAACTAGTCTTTTGTGATCTCTTGCCACTGGTAGATGTCAGTACTGGGATTTGAACCCGGGGCCTATGTTCACAGGTTGGCCTATGGATTCCCTGATAGCAAGCCAGCCTTCAGGTATGGCAGTTCAGGTCCACTTTGCAGCCATGTTATTCAGACCCAGAATGGTCACTGTGCAAAGAAAAAAATTTAAAACCCTCAGTCCTCTGCAGCTTGCCACTTTTTGTGTTATGCTACGTTTTTTTTTTCTTTCTGAAAGCCCTCTGGGCCTAGGATCCCTGGATTAACTATGAGTCCGAGGGTGCCCCACCCTAGGGTGATTGAAGCTGAGGCAGAGTTGCCATGATCTGAGTTCAAGCCCCATGTGGGCAAAATAAAGAATACATTAAAAACTTAATTAATTATTTAACTAAATTAAAGAAGAAACAAAGCCCTTGTTTTGAATTTCTACCAGTTTTCTTCCCTAACCTGTGATTTGAACTTAGGGTCTTGGTAAATATGTAGCAATGTGAGGGAAGGTGAAGATTTGCCACTACTTGAGTTCAAACCTCATGCAAATCCAAAAATAAAAATTAAGTCACTGAGCTCGGCAGGGGGAGTAGTTGTGGAGATGGGAGGGAAGGAATGGTAGGGGGAAAACAAAGGAGGATGCAACAATGCTCAATAGTAAATGTACTCATTATCATGCTCATTTAAATGTAACCCCTCTGTAAAACATTTTTACAATAAAAAAATGAAAAAAGTAGTGCTCAGACAAGCATTTTGGGGGTAAAAGAAAGGTGTCTGAATCGATGTACAAAATTCTACAGTGTTTTTTTTTTTTAATATTCATTATGTAACTGAATAAACATAACTGCTTCCATTAAAAAATTAAGTCATTGTCTTGGAAGTGGGGCCAGTATTTCCATCATTGCTGGTATTGATCTACCATCCAGGTAACTCTTTTGCACCATGGGTGAAGGCAAAGCTCACTGTCCTTGAGGAAAAGAAATTCAGGCTACAGTTCCCAGTCTGAATGAAGGCCCTGCAATGGAAAAACTATTTCTATATATGTGTAATATATGATATATATTTACATATGTATGTTTATTACGTATATTATATTACATATTATATTATATATAATATATGTTTATTACATATATTATAATTTTTATTATTGATTTTGTATTTTATTTTTTACTTTTCATTTACTTATTGTTTATTGTATTTAGTATTATGATACACATAAAATGTAGTACATTTTGTATATCTATTATAAATTTATACACAATAATTTAAGACCTTGACTGGTTTTTCATTAATATTTTATTAAGTGTTGAAACATGATACATAATTAAATGGAAGCATTTGTCACAGTCTTCATATGTTTAGAGTCTCTTCCAAGTATGAACTTTGTCTTCTTTATCTTTAGAAACTTCTTATAGAATTTTGTAGATGATTTATACTCACAAGCCTTTTCTTGGGGATAGTCAAGTTGAAGAATAAATTTGTAAGGGTGGGGCTAGAAATGTAGCTTAGTGGTAGAGAGCTGGAGCCACCCTCAGGGTTTCTGTTTACTGATGTCGAGGCTGCTAAAGGGAGGGGCAGCTTCTGGCTCTGATTAACCGGTGAAAAAAGCCCCTCCTAGGGCTGGCGACCGAACTGGGTGACTTTTCCCTGGGTGGATCTGAGTCTGGCAGGTCACGCCTTTAAGTTCTTGTGACCGGCTAAATGACTCTAGTTTTATTCCAAGGCCTGAATTGGAGCTAGCAGCTCCTCCGAGCTTTGTCGGTGAGCAGCTTGAGAATACTCAAAAAGAAAGGCAAGAGAAAAGGTGAACAGCATAAGCAGCTGGAGAATGCTCAAAGAGAAAGGCAGGAATGGCCTGAACAGGCTGAGAACACTCAAAGAGAACTACAAGAATGGCATGAACGGGAGGAAGCTAAGCAACGAATAAGACAGGAATTGAGAGAGCAGGATGAGAATACACAAAGATCACTAAATGCATTCATGGGATCCATTAACAAAGAGCTGAAGGAAGTTAGGGAGACCACAAAAGGAATGCTGAATGTAACCCAACAGAAGGAATGGGAGTCCAAAGAAACCATAACCAGTCAACTAAGTGATTTGAGAATAAACACTGAACACCAAATTAAGGAGTAAAGAAGTCCATACAAGATCTAAAACAAAGCGTCAACAAAGAATTTGAAGCCATCAAAGCTGACCAATTAGGAGGAAAAGAAATAAAAAACAAAGTAGAAAGTCTTGACAGTAGGTTAGACCATGCAGAAGATCGAATCTCGGGGATTGAAGATAGCCTAGATATTATAGAGAAAGAACATACAACCATCCAAGACAAGTCCAAGAAAAATGATAGATCTATCCAATACTTGGAAGACACCATCAGAAGGCCTAATCTAAGGATAAAGGGTTTAGTGGAGCACCTAGAAACAGAAGTTAATGGTCTAGCAAATTTGTTTAACAGGATCCTAGCAGAGAAATTCCCAAATATGCAAAAACATAGGCCTATTCAGATACAAGAAGCTTTTAGAACTCCAAATAGACCAGATCAGAATAGGACATCCCACCATCTCATTATAATCCACACAGGATTAACTCTGACCAAAGAAAAGATCCTTAAAGCTGTGAAGGAGTAAAGATTAATCACATATAAAGGGAAACCAATTATAAATCCCTCAGATTTCTCAGCAGAGACAATCAAAGCAAGAAGAGCCTGGAATGATGTATGCCAAGGCTAAAAACAAACAACTATCAACCAAGAATACTGTACCCAGCTAAACTCTCCTTCAAAACTGAAGGCCAAATAAAAACCTTCCATAGCAAAGAAAAATTGAAACAATACATCTCCATCAACCAGCCCTACAAAAGATTCTTAAAGATATCCGACACATAGAAAACCAACAAGACCACAATAAAGGCCAAGAAACTGCACCCAAACTGAGAATACAAGAACCATAGGAAGAACCCAGTGTTCGCAACCCCTAAGAAGGTGGATACATGGCAGGAACTACCAAATAACTCTCAGTTCTATCTCTTAACATTAACGAACTTAACTCTCCAATTAAGCGACAAAGACTCTCTTGTTGGATTAAAAAACAAGATCCTTCTATCTGCTGCCTTCAGGAGTCACATCTTGCCCCCAAAAACAAACACATTTTCAATGTTAAGGCTGGAGAAAAATCTACCAAACAAATGGCCCCTATTAAAAGGCGGGAGTTGCAATCCTAATATCAGATAAAATAGACTTCAAATTAAAATTCATGAGAAGAAATAAAGAAGGTCGCTACATACTAATTAAGGGATCTCTCCTTCAGGAGGATATTACAATCCTAAATATCTATTTGCCAAGCAATGGAGCACCCACATTTATACAAGAAACACTATTTTCCCTCAAATCCCACATAGATCCAGAAACATTAATTGGTGGGGATTTTAACACACCACTCTCCCCACTAGATAGATCAACTCGGCAAAAACTCCACAGAGAAACCACAGATCTAAACAGCTGCATAGATCAACTAGATTTAACAGACATCTACCGAACATTTCACCCTGCAGCATCAGAATACACGTTTTTCTCAGCAGCACATGGAACGTTTTCTAAAATAGACCACATTTTAGGCCACAAAGCAAACTTGTCCAAATTCAGAAACATTGAAGTTATACCTTGCATTCTCTCTGACGACAAGGGAATAAAATTAGAACTCAACACCAAAAGCCACCAAAGAAAGTCCGGTAACACATGGAGGCTGAACAACACACTGCTGAATCACGAGTGGGTCATGAAAGAGATTAAAAAGGAAATTCAAATGTTCATGCTATTCAACAATAATGAGCACACAAATTATCAGCTCCTCTGGGAGACAGCAAAGGCAGTACTCAGAGGCAAGATTATACCTCTGAGATCCGACATCAACTAATTGGAGAGATCTGAAACCAACAACTTAATGAGACATCTGAACCTCCTTGAAATATAGCGGCAAGATAAACCCCAATCCAGTAGATGGAAAGAAATAATTTAAATTAAATCAGAATTAAATGAATTAGAATCCAAAAAAACTATAGAAAGGATCAACGAAACAAAGAGTTGGTTCTTCGAAAAAATTAACAAAATTGACAGACCCTTAGCAAATCTTATCAGAAAAAGAAGAGAACACACCCAAATTAATAAACTCAGAGATGAGAATGGAAACATCACCACGGAAAAAACCAAGATTCAGAACATTATAAGGGAATACTTCTCAAAACTTTATGCTAATAAGTGTGAGAACTTGACAGAAATGGACCTTTTCCTAGCAAATATTGACATGCCAAAACCAAACCAAGATGACTTAAACCATCTTAACAGGCCCATATTAAACATTGAAATAGAAACAACAATAAGAGACATCCCAGCTAAAAAAGTCCAGGACCAGATGGTTTTACAGCAGAATTCTACAAGGCATACAAAGCAGAGCTCACACCAATACTCCTCCAAATCTTGAATGCAATTGAAAGAGAAAGTTCATTACCGAACACATTCTATGAAGCCATCATAACCCTCATCCCAAAACCAGACAGGGACTCATCAATGAAAGAGAACTATAGACCCATTTCTTTGATTAACATTGATGCAAAACTTCACAACAAAATTTTGGCCAATCGACTTCAACAATTAATCAAAAAAATCATACACCATTATCAATCAGGTTTCATTTCAGGGATGCAAAGCTGGTTCAACATACGCAAATCAATTACTATTATTCATCACATCAACAGGAGCAAGGATAAGAACCACATGGTTATCTCATTAGATGTAGAAAAAGCATTCGACAAGATCCAACACCCCTTTATGATGAAGGTTTGGAAAAATTAGGAATCCATGGAACATTCCTCAATACAATAAAGGCTGTATACGACAAACATACAGCCAGCATTATACTTAATATTGAAAAACTAAAGCCATTTCCTCTTAACTCAGGAACAAGACAAGGATGTGCACTCTCTCTACTTTTCTTCAATCTAGTATTAGAATGCGTAGCTACAGCAATAAGACAAGATGCAAACATAAAGGGGATCATATAGGGAAAGAAGAATTAAAACTCTCCCTCTTTGTAGATGACATGATCTTCTACTTAAAGAATCCCATAGACTCCACTCCCAAATTACTCAAGCTGATTCAAAACTTTGGCAAAGTAGCAGGGTATAAAATTAACCCCCCAAAATCAATGGCTTTTCTGTATGCCAACAATGAGAAAAGTTTGGCTGAAATTAGGAAAGTAACTCCATTTGTAATAACCCCTCAAAAAATAAAATACGTAGGAATTAACAACCAAAGAAGTGAAGGACTTCTATGATGAAAACTTTAAAATCTTGAAAAAGGAAATCAAAACAGAACTTAGAAAATGGGAAAACCTCCCGTGCTCCTGGATTCGAAAGATTAACATCAAGAAAAGGGCAATACTTCCCAAGGCTATCTACAAATTCAATGCGATTCAAAATTACAACCTCATTCTTCAAGGAAATAGAAGAGGAAATCCAAAAATTCATATGGAACAATAAAAGACCCCAATAGGAAAAACACTTCTCAATGGAAAGAACACTGCTGGTGGAATATCAATACCAAATTTCAAACTCTACTATATAGCCATAGTAATCAAAACAGCTTGGTACTGGCACAAGAACAGACCTCAGGACCAATGGAATAGAATTGAAAACCCAGAAATGAACCTACAGACCTATCACCAACTAATCTTCGATAAGGGAGCTAAAATGATAGTATGGAAGAAAGACAGCCTCTTCAGTAAATGGTGCTGGCAAAATTGGTTAACTAATTGTAGAAAACTAAACCTAGATGCTTCTATATCACCCTGCACCAGAATCAACTCCAAATTGATCAAAGACCTCAGAGTCAAAGCAGACATGCTGAAAACATTACAGGATGGAATAGTAGAAACCCTAGGCCTCCTTTGCTCAGGCCGAAATTTTTTTAATAGAGAACTGAAAACACAACAAATCAAAGAAAGTTTGGACAAATGAGATTGCATGAAGTTGCAGAGCTTCTGCATGGCAAAGGACATAGCTAGCAAGATCAATAGAAAGCCCATATATTGGGAGAAGATCTTCACTAGCCATACAACGGAGAAGGGTCTCATCTCTAAAATATACTTGGAACTCAAAAAATTAAATCCCCCAACAACAAATCCTCAAAGAAACAACTCCCCAATAAATAACAGGGCTAATGACTTGAAGAGAAACTTCTCTGAAGAAGAAAGAAGGATGGCCAATAGACACATGAAGAAATGCTCAACATCCCTAGCCATAAAAGAAATGCAAATCAAAACAATATTGAGATACCACCTCACCACAGTTAGAAAGGCTATAATCAAGAACTCTTTTAACAACAGATGCTGTAGGGGATGTAGACAGAAGGGAACGTTACTTCATTGTTGGTGGGAGTGTAAAACTTGTTCAACCACTTTGGAAAGTAGTATGGAGGTTCCTGAAAAGACTTCACATAGAGCTCCCCTATGACCCAGCATTCCCACTTTTGGGCATTTACCCAAATGTTTACAAACAAGACCACACTAAAGCTACCAGCACAACTATGTTTATTGCAGCATTATTTACCATAGCTAAGATATGGAACCAACCCAGATGCCCCTCAGTAGATGAATGGATCAAGAAAATATGGAATATATACACAATGGAATTCTATGCCTCCATCAGAAAGAATGACACTGCCCCATTTGTTAGGAAATGGAAAGGCTTGGAAAAAAATTATATTAAGTGAAGTAAGCCAGGCCCAAAGAAACATAGGTCCTATGGTTTCCCTTATTTGCAATATCTAGTATATGTATGAGTCAAGCAGGAAAGGTCAGATAATAAGATGTTAAGAAAATGAACCCTTAGATATGTATTTAAATGTTTTTGTTTTCTTTCATGCATATTTGTTTCTAACTCATTTATAAGAGTATTTCTTTGTGTCTTTGTATGTCCCTCCCCCACAGTATAACCCCTGCTTTCACTATATTTGATGTCGGTATAATTTGTGGAGGAGATGGGGAAAAACAAGTCATTTAATGATACAGGTGGACCTGATGCAACTATGAGAAGTACAAGTATTTATGTCAAAAACGATCTTTACAACTTTGGTGTGGGAGGAGGTGTGGGGGGGCGGGGGGAGGCTGGGAAGGGATGTGAAGGCTAAACAAAGAGGAGGCTGCAGTGCTTGATAAGAAATGTACTCATTATCTTACCAATGTGGTTGTAATCCCTCTGTACAGTATGTTCACAAAAAATAAATAAATATGAGAAGAAAAAAAAAAGATAAGAAAATACTCAAAAGGAACCTCGAAAACACTCAGAATCAAATGAAATTCAAGTACATTAGCCTGGATGATTATGAGGCAAACTAGGGGACCATAGACCGACAGAAGCACAAGACAGAAATACTGCCATCGTTGCCAACCACAAATGAGGTCAAGCAGAGATCCTGATGCTGCATTAAGAAATGTGGACATAAAAAATTAGCTGGACCTGATATAAGAATGTATTAGGCTGAAGTACATGTCGATTATAAGCTTTGAAAATTGTCTCCAGAAATTCAAAGCAACAGAGAGAGAAGGAAAGAGTAGTTAGCACAGAAGACAGGGAAGTGCTGTTATAGATGAGGCCAAGAAAAGTGAACAGGAAACTATCAGGCTCAAGAAAGAGATTATTACTCTTCAGAAAGAGTTAAAGGGCCACATGCTCTGATTGATAATACTGGAGAAAGGGACAGAACGTTAGGAAAAAAAATAGAAGGGCTAAAAAAATTTGAAATATCTGTCACAAAATACACTGAAGTGGAAAATTAGAAAGAGAAACTACTAGCGTAAAAGCCCCGAAAGACTGCTGAGACCTTCACCATAAATGTAATGCAGAATCATCATGTCTCAATGGAACTGGTGGAGGTGGGAAAAAATACCTTGCAATAGCACCTTTGTGAATTTAAGGGAGGAGCTGAAGAGCAAGCAAAGGTATTGTGAGAAGGAGAAGCACTTGGCCAGTGAAAGGAACTCTCCTGTGACCCTGCCAAAATAGTTACAGTTTAAAGAGCACATTGAGAAGGAGAGTGGGATTTTGAAAGCAAGTTTGAGAGAAATGGAGGAGAATAAAGGGGAAGAAGTCTCCAAGATTCAGAGTACTGTACAAGAGTTAAAGAAACTAGAGATCTTAAGATACAGGGAAACATCTGAGCTGATCAGGTGGCTTGGGAGATCACTCTAAAACCAGTGGGATCTCTAGAGCTACTAGTCATTAAAATTAAAGGTAGAAGCAAAAACAGTTGTAATAAGTGTGCAAATGTTGACACTGACCTTATGAAAAAAGCATACAGGCTCAAGCTTTCTGTCAGTTTATGTGTGGATATTTGCACCCTGGTAAATTGCCCGAAGCCACTACCTAAAACTGTTCTGAAAAGCAGTGGGGCCTTAGCGTGACAATACATTGTAAGGTGTGTAGGTAATTTCCAACAGGTAAATGCTGAAAAGCTGGAACCTATGGGAAAGAATTCATATGTGAGGAACCTCAGATGGTGAATTTGGGAAAGTGGACTTCACAGAGGTAAAGCCTGGAAAATATGGGTATTGGTATCTATTAGTAATAGTGGACACTTTTTCAGGCTGAGCTGAGGCATGTAATAATTCCTTGATTTGGCTTACCCTTAGCTGTGGGGTCCAAAGATGGCCCTGCATTCATGGTCCAAGTTCTCAATTATTAACTAACACTCTAGGAATAAATTGGAAGTTACAATCCATTTATACAACTCAGAGATCAAGGCATTAGAAAAAATGACTATGCCCTCAAAGGAAACTAACTAAATTAAATACAGAGACTGTCCATGGCTAGGTGAGCCTCCTCCACTTTGCTTATCTTCGAGCAAGATATAGCCCTTATGTTAAAGGATTTAATCCCTTTGAAATATTTTATGGTAGACCACCCCCTTTGGTTCCTAAATTTCGGAAGGCTATGTTAACAGAAATGTTTAACTACAATCTGCAGGCTTTACAACATATTCTTTTATCGACCTATCCTTTGGTAACCAAAGCCCACCAGCCACATAAGAAAAACTCCACCTGAAGGGGAGGGGCCAAGATGGCAATGGAACAGCAGGAAAACACCACAGATCTCCCCAACGAAATACAGAGTTTGGATTTCAATGCTCTGTTTCTGCAAGTGACCCACAAAAAAAAAGGCGATTACTCAGAGAGATACAGAAAGTGAAAAAAGAAAAGGAAAAAACCTACACAGACAGTAAAGTGGGGAGAACCTTCCCCCACCCTTTGTTGGTGATGGGGCTCCCTGCTGAGCAGCTTAAGTGGTGGAACTTTGTGCCAGGTTGCTTAAGTGGCCTGGCTCTGGACCCTCAGAGGACCACACACCCACAAGCATCCCAAGGCTCACAGAAGTCTCCCAAGGTCCAGTGCCAACCCAGAGAATACAAACTGAAATCTCAGAAGACAGAATCGTCATGAAGATTCATCTCAACCTCCCTGGCATGGCACCTCTGCCTGGCTGGTGCAAGCAGACCAACCCAGTCAGGATCAGCAGCAGCTGTCAGCAGTGGTGAACGACCCTAGACACGCAGTGTGGCACCTCTGTACTGCTGGTGTAAACAGCCTAGCCTAACCTGGAACAGCAACAGCAGCTGGCAGTAGTGGCAAACCACCCAGACTCTGTGCACAATGCCTCTTGGCACTAGCCCACAGGAACAGCCCAGACCAGCCCGGGGTGGCAGTGATAACTGTGGCGGGGACAGCTGCAGTGAACAACTCCAGACCCATGCCGGTTTGTGCCTCTCCATACTGGCCCGCATAAGCAGCCTAGCCCAGCCAGAGGCAGCAGCACTGGTTAACCCCCTGACTCGTGGTAGGGTGGAGCGCCTCTCCATACCGGCTTGCATAAGCATCCCAGCCGAGCCCATGGTGGCAAAGGTGGTGAACAACCCCGGACATGATGCAGGGTGTGGTGCTGAACAACCCCAGAAATGCGTCATGAACTTTCCTGCCTGGTCTGGCTTTGAACCTGAATGCACAGATCTGAGCCTCCTGAGTAGTTACAATTACAGTCATTCACACCAGCAGGGACTAACTCTTGCCAAGCCCTTCACTTTTTCTACAATATATCATTTCTTAGTTCAAACAAGGAATTTAAGTAAATACAAGAGGATCAACATAATACCCTGTATTCTATCTGATCATAGTGGAATCAAACTAGTTCTCAATAACAAGACATAAAGTAGAAAAAACTTAAACACATGGAAATTAAACTGCACTAAGTTGAATAATACTTGGGTCACAAAAGAAGTTAAAGAAGAAATTAAAAAGTTCTTACAATTCAGTGAAAATGAAGAAACATCACAAAGAAACCTATGATACCCAGCAAAAGCAGTCCTGAGGGACAAATGTATTGCTCTCAGTGCACATATCAAGAAAACAGAGACCAAATAAACAATCTTATGATACAACTAAAACTGCTACAGAAACAAGAAAAAAATTGAACCTCAAGTTGTTAGACAGAAAGAGATAACCAAAATAAGAGCTGAAATTAATGAGATAGAGATTGAGAAAATTATAAATAAAATTAATAAAACACAAAACTGTTTCTATGAAAAAATCAATAAAACTGACAGACCACTGGCAAGAGTAACTAACAAAATAAGAGAGGAGACCCAAATCGATATTATCAGAGATATCACAGGAAAAATTACAACAAATATCCAAGACAATCATAAGGAAATAATTCCAGACTCTACTTACAAAGGAAGGAAAACCTAACAGAGGTGGATGAATTTCTACAGAAATACAAATTGCTATCCCCCCTTTCCTTTTTGGCCCTGCTTCTCCACCATGTATGGTGGGGGCAGCAGTTCGGTAAATAAACTTCTTTCCTGCCTTCATAGTGTGTGGTATTCTCTTCATAGGCTACTGAATGAAACCTAACTATTTAATATTACATTTGATGCTGTGACTCAGATGGTGATTTTGAGTTGGAAATGTTAGAATTTCCTAACCACTCCTTTTCTGTGAACTAAACTTCCTTGAGACACCACGCGAGAATTTTCACCAATACCATTGCTGGCCTTCACATCCACGTCCACACCACTTCTCTTCTCTGGTGAGTGAAACTACTCTCTATGGCTCTCTGTTGCTCAATCTATGTTCAGATGTGGCAACATGCCAGAGAGCTCCTATGGCCTTTAGCTGAAAGGCTGTTCACCTCTGAATCCGAGGATGCATGGTTATGGGGTCTTGGCCATTTCTATCTAGAGCTCTAGGGGAGCCAGGGACATCGCTTCTGCCTGATCAGCTCTCCTTCACTCACCAGACTGACTCTCCTACACATTTAACAGGGTGCTATGAGTCATGCCCAAGCCATGAAACCCCTCTAAAATGTCTCCTGTGCTCCCTGGATAGCCAGAGCACCTAATTTTTTTATGCTTTTCTCAGATTTAGACAATTTTTGCCTCTGCAATGATAAATGGTCAACAGTCTGTTCACTTTCAGGATCTCTTTGCTCTCTGTTAATCATGTCCAGCTTTCTATAACTCTCCCTTTCTTTTCTACAACTATTTGTATTGTGCCATGAAGCATGGGACATGGACTGGGTCCAGGGGACCCATTCTAGGTTCCCTCTAAAAGGCTAGCCAAACTAGGCTTGATTTTTTTGTTCAGGTTTTCTTTACATTTTTTTTAGAAATTTGTCATCTTGAGTTTGCCATCTTGGCCAAATGGTGGGTGAAGGATTTGGCCCACTCCAATCCTTACCCTACCACCAAGCTTTCTTCTCCTCCATCCATCTATTCAAATGTGCCTTGCTAACAAGTTGCTCTTTTCACAGACTCTGGTAACTGAGGCTCAACCATCTGATGTGCTTTGTTAGCAAAGATGTCTACACATTGTTGTTTAAAATTTTAGAATTTGAGTTTTGTCTCTTTTGTTTTGTGTTGTTTAGGCTAGTATTGACTACGTGATTCTAAAATATTGGGCACATCTGTGTTAAGATTCTCCCATCGAACAAGTTTTGTCATTGCAAAATATTTGGTCAATTCTTGATAAGGACCAGGTAAGCTCTACTTATTCTATTTGATCTCCTTGTTTCTTTAATTGGAAATAACAAAAGATTTTCATGACAAAAGTTGCAATTCAAATCCAGCCTGGGCTGAGAAATCCCTAAGACTCCATCTCCAAACTAACCTGCAAAGAGCCAGGCTGGACACTTGGCTCGAGCCTCTTATCTCCAACCAGAAAACACTGCAAGAGTTTCTATAACTCAAAGTGGTAGAGTGCTAGACTTGAGCAGAAGTGCTCAGGGACAGTGCCCAGGAATTGAGTTCAACCTCCTTGAATACCACCTGAGACAAACAATCCTACCAACGACACTTAGGATTTGGTAAGAAGGAATCAAGGATTTGATTGGACATGAAAAACAGTGGGGGATACATAAAGCAGCATGGTCCGAATAATGAGCAGGGCCCACTAATCAATGTTGCCCCATGACCTGGCCAAGTGGAGTGCATGGGGCCTGCCACACAAGTGAGCAGGGCATGCTGCTGGAGGGGGTAGGATGTCATCCTCACATGATGAGCTGTGAAGAATTGATGGGGGAACAGGCAGTTTGTGAAGTGATGGTTGAAAACTGTTAGGTAGGAGACCCACTGGAGTGATCGAGGGGTTTAACCTATATATAGGCTGCATGGTCAGAGCAATGGAATTGGAGAAAATCAGGGAAAGACCTGCAACGAAGGAAATGGTGAGACAGCAGGAGGGGAAAGACCTGGGAGAAGAGGAATTTGAGGGCGAGCAGGAGGGGAAGGAAGCCAATTGGCCACAAGGCCAGAGAAGTGTAGTGGAGAGGCCTAAAGAGAAGAAGGAAGTGATGGAAGGGAAAAAGGGAAATGAAGGAAAGGTCTTTAAAGAAGGAAGGAATAAGGGAAAAGGAAAAAGCCTTACCTATTGAAGTTTGGAGCGCGGAGATGGTAATTTGGGGGGTTGGTGTTTTGCAAACCAATTAACTCTGCCTATTGGACGTCTGAGGTTTGGTGGTTGGGGCTGGGCTGTCACTGAGTGTACGGCTCAGGACAAGGTAAATGCAGGCTCATTTCTAGTGTAAATAAAATTATCTTCAGTGTGCCTCATTGGATTGCCTTGTGTTTCATGCATTATAAGTGTACAAGTTCACATGTTAATAGTCTCAAAGGCCACGATTTTTGTAAAATGTTATGAGGTCAAAATAGGTTTGAAAAGCCCAACGGAATAATGATATCACAATGGCAATATGATGTCACAATATTGAGTGATAATAATATTTTGATGTTATACTTAGTTGGTGATGCCATAATGGTGATGAGGTCACAATAGGTTTACGATGTTATAATAAGTCACAATAGTTTTTTTTGTGTGTGTGAAAATAATGTACAGAGTGGTTACAATTACATGGGCAAGATAATGTGTACATTTCTTATCAAGCATTATAGCCTCCTCCTTTGTTTCCTCTTCCCATCCCTTCCCATACTTACCTGGCAGGGGAAATACCACGATCACACAATATGTTTATGATGTCAGTTATGATGTCCGTTCCGCCCAGGAGAAAGTCATCCCACCCAGGCAGAAAAAACTCTGCCCACAGAGAAGTGACTTTCTTCACCA
The DNA here is from genome assembly GCF_019054845.1 of Dipodomys spectabilis. Taxonomy (NCBI): domain Eukaryota; kingdom Metazoa; phylum Chordata; class Mammalia; order Rodentia; family Heteromyidae; genus Dipodomys; species Dipodomys spectabilis. The sequence goes on along the minus strand of NW_024870978.1, from coordinate 71,782 downwards.
GGTAAACACAGCCAGAGACTACCCCTCCCGACAACAGCCTAGACAAACAATTGAAATTCAGTAAACATAAACCCCGAGGAAAGCTCCAAGCTGGGCTCTGTGAGTGTCTCATGATTTAACCCCTCAGGGAAAAGCTAGTTTGCTGAAAGACCTCAACCCTAATCAGAACCTAGCCTCATCACAACATCTCCAAACTAGAGGAAACAGCCATCTTCCTCTTTTGTGATACTCCAAGTAGATCTCCCTCCCACTGAACTAGCCTAGGAGGAGGATCAAAAAACATGCCTAACACAGAGAAGTTTCTGCTGGCCCAAACTGACTTAAGAAACCAACCAAGCCATAAGAAAACCAAACACCACAAGCAGATACCAGGCCTCCACCAAGAGACTTGTTACGGACACAGAGGAGATACAGGGTCTTCTCATTCAGCCCCCCCCTCCCCCCCCCAAAAAAAATTAAGGAACTCTTTTTTGAAACTTTTCTTAAATTTTTATTTTTTAAAAATGTTTTCTGTTAAACTTTTTTCTCATAATTTTTATTTTTGGTGTGTGTGTGTGTGTGTGTGTGTGTGTGTGTGTGTGTGTGTGTGTGAGTGTGTGTGTGTGTGTGTGTGTGTGTGTGTATGTGGGTGTGTTTGATCTCTTTTGACCTTTTGGGCCTTTTTTATTGTTTTCATTTTTTTCTCTCTTTTTTTTTTTTACAAGACTTAATTGCTGTTCTGCTCATCCCGATATATACCTGTAGTCAATTATTAGACTTTATCCCCCATTGTGTACATACTTAATCCAGAAATTTATTACTCAATTCACAATCTCTTAGGCTTGATTTCTTTAAGAGCAGTATCATCTCTTTATGCCTACATAATTATCAAGTAACTAATTTTAATTGTTCTTATTTTTCTGCTTTAATGTTTCCTTTCTATCCTTCCCTTCCACTCATCCTATCCTTTTCTTCTGTCAATATCATTTCTTTAAAAGTACATAACTTTAAGTGTTTCACTTGTTAAATTTAATTTTTGTTTTTCCAATTTTCTTTTTTTTATTTCTCTCCTGTCATTCTGTCCAATCCATATCCCTCTCTGAGATAAGGATTTGGTTAAATTTACTCTCCTTTTACCCCTCCACATCCCTCTAGTCCTATTTGTCCCCACATTTTTCCCTAAATCTAATCATTTCTGGATTGCCAAATCCTTTTTTGCTGTTTGTAGCCCATTAATACATAGTTGTTTTATGTTGAATAGATTGTATCTTTTGAATTAGATTGTATCTGCAGCCATTTTGATTGTGTAACCACAGGACTCTGGTTGATGCTTGTCTTAAAATAGTGTTATAGCACAAAATTGGTGTTACTTTCATACCAAATGGGCAGAACAAGCCGAAAAGAACAATAAAAATGTCAAGTCCAGGTATCTCAACTCCCACTCATGTTAAGCAGGTCACAGAATTGTTAATGAATAATCCAGAGGAGTTCCATAAAAACCTGTACGAATGCTACTGGTAAACATGGTGAATGAAATGATTGAAAACTTGCAAAGGACTCAGTGTGAGCATGATAGGGAGCGAGAGGAGGCAAACCAAAATTCATACAGAAATCTTTTAAGCATTAGGAAGCTACTTAAAAATTAATGCAGGAATTGCATAAGCAGGTTGAGAATAGTCAAAGAGAAATACAGGAGATGCGTGAGCAGGCTGAGCACAGCCATAGAGAATTACTAGAATTGCGTGAACTTGACAAAACTAATCAAAGAGTAATACAAGAATCATGAGAGCAGGATGAGAATAGACAAAGATCTATAGAGGCATTCATGGAATCCATAAACAGACAGCTGAAATAAGTCAGGGAGATCACAAATGGAATGCTAAAAGGAGCAAGACAGGGAAACCATAACCAATCAACTAAATGATTTGAGAAACTGAACACCAAATTAAGGAAGTAAAGAGGTTTATACAAGATCTAAAACAAAGCTCCAACAAAGAATTTGAAGCCATCAAAGCCGACCAATTAGAAGGAAAAGAAATAAAAAACAAAGTAGAAAGTCTTGACAGTAGGTTAGACCATGCAGAAGATTGAATTGAATCTCGGGGATTGAAGACAGCCTAGATATTATAGAGAAAGAACATACAACCTTCCAAATCAAGTCCAAAAAACGTGATAGATCTATTCAACATTTGGAAGACACCATCAGAAGGCCTAATCTGAGGGTAATGGGTGTAGAGCAGCACCTAGAGACAGAAGTTAATGTTCTAGAAAATTTATTTAACAGAATTCTAGAACAGAACTTCCCCAAAATGCAAAAAGATAGGCCTATTCAGATACAAGAAGCTTATGGAACCCCAAATAGACCAGATCAAAACAGGACATCCATTGTCACATTATAATCTGCACAGGATAAATTCAGACCAAGGAATGGAGCCTTAAAGATCTCAAGGAGAAAGGAACAATCACCTATAAACAGAAACCAATTAGAATCATCCCAGATTTCTCAGCAGAGCCGATTAAAGCAAGAAGAGCCTGAAATGGTATATGCCATGCGATAAGACAAACAACTATCAACCAAGAATACTGTACCCAGTTAAACTCTCCTTCATAACTGGAGGTGAAAGAAAAACCTGCCATAGCAAAGAAAAATTGAAACAATATATCTCCACTGAACCTGCCCTACAAAAGACAAAAGTGTCCTACACATAGGAAACCAACAAGACCACAGTAAAAGCCAAGAAACAGCATCCAAGGGAATAAAATTAGAACTCAACACTAAAAGCCAACAAAGAAAGTCCTGTACAACATGGAGGCTGAACAACACTCTGTTGAATCACCAATGAGTCATGGAAGAGATTAGAAAGGAAATGCAAATGTTCTTGATATTAAAATAAATGAACACACAAATTACCAGCTACTTTGGGACACAGCAAAGGCAGTACTCACAGGCAAGTTTATAGCTTAGCGGTCGTACAACAACAAATTCGAGAGATCTGAAACCAACAATTTAATAAGACATCTGAACCTCCTTGAAAAAGAGAAGCAAATAAACCCCAATCCAGTAGATGGAAAGAAATAGTTAAAATTAAATAAGAATTAAATGAATTAGAAGCCAAAAATCTTATCAGAAGCAAATCTTATCAGAAAAAGAAAAGAACTCACCCAAATATAAAAAAAAAAATCAACTCAGAGATGCGAATGGAAACATCATCACAAAAACAACCAAGATTCAAAAAATTATAAGGGAATACTTTTCAAACCATTATGCGAATAACTTTGAGAACCTGGCAGAAATGTAGCTTTTCCTAGCAAATCTTAACATGCCGAAACAAACAAGATGAGTTAAATCAACTTAACATGCCCATATCAAGCATAGAAATAGAAATATCAATGAGTCCTCCCATCTAAGAAAATCCCAGGACCAGATGGATTCACAGCGGAAATATATAAGGCCTTCAAAGTAGAGCTCACACCAATACTCCTCCAACTCTTCAATGAAATTGAAAGAGAAAGTTCATTACAGAATTCATTCTATGATTCCATCAGAACCCTTATCCCAAAACCAGGCAGGGACTCATCAAGGAAAGAAAACTGTAGACCCATTTCTTTGATGAACATTGATGCAAAACACCTCAACAAAATTTGGGCCGATCGATGTCAACAATTCATCCAAAAAATCATACACAATGATCAAACAGCATTCATTTCAGGGATGCAAAGCTGGTTCAATATATGCAAATCAATTAATAAAATTCATCACATCAACAAGAGCAAGGATAAGAACCACATGGTTATCTCAATAGATGCAGAAAAAGCACTGACAAAATCCTACATCCTTTTGTGATGAAAACTCTGTAAAAACTATGAATCCAGTCTACATTCCTCAATACAATAAAGGCTGTATATGACAAACCTAGAGCCAGCATTATAGTTAATGGTGAAAAACTAAAGCCATTTCCTCTGAACTCAGGAACGAGACAAGGATGTCCACTCTCTCCACTTTTCTTCAATTTAGTAATAGAATGCCTAGCTACAGCAAAAGACAAGATGCAAACATAAAAGGGCTCCAAATAGGGAAAGATGATGTAAAACTCTCCCTATATGCAGATGACATGATTTTGTATTTAAATAATCCCACCTACTCCACTCTGAAATTATTCATGCTGATTCAAAACATTGGCAAAGTAGTAGGGGAAAAATTAACTATCAAAAATCAATGGCTTCTCTGTGTGCCAACAATGAGAAAAGCATGGCTGAAATCAGGAAAACAACTCAATTCATAATAACCAATAAAAAATAAAATACCTAGGTATTTTATGAGAGGATCTTTATGATGCAAACTTTAAAAACCTGAAAAAGGAAATAAAAATGGAACTTAGAAAGTGGAAAAACCTCCGATGCTCCTGGATTGGCAGAATCAACATCGTGAAAATGGCAATACTTCCCTAGGCTATCTACAAATTCAATGTGATACTTATCAATATTCCAAACTCATTCCTCAAGAAAATAGAATAGGCAATCCAAAAAATTATGAAATAATAAAAGACTCTGAATAGCGTAAAAGATCATTAACAGAAAGAAAAGTGGTGGAGGAATATCAATACCAAATTTCAAACTCTACTACAAAGCCATAGTAATCAAAATTGGTTGCTGACAAAATTGGTTAATCACTTGTAGAAAACTAAAGCTAGATCCATATATATCACCCTGCACAAGAATCAAGTCCAAATGAATGAAAGACCTCAGAGTCAAAGCAGACACCCTGAAAACATTGCAGGACTAACCAGGAGATAATTTATGTGTCGTTGGCACAGGCTGATATTTTCTTAATAGAGACCCAGAAGCACAACAGATCAAAGAAAGGTTGGACAAATGGAATTGCATGAAATTGCAGAGCTTCTGCATGGCAACGGACAGAGCTAGCGAGATCAATAGGAAGCCCAAGGATTGGGAGAAAATCTTCACTAGTCATAAAATGGACAAGGGTCTCATATCTAAAATATACCTGGAACTCAAAAAATTAAATCCCCAACAACAAATCCTCAAAGAAACAACTCCCCAATAAATAAGTGGGCTAAAGACTAAAGAGAAACTTCTCTGAAGAGGAAAGAAGGATAGCCAATAGATACATGAAGAAATGCTCGACCTCCCTAGCCATAAAAGAAATGCAAATCTAAACTATACTGAGATACCACCTTACCCCAGTTAGAATGGCTATAATGAAGAACTGTAATAACAACAGAAGGTGGACAGGATTTCTGTGGGACTGTAATCATGTTCAACCATTTAGAAACTAATATGGAGGTTCCTCAAAAGACTACATATAGAACTCCCCTATGACACAGCAATCCCACTTTTGGGCATTTACCAAATGATCACAAACAAGCCCATACTAAAGCTACCAGCACCACTATGTTTATTGCAGTATTATTTACCATACCCAAGATATGGAACCAACCCAGATGCCCCTCAGTAGATGAATGGATTGATTAAAATGTGGCAACAATGCTTGATAAGAAATGTACTCGTTACCTTGCCATGTAATTGTAACTCTCTGTACGGTATTTTACAATAAAAAATGTGGTATATATATATATATATATATATATATATATATATATACATATATATGTGTATATATATATGTATATATATACATACGCACACACACACACACACACACACACACACACACACACACACACACACACACACACACACACACACATATATATATATATATATATATATATATATATATATACATACAATGGAATACTATGCCTCCATCAGAAAAAATGGCATTGCCCCATTTGTTAGGAAATGGAAAGCCTTGGAAAATATTATGTTAAGTGAATTAATCCAGGCCCATAGAAACATAGCTTCCATGGTTTCCCTTATTTGCAATAACTAGTAATGTCAGTGATAAACACGATCTCTCAGACAAGTTGATGTTAGGTGAAATGAACAACAGAATAAGGACTCAAATGGTTTATCTTTCTTGCTGTTGTTTCTAGCATATTTACAAAATGATTTTTTTGTTGCTTTTTATGTCTCTCCCCCACGATATAACCTCTATTTTCACTGTATTTGATGTTGGTATAATTTGGGGAGGGGAAGTTAAAAACAAATTGGGATACATTTGAACCCATTGAAACAATGACATGTACAATACATTATGTCGAAAATCGAACTTTACAACTTTGGCTCAGGGGGCGGGGGGGGGGGGCAGAAAGGGAGATGGGAAGGGATGGGAAGGGGAAACAAGGGAGTAGGCAACAATGCTTGATAAGAAATGTACTCATTAGTTTGTTCATGTAATTGTAAACCCTCTGTATATATTTTCACATTAAAAATCATGAAATAATAAAGTAAAAATCCATGCCATTTTTTTTTTTGCCTGTCGTGGGGCTTGAACACTGGGCCTGGGCACTGTCCCTGAGCCCTTCAGCTCAAGGATAACACTGTACCACTTGAGCAGCAGTGCCGTTTCTAGTTTTCATGAGATATATTGGCGATAAGAGTCTCACAGACTTTTCTGCCCATGCTGGCTTTGAACCACTATCCTCAGATCTCAGACTTTTGGGTAACTAGGATTTCAGGCATGAGCCACCAAAGCCCAGATTCAAGACAAGTTTAAAAAAACAAGCTTCTGGATTTTTCTAATAAACAATGTTATTTGTTCAGCATTAATTTATAACTATGAGTAATTTTTAAATGTAACTAGGAATTTTTTAATAGAATCAAATATGTTTTACTATTACTCAGTATCTCAAAAAACCCACTATAATTGACTTTCCCCAAAGGCAATTATTACATACTATATTACTCATTATTATTATTACACTCTATATTACATATAGTGTGAAGTGAAAATAGTTTGGACCATTTCATATAAATTAGTAGATGCTACTTTAGCACTATAAATTCACAACTGTTATTTTAAATGAAGGAAAGAAGATTTTTGAGTTAAAATCAAATATAAATGTACAATGTGTCCCAACTGAATAAAAAATTCTGAGTTCATACAGACAAAAATATTTTCTTTCCACTAAAGACTTTGAAGTAATACCAGTGGAAATAGTGAGGCAAGAGGAGGAAGAATTAAAATCATGTCAAACAATGTCTGTTATTCTGCTATCCCCTCCACTATGAAGACCTGCCCATTTCCAGTTGTCACAAAATTTCAAGTGTCTCTCTTAGAATCTATTTGGAATAATTCTAAATCATTGACTATTTTTGTAATTTCTGTTATATGAAATAAAATATTGACACAAAACAATTGAAATAAAATGCACACATATATTGAAGTCACCACAACTGGAAAAACAACCAACAAACTAGAAGTCCCCCAGGAACAAAAACATGTTGTCCTCAGTATTTTTAAGCACAAAAACCTCAAATATATGTTAACTTGGAGTAGAGCCATAAAGATAACTGTGTCTCAGAAATATGGTTGCATTAATTTGTAATTAAATTCATCTAGATGAACCTAATGTAGCAAATCCCTTGAATGGATCAAATTGTTTAAAATGAATGTGACTGTATGTGGAGTGAGATCTGCACATATTTAAAAGAATAAAATAACAAAATCATGACATACTTAACAAATTCAGAAAAGCAATGAATAAGTCCAATATTATCCATATTGAGAACGAATTCCTACTGATTTAACAAGAAAAAATATGCAAATAATAGAATCTGAGCCTTGTACATGAGTGTATATAACTTTAAACTACTCCAAATTACACTTTGTAGAAGACTGAATGTGGGTAATCTAAAGGAGAATATCAACACATGATATAAATGAAATTAAAAGTCTCATGAAAAGAGAGAAGTATTTTATGGAAAGTAATAGCTTAACAAATGGTGGTCAAAATCTTTCTAGTACTGACAAAATTGCATACTTATTTTTTTAGATCCCAAAAAAGATCCCAGTTACTCAAGCTGATTTGAAACTTTGGCAAAGTAGCAGGATACATCTGTAACATTATTATGGATGTTGACTCTGGCATGGAATTCATTTCATCTTTGATCTGACAAATGAATAAATGAAAGAACATAACTTCTCCAACTAAATATCAAGACCTAATTACACATATCACCAGAAAAGTCATTATGTATGCCGTATTGCAACTGGGGTAAAAGAAAAACCAATCATAGTGATTCTGTATTTATTGTAAATGTTCATGTTTTTTCATAAATTATTTCCTTTAGTTTGCATTTTTCAAACATTATGTTACATGATGTATATCTTGGTAACTAATTTTGGATGCCTCCTTAAATTTTGTTCTGAGTATAATGTCTCTCTTCTGTTCCTAACCCATGAAATGATGTTGATTCCAAAAGCATTCTAATAACCACTGATTATAATACACAAAATCTCATAAGCATGACACCAGTAAGCATTGATTAACATTTTGGTACCAGGGTCTCATGACTTATGAGGACTATCTTCATGAGTTGCATTGTACCTAGATTCCACAGCCTAAATTTAGCCACTGCTAAAAAATGTTTATATCTTTATTTGTCACCCATCAGAGATTAAATCTGAGTATAAAGCCTAAGGAAGATGATAAAGTAAGAATTTAGATTTTCTGGATATAAAGTAAACAAAACGCAGCATAGAGTAACTCACTGGTTTAACGTCAACCTATTTCACCAAAACAGTCTAAGCATTACCTTACAATGTGTATTATTCTCATTAAGGGAATGGGGAATATGAGAAGAGGACTAACCAAGCACTGTCTTCAAATATATATAATTTGGATTTATCTCTATATTTTGCTATAAACATTTCTGATAAAAAAAACTGTTTGAATAGTTGATTTATAATATATCCTAGTTTCATATACCAAATTACATTCAGAAAATGGGATATAACAATTAACTAAAGAAAGTCCTGGCAGAAAAAAATGGCACCTCTATACTATGTGCAACCAATTCTGAGGTGTTTCATTATGCCTCCATTTAATGAATGTGATTGTTTAAATGTTTCATAAAGGACTAATTAAAATTGATCAGTGTATTATAATCTAATTGTTTCCAATTTTATCTGAGAATCATTTATGAACTTCCCATTCAATCATGACATACATCACATTCCATTGGTATTCATATGGATAGGAATGAGTTTCTTAGGATCTCCTGCCATTTGGAGGTGGCAGGACCAGGATTCAAACTGTCGGCTCCAGCTCCAAGCACTTCAACCCGAGAATAGGGAACTCACTGGGCCGTTCAAGAACATCATCAAGACCAATGATTAGGCAGGCACCAGTGGCTCTCAGAAGTCCTCCTTGATACTTACAAGGTTGTGATAGGAGGATCATGGTCAAAGTCAGCCAAGGCAGAAAAGTCCTTGAGAGCCCTGTCCAACTTCAGTGTAACAAAGCCAGAAGTATAGCCATATGACTCCAGTGTTAGAGGGCTAGCCATAAGTAAAGCAGCTCAAGGACTGTGCCCAGATCTTGAGTTCAAGGTCCAGGAGTGTTAGCAAACAGATATACACAACAATCTGTGCAGCCATCTGCCTGAAGCAGGTCACCCTCAGCAGCCTTTATTTACATTTTATTATGAGGCCTATGCAGGAACAGTCACAAACCAGGCAGGGGAAGAGAAGATCAGATTTCTTAGAAGTAACCTGTATTCAGAAAACTAAAATTGGAGACATAAAATGGTAGCATACTTATGTAAATACTACCATTAAGAAATGGACGAGGGGGCTGGGAATGTGGATTAGTGAGAGAGTGCTTGTCTAGTATGCAAGAAGCCCTGGGTTTGATTCCTCAGTAGCACATTCAAGAAAAAGCCAGAATTTGTCTTGGATGTCAGGAGGAAAGAAGGGAACACTCCCCAGTCATGAGGCCATCTGCAGTGTGCCAGGACACCAACATGGTCTTCACACAACCACAGAGCAGGAAGACTGTCTCCCGCTTCTCAGGAAGCCGAGGGCCCCAAAGTCAAGAGGGCAGAGCCAGGTTATAACTCAGGAATTTGGAGTCAGAAAAGAAAGGGCCCTGCCTCTCCTTGGACTGGGGATTTACCTTAATGATGTGGAGAATGAAGGAAGGTGAATGGACTGGCAGAGGTAGAAGAAGGGCCTTCAAATCTGACAGATGGAGAGTCAAAAACCCACTCCCTAAGACCAAAGAGCAAGGCTCTCTATTGTTAACCTGAAGATAGCCTGAGGTTCCCTTCACCTGAGGAAGGAAGGTTAATTAGTCATTGTTTGAAGAGGCTGAGAAAATCCTGACCATGGTGTAACTCTGACAAATGTTTCAGGTTTCCCCTCATTGCTGGCCGCGTCTGGAATGAAGTGGTTTTGCAGCTCACTTCCCTGTTGAGTGTGTACATTCTGCCTCCTAATCCTGTAGGCCTAGGTCTCTTTGCCTAGTCTGGCTTTTGAAACTGTTTTCTGCCTTCAAATATTGTTACACTGGAGTTCTTCCTGCTAACAGGACTAGGGCTTGGAAGCTGAGAACTTCATTTGAACCCAGGATTGGTCAATGATATTTATTTCCTGCTTTTATAACTCAAGAAATCTAAGAAAATTTAGAGTGCAAGCAACTTTTCTTTACCAAGGGAGACACAGGAAGCTCTTGAACATCTGACCTCTCAGCAGTAGAAGTCAGAGTGTCATAGACTTTCCAGCCCTGGCTAGCTTCATCCTGTGATCCTCAGACTTCAGCCTCCTGGGCTAGGGCAATGGGCATGAGCTACTGGTGCTCTCCTAGGTTCAGAACTGTAATAACTTTGGCATTACAAGTCAACTGCTTATCACAAAGGGCTTGGGCAGCATATTAGGCCTTTCAACATTGGGCCTTTCAGAACCGTAGGACACAAGTTTATAATGCTAGAGTCTGAGAGGCTGTGCATATGGATGGACTACACTTGAACCTTGAGCTCTAACGCTAATTCTGGTGTACGTGAACAATCATTTTTCCAGAGTATATTCTAATTAGCAAAAAGGAAAAGGACTTTGCTTAACCCTCACTTTTTTCCAGTTTTGTGTCTCAAAATCAAGCATGAGCACTGTCCTTGAGCCCTTCAGCTCAAGGTGAACACTCTACCACTTGACCCACAGGACCACATGTGGTCTTTTTGTGGTTCATTGGACATAAGAGTCTAACAGGTTTTCCTTGCCTAAGCTGTCTTTGAACTGTGATCTTCAGATCTCAGCCTCTTGAGAAGCTAAGGTTCCTGTTGTGAGTCACACGCATCTGGCCTCTTGTTTTTGCCAGACCTGGGGCTTGAACTAAGGACCTGGGTACTGTCTCTGAGCTCCTTTTTCTCAAGCCTAGCACTGTACCACTTGAGCCACTTTCACCTATGGGGATTTTTCCCTGGGGCCAAGGCCTGATGGTATCTGTGGAGCACATGGGCAGCAAAGATGGCGCTGAGAGGGGGTTGAGTAGGCAGAGCCTAATTTACTATAGAGCACATAGGCAGCAAAGATGGCGCTGGGAGAGAGTAGAGTGGGCAGAGCCCAATTGATCTTCCGATCTGTGCGTAACCAGCCCGTGAATGCTCAGGTGCATGATAGGGTGTGACCTTGACAGTGAGTGGTTCCTCTTCCTCTCTTGCCATGCCACCTGCCCTTTTTGGCTTTAAAAAGGGCTGCTCTCTGTTAATAAATGAGTTTTCTACCTGCTGGATTTGGCTCCCCGCTATGTCTGATTGTCTCCCGGGCTGAGGGAGGCTGAGGAATGGGTGAGCACCACACTTACCTTTCCTCGGACCCCGACTGTCTTTCGTGGGATGGACGAAGACCCAACATCTGGCACCCAATGTGGGTCTGGAAAGGAAAAGATACCTGCCGAGGCTAAGCGGTCTCTCGGGGTAAGTGAAACCCTAAATATGGGTAATGCTATATCACAGAAGAAGGAGGAAGAAGCAACATTAGGCCTAGAAGGAGTACAGGAAGAGTTGGGAAGTGAGAAGGAAAAGAAAGGGTCAAATCTGATCGAGAACACACTGAAACATGCACAGTGGAAGTCAAAACTAGGGTAAAAATTATCCCCTCTTACCCAGCTGATACTGACGGTCCTAGGCCCCCTCCCTATTCCCCCAATTCGATTGGAGGTACAGTGCCCTATGAGACCTATGAGAGGGACTTGCAAGACCCAGACCCCTACCAACATTCCATGGAGGGGCCAAGGGCCAGGGAATAACCTACTCGGAGACCTCCTCTGGAAAGGAAGGGCCACTCAAGAGCCCAGACTCTAGGCCACAGGATTCACTTCCCCAAGCATATCCGGTCAATCTGGCACCAGGCGCTAACAGGCCCTTGGAATTCTATCCATGGGAAGCTAAGGATCTTAAAGAGCTCCGCAAGGCGGTGGCGGAGGATGGCCCAAATTCTCCCTGGGCCCAGACCCTATTACAAGACATTGCCTATCACCCATGTGTCCCTAAGGACTGGATGGATGTGGGCAAAGCCATTCTTATTAGTTCTCAGTTTATTAAATGGTGTGCTTTCTTTAAGGAGGAATGCAGAGTGTGAGCAGAGAGTAACCGGCAGGCTGAACTAGCGATACCTATTACTTATGCCATGCTAGCTGGGACAGGGGAAGGGTACTCCACCGGCATCCAACAGGCTGCAATACCTGGCCCGTACCGTGACCAGGTGAGGCAGGCACGACTTGACGCGTGTTACAAACTAGATGATAGGCCCACTGAGTCCCCCATGGCAGGAGTGAGACAAAAACCGGGTGAGCCTCTACCTGATTTCATAGACTGAGTCCAACAGAGTGTTCACTGCAAGCTGCCGGCAGGGAACCTCCGAGATCAGTTTGTAAAGCTGTTGCTCTGGGAAGGGATGAATGCAGACCACTGCATGGCCTGTGTGGGATTGAGAGAGAGTTCCCTGAGCAGATGGATGGTGGCCTCACAGGATGTGGGAATGCAACAGCAGAAGTCCCAATCACTAGCTTTAGCTTTACAGGCTCAGGCATCTACAATGACTGAGACTATTACTCAGGCACTGGCAACCCAAGGCCAAGAACCCCAAGACCATCGGGGAGAGGGACTTGTTTTAAATGCAGGCAGGCGGGGCACTTTAGGCGGGACTGTACACAACAATCCCCTGCCAACCGGCCCGGGGAGCCAAGCTGCCCCCTATGCCTTGCCGCAGGTGCAGGAAAGAATACCATTGGAAAAAGGATTGTCGATCCATGTTTGATTTAGATGAGAAGCCTGTTTACTAGGGGAGGGGCATCCTCCAGCTCAGTTAACTCAAGGAAGACCCCCCTCTGCTGTGAGGCCCAGGCAGCCTCATGGCAGGGCAGCTCAGGTCCATTGGACTGTCCCCCTGAGGACTCCACCCTAAAATGAGTATTCTCATAGGCGGAAAGAGATTTCACTGCTTAATTGACACTGGGGTAGACCAAAACACACTCAGGGAGGAGGAAGTGACCTTGGACTGGAAGCTTGCACCTAGGCCCACGATATTGGGGGTAGGGGGCAACTCCCAGTACAAAGAGACGGTTGCCCTTATGACATGGACTAGCCCAGATGGAGAATAGGGAAAGATACACCCTTTAGTGGCAAAGAACCTCACTGCCAATTTACTAGGGCAAGACATGCTAAGACAAATGGATGCCGTGGTCACTACAGACCATCGAGCATCATATGATGACATCCTGGATGGGGAAGAAGCACAAAGGCTTAAACAGGATCTAGCGGGAGTTAAGGAAAGGGATTTTTTTTAACTTTCATAATTACAGAGAAGAACATAGGGGACCCGCTCGGGTGCACCCCCAATCCTAAAGGCCACTGCCCCCCAAGTACCTCCCATTGGGTGGAAGCCGGGAAGCCCAATCTGGGTGGAGCAGTGGCCATTGACCAAACCTAAACTTGAAGCCCTCCACCTTCTGGTGGAGGAACAGATAAACCTCGGGCATATTCGCCCTTCTATAAGTTCTTGGAACACACCCGTATTTGTTATTCAAAAAGCCTCTGGGGCTTGGCATATGCTCCAAGACCATAAGGTAAATGAAAGGATGGAGCTAGTAGGAACTCCCCTAAGAGGCATGCTCTGTACTCCTGCTATACCTTCAGAATATACCTTGGTTGTGATTGATATTAAAGATTGTTTTTCTTCTATCCCTCTGCATCCAGATGACTGTGAGAAGTTTGCTTTCTCCATCCCTTCTCTTAATTTTTCCCAGCCTGATCAGAGTTTTGAATGGACGATGCTGCCACAGAGAATGAACAGTAGCCCGGCCTTTTGCCAACAATACTTGGCCACACTTTTAGGGCCTGTGCTGGGTTCAGATACCTCCCTTGCCTATGCCTACATGGATGATATAATTCTGGAGCACCGAGACCCAAGCTGCCTGGAGGGCCTTCTGGCCCAGGTTCTCGCTGTATTAAAAAAGCCCTTCCTTAATAAAATTCAAAAGGTAGCTCCTTTTAAGGTGTTCGGGAGCCACCTTACCTTGACTCAGGCCAGCCCCCTTAAGCCTTTGCTGGATATTCCAGCCTCTCTGACCTTAACCCAACTTCAGAGTCTTTTAGGGGAAATCAATTGGCTGTTGCCATGGGTTTCTGTCCCTAAAGATAGTCTTGTGCCCTTATTTGCCCTGCTAAAAGACAAGACGCCACAAGAAGTTATTACAATTTACAATATAAGGAAATGCTGGCCGTAATTATGGCCCTTCAGGTCATTCAAAAACCTTTTAATTTGTATTCTGATAGCCAATAAAACAAAAAAGGGGGAGTTAGCCCCCATATACAGTTACAGATAGCTTTGTTTACCATTTACATTTTAAAATTTTTCAAAAGGGGCAACTGAATCCAGATTTCAGAAGCACTGCGGACAACTAAACCCTAAGCCCCAAGTGAAAGTCAGGTGGAAGGACCCCCTGACACAACAATGGAGAGGACCTGACCCCCTAGTTACTATGGGCAGGGGATTTGGATGCGTTTTCCCCATAGGGGAGTCTGCTCCCATTTGGATCACTGCCAGGAACCTTAAGTTTTTACCCATCTCCTCTATACAAGAAGATGCCCAAGAATAAGCTAACCAACAAGGAAAGAAAAACGGCCATGGCCAAGCCTTGTGTTTTAAAGACAAAAGCCAGAAAGACAACTACTAACCATCCCCAAGGGCAACCAGCCCTTGAGAAGCTCTTGTGTTCTGTAACAATTGCAGATGGCCATACTCCAGCTGTTGGCTGTCCTGACTCCCAATCCTGTGAACGGCCCTATGGAATCTGCATCAACCTCAACAGGTGACCTGGGCAGTGATCAACGCTGGCAATGCAGAAATAGTAAATAGCACCGCAAGAGAACCTGTCCCTTTGACCTGGTGGCCTCACCTTCATTTTGATCACCACCCTATGGACTGTTTAATATTTTTGTAGGAGTCAATTCTTTTAATGTCACCTGCTTTAATTGTTCTTTTACTAATTGCTTGTATAGCAACATTGAATCCATACTTATTGTTAAACAACCACCTTTTGTTATGCTTCCAGTTTAGATCTTGTCCAACCCCACAGGCAATTAGCTGGATTAGAACAATCTCCACCTCTGGACTCTGAAGTGGCAAAGACTGATATCCCATCCTTCACTAAGGTTAAAGGACTAGTGACATTTCCTGGCCTGGTAGTGCTTTTGCTGATGTTTTTTTCTATGTCTTCCTTGCATGTTATGTGCACTGCAAAACTCTTAAGAGCTTAGCCAGGCAGTTATCAAGCTCCAAATGAATGAATTTCCCCCCCCCTCCGAGAGGAATCGCAGCCAGAGATGGGTAAGAGGGGGTGTCAGTCTGACCAACCTAAGACAGGGCCTTCAGCTTTGCTCTGAAGAAGTTCCCGATGACGGGTAAGGCAAACAAGGCGATCCACCCAACCTAAGACAGGCGGGTTCGCTTATTTAAACTAAGACGGGGAGATGATGTTGGGAGCCATTGAGAGCTGACAGTAAAGCTCAAAGGTCATCTTGACCCCTGTGCTAGCTTAAAGGCATGTACAAGGAACTGGCTTACTTAAAAGACACCGGGTGCCCAGGATTTAATTGAACTGCTTCGGACATTTCTAACTGTGGTGGGACTGATATTTATTACTGTGCTAGGTGCGGATGTGAGGTAACTGGGACAGGCTCTTGGATCATGCACAAGGGCCCTCCTTATCCTTGTCTGGCGAATTTCGACCCCCAGACTTGCCAGGAACCCCCTGTGTAGCTAATGCTTTCCTTACCAATGTAATCTTGTTAAAACAACTTTTACAGGGGAGGGAAAAGGGTAACTAACTGGGAGGTGGGTCTGCCATTAAAACAAAAAAAAGGGGGGAATCTGTGGCGAACATGGGCAGCAAAGATGGTGCTGAGAGGGGGTTGAGTGGGCAGAGTCTAATTTACTGTAGAGCACATTGGCAGCAAAGATGGCGCTGGGACAGAGTAGAGTGGGTAGAGCCCAATTGATCTTCCAATTAGTGCCTAACCAGCCCGTGAATGCTCAGGTGCATGATAGGGTGTGACCTTGACAGTGAGTGGTTCCTCTTCCTCTCTTGCCATGCCACCTGCCCTTTCTGGCTTTAAAAAGGGCTGCTCTCTGTTAATAAATGAGTTTTCTACCTGCTGGATTTGGCTCCCCGCTGTGTCTGATTGTCTCCCGGACTGAGGGAGGCTGGGGAACGGGAGAGTGCCACACTTACCTTTCCTCGGACCCCGACTGTCTTTCTTGGGATGGAGGAAGACCCAACAGCTATCCAAATAGATTATCTTAATGGGGTTTCCGAAAATTAGGAACTCTGTAGTTCAAGAGAATCCATCAAGATACATTTAATATAATAAATATTCTCCAACCCCTCCCCCCCAAATTATGATATCCAAAGTTCCAAACTTCGAAGGGCAAGCCATTTTCCCCCTTCCCTTTGTCTCTCCTTGGCTACAGAACTATACATACTTCCATGTCTTTCCATTATTCCCTTCTACCAGTTCCTTCTTCTCTTCAGGCCTCTCCACTCTCCACAGGTCTGACCTGCTTTGCCTCGGTCGTCAGTTACCATCATTCACCTCCTGCTCCTGCTCAACTTCCTCTCCTCCAATGTCTTTCCCCTTCTGCTATCACACCACTTCCTTCCTTCCAGGACTTTTCCCTTTTTCTCTTTCCTTTTAAGAAAATATAAAAATGCATGAAGATGAAATGGTATTATATAAGAAAAAAGTAAACATTCTATAATGCATAATAGAATAAATTCAGTAAAATTGCAAGGCAACAAGCTACCCTATAAAAATCAGAAGAATTTTCTCATATAGTAAATGTCAACTCAGAAAATTAATAAACCTAAGATATGATTTACTGCAACACAGAAAAAAATCCATTGAAGATACAAAGTCTAGATTCAGAAAACTGGAAGACATTAATGAAATAATTGAAGAAGTAATAAATGAATAGAAATAAATATATCAATGTCTTAGAATAAATATTATTAAAATGCCTGTCTTTCCATAAAATGCCCTTCCTCCTCAAAGTAATCAACAGATTCAGTAAAATCCTTACTAAAAATCCATTGTTATTTTTTACAGAAATAGAAATAAAATTGAAATTTTTGTAGGCTGTCATAAAGGACTCCAAAATAAAACAAACTAGAGATCACATCATCTGGTTTCAAAATATTTTTTTAAATCTATAGCATCCAAACTTACTGTTTTTGGGCAGAAAGACTGACACAAAGACCAAAGTGACAGGACAAATAGCCAAAAGTTAAAAGTTTGGTGAATATCAACAGCTTTTCTTGATTTTGTACAAAGAGAACACACAGAAAAAGAGTCTCTTTAATAAATGGTGTTGGGAAAAGTATATGTCCAGATCTACAAAATTTAATACATAATATAGCATACACAAACATTAGTTCAACATGGGTTGAAATTCTGCACAGAGTACCTGAAAATATAAAAATAGAGGAAGAAAAACAGTGAAAACACAATTAAAATGATGCATAACAATAGTTTGGGGGAAAGATTGTTGGGATATGATCTCAAAAACATAAACAACAAAAAACAATCACACATACTTACATAAAACTAAAAATCTTATGTGCAGCAAAGAAATTCATCAATAGAATAGAAAATCAGTTTTTAGAGTATGGGATATAGTTGCCAACCATATATCTCATAAAAGAATAATGGTCAAAATATAGAAGGCATTCACAGAAATAAAATGAACTAAACCTGGAAAAGGTCTAACTAGATATCTCTGATTGGAAAAAAAGCAGACACTAGGTGTATGAAGTATAGTCATACTTCATAAAAATTTCAATTTTAACATATATTTTATTAAAATGAAAATATGAAATACGTTATTTCATTAAACAAATTGTTAAACTTGGGTGAATTTTATTATTATGTCAATTATAACAGTAATGGTTTCTTAAAAAATGATCACAATAATTCTCAGGCAGATTGTATATTAAAGAGAAAAGCTGCATTGATTCTAGCATATTGTAACATATCAGAGCCATAAGACAAGGCTAACTCAGCTTATCATACGGAGGAACCAGGACAGGATGATGGTCAAATAACTACAACTACTACTACTAATAATAATAATTAATAAAACATGAAGTTAATGCAAGCAATCCTAGATACTCAGAAACTAAGATCATTGTGGGCTGGGTTAGAAATGTGATCCTCAGATCTTTGCATCCTGAGTATTAAGGAATACTGACAGGAAATTCCTTGAGACTCATATACAATTAACTAGCAAAAATACAGAAGTGGAGCTGTAACTCATGTAGTTGAACACCAGCATTTTATTCATTACCTAGAAGGAACTTTACTCATAAATGAATTTGGTGACTATAATCATTTTTTGAGCTGATGTAAATATCAGCTCAAACATCCTGAAGGATGTCCAGCTGAGAATGAAGAGTTTGAATAAAGTGTTTGAGTAAAATCAAAGTATGATATTGTAATCTGGATTGTATAACATTGAGGAACCCCTATAAAATCTGTGATTTATTTTTCCTCAAAAGGATTTCACCGTATTACATTTAAATATCTCATATTACTTCTTCAACCTTTCTTACCTGTGTGAAGAGAATTTATTCCTTGAAAACAATCTTAGACTACTTTATCCTTTCTCACTTTTTCTTAATATGTGCATTATTTTCTGTAGTTAAATTACCAAACAACCTCTCTTTCTGAGGGCTCACATGACAGTTCCACAATCTAAGGCTAATCCATTTGACCTTTTACATGCTCTTTTTCCCAGTTTATGTTCTGTAAATGTTTAATTTAATTCATTTTTTTATTTTATTAACTTGTTTATTTTTTGCGAGCCCTAGGTCTTGACTCAAGGCCTGGGTAAAGTCTCTGAGTTTCTATTTACTCAAGGCTAGCACTCTACCACTTGACACATAGTGCCACTTCTGTTTTATTTCTGTTTATGTGGTACTGAGGAATCAAACCAAGGGCTTCATGCATGCTAGGCAAGAACTCTACCACTGAGCCAACTTCCCAACTCCAAAATGTTAGTTTTGAATTCTTCCTCTTTCCATATCTAGATTTATAGGATTCCTTTATCTTCCTCCTTTCCTTCTGTGACTCTTCATAGGAAAATCTGAAGCCTGAAATACACTTCCCATTTTTCGTGCCCACTTTAGAAAGTCAGTGGAGACTCACGAATCCCTCATTTCTCTGAGCTTTTCTGTCTGTTGCAAGATCATTCTTTTTCTAATGATGCATGTCCTGAAACCCAGATGGCTCTTGTCCCTAGCTCACAGATGACATATTGATGTGAAAAGTTAGTCTATGTGTTTATAGATGGCGTATAATCATAGAAAACTAGATTGTTTTTGATAGAGGAAAGTTAAATCATCTGTCCAATTGACTCATAAATGAAGGCAGTAACAATACATGTAACCTTGTCTTTCTTAAAGGAAGAGAGCTACTAAGTAGCAATGCTGTTTTCAATTATCCTTCTAGACAATAGTCAAGTACAAAATAACAGGACCTCAGTGGCTTTCTACACCAGTCATTGATTTTATATTCATCCGCAAGTTGGGTGCATTTTGATCTGCCTGGCTGAGCTTCTCTGGCCTTATCAGAGCTAGACAGAACTCTTCATTTCAATTGGGTTTTTGTGCCTGTTGTGCAGAAGCTAGATTCATAGAATAATGGTTTCTTCAGATATGTTGATAACATGTCAGAACTAAAAATACAAAACACTGGTAAAAGTTATTAATGCATTTTCAGACCTTGATGGAAATAGATACATTTTAAATCTACTCACATACTCCATTAGGCAAAGCAGTCCACACCAGTGAGGCAAAGGATATTGGCACCTACCGGTATAAAAGATGCCTACGACATAATCATAAGCACTATGGAGAAAAAAGAAAAGATAAAGTATAAAAAGTAGTCTGTACCAGAAATATCACAATGTTGTTACACAAAAAATGAAGACTCATTACACTCACTCTTTCAAAACAGGTTTGGTGAAATGAAATTTGGGGTTGTTATTTTTAAACTGAATAGTATGATTCTTTGGAAAATATCTTAAGCTAAGTCACAGAGAAAGCATTAAAGATAATGGAGATACTATTGCGAATATCACAAATATGGAGCAATAGAACATGAGGTTGCCACATGCCTTGGGCTTTTAAGTAATTAATATTAACCCCAAGGAACATTTGGAAACACGTAGAAATATCTTTGATAAATTTTGATAAAGTTTTGAATCATATAGAGACCAGCGGCATTGTGGGACATGGTCCCATGGGTAGAAGAGCTTCCTTAAATAATTATTCAGTCAAACTGTTAGCACTGCTGTAAATTCAAAATTCTATATTATTCTTATGCGAAGGAAAAGGGAGAGAAAGGAGTCATTCTATAAACCCCAGGGTGTCTCTTGCCACAATTCTCTTTTCTATGGCATGTAGTTCTAGTGATTGTAGATCGAATTCTTCTAGTCTTTAGTAAACTGTAGAAAACGGGAAAATAAATCCAAATAAACCACAAACATGGAACAAAAACTCATCCTTAATGTTTTTGAAAGTGTTAAGGTGACTTTACCTTTGTGTTAAGTATAATGGAAGAGATCAGATAAATGTCAATAAATCTCTAAGTTCACATTCATTTAGAAATCCTGTTTCCAGAGCTATTGTTGGGGTGCTTGAGTATGTGCTTTGAGTTCCAAGAGACTTCCACAGTACTGTGTCCATCTCAATGTTTAAAAAGATCTTCAAATGTTACACCTAATGAAAATCATTTCATAAAAATAATATTTAATTAGACACCAATGGCTGGCAATTGTGATCCTAGCTACCCAGATGGCTGATATTTGAGGATCATTGTTCAAAATTAGCCTGGGCAGGAAAGGCTGTGAGCCTCTGATCTCCCATTCATCACCAAAAAACCTGGGAATAGAGCTGCACCTCAAGTTGTACACTTCTCACCTTGAGCAAAAAGGAATCTCAGGCTCAGCACTCAGCCCTGACTAGCTCAGGATTAGCAAGCACACACACACACACACACACACACACACACACACACACACACAATTGTTTTGATCTATGATACATATATCAGTTGAATTATGGGAGTATAAAATGCAGAATAATTCTAAGAGAAATACTAAATAGTAATTATAGGACTAATGACCTAATGACTTGCAGTGATTGAAAGCTTTGCTGTTGGAGACACTTATACTTAATTGCACAACATAATGAAAATGGTCTATTTACAGACAACCTGAAACAACTCTACTATTTGCTATCCTTTGTAAACATAATTTTACCATATGGAGTAGTAGATCAAATAAAGGAGACCATAGCAGTATGTATTTTATGCACTTTTTTGTATTATGAATGTGATTACAGAGGGGTCACAATTATATGTCAGAGTATATTTCTTTTTGAATAATGTCACCCCTTCTCTCACTCCCTGGTTTTCCCTCCTGTTCCTACCCACAGGTTATATAGTTCAATTTCTACATAGAGTCTAATGAGCACCACTGCTATGTATGCTCTTAATTTAATTTGATTTTAATTTATAATAGAAGTTTCAAGAGCCAACTAAGACATTAAGTAGCCAGGCACTGGTGGTTCACACCTGTAATCTTAGCTACTCAGGAAGCTGAGATTTGAGCAGCATGGTTCAAAGCCATCCTTGGCAGAAAAGTCTGTGAGACTCTTATGCAATTAAATCACAGAAAAGCCAGAAGTGGCAAAATGGCTCAAATGCTAGCCTTGAAAAAATAGAGTCCAAAACAGCACCCAGGCCCAGAGTTTGAGCCTCAGGACCAATCTATACTTCCCCAAACAACAACAACAAAAACAACAGAAATTAAGGTAAGTATTTGAAATATTATTATTGTGTGAAAGTAGTGCTCCTCAAATGATGCTCTCCAGGAGGCAAAGACAAAGCTCATTTGAATAATCACTCAGACAGTAAACTTGTTCGAGGAACATTACCAACTCCCTTACTCAGAACTACAGTTAGGTTCATAGCACCAGTTGAGCAAAGATAAAACAGTTGAACTTAACCCTGTTCCTTGTGTTGGCATCCATAGAATGCATGTTTGCACCATTGCAATTCAATTTAAAAGCAGGATCACCTTTCTACTGGATAGATCTTCAAGTAATACATTTGGAAACACAAGTTTGGAGGAAAGAGATGATATGAAAATACTGGTGCTCTAAAGGCTCATGGTGGACAGCTGGAAAGGCAGGCGGAGATAATGATATTGGAACAGCAGGGAAAGCAGAACTGCCAAGCAACATACAATAATGAACCTCTAATAACGTGCCTTGGCTTTAAGGTGGTTTTTAATTAAAGAAAGAATGAGGAAGGGAGAAAATAGGAGACTATGCTGGTTTAGAATTGCATGTTTTCATTATTCAGGTAAAAAGATCAACATTGTATGGATGCCAGTTCACTTTCTATGGGAGTGTAAATACTGTTTGAAGGCATAGAAAATTTGGAAATAGTAATAGAAAGATTTAAATATGAACAATATTCTGTGATGATTATCCTTTTGGTATTTTGGCAACTGTTTTAGCTAGCATTTTAAATAAGATTGATGTTAATGGTAGCTTTCCACTTCAGCTTGAAGTTGCCAATTACTAGAGTCATTGCACCTAAACTGAAAGAGAAATGATCTTCTATCAGAAACAAAATGATCTGTTTTCTCTCTCTCTCTCTCTCATTCTCTCTCTCTCTCTCTCTCTCTCTCTCTCTCTCTCTCTCTCTCTCTCCCTCTCTCTCTCTCTCTCTCTCTCTCTCTCTCTCTCTCTCTCTCTGTGTAGGTGTGTGTATGTGTATGACTTCTGGGGTTTGAACTCAGGGATTCCACTCTTGCTTGTATTTTCCCTCAACACTGGTCTCTACTACATGTACGACAATGCTACTTTCTACATTTTACATGTTTATTGGACTCTTGCCTGTGACTGGCATTGAATTAAAGGGATAGGCTAAAAGCACCTGGCTATATTTCCATTTTGGAAAAGGTGATAGTTTTTTTTTCTTTTAATTCTGAAAACATATTTACTGGTGTTAGCTGAACACACAGAATCTGTAAGCTGATGGATACTTACTGAGTAGCAGCAGAGGTGGAATTCATTGAGTACATTGAACTATTATTTTAGAATCTATTCTATTAGGCCAGTGAACATTCCTCTAAGCACCTGGATAGAAAGCCGAAACTATTCTATGACTCCTTTGTCATCTGATTTTATGGTGAGAATTATCATCTGTAAAAGGATGCCATGCACTTTCTTGTGTTTTACATCAGTATTAGTGACAGTAGGATGCTTTAGTGATGGAGAAGGAAGGGCCACAATTCTTCCCTTCTATCATTATACTTTCTCCATAACTCCAGCTCCACCCAGACATGCCTACCATGGTTCCTGCTCCCAAAAGGCAACAGTAAATGCTTTTGATAGTTCCTAATTACTCCATCTCTCCTTAATGGTAATAGCAGTTGCTTCTAGCTCTTAAGCAGCTCACCTAGGAGAGGTGGTCACTGTTCATGTGGGCTTCTCAAAACAATAATAAGAAGAAAACCTTTCATTTATGGAATTCCTGCTATTCTAAAGAGTAATATTGTATTTTGTGCTTCCAATTACTCAGAAGTACTTCTGAGTAAGGTGAATTAAAGGTGTTTCTCCTGGACTCAAGCATCAAGTATCTAGTTGTGGGTGTTCTTATGAATCAGGTGAGATGATTCTACTCAGCATTCCAGAGCCTGGTGGGCTCTGTGAGATGCTGAGTTGTGAGTGTCAAAGACTGCTCGATCTGGGTCTTCACATATGCCTGTGTTCTCCAGGAGCTGAGTAAGCCAAGCCCAAAGAAACAGTGGTCCCATGGTTTCCATTATTTGCAATATCTAGTATATGTATGGGTCAAGCAGAAAAGGTCAGATAAGGTGATGTTAGGAAAATGAACCCTAAGATATGTATTTAAATGCTTTTTATCTTTCATGCATTTGTTTCTAACGCATTTATAAGATTATTTCTTTGGTGCTTTTGTATGTCCCTCCCCCACAGTATAACCCCTGCTTTCACTGTATTTGATGTCGGTATAATTTGGGAGGGGAAGGGGAAAAACAAGTCGTTTAAATAAGGATACAGGTGGACCTGTTGCAACAATGAGAAGTACAAGTTGTTATGTCGAAAATGAACTTTACAAATTTGGTGGGGGGGAGGGATTTGGTGGGGGGAAAGGGGGAGGCTGGAAAGGGATAGGAAGGGGAAATAAAGGAGGAGGCTACAATGCTTGATAAGAAATGTACTCATTATCTTGCTCATGTAATTGTAACCCCTCTGTACAGTATTTTCACAATAAAAATATATAAATAAAAATAAATAAAAAATAAAAACAAAAACAAAGAAAATCCTACATTTCAAGTGGTACTTTCTAGATGCTAGGTTGAAAAAAAACTATACCATTTGTGGGTGGAGACTGGCGGGAGGAGTGGGGGAGAGCAAAGAAAGAGGTGACGATACAAAAAGAAATGTACTCATTACCCGGCTTACGAAATTGTAAACCTTCTGTTCCTCACCTTCAGAATAACAACAACAACATTTTTTAACTAGGAAAAAAGTTACATGTTACATATGTTACATTACATTCCTAAACATTTTATATTTTTAAACTATATGCACTTTGATTCATAATTCATAAGAGAACTATATTTGAGAGTTTGCTGACTTTATGAAAGTCGTTGTTAGTTAGCCTATTATATATTATTTCCTTTCCTAAGAAAGTTTCTAGCTATTTATAGCCCTCTAAGAGTTTCATAAAGCTTGGATTGATTAAACAAATAAAAGTAAACCCTTACTTGAAAGGAAATTTCAAGTGATCATGTTGTCATGAATTTAAAATTATATTTTTTTAAAATAACATTTCTCAAGGGAAGTCAGTAACTTCTAATATGTAACCTATAAGGTTTATGGAGGGAGAAAAATCTAATTTCCTTAGAAAGGATTTTCTCTTGTTGTGTGAGTTCTTAGAATTAATATGTTAATGCATATTATTACAGTTGCATTTGTATTTCAATCAACAAACATTTCTTATAATCACAGTGGTGTTGCCAGCTGTACTATGTGATCTGGAAACTGAGAGGTCTGGTTGAATGGAATCAATACATTTTCTTAATGCTAACTGTTACCTGATTCCAGCAGATTACAAATGCTATGGTACATATATTAGTAATCAGAATACATGGATACACAAAGCTACTGTATATTATAAATAAAAATGAGATGTGCAAATCATAAGATTCTATATACACACTCCACATATACACATATCTGTATATGTATATATGTATATATGTATGCACACACATGTACATACACATATACACACATACATACGTATATATGCAGAGAGGAAAAGCAATTTTATAATTGAATATGCATTTTGTGCAAACTTAATAATGCAAAGCATACATTGATTCCATATATAGGTGGCACAAATAACATTCAAGCTATTTCATACTGTGTCTTCCCATATCTCAAGCCCATCATAAAGGTTAATTATCCTTATGTGTACGAAAGCACATCCTGCAGTATCAAAGCAAAGATTAAATAATATCTCTCTAAAATATCTTGTAATATATGAACTGATACAGCAGCTTAAAGGATTTCTTTTTTATTTTTTTTCAAGACTGTTCTGCTAACAGAGACATCAATTAGCTAACTACAGGCTACTACCCCTGGGTAAAGGAAATCACAGGAACTACATTGTAGGAGAGTTATAGTAACATTTTAAAAGCATAAAATGAAAACATAATGAAACGTTTCTGGTGGTTCATGCCTGTAATTCTAGATACCGAGGAAGTAGAGGTATGAAAGGTATTAGTTCAAAGCCAGCTCAGGCAGAAGAGTCAGAGAGTCTCCCAACTAATTATTAAAAGTCCAGAAGCAGAATTGTGGTACAAATGGCAGAGTGCCAACCTTGAGTAAAACTATAGTAGAGCAAGAGCCATAGCCCCTGAAATCAGGTTGCATACCAGCACCTAAAAGACAAGAAAAAAAGAAATCTTGTTCACTTTCCTTCGGGATTCATTTGGTAGCCTAGGATCAGGTTTAATTTTCCTTATTAGTAATCCTTGTATCTGGGGACTTACTTTGCTCAAGGTTTAGTTTCCTATAATACTCTGAATTCTCTGGATGTAGAAGTGCCATCTGCTGTCACACTGAAAGAAGTGAAGATTAAAAAGAGCAGTAATGCATGATAACATTTAAAATAATTGGAATCCTATCTTATGCCAGCACCCTCTGCACTTCTACCACCTCCAAGCATTAATAAAACAGAATTTGCTCTTGAAAATATTATACAATGAGAACCTTTCCAGTAATAAACCTTAAGAGAAGAAATCCTGTCTTCTAATACAGTATTCATCTTCATGAAAGCTCATTTAAGAAGTCCAAATATCTTTCTACTATTTGGATACTCCCTCTCTAATAGACGGAGAAGATGATTCCTAATTACCAAAGAAAGCTCTACACTCTTATTTTCGTCATTATGGGCTAGAAACTTCTGGAAGCCCATAGATAGTTCATGTTTTATTTTCTTGCTGCTCTTAGTAAATTATTTTGTGGTCTTTTTTATAATAAGGTGCTTCGAGACCAGCCGCAAGCATACATAGGGAATTTGTTCCTCCTAAAGGCAAAAATCAAGGCTCAGGGAGCCAAAGTATGCATCTGTTTTTTAAAGCAAAGTTACACAATGCATGACTGATTACTACTACACAATTAAAATAAATTAGGAGTCATAATCTTGTTCAATATAGCATTAATTTATTGATTTTTTTCCCAATGTCAGATTGAAGTTTACTTGAATGTGATCATATTAGGAAAGCAAATGTATTCAGTGACCCCAAGATTGCCTTCAAAGTGCTTTTGAATGTTTTTCTTTTGTTGTTTATGTATTATCTTAAATCATGTTTTATTATTCTTAGGTAGTTTAACAAAACAGTTATCATTCAGTTGATAAGATGATGCTTTACTCTTTTTGGTCCATTTCTAGATTTTCCTTTGTTTTCATTGTATATTAAATCTGCAGCTGTCAGGTGCTGGTAATTCGTTCCGGTAATCCTTGCTACTCAGGATGTTAAGATCTGTGGATTGCGGTTCAAAGCCAGCCTGGGCAGTTAAGTACATAAGACTATTATCTCTAATTAACAATCAGAAAAAAAAACTGGAAGTGGAGTTGGGCTCAAAGTGCTAGAACACTAGCCTTAATCGACAAAGCTCAGAGTGAGCACCAGGTTCCTAGTTCAAGCCCCATGAGCTATCTTCCCCATGCAAATAAGAAAGACCTACAAATTGATTTCTCCGTTTTGTTTTACCAAAAAAATCAATAATCCAATAAACTTAAACTCACAATGGTATTTTGAAAATACTCAAAGATTTGAGAAAATTTAAATTCTTTGTAACCTTTGAGAAAGCCAGTTTTATGATAGCTTTTAGTCCAACTTCTTGATCATTACTTGATTATAATTTATCATTTTTGTAACTCAGAAATCAATTATTTAGGTTTTATAATAATCATCACATTTCATTTAAAAACAAATCTTTAAAGAGAATATCTTAAAATGATAAATTATTATTTATTCTAATTTTTCACATCTTTAGCCTGATGAGTTATGTTTCAAGAAGTTATATGAGCTGGGCGCTGGTGGCTCACACCTGTAATCCTAGCAACTGAGGAGGCTGAGAAGGGGGGATCGTGGTTCAAAGCCAGCCCAGGCAGGAAATTCCGTGAGGATATATTTCTTTTGTTTCTGAATCCCCTAGTCTAAGATACTTTGTTACTGCTATTCAGGGTAAGATGCTGCACTGTTTCCATTTAAAGAATGTTTGTTTAACTTATTCTGGTTCATTCTCCCTGTATTTTTTTCATACAGTTTAAGATTAAGTTGTTTATAAGAAGAAGAAGAAGAAATATAATATACATCTCCAAATGCATTTATTCTTAATTAAAAATTTAGGTTGGAATTATCTTCACTGATATAAATGAAAACAGATTTCCTCACAAAGTGGCTTCCATGTTCAACAATGAAGGAAGGGACTTAATTAATTATTTTTCTGTTCTTTTCTTTTTCGTTTCTTTTTCTTTTCCTTCCTTTCATTTCTTTTTCTTTTCCTTCCTCACCTTTTCTCTTCCTTCCTCTCCTTTTCTTTCCTTCTTTCTTTCCTTCCCTTCTCTCTCTTCTCTTGCTCTCTCATTCTCTTCCACTTTCCCTCTCCCCCTTTGCCCCCATCTCTCTCTCTCTGTCCTCTTTCTACCCTACTCTCTAGTCCAAGACTGGTACTCTAAGTAGCTGATGCGCTCACTCTGAATAGAGCTCTACCAACTGATCTTTGCTCTTTCCTTCTGCTGAAATAGCAGATAATTAAATTATTACTTCTTCCTTCTTCCTACTTCAAATTTCAAACCTTAAATGTATCCTAGTTTTTGCCTATAAATTCGCTTTACCATTGGGCCGGTGATTTCTTGGTATCTACAATCCTCTGGACTTCTCATCTGCCTTTAGGAATCTGAAAATTGGCCTTGGAAAACTTTTATCTTGGTTTCTTTTATGAAAGGAGTACTGTAAGTGAATCTCTCTCGTATACTCCTCAAAATAAATTACTGTACATTGCTAATGATTCATTTCTAGGTTTGTTGCTGTTTTCAGTTTCCCTTTTTTGTTTATTAAAATATATTTTTGTTGTGTCAGTAGTGGGGTTTGAATTCAGAGTCTCATGCTTTTAAGCTGATGTTCTGCCACTGAACAACAACCCCTCATCCTAGTTTGCTCTAATTATTCTTGAATTAGGGTCTGTCTTTATGCCCTGACTGACAGAGACCACAAACTTCTAACTTTCCCACCACAGCTGATACCAATGCTGCCCACTATTAATTGACACGAGAAATTCCCTAGAACTTATAGGTGTGAACCACGAGGTGTTGGCTTCACTGTTTCCTTCTAGTGGTGACATTCTCATATGAAGTTATGTCTGACAGGACTATAAATCTAACTTCTAATGATAACAATAAGGTTCCACATCGTACCTGTCGTGCCAACTACAGTACACCTTAGTGTAACAAGCATTATTACACAAGGAGGCAACCTCTAGTTATAAGTGTATACTTAGATTATGTACAATTCACTCAGTCAATGATACTAAATCATGCTGAAAATTATACAGGCAAATGAAAGATGAGAATATGAAGTGCTTTAAAAAAATGGTAACATCTTTGTTACTAGAGGTTTAGCAAATTTTTGAGATTGTACTTGCCAGGCATACTGTTCAAATAAGATTATATATTCGAACCTGTGAAGTTGCATTTTTAAATGCCACCCCTCTTATGGGAGTTTATGTCACCATTCTACAAGAAGGAGGTGATTTATCAGATAAACAGATAGAAAGATAGGTAGGTAGATAGATAGATAGATACATAGATACATAGATAGATAGATAGATATACACACAGATTGATAAAATAGATAACATATTTACATTTTTATTTTCTTTATTTCAAAAGAAAAACAAACTTCAATTTTCCTATTCTCACTTTTATATAGGAACTATATCTACTATAAGCAGATAAATATTTTGATTAGATGTTGTACATCTCTGAGAAATGGTTTCAAATTCAGTACTGTTTTTACCTGTCCAAAAATTCTTTAAAATATAAAGCGATGTTCAATAGAATATTTCTGTAGAAAAACAGATGTCAGTACATGTGTGAAGGCAGTCTAAGGAATCTCAGGGAAACCTGTTGATTAAAAGGGGATTGAGAGTGTGGAAAGAAAATGAAATGGAGAGAGATATTCTGGGCAAAATATAATATATGCACATCTAAATTACCATAGTGAAATCCCTTAGTGGACTTAATATGCACTAGAGAAAGAAAGAGAAAGAAAAGAGAGAGAATGACAGGAAAGTAAAACTAGTTCCAGTGTGAGTGGAGGGATTACTGGGAGAGCAGAGAATTCCAAATAAAATGCCACAGTGATTCTAAATCAAGCACCAACATTTCTTTTGTTGAGCTGAAACCCCATTGTACAATTACTTGAAGATAATTCAGAAAAAAGTAAAAAGGAAAAGAATCAGCTTTCACACATGTAAAAATTGCCTAATATTCCATAGCTTCTATGTTTTTATTATCAGAATGGTATTTCCCAGGGACCTTGTGTTTTAACCAATCTAAGGCCATTTCAACTGAAAAAATCCAAAGAAATAAATGTCCTATCTGACTGTTTGTATATACACATGTGTATTAGCTAGGGTGGAAAAGCTCACATTTTATTGAAGATTACAAATTTTTTATCTTCTTTACACTTTGATGGATATAAATTATTCTTCTTGTCTATGATCATGAGAAACATTCCAGCTCCCCACACTTTGATATCTTTGCTCTTTGCAAACCTTTGTCCAATGTTTTTATTAACTCAATTTAATAGAACCTTTTTATGGTGACCTTAAGAATTTAATAACTCCTCCATGCAAGGACAATACCACCTGCAGGCTCCACTGGGATTAAACTGTACTGGTTCAATATGACTGTTGGAACTCATTAAAAGAGGAAGGGGGAAGGAGGGAGGGAGCAGCAGCTACACAAATCAGTCTTTTCCCTCTCACCAACAAGTACTGCAGTTGCTTAGGACAGTCAATCCAAGCCATTTGCAGAGAATTTTGGTGGTTGCTAAGGTAATATGTAGCACGCTCAAAGCTTCTTAATAATATTAATCTAACTTTGATCATGCAGAGGCTAGCAATATTCAATGAAAAAATGTCTCTCCTCCTGACAGACATTCTGCATATTTTATAGATCTGATCAATACGTTATTAGTCAACAACCTGACGCTGGCTCATGAATTAATCCTTTTCTGTCAATCCAGCAGTTTATAGTCTTCTGTAACCTCATTCCCTCATTGTAGATGTTACCTGGCTTAATCCAATTAAGATAAAATTAACTTTTCCCCCTCCTGGTACCCTCCTTCTATGTTAATTTAAATCTCCAAGGACAGAGACTCCAGGCAAATAATTTTATGCTTGACCTTTTATGTGCAATATTAAAGTGGTATGGATATATGCATGGAAAATCAATGAGCTGTCTCTCCATTTTCATCCTTCTTTAACAGTGCTGGAAAAATTCCATGTGAACGCAGAAGATTACTAAATGACAGTGATATATTTATTTAGGTTGTGAAAAGAACTCTATCACTTCAGCTTTGTATTTAGTATCTGTAGTGTCTTTGTCTTTTTTGAAAGGTAAATTAATAATAGGTGGTGGCAGCACTATCAGAGTTATTGTAGATATGGCACACCAAGGATGTTTTTAACAGCTTGCAATATGCAAAAGTAATCATCTATGCTCCTGCAACTCATGTGGCATATGACATTACCTGCTAAGAAAAAGAAAAAGGTGGGAAATATTATTTAATTTTGCATAAGAGCATTAATAGACTGCCTGTACTTCTGGGCAAATACAAAAATTCCACTTGGATAACAGAACAAGATTTCTTCATAAACATCTAGCATACATTCTTTGAGGTTCAGTTTTAAAGTCTAGTCATCTGCAAGCCAACATTTGAAAAGAATTTGTCTCTCAGGCAAAATGGTTTCTATTTCCTCTCCCTTCCTCCGTAATCTCATCCACCTCCTCTACACACCTGTCCACACATGCCTCCATACACCCCCTTAGATGCCATTTTGGAATCTAACTTCTTTGAAGTCATTTAGGAGAGCTTACTTTTCCTTTCCAAGTAACACCTAGGTCTGAAAAAATACATAAATGCAAATCATTGCCACTGAAGTGAAATGTAAAGAAATATATTGCCTCCTCATAGACTTGTAAGTGTAAAATTCGTTGCCTATATAAGAGAGGAATGAAATGTCTATTGGAACAGAATTATCATTTTATTTCTGTAAACATTAACTCTATAGGCTTTTGGTTGTATTTGATTAAGTATAATAAGCAGTGTTTATTTTTGTTTTTGTTTTTTTGTCCGTCAAGTGGCTTGAACTCTGGGCCTGGGTGCTATCCCTCAGTTATTCACTCAAGGTGAGTGCTCTACCACTTGAGCCACAGCACCACTTCCAGTTTTCTGAGTGGTTTATGGGAGATAAGAGTCTCACAGAGTTTCCTGCCCAGGCTGGTTTTGAACTGCGATCCTCAGATTTCAGCCTCTTGAGTAGCTAGGTTGCAGGCGTGAGCCACCAACGCCGGCAATAAGAAAATTTTTTACGTTGTAATAGAGAAAAGAAATAATGTTCAGCAAAAAACCAATAACGCTATTATATTTCTAATTGACTGCCACATCACCATATATATTCTCTCTATGTTTCTACATGTTTTTTCTGTGTTTTGTTTTGGAGTGTGTGTGTGTGTGTGTGTGTGTGTGTGTGCATGCACACACACCGCACCAATCCTGGGGCTTAAACTCAAGGCCTCAAACTCTCACTTGACATTTATGCACATGGCTGGCTCACTACTATTTGAACTTCACCTCCACTTCTGACATTTGTGGATTAATTGTGCCCATTCTGTCTTCAAACCGTGATCTCCAGATCTCAATCTCCAGAGTAGCTAGGATTATAGCTTTCTGCTATAAATTTATTGTGAAATCTTTTGATCAAAGAGCAAACATTTGTATATCCTCCATCCAGAGCTCATTAACAAGACATAGGACTCTGTGAAATCCCTGAAACTAATTTCAAGTTTCCTCCACTTAAAAATACATTATTACTCTGTATTTCACCTCAGTTATTTAATACTAAATATGATAAATATATTTGAATGAACACATATACATTGTTATCTTCAATAATCATTCTTATATTTCAACCTTTCTAAGACTCAATTTTCTGTCTTCTTTAGTATTTTTATTTAAAAAACGTATTGTCAGGGCGATGTATAAAGGGGTTAGAGTTACATAAGTAAGATAGTGAGTACATTTCTTATTGAACTTGTTACCCCCCTCCCTCATTTTTCTCCCACTTTTCTGCCCCTCTACTCACTCCTCCCACATTGTACTAATCATTTCCAACATATTGTCTTGGAGTTTTGCCGTTGTATTAGTTCCTTCCTTGTCCTTTGTCTTATGCAGAGTTTCCATCTAAATCTCAACATTTGACATCTTTCTTCAAAGATAGTTTTGTTGTTAGACAAGTCTTAATAGGTGTTTTTTTCTTGGTCTATTAATTTTTTTCTAGGGTTATTTTGGCTTCCACTATGGTTATGACGCATTGAATATTAGGGCTGGGATCTGAAATATCTCCCCAACTCTCAGATGCAGCAGGTATTTCTTTCAATGAAGTAGTGTTTGAAGATGAAAACGTTAGGCGGCGGTATGATTGTGATGACTCTGACTCCATCTCTGGATTTTTTTCATTGATAATTTCATAAGTTAATGGGATATTACAGTTGAGGGTCGTAGAGCTGTATTAGAGAATTTTGGAGGTGATGGAGAATTTCAGAGGTGGTGGAGACTTTTCTAAGTGGTGATGTTTTCAAGAGAGACCTAGCCAGAGGAAATCTGTAACTGACAGACATACCTTTGAAGAGTAATCTTTTCTAATTTTGGCAGATCTTGTCAGGTGTTTTGGTTACAGCAAAGGCAAACTACCCAATCCGCTGTCTTTCCTAACCCTTACAGTCAATATTTTCTCCCTAATATGTTACAAAACCTTTGTCTTAATCTGCTTACAATTTCATAAGGGAAGTTTTGTATTCATTTATTCTATTTGGAATGTATTAGCATAGCCATGAAGATGTTTTCTCCTCAGTTCTACAATATTCATTTTCTCCTTAAAGATTCAATTCCAGTATGCCCTCAAAAAATGTATATTTTCTGTGCATATTTCCAGAGTTGTCTGAGAACTGGAGGGACTTTTGACTCTAACTTTATATATTGTACTAACTAGTGACTCATTTCATGGACTAGGATTTGAGACAAACCAGAAGGCAATTTTGCATTAGTTAATAAGCACAAAATATAGAAAACTGACAGGTTTAGTTTCCATTTGATTGCTCTTTAGCTTTCTGGATATTTATATTGAGTAGAATAATGCAGAGTCACTTTGGCTACATTAAGAGACAAGTGTAAAGATTCTTCTGAGAAGACAAAGAGCTTCCTGAGATCTGGATATTCTGTGTAGTGCTTAATAATCTAAAGTTAAATTTGAGCTTTGCAACCTCTGTAGTAGCTGTGTTTGTGAGTTTTGAGCATTTCTAATGTTTGCCTCAACTTCTTCCTTTAACATATCTTAATTTTATTAAATCCTGCTATGAGTGCACCTTATGGAATACTATGAGGCCTATGGACTACCTGACCGTATATAATTAATATACCTTTAAAACATGCTTGCTTCTTACCCACCCATGTTTAAAGTTGCTGGCTTTTTTTCTTTCCTTTCTAGATCAGTCCTCTGTTTACAAATATTTTATTTAGTAATTTTGGTGTTGTCAATAGAAAAGTCATTGAAAACATTTAATAAATCCTACTGCTTGAGGGTCAAAATCCAGGGAAAGTTAACACTGAAAAGCAGGAAGAATGGTAACTTCTGCACACAAAATTCTTTATCATCTCATCAGTGTATTAAGAATTGATTTTACTGAAAAGAAATGTCAAATATCCTAAATTCCAACATGGCTGACAATAACAGTTATGCATACTTAGAATCACGCATATTATTTATGTAAGGAAAAAACAAATAATGCTTAGATAAGGAAATTATTCACACATTTATACTACTTCAAGATATTCTCATCTTCGTTGCCTTATTGCAAGACTTCAACACTGCCTATGCTTTATTTGAGGCTTTAAAAAATGTCAAATCACTATGAAAAAGTCGAAGCCATTTTTATCCATTATATTCTAAACCGAAAGAAATAATCTATCATTTTTCCCACAGAAGTGGTACTCTAATGAAAAAGGAAGGGAAAATAATGACTATCTAGATAAGCTGCCAACAGTCCTAAGGGAGTGGATTCAGACCAGTTCAGTTCGGTTTTGTTCTTGAAATAAAAATCCAGGGCACCCAGCAAATTTGACCACATGTGTTTAGTTCTTGCCCCAGATCCCCTTGGTAACCCGTGAAAAGAGAGACCAGAGTTGTATCTCACATGCCTCATTGACAGGCTTTACCCTTTGGCACAGAACAGAAGAACAGATGCCTTCTTGCTTAACTGCTTACTACCTGCATGGCTTCTTTTTAATTGGCATCTGCCCCTTGTTCAAGTGGTGGGTTGTGCAGCTGAGTAACTATCCCCCACCAGCCTCGTTCAAAAAGATGCCAGGCTTTCTTTCTGAGCTTAGATTTTAGCTGGATTCATTTGTAGTAAACCTCCATGTAAACTTTTCACCTGAAAAAAAAGATGAAAGACAACTTCACGTAGAGAAATCATCGAGGGGCCCAAACAAGGAAGACAGTTGGAGAGAGATGATTTACAAATCTGTTCTGCTAGTTCTTCTAATTTCAAAGAAGGCTAAAAACTTTTGGGGAGAGTCATAGAGGTTGAAATAAAGCATATAGTCTGGAGACTTTTAAAAAAAATGGACTGATGCCTCTAGTTCACTGAAACTGATGAAGATATTTTCTCCCAGAAAAGAATATTAATGTTAACTAAAAATACAAAAAAGTAAAGACAACCCCAACAATATGTCAAGATAACTGAAATAAGAATTTCTTAATTGAACATCTGTCAAAATAAAAAATGTGTGCTAGATGCCATTGCCTTTTACCTGTAATCCAACCTATTCAGCAGGCTGAGAGCTGAGGATCATGGTCAAATCCAGCCTGAGCAGACAAATCAGAGTGACAGCTCCAAAATGCAGAAGTGGCACTGTAGTTTAAGTGGTTGAGTGCCAGCCTTGAGCAAAGGGACAGTACCCAGTTCCTCAGATTAATTTACAGAAAGAAAATGTGTCAAAATATTTTAATTGTTGCTATAATATTTATGTTTTAGTTATTATTTTTGTCCTGTTACTAGGGTTTGAACTCAGGGCTGTATTTTTTGTAACGGTTAACACCCTACCACTTGAACCTTACCTTCACTTATGGTTTTATGCTGGTTAGTTGAATAAACATCCCTTGGTTTTGTCTTACTGATTGGTTTCAAACCTCCATCCCCAGATGTCAGCCTCCCGAGTAGTGAGCCACCAGTGCCTAGCAACATTTTCATTTAAAGTAAACTTCAGCTGATGCACTAGTATTTCTGGTTTAAGATTTGTAGTGATATGTTCATTCAATGATCACAGATCACCATTTTTTCACTCTGCTCTGACACTCTTAATTCATATCTATTTCCATAACATGTAACTCACCTTTAGATAGAGACAATGTGATTATATACCTTCTAGAGGCTACCTGACTTACTATCCTGAAATTAATAAATTCTTTGTAAATTGAAAGGTGAAAGCTATTTCTTTTAATACCTGCATTATTTTTCTAATTCTGTACATTATATTAGTCCCTAAATAGTAGGAAGTAGTGAAGGAACTGAGCACTAACTTTATTAGGTTATTGATGTTAAATTTGTAATTAATCATTGTTGAAAATCTCATTCATTGACTGCTTGTATGACCTCATACAGATATCAAGTTTTTGGAAAGCATGCCAGTATTCTGCTCAGTTACTTGGGTAGTGAGGTGTAACTGACTATGACTATCACAAGGTATTTTCATATGTTGGGCTCAGATGCATTCCACCATCTTTACCATTCTATGCTTTCAGAACGTGTCCTGGCCTACAGCTATCCACCTGGCCTACAGCTATCCACATGACCCACGGGGCTAGTCCGCAGTGCCTACCGACACAGGTGATTTTCTTCACATGCTTCGTGAGCATTTTCTGTAGAGTTGAGGAGTGCATCCATTTTTCAGAGGTCTTATGAAAAATTAAATGGTTTGCACAACATGGTGAAACATTATTGGGACAACTAAGGTTTAATATTATTAACATATAACATTATTTTTATTAAAAAATAAGCACCTGTATATTACACTATTAAGTTTAAAAAGAAGATAAAAAGAGCATAAATAATCTGGTATAAAAAACATATGTATACTTTTCAAGAAAAAGGATATTCTACTTATTTCAACTGTGAGGTATCTCAAATAGCTCCTATAATAGTTTGAGGTTTTTGGAAAAGCATAACTTATATACTTGATTCTATATTTATTATAAGTACTTATTTTATTACTCAGATTAAGAGATATTGGAGAGAAAAGACTCATTAAAGTACAGTTTGAAAATCTGTCACTTGATGACCTAATTGAAGGGGACTATTTATAATAATGATGAAAATCTATACATATTAATCTATTCAATTGGATTCTGAGCTTGTAAACAAGCCAAGAAAATATTTGTTTAATTTTAAATAGCCTCATGAATTACAATTTCACAATTAAGTGATTAAGTGCATGAATATCTTAGCAGAATGCTTATTACACATTAACACTATAACAAGATAATATTATTGCTATAGTCATCTTTATCAATATTACTTTCATTATCAATAGTAAGAATAGCAATGGCATTGATATTCATCAGTTTAAAAGTTCATATTTTAATAAAAAGTTTTGAATATGTGGATCCTATTTGATTTTAAATTATGTGAAATCAACACAATAAGAAGTGAAGTGCATAGTAAGGCAATGGTAATCTTATGGTAATATGAAGGAGATTTTCCTGCAGACTTTTGTCTTGTAGGTGTGTGTGTGTGTGTGTGTGTGTGTGTGTGTGTGTGTGTGTGTGTGTGTGTGTGTGTGTGTTCATTCTATAGGATACACATTCTATAACACATATACACCCACACATTCTATAGGCTATATATTTTAAAACGTAAATAATCTATCTATCTATCTATCTATCTATCTATCTATCTATCTATCTATCTATCTATCTATCTATCTATCTATCTATCTATCTATCTATCTATCTATCTATCTATCTATCTATCTACCTGTCTATCTATCTATTTATCTATCTAGGAATATTCTCAGATATATTATTTCCAAATGTTATTTTTTAACAGTAAGAATAAATCTTCTCAGTTCAATAAAGGTTGTTCTTTAACCTTTTATCTTTATGTTTATGTGTTCTTACCATTCTTACTGAGAATTGATATTTGAAAACTTTTTCTTTTTTTAATTTTTATTTATTTTTTATTGTGAAAATACTGTACAGAGTGGTTAAAATAACATGGGCAAGATAACGAGTACATTTGTTATCAAGAATGGTAGTCTCCCCCTTTGTTTCTCCTTCCCATCCCTTCCCAGCAGTCCCCACCCCCTCACCCAATCCTCCCCCCGCCCACCAAAGTTGTAAAGTTCATTTTCAACGTGACAACTTGTACTTCTCATTGTTGCAACAGGTCCACTCTATCCTTATTTAAACGACTTGTTTTTCCCCTTCCCCTCCACAAATTATACCGACATCAAATACAGAGAAAGCAGGGGTTATACTGTGGGGGAGGGACATACAAAGCAACAAAGAAATAATCTTATAAATGCGTTAGAAACAAATGCATGAAAGAAAAAAAAGCATTTAAATACATATCTTAGGATTCATTTTCCTAACATCACCTTATCTGACCTTTTCTGCTTGACTCATACATATACTAGATGTTGCAAATAAGGGAAACCATGGGACCTATGTTTCTTTGGGCTTGGCTTACTTCACTTAATATAATTTTTTCCAAGTCTTTCCATTTCCTTAAAAATGGGCAATGCCATTCTTTCTGATGGAGGCATAGAATTCCAAAATTATCAAAAATATTGAGATTTTACGGACATGTGTAGGTATGTCTCTAAAATATGCAGCGATAAACCCAACACACAATTTTTTAACCAGGTGCACATTCTTGTTCTTTTACAGTAGGTAACATATGCAATC
Organism: Dipodomys spectabilis; assembly: GCF_019054845.1. Classification (NCBI taxonomy): domain Eukaryota; kingdom Metazoa; phylum Chordata; class Mammalia; order Rodentia; family Heteromyidae; genus Dipodomys; species Dipodomys spectabilis. Next base: position 32,456 of record NW_024870978.1, on the reverse strand, counting down.
AACCCATACAACAAAAAGGAATGGATATAGAAAATAAGGCATAATGCATTATTCTAATTAATACAATATTTTGTAGAGCCACCAGATTTTTTTAAGTTTACATTTTTCTTTTACATTTGTTTGTATGTGTGGGTTAATGCGTATGTGTGTGTGTGTGTGTGTGTGTGTGTGTGTGTGTGTGTGTGTGTGTGTGTGTGTGTGTAGAGTGACTTAAACTCAGAGCCTTGTGTTCTTGTTTGCTTTTCTTTGCTCAGTCTGGCAATGTATCCCTTGAATCACCTCTGCTTCTGGGGTTCTGCTATTTAGTTTGAAATAAAAGTGTCTTGGATTTATCTGCCTGAACTGGTTTTGCACCTCAGGTTTTAGAGCTCAGCCTGGTGAATAGTTAGGAGTACAGAAATGAGCCACAGGCAGCTAGCTTTAAGCTTACTATATAAGCACTTACCTTAACAGATAACAATTTCTGACCTACAAATTATTAAGCAAACTAAGATGTTATTGCACTTTCTCTTTTAAATATCTAACTTTGAAACTTTGCTTTGAGTTAACCACAGTTTTTTTGTAATCACATTTCCTTCAGAGTATGAAAATATATTTCAATTCCTTCCATACTAGTTCATCCATATATATTAGGTGCTATTAGAAACTGGGCATTTTGTCTGATAAAGGACAATTTGCGCAAGTGCCAGCCTGTGTTCCTTTTTTTTTAAAATTAAATAATAGTGGCTAAGTACTAATCTAGGGTAACACATTCTACGATTATTCATGATGTCTTTCATTCCACAGGTAAAATTTGAAGTTAAATTTGCAGTATCTAGGTGTAATTAATTTAGCATGGTAGTTGGCCCAGACATCAATTTCTGAGAATTTTTTTTGTTTTGTATTTGTGTAACTTGGGAAATTTTCAATAGGTTTGAATTAATTCTGCCATAATATTAGATGCCTAAATTTTAGTGAAACTAAACTAGACATATACTAGTTATTGCAAATAAGGAAATCCATTGGACATATGTTTCTTTGCACCTGGCTTACTTCACTTAATATAATTTTTTTCTAAGTCTTTCCATTTCCTATAATTCAAAAGAAAGATAATATTAGAAGTGAACTCATAAAAACAGAATTTTCTCTGATTTTTAAAATCATCTGACAGTTGGCTAAATCGAATGATTTTATGAATCCAAAATGAGTAATAAACTAGCCATCTTTAAACTGCCTTAAAATGCTTTTTCTAATTTCCATGATTCTCTGAAAACTCTTAGGAGCATAATTAGGTAAATATTTGATTACTTTTTCTAAAAATTTCAAAAAATATTGAGTTTTCATTTATACATGGCATAAGAGAATATTTATTCCATAAACAACAAATACTAAAAAAAGAATATATCATAAAATGACCATTGAAATTCATCAAATTGAACTTTTCTTACCAGTTGGAAATTCTTTATACATCTCTTCTAAATTTACATGCATATCACATGCATCACAATAACACAAACACACACTAACTTGATATTTAATTGTTGTCTTCATTTTACATGGATTGTGGGTACATTTTCTTGATTGCTGTTATTGCTACTGTAGCAGTTTGAAAGGCAATCACTAAAGCTATTGTCAATGCTCAGACTCTTACATCAAGTATAAAAGGAAGTCTGTAAGACATTCAAAAGAAAAATTACTTGCCCTTTGATTATTTGGATTGCTAAGGTTGTAGTTCTTAGAATGATAGAAAAAAAAAACACATAGTGATTAATATGTATGTCCTATACAATGTATTTCATTCTTAGAATTCTTTCTGGGTAAATTACAGGCAACAAGTTTATATTGGGTTTCATGTAAATAGTATTTGTTTTCTCATGATTCAGTTGACAGCTTTGAGGGCTGTGCTTATTCAATTTCTCATTCACAAACCAGTATTTTCTTATCTATCAACTCTGGTATCAAAGACATCAACTCCCTACAGGGAAAATGGACAGAGACTTTCATTCTGCACAGGTGATCATGCAGAGAGACAAAAGAAAGACTAGCTTACAACAACAGATGAAGAAAGAGGACAAACATTCTTTTCTAGAAACTCCACACATACTTCTCCTTTCTCTAATTGTATCACTTTGCTGCAGAAACTCTTGGTTGAACAACCCCAATTAGCCATAGTGTCCATGTATTAGTTAACTTAGCATCTGTTTTCTAGATTATTAAGGTATTAAGGAAAATGGAATTTTTATTCCTTACTTAGAAATTATCCTTCTAGAGTCAAATTTAAGTGAAATGTATGAAAATAAAGACATTTTCATACATCCACATTCTCCAAATTGCTACCACATTGCTATCCACATTGCTACCATCCTTCCTTTCTGATTAATCCTTGAGAGTTTATGCACCCTCCGGACAATGGAGTACTTCAAAAAGGGAAGATGGAAAGTCTAGAATGCAGTTGACCAACCAGAAAATACTATAAAGCCCAGGATGATTATTAAGGAGATTTGTGGACAAGACTATTAGAGCTATATGAAAAACCTCTTGTTTTAAATAAGTCGTGAATCAATCATGTCCTATATGAAACATATAAGCTGTCACATATGCATGAAGAAATACTAGTGGGTAATTAGCATATGGAATGATGCTGAAATTTATTTCTTACTAGACAGTAAATTTAATGATGTGTACTCTGATTTGACCCATTTTGTTTCAGCTAATTGTGTATTTGCTTAGAGCTAAATAACCTCAAAATCTCTTTTGTATCTAACATCCAGCAATTCTTTCACTCTTATTAGTTAATTTAGTGTAAGATCAATGGTATCATATTTAATTAATTTGAGATGTCAATTTCTATCATTTTGACCAGATTATTCGAAGTACCCGAGGTGAAAAGTTCTCTTAAAGTGTATCTGGCATTTTCTTTACATGCCATTTTCAGTAAAGTGAATGTCAAGCTGTCACATCTGTGAATATGGACTTAAAACATTACTCATGTTTTCCTAAGTCTCCTAAGGTTACAAGTAAAATGCCAGGTGGACACGGCTAAGATTTAAAGGGTCCACTCATGTTCTGTTTACTAATTTACATTTTGTCGATTTAAGCTGTCAAGTAATAGATGTCATGTTGCAAAGAAGAATACATTTTAAAATAATTTTTAACTTGAATTCATTTAAGTCAATAATAAATACAATACAGAAATAATTGGTAGAGTGTGCATATGATGCTATGACTAAAATTACTTACCTACCAGCCACATTTTTTTTTGTGCATGTGTTTGCTGGTAATGAAGCTTGAAATCAGGGTCTGACCTCTGTCCTTCAGATTTTGCTATTCAGGGATGGTACCACTAAAGTCTCAGCTACACTTCTGATTTTGGGTGGTGGATTGGAGATATGTCCTATAGATTTCCTTCCTGGATGGCTTTGAACCATGATCCTTAGAACTCAGCCTCCTGAGATACAAAGATTATGGAAGTGAGTCATCAGTCCCTCACTACTTACCAGTCTTCTTATTAAGACATTAACCCTAATATGAATTATGTTTATTATAAAGCAATTGTACTATGGAAAGAACACACACTAGACAGTAACAAACACAGCATTTGTGATAGTGTTAGAATTAGATTAAGAATTTGATAGGTATTTTTTTCTACATACTACTACAATATTTTTGAATCATACTGGGATTTGAATTCTGAGCTTCCTGTTGTCAACCGGTTCTTTACCTCCTGAACTATGCCTTTGGTTTCCAAAAAAATAAATATTTGAGCCAGATGTCTGCAACTCCCACTTATAGCCCTAGTCACTCAGGAGGATGAGAGTTGAGGAACGGTGTTTAAAGGATGGCCAGGCAGGAAAGGCCGTGAGGCTCTTTTTGTTTTTGTTTTTATTTTTGTTTTCGTCAATCATGGGGCCTGAACTTAGGGCCTGGGCTTTGTCTCTGAGATTTCTTCCTAAATGTTAATACCCTACTATTTTGAACCACAGAGCAATTTCTGGTTTTCTATTGGTTGATTGGAGATAAGAATCTCAAGGATTTTCCTACCTGGGCTGTTATCTAACTGCCATTCTCATATCTCAGCCTCTTGAGTAGCTAGAATTACAAGAGTGAGCCACCAGTACACAAAAAGAAAAAAGTAGAGCTATGGGTACCCTTGAAAGAGAAAAGCACAGGGACAATACCCAGATCCAGAGCTCAGTTTCCAGGACTGGCACCTATATATTTATATATTTGTTAGGATGAAATTTAAAATTTTACTGATGCTAGGCAACCACTCTAATTTTGCCTGCTTTTCCAGGTGAAATTATATATTTTATATCAAAGTATATCTTGAGTTATTTATTCCATGTTCCACATTTCTAACCTTTGATATTTGCTTGTGAAAAATCATGTAATCTGTGGTTTCTACAAGTGTTTCATTGCCTTTGTAATATATTCAGCCTTAAGGCATGTTGTATGTTCAATATCAGTCAAAGATTAGGAGGGGAATGACATTATTTGTATTATTAGAAGTTCTTCCTCGTAGAATATATACACACACATGCAGAGCAAAGGTCAGAGAGAGACAGAGACAGAGATTGACAGACAGACAGGCAGGCAGGCAGGCAGGCAGGCAGGTAGGAGAGAGAGAAGAGGACGGAGGGGAGGGGAACGGAGGGGACAGAAGAGGAGAGGAGAGACAAAAACAGACTGACAGAAAGACAGTAGGGGCAGAGATAGAGACAGAAGACATTACTATTACAAGAATGTAGGCAATTCCTAGGATTTACTAGGATGCAGAGACAAACATGACATGGGCTAAGCAGTAACATAAACATAACAAAAGGTCCAGAGAGGACATAGGTAGAAGTAGGAATGATTTAAAACTAAGCAGGCCAAGAAATTTGTGGCGCCTGTTACATGAATTTCAGTTTAGGCAAACGACCTTTAAATATTAGATAGAGATTACAACTGTATACAACTTTTGTCTTTTAAAAGTAGATACGAGATCAACCATAATACTTTAGACAAAAGGGCTAGATTTTATGGTATCTATTTATTTATTCATCCACTGATTCCTTTCAGAAATAATATAGGATATAGCATGTACTAAATTTCTCTTGTACATAAAAATTCAAATATAAACAAGACTAAATACCATTAATAGCTAGAAACTTAAGGCATAGCATCAAATACTTAGGCTTCAAAAAACAATTATAATGCAATCTTGCTAAGCTAGTTCATTTCTTGGTACATAGAAAGGTGCCTACCATCCAGTGATTCATGATTTAAATCACAGCATATAACAATTAGAATCTAGTTCTTAGAAAGTAGACAACAATGAGTTAATTTTGGAAATGTGTAGGCTCAAGGACACTTAGAAAATCCATAACTCCTAGGCCTGAAGAATTATACTATTTCAAGATTTCACTGGAAATGGCCTTATAGGTTTCCTCATACCAGTCAAAATCCATTGATGAAGTAAAGGGGTGACAGTGTTCAAAACAGAGAATGTACTCATTATCTGGCTTATGCAATGGTAACCCCTCTGTACAATACCTTAATAATAACAAAATAATTTAGAATCATCCATTGATATGTACTCTACAGAAGAAGCTATTGCTAATTCAAGATGGAAAAAACAAGAAGAAAATAGAAAGGCATCATTACAATGAATCTGGATGACTCAGACGAATCAATAGAGTTACACATGATGGATGTTTAGAGTACAAAAGCCAGACACCTAGCATGGCGATAAGCATGAGCTGTAAGGCTTTACATAATTGAAATTCACCCCAATTGACAATTAATTCTAATTTGCAGAACTTCTAGCAAGCAAAAACCAGAAGGGGGCAACAAAGAGATGCCTGGGACAAAGAAATCAACCTAATAAAATGTAGTATATACACACAATGGAATTCTATGCCTCCATCAGAAAGAATGACTTTGCCCCATTTGTTAGGAAATGGAAAGGCTTGGAAAAAATTATATTAAGTGAAGTAAGCCAAGCCCAAAGAAACATAGGTCCCATGGTTTCCCTTATTTGCAATATTTAGTATATGTATGAGTCAAGCAGAAAAGGTCAGATAAGGTGATGTTAGGAAAATGAACCTAAGATATGTATTTAAATGTTTTTTTTTCTTTCATGCATTTGTTTCTAACGCATTTATAAGATTACTTCTTTGTTACTTTGTATGTCCTTCCCCCACAGTATAACCCCTGCTTTCTCTGTATTTGATGTCGGTATAATTTGTGGAGGGGAAGGGGAAAAACAAGTCGTTTAAATAAGGATACAGGTGGACCCGTTGCAACAATGAGAAGTACAAGTTGTCATGTCGAAAACCAACAAGAAAGGCACAGTGACCAAGGTCTTCAGACTGTTTGGAATAAGGTTCTGGAATATCCTAGCAGAGAATTAATCTAACCCAGCAGAAATGCCAGAGTAGGGTAAAAAACGATGTCAGTTGTACCCAGGGTCAGTCTTATTATAGTTATCCCAATTATTTTTCCTTTGTAAGTTTAATTCCTAGAAGGATACTGACCAGAATCCTGGAGAAGATGCTTTTGCAACTTCCCAGATGAAGCAAATAGATCCCCACGTTACAGTTTTGTCCTGAAGTTCATGTATTGGGATGTTCACTTCTTCAGCAATTGGAGAGAGCTGCGTAGTTTCTTAGCTGAGACCCTATCAAGTCATTGCTTTCAACTAACGCAGCTTTACTAAAAGCGACCGACATCCAGAAGACTAATCCCTATAGCAAATGCAGGCCTGTAAGTATTTCCCCAGGGGAATAGAACATCGGAAAGCCATAACAGATATAGAGCATGTGAGGTATCCATTACAATGGCTTATAAATCCACTCTTCTCTCTGTCCAGTCCTCCATCTGTGGGATAATAAGCAGGACACAGTTCAGTTCTGTACATTTTCTATGTATAAATCATGACGCTTGGACAGTCTCTAAGGAAATTCATCTAAAACAAGCGTGCAAAATGTGAGGAAGGTATGGTGTATCTGGCCAGAACCCAAACAAAATGAGCACCACATTAGAGGATATTGTTTATTTTACTTTCCCCTGAATACAACTTGTGTCAGAGACTTCTGTGTTGAATCACTTAAGGTTTTCTCAATTAGCCAGTCCTGTGGCAAACCCTGACACAGAATCTGCCATTTCCCTGAGCAAATTGCCTGTCCATTTATAGCAGCACCTCACAGAACTGAAGTGAAATCCTGACAAACCAATTTCTCAAACGAATTTCAGAGACTTCAGCTGAAAGCAAGACAGAAGAAAGAAGAATATGGTTCTCACGAGAGAGAAATAGATTTTCAGCTTTGATTCTTTATAAGAACTTGAGATGATAAATGACTGGATAACCAGAATATCTGTTATTTTCAGGGAAAATGTCTCTATGTCTCATTCATCTGGTTACCCAAACATTCGAAATACTTGGATAGTATTTAAGGATCCACTTGCAAAGTATTGGCAATGGTTCTTCCATCCTACATGAATTTTAAAAACATAGAATAAACAATCTGATATGGATTTTCACACATATATTATTAGGGTTTAATAAAATCATCACTCTATTCCACATTATTGATACATTTATATGCATTTTTCTTTTTTCTTATATATAATTACTAACTTTTCTTGTAATGTTCTTGATACTCATTAATCTTCAGTTTTTGTTTATTGTTGTTTGTTTGTTTTGGCCAGTCCTGGGGACTGAACTCTGGGCCTGAGCACTGTCCCTCACCTCTTCAGCTCAAGGCTAGTGCTCTACCACTTGAGACATAGCGCCACTTCTGGCTTATTCTGCTTATGTGATGCTGAGGAATCGAACCCAGGGCCTCATGCATGCAAGGCGTGAGGTACCACTGAGCTACCTTTCCAGTCCTAATCTTCAGTTTATTAGATTAGTATAGTATTTATTTTTACCAGTACCAGGGTTTTAACTCAGGGAATCAAGCTTTCTAGGCTTGCTCATTCAACTGGCACTAAACCTTTTAAACCAACCACCAAATCTCAACTTCTTGATAGTTATTGTGGAGATGGCGTTTCATGGCCCTTTCTGCCCAGACATTCAAAGTTTAATGCTCCAGATCTCAGAAATTCTGAGTGGCTGGGATTATAGCTATGAGTCATTGGTGTCTGACTTGCATTTCTTTTTAGAATATGAAGTCAATATTATTCCTCTTTTTATGGTCTAATTTATAGAATTAAGGGGTTAGAAAAATAACCCCTTTATGAAGAAGAAAAGGCTATTTGTAATTTTCCTTTAGCATTTTATGTGTCACTCCTGCCTTGAATTTGAGTATTTAAGAAGGATAAGGTGGCCTGAAATTTTTCCTAACAAAGTTAAATATCAACAGAGCATTGGATCTATGCTTTTACTCAATAAGAAATTTTCTTTTTATTTTTTTTTACTGTAAAGATACTGTACAGTTGGGTTACAGTTACATGAGTATGGTAATGAGTACATTTCCTACCTAGCATTGTTACCCTCTCCTTTGTTTGTCCCCTACCATACCTTCCCTCTCCACCTCCCCACATTACCGTCCCCCAAGTGTCTTGTACATCTCATTGTTACAATGGGTCAAAAATAACTTTTCTATGAAAATTTTCTTCACTATTGGATTTTTTCAACTTTGATGTAGTTTTTCTCTCTAAGAATTTTACACATTTAAGGATACTTAAAATCTAAAAATTTTAAAATAATCTGTTTGGGGTATCCTTTACACCAAGAAGTATAATACCATATGTAGTAAAATTCTTTAGTATTATGTTTATTCAAAATATAACATAAACCATCACTGATGGCTCATGCCTGAGCCTTAGCAATTCAGGATACTGAGATCTGAGGATTGTGGCTCTAAACCAACTTGGGCAGAAACGTCTGTGAAACTCTTCTTCCAATAAACCAGAGGAAAACTTGTTTATATTCAACTGGGAGAAGAGTAGATCAAGTGGTAAGGTACAAGCCTAGCATATAAAAATCCAGTCCTTGTACCCAAATAAAGAAAGAAAAGAAAGAAAATATAACAGAGTATACATTGAAAGGTATGTGTGAGGATTGTCATAATTTCCTTTATGATTTCTTTCAGTTCAATTTATCAGCCCTTCCTTATTCAAAGTTTTCTAACCTTGCTTATTTCAAAATACAGTATTTAATAAAGTTATCATTTTTGATAAATTGTTTTATCATTTTGATAAATAGCTTTATTCATTTTATTGTATTTTATTTCAGCATTTCCAGTGTCTTTTACACATTTTAGCTTTCTCGTCTTCTACTTTAGGATTTCTCCTCTTTGTACATTACCACATATATAAATATATGTTTTGAACATTTATCTGTTAACTTTCCACTGTTTTGTTCACATATTTATAGGTTTTATAAAATCAAAGGTTTCAATCCTCAGTTGATCACCTGTTTTGAAACTGGAGTATTCTTGAATATCTGATTATCTATCTTAAGTATTTTGTTTTGCAACATAGTGACAATGGTTATATTTAAATATAGTTTCAGGATGAATTGAGATTTTGTATAATATTTATCAAACAAATTAAGTAACTAAACGTATTTTACTACATAGCCAAGCATGGATTTATCAGACTATAAATTTATTTATCTACAATTAGGTTACAGCCTCTAAAGTATTAGGAATACATTAGTGCAAGAAATACTTTTTGTACTGAAGAGCTGAGGGACAGAGCTCAGGCCCAGAGTTCAAGCCCCACACCAACAAAAAGAAAAGAAAAGAACTACTTTTTGTGTGCATGTTGGTACCAGGGCTTAAATTTAAGGTCTGGGCGTAGTCATTCAACTCTTTCTACTGAGTCACAGCTCTGCTTATGACATTTTGTTGGCTAATCAGAGAATCACAGAATTTTTGGTTTATTTAGCTTTGAACCTGGACCCTCAAATCTAAGCCTCCCGAGGATCTTAGCTAGGATTTCAGGTGTGAGCCAATGGTACCTGGCAGTGAATTCAATTTTTAAAGAAATAACCTCTATTTCCCAACGCATTAGTTAATTTTGAAAGAGAATGTATACAATACTTCTTGATACATAAAAAAATGTTGGTATATTCACTTGTTAAAGTAAAGAAAATAAGACCAAATAACCCAAATTGCAGATCTCCAAGACGTTTAAAATAGAGACTGTCTGCATTGATATATATATATATTACTATAACGTTATCTCTCAGAGGATCTAAGGCACACTGTCAATAATTTGATGAGTCCTAGCCATTAAATAATAATAATAATAACCCCTGTTTCCACTGTATTTGATGTTGGTATAATTTGTGGATGGGAAGGGAAAAAACACATTGTTTAAATAGGGATACAGGTGGACCCATTGCAACAATGAGAGGTACAAGATGTTGTGTTGAAAAACGTACTTTATAACTTTGGCAGGAGGAAGAGGAGGAAGATGGGAGGGCAGGGATGGTAAGGGGAAACAAAGAAGGAGGCAACAATGCTTGATAAGAAATGTACTCATTACCTTGCCATGTAATTGTAACCCCTCTGTATGGTATTTTCACAATTTAAAATAACCTTATTAAAAGAAAAAAATTATTAGTGTAAAAAGTATTGTAAGATTATCTTTGGTAACATTGTAGTTTTATTTTAACCCTAAATGTATTCTTCATGGTTGCACTTAGATCTGCAATTGAAAGCACCCTTATTTAATGTTTTCTACACTATCATCTCTAATTCCTGGGCCTGCATCTATTTCTGGCCATTGCATAGAAAATATCAGCTAGATGCAGCTGGGATGACCGTGGCATTGTCAGATTGAACCCGTTTGGAAGAAAATGGTATTAATTATTTTTAGCACAGGTCTTTGCTATATTTCCCTATTGTTCTGTCCTTTTGTACTCACTAGTTTTATTCCATGTTAAAATTAATATGAGAGAAACCTCATTTTTTATTGAAGTGTGCCATTTCCTTTTTGTCAATCTTGTAAAAATTGTGTGTGTGTGTGTGTGTGTGTGTGTGTGTGTGTCTGTTTCTGAAAACTTACTATTTGGGCTAGGTGGTTTGACACTTGTTAATTGTATTTAGGTTGCTTCCTATTCTTGTTAAACTTTCATTAAGAAATCCTGTTTAAAGCTCATGAATTTTTAGGTACACTCTGTTCTTGTTAATTATGACAACTGTTTTTGTTGATTAAGCCACATCCTGTTGCAAATTGTGGACCACTCTGAGCGGAGGCAAGGGACAGAACCCCATGCCTTACGAATAAAAAAAAGTAGCACCTAACTCCTTTAGGTGCTTGCCTGCTAGATTTCAGCTGATGATCCACCCTTCTGTAGAAAAAAGCTTTGATTTGTTAAGTATCTTTACAGTTAGCACCTTATTATGACCCAATGAATCTTGAGACTCATTTCACTTAACATCTTTTATGGTCATATGTACATGGCTTTTGAGCTTTTCTGATTGTCTGGTAAAATTATCTTAGACATATACTAGTTATTGCAAATCACTCTGTACAGTATCTTTACAATAAAATATTTTAAAAAGAAATGTACTCTCTGAATATCACGTTTACAATAGCATAAATAAATTAAAAATGTGAAATTCAGCATGCTAATATTGAGTTGCACATCGATTTTAATTTCTTAGTAATCTGTTCTTAGTAACCTGTTTGTTTGCAAATAGAAGTTCTACTTGCTTTTTTTTTTTCGTGTCTGGACTGTTCAAATAATTTGAGGCAGTGCGCAGCAAGAATTGAGAGTCTCAAAATCAGAGATACAATTTGTTGATGAAGTAGGGTAGTTGGGGCATTTAATCAGCAAGGGAAATGGCTGACTGCCCACTGAGAGGATAGAAGAAATTTCAGCTGGGTGCTTATCAAGAACTGAGAATGTACTTAGAAATTTCTAGGGCTGGTTGGGTAAGCTAAGAAATTGTAAACTCTGAATAAAAATATATGTGTCTGTATCCTGAGTTTTACATCCCAAAAGATGAGTATACAGCCCACGAGGGTTAGAGTTATGTGAAATACTCAACTAACAACAATCAGTGATCTTACTATACCAGGAGTAAACATAGATTCTTGGGGAATAAAATCAGGCATAGCATAACTTTCTCCTCTGACCATCAATGATGGAATAATCAGTATAACCCTATGGTCATTGTAAGGATCCTTTTAGGGATCCTTCTGTTTAGCTGTTCCAGACTAGGAATTTTTACCAGTTAGGAAAATCTATTCATAATTAATAGAGACCACTATACAGAGCCTTCTGATGTCTTCCTCCTTCCAACACTCCCTCCTAGGCCTTAAGGCAATTATTATGAGGTAACTATAACAAGGGTAAAAGATTTATGACCAGCCATGGCTGTTAAAATTGTGTATGGCCATTGTCTCACGCCTGTAATCCTAGCTACTCAGGAGGCTGAGATCTGAGTATTATGGTTCAAAGCCACCCTGGGCAGGAATCTCCATGAGACTCTTATCTCCAATATACCACTAGAAAACCAGAAGTGGTGCTGTGGCTCAAGCAGTAGAGCGCTTGCCTTGAGCAGAAGAGCACAGGGACAGCGCCCAGGCCCAGATTTCAAGCCCCATGACCGACCAAAAAGAAACAACCAAAAATTGGGTATGGCAAAACAAATGTCTGCTTGATTGAATGGATAAAATATTCTGTTGGCAGTTATTATGCATGTGTGGCAGGTAGACCAAGATCTCAGATTTTCCCCTTCCTTTTGAGATGAATAATGGATCCTGCTGGCTTGGCATGCATGATAGCCCTCTTCCAAGACAAGATAACTTAGAGGAACAAGTTCAATAACATGTTGTCATTACTATTTTCTGATTAAGGACTCAGATGAATTAAAGCCAACTAGGTTGGTTAAGTCAGTTTCCCATAAATGTTACTTCATCTCATGCCTCTCAAGGCAGTGAAGAGAATCAAGAGTTTCTAAGAAAGACATTTGGATACAGTGAAATCCCGTCTTTTGAGGAGATGGGAATGCATCTGCTCTCACTATTGCTAGAGCTCATGTTTGGTAATATTGTAGAGGAGTTAAATGCTTGAAGCTCTTCTGTCAGATGGAGCTTAGGCTGTCCTTTGGTTCAATTTTGGCTATCTCCTTCACTCTGGCATTTTAAAAACCAAAGCTGTCTCCAAGCCTAGGAATCAAATAGCAGCTGGATATGAGCCACGACTATCTTGATGCCAATATTAATATTAATGTGAGCTAGGTCAATTATATCTATTATAACCAAGAGAGGTTTTGTCACTTTTATAGTAAATGGAATTGTAGTACAATTATGACCCACTAGCAAGATAGCACGGGAAGCAGTATATGGTTCTTAATACAATTCTGGCAGAAAATTTGGTGGGGCTATGTGCCCTGATTTTTTTTTGGGGGGGAACGTCAATGTTTACCATGTTTTCTGAACCTAGAACTCTACAGGGGACCATAAACTAAAAAGTCAGAGATAGATAGCCTCCTTCATAACTGGCTAACACAATCATTTGGAAGGGCATTATGGTCTTAATTCTTTTTTATTTTTGGGGTCTGTCGTGGAACTTGAAATCTGGGCTTGGGCGCTGTCCCTCACCTCTTCCAGCTAAAGGCAATCACTCTACCTCTTGATCCACAGCACCATTTCTGGTTTTCTAGTGGCTTATTGGGGATAAGAGTCTCACGGACTTTCCTGCTGGGGTGGCTTTGAACTGTAATCCTCAGATCTCAGCCTACTGAGTAGCTAGGATTACAGGCGTGAGCCACAGGTGCTGGCTATGATCTTAATTCTAATGTCCTTTACTTGTCCCTCATGGGGACAATGGCATTAATTGGGAGTTATGCGACTAATTTATAGAATCATCAATACTTCCTTAGACAAATTTCAGTATTATACCATTAGTTTAGTACAGCTGAGGTAGAGAGGCAGATAATGTTAAAAGAATTTGAAGAAAACATCAGAAAGTACAAAGAGGGGGATTGTGAGAAAGGGCAACTTTTCTATCAGCAAGTGTGGCTTCCTTTCTGTTCATCTTGAGTGAATTGTCTTGAAAAATTCCTGCTTTGGCCAGATGGCTTGGCCCGAGTTGATTGTGGTTTAGTTGCATTCTAATTCTGGTATACTTTTTAATTAAGATGCCCAGTTCCTGCTTATAAGACTTCCTTTTCCTGTTAATGGATGTATCCTGTTCCTGTTAATTATGTCACATACTGTTGCAGATTTTAAAGCTGAGCTTAGCCAATCCAAACTGGGGTCAAGGCCTTCTGCATTATGGATAAAAGAGGAGCAGTCTAACTGTTTTCTGTGCTTGTTTGCTAGATTTTGGCTGATGGTACACAGTTCTGTAGAGGTAAACATTTTTTTTCTTTATTTTTTTTACCATGTTTAAATAGTTATACAAAGGAAGTGCCATTTAACAAAGATATGTATGAATACAGTAAATCTTGATCAGTGATAACCATGTGAACATTAACACCACCCTTTGACCCACCCCTTTCTTTTTAATTTTGTGGTATGTACAATTACTTCTTGACTGTATTCTCTTCCTCTTCCCCTTTCCATTTGTCTCCCTTTCTCCTCTTGGCCTCATCCCCTCTCATTAATATACCTCTTTCCTAGTGCTTAGTTTGTTGGGCTTTGATGTAGTCTTTCTGAAAATTATGCTACTTGAACTTTCCAATGAGTCTATTATACATCAGTTATTTCATTTATAACCACTTGCATAACTCCCAACATATTTACTTTGTCTTGACTTCTTTTTGGGTAGAGTCCTTATTCCTAGGTGACACATCAACATCTAGAGGTATATCTAACAATAATATGCAGCATGTAGTTTCTTTAAAATTGAATTAATCTCTAAGTAACTTACCATGAGAAAGTGTCTTTGCAATGTTAAATTTTCTCATTCTTATGACCTCTTTATCTACTTTCCTCTCAAGTCTTTTATATTTGTCAGGGAAATCTGGTTTGAGTTCCATATATTTTATGTAATAATATTTAAAATATATTTTTATTTTTGTAATTGTGAATAAAATGTGTTGTTTCTAAGCTCCTTGCAGATGGCTAGTTCTCATCAATTGTAGTGAAATAAAATTTTGACTTATCAGAGCACACTCATGTGAATAATAGATTATACCACAAACTAATAAAATCTAAATGGAAGCTCAGATATTAAGTGTTGGTTTCTGAAAGATGTAGCATATGAAATCATCTTTCTCATTGGTTCAGGAACTGTTTGTGTTGGAAGCTGCTGAATCACATAAGTAACCCATAAGTACACTGAGATTACACATAACTAACAGTAACTTATTGCATAAACACACTGAAAAATAATTTGGAGTATACTTTTCTAGTAAACAGGCAAGTTTCAACTAATTAAACATATTTGAGACAAGACCACACTAAAGCTACCAGCACAACTATGTTTATTGCAACATTATTTACTATAGCTAAGATATGGAACCAACCCAGATGCCCTTCAGTAGATGAATGGATCAAGAAAATGTGGTATATATACACAATGGAATTCTATGCCTCCATCAGAAAGAATGACATTGCCCCATTTGTTAGGAAATGGAAAGACTTGGAAAAAATTATATTAAGTGAAGTAAGCCAAGCCCAAAGAAACATAGGTCCCATGGTTTCTCTTATTTGCAATAATTAGTATATGTATGAATCAAGCAGAAAAGGTAAGATAAGGTGATGTTAGGAAAATGAACCCTAAGATATGTATTTAAATGCTTTTTTTTTTCTTTCATGCATTTGTTTCTAACGCATTTATAAGATTATTTCTTTGTTGCTTTGTATGTCCCTCCCCCACATTATAACCCCTGCTTTCACTGTATTTGATGTCGGTATAATTTGTGGAGGGGAAGGGGAAAAGCAAGTCGTTTAAATAAGGATACAGGTGGACCTGTTGCAACAATGAAAAGTACAAGTTGTCATGTTGAAAACGAACTTTACAACTTTGGTGGGGGGAGGGGAGGATTGGGTGGGGGTGCGGGGGGACGCTGGGAAGGGATGGGAAGAGTAAACAAAGGAGGAGGCTACAATGCTTGATAAGAAATGTACTCATTATCTTGCCTATGTAATGGTAACCCCTCTGTACAGTATTTTTACAATAAAAAATAAATAAAAAATAAAAAAATAAACATAATTGAGAATTAGCCAATCATCGGCAGCCAACTGGATATTCTGCAACTAAGCAAATGTTTACTATAATCAATAATATTTTTTAAAGTTTTTCTTCTGTTTGACCCTCCAAAATTCACTAATGACATTGCTAAGTGGAGCTTTGCCAAATTCTATTGATTATGAATTCTGTTTAGTGTGTGCTTCCCAATTCACAAATCGTTCTTTATTCAAATAAACCAGTAAATTTAATTTAACAAAGTTTTGGTTTTAAAACATTATTTTTTTCTGTCAGTCGTGGGGCCTTAACTCTGGGCCTGGACTCTGTCCCTCAGCTCTTCAGGTCATGGCTAGCGCTCTACCACTTAAATCATGGCACCACTTCTGGCT
Source organism: Dipodomys spectabilis (assembly GCF_019054845.1). NCBI lineage: Eukaryota > Metazoa > Chordata > Mammalia > Rodentia > Heteromyidae > Dipodomys > Dipodomys spectabilis. Next base: position 16,001 of record NW_024870978.1, on the reverse strand, counting down.
TTTTCTCCTTATGTAGTGCTGAGGAATTGAATCCAGGGCCTTGTTCATGCAAGGCAAGCACACTACACTGAGCCACCTTCCCAGTCCCTAAAGGATTAAAATTTATATGCTAATGCTGAGGTAGATCTGAGGTCATAAGTATAGTTGGGGCCCGTTTGATTAGATATAGTTTTTGAGCGGCTGCATGCACACATACTTTAAGAACTTTCTCAAGTATCTTACTGATGTTATCTCACATTCAAATATTTACAAGTTGGTCTAGTACATATGTACGTGTGTGTTTAATTGAATTTTTAAGAACTGCATATTGTTTTACACATTACACAGAAAATGTTACAGAATAGAGCTTTAGTTGGATTATTAGCATTTTCTTCTTTAAGATAATTACAATGATGCTTTGAGTGAGGAAAATAGCTATTTTATTTGGAATGCTAAAATGTCAGCAATAATAACCAAAATATTATTTTAGTTTTATATTTTCATGTTGTACATTCTTTAAAAAAATGCCCTACAACTTATAATGGATCCCAAATAAGATTGGAAGAAAGTAATTAATCTTTAAAGCAACCAAACTTCAATATGAGAAATGTTATTCTAATTAAGCATTTTCCACTTCTGCTGAAAGGGAGCAAATATATTAGTGTACTGGACCTGAGAATTTGATCAAAAGAATAGGTTATGTTAATAGTGCTAAAAAGAAAAAAAATCTCTGAGAGATATAACTAATTCAACTGTCTTTTATTGGATCTGGAAAATAAAGCTTTAGAAGTAAGTCAAAACAAAACAAAACGATAGAACTAGAATCCCTATACTTTTTGGATACTTGTAGTTCAAATTATAGAGATTAGATCTGAATCACATTTGTATTTAACTGTTTGTTCACTTTCCAATTAATGCATACATTCATATAAGTTGCTTTTTAATAACAAGGCACACTTATTATATTTACACCATTAGTGTTTCCTTAAACTCATGAAAAATTATATTCTCTAATAATATGTTACTTCTGTTTTATTTATTGTAGTATACTCATTAAAAGCTATTTTCAATGTTATCTTTACTTTTATCTTTATTGACTTATAGTGCAAAAAATGTGATATGGAAATGGCACTGTGTTCACACTACTAATTTCATTTTCTTTCACTCTGATTATGCTTGTTTATAACTTCCACTTATTTTTAACTCATATCAAATGGTTAGTATAAAATAAAATAAAAGGCAACATATTGTCTCAGTGGTTCAAGACAGAAAATTAAGAAGAGAAATACATGAATGATTTTTGTCCATTTAAGAAATCAAACATTGAAATATATATATATATATATATATATATATATATATATACACATATGCATATATACACAAACACAACTCTCTCAACTCTTGCCACATAGACTATCTACATATCTACTATATATCTATCACCCACTGTATATCTAGCTGTTATCTTCTATCTCTGTTATCTATCTACCAAGTATCTCAATATTACTTATCTGAAATTCTTGGAACCAATATTTTTATTTTTTTCAGATTTTAGAATATGTAATCTGGCATGCTGTAAGACTACGAAATAAGAAACTTTAAAAACAAAAGTCCTTAGGGTTTTAATTGTACAATAATTTACACCACCCTGCCCCATCTTGCCAAAAAAGGAACTATTTTTGTACATAGTTTAACAATACCGTATAAGCTACCTTTCCACTAGTCAATATCTCTCAGATATAAAATACACTTCTATTGTTTTAGTGGAATCATTCAATTGTTATAATAATATTGGAATAATATGTCAGGTACAGTTGTCAATAATGATTGTCTATGCGGTAATTTGCTCAAAACACATTTGAAGTTCCCACTTTGAATACACTAAAGAACTGTATGTGAAAATTCTTAATCGAAATTTAATATCTCAGCAATAATAACTAAGCATATAAATATATGCATTTATTGGAAAGAGAACAAAGCAGATGTGACTCATAGCTTATCTCTGTAATTTGAAGTACAGGTACATATTATTTTTTCTCAAATTCTTAGGGCCAATATAATGCATAGCTTTATTTTCTCCCTTTCTATATATGTGAACTATTAGGACATTCCTAGGAAAGTCCAAATTCTGTACTGAGATTGCCAAATTCTGGGAAAAAAATGAATTTATGAAATTGTAAAGTGAAATCTGTGTTAGTTTTACTGTCAAGCCTCAAACTACAAATAATATAACCACAGTGTGTGATGAATCCTTTGTTGAGAATTTTTTAAAAGGCATTAAGCTTGAATATGTAGAGGAAAAAATATAACACACAGAGCATTCAGTATTAGCTGTAGACTGAGGTATCCACTTTCAAATCTGCACTGAAGGTCTTGGAATATATATCTCTTGCTGAGAAAGGAAAACTGCTGTAACAGAACTCCTGTGATAGTAAAAAGAGAATCGCTTATAGATCTGCTAGTAAACTTTTCTTTCTAGTCATAACATCGATTAAGAACAAAAAGCTCCCTTTATTTTCTTCATATTGATGGTTCAAACCTATAATCCTAGCTGCTTATGGTACTGAGATGAGGATTGTTGTTTAAGGCATCCTGAGCTCCTACCTTCTTTTAACCACACCAAAGCCAGAAACGGAAGAGTGGCTTATGTAGTATAGAACCAGCCTTGAGTAAAAACACTAATGGACAGCACCCAAGCACCCAGACCCTGAGTACAAGCCTCTGTTCACACACACACACACACACACACACACACACACACACACAAAACTAACAATAATAATGTGTCTACAGATTGTCACGTGAATATGAAATATTTCCTTCTTTTTATATGAATGCATTTTGAAATGTACCTATTGAATTACATATAATTCCATTGTGAAATGCTTTCCTTAATTTATGCACTAAAATTTAATTTTAAGTGGGTGAAAGTGTTATCTATTAATTTAGTTTCAGGTTAATTTCCAATAATTGGCATTATGTATCTAAGGTGTAAGCTGTGTTTAACAGGGATAGAATGTAACTCACAATTCTTCTATTACTTCTGTTAGTATCTGGCTCTGGTCCTACTCTCCACTTTTGCATAGATCCCTTGTGCTTTTTCCTGACCTGTTCAATTTTTCAAATAAAGGGTATCCTTAACAATTTTTTCTACTAGACTTAGCTGATTTTCCGGTACCCTTAATTCATTATATGTTTCTATGGCTGGGTTGTCCTATTGTACTATAAAATTTATTTGCCCATTTCCTAGTAAAACATTAAGATCCAGTGCAAAAGAGCTATGTAATTTAGTCATTTTATATTGAATTGTCTTATGCATAGTATTTAGTGGTAAGTATTAAATAAATTCTGTGTTGTAAGTAAAATGTATGAAATTAAAAGTTTCTTTTTAAGTTTTATTAAACATTCTGAAATATAATTCCTTTTTATTCAGTCATGGAGCTTGATCAAAGAGCCTGGATGCTGTTGCTCAGCTCTTGCACTTAAGGCTACTTGCACTCAAGGCTAGCACTTTATCACTTTAAGCTAAGGCACCACTTCCCATGTTCTGGAGGTTAAGGAGGTAAGAATTTCATAGACTTTCTGGTCTGGACTAACTTTGAACCATAATCCTCAGATCTCAGGCTCCTGTGTAGCTAGGATTATAGACATGAAAGGTAATTCTTACATTTCAAAAACCCCTCCAAAGTACATTGAAAATGTTTTGTTAAATGTAATGATAGTTGATGATATTCAAGAAAATAATTTTTAAATGTACATAAAACTTGAAATTATATGTATAATTTTGCTCTTGGAAGGCATTTTAATTCTGGGTGCATCATTATGTTCTTTTTAATTTAATTTAATTTAATTTATGTTTTTGTTCCTATACTGGAATTTGAATTCAATTTTGCTTAATTTTTTTACCTTCAAGTTTGATGCTCAACCTCTTGAGCCACACCTTCACTTCTGACTTTTCCTTATTAACTGAAAATAATTTGTCTCTTGGATTGTGTGTCCAAGCTGGCATTGAACCATGAACTTCAGATCTCAACCTTCTGAGTATGTAAAATTACAGCTATGAAGCATTGGTTCCCTACTCAGAACGATTGTATTCTATGTAAAACAATCATGAAAACAAATGAATAAAGTAATAGTCCATTTTTTATGACTATGTACTTTTATCAATACAGATACGTTTCTTCAGATGAAAAATATAAACATCATCTTTCACACCTTTGCTATTTTATTATTTAATATAACCATATTGATACTTTCTATTGTATACATATGTCTATTCAGGCATATTCCAAAAGTGCACTTCTTATTTCACGAGTCCTATGTAACATAAATACTTCTTTTGAAAAGTGTATTTTTTAAACAGAGTCTTTAACTTACAGTTCAATAATTATCATTTGCATTGATTAAAATCTCACCTCGTCTTTAACAATACACTTTTCCACTTAGAGACACTGTAAATTGTTATGCTTTGTTATGCTCATAACTTAGCATTCTTGTACCCAAGTGCATCTTAATTATTATATTCAAAGACAGTTACTTGACTCCCCCAACCCCAAAGTATTCTTGACTTCCCTCTGCTTTGTTTATGTAATAATGCTAGTTATTGTTTTTTAGAGTCTCTTCAGTAAAAGTCTGTGATTAATATTCAGTCTGTCTTACTTTGTAATCAGTGTTTCTGAAAGGTTGTTATTAGTTCTCTCCAAGGGCCTTACAAATCCTGAATCAGGAAAACATACCACGGCAATTTAATTAAACTTTGACCTCAGCTTCACATCAATGGCAAAGTTATATACCTACTCATTATCTATGCAGTAAGTGATGGTTCAATTTTTATTTTGCTATTGCAATAGCATGCTTATCTATACATGTATGCATTTGCAGCCACATGTTTTAACACATAATATGTAAGTACAGTTGTGAACTGTATACCTGTTTTCACTAAATTTCTTAGCTATCCCTGCCCCTGAAGAAGACAATAAGTTTCATTAAGTAGCCCTTCTGGGACAGTCTATCCTTGTACCTTTCCTCTAAATAGTTGCAAGCCTGACAGCTCTGTAGTAAGTTCAAGATGGTTCGTATTATTTAAATATTATCACAGGGCAGTGCAACATGTTCAAAATCCTCTGTGTCCTGGATAAGGTTTAAGTAGCTTCTTTTAAAAGGAACATTAAAATAAGAAAGAAAAAATATACTGAAATTTATACACTGTCAGTAGGAATGTAGAATTCCATTATTTTCTTAGTAAACCTTCCTGAGAAAAGAGTTCCTACCACAAAAGACTAGAGCTTAACAAGTACAAATGAATAAGTAACTGAAAAATAAAGCCTATATAGGAGTACATGTACTAACCCTAAGTGAGGAAAATAAGAAAAAGGTGTCTCTATATTTGCATGATTTTGTAACATTCTGTCTTTGTGGTTTGAGTTGGCATTGTTTTTTTATTTGTGTGTGTGTGTGTGTGTGTGTGTGTGTGTGTGTGTGTGTGTGTGTATACAGGCTTTTAGTGTGAATTTGGAGTCTCTCCCTCTTACTTAGGTATATCCTGTCAAAGCTGGTGCACTACAACTTAAGTCACATCTTCACTTATGGCATTTTGATGGTTAATTAGAAATGAGAGTCTCATAGACTTTTCTGTTCAGCTTAGCTTCAAACGATCATCCTCTGATCTGAGCCTCCTGAGTAGTTGGGATGACACATATGAGCTGGCACCCTTGATTCTATACTTTTTCTAAAAACAATTCTAAATTATCTACTGTGGACTACTTGCCATGCTCTCTAATTTATCTTATAAAGCTATGCAATGTTTTGTGCCATTATTGAATAGATAAATATAGTTGTGTCAACTTACTTATTAAAATAAATAAGCACTATGGTAAATCCTAAATACTTCATGTTAAATAAAAGTATTTCACAGGCCAGGATATAGATTGTAAGATAGGAATGCCAAGATGCTAACTTAGTTCCTCACAAAAATAATGCAAGTAAGCAGTCATCACCACAGAGTGTAAGAAAATAAAGCTTATCATAAAGAGAGAAGGGAAACATTTTGAGAAACAATGTCATGGTGTTAATGGTTTCTGTGATCTTAACATACATATTTCAAAGTGAAAAAATCAGCAATTGTAAGCAAATATTCAGAATTGCTTTTGAGGATCTTATTTCTTTTTCATCACTTAATTTCTGATTTGACAAGTGAACAGGTTTAAATCATTAAATAGAATGCCTATGCCATTAGGTCTTATTTTATATATTTTAAGTGGAAATTTACCTCAAATATAATGAATCATTCAAGTATGTTGACTTTTTATGAATTATTTACTCATTATTTTGTGTATAGAAAAACAAGTTCAGGTAACATTCAGCACTTAGTTATTTCAACATAGATTTCAGAAATAACCATTTTTCATAAGGGATGTGTTAGTTTATATCCTTTAATGTGAAGTATAATGTGTGCATTGTTGACTTTATAAAGTTTATGAGTTTATGAAATTTTTTTGAGTTCACTAAAACTGATATTTGTCTGAGTCACAGATAACAAAGGAACATGGACCCCGGTTCTTTTTTAAGAAAAAACAATCAGCAGGAACAAAAAGCAAACCACAGAAAGGGCTTTGTGAGCAAGTTGTGATGTATTGTCAGCATACAGGTAGAATTTGGATAAATTTCAAATTTTTCAATGCCTACTGTAAATTATTTTGACTGGAATCCTAAGTGGTTTATTTGCATTCTCACCCTACATCCCATATCTGAAGATTATCTTTCATAGTCTTATTAATGATGTCTTTCTGAAGCTTCTAGTGTTACCTGCTCAACATTTTTTAGGTCTAGATCAAATATTGATATAAACTGTAATCCTTTCCTCAAATAATGTATCACATTTTGGTCCAGTGTCTTCTTTCCTACCTCTGCAATTAACCACAGATATGCTTCAAAAGGATGAAATAACTTTTTGTCATTGAATTCATCCAGTTTGTATGAAATTGGTTTATATGATTAGAATGAAGTATATAAGTTAATACATTAATGAATAATTAATGATTATGTAATGATTCATCTCACTTAAACCACCCTAATTAAGGGCTGGTAAGTTGGCTCAGTGGTAGAGTGCTTGCCTTGCATACATGAGGCCCTGTGTTTGATTCCTCAGTACCAAAAAAGCAGAAAAAGCTGGATGTGGTGCTGTGGCTCAAGTGGTAGAATGGTAGCCTTGAGCTGAAGAGCTGAAGGACAGTGCCCAGGCCCAGAGTTCAGGCCCCACGACCAACAAAAACCAAAAACACCCTAACTAATAAAAATATTATTTCTTTTTAATATCACACTCAGCACAGTTTCTGAAACTTAGTGCTAAATTTCTATCACACTGACAAATACAATCCAAGATGATACAATTAGATGTATTTATTGGTTGCCTACAATATACCAAATAATGAAGCTTTGTAGTTTAATATATGGTTACATTTAACTTCTGTGTGTTTATTAAGCAACATCACAATACCTGATTAAGGGAAGAGGAACTAATCAGAAATGTTATGTGATTATTGAAGGTCAGGCACTAATAAATAGAGTAACAATTCACTCCAGGAAAGAGTTTTTCCAGAGTAGAATGGGAAATAGTAAATGGTTATGTTGAAAATAAGTTTTCTTTTTTTTGGGAGGGGGGTGGAGGGTTCCCATCGTGGGGCCTGAACTCTGTCCCTGGGCGCTGTCTCTCAGCTCTTCAGCTCAAGGCTAGTGTTCTACCACTTGAGCCAAAGTACCACTTCCAGCTTTTTTTCTTTTTGCTTATGTGGTGCTGAGGAATCAAACCCAGGGCCTCAATCATGCAAGGCAAGTGTTCTACAACTGAGCCACCTTCCCAGCCTGAAAACAAGTTCTCTGTGTAGAGAAATACAAGAGTGTATTGAAGAAATTTTCACATGATTGAAGAAACCATATTTAGGGAATATAGTGTGACTATAGAAGCAGGCAAAACAGAAAAGAGTGACAAATAATCAGAGACCGTTAATTTGAAGAAATATATAGACAATACAGAGATACTTATTTTAAGCTTTGTGCCTGAGGAAGAATTATGAATTGACATGGTATTATCCATATGCAGAATTTTTTAAAGAAATAAAAATTATGAAGTTACTGAGATTACTCATATTTGTCAAATATGAAAGTATTTAAAGAGAGAGTCTATTTTTCTTTATTTTTTCTTCCCCCCATCTCTATTTCAACTCAGTTTCTTGTACCTGTTCATCTGGTGTTCTTACAGTTGGACCATGTCTCCAGTCTTGCTTTTCTTGCTGAGCATTTTAGAAATAAAGTTTAGTGGACTTGGTTGCCTGGGCTGTAAAATAATGAGTAACTGCCTCTATGATGATGTGTCACTATTGTCTATTTTGCCTTTTACTGAAACCATCTGTCCTCCCTACAGCCATGATCCTCTGTCTCAGCCTCCTGACTAGCCAGAATTAGATGCATGAGCCACTAGCAGATGGTCTGAAACCAGATTTGCAATAGATCATTTAATGTATGATCAAGATATTTGGTCAAGTCTAAGAAGATAATTAATTGTGAATCAAAATAGAAGTGTCTTTAAATGCCTAGTTCAGGACAAGTAAAGTTCTGAGTTTCACAACCCAAGTGTTCTGTGAACTGAACTATCCTAAATCAACAAAATTCTGTTATTCTGAAATTTGCAATAGGCCACAGAATTACCATTGAGTCTCACCCCTCTGTGGTTCATAGAACCAAATGAGATGCTTCTGAAAAATAAAATAAAAGAAAGGAGCATAATCTAAGTCTGTAACTCAACTTAGCAAGCTGTTTAAATAAGGGACAGAAGTTATTAATATTTGTTGTTTATAAGTAAGGTTTATCTGGGTTTTGCTTGGTTCTCCTAGAGATTTTTTTTTGAGGGGGGTCCAGTTGTGGGGCATGAACTCTGGGCCTGGGCATTGTCCCTCAGCTCTTCAGCTCAAAGCTAGCACTCTACCATTTCAGCCATAGCGCCACTTCCAGCTTTTTTTTTTTTGCTTATGTGGTGCTGAGGTATCAAACCCAGCTCCTCAGTTATGCAAGGCAAGTGCTCTACCACTGAACCACCTTCCCAGCCCTCTCCTAGAGATTTAAAGGAATGAATACAAGGTTTGGGACAGAGTTTCCATGGTGCAGCATTTGTCCAACATGAGAAAGCCTTAAGTTTAATGCCCAATACTTCAAACATAAAGAGATCTAGAATTCCATCAACTCCAAACTCTGTAGTTATTTGTGATGTTTGAGAAAGGGTAATTCCGTAAGAAAACAAAATTAGCTTTCACATTCAGAAAATAATACAGGGTAAGAATTTAATGCTTCATCTGTATAAAAGACATTTTTACTTTTAAATCCACTTTGACAAATGCATTCCAACTTTATCCCGTGCCTTGCACTTTATTTATTTTAAACTAATTTGTGATGCTTTGAGCTACAATTGCATTCTTGCCAATTAACTAAGCTTTCTGGCTGACAGGATATCAGGTAATATGTAGTTTCTCAGAAATGTATTTGAAAATACAGAGCCAGTAGTGTGTACAAAATCAGGTTATTAAAGTTAATGAACTTTTACATTGGCAGTTTTCAGAAATTATACCAATTAAAATTTAATACATTTGGCCACTAACATCTGGTATTATTCAAAGATTTTAATGTCATGTAAATGAAAAACTAGTTAATAGGAAGAATGAGGATAGCATATCCGAAAGACATTTCTCTTCCACAAATCATGCCTTCGCTGTTTTCCCCACAATATACAGTTTTGTTACCTCAACTCTGGAATGAGACCCTGCACATTACTGCCATATCCTGCCTGAGCATCAGGGAAAACCAGCAATTGGTCTCTAAGGAAATTTGCATCATGGCACAGAAGGAAATGGCTTTCACTCAGACCACATGAGAACACAGATCATTGTCAGAGAAATCTCCCTAAATGTAAGGAAAATGTGCTTTACATATGATTGGAAAAGCCGCAGATTACATCGGAGCTGCTGCCAAATTAATTTTCCTATTTAATATCATTTCTCTGTCATAACAACCCTGATATCATTATCAGTGTGAACAAGCCTTTGGTTGATCAGATTTGATCATTAATTCCTGGAAAGAGTTCCAAAGAATTATTTTGTAGTCCATGTAAGTTACCCTTGAACTATGGGTTCCCCCAATATCTCTTTAGCAAATGAAATATCCCACTGAGGTACGATATAAACCACTTGAAGTGACTGAATGCTACAGAGTATTTTATCCCTACAGTTTGTACTCTGAGATGCAATACATACACTTTGATTTTGAAATCAGAATGCTCTGCATACAAATCTTGATTTCATCATGTGTAAAAACTCCTTACTATTCTGATTCCTTGATTTGTGAAGCAGAAATAGTAATATAATTCTTAGAAGCAAATCTTCAAATAGAATGTTAGAGGGTTTTCCAGTAACTGCTCACTCAGGACATAGTTCTGGTGAAGCACACCCAACTGCAATTTGGTGTTTTTGTGCTTTGGCCAGATCACTTAGAGATAAAATAGATTTTTCACCCCCAAATTTAAGCCCTTACAGTATCTTTTCAAAGTTTTTATTTTAGTAGGGTATTAATAACACCTAACATGCAAGGTTATTTTTGTATATTACAAATATAATACATATATCATAGCAAGGATTAAGGATTGTTTGGTTCAATTGTTATTTTAGTCTTTGAATTAAACCTTACATTTTCTCTTTTAAGGATTTAAAGAGATAAAATGAGTAGAGTAAAAATTCCCCCTAACACAAAGCAAACAGAACACAAAGGAATATGGTGTTCAGGGTGGTAATATCTCGTAATATCTCTAATCAGTTTGGCTATTGCAGAGTCTATTAAGAAACAGAAGAATACCCAGAATGTACTGCACCCCTGTAATTTCAGCATCCAAAGAGTCAAGTATTATGAGGAGCAGACCACCCTAGGATACACTGTCTTATAAAGAGAGAAGAATAAGAGAGAAAGGAAGGAGAAAAGGAAGGAAGAAATGGAAGGAAAGAGGGATAATGAGAAAAAACAGAAATAGAGAAGAAGGAAAGAGAGGGAGAAAAGAAGAAAGCAGGGAAAAGAAGAGAAGGTTAGAGAAAAGGCTTAAAATAAGATTTAGTTGTACTTTATGGAGATTATTAGGGTATTGTGCTATACATTCCACATAACCAATAGTCTTGATTGCCTTTTACAATAGATAATACTTCCTATGTATATATAAAAGGCAAGTGGTCAGTTAGAATTCATTCCACCTTACTTCTAACCCATGGAATCTTTTAGTTCCTGCCAGTCAAATGATAAGAGGGGATGCATATTTTTTAATAGTCCTATCTTCTTATTATATACTATATATTTGTGGTCATTAGTTCTATCTCTTACAGTAGAAAATGGTGTTGAACAAAGTTAGGCCTTTTCTGCATAATAAACTGTTGTTTATTTCTACTCTGTTTTTATCTTATCTGAGAACATAAAGCTGCAATTTCAAAGTCATTAGGAATAGAAAGTCTGTCCTACACTTGAATATCCTTCATATGAAGTGCGCTCCTGAGGAAGAATTTAATGATTATAGTAGCAGACTGATGCTCTCAACACCCCTGAAATTCTTGCAGGAAGGTCATCCTGCAAGGAACTGCTCAAAGCAGAGGTGCACAGCTCTGCTCAAAGCCCAGAATAAGCACTTCACTAGGATGATTCCAGAGGTGAAACTGATTCTTACTCTTCTTACCTTGTCAGACACACATCTCTCTGGCTTTATTTTAAATTTAGTACTATGGCTGACATCAAATGGAGGACGTAAAGGCAGGCACTGCCTCAGCATCCACAAGAGCGTGAACTGAGTTGCTAAGCTAGAAACTGCATTTCCAATTTCACCCATGCAACTAATTTGAAAATTTGAATGCTATCACCACAAATATGTCTCTTAAATCCTCCACATAGTACCTGCAAAAGACGTCGTTTTCTTACGTGGGCATAAAGATTATAAACAGAATGAGTTCTGCTGACCCTCACAAATATGTAATTATTCAAATGTTGTATTTAATATGCCTCTCATTTTATAAAGAATCTACAGATTACCTTGTGTCATACTTTTAAATATTTTAATATTAAATATTTTAGTAGTATTGTTTAATCTATCAGCTAATTCAGCTAAAATGGAAACGTATTTTCTTAGGAAAATAAAGTTTCCAGGAAGAATGAACATACTGAGAGAAGAAGAGACCATGATTTAACTCTAAATTTAGAATGCTTTTTCAAGGGAGATCATCATGAAGATGAGCCATTAACAACAAATGAATTAACATCATAGCAAAGTCACTAGAATGTAATGGTAACTAAAGATAAATGCTTTAAAAGTCCTTATAAGTCAGAACTATTCACAGAAAACAATCATAAATAGTCACTTAGAAAAGTTTTGTGAAGTTTTAGGAAGGAAAAGGTACCCAAAGAGATTTATGGCAAACTAATAATACTGAACTATACATTTTTCATTATTCATTATTGCCTTCATCTTTCTCTTTCTTGCTTATAAATATTATATTCCATGATGAAACATTTCACAAACATTATTAGTACTTTTGACCCTCATTAATTAATCATACAGAACTGACAAAACCCTGAAATTTAGGTAAGCCCACACTCTGCTCTCAAAAAACTACATTTCAGCTAAGAACATCGTAAAACATGATTCACTTGGCTCTTTAATTTCAGAAACATCTGACTCATATGGACATTCAACACCATCAAGCTACAAACGTCTGTTTGCAAACCTCTCATACCAAATATATTTCTTAATATTTCCTCTTTTATTATAATTTATTTTACTTTTTTTTAAATTTCTTGTTATAGTCATGTCTACATGGCCTGAAGGCTAATTTCACTCCTTGTTTGGCTTCTCAATTCAGGGAACTCCCTTTAGCTGGAGAGATGTTTGCCTTCTTGAAGTCCCAGAGACCTCAAGGGGTAAGAATTAGGCCTAGGTATACACATCTCCCAGATTTCAAGTTGCCTTTGACATGTTTCTTGTTAGAGAAAATAGTTGCTTTGAAGACTACCTTATATATTGATTAAGTCTGTAAAGGGCAGTGTGGGACAGGCTTGGTCATTCTGTTGGAGAATTCTACCTTATATATAGTTCTTTCTACTTGAATCTCATGCAGGCTCTCCTAAGATAAAACCGTTGACACACTAAGTATTAAACTACTTTGCCCATCTGTGTTGTGGAACAATGACGGCTTCAGAGGCTGAGGGCCTTCGAACATATTCTTCCTCATAAACTGTTTCTGAATCATCACAAGATTATTTCTATTATGTTGAGCCATGATGAACATAGTTCAATGATGCCCTTGAACATTATTCTCTTTTCTCTTGAGAAAAGTTGATATTCAGTCTTTTACAAAGTAATAGAACTTTTTCCCATCAAATCTGAAAGGAAAGATAGTTAAGTGTTGTGTCTTTGAACATGTTTTCTAGAGCTCCTCTGCCAGCATTCAAATCCTGATTGTGCCAAATATCAGATGTGTAAGAGTTGGCAATTCACCTTCCTCTTATGTTTCTCAGTTTTCCTACATACAAAATAGAAAGGAAAAATACTCTCTAACGTTTCTATGTGAATTCAGTTATTATTTAAAACAAGGTCTGATAGGAGATGGGAAATAAAACCTTTCCTAGAACCATGTGGTGGAGTTAGTGGAATGGCTCAGTTGGTAGAACACTAGGTAAGAGTGAAACCATGAGGTACTGAGTTCAATTCCTGGTCCTGGACCAAACAGCAACAACAACAAAAGAACCTTGTGGCATTTTGTTACTGCCTATTATAAACTCAATGTAAAAAATTACTACAGGACTTCTCAGTGTAGGCAGTAAAAGATTATGTGGACTCTGTCTCTCTGACTCTGTTTCCTTTCTTTCAACCACTTGAGTAGTTCTAATCAACAGCCAAGGTTTATTCTCTATATAGGTGAGGGGGGTTTTAGACAACTTTACCCAAAGCCTTTGCTTAAGGTCCTACAGATCGTAGAGCACAGACAAGTCATAACTAAGTCAAATTCCTGACACACAAAGTCCATGAGTGTAAAACACTATCTTATGACACTTAGCTATAGGTAAGATTTTGTGTCGTTTTCACACTGGAATATTTGTTTTTTATAACTAGTAAGAAGACTCTCCATTAAAAATTTTTTTTATAATGTTTTTTAAAATACATTTGTTTATTGTAAAGTTACTGTATAGAGAGGATACAGTTACATGAGTAAGTTAATGAGTACATTTCCTATCAAACATTGTTATCTCCTCCTTTGTTTATTGGAGATATGAAAGTTACAAAACTGAACTAAACTAAAGAAAGTGCTCCCAGAAGATCTGAAATCCTTTTACTAGGATTGTTAGCAAAAAGTCAGAAAAATACATTAAAAAAAAAACCCTCTGGGCTGAGAAGGTGGCTCAGTGGTAGAATGCTTGCATTGAGGCAATGCGTTCAATTCCTCAGCACCACATAAGTAGAATAAGATGGAAGTGGCACTGTGGCTCAAGTGTTGGAATGCTAGCCTTGAGCTGAAGAGCTCAGGGACAGCACCTAGGCCCAGAGTTCAGGCCCCACGACTGACAAAATTGTCATTATAATAAGTGCAAAATTGCATACCTAAAATATTATTATACAAATCAGTTCATAAGAATAATGCAATACAATTTCCCAAAATAAAGTTGATGTTTAAAAAAGAAAAACAAAACAAAAAAGTCCTTAAAGGTGAATTCTTCATTTAGTGGAAATGTATGGGATACATATATTCGACTGGAATGTATAGATTACATATTGAATTTGCTTTTCTTCTTTACAAATTAGCTAATTTACATAATCAGAAAAATATATTAAAGATCAAATTTTCTCCCTACTTTTCTGTTCTACAGTGGTATTTTAAGCTTAATCAATGTTCTAGAAATCTTAAAGAGATAATAAACTCAAATATTCAAAACTTTTTGTGTTGATGACTGAGTTTATATAAAAGTTCAATACAAAACTTACTGTCTCTTAAGGTCTGTCATTCAGGTTTTTTCCTTATTGATGTGAATCAAATAAATGAATAAAATTAAGTCTGATCTCAATAGCTCATGCCTATAATCCTAGCTATTCAATAGGCTGAGACCTAAAATTGGTGTTTGCAGCCACATGAGCAGACAAAGCTGAGAGATTCTTATCTCAAAATAACAGGCATAAAATTAGAAGTAGAGTATGCCTCAAGTGGGAGGACAGGAGATTTGATGAAAAAGCCAAGCAAAATGGTATTATCCTGAATTGAATCCCCAATAATGGTAGATGTACATGAAAAATAGAATAAGAGTTCCAGAAGATGGCGGATGAGAAGCTAGAGGCAAAACAAGCTCTCGCATAGTAAGCAGTTTTAGAGTTCCAGTGAACAGTCCTAAGCCAGAGAATCACACCAAGTGTGCCATCACAGGACAGAGAGTTAAGCCAGAGAAGGAAAATCCAGGCAAGGAGACAGATCTGAGCTCTTGCCAGCAGTCACCACCGCCATGGCGGTAGCTGTGGTGGCGATGTTCATAGCCATACCTGAATCACAGAGAGTCCAAGACAAAGGAGCCAGACGCAGCGGGCGAGCGGATTCTACTCAACACCAGCAAAAACTGACAAGGAGCGGACACCTTCATCCTGCAGTTCTCAGACCAGGGACAACCCAGGAACCAAAACTTGGCGTGAGTAGAAGCCTGACGTCCTCACTCCTTCTCAGGGAGCAGAGGAGGGAAGGCCTCCCCTTCTCCCCCCAGTACTGGAGATCTCCATCTTGAATGGTGACTAAGCTAAGCAGAGCTGCTAGCTCCAATTCAGGCCTTGGAATAAAACTAGAGTCATTTAGCAGGTCACAAGAGCCTAACCTGACCTGCCAGACTCAGCTACACCCAGGAAATGTCACCCAGCTTGGGCGCCAGCCCCAGCAATGGCTTTCTACACTGGATAATCAGAGCCAGAGGCTGCCCCT